>NC_141699.1:695059722-696309722 GCF_964263255.1 Lissotriton vulgaris
ATGTACTCCTAAGGTGCAATGTCTTAGTATGCATATTCCTTTGCACATCATCATGTTGGAGGGAGGTCTGTGACACCTGTTGGTACCTTACATGTAGCACCACCTGTGCACTGTGTCTGCCCTTCTTCATATTTTGGCACTGATCAGGAGCCTCAACATGTGTTTTCTGCACGAGTCAGCCTCAGTGGCCTTTGTCCATGTTAATCTTTCTAATTGTCATGTGTTAGCTACAGTTGCACACTGTAGATGAAAACTAATTTTGGCTTGTGCATACTCACACTGGGCAGTGCGTGTGTGCATATTCTCAAAATATGTTGCTTGTAAATAATATTGATAGTCAGCCACACAATGTGACTTTGGGTGTAGACAGCTGTGATGCCAGTGTGAGGTGATGGAACACTTGGTTCAGGTCCCAGGATGGCATCACATGGCAGTTCGGGCAGGACTTTTAACGGCACAGGGTCAAAGCGATTCAAACATGACGAGGTCTGGATTTGGGTGGAGAGTGGGCAAATGAACAGTGATTCATCATCAGCTATCCTGTTGTCAGGCAGTGGCTCATCATTGTGACTCTCATACAAGTTGCTGCCTTGCCTGTTACTTGTATCCTACTATACATTGAGCGTTGTGTCTCTTACAATTTCCCAATACTGGGCTTAGCATTGTGAAGAGTTCAGTGGCATGTGACTCATGATGCATGCCATGTTTAGAACTGTGCCTTAATGATTTGTAGCTGATATGTCTGATGTGTACAGGTGACTGATATGTTTTTCTTATTCTCCTTGCCAACAGCATCATCACCACAATCTGGAGGAGACACAGGCGCGAACCAGACAGAGGGACCCAGCAACAGTGCCACCTGCTTTGAGGAGTCAGAGGGAGGCAGTGGCACGGAGGGTGAGGAGAGTCAGCGGGCCAGACCTCATGAGCACGACACCTCCTACCATGCGGACGGCTTGGAATCAGACTCTCCGGAGGAGGGGGAATATGCAGCTATGCCATCTTCTACATCTTTGGCTGTCCCCTCCTCCTCCAGTACCATCTCCACCCTCCCAGTTGTTAGGGTCCCTAGGGTCCGTGCAAGCCCCCGTGTCTCCTTTGTTCCCGGCACCACAGCCCCTGCCCCTGTCTCCCCTGCTGCCCTGAGTGCTGAGTCTATGGACCTACTCCAGCAGATTGTAGTAGGTCAGACATCCATGTTGACGATCCTCCATGGGCATACACAAATCATGACACAGTTGTTGTCGTTCATGAGGGCATGTCATCTGCCATGTCTGATCTACGTCGGAGTGTGGCTGCCATACAGTCATCACTGACGGCAGCACTGTCCACCCTGCAGCATCTGCCCCCCCCTCCTTCAGACCCATCCACCTCAGCCTCTCCCATACCTGCCCAACGTACACGCAGACGCCACAGGTCAGACACCACAACAGACACACCCAGCATACCCACACGGCAGACAAATCGCAAATCTCCATGCACCCAATCTCAAGGGGATGTAGGCACACCCACAGGGAGAGGGGACAGATGTCACACACGCATTCACAGACCCACGACAATAGACTCACAGCCTTCTACCTCCACCCCCAATGTGTCCCCGGGTTCAGGTGGTAGTTTTTCAGAACTGGCTGAAGTGTGCAGCCAAGTATATCTAGCCACATTCTGCGAGGCACCGGCCAGTGTGGAGGAATCCACACCACCTGCACCCAGTACACCTGTCCTTCTCTCTCCTGTCCCTGCGGTGCCGGAGGATTCCCCAGATGATGCCCCCACTGTTTCCACAGACGATTGAACTCTATGTGCAGGTAAGTTTGGGTGTGCCAACATCCAGGATGCCACAACCTTTTTTCAACGTTATTTGGACTAGCCATTGGCCTTCTGTGAGCATGGACTCATATTTACGTTTTATGTTTTGATGCGGCTGAATAAAGCTTTTTATTTTTGGTTCTGTACTTTTGGTTTTCTGATAATGGCTTTGACTGCTGTGTGCCTGGGAGATGGTGTTATGTTCAGATTTGGGTATTGTAACATGTGTCTATTTCCTGATGGTAATGAGGTTCACCATGGTATGTTTCTGCTTTAACTGCTGGGCACTGCTGGGGGTCTTAGCCACACACACCCTCTAATGCTGGGCACTGCTGGGCACTGCTTGGGGTCTTAGCTACACACACCCTATGCTGGTGGGCACTGCTAGGGGTCTTAGCCACACACACCCTCTAATGCTGGGCACTGCTGGGGGTCTTAGCCACACACACCGTCTAATGCTGGGAACTGCTGGGCACTGCTGGGGTTCTTACTCACACACACCCTATGCTGGTGGGCACTGCTGGGCACTGATGGGGGTCTTAGCCACACACACCCTATGCTGGTGGGCACTGCTGGGGGTCTTAGCCACACACTCCCTATGCTGGTGGGCACTGCTGGGCACTGCTAGGGGTCTTAGCCACACACACCCTCTAATGCTGGGCACTGCTGGGCATTGTTGGGGGTCTTAGCCACACACACCCTATTCTGCTGGGCACTGCTGGGCACTACTAGGGGTCTTAGCCACACACACCCTCTAATGCTGGGCACTGCTGGGCACTGTTGGGGGTCTTAGCCACACACACCCTATGCTGGTGGGCACTACTGGGCACTGCTAGGGGTCTTAGCCACACACACCCTCTAATGCTGGGCACTGCTGGGCACTGCTGGGGGTCTAAGCCACACACACCCTATGCTGGTGGGCAATGCTGGGCACTGCTGGGGGTCTTAGCCATACACACCCTATGCTGGTGGGCACTGCTGGGCACTGCTGGGGGTCTTAGCCACACACTCCCTATGCCAGTGGCCACTGCTGGGCACTGCTAGGGGTCTTAGCCACACACAGCCTATGCTGCTGGGCACTGCTGGGCACTGCTAGGAGTCTTAGCCACACACACCCTCTAATGCTGGGCACTGCTGGGCACTGTTGGGGGTCTTAGCCACACACACTCTATGCTGGTGGGCAATGCTGTGTACTGCTAGGGGTCTTAGCCACACACACCCTCTAATGCTGGGCACTGCTGGGGGTCTTAGCCACACACACCCTATGCTGGTGGGCACTGCTGGGCAGTACTGTGGGTCTTAGCCACACACACCCTATGCTGGTGGGCACTGCTGGGCACTGCTGGGGGTCTTAGCCACACACTCCCTATGCTGGTGGCCACTGCTGGGCACTGCTATGGGTCTTAGCCACACACACCCTCTAATGCTGGGCACTGCTGGGGGTCTTAGCCACACACACCCTCTAATGCTGGGCACTGCTTGGGGTCTTAGCCACACACGCCCTATGCTGGTGGGCACTGCTTGGCACTGCTGGGGGTCTTAGCCACACACTCCCTATGCTGGTGGGCACTGCTGGGCTCTGCTAGTGGTCTTAGCTACACACACCCTCTAATGCTGAGCACTGCTGGGCACTGCTAGAGGTCTTAGCCACACACACCCTATGCTGCTGGGCACTGCTAGGGGTCTTAGCCACACATACCCTCTAATGCTGGGCACTGCTGGGGGTCTTAGCCACACACACCCTATGCTGGCGGGCACTGCTGGGCACTGCTGGGGGTCTTAGCCACACACTCCCAATGCTGGTGGCCACTGCTGGGCACTGCTAGGGGTCTTAGCCACACACACCCTCTAATGCTGGGGACTGCTGGGCACTACTGGGGGTCTTATCCACACACACCCTATGCTGGTGGGCACTGCTGGGGGTCTTAGCCACATACTCCCTATGCTGGTGGCCACTGCTGGGCACTGCTAGGCGTCTTAGCCACGCAGACCCTCTAATGCTGGGCACTGCTGGGCACTGCCGGGGGTCTTAGCCGCACACACCCTCTAATGCTGGGCACTGCTGGGGGTCTTAGCCACACACACCCTATGCTGCTGGGCACTGCTAGGGGGTCTTAGCCACAGACACCCTCTGATGCTGGGCACTGCTGGGGGTCTTAGCCACACACACCCTATGCTGGTGGGCACTGCTGGGCACTGCTGGGGGTCTTAGCCACACACAACCTATGCTGGTGGGCACTGCAGGGCACTGCTGAGGGTCTTAGCCACACACTCCCTATGCTGGTGGGCACTGCTGGGCACTGCTAGGGGTCTTAGCCACACACACCCTATGTTGCTCGGCACTGCTGGGCACTGCTGGGTGTGTTTTCCACACATCACTTAGATGTGATGCAACATACACATACATTTCTGATGTATGTCCCACACGTCTCACCATTCCACTGGTGATATGCGGTAGCGTACCGTACCCCAACGTTGATGACGTAGGTGCGGCACATCTCACTGTTACAATGGTGATATGCGGTAGCATACCGTACCCCGAGGTTGATGATGTAGGTGCGGCACGTCTCACTGTTACACTGGTGATATGCGGTAGCGTACCGTACCCCGAGGTTGATGACGTAGGTGCGGCACATCTCACTGTTACACTGGTGATATGCGGTAGCGTATCATACCCCGAGGTTGATGATGTAGGTGCAGCACGTCTCACTGTTACACTGGTAATATGCGGTAGCGTACCGTACCCCGACGTTGATGACGTAGGTGCGGCACATCTCACTGTTACAATGGTGATATGCGGTAGCGTACCGTACCCCGAGGTTGATGATGTAGGTGCGGCACGTCTCACTGTTACACTGGTGATATGCGGTAGCGTACCGTACCCCGACGTTGATGATGTAGGTGCGGCACATCTCACTGTTACAATGGTGATATGCGGTAGCGTACCGTACCCCGAGGTTGATGACGTAGGTGCGGCAAGTCTCACTGTTATACTGCTGTTATTTGATATTTGATATTTATGTGTATTTATAAAGCGCATACGTTCGCTCCCAAGGGAGCATCATGGCGCTAAGCAAACTGCAGTGGATAACTGAAAAAGTGAGATGTGATGGAAGATTGAAACTAGATGGCAGCCAATACAGAGGTGTCTGATTGTTGGTAGCGTATCGTACCCCGAGGTTGATGACGTAGGTGTGGCACGTCTCACTGTTACACTGGTGATATTCGGTAGCGTGTGGCGCAAAGTACCCCGACATTAGAGGCGTGCAATGGTGATGTGCGCTTGTGGCGCCACATACAGGCATACTTCAGTTGTTGGGGTTCGTTGTACTCACCGTCTGCGCCGTCGTCGGTTTCTTTGTATGAGGTGGTGGGCATATAGGACTGGGATGACAGGGACGATGGGGTTCATGTCTTGTTTGTTGCGTACCGGGGTGCGGTTCGAGCCGGACTCTGCTTTTACAGCAGTTTTGAGCTCTCGTAGCAAAAGAGCCGTACGGAGTGTCTTCAACACGGATCGTACTTCCTGGTACGGATGACGCGGTCTATTTACATTCGGATGTAGTGTGAAGCGTCAGCCAAATGCAAATCGTATGGACTTGCGATTTGCACGGAGTCTGTTACGAGTCGTACGGAGTGACGCTTTGGGTTTGGATCGTACTTGCAGAATCGTACGGGGACGTTTACGAGTACGAATCGTACGGGGAAAAACGCTCCGTACGAAGATTCAGAGCACTTTTTACCCGATCGGAATCGACCCCTCAGTGTAGCAGATTGGTTCTGAACGTGCTTGGGCTTTCAGATTGCATCGGGAGGTTCCCAGTCAAACATTTAAGATGCTGCATTGAGTCAGGTAAATTCTATGCGCTTATTGGGATGAAATGTATTTGAACGTTTGTGGATATTTGGTTTTATTGGTATTGGAAATGGGAAAGCAGACTAGGAAATTGCATTATGTGAAACTGAGTCCACATCTTCAGAATCTTTGAAGACCTCTTCTCCTACATGGGACAAGAGCACAGAGCTGGAAGAAGAGAGAATCAAACAGCTCATGCTTGAAATTATTATGAGACTCAAAAAGAAGCCTTTGAAGGACAAATCTCCAAAATCTGTGTATATTCCTGCTGATTTGTCTGTGTCTTCACATTCTGGGAGAGATACAGAGATTACAAATATATTGGTGAGGACATTTCGCGCCAGCAGTCCTTGATCCTGTACATCTGCATACTAGACTGCCTATTTGTGAATCACAAAAAAATCTTCTGAGGCTATTTTGAAACAGTTTCAGAATTCAGCATAAGTTAATATGCCTAACAATTTCCTCTTTTTTTCCCTGGTTGTAGGAGAAAACATCTCAATATTAGCAAGGGGGACAAGGAGAAAGTGTTGGGAAGCCCTACCATCTGCCAGTCAAATACATTTATAGATCAATCAAGGTGAGGTCCTATACAACTATTACATAAGATATTTAAGAATCTCCATATATGGTCACTTCTGCCTTTTCACAGTTAAGAAGAAGTAGGATAGGCTAATAAAAAGACATTTAAGAGATTGTCTCGACCATAACATATCATGGCATGCTTCACCATTGGCAACCTCTCACTCTGGGGTAGCAACAAACCCACCCCAGAGAATTCAACCGGAGTAAAAGGATCCAGGAGTTCTTAAATATCTTATTTCAGGACAAATACAGTAGTGCCATTCAGGCAAGAAAGATTAAAAACACCTAGAGTTATACCCCAAAAAATTCCTTTATTATACTCCCGGTAGTGCTTAAAAACAGAAGGCATGGTCAATAGATGATTCATCTGACCATCTATAATCCAAGAACTACCAACATGTTTCAACCTCCACTACACCGCAGGTCAAAGGTCTTCCTCAGGGTAATAGGACCCCTAGCTAAGAAATTCATTCATACCATGGGAATAGGAAAATTATTCCCTACCTGTCACTCGTCTAATAGGACATAAACCCATGTCATAATTAAACTACAGGCTTCATGGTTCAGTGCGGAAGAATTCCACCCCTATAGTCACACTTGTCTCAAGAGGATGGCATTGCCTTTGCACCTAGCATGGCCCCCTTCCACTGCCGTATGTAGTTACTGTAGGTCGGGTTTATGTCCTATCTGTTGTCAGAGTAGTAGGGAATAATTTTCCTTTTCCCATGTCATGATACATTATGGGTGAGACTATCTCTTAAATATCTTTTTATGAACTATCCTACTTCTTCGTAGCTGTTATAAGACAGAAGTGCAAATTAATTGAGATTCTCAAATATCTTGTATTATATTAAATTGTAATGGCATTTATATAGCGCTTACTACCGCTGACGAGGCGTCAAAGCACTTTTTCGGCGGGTAGCACGCTAGTCCGGGACCCATAGAGGATTAGTGTTGAATTAGTATAGTGAAACATGCTAGTAAATTTTAAGTGGTGGATAAGTTAGTCAGTTATTTGAATTTGAATGATAGCAGAAGGATAGAAGAGAAAAAACGGTTTGTATTTATATAGCACTGGTCAACCCTTATGGGGTGTTGAAGCACGCTATTCAGGAAGCCCATAAAGGATTAGTGGTGAATTAATATGGTGAATTATAAAGTAATTTCAGTGGTGGATTTTAGTCAGTTATTTGGAGTAAGAAGGATAGCGGAGGGATGAAAGGTGAAGAAAGGTTTGGATTCATATAGCACTTGTTACCCCTGATGGGTGTTGATGCGCTTTTCTAGCGAGTAGCACACCACTCTGGAACCCATAAAGGATTAGTGGTGAATTAGTATAGTTGAATATGGAATTTGAGAAGTGAACATGTTAGTATGTTAATTTTGATTGAAAAGGATAGTGGATGGAAAAAAGAGTGAAAGATGTTTTTTTTGCAGTAGGAGGAGGCTTTTGGATGAGTAAAAAGGAGTTTTGGAGGTGAGGAGTCAGAGGGTAGAGTTTAGAAAGGTTTGTTTTAGGGGATCGGTATAATAAAAGAGGTGTCAGATGATTCAAGGAGAGGTAGAGTAGGAGAGTGTCTAGAACGGGTTATTTTGGGGATCATAGTAGTGGAATGGGGTTTGGGATAAATGAGAGTGGATGTAGAGGATATATTGATAGATGTATAAGGTGAGAGATAGGGTAGTGCAATGGAAATGCTAAATTACAAGAAAGTGATAAATATATAGATCCATAAGTACCATTAGTTTGTGGATGGTGTAGGCTGGGTATTGCTAAATGGGTTAATGGGCAACATTTCTGGCCCTGGCCAGCCTCGAACAGGCTCAAACAGGCAACTTCCCTTATCCTCTCCGCCCTTAATAGGCTCAAACAGGCAACTTCCCTTGTCCTCTCCGCCCTTAATAGGCTCAAACAGGCAACTGTCCTTGTCCTCTCTGCCCTTAGCCTTAACGCCCGGGCTGAGGCGCCCTAACCCTCGCCTTTTATAGCCCTAGTAATCAGGTGACCCCTTCAGCCAATGGGAACCCTAGCCGTAACACTATCCAATAGCAACACTAGCCCTAAAATCTACAACCAATAGGAGACCAGGACATTACAGCCAATCTTAGCCCTAGTCCAAGCACCCAATCAGTTCAAAAACCCTGATCTCTACATCCAATAGAGGCCCTATTCCCAACAACCAATAACATAGGAAGCCCTAGTCCCTACTTCCAATAGAAATCCTAACTCTAACCCCAGTCCCACCCTACGTTGATTGAATCACAGACTCAGAAACCAATCAGAACCCTCAAATATTCGACCAATGAGGACACTAACCCTAATCCAATAGAAACACCAGATACAACCACCAATTAGTGTACACATGTACCAACCACTACCAGACCATATAAGGTCCTAGCGACCTCAGACAAGATTTGCTGGCCAGGGAGTTGGAAACTGCTTCTCCTGTTCAGAATCTCCTACGAGACGGACAGGTTCAATCCACACTTTGGACTTCTGTAGGTAAAGGCCTCACTAACTTGAAATCTAACAATACTGTTTGAATAAAACTGTACTCCCTCTCCTGGCCAAAAAACGAAGTGCACAGTCCCTAGTAAACACAGTTTAAAGAGCTCACAGAAGCACCCTCTGATGTAGAATATCCCTATTGCTGAGGGGGGGCAGGGGGGCTGGTTTCACTGGCTTGTGAACACAAAATGGTGGCTGGGGGTGCACTGTTTTAACATACAGGTCTTAGCACAGAGCAAAGGAGAAATTTGGAGGGAAAACTGAATTGTCACCAAGAATGAGAGGGCTAAACTACAGAGTTTAGACTGCAAATCCCTCAGTTCAACATGTTAAATGGAAGCAATCATGGGCAGGGAAAACCTCAAGTTTAAAACACAAAACAGGTGATAAAATATGCAATCATAGGCAGGTTAAAACTACAATTTTAAACTGTAACAACCACAGGCAAAGACAGTAATCACAGAAAGGGAAATTCGTTTTTTTAGCAACTTATGTTTTGGGGAAGAGACAGCACTAGTCTGTCTCCTTACCACTTCCTGGACTCTGCTCACTGCAATCTGGGGCAAAGGTAGGCTGCAACTCACATGCAGGAGCCGCGGGTGATTGTCTCCTTCATAGGTACAGGCTCCGCGTATGACACAGTGGGGATTAGGGTGTGTCACTTATTGACTGGAAAGTTTACTACACGTGTACAGGCTGGTCTGTGGCTTAACATGCTGCAGAGGTTAAAGGAGAGTGTCCTGTGGTCTCTCTTGGACTCCGTGGTGCACTCAATGTGTGTCATATACACTCAGCAGTGGGTTTGTTTGAGCTTCACTCTCCTTTGCTTGCTTTTTATTCATCAGCATGTGTTCAGCTATCCAACTGGGAATGTAATCTCTGTGTCCCACAGTTTATGAAGACTGCCAGTTGCCAAGGAATCAATGATCCTGCCCCAGAATTTTCTTCTAGACTGGTGATCTATTAATCGAAATGTATTCATCTAAAGCCAAACTTCAGGTACCAAAATGCATTTGGTTATAAAAATAAAAGCCCAAGACCCTGATTGGAAGTATGCGGCCTAAGGACCAGAGCTGCCGACTGCGTCGTCTCAACATCCTGTGATTCTGGGCAAAATCACTAAATCTCCCCATGCCTACCAAAAAATGAATGTGTCCTTGTGTAACGTACGTGGCGCTCATATTAAAGTGCTCCAATGCCTTTGGGTCGTGTTCGCGCTATATAAAACCGCAAAAAAAAAAAAGAGCATAACATGGACTACTTGGAAAACTGCAGCCATCCGGTAATAGATTTCATCAATACAAGTCAACATTCAATAGCAAATGCCTTTTATTTATGTTTTACAAAAGAAAAACAAAAAAAACCAAGGTCATTTACAATGTTATTTACAATGTCAATAGCTCAAAATAATATCATTGCGAGACTTATTGCATTGTAAATGCTTGTTTCTGTGTTATGAACCGTGTTTGGAGGGCGGCCCCAGCTATTATCTTCTAAGTTCCTCTGTATTTTTGTTTTCATGGCACGAGGAAGCCAGGAAAGCCAGGATTAGAATTAATGAAGATATCTGGTGAGTATTCCTGGTCAACACCCTGCCTCTCTACCCACTACCATCACTTGCCCACTACTCCTGTACCCCTCACCACTCCGAGCTTCATTATTACTTTTTTTCTGGCTTGCATATCGTGGGAACCAGACGCTGCACACTGCTTGCTGCAAGACTGCTCACTTTCCCATCTATTTCTCCACAAACGCACCCCTTCCTATATCGCCCTTTTTAAAAAAATACTGTTTTGCCTGCAATGGCCTAGCAGCTGTGTACATCTACAGACTCACTCCCCTCTTGGTCCGAGCATTTAGATACACACACACTCTCTTTTTTAATTTACCTTTCTAAATTGGTCATTGGCCATGTGGGAACAGTATATTAAAAAAGGCAAAATGGCTGTCAATGTGTCACGATGGAGGCACTCACATGCAACCAGGTTGCAGCTGTCTTGGACCTGTGTTCTGAAAAGGCTGAGGTGCGGTATGTAGCTCTACATAAAGAACAAGGTACTAGCATATATTGTTAGGATCATTCCACAGTGTTTTCTTCACCCATTTCTATTAACTCATTACAGGTAGAAGCATCGCCCCGGCCTCAACAACTCAAGCATCGCCCCAGCCTCAACAAGTGTCCCAGTAATAACAAACCATTGCGCAAATAGCTGTTTGGGGTTTGTGCAGAAGTATTAATTCAAATTTAAGTCTGTGTGTGTTGAAGTTTGCAACACCTAGTAATTAACAGTTAAGACGATGTCCGCATTATCCGATTACATTTTGCAAGCCCAATAAATATTGAGAAATGTTGATTTTGATGCAGAAATAGCAAACATTCATGTCATTCCCGAATTTATGAGGGCTACGTTTATAATAGGTAATATTTATCATTCACACCTGTTAAATTTGAACCTGAAGGCATAGAATTTTAAAGGGTTCAATATATTGCATCCCCCACCAGTGAATTTACAATTGAGACAGTAGTGAGAACGTTGGCTCAGTACTATCCTCATCTCCAGAATTAGGTTTGCACCTTCACTTGCAAAACTCATATCTACTCTGAAGACCACAGCCATTTGCAGACCAGGAACAATTTCAAGTAAAAGGTTTCCAGCATCCAGAACCATATCACAATAAATTACTACACAAACAATACCATCATTAGTTTAGAACCTTTTTAATCCAAGGGAAACCTACATAATGAAGAGAAGGCCACTCCCAAACCAATACCATTAGTGAAAAATGGTAATTGTCAAAAATGAGTATCCCAGATTTCCCAATTTTCTAACCTGAGATCACTGGGAGGCCAAACATACAAACATAAATGAAACAAGTGCAGGATGACGATACGACTAGTATTTCACGAAATAAATGAGATATACCAATATGTGCCTTAAAGTTTCCATGCATGCAGCCCCATCCAACCCGTCAACCAGGTCCTAATCAAGTCCACACATTTCATGTGCATTGAATTTGGTGCTGCTCACTTTAATAGGAAAGTCCAGTATCTGTTTTGTTGCTAAGAAATATTTCAATAAAGTTGTATCTTCAACGCGCTATCGGGCTCTGACAATTCAAGAATTTCACGGAGCAGCCTATTAGAAGGGCCAATTTTTAAAAAAATATACTAAATACAAAAAAACACCTCTCAACCTTTCCAAACCTCAAGGCGGTAAAAACGTGTTAATAACTCACCTCGGCAACTCATTTGAAAGTAAAGAAGGATTTGTAAATTGCTTGGTGATTGAGAACCAATGGGTCATTAATCATGGACACGTCAGGCTGACAGCGCTAGGAAAGCCAGGCCGAATAATGACTCACACCTCACTGAGCGCTGCAGGAGGCACGCGGGGAGCCCGCGCTCATTAGAGACACACCTTCCGTCGCGGAGCTCGACTGGAGGCGCGCGCCCCGCTGCTGCGCAGAGGGAGGCGCACAGATTGGGTCAGTCGGTCTCCTTCACTCACTCACGCTCCTGGTGAGAGAAAGAGATCAAGAAAGAGAAGGCAGGGAGGAAGGAGGTGTCATAAGGAAGGTAGACTCGACAAGAGAGCTCTATCTTGTTCATGCATTCATCACAAAGCAGTTGGGAGAGTGTTCGTTAGGAACTAGCCTGAGGGAAAGGAACCAGGGAAAATCTGCACATACATCAATGTAGTAGTCCAGTCCTCTAGCCTCGAACAGTAAAATAAAGGGAAAAAAAGGATAATAACGTAATGTTATTATAATTTTATTGTGTCCTCCTGCAGCAGCTTTGCGTGACGGGCGGTGCTGGAGAGCTGGGGAGGAGTGGTAGCACTCACCTAAGTGCGCAATAACTGTTTGGCCAGCCCTTTCGGATGTCCAAACAGCCAAACGCAATTTACCGGTTCTCAATGCAGGCTGCATTACAGCCTGCATGGACATGTCCAGGCCCCCAGCCGAATCACTGTGCACAGACCAATCACAATGCTGCGTTGTGATTGGTCAGGGGAGCCTGGTAATCTGCTTCCTGTTTCATTCCTGATGCGAGGAGAGACGATGGAGAAGGCGTGGCGGTAAAGTTAGTTTTTCTTCTTTTTTAAAATATCCCCTAACTCCCCCCGCCCTCTCTCTGCCCCGCCATGCCACCCTAAATCCATGCCAGTCGCTACTGGGTAGTACAGAACAACCTACAAGTCATCCCTGGCATGAAAGAAAAAAATTACAACCAGCTTCATTTAATACAATAGATGAGTGCAAAATGTAGCACAGAGTACAGAGGTATTAATAAAGAAATGTGATATGTTCAGTTCATGGACTCAATACTACCAAAGAGTAACATGCTGAACTTAAGAGTACTTCTAATAAATTAGTAAACAATTCAAAATTTCAAACATTCCTGACAAGAATTTTCAATTCTATTAAGGACTAGGAGGCGAGGATTATGCTTTCTCATTTCTTTAATGAAATGCTCAGCAGCCAATAAAACAAAAACTACAAATCCCATGAACACTTGGGAATGACCATAGAGATTACACTATATAAGGTCCAAACATTAGTCCTTCTTCCTCTTTCTTTGGGGAAACAGTTCAACATCAAAAAACAATCCCAGGTAGAGTAACAAAAGTAGTTCCAAGCACGCTGCCGAAATCCAAAGGATCCTGTAGCAGAGGATGGAGGAATCCTGGGTCCGAAAAGCAGGCAACATAGGGGACTCTTGAAGAGGAGCAACCACATCATTTCTGGTCTGAACCTGAAAAAGACACAGAGCCGTAATATCCAAATAATGGAGTAAAAATCAAAGCAAATCAAGGGGGGGGAAAGAACAAGGAGAAATAAACCTGCAACAATATGCAATTATTATACAGTACATAACAATGCAACAGAGTCAAAATAAAGGGTGGGATAATCCTCGCCTCCTAGTCCTTAATAGAATTGAAAATTCTTGTCACGAATGTTTGCAAATTTTGAATTCTATGTCAGGACAGGAGGCTCCGATTATGCTTGTTCAAAGCTCGTCCACCACAACAGAAGCAACACTAAGAATCGGTTTATAATAAAACTGCTTGAAAACAGAGTCCGAAGACCAATCTGCAGCTTTCATAATGTCAAATAGAGTAACACCCATGGAATAAGCCTTAGAGGCCATTGCCCCTCTTGCAGAATGTGCCCCAAACACAGAAACATCAATGCCCGCTTCAGACATGAGCCAGCGCACCCAGCGAGCCAGAGTAGCCGGGGCAACAGGACGAAAAGGTTTTTGTAAAGCAATTAGCAATTGACCTTGCATGTCCGTACGCAAAGAAGCGGTACTCACCTCATAATCCTTCAAACACTGGACAACACAAAGATTGGGATGATCAGGAAAAGAAGGATATGTAATGGAGGAAGTGTTGGATTTAGTCCTCCGAGAGAGAGTGAACGTAACACCTTCAGGGGTGAAACTACGACCCGCAAGATCTAAAGCGCGGATATCAGAAACGTGTTTGCAAGATACCAGGCACAGTAACATTGTCAATTTTGCGGACAACTGTTTACGAGATAATAAAAGGTTAGTAGGCCAAGCCTCCAAAAACCTCAGGACAACAGAAACATCCCACAAAGAAACATATTTAGGAGTGGGAGGTTTTGCTAGACGAATCCCTTTAAGCAGTTTGGAAAGCAAATGATGTTCACCCACAGGCTTACCATCAATCTGGACGTGGCCAGCAGAAATAGCAGAACGAAAACTATTAACGGTCCGATAAGCTAGACCGGAGGTGGCCAAGGAAGTCAAAAAATTTATGATTAGACTGACATCCGCTGAAACTGGATCAACTTCCCGTTGAGCACACCAATCACACCAGCGTTTCCAAGCTCCTCGATACCGCTTGTGGGTATTGGGAGACCAGGCGTTACTAATGAACTTGGCAGCGTCGCTAGAAATGCCTGGGATCGACCAACGATCCCCGAGATTCGCCATGCCAGCAGCTGGAGAGTGCCGGACAGAATGAGGGGATGCGGATCTCCGAGAGGATCCTGCAACAGATTCCACTTCAGGGGAAGAAGGAGTGGAGGTGCGCAACACATCTCCAGGAGAACCGGGACCCACGCTTGAGCCTTCCACAAAGGAGCAATCAGAATCAGCTCAGCTCGAAACCGCTTGGTGTAAGCCAGCACTCTGGGAAGCATCATGAATGGGGGAAACGCCTAACAAAGAGTCGATGGCCACTGTTGGAGAAAAGCGTCCGTGGCCAGAGCTAAGGGATCCGGTCTCCAACTGTAAAACTGGGGAAGTTGCGCGTTGAGGCGAGAGGCAAACAGATCCAGGTGACACTGGCCCCACTGCCGAAGAATGGCACGGAAGACTCGAGGATGAAGTCTCCAGTCGCTGAAATCCCGAAGATGTCTGGAGTGCCAATCCGCAACTTGGTTGTTGCGGCCCGGAAGATATTCTGCAATAACCGTGATCTTCCGTTGCAGACAAAAATGCTAAAAATCTTTGCTATCTCCGCCAAAATCCTGGACCGAGTCCCGCCCAGTTTGTTGACACAACGGACTGCGGACACATTGTCCATTCGGAGAAGAATGCAACAACTCGTCTGAAGGGGAGAAAAACACTTTATCGCAAAGGAACCCGCTAGGAGCTCCAGACAATTTATATGGAGAGACAGCTCCTGGGGCGACCAGCGACCCCCTGTCGAGACAGACCCGCAACGGGCTCCCCAACCCCACTGGCTGGCATCGGATTCGATCACCAGTTCCGGAGACGAACCGAACATGGCTCGACCGTTCCAGGCATCCATGTGGTCCAGCCACCACTGCATCTCCCCCCATACTTCCTCCGAAAGAGGAATTTGATCCGAATAGCGGAGGCCTTTCCGGAGATGCTGAATCTTTAGGCGTTGCATCGCCAGGTAGTGTAGAGGACCTGGAAAAATCGCCTGAATGGAAGATGCTAGAAGACCTACCACACGTGCCAACGACCTCAATGACACAGTCGGTTTGGAAATAACAGACGTCAATTCCCTCCTGATGTAGCGCAGTTTCTGATTGGGCAAAAGAAGTCGGCAAGTCACCGAGTTTATCTGAAAACCCAGAAAGTCGATAGATTGAGTGGGCACCAAAACCGATTTCGGGACATTGACCAGAAAACCTAGAGACTGCAAGAGCGTGATGGACCACTCCAGATGTTGCAGAAGTTTGAGAGGACAATCCGCCATAAAAAGAATGTCGTCCAGATATATGATCAGTCTGACACCCCTGGAACGAAGATGTTCTACAACTGGCCTCAGCAATTTCGTGAAGCACCATGGTGCTGACGAAAGGCCGAACGGGAGAACCTGATACTCGTACCAACGCCCCAGCCATTGAAACTGGAGAAATCGGCGATGGGGCTTGTAAATCGGGATGGACAGATACGCATCTTTCAGGTCCAGACGGACCATCCAATCTCCCTCCCGAAGGAGATCCCGCAGAAGATGGATGCCCTCCATCTTGAAGTGCCTGTAAACCACCCTGCTGTTGAAGTCTTTCAGGTTGAGAACTAGGCGAGACCCGCCTCCTTTTTTCTCGACCAGAAAGACTGAGCTGACAAAGCCCTGTGGATGGCGTTCTGTAGGAACAATTGCTCCCTTGTTGAGGAGAACCTCGATTTCTTCTGACAGACAAGCCTGAGAGTGACGGGAAAAAAGTATAGGAGGTGGAAGACGGGACTGATGCATTGGGTGATAGAACTCTATCTTGAAACCCTGAACGGTCTCTAGCACCCAAGCATCGTTGGAGATCATGCGCCAATTGTTCAGAAAAAATTGCACTCTGCCCCCCAACATCACATCGCATGCTTGAATTAGTCTCACCTGTAGCGCCGGAATCTTGATAGTGGCCTTGGTGTCCACCAGATCGCCCTTTGCCGTATTGACCTTTTCCTTTACGGGAAGGATAGAAATTGGCGCGAGTGGAGTAACCAGAGTCATACTGCCCACCACGCTGCTGCGAGGCTCCTCTCTGGGACTGCTGCTGCGACCCACGGCCAAACGATCGTCCCCGTTGTCGTCCGGCCTTGGTAAAAACCGGACGCATGGCCCAGCGCAAGGACGCCTGTGCTTTATCAATTCCGCTGAAGGCGGATACAAATTTAGTCAGTTCCTTCAAGAAGGGTTGTCCGAATAAAAGGCCCTGCGCCTCCGGACCGGCCTCTGAAGTCGCCAATTCTGCCAATTTGGGATCCAACTTGAGGAGAATGGACCTACGCCGTTCTGCAGAAATCGCGCAATTAACATTCCCTAGCATGCAGACAGCCCTCTGAGCCCACTCAATGAGCTCATCTGGGTTGACAGTTGCCGAAGCTTCCTTCGCTTTGAAGCCTAGATCTAGGATCTTGGAAAGGGGACCAAGCATGTCCATCAATTTATCCTGGCAAGACCTCCAGGAACGGTCTAGGCCTTTCTTAGGATCTTTTGAATATTTTTTAAGGTAGGTAACCATCATCGGGTCCACCTCCGGAGTCTCTGCTAGCTGGTCTCGGGCATTCGGAGCGAAGCCTAGCCCTGACAGGCGCCTCAAAGGGTTGGCGAACATGCGCCTCAAGATAAGCGGCCACTGCCGGAGCGGGCAACCACGATGTCGAATTTGGATGGACAATGTCCTCTGGTTCGAAATTTAAAAGGAGAGGACGCTCAGGGGCGTCAACAAAATGCTCCTTGCAGAGACGCTTCTTTGGAGGGGGAGAATCCTGACCTGAAGAGGCCTGAGCATGGTCTGACTCCTCCGTGTAATGTGATGCAGAAGATTTGGGCTTTTCCGAAGTCAAAACCATCGCCAGTTTCTGAAAGTCCGATTTATGTGGGTTATGAGGCGACTTGGCGGACTCCTGGGATGGAGGTAACCAGCCCTGTTGAACAGCATATTCATTCAAATGACGTTTCAGGGGATTAATAGCCCTAACAAGCGCCTCATTCACTGAAAGCTGTACACCTTTATCCAATTCCTCCACCAGGTTGTACTCAAGAGAGTCATCCTCTTCTTCATTATAAAAACAATCATCATCTGCGTCATAGTAATCAGCCATCGCACCAGAGTGCAGAAATTCAATGCCCACAAGATGACTGGAACAGATATTGAGTATCAAAGATACAATTAAGGGGGAGTGACAACCCCAAAGCAGGCTAAAGTGAGGTTGGAAGGACCAAACTCAAGGCAAAACAATTCAAATGTGGAGGGAGACAAGCCTGCCAACAAAAATCACTCTAGGCAGAGCCTATGCACACAATAACATCAACCAAAGCACTTTCCTGTGCTCCGGCGTAGACGGGGTCGAAAGTTCAGGGCTGTGGGCTTGAGCGCTGGTGAAAAGCGTTCCTTCACTCGACCGACGTGAGGAGAAACAGCCTGAAGCCGGAAATAAAGCAGCACGCATGCGCGACGCTGCTGCCGCTGAAACACCGGCTCGAGAGCGCTCGCGCTCTCCTAAGAAGCCGACGACCCCTGCTCCCACTCCACCAACGCAACCGGGCACACAAGCGGCCAGGCGCAGGGAGGCGAACACACGCTCCCAAGAAGACACGCCGCAAACGGACGCGCAAAAAATATCGGCACGAAGCCGAGAGAAAGTACACAAGCACCGCGCACAAGAAATACAAGCAGCGGAATACAAGGCAAGTGTAAACAACAATATGCACAACAGCAATATCAGCAAAAGCAATGCAATAAAGGTAAAGAGACTTAACTGGCTGCGGAGCAGCAAAGAAAGAGGAAGAAGGACTAATGTTTGGACCTTATATAGTGTAATCTCTATGGTCATTCCCAAGTGTTCATGGGATTTGTAGTTTTTGTTTTATTGGCTGCTGAGCATTTCATTAAAGAAATGAGAAAGCATAATCGGAGCCTCCTGTCCTGACATAGAATTTGAAAAAAATGGAGAGACAAACTAAAGGAAATACCTAAAGAACAGTCAAAACAAAGTTAAGTCTGTAGAAAGACCTGTAATGGAAACTGTACCAGTGCAAAGGTCAGCTCAAAAGACCACGTGACAAGTCTAGGTTTCACTTCAGGGAATGGTTCACAGCATTATTAAGTTTAACAGTACTCTGTGCAAATCTCACGAGGATCTCAATGAAACCTCCAATTGCACCAGAATTTTATCAGGAGCCCATTGCATTATCAATTCAGCTGGGCACCACATTACGCTCTCAACAAAGCAGTATTAAAGCGCATAGGTGCCTAGGACTTGACTTACTGTACACTCGAACAGCACATTCCAAAGCTAGTTTGGAGCATATTTTATAAATATTAAAAGAAAGTATCGACCCTCTATTGAAAATGACATATTTTACATTAGTTTCCATTACAATTACAATTTAAAGTAAATAAGTGATTTCCCCCTAAGGATAATGACAAGTGTTAACCAATGTGGAGGGTCAGTGAAAGTATTTTGCCTTTCTAGAAGAGGTGACATTAACTTGCCCCTTTCTTTCCTCCCCCAACCCTTGCCATTTCCTTGTCGTTTCCATACTCTTCTCCTCACTGTCATATCCTGGAATATATAGAAGTGCATAATGGATCACCAACCGTGTTAGTTTCCACCACAAGGCTACAAGAGACATCATTGACGGCTCAGCTCACCCATGACATCACTTGAAACCCCAGTGTGTAAAATACTTCTTTATTCATATCTATTCATCACCTCTATTAAGTTTTGTATGCCACACAGAGTCCCTTCATCTAGCCAGAGTTGGTAGACCACCTGTGCACAGAGATTCATAGGGAACCCAAGGAAAAATATTGTCCACCCAAGAAAAGCTTGGCTGGCCTTCTGTTGCCATTCAGCTTTTCCTAATCATGACTGCTCAATACAACAAACGAATCCTGGCGCCTTGCTACCGTCCCTTTAAAAGTCCCCATTATCTGATAAAGAAATGTAAGGTGACAGTGTGCATTCAGCTGTTAAGAAATATGCTTACGTTCCAGAGCTACATTATGAACCTCATAACAAAACTAACAAGCATTTACAATGCAATGGTCTCAGCATTATTAAAGGTAGAGCTATTGGCATTGCTCATGATTTCTTTTTTTATCATAAAAATATGGCATTGTCATTTATATTGCCAATAGCTTAATCGTTTAAATAAATGGCATTGTCATTTACAATGCCAATAGCTTAATCGTTCGCAAATGCATGACCTATTTCATTTACGCCCACATAGAGCCACACACACAGAGCCACACACACGCACACACACAGAGCCACCCACACAGAACTACCCACAGTCATTCACATAGAGCCACCTACACAGAGCCACTCTCACAGACAGTCACCCACACATAGAGCCACCTACAAAAAAAGCTATCCACACAGAGCTACACACTTACAGAGCGCTATGCGCTACACACACACACACAGAGCGCTACGCACACACAGACAGAGCGCCACACAGACTACACACACACAGACTACACACACACACAGACAGAGCGCCACACACACACAGGCAGAGCGCCACACACACACAGGAAGAGCGCCACACACACACAGGAAGAGCGCCACACACACAGGCAGAGCGCCACACACACACAGGCAGAGCGCCACACACACACAGGCAGAGCGCCACACACACACATTTACAATGCAATGGTCTCGGCATTATTAAAGGTAGAGCTATTGGCATTGCTCATGACATTTTTTTCATTATTTTTTTAAACCTAAATAAATGGTATTGTCATTTACAATGGCAATAGGTGAGCATTAGAGAGTAGTAGAGAGTATTCGCGGACACAGAGCCACACACACACACACACACAGAGCCACACACACACACACAGAGCCACACACACACACACACACACACACAGAGCCACACACATTTTTAAAGTTAGAGCTATTGGCATCGCTCATGACATCATTTTTATTTATGTTTTTGTTTTTAAAACATAAATAAATGGCATTGTCATTTACAATGCCAATAGCTTAATCGCTTGCAAATGCGAGACCTATTGCATTTGCACCCACACAGAGCCACACACACCAATCCACCCCCACACACACATACAGAGCCACCCACACAGTCATTCACATAGAGCCACCCCCACCCCCACACAGCCACCCACACAGAGCCCCCACACACAGAGCCACACACCGACAGAGCCACCAACCCAAAAAGCTACACACACAGACAGACAGAGCCACCCACACAGAGCCACCTACCAAAAAAGCTACACACACAGACAGACAGAGCCACCCACACAGAGCCACCTACAAAAAAAGCTACACACACACAGAGAGAGCCACCTACCAAAAAAGCTACACACAGACAGACAGAGCCCAACACACAGAGCCACACACACACACAGACACAGAGCCACACAGACACAGAGCCACACACACACACACAGACCCACACACACACAGCCATACACACACACACACACATACAGAACCACACACACACACACACACAGAGCCTATCTTCCATGGGGGGAGGGAAGAGGAGCTGTACTCAAGGAAATAGTGCCAAAACAGGGCCATGGGCAGTCAACGCCCCCACACTGCTGCTGTGTTAAGTAATGCCCCACTACATTCTCCAGTTCAGAGTACCAGAAGCATTTTCCAAGCACTAAACACCCATGCTTACAGCTCAGCCTAGACAGACACTTCATGATTATCCACTACCAGTAAAACGGACAGAAGTTTATATTTTGCTAATCTTCATTTGCCGCACTAAGTGGGTTAAAAAACAGCATTCTAACAAAAACTTTACACATCACATATTTGTAGTCTAAACGTACATCTGAATAAACGGGCGTTAGTTAGATAACTGATGGCATTCCTTACATAGTATGGTCCCTGTTGTTTGGATCCAAAAAAGATGATGTATGAAACTGAAAACTGGGAGGTAGGTTAGTAAGACACAATAACTGCATTACACAACCTGAAAGATACAGCGCATGCGTGTGTATGTTAGCAGTAGTTGTTATTACTATTAGGCGCAGGAAAGGCCTATCTCAGCAGGTCAGATGAAGCCAATAATGTCCTAATGCGCATGCACTACGCATTTCCGGCTTCACGTGAAGTCTGGGCCTTCCGTTTGGTGCCCCGACCTGGCTCTGCAGCGTTTGCTCTGCTTCTGGTGATACTTAGAGGTCAGGGGCCGCTCCCCATGGGACTTCGAGCTCAGGGCTGGAATGCACGGAAAATGGGAAACGAAACGTTTCAATCTCCAACGCACCCCGAGACAAATCACGCATACATGACTGAACAAGTCAATAACACTTCGATTTAAGACAGTGATACTCAGCTTTGCGCCACAGGGGTGTGTGCACGCACACAGCCACACAAACTCACGATCGGAAAAAGCAACACAAAGAAAAGAGCTGCCATGTTCCCAATCCCCCGCCAGCCAATACCTCAGAATAAAGTTAGTTATTGCTAATGGCCTTTTTTGGTTGCGGGGTGTGACATCTGGGGTGAAGGTGCTGGATGTAAGTGTGCTGTCGTTATGCAGCATGTTGGAGGCGAGGATTGTGCAAGGTGCTGGCCCCTAGTCTTTGTGCGATTGACCCTTCGTCCAATTGAGGCGGGGGGGGCGGGGGCAGTGTGGGGTCAGACGTGGTGGAGCTCGGTTTCCTGCTAAATAAGTAAAGGAAATATGGCTCCAGGGCTGCAGGCGTGGTTTTATCACCACCTTCTCCCCCACCTTTCTTGTCTATCTTCATCTCACCCCATGCTGCCACACCATTAACTATAAAGCAAAGGACAACTGACAACAAGTGGGAGGCGTTAATGGTTCAGCGATTCAGGCGGTGCTGAGAGTGTCACAATTCTTTATTGCAAGTTGGTGCACTATCTGTAGCGTAGGTCAGCGCGTCCCCCGAGAGATGCTGGGCACACAAATTTAGGGTTGGGGGCAGGAGGAGGGGCCCGCGTTCGGAACTGCAGCCATTGGAGCGAGGAATATGAGTTCTTAGCGGGGTCAGCAGGGGAGCTTGGGCGGAGTGACTAGGTGTGGGGCACAGCGTTGGGGGGGTCCCACGGGGAATAAAGATGGATGCCACCGGACGGATATTTTAGCGGAGCTACGAGCTGAGGAGTTGGGGGGGGCGGCCAAGGCGAATATGGAAGATGGGGGAGGGTCGCATGTGATGGAAGGAGGTGCAAGGGAGAGGTGTGCAGGGGGAAATGCTGGCGCGAAGGTGAGGGGTGCAGGAGTGCCACGCAGACAGTTGCCCTCAAGAATATGGGGAAGAAAATAATTAACGGCAAGGAGGGTTCTAGGTCAGGGGGACAAGGAGTAGGAGTGTGGTCTGTCAAGGGGCAGGCTGGGTTGCAGGGCGCCTGGGGGGGTGGCTCAAGGACAATAAGGGGGTGGTGAGGGATGCGAGCCAGATGGTGAAGTTTGCGTTTAAGTCGGGCATGCTGGACACGGAGGGAGGCAGGTTTGCGGGAGAGGTGTGGGGAGGTGCGCATCGGTCTGCCGGGGCGGCGTTCAATGGCTGGGGGCTTGGTTTTCGGAGGGAGGATTCGGGGGTAACAAAAGGGGAATGGGTGCGGAGCGGGCGTCTAAACAAAGGGAACAGAATTAAGAAGAGAAAAAGCGTAGCCGCCCGGCCCACAGATGTCCATGTGGATGCAACGTGGCTCAGCTTCAGGGGAGAGGGGCGCCCTGTCCGGCAGAGGACTCCTGCCGCCCCCACACCAGCCCAGGTGCTGGATGTAAGTAAGATGTAAGTGTGCTGTCATTATGCAGCATGTTTGACGCGAGGATTGTGCAGGGTGCTGGCCCCTAGTCTTTGTGCGATTGACCCTTTGTCCAATTGAGGCGGGGGGGGAGAGCGGGGGCAGTGTGGGGTCAGACGCGGTGGAGCTCGGTTTCCTGCTAAATAAGTAAAGGAAATATGGCTCCAGGGCTGCAGGCGTGGTTTTATCACCACCTTCTCCCCCACCTTTCTTGTCTATCTTCATCTCACCCCATGCTGCCACACCATTAACTACAAAGCAAAGGACAACTGACAACAAGTGGGAGGCGTTAATGGTTCAGCGATTCAGGAAGTGCTGAGAGTGTCACAATTCTTTAGTGCAAGTTGGTGCACTATCTGTAGCGTAGGTCAGCGCGTCCCCCGAATGATGCTGGGCACACGAATTTAGGGTTGGGGGCAGGAGGAGGGGCCCGCGTTCGGAACTGCAGCCATTGGAGCGAGGAATATGAGTTCTTAGCGGGGTCAGCCGGGGAGCTTGGGCGGAGTGACTAGGTGTAGGGCACAGCGTTGGAGGGGTCCCACGGGGAATAAAGATGGATGCCACCGGACGGATATTTTAGCTGAGCTACGAGCGGAGGAGTTTGGGGGGGCGGTCGGGGCAAATATGGAAGATGGGGGCAGGGTCGCATGTGATGGAAGGAGGTGCAAGGGAGAGGTGTGCAGGGGGAACTGCTGGCGCGAAGGTGAGGGGTGCGGGAGGGCCACGCAGACAGTTGCCCTCAAGAATATGGGGAAGAAAATAATTAACGGCAAGGAGGGTTCTAGGTCAGGGGGACAAGGAGTAGGAGTGTGGTCTGTCAAGGGGCAGGCTGGGTTGCAGGGCGCCTGGGGGGGTGGCTCAAGGACAACAAGGGGGTGGTGAGGGATGCAAGCCAGATGGTGAAGTTTGCGTTTAAGTCGGGCATGCTGGACACGGAGGGAGGCAGGTTTGCGGAAGAGGTGTGGGGAGGTGCGCATTGGTCTGCCGGGGTGGCGTTCGATGGCTGGGGGCTTGGTTTTTCGGAGGGAGGACTCGGGGGTGACAAAAGGGGAATGGGTGCGGGGCGGGCGTCTATACAAAGGGAACAGAATTAAGAAGAGAAAAAGCGGAGCCGCCCGGCCCACAGATGTCCAGGTGGATGCAACGTGGCTCAGCTTCAGGGGAGAGGGGCGCCCTGTCCGGCAGAGGACTCCCGTCGCCCCCACACCAGCCCAGGTGCTGGATGTAAGTAAGATGTAAGTGTGCTGTCGTTATTAAGCATGTTGGAGGCGAGGATTGTGCAGGGTGATGGCCCCTAGTCTTTGTGCGATTGACCCTTCGTCCAATTGAGGCGGGGGGAGAGCGGGGGCAGTGTGGGGTCAGACGCGGTGGAGCTCGGTTTCCTGCTAAATAAGTAAAGGAAATATGGCTCCAGGGCTGCAGGCGTGGTTTTATCACCACCTTCTCCCCACCTTTCTTGTCTATCTTCATCTCACCCCATGCTGCCACACCATTAACTACAAAGCAAAGGACAACTGACAACAAGTGGGAGGCATTAATGGTTCAGCGATTCAGGAGGTGCTGAGAGTGTCACAATTCTTTAGTGCAAGTTGGTGCACTATCTGTAGCGTAGGTCAGTGCGTCCCCCGAGAGATGCTGGGCACACAAATTTAGGGTTGGGGGCAGGAGGAGGGGCCCGCGTTCGGAACTGCAGCCATTGGAGCGAGGAATATGAGTTCTTAGCGGGGTCAGCCGGGGAGCTTGGGCGGAGTGACTAGGTGTGGGGCACAGCGTTGAGGGGGTCCCACGGGGAATAAAGATGGATGCCACCGGACGGATATTTTAGCGGAGCTACGAGCGGAGGAGTTTGGGGGGGGGGGGGCGGCCGGGGCGAATATGGAAGATGGGGGGAGGGTCGCATGTGATGGAAGGAGGTGCAAGGGAGAGGTGTGCAGGGGGAACTGCTGGCGCGAAGGTGAGGGGTGCGGGAGTGCCACGCAGACAGTTGCCCTCAAGAATATGGGGAAGAAAATAATTAACGGCAAGGAGGGTTCTAGGTCAGGGGGACAAGGAGTAGGAGTGTGGTCTGTCTAGGGGCAGGCTGGGTTGCAGGGCGCCTGGGGGGTGGCTCAAGGACAATAAGGGGGTGGTGAGGGATGCGAACCAGATGGTGAAGTTTGCGTTTAAGTCGGGCATGCTGGACACGGAGGGAGGCAGGTGTGCGGGAGAGGTGTGGGGAGGTGCGCATCGGTCTGCCCGGGCGGCGTTCGATGGCTGGGGGTTCGGTTTTCGGAGGGAGGACTCGGGGTGACAAAAGGGGAATGGGTGCGGGGCGGGCGTCTATACAAAGGGAACATAATTAAGAAGAGAAAAAGCGGAGCCGCCCGGCCCACAGATGTCAAGGTGGATGCAACGTGGCTCAGCTTCAGGGGAGAGGGGCGCCCTGTCTGGCAGAGGACGCCCGCCGCCCCCACACCAGCCCACCCATGCTGCGGCGTCGCCCTACCTGGCGATGGAACACGGCCACAGCGCCCGTGCCTTGCCTATCCTGTGCGCCACTTTGTCTTTCCGGCTTGTAGGTAAAAAGCTCGGTGTGGGCCAAATTCGAATTGCCCCCTTGCACAGTGTGTCAGCAGTAAAACTAAAGCAAAATAAAACTACTTTGTTTTGCACAGCCGGGCCCTGGCACAAAGACGTGAATGTCTAGTCAGTACCAGGTGGAACTTCGGCGATACCAGGCGGTACGTCGGCGGTACCAGGCTGTGCATTGGCGATGCCAGGAAGAGCCGGCTTTGAATGGACGGACACTAAGAAAATAACAACATATTTGCATTACCTTGCACGGAGACGGGCTGCTGGCATCCAGGCGAGTGGTACCGGGGTGGCAGCGGGCTGGGAGATCCGTCCTATTCTACTCCCTTCGCGGGTCTTGCTCAACGGGGAAAAGTTGCTCACTGGTGCGGGCGGGGCTGGGGCAGGGCTCCAGCCGGGCAGGGCGCCAGCTTCAGGGCGTCAAGGAGCGGCACACAGCATCCTGTACTATGTTGACTCCGTGAACGTTTGCGCGTCGTACAAGACTCGGACACAGTCGTTGGTTATAACATCACATACAGCCAGTGGTCGAAGTGGGGAAAAAAAGTAGGGGAGGGGTGGGAACGAGGACAGCGGGAGCAGCGCACAGCGGGAGGGGGCAGGAACGAGGACAGCGGGAGCAGCGAACAGCGGGAGGGGGCGGGAACGAGGACAGCGGGAGCCACGAACAGCGGGAGGGGGGGGGAACGAGGACAGCGGGAGCAGCGAACAGCGGGAGGGGCGGGAACGAGGACAGCGGGAGCAGGCGACCTACCTCATCTTTAACGAACAGCAAAATGGCGGCCGCAAAGCTCGAAACATTTTCGGATTCGGGGGCGTGTATTTGTTGTTTTGAGTGACGGATGACGTCACTGGCGAAAGAACAGCAAAATGTACGCCCCCAAATCCGAAAGAGACGGGGCTAAATTGAAGTGATGGCTCTCTCCTCCAATGGCTGGCCTCCGTTTAGGAAGCCAGCCAATGGAGGAGAGATGAAAAGAGAGGCGGGATAAAGCAGCCACTCTAAGTAACAATAATTCTCCGGACCTCCGGCTTGGCCTACGGCCAAGCCTACGGTCCCTCGACCTAAAAATTATGTATATCGTTTCCTAGAAGCTCTTTCATACGACACAGAAAAGGGATCATGCCCTTCTTTTTGGTTTCAAATTTACATAAATAATTTCAGGTTCAACATTACACAAATAAGTGCATGCAACATACGCACATCTAGGAAAAATATTTGTAAGACATTCACATGAAAAAGTCCCCCTTCACAAAATGCATTTTGTAGTACGCATAGTAGTACTACCTACATACTACAAAATGCAATTCATAAACATAAGGATGGAAATCTCCTCCTCCATCCCTCCTATCTCCTCTATAGGAAAATCTCCCTTCATATAAGTTTACTACTTAGCAGTAAATATGGATGGACCAGGGGGAGTGGCTGGAAAATGGGGAATATTTACTACAAAATAGGAGAGATGTAGGTAGCTGTAAGGAGGGGTTTAAGGAGGGACATGCTAATACAAATACTTGTCCACAAAAGCCTATTTATAAACTACACTTCTAAAGTTACTACAGCTAAAAACATCACAAAAATGTACTCAATCCCAGCCTTGGAAAGTCTGGCATCACAAAATTGCCACTCACTGTTGCTTGAAGACACTTCTGTAGAAAACAATGAAGGCAGGGACTTATTATATATATATTACCCAGTGATGGTCACCAGTGGGTAGTTATAGTTAGATTTGCTTTTCTATAGACAGAGCGCTTTTTAGTTTGCTAAGAACTTTGGTTCTGTTTCTCAAGTCTTCACAAAACTTTCCGAACCAAAAGTTCATCTACCTCAGCTCCTTCCTGGAAAGTTTTGGGGTGATCCATCAAGCCGAGGGCGAGAAAAAGGAGGTCCCAAAATAGAAAATCGTCAAGCATTTTCCATAGACTGGTTTAGAAAATGATGTTGCAAAAACTACCAAACGGAATTGCATCAAATTTGGCAGGAAGCTAGATTTTGGTTCAGAGAGCATGCTTTTTGTGATTTGGTGTAAAACCTTTCAGACGTTTTAGAGATATTAAGCTCCAAAAGTATAAGTATTTCTGGCTGGTTTGGTTCAAGAGACTCTTGCTAGAGTCCCTCAAAGCCAGTTTAAAAAAAAGAGCCTTTTGATTGGCCTAGTTTGCTTTTTTACCCTTGGGTCATCTTGCTCCTATTGATGCAAGGGTCCCACAGGAGCAAGGCGTTGATTGATTGCCTGCAACATGAGTAGCAAAATGTTGTAGGCAGCCACTACAGTACTCAGGGACTTAATCCCATGTCCTGCATATTATTAAAAAAAAAATAAGGGGGTCGGGTAGAGATACCCTGCCCCCTAAGCTCTGTCTGGAGGGCCCCAGAACTACACCCATTGGGGCCAAAATCAATTAAAAAAAATTGCTATCCCGCTGGACTCCTGCAAGTCTTTTATTTAAAAAAATAATTAGACGCCTATCGGCGTTATTAATTTATTATTATGGGTAGGGGGCATGCACCCCCTACCCCGAGACTTAAGAGGCACGAGGCCCCCACCCCCTGAGGCCAAACAAAGAATAATATGGGTCGGTAGGTGACCCTCATCCCAATCCTTAAGAGATCTCAGTGACCACATTCTCTGGAGCCGATATCCATGATAATAGGAACGGGACAACATGATCCTCCACCCTAAGCCAAAATGAGCAACAGGGATCCATTCCACGGAGTCAAACACTTTCATTTTAGGAAAAGAGGGGTGTGCAGCCCACCTCCCTGAGCCTAATAGGCCCCGGGGACTCCATACCTCAGGGACCAAAGATTAAGTAGCGGGGAGGGTCCCTTGTGAACCCCCTCCCTGGAACTTACAAGGCCCCAGGACCTCATCTAACCTGTGTTTTGGGGAGTTCATCCCTGGGAAACAGTAGTTTTTCCTGCTAGCAGGAGTGAGGGCTGGGACAGAAGTCTGCTCCCACCAGTGTAGAGCTTTGGAAAGACTCCTGCCGGGTGGGAGTAGACTTCTGTGTCCCTTCCTGTGCTCTTGGAGGCAGGGAAACTGTAATTGCTCCCACCAGATGGGAGAAAACAAAAATAGCTGCTTCTGCCTTGCTGGAGCAATGCCAATTGGGGCTGCTGGACTCCCCATGTGGCCCACAATGTTGTGTTGTCTGGTGACTCAGATGGGCACTGGGGCACCCCTTGCTAATTTATTATGCCCTGGGGATAGGGTTCCTGGGGCCTCCTGAGGCTCAGGGATGGAGGGCCAGGTACCCACTCCCATATACTTAATGTATGCCCCCAGGGGATGGGGCCCTGAGGCCAATTTTGCCTCAAGGAGGGAGGTTACGCCCCCCAATTGAAATATGTTTGGCTATGGGGATGGGGTCTCCAGGGCCTCTTAAGGGTCAAGGAGGGGGGCTATGTGCCCCTTTTACTATAATAGATGTATGATTGCTAGGGATGTGGTCTGGGGCGTCCATTTGGGCTCAGGGTGGGGGTGCTATGTTCTCCCTGCCCTAATAAAAATGTTTTTGGCTCCCTGGGCGTCTGAAGGCATGTGGGGCAGCCAAGCACTCCCCGCCCCTATAATTAGTTTTTGCCCCTGGGAGATAAAATCCCGGGAGCCCATTTGGGCTCTGGGAGGGGGCTATGTGACCCCTCACCTTGTATAAATCTTTTTGGCCTAGAGGGTTCGGGTCCCTGGGGCTCTGAAGGCTCAGGGAAGGGGGCTCATGCCACCCTCCCCTGAGTTAATCTATGGCCCTGGAAAATGGGATCCCCAGGCTTGTTTGGGCACAGGGAGAGGGGCTCTCGGGCTCCATAAAAGCTCATGATGGGGCAGCTCAGCCCCTTCACCTTGATTAAAGAAAAGGGCCCTGGGGTATGGGTTCATGGGACCCTTAAGGCTTTTCAAGAGGGACTGTGTGGAACCGGCTTTTTGGAGACCCCTCCTCCACTAGGAGAGTCACAGCCAGCGGTGCAGGGGACACCTAGAATCTACGGGTTCTTATTGCTTAATTCATACATTACAAAAGAGACCAGGACAACCAGCCGTGGAGGGAAGTAAGTTATTTATTAGAGCGAGCTAAGGACACGGTCCCAGAATGGTACAAAGGCAATTCTACGGAGACTGCTGCTTCAATCCGCAGCGCACACTTATAGTACTAGCCACACCCATTTGCACAATACATAGTTCCACATTTTGATAAGTTCGTCATCTGACAAGTTCTTCGTCAGTCTTGTGTTGCAATCGTGGCCAGGGGCCATCTGTCTCTGATTGCACAATGTACACAGCCTCGCGCTTCCTTGCTCAATTGTGTGGTTACAGAGTGCAGCTTAGTGCTTCCTTGATCAGATGGTGTGGTCACGGGGCACAGCCTCATGCTTCCTTGACCAGATGGTGTGGTCACAGGGCACAGGAGTTGGTCGTGACAGGCTGAGTTACCAACAATGGGCAGGATGTGGCTAAGTCTCTGACACAACTGGGGGGTGAGGCACACAGGCAGCTTCTCGGAATCGGATCGACCACAAGGAGGAAGGAGGGTTGAGCAAGCTTCAGCAGGGACGTGAAAAGTAATTCTTCATCAGGATCAGGTTGCCGAGAGCATGGCAACACAAAATAGAGTCTTGTGGGTCATTTTAATTACAGTTCAACAGTCCCTCCTTTTGCCATGCAGAGGCAACAATCAGTTGTCATCTAGGTCAATGTCCATCATCTCCTGGACCTCTTTCTCGATCATCATCATGGCATTGTGATGGTGTGAATTCACTTGTTTGTGTGCCAAAATAAACGGCACAGAGCCAACACAGTGCGGGCATGCATTGAACACAGAGGCATCAAGAGAACAATGCGGCTGCAAGGATTGCAATGAAAATCATTATCTTCCATCCCCACTGAGATACAATGCTCCAAAACAAGCCTGTTAGGGACCATGAACCCTCATCCTGATGCATGTTGGAAGCAATCTTATGGAGCTTCTGGATTGCTTAATAAACTGTTGGTGCATTATCAGGGATGTAAATGCAGCAACTTGTTTTGATAAATGTGCAGACTCCTCCACGATCCGCCAGTATTAGGTCAAGCGCCATTCTGTTCTGTAAAGTCATGAGGCGGTCCGCTTGAAGTTCAGCCGGGATTTTACTGAGGGCACCTGCAGTCGCGTTGATGGTGGCCTCTACCACCCTGGTGAGATGTCGGAGATTGCGACTGTTGACCATAGGGCCCCAAAAGAGGAGGAACCCTTTAACAAAGTCACATAATTCTTGGCCAGCTGTGTCTTCAGTATCAACCACACCTCGCTTCTGGATGTGGTGTTTTGCATCGGCTGTGTAGGTGGGGGGGGCAACCAAGCAAAGTAACAGGTGCCTGCCCAAGACTTGGGCAGCCAGGTGTAGGCCCTGTTCCCACACACAAAATAGGTATTTAGTGAAGATACCAGAGCTGGCCGAGTCGAACCATTGAGCTGAAGTGTGTAGGCACAGTCACTTTCTCCCACCCATACTGTTCCATTGCTCTTCATGCTGTATTGTCCGGGAAGTGGGTAGACAGGGAGGTCCCTGAGAGGTGGCAGTCTTTTCTTTCCCCCACCATTGTAGATGTTCGATGGATAAAAAGACCCATGATTGTTCTCATATTCATTCTTTTCTGCTGAATCTTTATACATGCTTGGCTACTCCGCAGCCATGATGTTGCCGAATGCTTGTCTGCTACTGATCTTCCCCAGGGATCGTGTGGATGTGTCACCTGAATAGAATGCATCAAAGAACACAGTTTACCAGCCGTAGGCTGAACCAGCTCGAGAAAAAGGAGCAGGAATCAGGGACATCCCAGTGCTTGCAGTATGGGGCAGCAACCCACATACCCAACAGTTTGTTGTGTTCACCACAAGCTGGTGCTGGTGTAACATTTGAATAAAAGTGTTGTTAAAGAAACCTGTCCTTCTGTTCTTCTCATGAGTGGGTAATGACACATGTTGATGAGGTGATTCTGTAGAGGTAGGAGGCTCAGGTGCTGCAAGGGCAGCATGTATTACCCATCCGAGGCAGGTCAGACCCAGTGAAATAGTCATTAGTACTATTAGACAGATCAAATACCGGCCATGTATTGTCTTTATGTACTCTTGTTTCTTTATTTCTTTGCTCTTCAAGCTTTCTGTTTTCATTTTGTTCATCGTCTGCTTCACTTGGTCTTCCCAAGTTGCTGCCTATGATTGGTGGTTGCTTCACCGGTCAGTGATTCCGGCGGTCCTATTGGCACGTTCCGGTCCGCTGTACCGGCTCCGGTCAAAAATGCGCCGGTGTATCACAGCCCAGCAGCGATTTGTCGGACCATGTCAAGTAGAGGGCTGATACCTTTGTCTCTTCAGTCCTTTTTTCTTGATCGGAGGTTGTACCGGGTGGACCTGGGCGTTGTTTGATCAGGAAACAAAGGCTCTGGCTGTTGAGTGCCCCGCAACCTCAGATGCAAAGGAACGGCAGATTGCAGGATGTCGTTGTCCTCTCGTTCAGATGAAGCCCAGGCAATGTTGGCGTCGCTGAAGGGTACAAAGCGCGGGACTTTCTCACATTCGTCGTCTCCCAGGCCTTCCTTGACCCACGGGTCGTATGGTAGTGATAGAGGCACCTTCTTGCAGTGAACTCCGTGAATCCAGTTTTTTCTTCCTGCCACCTTCACTGCAGACCTGGTAGCCAGCAACACTTGCTGGGGCGGCCTCCACCTCGAATCCAAGTTCTTTGTTCTCTGGAAATTGCGGATGCAGACCCAGTCGCCTGGATGGATGGTGTGACCAGGGCCCTCGCGTTTGGGTGACAGGATATCTTGTACCTGACGATGAATGAGACGTAGGTTATGGTCAATTCTTGTAAATAATAAATCAACAATGGGTATTCAATGTCGGAATATTTGTTTGGGCGGGGTACTCCCCAAACATTTGCTGGCCGACCAAAACCATCTCATACGGGGATAGTCCGGTACGGGAATGTGCAGTGGCTCTAGTTGATAAGAGGGCAAGAGGCAGGGCGTCCGGCTAAGACAGTCCTGTGTCAGCCTGGATCTTTGTCGTTTTAAATTTCAGTGTTCCATTGTGGCGCTCAACCAAACCTGCTGACTGGGGGTGATTGGCGGCATGGAATTTCTGTCTGATCCCCATCCCTACACAAACTTTCTTCATTATTTCCCCTGTAAAGTGGCTTCTGTTGTCCCTCCAGATAATTCTGGGCATCCCAAATCTGGGAAAAAATTCCTTCAACAGTATTTTGGCAGTGCTTATAGCAGTGTTGTCCTTAAGGGGGTAGGCTTCGATCCACTTACTAAAGGCACACACAACTACCAGGACATATCGGAGATTGTTGCATCTTTCCATCTGTATGTAATCTATTTGAGCACTTCGAAGGAGTAAGATGGGGGTGCAAAATTCCCAGAAGGTGTTGGTGTGCCTTTTCCCGGGTTATGCATCAAACAAATCATGCAATTCCTGACTAACCTCTCAGCATATTTTGGGATGTGTTTGTTTTGCCATACCGGAGCTAGTAATTTGCAAATACCTTTTGCACTAATGTGAGCTGGGCCATGAGCCATAGTGACCACTGGCAAAACATAGGCATGGGGTAACAACCATCGCTGTTGTTCAGACAGATCTGTCCAACAGCCATTCTCATTTAATAGGCCTGTTTGCTTTTTCCAGAGAGCCTTTTCCTCTCTAGGTGTCTCTGCCTGTATTTCCTTCACATTCTCAATAGTATCCTCGTGCATCCCTTTCTTCGGTACCAAGTTTGACGGGCCAGCTACATACATACGGGCAGAGACATCTTTAGCTGTTGCCGTTGCAGTCTGGTCAGCAAATGCATTACCCCTTCCTATGTCATCAGTTACTTTCTTGTGGGCGCTACATTTGACCACAGCTATCTTTGAAGGAAGAGTCAATGCTTCTAACAGCCTGCTGAGCAGGTGACCATGCTGTATCTTAGTACTGTGAGAAGTAAAAAATCCCCTCTCAGCCCATAGTCGCCCAAAATTATGGGCCACTCCAAAGGCGTATTGGCTGTCAGTGTAGATGTTGATGGCCATCCCTGTACTCAGTTCACAGGCTCTTATTAGTGCTACTAACTCGGCAGCCTGGGCTTATTGGTAAGGTATTCTTTCACTCTCCACTACTGTCTGTAACGTGGTGATAGCATAGGCAGCAGTTGTGCTACCATCAGGAAGTTTGAAGCAAGAACAATCCACATACAGGGTACCATCAGGGTCAGTTAGGGGTGTGTCAGTCAAATCCAGACGGCCTTTAGTGTCTTCCTCCGTCCGGAGGACACAATCATGCGGATCAGAATTAGTGTCATCATCAACAAAGGGTAGCAATGTGGCTGGATTGAGCATAGTACAGCGGCGGATGGTGATATGATTGGCTAAGAGAGTCAATTCATATCCGGACAAACGTGCACTAGTAAGTTGTTGAGTTTTTGTCCTATTTTATAAAAAAATTTAAATTTGAATTTAAAAAACATTTATATAGCGCATTTATATAGCGCACTTATACCACGCGGTTTCATGGCGCTTTAGGTTGCGAGGAGGTGGCAGGAGCAGAGAAGTTAGGCAGCGAAAGCTCGAGAGAAGAGTAGAGTTTTAAGGCTTTTCCGAAACTCTGTGTAGGAAGGTGTCGTGCGGAGTTCCACAGGGAGGGAGTTCCAGAACACAGGGGCGAGAACCGCAAATTTTGTTCCACCAGCCTTTTTCTTTTTAAATCGGGGGACAGTTAGAAGGGCCAAGTGGGTGGAGCGGAGCTCTCTGCCAGGGGTGTAAGGCTTGATGGCAGAGCAGATGAACTCCGGCGCGGTGCCCATTTTTGCCTGAAAGGTAAGACAGCCAAGCTTAAACAAGGCTCGCTCTTTCACCGGCAACCAGTGCAGTGCCTGCAGTAGAGGGGTAGCCCGATGGAATTTAGGCAGTCCATGGATCAGGCGGGCCGCCTGATTCTGCACTAGTTACAGACGGTGAATGGCGTAAGCAGGCGCGCCATTATAGATGATGTTACCGTAGTCAAGGCGCGACAGCACCATTGCCATAATCTTTAGGGCAGGGAGTGAAAAGAATCAAGAGATCTTCCTAATGGGTCTAAGGGAAAAAAACAAGAAGAAACAACAGAACTGACCTGTGAGTGGACAGAAAGTGAGGGGTTGAGGAGGATTCCAAGGGTTTTGACTTTGGGAACAGGGAGTGGGGGCACACCAAGTGGGAGAGGCCAGTGAGACGGGGACCAGGGGCTGCAACCACCTCCGGTCAAGACTAGTTCCGTCTTGTCCAGATTAAGTTTGAGGTGGTTGCAGTTCATCCAATCTTGAATGAACAACATAACAGATTGAACATTCTGGAAGGATGAAGGGGAATGAGAAAGATTGAAAATTAGCTGGAGGTCATCGGCGTAATTGAACACCGTGACCTCGAGCTGCTGTAACATAAAAATGAGGGGAAAGATGTATAAATTAAACAAAAGGGGGGAAAGTGAGGAACCTTGGGGGACCCCGCACACAACCTTACGGGAGGCGGCAGTGAAACCAGCTAGGTGGACCGCCTGAGCCCTGTCGCTCAGGAAGGACTCAAGCCAAGCAAAGGCTAGGCCCTCTATGCCCGCCGCCCTGACATGGGTGAGGAGAATGGAGTGGTCCACCGTGTCAAAAGCGGCGGACAGGTCTAAAAGAATGAGGGCCTGCGGGAGATTGGTGTCAATGCCCTTGCGTAGGCTGTCCATCACTGAGACCACTACCTTCTCCGTGGAGTGGAGGGGGCGAAAGCCCGCCTGCCGGGAGGAGAGGCAGTGGTTGGTTTCCACGTAGGTGCTTAGGGTGGTGGTGACGTGGGTTTCTAAGACCTTACCCAGGTAGGGTAGGAGGGAGATGGGACGGTAGTTCGAGGGGGATGAAGGGTCCGCACCGGCCTTTTTTAAAATAGGGATAACAGCTGCAAATTTGTTGGGGTCGGGGACCACTCCATTACTGAGTGAGTCATTCAGAAGTTTGAGGGGTGGAGATGGGCATGCTAGGAAGATTTCTCTCAGGATATGAGCAGGGGCAAAGTCCAGAGGGGAGCCTGACTTCACCCTGTGAAGCAGGGGGAGGAGCGTGGCTTTGGTCAAGGGGGGAATGGAGGTGAGTTTGGAGGTGGCGGCAGGGGGGGAGGGATTGGTGAATGTGGGGGATGGGAGAGGGATATTAGCCTTAATCTTTGTGACCTTATCAACAAAAAAATCGTTGAGCGAGTCACAAAGAGGTTGAAAAGGGGGAATTGAGGCCGAAGCTCTGTTGGATGAGGCGAGCTCGTGCACTGTGGCGAAAATTTCTTTGGATTGTGACTCCGCTGACAGTATTCTGTTGGAATAAAACATGGTCTTGGCATCGAGGATGCCTTGCTTGTATTCCTTGAGCACAGAGAGATAAGTGATTTTTTGGGAGGGACAGTATGCTCTTCTCCATACTCGCTCTGCTCTGCGTGCGGCCAGCTTCTTCTCCTTGAGGTCGGGAGTGAACCAGCGGTTGGCGGCGTGGGCTCGCTTAACCGTGATCCGCATCAGGGGGGCGAAGTCGTCACCCGCTTGGGTCAGCCAGTTGTTGATGGTGGCCAGTTGGACAGGGGCGGCGAGGCCTGAAAGGTCAGGGCTGGAGTTGGCTAGCGAAGAGCAGAGAGATGGCATATCAGCTTTGCCCCATTTTCTGACCCAGGTGTTCTTTGGGAGTGGAGGCTTGATGGCTGGGGCTAAGGCGAGAGAAAAGGAAATTAAAAAATGATCAGACCAGGGGCAGGGGAGATAGTGGGGGGAGTAGTAGGGATATTCAGGGTCCAGACCTGATTGAGCGAGTGGCCTTGAACGTGAGTGGAGCTGTGGATGTGGGGAATAAAGTTAAGACTAAGCATAAGGTCGGTGAAGTCTTTAGAGAGGGGGCTTTCGGCAGGGTCATTAGGCCAGAAGTTTAGGTCGCCTAAGACTAACACTGACGAGTTATTCACTACCAGCGTTGCCAGAATGTCCTGAAGGCTAGAAACAAAAGTGGGAGTGGGATGGGGAGGGCGGTAAATGAGAACAGAAGTTAAAGGAGCCGAATGAGAGCTGGAGTGGATTATCAAATAGTCCACTTCAGAGATGGGGGGAGAGGGAAGAGTCTGGAAATGGAGGTCAGTACGGGCTATCAGGGCCACTCCACCGCCTCTCCTGCCCTCTGACCGGTCCGCTCGGATGGCAGAGTAACAGGGGGGTAGTGCAGCTAAGACATTGGGCAGGGAATCGGCCTTAAACCAGGTCTCCGTTAAGAAGCGTGAGGAACCATAACTGTAAGTGCAGTATCAAGGACCAGGCAAGCAGATTGGCAATTGGATATGGCAGCTGCAGCTGCTGCTCTCAAGCAACTGGGTAGTGCGTGGGCCACGGGATCTAGAACTGCAGAAAAATATGCACCGGGGCGTTGTCTGTCGCCAAAGTGCTGTGTTAGCACTGACAATGCACAACCATCATGGTCGTGTACAAAAAGAGTGAAGGGTTTCTGATAACTAGGGGTGACTAGCACAGGGACCAAACACAAGGCTGTTTTCAGTTCTTCAAATGCCTGCTGCCACTCATTTGTCCAAGGGAGTCGGTGGGGAACATCTTTAAGTGTGAGGCTCAATAAAGGTTTAATGAGTAAAGAAAAATTGGGTATCCACTGGCAGCAGTAGGAGGTGATACCAATAAAAGCACATACCTCTTTCTGCGTTTTGGTGGGGCATCTTACTGATTGTTTGTATTCGTTCAGGGGTGAGGCGGCGTCCCTCCTTCGACAGGAGATGACCTAAGTAGGTCACCTCATGTCGACAATATTGGAGTTTGGAGAGGGAAACTTTGTGATTGAACTGTGCCAGATGCAGGAGCAATTTCATTGTAGCTTCTTTACATAACGCCTCGGTGTCTGCCGCTATAAGCAAATCATCAATGTACTGAAGTAGGGCTGTACCTTGAGGTAGGGACAGGGAATCAAGTTGGCCCTTGAGGGCGTGACTATAAATTGAAGGGCTCTCTGTATATCCTTGTGGAGCTCTGCAGAACCGGAAACTCCGTTCTGCCAATGAGAATCCAAAAAGTTCCCTACTCTGTTCATCAACGGGTATACTAAAGAAGGCGTTTTTTAAGTCAATGTCAGAGAAAAAACATGCAGACGGGGGAACCATAGAGTGGTGATATCTGGGACCACGGGTAACTGGGGTACTACTATTTTGTTTATCTCACGCAAATCAATGACAAAACGATAAACAGGGGGCTTGAAAGGATCGGTGCATTTTAGGACAGGCAAAATTGGGCTATTGCACACATTTCCTCTTGTCTCTTCAACCACATCTTTGTCAACAAGTTCAGAAATGATCTGGAGTATCAGGGACTTTAGACCTAGCAATAGAACTTTTGGTTGCACCAGTGTCGACCAAGAATTTTTCCGTAGAGCCCAATGTTGTAACATGGACATACGGTACCTTTTTGTCAACAGCAATAGGCAAGGGTCCCTTCTCTTGTCTTTGGCAATCCTAGTTGGACAAAAACCCCGTCCCTTCTTCAGGCTCATAATCCTCAGTAAAATAATTGCGGTCCTCATAATTAGCGGTATCAAATCTATTCTCTTGCATAAGGGGGCGCCTGTCCTGTAACTGCGTTCTAGGTATGCCTCGCCCTCGTAGTCTCTGGGGACGTTGTCCTGTGAAGCAGTCAGTGGGGGCTGAGTTGTTCTGGGCCAACAAGGGACACTTGTCGCGCCAATGACCATCCTGGCGACAATAAGCGTACTGGTTGGGTTCCAGCGGTGGGCGAGGAGCCACAGGGGCAGGTTTCTGAGCTATTAGTTGAAACTTAGGGGCACCTCTGTTTTGGGTCTGGGTCGGGTATGCTTGTTGGAGTAATACCTTTGTCTTTAAGTCTTTAGTCTTTTTATCCGTTCTATCTCGCTCTTCATTCTTCCTATTCTCATAGTACTGGGTCATTGTCAAAATACCAGACGGGGTGGAGATGGGCCATGCACTTTCTGACATTTTTAGCTTAATCCCAAGCTCTGGTAACAGATTGGACACAAATGTATCCACAAACAGTCGCTGTCCCCCTTCTAAAGTCATGTCCTGTCCACTATAGTCGGTGAATGTGCTTTCGAATCATGTGAAAAAGTCAGAGACACTTTAATTTTTCTTCTGTTTGCAAGCAGCTAATCTGTACCAATTGATGCAGTGAGGTGTCAACATCTTTTTCATGGCAATAAGTATCTGGGCCGGAAGGGCTAAGATTGTAGGGATCGGGTTTCTCCCCACCAGTTTGAGCTCTGTCAGCTTCCTCAAATTCCTTCCACTTATGGCCAAATTCTGTCTGATCATTATGGCGTAATTTGGAACATACTTCAGTCGGTACTACCTGTCCCATTAACATATCTATATCTGCTAAAGTCATTACGCAAGATTGGTGTGTCTGAGTCAATTCCTTATAATAACCTGCTGGATTTTTACGTGGGTCAGGCAATTGGCTTTTAAGTTGGAGGACGTCAGACCTTTTCGAAGGGACATGGACCCACATTTGTCTAAAACATGCCGGTGTGTCAGGGTTGGCATCTATGCCAACAACGCAGTCTCTCCAAACAGGCTGTACCTCCCTCATTAGAAAACCCTTATTTAACGTAACTCCAGATAAGGAGTCTCTGTAGGCTACCAACGTGATTAGATTGCATAATAGTGCTGGGACCTGAATATCCCCTTTTTCAACCTTATGGCGAAGGTCAGACAGACCTGGGGGTGGACCTGATTCTACAAAATCCTCCCACAATTGGATCAGTATGTCACACATTTCACAAAAAAAGTCAATCTGTTGAATGCATGTCCACTGATCCATTGTCATCCATATATCCTGAGCGGTGTACATAGTGTTATTTTCCATCCACATACGAGCTTGTTGACTTATAGCGAGTTGTTCCTGTGTATTACCTATCAGTCTGCGCAAGGTGCATCGTCTGGGAGTGGGTGGTCTATGCGGAGTTACATAAGGGATATAATCACGGACCACTGACAATGCATTCGCTAATAGCCCTGCACTGGGGGAAGGTGTCGGATGACTGTCAACAAGAAATGGGTTGGTTGCAACGGGAGATGAAGGCATATTATGTTGGACAGGTATGGGACCAGGGGAAGGTGCAACAAGGGGAAGGGAAAGGTGGACTTCCATTGGTACAGTGGCCTGAATAGTCGGGCATTGGGAACAAGTGACTGAGGAATTGGACAAACCAGGGCATGGGCAGGGGCAACAACTGGAGCAGTAGCAGGGGTCAATTGGTTGGGATCAAGGGTCGGATACATGGAGGGAGTATAGGGGGGAGGGGTGTTCAACATGGAGGTCATGAGAGGGTCACCCTCCTTGTCCCGGGCCTTTTCGGGGACCTTTTTTGTAATGTAATTTCCATCTACCTGCATTCGATTTAATCTAGCCTGTATTACTATACCCTCTTCTATACTCTGATTATCATGATCCTGGGCTTTCTGAATCACACTCATATGCATTATTTTTGCTTCGTTCTTTTTGAGTTTGATTTCTTTCTGTTTGGACTCCTTGCGCCAAACCAGAAAGGAATCAAACATTGCAGGTCTAGATTTTCTTTGAAACAACTTTTCCTCTAAATTATCTAATACAGGAGGTTCAAAACTACTGTACATTGGCCATTGTAATTCAGCACTATCCTTTGTATATTTGTGCCAAAGTGAGGAAAACATAATCGGGCCAACACCATGTTTAGCATAGACTTCATGATTAAGGGTCCCCAAAGGAGGAATCGGACACAATTCCTCCAATGCGGAGTCCTGTGTACAATAACAACAACATCATTTCCGAAACTTACTAAATCCAGGCATCTCTAGACGTGTATCCTGGTTCCAAACATCAAAGGGTAAAATCTAATATTTACAGCATACAACTGTACTTACCCTCTGGCTTCGGTTTTTGCAAAAGTCAAACAATACCTAAAACCAAAATGCAATTCACCAAAGAATTGGGCCACTCCCACTCTTACCTGACCCTTAATCTTCCATCACATGGCAGGTGTCACAAAGGTCTCGATCTCCAAAAACTAGGAACCAGAACTGGGGCGTCAGTCGGGGCTGCAGTCGGGTAGCCCACTGGAGGGAGGAATCACACAAATGGAGACCTCGGACCCACAAAGACAATTTTCAGCTGATGTAGTGGCACGCCTCCCTTGGAATTCGATCACAGACCCCTCATGACCACCAGGCTCGATGACGACCACCGAAGACGCCCCACATTGGGCGCCAAATTGTAGAACCAGCTTTTTAGAGTCCCCTCCCCCACTAGGAGAGTCAAAGCCAGCAGTGCAAGGGACACCTAGAATCTACGGGTTCTACTTGCTTAAATCATATATTACCAAAGAGACCAGGACAACCAGCCGTGGAGGGAAGTAAGTTATTTATTAGCTCGAGCTAATGACAGGGTCCCAGAATGGTACAAAGACAATTCTACGGAGACTGCTGCTTCAATCCGCAGCGCACACATACTTATAGTACTAGCCATGCCCATTTGCACAATACATAGTTCCACATTTTGATAAGTTCCTCATCTGACAAGTTCTTCGTCTGTCTTGTGGTGCAATCGTGGCCAGGGGACATCTGTCTCTGATTGCACAATGTACACAGCCTCGTGCTTCCTTGCTCAATTGTGTGGTCACAGGGTGCAGCCTCGTGCTTTCTTGACCAGATGGTGTGGTCACAGGGCACAGGAGTTGGTTGTGGCAGGCTGAGTTACCAACAATGGACAGGATGCGGCTAAGTCTCTGACACAACTTAGGGGTGAGGCACACAGGCAGCTTCTCAGAATCGGCTTGACCACAAGGAGGAAGGAGGTTTGAGCAAGCTTCAGCAGGGATGTGAAAAGTAATTCTTCATCAGGTTGCCGAGAGCATGGCAAAACAAAATGGAGGCTCATGGGTCATTTTAATTACAGTTCCACAGTAAGCCGCAGCAGGATTGACTGCTTGTGGTCAACCCCATGTGACCCAAGGGTGAAGGCCGTGTACAGCAGAGATTGGCTTCTTACAGTGGGTGGGACCCAGGGCGTGCCTCAGGCCATGCCCTAAGGCCCTGCAGCCAACCCAATACCACGCACAGCTGAAGGATGTGGGGTTGATTGCCTGCAAGGGTTTGGCTGCAGCTGCCACCGCCTCACCACAGAGGGCAAAAGTCTGTGCGCTGCAAGTATTGGCTTTATGTATGGTAATAAAATATTACTTTACATTAAAAAAACTGGAAATTAACTTAAAAAATAAAGGTTAAAATGATGTTATAGTTAGGTGTTGAAATAAAATAATAACTAATGTTTGTAAGCAAAAAATAACCCTTAATAGCTTTGCACCTGTTTGATTAATATCCGCAAACCTTTGTAGACCTTCTGCCCCTGTTTCATTCTTGGAGTTTCGCGTGGTTTCGTGTATGGAGTGCAAAGAAAAAAGGAGGTCTCAAATGGGTGTAAAATAGATTGCATTTTATTTAGACTTTTGTATTTTGCATAGCACGAGAACCGTCAGTTGGAATTTTTTGAAAATTGGAAAGATGATATATTATTGTAATTGTATTTATTTCGCACTTACTACCCCAAATGAGGAGTGAAAGCACTTTTCGGCGAGTAGCATGCTACCCGGGAACCCCAAAAAGGATTAGTGCCTAAGTTGTTTTGGGAAATATGAATTAATTTGAGTAGCGATCATGTGAGTCTGTAAGTTGGATTGAAAAGGATAATGGAGGAAAAGAAGAAGGAAGAGTCTATAGAAATGGATTAGGGATGTCCTAGATAGTAAAATGAGGTCTCAGATGAGTCTAAGGAGGGATACACGAGGGAAGAATTAAAAAAGAGTTGTTTAGGAGACCTTAGTAGTAAAATGAGGTTTGGGATGATGGGTTAGAGGAGATAAGAGTCTAGAAATGGTTTTTTTGGCGATCATAATTGTAGAATGGGTTATTTTGTTGATCATAGTAGTAGAATGAGGTTTGGGATGAGTGAAAGAGAGGACGTAGAGGATATACTGGCAGAGGTATAGGTCGAAACATAGCATTGTGCATTGGAGAGACACCAATGTATTTTTTTGTTAACAGTAGGAGTAAAGTAATACAGATATAGATATATAAGTGCATGAATGTATACATGTATAAAGTAAGTAATATATCAAGATTTAAGTTTTATTGAATAAACTCAGACTTTCAAGTATTGCTGTATTTTAAGCTAATTTATTTGTGTGTGTGTTCTTTTCTTTCCAATAATTCACTAGTGAAGCAATTGTAAATAAATAGTTATGATAGGATTTACATATTGTCTTTGATAAATAAATGGAGAACCATTTATAACTAATGAAATAACTTATGAAAGCTAGGCAGTGACTTACGTACATGTTAAGCATGGAATAATATAACCGTAAGTAATATGTACATTTGTTAAGCAGACCTAAAGAATATAAATATATTTATAAACATAATTCTTATTATTTATACAAAGAAACACACATATCTTGATACATACATATGATCAAAGTAAATGCTTATATACACAAGGATGTGCTGTACATGTGTGTTTGAGTATGTTGGTTATGTAGGGAAGAGCCAACTCTTGAGGAGTAGCCTTGTGAAGATAAGAAGGTTGTCTGTGGATCTTATGTTTGCAGATAGTGAATTCCATATTTTGGCTGCTTGAATAGAGGAGGATGTGTCACCTACGTTTCTTTTATGTTGGGATTTTGAGGCGAGTTGCCACTCTGGAGTGGAGATTCCTATGTTAAATGTATTTGGTGATTTTATTCCTGCTGAAAAGTGGCCCTGTTCCATGTATTGCTTTGGGGTGATACAAAGCAACTTGAAAGCGGATCTTCTGGCAACCAATAACCAATGTAGGGCTCTCAAGGCAGAGGAGATGTGGGCTTGTAGTTTTACATGTAGGAGTAGTCTGGTATGAGATTTCGAATCCCTTGTAGTCTTTTCTTTGGGGTACTGCAGGTAAGTAGGGTAAGTATTTTATAAATGTTTTGTGTTATAAATGTAGCTATATCTGTGACCGCAGTGTTACCGCAGTACTCCCAAATTACATAGTGATAACAAGTCATTAGCTGTTTGATTAATGACTACCTTAACTAAAGTTAAGAATAGCCATGTTGTTTTCAGTTCAAGTTTCTCTGTGTTCTGCGTTACACAATTTAATGTAGGTAAGATTAGATTTTGGAATTTTTTCCATACCTAATTTCCATATCTTAAAAAAATCAGAAGTGCCGTGGAACCTCCCAAAAAATTATGAATTAAAAAAATTGCAAATACACTACAATACACTATCTTATAAATATAGTGTGCTAAAGTATATTTTCAATTTTTACATATATAAATATGTACAAAAAAATGAACGGAGTAGAGCGCTAATTACTAAAAATTACTGCACAACTTTACAAAAAAATGCAGTTCAAAGTACACTGGTATAAAATTGTATAGAAATTAAAAAAGAAAAATGTTAAACTTCCAAAATGTTTTGGAGCGCCGCGGTACTACCGAGCTCTCCACATTAAAAAAAAAAAGAATATAGAAACTTAAAGATATTTTGATCTACCTATTATCTTTACTAAAGTGGTAACAGGGAAACAATACTACACCTAATACCTACATCGAAAGGAGTAACGCAGAACACGGGCAAACTGTACCTAAAGACAACATAGCTGCCTTTGACATTTCTAAGACAATCAGCTAATGACTTATAATCATTATGTACTGTAGTACTATTGCGAAATACCTCCATAATTCACCAAAATTAATGCAACAACAGATATCACTAACTTTAAAAACTTTAAAACATATAAATTAGTTACACTACTTACCTAGACTACACAAAATAATCAAGTGGGACTATATTATTGTCACGGGGGTAGCAAATTCCCCTTTGCATTCCCCCGTAACTAAATCTCCATCTCGTCAACAGGACTGGTCCGGGCCCTTAAAGGACAGCCTGGACTTCCCGGACTTTGACTCCGCCCATGTAATGACGGAGTTTGTCGTCCTATCAGATCTGGCCTCAGGGGAAAGAAAGGCGGACCCAGAAGACGCGAGAGGTGGCGAGGTCCAGTGCGACTGGGAGAGGAGGAGAGGAAGACTGCGGGAAGGAGACTGGAGTGAAGCCACGGACCTGGATCACGAAGAAACCGGGAGTGCTGGCAGCGGAGCCCAGGACCTGGAGGACGTCAGAGCCGGGAGTGCTGGCAGCAGAACCAAGGACCTGGAAGACCTCGGAGCCGGGAGAGCTGACAGCCGAGCCAAGGGTCGAGAGAACGTCCCGGAGAGTGTACTGCAGGAGAAGCCAGGAGGCCACCGTCCCCTCGCATTGCCCAGCCACGCTCAGGAAGACGCGTGGCTAAGCCAGATACGGGGTCGCCTCAGAATACTCTTAGGATTTAAGAAGGGGGGAACCGGGTTGCAGAGGGAGGAGGGAGGGACTGTTCTAAGGGCACCATTTCCTTTTGAACACTGAGCACCACACTCATCGGGTTAGTGTTCTGTCATAGGACAAATGGTGATGGTTTACTCCTCCTCACTAATGTTACCCGCACACCCTACCCCATAACCAAAATCAGATATAGAGCTGTGAGTTAACAGCAACGTTTCCTTTCTTTTATATCGAAATACCCTGACGAGACGGTGAGGTGAAAACGGAAACAGATCAAGCCTTGAAGTTACTGAAGACCATCTGCAAGAAGCCTACCCCCTCGTTTCATTATGACGAGTTGAACTTTGTGTTTAAACCAACTAATAAAAGAAAACTTAGTTATCTCACACTTCAGTATTGGCTCCTTCTCTCCTTGTATGTAGACCCTCCAGGTTACAATTATGTAATCCTGCCACAGTGTAACAAAATGTGGCTGATGGTTTTCACAGAACGGAAAATACAAAAGCGCATGTGAAATACATTACAATTAAGCATGTTTTGGAACCCCCCCTTTTTGTTTGGACCCCTTGACTAAACCCTGGAAATCATTTACTCCTTCCACAATTAAACGGATGAAACAAGTATGCTAAGTGTCGTGGAGATTTGGTAAACGGGTCCAAAATTATTCAGGGAGAAAATATTTTTAAAATACATAGGTCGATAATATCAACACAATTATAAAACAAAAAGGGGTAACCTTTTACTATGGAAATAAACTGGTAATAGATTGTTAATACCAATAAAATGTAATACATATTTATATGTAGCACCCTAAGCCATAATTCAGCAAAACGCTGACTGCACAACATTGAAATTTGTGATTAAAACTACATGGTTGATTTTTTACTTTTGGTGACCACAGCTATGAACCAATAACATGGCTGGTGTGAGCCCCATGTACTGTGATATAATATGAACTTAGCATGGTACACCATAGCACAATATAAAGATCATTTTATATAACATATACATTTAGCATTACTTACACTATTTACATATACAACCAGAACATTTACATTTACATATTATAATATATTTTGCAGATATAAAATTGATATTCTTTTCACACACTTTAACCCTATGTTTCCTTTAATGTGCACACTCCACTTTACGCCATTCTTTTGTATATTTCACTTTAAGGCCCTCCATTGTATGCTATTTAAAGTATACCACTCCGTGTTGAGACAATCCAGTATATGCCACTATATTGTACACTAATGCACTTTACGTTAATCTACTCTACTCCAACAAACTCCACTTTACACCACTCCAGTCTACAACACTATACTCTACACTAATATAATGTTCCTCACTGTATTCTATTACACTTGTGTGTATGACAGTTCTGGACACTGCTACACTGTACTGCTTGCTACTGTATGTTATTCACTGTATGCAACTCTAGTTTATGCTATTCCACTATACCTCACTTTATAGTATAGTACTGGAGTGTTGGCCAATTAGTAAATGTGGAGGGGGTTATGCAGCCCCCCTCACCCAGCTAATTTCATCCTCAGGGACCTCATTCTCTGGAGCCCACAAACCTTTTTAATTGGGGAGGGGGGCAAAGAACCCCCCACTTGCCGATTGTGGCACCTGGTGCACCATCTCCACGGCCTGGCCAATCATTAAATGGGAGCAGGGCACACAGCCCCCCTCCCTGGGCTGGTTTCGGCCCTGGGTGCCCCATCCTCTGTGACCCGGCCAATCATTGAAGGAGGAGTTGATACCAACCACAGGAACCCCATCCTCCGGATGCCGGCCAAAACTAAAAGGGGCAGAGTGTACACAGCCCCCCTCCCTGGGCCAGTTTTGACCCTGGGAATGCCATCTGCTGGGGCCAGGCCAAATACGGGTGGGTGCCCTGGTGCCCACCCAGGGCATCCACCATGTTATTTTTGGGAGTCACGGGCAGAGCCCCAAGGCACCAGTGATCCAGTAAGATTTCAGCCTCAGGGAACCCATCCTCTAGGGCAAAGCCAATCATTAAAGGGGGAGGAGTGCATGCAGCCCCCTTCCCTGGGCCAATATTGTCCCCAGGGACCCGGTCCCCCGGGGCCCAGCCAATACTTAAAGGGGCAGGAGGGCAAGCAGTTCCCCTCCCTGTGCCAATTTTGGCCCAGGGAAAGCCATTTGCTGGGGCCAGGCCAAATAAGTATTGGTGCGGGTGGGTGCCCACCCAGGGCCTCCATCATGTTCTTGTTGCCGGCTGCAGGGGGAGCCCCAAGGTTCTTGCGGCTCTAGCCAGCTCCCCGCCTCTGACAGTAGCCGGCAATGCTCCTGACTGGAGGATGCAGCTAAAAATGCTGCTCACTGCAGGCAGGAGTAATATTCAGATCTGTTTCCTTACCCAAATCAATGTGGACAGGGAAAAGATCTGCAGTTCGCTCTCAGTTGGCGTGAGCATTTTTAAAGCTCCGGCCAGTTGGGAGCAGACTTCGTGTTTATTTTCTCTTAGTGGGAGCTTTGAAATTGCTCACGCCAAGTGAAGGCAAACACAGGTTTCCCTGCCCATGCCAGTGTGACCAGAGAAACCACTATGTTGTGGGGAGGGGGGGGCACCACAGAACATTGCAGGACCTGTCCAGTGGGATGGGTCTCCAGGACCATTAATGGCTCTGGGGGTGCCCTCCCTTCTGAAAATGCGGCAGGGCCTGGGGTATGGGGTCCGTGGGGCAAAAAGTGACCTGAGGAGGGAGGCTGTGTGCCCCCTCCCACTTAACTATGAGGTAGGCCCCGGGAATGGGGTCGCTGAGGCTAAAAGCAGCTGAGGAGGGGGCTGTGTGCCCCCCTCCCAATTAAAATTAAGGCCAGGCCCCGGAGGATGGGGTCCCCCATGCAGAAGTCAGCCTGGGGAGGAGAACCACATGCATCTAGAACCATCCTGTTAGATTGGACTTTACATTCAGTGATTTAGATTTACCCATGTACAGACAGCAAACCTAATACTCTTCTCTGAGAATCAACATTTACTGTTAAACCTTTGTATTGCTGTGATTGAACTTCTTGTTTGCCTAATATTAGTCTACCTCAATTTCTTCCGGATGTTGGGCTATCCTGTTGTTATTCTGTATCTCTATAGCATGGTGATAAGAGTTGTGAACCTTAACTTGATTCTTAATTTGTAATAATCCTTCTTAACCATAGTTACTGATTTATTGTCCTTATTGTGTAGCTAAATGGTTACACTGTTAATTGAAATTGATTGATGTGATGTTAACTCCCATCACATCTCAGTCCGATACAAAGGTGCATCAGAGGACCAATGGTAGGAAAGTAGGCTCAGAAAATGCTGGATCGCTCAGATGCATGTCTCCTCTATTTGCTTCTTGTAGTCCTCTTATTTACCCATATTGGGATTTGCATTTTGTTACCTACGTGTGTATACATGCTAGTTTTCTCAAGCACCCCCACAGTTTTTTCTAGAAGTGGCATAACCTATAAATGAAGATGCTGGTGCATAGATTTATTCTCTGGTAACCTCTTGTCCAACCTTCTTAGCATCCTGCTTGCAGCTGAAGGACCAGGGGAATTGTGAGGAAAGGAATCCACATGTAGTCCTGTTTCATTCTGTTTTAGCTGCTGCCTCCATGACCCCTGAGAGAAGGGATAGTATAGGCAGCATGTGTCATGCCAACAAGTAAGTCATGCATAAGAGCTGCTACCCCTCTCTAAACCAAATTGACCTGCATGTTTGTGCTGCAAGTAGAGAATGATCCAGAAAAGCCCTTCGGCCAAATTTACTAACTTTTCCTGAAAAATAGTGCAGCACCAAAAGTTAGTGCATTCTGTTGGGTAAAAGGGAGTGAGTATGATACGCTACATCTACTAAGATATTGCACAGTTTTACTCCCTCTCTTCGCTAGTGCACTTTAAGCTGGCATGTGCCAAAGCTAAAGCTGTTACATTAGGGTAAAAGGGTGTGTGCATTCTGTCAAGTATAGGTTTTGTACTGGAAAGATTCCCTTTCAACACAAAAATGATGCTTTAATACTTTTCCCACTTTGTATGTGTACTGCATTGTGCAACACACACGCAAAGCTGCAAACCATGTGGAGACTTTTAAAAGTTGCTCCGCTGCTACGCTGTTACACCTTCCTTGAGGAGGTGAATATATTTGGTGCAGATTCCTTTCTAACACTGTTAGCAGATAGGGATTTGCACCAAAATCCATGGGTGGTTGCATGGAAATGCTCAGGTGCCACCCATGGTACACACCCTAGATGCAAAATAGCACAAAGAAGGGCTCCTTTGCATTATTTTGGGCAACTTTCCAACACAACTCATGATTTGCATTGGAAAGTACATTTCACTACAATATTTCGCCATGACCCAAACCTAGTGCAGTCTCGGGCTTTCGTTTCTACTACTATGCACTTTTAATGGCAGATAGAAGCCTCTTGCACCATGCCTGTGGCGGAAATGGAAGTGTCAAAATAAAAACAGCTAATGGTGCAATCTAGTACCCTTATGCATTGTCTCTGACACAGGCAACTGAAATCAGAACTGCCCTGCTTATATGAAGAAGACTGTCTTGTTCAAGGAGAAATTGAAAATGCCACACATTTGTTTAGGTCTCGCCTTTACCATTCCGCAGGAATGGGAAATGGGGAGAATTCAAGTCGGCTATTTTCTCTTCAAACCAAAGGGCTTTCAGCCGCGGTTTTCTTGCAGTTCACGTGAATCACGTGAGCAAACATGCACGAGCATTCACTCCTCTCCTAGCAGCCCTCCTCCCACACCAGCAACTCCCCCCTCCCACACCAGCACCTCCCCTCTCTCTCCCCGCAAACACAGCCTTGCCCTTTCCCACACCAGCACCTCCCCCCTCCCACACTAGCACCTCCCCTCTCTCTCCACGCAATCACAGCCTTTCCCTAGCAGCACTCCTCCCACACCAGCACCTCCCCCTCCCACACCAGCACCTCCCCTCTCTGTCCACGCAATCACAGCCTTGCCCTAGCAGCACTCCTCCCCCTCCCACACCAGCACCTCCCCTCTCTCCACGCAATCACAGCCTTGCCGTCTGGTATCTGCCTCATCATCCTTGTCCTCTAGTTCCAACTCTCCATTGAGGTGCGGAGGTTCTTCAAGCAGCGATTGATGCTGTTTCACTGCCGCCATGTTCAAGAGAGAGAGCCTAGGTCTGACCGGAACACTGTGGATCCTAAAACAACTCTGATTCAGGGGACCCGGGTTTCCGCTCTAACATCACTCTATGATTCAGCCATCACCAGTCAAAGGGGATGCCGGGACAGCTGCACACAACATTACGGAGCGCTCATCTGTAAACATACAAAACGGACTTCACCACTTTTTTTCCACCGAGGGCTCCTTATAAAAACACGGTAAAAATAACCAATTAAAAACAAATGACATCATATTTGTAACTGCAGCTCGTGAGAACCCATTTCAAAATGAGCTTTAAGTTTTCACGAGCAGCTGAGCTATACTATTTTCGATATGACAATCACATTGGAATATAGAGATCGTAATAACCATGCACGTATTCTGACGCTTTTAGCTAGTTAGGAATAAATTTTCACAAACACTTGGAAAGCTCAGAGTATTCGGTTCTCGCATTCACGCCCCCCACCAGGCTCTCCCGCCCCCATCAGGCTTCCCTCCTAATCCGCCTGCCTCCCCTCGCGCATTCACACCCTCACCAGGCTCTCCCGCCCCCATCCGGCTTCCCTCCTAATCTGCCTGCCTCCCCTCGCTCGCATTCCCGCCCCAGGCTCTCCCGCCGTGGAAAATAAAACCTGAAAACTTTACTTTTTTCTTTGTTAACACTTCATAGACTGGCCCTGCTATTCATTTTGTAATTCATGTTTTTCGGATATGAGAACATTAAGATTTACTTTTTGTCACTTTAAAACCAAAGCTCCCTTTAATCGTTTTGGAATATTGCCATTTAATGCGACACAGTGACAATAATCCCTAGCTGTTCTCCTCCCCTGCACTGTCCCCCCCAGCATCTGCGCTGTAATCTCACACCAACCTCTGCCTACCTCCCCATAGCCACTGAACCTCCGCAGCCCCGTCTCCCGCCGGCTTCCAACTGGCCTCCAATTTGTCCCAAGATCGTATTGGCAGCAGGATCTCGTGTGTGTAAGGAATATCTTAACGCATGGACACGCAGTTGCCCCGGGGCGCGTGGGCCAGACATGCGATGTCGCCCTTCCCTCCTGTTGTTTTGTATCCACAAGCGCTATGGGAGTCTGTGGGCAGCAGTTTGGACTGTGTTGATGCATATTTTGAAAGCCTGTTGCTCCCTGACTTTGCTGCTGTAGGTGAGCAGTCCCAAGTCCATTTAACCCACTATCTGCTATATTCCAGCAACTAAAAGCTACACATTTCCTGTGAGGAACAGAGACCACAGAGACCCCACATTACGTTGAATTCGGACCGTTTACACCATGTTAATTGCACTCCCGCCCCCATCCGGCTTCCCTTCGGCCTCTCTCCAGGCCATGTTCCCTCCCCTGCCAGAGTCCACCCCGCCCCTAATTTATCTCTCACATCAAAGCCCCCAGGACTCCCTCCCCCGCTCCTGATCATCGCAGACTCCCACCAACCCCCCCCCCGTCATCCACATCCTCACGTTGCAGCTCTCTCGTCCCGGGCTGCTCGCCCTCTCCTTCGGTCCTTGCAGACCCCCTTACTGTCCGCCACATCCCCTCATCCCGACCACCACAGAACTCCGCCATTTCTTCATGGACCCTTCAAAACACCAGATGCCATCGCCCTATAACCCTAGGAAACTACCCAGCTCCCCCTCTAACTACCCAGACTCAGTCATAACCCTTCCCCTCAGCCCTCGCTCACCCCCGCAAGACCTCCAGCTCACGGCGCCCCCCCTGCAGACTCCTGCAGTATCTTAAAACCCCCCTCCGCGCATCAAGGAACACTACGTTTCATTGCCAATACTACACCTGCCGTAGAGCCGATTCATTGTAAATAGAATGTTCCTCCCGCACTGGCGGTGCTCCTAATAACGATGCTATCTTATTTGACAAATCATTAATAAAAATAGTTTTCTTCCCAATACACTAATATTTAGTGTAAATTTAGTCCGCCGGTGAGTCAGCCCGGATCGGCTGCCCTCCCCCCACCTGTGTGTCTCAGGGACACCACCACACTACTCAGGGACACCACTACACCACTCAGGGACACCACCGCACCACTCAGGGACACCACCACACCACTCAGGGACACCACCACACCACTCAGGGACACCACCACACCACTCGGGGACACCACCACAGCCCTCAGGGACACCAACACACCACTCAGGGACACCAACACACCACTCAGGGACACCAACACACCACTCAGGGACACCACCACACTACTCAGGGACACCACCACACTACTCAGGGACACCACCACACCACTCAGGGACACCACCACACCACTCAGGGACACCACCACACCACTCAGGGACATCACCACATCACTCAGGGACACCACTACATCACTCAGGGACACCACTACATCACTCAGGGACACCACCACATCATCCCTCAGGGACACCACCACACTACTCGGGGACACCACCACACCACTCAGGGACACCACCACACCACTCAGGGACACCACCACACCACTCAGGGACATCACCACACCACTCAGGGACACCACCACACCACTCAGGGACACCACCACACCACTCAGGGACACCACCACAGCCCTCAGGGACACCACCATAGCCCTCAGGGACACCACCATAGCCCTCAGGGACACCACCATAGCCCTCAGGGACACCAACACAGCACTCAGGGACACCACCACATCACTGATGTACACCACAAAATCAATCAGGGATACCACCACACCACTCAGGGACACCACCACACCACTCTGGGACACCACCTCATCACTCACGGACACCACCTCATCACTCACGGACACCACCTCATCACTCACGGACACCACCTCATCACTCACGGACACCACCACATCACTCACGGACACCACCACATCACTCTGGGACACCACCACATCACTCACGGACACCACCACATCACTCTGGGACACCACCACATCACTCTGGGACACCACCACATCACTCTGGGACACCACCACATCACTTTAATACACCACCACATCACTGAGCACCATAACAGCATCACTCAGCACCACAACAGCACTGTCCTTGCTGGCTAACAACAAGCATTCCCATAGCCAATAGGACTCGCATTAGGAAAGTGTAAGCTATTGGCTTTGTAAATAACAATGCTATTAATTTATATATTTTCAATGCCAACACATATTAAAAAAAAAAAATTGTCATTTACAATACCAATAGCTCACACTTTCCTAATGCGAGACCTATTGGCAACGCCAGTGCTTGTTTTCTTCTTGATTGAGACATCAATTGGTTTAAGGAAAGTGTACCTCTAAGCTTTGATGTTTTTCTTCCTCTTTAGTTTGTTTAAGTAATATAAATGTATTTTGCTTTGCAGAAGGTTCTACATTTTTAATTTGTACTGAAAACAATTACATGCTGGAAAGGTCGGAGGAAAGTGGAGACAGCAGTGCCTAAGTAGTCCCAACAAAAAGGAGTAGACCTCGCGATTCTTCACAAACAGCTACCTCACTCACTGAGAAATGCCAGCCTGCCCAGAGCATTCTTTGCGGCCTCGGGCTGGCTCTTAAAAGCCTTCCAGTCAGCAAGAGCCCCCTCATTATTTTTTAATGTCGCTGTAACTTTATGGCTTCATCAGCATTTGCAATTTGTTAGTTGTCCAAGCTGCAATAAAAGTGTTTTCCAGGCCCTGGAAGGCCCAAACAGGCTTTGTAAATCTCGGCTCCTGGTTTATGGGTATTATAAAAAAATCCGGTCCTGGCGGTCTGACAGGACTAATAACTTTTTTTTTATCAAGTGTCTAATTTTGGAGGAAATGAAGCCATACATGAAATGTAGGTCTGGGAAGGCACCCAGGCCTTGACTCCTTTCTGCCTCTCAGTACTCCATGCCAGCTCATGAATATTTCACTCTGGCTATTCTCTTGAAAAACAGTTTGTGGGCAGTTACTTTAAGGCACTGCGGGGCCAATTACGAACGTGTCACGCTGCGCAGCGCAGCGCAGCGCAGTGCAGCACGCTACCTTGCTGCACTGCACTGCGTGACAGGGAAAGGGCAGGAATGCGCCATATTTAAGTCCTGCCTTTTACCCTGAGCTGGTGCTCTTTTGGCAGCCTGGAGCCAATGCAGGCACCCTTGCAGGGTGCCTCGGTTACATGCAGGATTATTTTTCTGCGTCCTTCCTGCACAAAAATAATCCTGAGAGTCATTTTCCTCTTTCTATGTGTGCTGCAGAATGAAGCACACATCGAAAGAGGAAGTAACAAGGAGAAATAAAGATATTTCTCCTCATTATGCCTCCCCTGGGAAGGCGTATCTTTTTGGTGCATTCCCAGGTCTACCAGTTCTGGTAAATCTGGGAGTGCATCAAAAAACATAGGAATTGCACGGGTACACCCAGGAAATTCCCATGGAACACCTTCCCAGGGCAGAGTAAGGCAAGGCAGCAGTTGGCGCTGTGCTTCTTTACCCCAGATTTATGGAGCCACTCAGGGCCACTCAAAGGGCCTCATTTATGAGAAGTGACGCATCGCTGCGTGAAAGCAGCAATGCGTCACTTCTCAGTGCACCCTCCTTGCGACATGATGGATGCGTCATATTTACTGTGTGACGCATCATGTCGCAAGGAGGGTACACAGATACGTCAGTATTTCTTACGTATCTGTATGCGCAAAAGTGACACATTGCTGGAGTGTGTCTCAAAAGTGAAGTGACTCCAGCAATATGTCCTTGCACATGGTGGAAGGCCCATGTGAAATGACCTGCATCAGTCTTACGACTGCTGTGAGGCAGGCGTAAGATATTGACAAATTTGCACCCTAGAAGTGGCGCAGTGAAATCTCGTAGATTTCACTGCGTCACTTCTACGAGGCTTACTTGCGTGGGAATGCCCCCCCTGCTTTCATTGTACCTGACGCAGGTATAATGCAGTGCAGGGGTTTACAAAGTAACGCATCTGCTGAGATGCTCCACTTTGTAAATAGAATGCAACAGGGGGCATGTATTACGCTGCTGTTGCATCACAAAAAGTGACGCAACAGAAGCGCAAAACTGACGCATGGCCTCATAAATAAGGCCCAAAGTGCCATGCATGGCTTCATACATCTCATTTAGAACTTGCATCACTCTTTCACCACCTTGTGTGGTGCAAGAGCGACACAATTCCACTCTTAAATAGGCACCTGCATGTTTACAGTGATACATGTCATATTCTGAATTTATACTTGTCTGCTTCTAACGAGAGTCTTTGCACACTCATGCTAATTCAGCACATGCGCAGAGCACAGCTTCATGATAGACTGTTTCATTTGATAGTGACTACTTAGAGAGACGCTGGGGCATATTTACAAGCCCCTATCGCCACCACAACGTCACTTTTAGTGGCTTTGTGATGGCGACAGGAGCTTCGCCTTACTTACAAGGCAGCATTAAGCCACTTAATGTGGCTTAACTCTGCCTTGTAAATAAGGCCCCCTTTCACGCTACACTTAGCATGAAAGGGGCAGGCAATGTGTGTTGTGGTGGGCGTTCCACCGCAATTATATTGATTGATATAGACGCTGCCCCCTATTTACAAGAGCAGAGTAAATAGGAGGCAGTGCTAAAGTTAAGACCAGGGAAAACCTGGGCCTAAACAGGCAAAAAGAGGAGAAATGCTTTATTTCTCCTCATTTTTGCTGTTGGGCAGCACACATAGAAACAGAACGCCAATGATTGTTTATGTGCAGGAAGGTCCCCCTTTCTGCATATGAACAATCATTAAAAAAATGCAGTTTTGCAATTTCTATGTATGCTGCATTAAGCAGCACACATAGAAGTTACACAATGGCATTTCAAAATTGTTTATGTGCAGGAAGGGGAACCTTCCTGCACATAAACAATCTTCCCCTCAACATAGGCCCCCTTGCACTATGGTGCAAGAGTGCATGTGTTGGTGCTAGGCAGCTAATTTTAATGTCAGGACAGGGGGAAACGCAGGGCTGCGTCATATTCTAATTAATATGGCGCAGTCAAGCGTTTCTAAAGTGACGAAGCTTGCCGTTAGTCTTCTTGGCTTAACAACATGGCTCATCACTTTCTTGTAAATATGCCCCTCTGTGCCTTTTAATGGTGCACCTTTCATTTTAGTAGCCAAAACAGGGTCTGACAAAATAAAACATGTTGATCTGAGTGACAGAGGAGGCTGAAGCTGTCAGAAACCCCTGGATTCGCAACTCGGAAGAAGTGTTAGTTTGCAGAGGAGCCTTCAGCACCACTTCACCTTCAGCTTTGCATTTTCATGTTAAAAGCGTAATAAAGAGAACAGAAAATTCAATATTTGACATAGAGCAGCTAACCTATTTTGCCAAGTAAAAAAAAAATCCTTGTACTGAATATTTTGACATTTCCTTCTCACTTGTAAAACCTTTTTGTTCAGGCTTTATAGCGCAGCTGTCTTAAAGGCCAAGGGAAAAATTTACTAAGGATGTGCATTGTTCTAGCATGACGCAAGCCTTCACAAGGCAATGCAAGTCCTTCACTAGGATTTACTAAGCCACACAAAGCCACTTTGCATGGTTTAGTAAGTACAAAGTAATGCAAGGCAGCTCATAGCCTTGCTTTGCTTTAGTTTACGTCAGGAGGGCATTACATGAGTGGAGCATGGACGTTCGCATGCATCCACCCATATATTTTGAAGAAAACCCAGGTTTACAAAGACATGTAAACCTGGGTTTGCACTATAATGCTGCGCCTTCCCAATGCAATGGAGTCACAAGGAGATATATCTTTATTTCTTCTTGTTAATTCCACTTCCCACATGTGCTGCATTTTTCAGCACACATTGAAAGAGGAATATGTCTCTCATGAAGTTCTGTTCTGCCCCCCAAAAATCCTGCTATTCTCAGCTTTTTGGTATATCATTCTTAGGGTGTAGTTCCATTACAAACCATGCAGGACTACGTACGTCTGAAAAGTACACTCAGTTATCCCTCTTTTTGTCATCATCAATTTATTCTATAATGCATACATTTTAAAAGCAATAATAATTTTTCTCTGCAAGACATATGGGTTCACTTTAAAACAAACCAAAACAATTGCAAGAGATGTCCTAGCCTCAACCTCTGGGCTGTTCATAAGAATAACATGACTTGCAACTTTCTTGCTCCTGCCATATGTCAACTGCTGAAATACACATTCAATGTGCTTGGTGGTTTTGGCAAAGTTAATATGCCTTAAAACTGAAAATGCAAGCCAGACCTATTGGCTTTGCCAATGCATATTTGGTATCTAGCCTTCAGGTTATGTAGCAAGCTGGCTTTAATTAATATCATCACATTTGTAAACTCATTCTAGCCATCACTTTGTGACTGATTAATAGTGAACAGAATGAGAGAGATGTCATGTCTACAATAGTGATATTAGCAAAACCAAACACACAAAATATGGTGGTCATATATGCAGAGAGTACAAAACAACAAACAAAACATAATACACAACTGTGGCACCGCGCAGGGGTGGCATGCCCCAACCTGCGCCCCAGTAGTGCAGCAGCTGGGCGTGCTCGGTGCTTGTGCCAGTGTCCTCGCCTCTGCAGCTCCCACCTCCAGGCTCTTCCTATCTCCTGTAGTTCTCTTTGGAGCCGCCCGGGACCGCTACGAGGGGGTGACTTGCAGGGGTGCCTGCAACCTCACATGAATTGGCGCCTCAATGTTCGTGTTTGGAGGCTAAGGGCACACAGGAGCAGTCTGCCACCGAAGAAGCACTATTGAAATGTAGCTGAGAGACCAGAGCACCATGGAGCAAGTAATCGGAATTTCATCATAAGTATGTCTCAGCCTGCCCGAAACACTGGGAGAAGAAAGTCCTACAATCTAAAGAAACCACAAAAGCCAGAAGCTTTGCGGCAACTTTGGAGAGTCAATCGATGGATACTGGAGCTGAACCCATTTTTTAATTACTCATCGCCTGTTTGCTCACCGGGCTGTCTGCTGTCTGCTATCGCTGCTGGGGCATTTTCACCGAACTTCGGCAATCGCGGCCCCCGCTCCACGGGCGTGCCGCTAATCCCACCCACACCGCTGCGGGACTGCGAGGCAAGGACTGGACACACCTGCAGCCTCTTCCCGCAGCGGCTACGCCCTCTTGCCTGGCTTCCGAATTACTTTTCGCGGCACCCGCTTCGCGGGTGCCACTCATCGCCTGTTTGCTCACCGGGCTGTCTGCTGTCTACTATCGCTGCTGGGGCATTTTCACCGGACTTCGGCATTCGCGGCCCCCGCTCCACGGGCGTGCCGCTGATCCCACCCACACCGCTGCGGGACTGCGAGGCGAGGACTGGACACACCTGCAGCCTCTTCCCGCAGCGGCTACACCCTCTTGCCTTGGAGGTTTAAAATTAGCCTACTTACTCCGTGACGCGGGACGGAGCACGGGGCGAAGCCCGGGCAAAGGGCGGGCCGTTCGAGACCGGCAGAGACCGGGACTGGGCCACCCCCCTTGGAGTTTGTATTAGGATTTTAGCCTATTTTCATCTCTCACGTTTCCTGACCCACTGACGATGGCTGCAAGAGAAACAAGGAGTAAGACCACGCTAGCCGCAGGAGCGGCAAAAGGTACTCTTGACACTTACTTTGCAAAAGCGGGCTCTCTTCTCATCGATGAAATTACCATCCTCGAGAGGCGCATATCACAAGAAATAGATTGGGTAAGGAGATCCTCCATGGGTCCCCTTGTGCATGCAATCACCCCAGAAAAGAGACTGGATTGTGAATTGACAGACAATGGGACTCAGGGGGCATGTGGCATGCTTGACTTACCTGATCTAACAAACTCTATTGTTTACAACACCGATATTGATATTAGTGCCCCAGAAGAGCTAAGCCTCTTACCCCTACCCCAGCCCTCTCTACCATCAACTACTGCTATAGCCACCATGGCCCATATGGATGGTACTTCTGATGGAACTAGCCATCCAACCCAGGGGGAAAGGGAAGGAGCTATTTCAAAAAGAAAAAGAGGTGCACATAACATTGGGGGGCGAAAGGCTAAGGCTGCGAAGCATAATCCTACGGCGGAGGGTAATAAACCAAGATTAACTAGCAAGGGACCCACCATCACGCACATAAACACGTTATTACCTACTCATACGCTTGAACCGACCCCCTCCCGCCACAGTCCCACTGTAGGGGATGAGGACATTACACTCGCTGACATAGGCGTTCTTCTGAGGTCAATGTTAAACCCACTCGAACTACGCCTATCTAAGATTGAAGCTAGTTTAGCGGCAATCGAAAAGGCAACAGTGCTCTTAGCTGACACCCTTAATAAAGACACTAAAGCTTCTAGAGGTGGGGCGGAGATTAGAAACAAGAAGGCTACACCAGCGCCTGTAGCAAAGGAAGCTGGTCCAGCCACTAAGCCTAGACAAACCCAACAGCCTATATCATTCACTCAAAACCCACAAGAAACTAATCGTGCCGCAAATCCTAGTCCTCCTGAGAGCACAGCTGTAGTTGCAAAGGGGCGTGCAGGGGAATACCAAAAAACACAGGCCAGTGAATCTACCGCCGGAGGCGAGTCCATATACAGTCATTTTGGCTGGCGTCCCTGAGCTAAAATCATTCACCAAAGAACCTGTTGCAGCCCTAAAAAACAATGTGGTGAACTGGCTTTCAATTAATAGACCTCTCCCGAAAGGAATATCTAGTGAGGTCCTCATGGTAAGGAGAATCCCATGGTTAGGCAACACCAGGAAATCAATCAATGGAGATTGTGTCCTAATCAACTTTAGGGACCCTATGACAGTCTCACATATATGTGGCTGGTCATATCCCGACCAAGGGACTTCCATCCAGCCCCTCCCCCTATCATTCTTCTACCCACCAACAAGACACATGCATGTAGAGGAGGGATGGGAAACAGTTCATAGGAGGGAGGGAAGATGGGGTGAAAGACAAAGAGGAGACCTTTTCCTTTCTAGACCTCAGCAACCTGCTTATTTTCCAACTTATAACAGGTTCGGCACCCTGGACATGGTAGATTGACAGAGTGGATATGGGAGGGGGAGGCCACAAGTGAACATAGGGCCTCTCCTCCCATACAATGCACCCTTAATTCCAGGGGGAAGGCCCTCCACAAGGAGCCACATACTAGTGGAGAAGCTTACAAAACCCTCGTCGGGAGTCCACCCACTGCGAACGGTGCCATAGTTGCTCAGAGGAAAATTCTCGACAACAACACACCAGTGATGACCCAACCCAATATTGACTCTTCTCCTTCACCAATCCTGAGCCCAAACCGTCCCTTCCTAAAGATAATATCTTGGAATGTGGCAGGTCTGGGGAATAAATTGAACTGTCCAGAATGGAGTTCATTCGTTGAGAGTAAAGACATATGCATGTTTCAAGAAACATGGGCGAGAGAGGATGTCTCCCACATAGGATTTGCAGCATTTTCTAAACCACCTAAGTGGGGGGGCAGGGGGCACCCTTCGGGCGGACTAGCAACGTGGGTGGCCACTGACTTGGGATGCAGGGCAACCTCATTTCCCCTACCCACAGAGGACATCCTGGGAGTCTTGCTGGAGTGGCCAAACTAAATGTTTACTCTAGGCCGATGGCCATAACACAAGACTCACGCACCATTGAGGAGCTCTCTGCCGCCCTAAATGAAATTCCTGAAGGTATTCCCTTCCTGATAGGAGGGGACCTGAACTGTCATTTTGAACCGCTTTCAGGTTTATTGGATGGACTGTCCCAGGAGGAGGATGCACTATGGCTAGTACCTCCATCGGCAGCGCCCGCCCCTAGAGCATGGACCCCCCTGGCTGTCCAGATTACATCATTAACCCTGAAATATGGCGTGCGGGCCTGCAATGGACGCACAAATTCTGACATACCCCCCAAATGCACATATAATAGGGTGGGTAGGGAGTCTCGATTATATCCTAGTCCTACTTGCTCTGTGGTCGCACATTATTGACTTCCGGGTGATCGCTAGGGAGGATAGCGACCACAATGTACTGGAACTGGAATACTCCCACCCTGGCCTAGATGTCAGGGGGCCAGAGGCAGAGGCCACTGCGCAAGGACTTGTATTAAGCAACAACAGACGTAGAGTAAGGTGGAAGAAACTGGCTACTAGCCCAGAGAAGTTAGGAGAGCTATATGCCCGGGTTGTTCTCGTACTTGAAAAGGCTTGTGCAATTACGGAACAACCCAGCATTCAGGGTGCAAACATTAAGCTGCGGTTGTTGCATGAGGACCTAATTAAGTCTGTCTCCGAAGTTCTTTTTTCGGCTGTTAAAAGTAGTAATGGTCGTCCTATTCGTCTCTCCTGGTATAACGCAGCATGCCGCAAGGCAAAATCTGATTTGTTAATCTCGATCAAGGAAAGCAAGGATAGAGAGGAGATCAGGGCTAGGAGAAAGGCTTACAAGTGTCTGATTGCCCATGCCAAGAGGGAATGGGAGCTGGAAAAATGGGAAAATCTCACCACTTCCTTATCTGCCAGGGATTCCCGCAAATTCTGGCGAATTGTGAATACAGGGTCTGAGGAGTTAGCCCGGCAATAGAACCCAACATCGCTCCTAAGGCTTGGCAAGACCATTTCCAGTCCCTGTATAGGGCAGTTGACGGGCCGCATTTAATTCCCCTTTGTCTCCCAGCACTTTTTCTGAAGTGGATCCCTTTACAGATTTGGAGGTAAGAGTAGCGATTGCAGGGCTGGCATCAGGCAAGGCACCCGGCCTGGATGGTCTACCGGGCGACTTATTCAGGCAGGAACCTGATGTATGGGCACCATATTTAATGACGATATTTAACGCAATCCTGAGGGGCATGGAGGTGCCAAGTACTTGGCTGGGCGCAGAGATTGTCCCAATATACAAGAAGGGATCGCCTCTGCTCCCAGCCAACTACAGACCTATCAGTCTCATCGATGTCTCTCAGAAGTTATTCGGCAGACTGATACTCGATCGCCTCCAAAATTGGATTGAGGAATTTGCCATCTTGAGTCACTATCAGGCTGGTTTCAGAAAGGGGGTGTCAACTACGGATCAGATCTTCCGTTCGAATATGCTATTCTGGAAGACTGTGAGAATCGAGGGCGGAAGCTTGTACACGGTTTTCGTGGACCTGCGATCAGCCTTCGATCTAATCCCTAGAGACAAACTATGGTCCGTCTTAGCGGAGCTAGGGATCCCGGTTGACATCTTGTCAATTTTGATAAGAATACACCAGGGGAACTTTGCCAGGGTCAGGTGCGGCAGAGGGGGGGCACTATCGGGAGGATTCCCCGTTGGCAGAGGGGTAAGACAGGGTTGTGTGCTTGCGCCAACCCTGTTCTGCCTCTTTGTCAACGGGGTAATTGACCATCTGAATAAGATCAATGACATTGATGCTCCTAAGCTCAATGGCAATCGGGTGCCCGCTATCATGTTTGCGGATGATACCCTGCTGCTGTCCAAGTCCCCTATGGGTATTCAACGGGTCCTGGACGGGTTTTCGACCTTTTGTGTTGAACGCTGGTTGGAGATCAACGCCCTAAAAACCAAATACATGATCCTCAACCCGCCATCCACAACTCGTCCGAATCCCACCATAGGGCCCTCAAGACTTGAGAGGGTCCTCACCTTTGAATACCTGGGGGTAACCATCAACCAGAACATGACATGGGACTCGCACAGAACCAAGGCGAACATGAAACTGGTCCAGCTAACGGGTGGTATCTGCAGGATGGCACGAGGGTCGACCTACAAGCCCCTTGGCCCCCTCCTCCAAATTTATAAAATGCAGGCAAAAGGGGCAGTCACCTACGGTGGAGAATTATGGGGTCATACTACCATCCTGAATTTGCAGATTAGTGAGAACAACTTTATCAGGCAATTGGCATCCCTACCATCTAGTACTCCACTACTCCCACTGAGATTAGACCTGGGTCTCAGACCTATCACAGAAGAGCTGGGTCTCAAACCTTTAATGTTTTGGCGTAAAATCTGGACCCAGCCAGAACTATCTAATTATAGGGCTGAGCTTGAAGAGATCTTATGTCTACCCAATGCTGCACAAATTCCATGGTTGAGATATATCAGACAAACTTGTGAGACATTGGGTGGATCGGAATTGTGGTCCGATCCTGGAGAGGCATGTTGTAGGATCCCACATAAAAGTCTTACCAGGGTTTTCTACGAGCACAAACTATCTGTCTCAATTGAGAGTACACGTGAGGGGTCTTTAACTGATCTGTTTATTAAAACCAAAGACTCATACCACCCTGAGCTTGTTCTCGATGGCATTAGCCCTGTCCTCACTAGGAAATTATTTATGCAGTGGCGATATGGAACACTCCCTCTCGGGGTAGTCACGCCGCTGGGCAAAACCCCAGTACACAACACAGTGCCCAGCATGCTCCTATCCCCGAGAAAATGACCTGCACATCATATTTTTCTGTACAGCCTATCAAAGATCTAGGAAATACTGGCTTGACCCACTCCTCAAAAACCTTGGCTTCAGGCATTATCTCCCAGCCTATAGAATACTAAAGGTAGAACTTTCTCCCCCAATTGTGTTTGCAGTGGCAACATTTTTAACAGCAATGTGGCACACCCGCAAACGCTACATTTAGCCAGTTATAGGATAATGAACTGCTTCTGATGATTTTAAAATTTATTGTATTTTAACTGTTTTGCAATAGATCAACTGTATTGTTTTTATATTCGCTTATCCTGTACATTTCTTTTAATTGTGCCAAATTGTTGTATACTTTTATGATCTATAATGATCGAAATAAAGACCAAATGAATGAATAATACACAACATATACATTTATAATGATTAAATTCAAGCAGACTTTGGCTAAAATATCATAATGCATTGTATAAATTGTGGGGCATACTTGCCAATGTGTCGCGTCGCCCTTGTACCACGCAAGGGGGGTGCAAGGGCGACCCAAGAGTAAAGTAAGATTGATCAAGCCAAGCAAGGCCACCTTGATAGAGTAAAATGTCTCAGAGGATTGTTTTCATGCAGGAATGTGTCACTTACTGCACAAAAACGATCCTGTTTACAATGCAGTCACCCTTGCACAATGGTGCAAAGGTGCCTGTATTGATGCTATGCAGCCAAGAGTGTGCCAGCATGGGGAAAGGACAGGAATACGCTACATGTTGTTAAATATAATGCATTTTTGCATTTCTGCACTTTCCCTTGAAAAAGTGATAAATGTGCCTCTAATAGTTTTCTCTTAAATATGCCTCTCCCCTTTAAATACACAGGCAATCACCAACCTTGAAGGCAAAGACCAGTATAGCTCCTCTTGATAGGGGGAAAATGTGATAATGCATAGAATGTGAACGCCTTCTTTCTGGCCCCCTGCAATACAATTTCTAGGTGCCTGCGGAAGGAAAGGAAGTAGGATCAACTACAATTTACCAATTACAGTGTAATCCTTTTGGTCACACAGTAAAGCTCAGAGTCGATTGATGGGATTAAGTATGGATTTTTTATAAATTCAAAGCCAAGCTGATATAAATCAATCTCAGGAACATAGTATAAAAATACAGAATCACTAGAGGATAGCCAAAGTGGCGTATAAAATTGATCCTAAATAACAGACATCAGATGAGGAATTCAGTAGCCACTATGCAAAGAATGAGAAATACAGTCTGGTATGCTATGTAGGTTGGAAGTTTCGATCCTCTTGTCTAAGAAAACCTACCAACCCCTATTCTAACTTGGGATCAGGGAAACTCTATTAATTTGGGGAAGCAGAGAAAGGTGCCAGCATAACAAAACTTCTTTAGAAGTTCTCAAAAGTAAAGTATTTTGTATAGCATAAAGTCATACAACAGAGAGATTGCAAGGAGGTCTGTACCTCTTAGAGTCTAAAGGGGATTTGAACAAAGCCAAAGTGCAATGCCCAATTACACCCACCAAAAGACTCTCCCAGAATCCTAGGTCACATGCCCAACTAACTCCTGCTTTCAAACAACTAACTTTGCAGCTGTTCTCGAGATTTTTTATCTTTGATCTTTACATTAAAACATACTTGGATTCCTCCCATCTCCATACTCCGCTCAGATAATAGTTCTCCCTTTCGTTGTTAATCTTCTTATCTTTTCCAAGAGATACTCCTTCGAGCCTCACTATCTCTTTCACACAGTGTGCCTTTCTTTAACCAAGCGATCATCCATCTGCACCTGCACAGGAAAGGAAAACATTGCATCCGAAGCAAGCATTTACCTTAAGAATTAAACATTGCTAAATCCTAAAGCGTAAGGCCTTTGGTCAACTTTAGTAAGTCAAGCATTTCAACACACTTTTAAATGCATGATTGCAGCTACATATACAGAAACAATATAAGTGTAGAGCACTATTCAAATGGAAAAATTTCAGTTATAAAATAAATGGATGGCATTATTAAACAAATATGTGAACATACACGAAATACAATGTTATTCAAACCACACAAAAGTAAATATATGTGAGAACTGCAGTTTGTTGTTACTGTAAAGAAAACGCTAATATACACACATATAAGTGTTGAGATTACACAGTAGATGTTCATGTGCACTGCATTACATGATTGAGGTTACATCACACAAGTACATAAGGCAATACCTAAACATATATGTGGCCCAGTTAAACATGAAAGGGTGAAGCCAAAATTACAGTATTCCAAATTCCACACCACTCTAATTCCACAGACACACTTAAGTTGAATCATTCCATGATAGAAACTTGGGTTGTACTGATGGAGCAAGAGCCAGTTTGTGCCTTGCTCCAAAATGTTCTTTGCCTAGACTCATCGGTCTGGGAAAGGCAGTGATGCAGTCCGAGATCAAGGACAGTTGACCTTCTCTGCTCCTGTCACACTTGGTCCCTGCCAATTCCTCATCCAGCACTCGGAATGAAAGTAGGCCAATAGATATATAGAGAGGAGCAAATAGCTAAGGGTCTCACTTCACTAGCATCCACAGCTGGCAGGTCTGACTAAAATTGTTTAAAACTCATTCTGATAAAGTCTGAGGAGAAAAGTGTAATTAATCACTGAGGTCCTCAGAATCTCTAGGCTGTCCACTAGCCATGAGAACCCAGACAGGTTGGAGTCTCTGGGCTATCAACTAGCCATGTGAGCCCAAACATATTGCAGCAGTGCATGCTTCCTTACTCAGACAACAGATGCATTCTGTGCAGCAGCAATTCAAGGGTCCATCACAAACACAGATCAAGAACAGCACAAGCCGCCATAGTGCATGCTCCGCTGCGCACTTGAAATATGCCCAGTATGTGCAGCAGCAGTTCAAGCTCCCCCCTACCGCTCTCTCAAGTTTTTGAGATTGAAAGGGTTGGCGTCGGTATTGGTACTGAAAAGAACTGGGAACTCAGAAACAGCTGTATCCTTAATGTTATGTGTAGTAAAAGCAGTACTCCAGTTTGGAACTTCCCACTTTCGTTCATCCATTCCCGTTTAGCAAGCACAGACTATCTGTAAAAAGTACCTCACAACCCATACTTACCCTACTTTGTGGGCTCTAATTTTCTTGGTGCCTGAAGGTGATGGCAGGGGCAGGGACCCTATCCAGCCAGACACAAGATTGAAAAATATTTGGCAAAAAAGATTCAAAAGACAATATTGTGTTTCTCCTGTCCTGTCATACAGATAAATCATTAGGCAAGTGAAGGACAGGAAGAAACCTGGATTACAATTTGGGATCAATAATCAGGAGAATAACAAGCATATATCACTGAAAGGATAAACTTTATTTTGACAACAATCCACAACTGTGCTGATTTCCACTAGAATTACTTTTGCGTCTGCGCAATTTCTGAATCCTGATTTTTGTAGAGTAAGTATAGGTTGTGGGGTACTTTTTACAGATAATCTGTACTTGTTAAACAGGAATTGATGAACGACAGTGGGAAGTTCCAAACTGGAGTACTGCTTTTACTATACATAGCATTAAGAATACAGCTGTCTATGAGTTCCCAAGGCTTTAAGGAATATGTCCCTCAGTCCACTACTTGCTGGCTCAACTGGAGTAAGGTTGATTGACACTGACCATGTCTGAGGGTCTTGTAAACCTCTTTACAGGACCAAGTGTAACAATCATTATAAGACAGAACAGCTTCCAGTGTGATACTCAGAATACATTAAGAATCATTTCAATCAAATATTAGACATTTTCCAATTACATTCCATAGGGCCCTAACCACACAGCCATATGGTAAGTAAACAGAGGAAGTGCTAGCTGTTGAATGGGTGGTGACACTTATATACAATGTACCTTATCGAGAATTCTTGGTAATCACAGCATTCTTTCAGCCACAGGGCATAAACCATAAGTCACAAGCCAGATCATTAAACTGGGTTCACCAGCACACAGCGAGGGAGTCCTTATTTTTGGACAATCGCTGAAGGTAGTCGATCCACTCATCTCCAGGCTTTCATCCTGCTCCTGGTTGCAGCAAGTGTGGAACACAGTCACTCCTGCTTCCTTCCAGAGCTCCCAGATGTAGCAGATCCCCAGTGCTTCAGTATGGGTCCATTCTAAAAGCTCATGAGCCATCCTGCTCTATGAGAAAGGGCTAATGGATTAATGTTTCAGTCCCTGCCTGCATACAGAGATGGCTTTGTGCAGCATTTCTGCTACTTTCCTCCTCACAGCCACTGAAAAATGGCACATATCACAAAAAGAAGTCAGAAAGGATGACATTGGTTAACACAGGTCCTTTGACCTCCATAAACTGATGTAATTGTGCACTATTCTAATTGTCTTTTGTTGGACCTGGCCAGCTCTGCAGGGTCACCCCAAACCTTACTCTTTATACACTCCATTTTTTTGCTGAATTCGTTTTAGTTGGCCTTAGCCCTCTATGCACTTTACCACTGCTATTGCTAAAGTGCCCGTGCTCTCTCCCCAAAACATGGCTACTTTGGCTTATGCCCAATTGGCATATTTAGTTTACTTGTACGTCCCTTGTAGAGCAGTATACCACATACCCAGGGCTGGTAAATTAAATGCTACTAGTGGGCCTGCAGCACTTCTTGTGCCATCTAGTTAAGTAGCACACATAAAAACTGTGACTGCAGCCTGAACGCAGTTTAAAATTGTCATGTCGCCTTGGCATTTAATCCACCTTGCCAAGTCCTAATCTCCCCTTTTATTACATATGTCACCCCTAAGGTGGGCCCTTGGTAGCCCATAGGGCAGGGTGTTGTGTAATTAAAAGGTTGGATATGTATTTTTAAGTTTTACATGTCCTGATAGTGAAAAATGTTTCAATTTATTATTCACTACTGTGAGGCCTATCCCTCCCTTAGGATAATATTGGGAATTCCTTATTACATTTATAAGCTGTCATTTTCAATTGGGAGCTGGTAGATATGTCATGTTTGGGGTCTTTGGAATTGCGGTAAATAACCCTATTATATGGTAAACTCTGTTTTTTTATCACAATTATAAAAATTACACATTTAGAAAATTGGCATTTTTCTGCACTTAGCACTTTTTGTGCCTATACCCTGGCCTGGGTCACATGACTGGGTGGCCTGGGTCTCAGGACTGGACAGTTAGACCTTGTGTATGTCTCCCAGATAGTCACACAGTAGAGGGGTTAGGTGTGCCTCAATGAGCCTTCAACTGGCATGATGGGGGGGGGGCGGACCAGAGCACAGCCCCATTTACAACTGAATAGCATGTGCTCTGCCCTCACACAAATGGCCTAATGACCCTGCATTGTCACGTCAGCCAGCTTGGAGCCAGGGAAGTGGAGGCAGGAAAATCCATGCACTTCAAAGTCACTGTCTAGAAGCTTCTCTCACCTTCCAGGTTCAGGGCGTCAGTGTATAAAAAGGAAAAATCAGACATAAACTCTTCAGTACTCTTCTGGAACTATGGATACTCTGGCAAGAAGAAGGCTTGCAGTGATGCTGAAATTACTGCAACACTGCTGGACTGCTGCTCTGAAGGAAAAGTTGCCCTGCTGTGCTGACCTGCTGTCCTTTTCCCTGAGGAGGAAGAGCTGGACCTGCATCTTGATCTTGAACCCAGTGCTTTCAAAAAGACTCCAAGGGCTAGTCGGCAGGCTTCTTAATCTGAGCTTCAGGGACATAAAATGCTCCTCAACGTCATGCACCAGCCCTTGAACCCAGCTGAAGTGAGTAACTGACCCCCCCCCCATGTGGCGCTGCTCGAGTCCTGGACTCTTGGTGTGGCTCAATGGACTGAAATCAAGCTTTTGGGCGCTTTGTGCTCCCAAATGCGTCCCTCGCTGCTCGCCCTGCAATTTCGACATGAAGCGCCAACAGCAGGACTCTTTGTGCTAAAAGAATCAACTTTGTGATAAGCTTCGGCAACTCCCACTGTAGTTTAGTTCCTATATTCCCAATAGGCTCTGCGCATTGGAATAACATATCCTATAGATGTGACGTAGGACTGAGGTCTACTAGGTCTGTATCGAATATATTAGACTTAATTATGAGTGCCAGCTAGCTCAGAGGTCACTAGAAACTTTCTTGAATTCACAAGAAGGGATTCGTTTCTGACAACCGCATAAACATGACAACTTTGTTTCCCCAAGATAATCATCAGAGTAGTGAAAACAATAGATAGATATTTCACTCAGTCAATCGTGCATGCTTTGTTTCACCAGAGGTGCAGAGAAATAGATAGACGGGCGTTTTCAATTAAAAGGTTTTATTAAACAGTCTTCTTTCTCAAGCATAAGAAATGAACTGCTACAATTGTAAAACTGTTTGCAAAATATAATGCATATAGCATAAAGAGTAGAATAAAATAATACTGTAAGAGCATTGTATGGTGCCGAAACCATAGATAAATACATACATAAATAACAGAGACTAAAAGTACTCAACTTGTGCTTCTAAAATACGCCTACCCCGATGTACCTAACCTAAGCTTGGTATGAGGGAAGAAGTAAGTGAGCTGTAGCATAAATGTAGCATTCTTTTTGCCAAGAATCTGTCCAAGATTTCTCTTAGAGTCTAATCTGCTCCGTACCTTAGTTTGGAACGAAGAAGGTCAGGCTCAGGACTCGATTTCCCAACAACCCCCAAGGGTAGCTTGAAAAGACTGGAGCTGGATTTCTCGGCAGGAGAAAAGACAGCATCTCTCTCAGTGCGTCTGCTGGAGGGTAGGCTTCCTTCGGCACTTGCAGTAGCAGGGCGGGTCGGGCAAGTAGATAGTCGAACTGCTCCAAACCACCGTGTGTTTGCTAAGGCAAGTGTGGGCATATTTATACCTTGAAGTTGCTGAGTTTGACATAATAACTTCATTAAACACTCTCAGTTCTTTGAAAACTCCATGAGTTCTTGGACAATTCATTCTCGAGCAAGGGAAAATCCCTAGTTGCTGAAGCCGAATTTTCCAAGAAATTGTTGTAGATTTTCAGAACTAGTGTAAGTAGCCCTGCCGTGTTTGGACTGCATGAGCTATGACTAAATATGGTTATGATTTTTATGCCTATATAAGGACATAGTGATTTATACCTACATAAGGGCATGAATCGGGAATCGGGAAATTTACAAGAGTCCTAAAATGGTTCACAACACCCACTCCACGTTATCATGTTAATCTAAGATTAAGTACTAAACATAAAAAGCTAGAGTATGTGTTTTTACAATCGAACCCTAAAAATACATGAAATGTATTAAAAATGGTTGTACACAAAATGAGTATTTGTACAATGTGCATCTAAAAGCAATTATTTCATTTTAAGCATATGATATGATATTAGCAATGCTAACCAAATGAATCACGAAATTTACATTTTTGAAATGGCTCTAGATACAGAAAAAAGGTCGAGACCATCTCATAGCAGAAAATTTAAGTTAGTTCTATTTGTGCATTAGGTCCATATTATTTCTAGGAAGTAGTCAAAGAATTCTTGTTCTCTAAGAATAGTTTTACTTTAAGCAGATTGCTTTGAGCCAAAGTTCAGTCTGTTTTGTAAAAAAAGTCAAATTAAATTGTAGTGAAATAGAGTTCCAAACTTGGAAGTTTTTGTTTTGAAAAAAGTGAAGGTCGAATTTCAGAGTTCGAAAGAACACTGTGTGCTAATTTCAAAAGTTATTCTCGGTGTCAGGAGAAAACATTAAGTCGTCAAGGCTGGCAAAGAAATCGTCGACCACAGTAGATGAAAGTTCAACTACTTCATTAAGGTCAATTGTACACAGATGTGAAGCATCACCGTCAGCGTCAGCCGCATTAGAAATGTTCATAGCAGATGGTACCTGTGTGCCTGTCGGTCCGCGTATCTCACCTCCAGTTGGATTTGCCGGTGAGATCTCAATGAATGCTGTCATCAGGATTGGTAGCCATTGGGGGCAACACAACACATGAGCCGTTACCGGACCCAGTAATGCGTCACCATCCGTTGGCATAGCCAATGGTAGTGTTAGACAGATATCTAACACGCATTCCTCTCCACAAAGCAGGCATCGTAGAACAGGTAAGATGCAATCTTGTCAGATTGGTCTGAATGACAGGAACCATGTGGTATTCAGTTCTCTCAAACGAGCCAAGCCAAGGTTCTGTGCTATTCTGTCATGATACCTCATGGCCTTGAGCACATTCTCCCACTGACTTGGGTATCGCTGGTGGCTGGATTTGCCATAAAGGAGCAGGAGGAATAAAAATAGTATCCCTGATACGAGTCCCAAAATGAGAGGCAGGCCGCCGAACACAGAGTGTACGAAGTTAGGAAAAATGCCCAGGACTGCTTCAAAGGGTGCTAACAGTCCCGAAAAAATCGTCTTAAATACATGTGCAATACCGCTGGTATCAGACATGTTAAAGATACGATCTAACATTTCTGCGAAATGTATTGGGCAGTTTGTTGATAATAATGCATGTATCTCTGCAGAGGACCTTGCAACTTGCAGATCATGCGTCTCTCTGGACGAGGTCAGTAGCATAGTTTTTTGGAAAAGAATCGCTTTCATTCTGCTTAAAGTATCAATTCGTATAGAAGAGATGTTCAGTGAAGGCCATAGTGGCGACTCCCCGTCTGTCTTGGTTTTAGGAAACAATACTTGCATACAACAAGTGACCCTGGCTGACACACTAACGAGATAGTCTATTCCTGACATCATTCCACAATAGCTGTGATCATTCAACATAATGTAGCTACCATTGGAAAGCTGCCTAAAAATTGGATCTATCACCGCTGTGGGTGAACCTTGCAGGTGGCAAGGAAGGTTATTTGAAGAACCCTCGCAGGTTCCGTGTAAATTAATACCTTGACATAACAGTGTACTGCTTAGTGAGTTTTTACAATTTTTACCACTAAGAAATACCTCCTTTCCCCCACATTTGTGTGTGTATGGTAAATCCCAGGTCGACTTAATATATTCTTTACCCAACCTTTCATACATGCCTGCTGGTATGTGTTTTAAGCAACACTGTAACTGGAAAGTCATCACTGGTATCGTGATGGTGCCATGTATTATCCATTCAACCAATGGTTTCTCAGTAACGGTCAAAGGTAATCTCTCCAGTTTTTATATGCTCAGCACCGTATAGTCTGCTCCCCTCTGTGCCAACAAGATTTGTTTATCCGTAAGGTTACACACAGTAAACAATGACGTAGTGTTGATTAAACGCCAAGGCACATAGCCAGAACAAAGGTTTTGCAACGTCCAGCCTAACAGCATTATAGAACGTAATTGAGACTGGCCATGTTGTAACATTAGCAAGTCCTGTTCCATTGTGTCAATGGCAGACTATAAAATGCTGTCCAAAGAATATTTTCTGGACGACCGAGTTGTTAATCTATTGTCAACTACGGAGAGTTCTTTCTCTAAATTAATACAATCAATTTATTGTATTCTTTCAGCTGTTTCCATTTGCGTGACTTTCCATGCTTCATTGTATGCAGCGTATATACCGGCGTATATGAAACATGTATGACGTGGATTACGAGGTCCCAGTAAGAATTCTTGTAAATCAACGCTATCTTTAAGCGAAGATAAGTGTTTTATTTCTGGAAGTGTGGATCTCTGTAGCCACTCAAGGCATAGTTTTCCTACACTATGAGTTGTTATTATCCCTGGATGTTGTCTTTGGATATATCTTAGATCTGGCCGAGTTACTGTGAACCCTTGTGTCTTGTTCAGGAATCATTCTTGGCAGTTATTCATGTCAGTGGGCCAGATTAACATTTTTTTCCATTCAGGATGTGTTCTGTTTTGTAGAAAAATATCATTTACGTCTACCTCCTCACCTGCAGTTAAATTACTATCAGGTGTGGGCTTAGGTATGGACGGTTTGTTTAAATCTTTTATCTTAGCCAGGCCAAGACAAGATATCTGTTGAACAGTTTGATTTAAGAACAGTATTTGTTCTGGGATGATGCAGGCTCTGAACAATGCTTCTAAACCTTGTACCTGCCAGTCTTTTGTGCCCCAAACAGTTTTTCTCTCAATGCTGTCTTTCCAAAAGTTAAAGCCTAAGGTGGACAATTGTGCATAAAAGGCAACAGAATAAATTTGTTTAGTATTTGTCAACATACTTTTCATACCTGTCTTATTGACATTTTTGAAGTAAAAACTTTCTGTGTTTGTAACATTAAAACCTGTAAAATATGGACATTTTCCAATAAATGTTTTAGAACTACCCTTTGGAGGTGTTGGGCAATGTTCCCATTGATTATAAGTTAAAACATTTCTAGGGTTTGCAGATTTATACAAATAATGATGACCAAAATGATTAAAACAATACATTTCTTCATAATTTGATGAACCTTCTAAGTATTCATGTTTTGCAAATTTCCCTGACATTTCTAAGTCTGCCATCATGTTATTAACAGTTTCAAAGTCCCAATAATCAGAGAATGTGCTGGGTGAAACGAAATCTCTCAAGGAAACCTTAAATTGGTGTGGAATGTTCAGCAGCTCGACAGGGCCATAAATGTCATAATCAGTTGTATCCAAAGCTATTCCACCAGGTAGAGGAACCGCTGTGATGTTTAACGATGACAGGTCTCGTTGTTCAGGATGAGATGATTTGTGTGGCTTCAGAAGCAAGTTGATGTTCTTACTTGCTGTGTCCATTTTAATGTGTTTTCCATCTATCAGCTTTCCCAAACTTAAAACAAGAATGAGCCATAGCAGGAGATAAAATACATCTAATCCAATCTAAAATTCAACCCATGGTGAAACTATATATGTTTTGGCAAGCTCTTGACCAAGTTCTGTTAATTTTTCCTTGAAAGTTTTATTTGCTGGTGTAGTTTCAGGTTCACTGGGATCCTCAGAAAAGTTATTAAAGTTGATAAAATAGCCAGAGGCAGTTCTGTCAATAGTTGGTATTGCATCTGGATTCTTTGAAATAGCTAGAGTTGCTTGTTCCCTTGACGTGTTTGTACAGTCAGATGCAACATCATTGTAGACGGGAGTGTCTTGACGAACTGTTTGGGTTTCAAGAGGCACCAGTTCCATGCCTTTGTTGCATAGTTCTTCTTTTCTTACTTTAGAATCTTCAAAGGTGATGAGTCTTTCAGTTTGAACCTCTTGGATAGTAGCAAGATTTGGTCGTCTGCTACATCTTGGGAGCCCACTGGGCCTACTACTTATTATCGGCCACATGGTGTAGTTTTACCAGGTCAATTGATACAGACCGGTTCGCCTTTCTTCCAGCAATGGGAGGCAGTAGCACTGTTCTTGATCTGTGGATTGCTATTACAGGTAGTGGTTTTCTGTAAGAAGGCCCAAATTTCTTCTTGTCTGCTATTTTCTCCCTGACCAGATCCCCAATCTTTGGAATCCAGACAGGTCTTGCTGGGACAGGTGGTTTTTCTTCATTGGTCGTTGGCTTTTCACTGGTGTTGCTTAGACTTTTTGTTTCATTTAAGTCCTGCAAAACAGCCAAACGATCTTTGATATCAAATGGTTTTTGTTCCACCACTGAAGTGTGATGATCAAGGTCTTCAACCAACATTCTAGTACCAAAAGGAGTTCATATGGAGTGATTCCACCCAGAGAATTTCTTGGCAGGTTATTAAGACTACGTTGGACATTTATTAGATGTTTGACCCAATCATCACCCAAACCTAATACCTTAGCTGTTATAGATTGCTTTAGGTCACGGTTTTTTCTCTCCACAACCGAATTTCCCTCAGGATGGAATGGACTCGAAAATCGCAATGCAACGCCCAAGCTGGCCATGGCCTCCTTGTAAGCCCTAGAGCTAAAAGCAGGACCCTGGTCAGAATGTAGCGTGCCGATTGCGCATGTGCCGATAAAGACTCACGAATCCTTTAAAACAGTTCAGGCATCTGCCGAGCGCTGAGGCCACATCCAAATGAATCTTGAGCTTCATCCTGGACTCCTCCCTCTCGATGACCAGACAAGTCGACGCCGTCTCATCATCATGCTTCAACATCCTACGCATGGTCAAACAAATCTTCCGCTGGATCCCCACCGAAACAAGAAAGACGGTCACCCACGCACTGGTCACAAGCCGCTGGATTACAGAAATACCCTTTACGCCGGAACCACAGCCAAACTACAGAAAAAACTCCAACGCATCCAAAACGCCTCAGCCAGACTCATCCTAGACATCTCCCGCCAGGCTCACATTTCCGATCACCTGAAAGACCTCCACTGGCTTCCCGTCAACAAGAGAATAACGTTTCGTCTCCTCACCCACGCACACAAAGCCCTTTACAACCTAGTACCCGAATGCCTCAACACAGGACTGTCCTTCTACACCCCCACCCGCCATCTACGATCGTCCAATCAAGCCCTCGCTGATATTCCGCGCATCCATAAATCCACCATGGGGGGTAGATCCTTCTCCTACTTAGCGGCAAAAACCTGGAATTCTCTCCCCACCCACCTCCGCCTTACATAGAACCACCTCTCCTTCAGAAAGCAACTAAAAACTTGGATATTCAATAAGTAATGCACCCCCCCTTCCTCAAGCGCCTTGAGACCCTCTGGGTGAGTAGTGCGCTATACAAATTTCTGAACTTGAACTTGAACTGCGACCATGATATATTTATAGTTGCCATCCCTTTGTAAGGGACCACAGTGGTCCAGGTAAACACACTCTAGTGGTTTATCTGAAATCAGAAGGGGTGTCTGCGCCGGGCGTTTCACTGTTGAAACTTTCATTTTCTGGCAGATTTCACATTCCAAAACATAGTTTCTGGTTTGTTTCCTCATGTGTGGCCACCAGTATCGCTGTTTTAATAATGAAATTGTGGGGGAAACACCTGCGTGTGCAGAGACAAGCCCTTCATGTGCTGCTAAGATTAGTCCTAACCTGTGCTCCATGTTTGGGATTGCTCTATCCCACACTCCAGGGATTTGAGCAAACTGAACCTTATTTGCATCAGTTATATAGGAGTACTTGAGTTTATAGCCTTTGGTAGTGTTTTACTACTATCTTTTATTGAAGCAGTGACTGCTTGCATTATTTCGCTGTCTATTTTCGTTTTCGAACTAGTAATTGCAGCAACGGAAGCCGTTTGCACAGCTGACTTCACAGCTTCATCAGCCAATGAATTCCCTTCAACGTGAATGCCATCACGCTGATGACTCAGTGTATGGATCACGTGAGTCTTTTGTAGTTCTTTCTGCAAAAGAACTACTTGTTCCCAAAGCATTTTATGCTTGATTGTGCCACCTTTTCCGTCTTTAAAACCATTTTGAACCCAGTTCTGCAGATATTCATTGTAAGACTGGACGCAGTAATACGAATCGCACACTATAAGTATGGGGAATTCGCAATCAGTGTTTTCAAGCGCCATCTTGAAAGCCTGTAGTTCAGCTCGCTGACCTGTACAGTCTCCTAGAGATTGGGTTTTTGTGACCATAGGTCTGAATTTACCATCGTGCCAGCGACCTCTAACAATCGCGCACGCTGCACTATAAGCTTGTTTAGCCCCAATTGCGGGCTGTGCTGATCCGTTTATATATATTATACAGTCGTAATGTTCTAGAGGCAGAATTTCAGTAGGCAGAGGACATTCTTGTTCGTATTGGAGAAATTCTTGTGTTTTTAAGTAAGGGTCAAAAAGTATTCAACGTCTGTTGCAGCAAGAGAATTAACCCATTGTATCCATCTCGGATGTAGAGCTTTTGCATTTGGAATGCTTGCCTTTGTCACTGCCTCTGAGGTAGGTACAAGTATAACGACTTTAATGTGTTTACCCTGTGCGAGGGCTCTCTCCTTTGCTACTGCAGTTTGAACCGCTGTCAGATTTTTTTCTGTTGAAGTGAATTTCATTTCAGCTTGTGTGTACAAGTGTGATTTGTAAGCTATTGGTACTTTTTCACCTTCATTAAAGGTTAAGTAGGTGAATCAGCATCTCCCTGGGATGATTCGGATTACAGGGTTGCGTACATCGTCGCATGTTTGTAAGTGTGTTGTTGCCAACATGTCTGCTTGTACTGAACGCTAAATTTCTGTGTGTTTTTGAGTCCAACTTGTATGTTTGAAATCAGGTTTGATTACCAAAATTCAGGAAGGCCAGAACCGGCGGCCGTCGCTTTGCGGTCAAAGCTTCCAAAGGCTGGAATGCACTCCCTCACAGCCTTCGTCTGGAACCCTCGCACACCCTGTTTCGTAAGAAACTCAAGACCCTTCTGTTTCCCAAATAATCCTTTCCCTCTTTCCTCCCCCTTTTTGGTCTGAACAGATTTACAGCGCAGGGATGCCTACGGGTCACCAGGCGCTCTAGAAATCATAAAATAAATAAATAAATAAATAGTTCGTAGAGAGGTTTAACCCTTTCTGCCTAATTCAGAATGTAACTTCTTCCGAAGTTTAGGAATCCTAGAATTGACTGCAAGTTTTTCAGCGTTTTTGGAGGTTGGAGCAGCGCACATTTTTCTAAAAAGTTGGCTTCTAGGCTTTTGCCTTCACTTGAAAGTTCGTATCCCAAGAATAGGACATTGAGGTGGGCAATTCTTGATTTTTTAAAGTTGAATTTATACCCTTCAGAGGCGAATCCAAGTATTATGGTGTTCATCCTGTTTAAGTGGCTGTCCAAATCATCGTCTGTAAGATAGATGTCATCGACATAAGATAATGCCTCATCATCATACGTTTGTAGTAACTCTGTTCCTCTGGCTGAAAATAACCCTGGACTATTCTTAAAGCCTTGAGGAGACAGCAAAATTGACGCTGTGTCACCATTATTGAGAAAGCGGTTAAATACCTGCTTTCTGGTGCGATATTTTGACAGAAGAAACCGTTTGAAATGTCTAATGTCGTTTTGTATTTTTTGCGCATGATGTTATTCATCAGTGCTGCACTATGTGCATTTTGTACTACAAAGGTTTTGCCACAAGAGTTTAAATGTCTGTAATCCAAAACTAGACAATATGATTCGTCTGGTTTAGAGACAGGAAACAAAGGATTGTTCATGGACGAGGTGCATGTTTCAATTACCCCCTGGTATTCAAGTTGATCTAAGATCTCCCTGACTTGTTTTTTAGCTTCCTGCTTTACTGGATACTGCCTCTGAGCAGTAGGTTGAGTTTTTAACTGGATGTTATGGTGAGGAGAGTCCTCATCCCATCCCACATGATTTTTATATAATGCTGGAGCCTTGGCCACAGCCCATTTTCTGGCATATGTGTATTTTTTATGAATCGGACGATGATTTGAGAAGGCTGGCATAATGATCTCTTCGCCATGTGGGCACTCCCTGACAAATTCAGGTGGCCAGTCTTTTTCAGCCAGAAGGATGACATAACCCTTATTTAGTTTTTCCCAAAAGAGTGCTTTTATTTTTCTAGTTATGTCCCCCTCTATCCGGAGTGTTACTTCATATAACTTATGTGGTACACTAACCCTGGTGTCTGCAGTCTCAACCTGAATGCATTCATTCAGACCCACTGTCTCCAGATGATCTTTCAGGATCCTGCGAGCTATGGTGACCTCTGCTGTGCTGTCCAGCATTGTCTGGGCCCACTCCCCGTTCTTGAGTTGTGTCCTCAAGATCCTCGGCATGTCTGATTTTAATACTTGCTACCTTCTTTTTGGAGAATTGAGTTTTCTTATTTTTTGCAACATGTTGATCGTCTTTGGACTTCACGCTTACTTCTTTGTGTTCTGATCATCCTCTTCTTTCGGACTTCGGCGAGGAAGTCTGAAAGGTACGAGAGGATCGTGTATCAGTATCTTGATATCTATCAGGTTTTCTTAAATTATCCCTATTTCTAAGGTTATACCTCCTTTCAGAGTGCTCTTTTTGAGGAGATCTACCTCTGGAATGAGAATGCTTCTCTTTAGAAAGTGACTGTCTACTATTTTCCCATTTCTTTTTAGGAGTAGTTAGATTGTTTTCGATAAAAACTTTTTCAGGATTTTCTGTTAATTCGGGCTTTACAGGTTTCCCTCCCAAACTATCTCTTCCTAGTTCTTCATAGGATTTTTTAATAATTCTGGCAAGTTCATACGGTTGCTCAGTAATATCCAGTTCTTTTCATTTTTGGCGGATTGCCACCGATGCTGCTTCACCTTTAATGTTAGCTAATAAAATAGCCGAGACCTGTTTGAAATCTTTCAGTAATTTCATACCAAGCTTCAAAGCTGATTCTGGACCGTATTCATTTTGAATCTGTCTCAGAACATCTGGTATAACTTCCATAGCCGGGACAACATGTGTTTTTGTGTAGATTGAAGCAAAGACTGTACCCCAAGTGTCACAGTCCTCTACGTGTGGTGCAATCCCCATTGGTAAACAGATTGTTAGAATCCTGTGTTTCTCATGAAGGGTACTATGGGGAAATACTGCTTCTATTTGAGTAATTTTCTGAGCTAACCAGAATGGAATTTGTTCCCTTTTTGCTGGCTGTATAGTCTGTGGTGTGATTTTGTTTGTGTTCCCCTGATGAGGGGTGTGCTGTGGAATTCTTATAGCAGGTTGGACTGTTAAAATCTGCATGACATATTCACCAATTGTCTATGTATTTTAATTAATTGTTTTAGCTGAGCTAACAGTTCTGGACATGTCATTTGTTCTATGGCAGGATGTGGTGTATAGCTGGCTAGTACCGGCCATGTTGCTCCTGGTCTACCTAGTGGACCGAGCCTGGTAATGTGATTTTGATGTTGTAGGGCGCCTTTAAACCAGAGCTGATGCTCTTGGTAAGTTAGTGGAATTTTAACGTCCTCGAAAGGAGCGTATTCCACTGGAGGGTCCTTCAAGTGGAACACATGTGTTGTTGGATTTGCTTGTGGAAAGATAATCCATGAATAGAATACCTCTGTCTGCCGATATTCATGACAAATATGACTATACCACCTCTTGGTGATAGGCCATTTTCTATAAGCTTTATAGCTATGGCTTTCCGCACATTTTCCGGGATGTTTATAGCATTCGGGTAATTTTGTTGGAGACCTGTCTCGTCTAAACCAGGTCGGGTAATAGTGCTCGCAGGTCCACAGTTCTCTTTGTCGCTATCTTGCATTTTGTTGCAAGTTTTGCAGAGAAAGTTTCAAGGAATAAAGATAAGGTGCAAAATATATTTAAACACTGTATCCTTCAACGTTGAACAAAACCAAAACTAACACATAGGATTTTTGATACTACTCAGTTTATGGCGGATATTTTATCCTTTAACCCACTCCAGACATCTATTGGAGTATTTATGGGATAAAGGGATCTCTGTGAAAAGCACGACTGAGTTACTCTAGTATCTAGCGTTAAATAAGTGCCTTACCAAACGTTGTAACAGTTTTAGAATAGAGCCACCCAATAATCCCACCGGGACTGGGTAATATCAAAGATATAAGCTAAATGTCCAGGTAGGAATCATTAACATCAACAACTTTGCATTTATATATGTCACGTTAGTGATCACACAAATCAATATGGTAACCAAAGGGCTTGGTAGTCTGTCTGTTGCCAGTTCTGTAATTCTTTTCATGCATTTAAAATGAAAATTGAAAATCAAAAATAAATAAATTACATATTTTTGATATAAGCCCTTTGGTTACCATATTGATTTGTGTGATCACTAACGTGACATATATACATGCAAAGTTGTTGATGTTAATGATTCCTACCTGGACATTTAGCTTATATCTTTACCAAACGTTGGGCGCCATGTAGTGTAGTTCCTATATTCCCAATAGGCTCTGCGCATTGGAATAACATATCCTATAGATGTGACATAAGACTGAGGTCTACTAGGTCTCTATTGAATATATTAGACTTAATTGTGAGTGCCAGCTAGCTCAGAGGTCAGTAGAAACTTTCTCGAATACACAGGAAGGGATTCATTTCTGACAACCGCATAAACATCAGTAATCAAAGAAAGAGTGTCTTCAGGAAAAGCTAGACCCTTATAGGAAGCACAAAAACAACCACACTGGGATGTTGAAGAAAGCCCTCACTCACCACCTAGTGATGACATGCTTCATCATCGGGCCCCACCAAAGAGACCGAATGTCTCTTTAGTGTGCTGCAACGCCAGGATTACTGCGGAGCAGGATGGTGAGTTCAGGGCGTGTTGAGTGCAACTTAGAATAGTGAGTGGTGGAGGTATTAAAATAGTCAGTAGTGTATCTGAGGTAATACTTTTATTCTATGATCACTAAAGACAGAGATATTAAAATATGTGAGGAAACAGTCCACTGTAATGGAGTGGTGGGTTCCTATAAGTTTGTCAACATGTTTCTTGCCATCGAAACGGTGTTAATTTACCCGGCAATTCATCAGGACTGTGTGTGATAAACCCTGGCGGTATGGGCACGCTAAGGCCCACCCTTACCTAGGGGCGTGAGAGTGAAAATTAAATAAAAGTGAAAAAGTGCAAAAAAATTAGGAAGGAACAAACTCTTCCTAATTACTCCTAGTTTAGGAGGCTTCTACTTATCTGTTTCTGCACCTAGGAAGTAAAAGGACAGAGACACACAAGTAGGACAGAACAAACACTTAGTATTGATACTGGTTGTTACTGTAGATATCGTGCTCCAAACGTGATAAAATTCTAGCTGTGGTTGAATAGAGGAACGCAGGCACTTTGCCACTGGTTAGCAGGGTTAAAAGGCAGCAAGTTCTAAAGCCAGCAAAAATATAAAGATTAGAAAAAAGGTGAAAAATGTGCAGAAAAAGTAGATTTTCTACAACTAACAAACAAAAATTATTATGAAACTGGATGTAACAGTATTTTTGAATGCAAGGAAAAAAGCCCCGGTCATCATGTGCACCTAGGATCCCCACCATTTTTCATTTTCGTTCCACATATTTCCTCTTGTGTTAACTTTTTTGGCAAATGTTTAAGGGGGTGTTATCCCTATGAGTCACTATTGGTCACCCACCCCCCGCCCCCTGAGTCAACTCTGCAGCACAAAGTCACAGTGGATGGCAGCTGTTTACTAATTTTTGGAGTTCACGGGTGCATCCAGAGGGGGTGGCTACTGACATACCTTTAAAAAATGAAGTCCAGAGGCTTATAGTCAAAGGGGGTCCTTTGCCTATATGTCATCACCGGCACAACATGTTGTGCACCCGCTTTTAAGGTTGCCCTAAGTAGACATTTGTAGGTTGGAGATTGGGTGCTGTCAATAGAATTAATACACTAGATATTCAAGGTAATATGCGACAAACAACGGTGATGCAAGCTGTGAAAAAGAGTATATTTGAAGATGAAAGCAGTCACCCACCCAAAGGGTGGCATGCTCCCTCTTAGGGCTCCTCCTTACACTCGAGAGGGGGCAGCGTGGACTGCAAACCTCAATAAAGGGGAGTTTCTTGAGGTGTATCAAATAGGTGAACTTCTATACGTGTTGGTACTAGTGTATAGATTTTGGTAAGTGCAGAGGTAAAGAAATGTTGGTCAAAAAAAAGGAAACAAACTTCCTTCTGCTGTACCCTAATTTTATTTTTGCCTCCAGTCGGTAAAACCTTAAAGATAGAGAGTAGTTCCACTGAAAGGAGTGGTCAACCTGTTTCTACCTGCTTTAGTACTATCAGTATTGAGGCAATGTGAATCAGGACCTGCACCTCTCACATAGTACTCTAAATAATGAGGTGATGTTTATCAGGACTTGCACCTTTCTGTTTCTAATAGTACAAGGAATAATTTACATTAGCAGTCCACAGGTATAGAACTCTTATTGGGTTACAACTGGTGCCTCAAATCACCCTCAAGACACATCATAGTGAACCTCTATGCCCTAAATGGTACCTATCGTGATTCCTGTGAGAGGAGAAGTCTTCCTCCTAGTTCCCTTACGTTAATGTATGCTACCAATAGATGACATCTCCATCCCCCACTTCCTCTTCCTGCTCTCCCTTTACCTTAGGTAGTCAGAGGGATTCCATGTAACTTATGCTGGCCACAATTGTGAATATGAGTTGGAAATCAGACTATTGGGTATTCTTGAATTGCACCTGCATGGAGTCTGTGTTGCTGAACTCTATACTGAGTGTGGCGCCAGTGTGCTACCCTTTTCCTCCTGGTTGCGAATATCTAAGAACTTACTGAAATTCTGATTTTTTCCTTTGCCACTTCTGTTGCTTAGCAAAAAGTCCCCAGCCTCCCTAAAGGATTCTTGTACCAGGATAGAGCCTGGTCCAGTTGAACCCATTGCGATAAGGGGATGGCGGGCTGCCAAAGCGTCAGCCTCAACAGACACTGATGTAAGAGAACATCATCTGCGCCTCTCACACTAGCTATGGAGACATGCTGAAGGGGGGATTGACCCCAATAAGTGTAGTTGAAAGGGTGATGACTCAGACACACAAGCACAACCCTCTTTGCAACAACTTACTGTGATCAGTTTCCTCACTACAATCTTTTGACCTTTGTGTTGTAGTTAAGCACCTGGGGCCGTATTATATAATGCAACACATTTTCCTTATTAGCGCTCAGTGCATTTTTTAATAGGTGTGCTCTGCACTATCAAGGAGAGAGCACCATATTAGATTGAATTCACTGCCCCCAGGGGAGCCGAAAACTCGAGCTGCTCTGGGGCCCACAGGAGACGCGTGCAGTGTCTAAACACAGATGCGGATTACCATTGACTTTTAATGGGAAACGTAGAAGTTACAAATATACAATTTAAGGACACTTCCGGATGGACTACGATGGAACCCTTTTAAACTAGGACACCTCGAGAGTCAAGAGCCATGGGAGCACCGGAGTACTCATGTTACCTCACCAAGGGAAGCCGGGTGCATTGGTGTCTTTTCGTGTCGGGTTTCGTCGTCGTTTTCAATGGAGAGCTGCAAAGAAGTGCTGCAGGCGACCAGAGGAAAAGTGTCCAGGTGGATCCAAGGGTGAATCGAAGATCTGTAGAACCTGAAAGCAGAAGGGACAGAGTCTGGGTCACTTGCCAGTGACCAGGGCGGCGATAGGAAGATGGCACCAGATGTCGGGTGATTTCAGGTGAAGATGTGAAGTTTGTCTCTTCAGCCACGAGGACAAGGAGGCGTCCATGACAACCAGGATCTGGATTCAGGCTGTCCCACAAAGGATCTAGTTGACTGCGGTGTCGGTATCCAGACTGGACCCAACAAGCCTTGTCAAACGCAACCCGCGCAGGATCTCAAGAATGACTTTGGTGCAGACCAGCAAGGTCTAAGGTACTTCTCCTTTGAAGGGAAGTTGTAGCAAGCCTGGAGCAACCAGGAACGCAAGTCAGATGTAAAAGGAAGTCTTCATGGGGGTTCACTAGCCAACCGACTAGGAACTGGGAATACACATCAAGCTGAAATGCAAGAGCGGGCCCCACGGGACACTCGTGAAGTGTGGAGGCCTGAGCTTCAGTGCAAATGGTGCTCGGGTCTGGGGCTTCTCGTACCCCAATGCACACCTCGGGAGTTGATGCAGTTAGCAAAATGCAGGATGTCCAGGAGTTCCGGTCCCACATCTCTCGTGTTCGCCACGGGTCTCAGCTTTGCTGCGATCGAAGGTCGGGGTCACAGATGTTTGGAAGTCTGTGTCCTGTGTCACAGATTCTTCGGGATCCGGCAGGAGCTTAAAAAATGCAGATCAGCAAAGTTGCTGTTGGTGCCTGTTTGAACAGGGTGGTCACTCTTTGACCACAAGGGAGATGTCTTCCATCTTCCAGTCAAAATGGAATGTAAAATGGTCCAGGATTTCTGTATCAAAGTTTTGTCCAGGGTAATCTAAAGTCCTAGAGAAACAGCTCCTATACTTATACTGAGTTTATGGGCTGGACTACCCTTAAGGTCCCTCCTATGGGTGGACCTGGGAAGGGGGTGGTTACACCCCTTTCCCTTTGCCCAGTTTCGCGCCAGAGCTGGGGCAGAGTGCCCCAGCAACCAGTTTGAACTGGGAAATGTATTGAGCACCTTGTGTGCTCCAGGCAGTGACTGGAAAGCATTCACTGAAAGCAGCCCTCCCTGCCCCAGTATACAAAAGCCTGTCTGGGGAGGTGCTGGCACCTTCCTGGACAGGAAACCTATTGTCCAGGCCTCCCCTGCCAGAGATTCTTCCAGCAACAGGAGGTCAGACTTGTGTCTGTGGCATCAGCATCCTTTTTGTGATGCTGAGGCTCTGTTTAACTTTAACCGGGTAAACCAGTAACTACATGTCTTCTCCCTCTAGAAGGGTGGAATGCTACCCCCGCCGCCAGGACGGGTGGGGGGGTAGTATTTCAAAGTGTTTGACACCTTACACAACATGTTTTGATAAAGCCAAACTAAAGTTAGCATTAACCACGAGGATTATAATGCACTTACGAGTATATGGTATGGCTATATCATAGAGCAGCTATAAGGAGATGGTTCTGAAAGATGCAGAGGGGCTCAGCTCATGCTAGGGCACCCTCTCACATAAAACCAAGCACTCTGCCTCCAGGATTGTTAAGGTCTGCCAAAGGAGTGACTTATAGACTTATAGGTGTATATGTGTCTGTATGTGTATATAGATATAGGTTTACTATATCTAAGTAAGGGGTGATTACACCACCTTACCCAGGCTGTGTGAACAGACCTGTGGTGTCAGTTTGGAAGGCAAACCAGGGAGGGCACAATACATGCTGCAGCCCCTGGTAGACCTAAGGTGCACCTATGCCCTGGGTACCTATGGTACACTATACAGGGGCTCACAAGGGAGATCCAGTAACCAATCTGGTATGTACCTAAAGTACATGGTATCAATTTAGAGAGAGAACAGCTGGGCTGTGGGTCTGATTGGCAGGCCCACAGCCACACTAAAGTCGAAAAATCAGAGAATCACAGCAAAAAGTGGGGGTAACCATAGGAAGCAGACCCTACTCTCCTACACCCTGTTGTACTGTGTAGGGGTGGGTGTAATTTTCATAATCACGTTATGCAAATCTACGCAACACGGTAAAAAATCTTTGCAAACATGCAAAAATTCTGCGAACACGTGGAATTGCTTGTTTGCGATGCTTTTTTACTGTTCGCAATTGCTGGTTGCGTGTTTGGGGTAAAATATCTTGCGAACACGCATTTGAGAACGTGAACAAGCAAAAAATTTCGCGAAGTGCGGGACACAGAATTTTGGGCTATTTCGCGTTCTACGCAGAACGCAAAATTACACAAATTCAGCAAATTCCGTGAGCGGAACGGAGTTTACCGCCCAGACCTAGTACTGGGCACGCCTTAGGCGTACCTCAGAACTTGTTAACTATGCCAATGCTTTTACAGAGGTAATGACATCGGACACTGGTTAAAACATAAAATGGATTTACTGAAATTACTCTGAAACATATCCGGGCGGCAGGATCCCTCTTCCAACACAGGAGATTGCACAAATTAACATGTCCACAATGCAAAGCAGAGAAAACTACAACCAAAGCAACAGCCCTAATGAGGGTGAAACCGGTCTTGGTTTGCTTATATTCCTGTTCAGGTAGGACCAGGCCTGGCAGTACAGGCTCGGCTCTTCCTACTGGAGCAGGGTGAGGACTCATTTACATATGGCTGGGCCCAAACTGAGGTGGTATGCTGGGCAAAAGGACAATGGCCTGGAATGCTACCCTGTGTGATTGTGATGTGCTAGCCTTATTGTAAACATTCCTCCCATCAGATTTTGTGTGTTTTATATTCCATCTCAAGTGGCAAGGGTATACCCAGACTTGGGTCCTATGGCCACTATGCCATTGGAACTAAGCTACACTCAACTGATGAGCCCTGATCAGGGTGAAACTAGTCTTGGGGGGCTTTTGTTCCAGTTCAGGAAGGACCTGGCATGGCAGTTTGTGCTGGATTATTCCTATTGGAGCAGGCTCAAGTTGATTTCCATATAAATGGGTCAAAACTGAGGTGGCATTGCGGGCAAAGAATGATTCATGGGAATGCTACCCCAAACGACTGCTAGTGGTTAGACTTATTGTAAGCATTTCTCCTATCTCATTTTGTGTGTTTGAGGATAATGTTCGTCCAGCCCACCACTAGATTCCCACCTCCCCTTTTGGCCTTGAGAAGAAGTGGGAACACTTAATTTTCACAGAAGGAGCTGTTGTTTGCCCCAGTGGCACATATCCCTGCAAGCTTTCCAAAGGGCCAGAAGAAGTGCTTTGCCCCCATGATCCCTGTTTAGATGAGGAGCCATATTTATTTTGTAACCATGTAGGCCTTAATCATGATCACCTCTCAGCATTCAACATATAACCAAGGTCACTGAAATTATGTGATTCTGCGACTGCAGCATTTTCTACATAATTATGACATAAGCCCACTTGTCACATAACAGACCTTATGTATAATTAGCAAATTTCAGCAAAAAGTTAGTTTCAAGCTCAAATGGGTTGAACGTTTTCTCAAGAAAAGCTGTAGCAGACCCTTTGTCAAGGTAAACTGGACACATATCAGTTGCTGATTGCCTTATTCAGATATTAAACTGGTACTACTGAGGAAAAATGTTTGATCATACAATAGTAACAGTTACAATGACAAATCTGAGAAATCATACTTCCACTTACTGGGCCACATAATTCCACATAATTTGCATTTTCTTGCTACATAATTCAGGCAACCATGCTGCTTTTTGATGCACCTCCATTGCTGCATAATTCCAATGGAACTGTATATAAGCAATCGCACCGTCCAAAATATTTACCTAATCACTATGATCATAAATGTTTTCTAGTAATAATAATATATAAACAAGTAGATTATACAGTTGAAAATATATATCAGCTCAGTCTTTTATGATGCAATACTCACATGTATCTGCATTGTGTGTGCTAGTGTATAGTAACAGAATAATACCCCCAGAAGATTGAGGGAAAGAGCCAGTGGCGATAATGGTAAAAGTTAATTTGCTCAAGGCTTTAAGAGCACAAGAATGCGTAGCCACTGGCCCTGGCTCGAGGGACGGTAGGCACATGGGCGAGCAGGAGGTTTACAGAGCGGCAGTGTCTGGTGAGTGTGTGGAAGCTGATGCAGTTGTTCAGGTAGTAGATAGGGCCTAATTTGTGTAGTTCTTTGTATGTGTGGGTGAGTAGATTTAACTGTGGTGTTTGTGTATGGAGAGAAACTGGAGGGTCCTGAGGTGAGGGGAGATGTGGGTGAGTGGAAGAAGGTTGAAAGTGGGTCACACTGGGGAATGTAAGGGTGGGGCCATGTTCTGATGGCCAGCAAGCTGAGAACCAAAGCACTGGGTCTTTTCCCAAAAATATTACCTCCATCTTGTCAGAGTTGACTTTGACGCAGTTAGAATTCATCCAGAGAACAACTTCTGACATTCACTCTGAGAACTTGGCTTTGGTGCTGGCAGTGTCTTTGGAGACTGAGAGGATGATATGAGTGTTGTCTGCAAAAGAGATACATTCCAAAGGTTTTTACAATATTGATGTTTGAAGTCATGTAGATATTGAAGAGTATGTGGCGGAGTGATGATCTCTGTGGCACTCCATAGGCCAACTCGGTGAGCTATGAGATGTAGGGAGGAAGTCTGACTTTCTGTGTATGTTAGTGAGGAATGAGTTAATCCACTGGAGGACCATTCCGTAGAGAGAGGCATTGAATGAGGATATGATGGAAGACAGTGTCAAATGCCACAGAGAGATCATGGTGTCAGCTTAGCCCATGATGATCCAGATGTTGTTGGTCCCAGCGTTGAGGGCAGTTTCTGTGCTGTGGTGTGGTCTTGAGCCTGATTGGGATTGGTCAAAGAGGCGGCTGTCATCCAGGGGAGTAGCTAATCTCGTATTGATCAGTTCATTAAAATACATCAGATTTTTAAATTCCAGCAGTGCAACACTCGAAAGTCCAAAACACTGCACAATTCAAACATCACGCTGAGGGCAAAGATATTCCGGGCAGAAGACCAAGATGTGCTCTTCGATCTCGGGAGCCAACTCACAAACTGGGCACAGATTAGAAACTGAGTTCTTTTTACACCAGCTTGGGAAGGATTTCCGTGGTAAGCTGCTAAGTCGGAAGCGCACATATAAACAAACTCTTGGCTAATGGCGGTCTGATGATGACCAGAAAAAACTTGAAAGATGGGGTGATTTTAAGATCAAGAAACTGATTTGTTAAGTGCCCATTGGGCCCACACACAGCATATTGTTCACAGATATAGGCCCAGTAATAAGATTTGAAACGAATAGTGCCAGGTTCATGCCATAGTCTTTTGAGACCAAGCTTCTGAGACCGATTGAGTAGAAATTTAAACCAGGGAACCTGCATGGCATTGTTCATGTCTGCTAATTCCCTAAGGAACTCCTTGTATTCCTTTAGATGCGGCGTGGCTCAAGGACAGTCCCAGTACACCAAAGGTTTCAGTGATATCAGATTTGAGATTTGATTGATGCCCAAATTTAAAAAAACATTCAACAAAAACTACTGGGTTTGGGCTCCCAACAGCACCGCTTGCCACAAGCTAATAACCAACAACAGAAATTGCATGTGCTGCTAACAACTTCGCTATTTTATTTTCAGTTTAAACATCTGACAATGAAACAAATGTTTATATTGACCACAGTGTGTCATTTATTTATTTTATTTTGAAAGAGAATTATTTTATTTAGATCTCTACAGAAATTAAGATTTTTTTTCAAGTGCATTATTTAAGACCTTATGTACAACACCAAACAACATATATTCAAAAATAAACAATTTTTTCAAGTGGAAAGATTTGGACCATTTAGACAACATAAATAACACACAATCAGTCATACAACTCACAAACCACGCTATTTACATTATATATACAAACACAACAGTAAGAAAACATATGAGTTATTTCAACAATGTAATCACTTAGATTTACAAAGAAGCCAAACACATTCATGTTTAATCAAAAACCATTTAGGAGTTTATATCACAGTTTTATTTTTAGGCTTGAAAAGTCTACGCGTTTCGAACTTAAACAAGTAATTGAGTTCTCGTCAGGACCAAGGTCTCCCAGTCACTTGGAGACCAGAATAACGTGTAGGGATTCCGGGAAACAAAACCATATAGTCATGGGGCGGGTCCGAGCTCCGCGGTTGACAATGGGGGCTGTTTGGCGAGCGCCGAGTATCTCACACCAGTGAATGAGTCTTGATGGCCGAGGTTGCCGTAAGCGTTGAAGTGTTTCTCGAGAAGGTAACGTCAATACGGAGCAGGATTCCGTTGTCTCTGCCAGTCGTCCTCAGTGCGCAAAGCTTCCGGGTCCGCAAAAAAAAGCAGAGTTAAAGGGGTACTGACTGAGTATGCAAGAAGCAATCTCGCAAAGGTATTCTCTACAGTGGCTAGTTGCTTGGTGTCAAACGAACCCCCAAACCTCCTCACCAAAAATCGCAGCACTCTGGGTTTTTGTGCAGTGTACTTCCAATGCAGGAGACACCAAATGAGAACATGTTTTCTTGTGTAGCCATAGAATGGCCTTGGATCTGTGCTGGATAAGGAGTGAGCTTTCATTGAGTTGGGGTTCCAACCTGAATTTATCTGATATCCTAATACTTAGATACTGTGAACTGTTTCTAGAGGTTCATTTCCAATTCTCACTTCACAGTTTATGATGGCCCCAGGATCGACCTCAAAAAGAAGAATGGGCATCTTCTTATTATTTAAGACAGGTGAATCATTCTGACAGTCCAAGAGTGTCTGTACCACATCATTTATGTACAAGGTGAACAAGATGAGAGCGAGGATGCACCCCTGTCATACTCCTCACAGAATTGGGTAGTGATGTGTCAGTTCCCACTTACTGCCAGAACAGACCTCTGCATAATTCCCCACATGCACACATTGGCTATGAGTTTCACCATGTTCCCAGGAGCACTCATCTTGAGCAGAACTCTCCACAAATTCTCTCTGGGAACAAGATCAAATGCAACCCAAAGATCCACAAAAGCCAAATACAATTTTTGCTTCATCAGCAGTGTGTATTTCCAGTAAAGGAGAGCCAGTCTAAAGACCTGCTCAGAAGTGCTGGTCTTTGTTCGGAAACCGTCTTGAAGCGGGGACAGGACATGATATTCTTCAACCATTTTAATAGTTTTTAAGGGTTTGCCTAGTAAACTTTTTTTCAAGTTGTCAATAAGGCTTATAAGCCAGTAGTTGGATGGACTACAAGGGACGCCCTTTTTAGTAGACATGCATTATCTCATCTAACCTCCAGGAATTGGGACTCCCACCAAGCCAATCCCCCCCAGCCAATATAGCATTTAATACAAGATTAACATAACTTGTCCAGATCTGATGTTCTGATTTAAACAAGTCATCAGGAATTGTATCAGGCCCAGGTGCTTTTGCTGACTTAAGGCGACACATAGCATTAGCGGTGTCATCTTGAGTGAAATACACTGGGTCTGTTGCCTTAGCCTCTGCTGTTGTCCCGTCTCTACTAGAGATTATCGACCCGGGGCTTGGGAAAGAATAACCATCAAGGTCAGAACCCTCTGGGGTGATCCAGCTCTCAGGTTGAATGTGATTGTGATTCATTCTAGTATTATCACTGCTGCCTTTTAACAGTATTCACCAGAAGGATCTATTGTCCTTAAAGTTAACAGCAAGAAGCAAATCTTGCCAGATTTTGTCATCCCAGTTTTTTCTTGGTATTTGCGAGGCCGGATTTGTATTTCCTCCCAGCCTCTTTCAGCTCTACCCGTGCACAGCTTTCGATAACTGTTCTTAATCTTGTTTTAGCTGTTTTACATTCAAGATTGAACCATTTGACCTCATTGGCTGGTGCAAGCTGTCTGTAGTTGGTTTTCTTGTAGAAAATGTCTTGCAGCTTTGGGAAAAACAACTTATGAATTTTAAGAATCAGGATAACAATCCTGGAGACATTTTCAAAATCGATTAAAAAGCCACAAAAAGGTCATATATATCTGCATGCAATTTTTTGTTGGACATTACATGTGGCCATGTAACTCTTCTATGGTTATTAGCCAACAGTGGTTCAGGTACAACAGTGCAGCTAGCAGAAGTTAGCGGCTCTCCTCAGCGTTTCACCAGAGAGAGATAAAAGCAAACTGTTATGATCACTGTCAAAGGGAATATCAACTTTCGTGTCATCCGACAGCAGCCACAGCCTGACATCTAGAAAACATAATAAAAAACACTCGTATAAAAAACGTTGCTTGGTAGTGGGCATCCTAAGGGAATCTGATTATGTTGGGCCTTTACAAGCCCTGATACCACGGCCTACAGTGATAGAAGTCAATTGGAGAGCAGTGCAGGAGAAATTATGCTGTTGTTTCCTATCTAACTGGGAAATATTCCACTGTTCATGTTCTGATCCTGTGAGCTCACTAACGTAAGGTGATGGTTTGAAGGAAGTGTTAAAATCAGCTGCCACTAGTACCTTAGCGTACTATTGATCAGTTTTGATTAACTAATCTAAGAGAATTAGAACACTGGACTCACTGCCAGCAGAAATTGATCTAACATAGACATTTATTAATACCAGTTGCAGTCCTGAAGGAAATGTGAGTGAAATCCCCATTATATCAGGGGAATCAATCGTCAGGGCTGAATGGATATAGTAAAAATCATTCTTCATCGGGGTAAGCAACCCTCCACTAGCTCGTCCATAGTTCTCTGAGGGTTGAGCTTCTATGCTATAGGTCGATAAAAAATGAATACACACCCTGCTTGTAGCCCAAGTCTCCTGAAACATACAGACATCATAATTATCAATGTAGGATAATCATTCCCAATCTATTAGTCTGAGCTTAATACCAGCCTAATTCCATGAGAACATAGAAAAACTTTATTGAGATTTAGCATCGCACCTTAAGTTTGGACTGCAGGAGATTGTACTGCTATGGCAGAAGAGCAGCCAGTTAAATTGTCACTAGACCCCCTAGGTGCTGCCCCGAATTTCACCATGCCCAGACATTCTAGATGTGCTTACCCAAGCCTCAATGTTATGGCATGTTATGTTATATTATGTTATGTTATGTTATGTTATGTTATGTTATGTGATGTTATGTTATGTTATATGAATGTATTACGCGCACGGCTACTCATGAGTGTCCCGGCGCGGAACCATTGGGGTATAGCAGTTTGAATCAGATGAATAAGTATGTTTTTAATTATTTTTTTTAAAGCCACTAGATCCTGGATGGAATGCAGGACCAAAGGCAGGGCATTCCATGCAGCTGTTGCTTTAGCTGAGAAAGAGCTGCCCCCCATCCTCTGACGCTTAAAGCGAGGTACTTGAGCAAGGTGGAGGGACAAGGAGCGCAAAGGACATGCAGGAACATAAGAGACAATACGCCTCTGCAGATAGAGTGGGTCACCTACATGCAGCTACATGCACCTACATGATCAATATTTTAAATTTCACTCTGGCGTCTACAATCAGCCAGTGATATAAACGCAGCTGGTTAGGAACACTGTCTCTGCCAGATAGTCCTGATAGCAGTCTGGCTGCAGTGGTCTGGGTAACCTGTAACTTCTTTAACAGGTAGCCTGGGATGCCAGCAAAAAGGGCGTTAACATAATTCAATCGTGACAAAATCAGCGCACATATGATGGTTTGTCTAGCCGCAGCTGGGAGAAGGGGAAAGAATCTTCTGAATGATTTAAGCTGGCCAAAGCAGCCGCTGGCCAAATTCTTAATATGTACTGCAAAGGAGAGATCTCCGTTAAACCAGACACCCAGATTTTTAGCTGGTTTCCCAATGGAGGTCGGGCAGGGGTACTCGGGAGGCCAAAGTTGCTCTCTGAAGTTTGAGGGAAATGTACCAAACAACAGAATCTCCGATTTCCCTTCATTGCACTTAAGTTGTGCATCTGCCAACTATTTAAAAGTTGATGCGAGACAATGTTGAGCCTGAGATACAGAATCCGCCCCTTTGGCAGAAGCAGAGCACTCGTCCACTGCAACAGACTCAGCTGGATCGATCAGTCAATTGCATTAAGGTTGGATGCTTCTCATCGAGGGAGTCATTGAGGATCAGGGTCAGTGCGGTGCAGATAGGCCAGAGTCTTCTAGCGAAAGCAAAATGCAGGCAAGGGTACCCGAGTGGCTCGCTCTCATGACGGTGGCATTTCCTCGAAGGTGATGGTGGGCCAACAGATCAGGGTGTTTCCTTGGAAGCTGCTGTTCCTGAGGAGGGCTATTGGGATGGATGGGCTTGCTTGGGGTTCAAAGTGCTAGTAGATTTCATTAATCTTGCCATGGAAGAAAAGCGCAAGCTGTGCAAAGTTCCTGAGAGGGGGCAATGGTGGTGGAGTTGGATGCTGGTGGGGTGAATTATTTTATGATGCAGAAGAGCTCCTTGGCTCTGTTGATGCTTTTCTCTAACCGTTCTGTTAGGGCTGCATGCTTGGTGGCTTTCAGTTGACTGTGGTAATGTCAGAGATCAGATTTGTTGGTCATTTTGACACTGTTAATGTTGGTGAATCTCGAACAATGCTTGTGCTGCTTATAGTGGTGCCTAGAGCATCAAAGGTTGCTGTTATATCAGCTGGCATATGGCCAGGCCCTGGCCAGGCCCTGGCCAGGTCCTGGCAGAAGTCTCAGTATTGAGGAAGACCATGGCGTGTGCATAGGCTGTGATCCATCACCAGTTCCAGCGGGAGGGAGAGAGCAAGCAGGCAGAGTGCGGCAAGACCTCACTTGTACAGCAGCATAGATATGGGGTTCAGGATGGCCAAGCCTGGCCGGATGGCAAAGGCAGACAGGTAAGGATAACAGGCAGGGTCAGGCAACATCTTTTCAATGGAAGGACCATGCAGCGACTGTCATTAAGAAAGGGAGGGAGGGTAGCAGATCCTCAACCTTGATCGGAGCCAGATGCAAGTGATGGGAGATGTAGTTGGTGAAAAAGATCGGAAAAAGAGGTGGAAAGAGACGCAAAGGAGAGGAAGAGTGACAGAGAGAGCATTTCCCTCTTTCTCCTTTACACTCATGCACATCTCCCTTCTTTTTAACTCTACATCCCTGTTCTTTCTTTATCCTCTTTTTCGATCCCCATATTTATACATTAATTTCTGTTTTAGCCCTTTCCACCCATCCCCTCTTTTTCATTTACCTATTGCTGTTTCCCATCTTTTCCTCACCTTTCACTATTTTCTTCATTCTATTCTTAAATTCGTTTTCTCTCTTTAACATTTTCCACTTTTTCCGTTCTGCGAATTAGCATTTAAACTCCCTCTCTTGCTCCTCTCTTGCATTTTTCTTTTTTCTGAGCTTTCTTACCAGTCTAGATTATCTACACTCCCCACTCCTACTAATCCTTTTAATCCATCATTCTATTTCCCTATCTTCCTCTAGCCTTTCCTCTTGAATGATGTCCATACTCCAAGATTCTAACTCCACCTCCTTGTCCTGCTTCTCTCTCCTGTTTTCCTATTCTCTCTTTCCCTATCTTTAAATCTCACGGCCAAGACATATTCCTCTATTACCTCAAACCCATGCTTTGTAATTCTCCTAACACAGTCTTCTGCCCTGAGGCCACTGTGTCATTCCCCTGACACCTACCTGCTAGGGGATTGCTCTTGGTATCTGTTACCTTTCTGAGTAACGGCAAGGACAATGGATGATGTCAGAGGGCATTGCAGAACTCTGGCATTGCCTCTGCCGCCCCCAGCCCACGTGACAGGGCAAGAGACAACCTTCCAGGAGACAACCAGACAGTGAGGATGACCGCAGCAACCCCCAATAAGAGTCTGATATAATGTTACCCACACCTTTAACTCACAAAACTGATCAAGTCTGTACTAAAAAAATAAAAAGTACAGCTAGCCCGAGTAATTAAATGGAAAGTTCGATTCGGATGCCCATTTCTTTATTAATGGATTCTCACAACTTTGACTGAATGAGTGCTGATTCTTTGATCGGTTTTAGCACAGCTCTAAAGTTTCTAAGTCAGACATAAGGCAATATCAAAACATTTCAGTCAAAAATAAGGCAAAACTATTGGCTCTGAAATTAGCTAATTCGTTTGCTTCTGCCACACAACCTATGTTTTGTTGAGTACAAAGATGAAAGGAAAAAATGTAAATACATTTGTCCTTCCTGTGAATGTCATTAATAGTAGAGAGCACTCTGAAGTCAATAGCTACTGTGATCTAGGATAGTTTTCCAATCTCGAAGCTATTCTGGAAATTACAACGAGGTAATTTATATACAAAAGTTAGACTCATTCTGAGAGATTTTTTAGTCTCGACCCCTGCATAAATTGAAATTTGTGTCCAAAGTGAAATTACACAATTTGGCATGTTTCACACATAATATCTAGTGAAATTGTGGGGGCAACAAATGCAGTACTCATAGAGAAAGTAATATTGCACTGGAGAGGTTCCACACCCAGTGCCATTAGTTATTTGCTGGCTATGGTTAAGTCCTCAAATTCAGGACAAGACAGATGAGGCCCAAAGTTTTAAAGCTAGAGCTCCTATTTCATTAGCCACCAGTTTGGTGCAAGGAAATTGTTCAGAATCTGCCAATTTCTTAAAGGAGTGAGACTTTGGGTCTTTTTATGTTATTGCGTAACAGCGCAGTTGTCGCCAGACAATTATGTGAGCATCTCTAGAGAGGCACTTCGGCTCCACCTACATGTTGAGAGTCAGGAGTACATGTTTTGATTGAGCAGAGGTTTTTGTGTTTCCACAACAAAGTGCTTGCCCTCCACACAACTATGATCATTTTTGTTTATTTATCCCCCTACCGAGTATGAACTATCAGGGGCACACACATGCAACTGTAATGCTACTAAACTGCCTTAGATAACTAGACAATTTATGGTATTTTTCTCCGGCAGCTGCACAGTTGGAATGAGGCAGTCATTAACGTACATGGATTTTTAGGTCTGGCTTGACGGTGCATTCATAAGCCAGACCTATTGGCATTGCCAATGCTTGTTCAAATATTAGCCAGACCTGCCAACTCACACAATGCCACTGTGTATTTTGAAAAATTATTTTCTTTAACATAATCACACAGTGAGAAAGCTGAACTGGTAGAAGGGAAGGCAAGTTGAAAAGGCCTGCTCTTTGTGTGTTTCCAGCTCATTTTTGGATGCATTAAACAATTGATATCTACTATTGGCTTCAAAACCAGCCCAGGACATTGGTGGAAGCCTCAGCAATCTTTTGTTTAGGAGGTGTGGGGGTTGTGGGGGGATGAGCAGTTCTCGAAAAGACACCCACCCTATCTATGGCCCGAACACATCCCCATTCCACCGGCATCAAATGCAAAGCTCTAAATCGGAAGACCTTTATCTAGTCTGTAAGAGTCTGTGGCAGCAAGTCTTTTAAATGTTCACCATTGCAAATGCCTTCCGCTACCCAGACCGAATCATCACAGAAGCTGATATATAATCCCCCAGGTAACATTTCATTCTATTTTATGAAATTCCATGTTAAGTTAAAAATGATCATCTCTTACAACATCAATTACGATTTAAAGAGAGACCTTTCAACATTCTATTACCTTTTAATTTTAACGATAGTCCATATATTTTTCCTTATTCTCTTCACATAAGTGCCCGAGAGTGTATCTGATAAATTCTCTGTACTCAGACTAAAATAATTTTTACCAGCACTATGATTGTACTCCCTAAAGATTTAAGAAAATGCACAGCGTGAATTTGGGTGAGGGTATTGGTAGATGCTGGATAGCAGTTGAAGTTTATGGGTCATTGAAAAGGAGATAGTGTTTGAGGGAGCAACGACAGGTTACCTTTGCATTTTCACAAAACCATGAGCTACCCGTTAGAATTTATACCCAACAGAGAATCTGTCTAACACAATAATAACATCAAATTGTCAAGAGAATATTTTACAGCATGCCATACAAATGGGATATTAAGATTTGTAAAGGAAATCATGCATCTTATACAATATATCCCTAAACCCCTCAAGAGCAGATTGAGTCACTGCTTGAGGCGCTGCAATTCTGGAATAAGTCAGTTACATAGCACATAGATACAATTTACACTGCTAAACATATATAGGGTCCGATTGCGATGTCAGGCGGACCACCACTGGCGGCCTGTCAGTGGTGGTCCAGCCGACATCTGGTGCCGCGGTCACCGCTGCATTATGATGCCGGCAGTGGGAGGTGGGGGGACCGACTGATGCTTTCAACAGGATTAAGGAGCCTTTTGGGTCATCGGTCGGAGCATAATACCTTACAATAGGGGCATTGTCTGCTCAGGCACCGCCGTAGGGATGACAATGTCCCTTTCCAACAGCCTTTCCATGGTAGTCTGACTGCCATATAAAGGCTTTCAGAAAGGGACTTTGAGGGTGCCTAATAGGAACCTGGTCCCCCCCCCAGGGCCTCTGCAATGGGGCCAGGGGTCATCCACTGTGCTCCCCGAAACATCCATGCTCCTTGTGCCAGGCACCTTAAGATGCCGGGCACGTGGTGCAGGGATGTTTCCAAACATGTCTTTTTGCATTGTGGCTTGTGCTGCTGCCCTTTTCTGGGCCGCAGAACAAGCTTCAATGCAAAAAGGCATGTTTCCGATTGCCTACACGGTGGTCTGATCGTAATTTGGTGGTAGGACCGCCACATACTTGTCGGCCGATCCTGATCCCAAAACAATGTTGGTTGGACACTCGTCCAAATGGCATCTTAATGAGGGCATTAGTTTTCCTCTTTTAATATTTGTATGTGAGTGATCCGGTTAAATCATACTGATATTCACTATGGGCCCGATTCACAGAATGAACTTAAGACTCAATCCTAAACTTACTACTGTTTTGGTATTCACAGATTGCACTTACTACTTTTGGTATTCACAGAATGAACTTACTACTTTTGGCATTCACAGAATGCACTTACTACTTTTGGTATTCACAGAATGAACTTACTCATTTCGGTATTCACAGAAGTTAGGACTACTAACTTTAGGACTGGAGAGGGGTTATCCAAAAAGACTTTTGAAGCGAGTCCATAAAAGAGCTTAGTTCAACCGAAGAGAAACCTAACTGACACCCAAATCACACACTGATGATGACAAAATAAACAAAATGATACGTGTGACCACATTCTGCACTTGCAGTAATGACATCAGACAGATAGTGAATAAACATTGGCAGCTGATCTCAGATTACCAGAATCTCAGGGATCCTCCCATCCACTCAATTAAGAAGATCAAGAGTATTAGGGACCATGTAGTCCATTCCTTCCTGGACACCCCCCCACACAGCCTTCCATCAGTGCATTATGGCATTTACCAGAAATTGTAGGTCACTATAAATGCAGCCACTTTGAGGCTTGTAAGATCCTCATTGGGTCCAAACAATTCCAGTACAAATAACACACCCTTGACCTAAAGTCCCACATAAACTGCAATACCACAGACATAAGAAACAAACTGGCTCAGCACACAACTATGTTCAGATACAGTTTTCAAATTTACAATGATATTTATAAGTCATTGATTAGACATCAGCACAGTGTCTCCCAAGTGAATCAAATAAAACTGTCAAATCATCAGAGATCTATCCTTCCTTTATTCTTTTATTCTTTTGTTCAAAGGTCTCTTGTTAAAAACACAACACAAAATTCATAGCCAACGCGGCGCGTTTTGCCCTAACAGGACTTCTTCAAGGCTGTTATGTTTTTATGTAGTCTGTGCAGAGGGTGCACAATGAGACTTCAAGTCAAAAGGAAGTATCTTAGCGAAGAATTTCTTAGTGTCACAAAAAAATCAAAGACCACACAACTACTATATGTTGTGGATGCAAAGGTACAGAAGGGTATTTAGTAACCCTGGGTTCGTAAAATGTCACATGGCGACGCTGACCAAAGTCAAGATCTGGAAGGGTTCATCAGATTCTGAACTTTGAACAAAAGAATAAAGGAAGTATATATCTCTAATGATTTGAAGCTTCATTTGATTCACTTGGGAGACACTGTGCTGATGTCTAATCAATGACTTATATATATCATTGTAAATTTGAAAACTATATCTGAACATAGTTGTGTGCTGAGCCAGTTTGTTTCTTGTGTTTTCGGGCCTCCAATTAGTGGGTACAAAAGAAGGAAGGGATCCCAGCTCCTTGCACCACATATTTGCTGTAACTACCGTATACTAGACTGACTTGTGTAGGCTCTGAGTGACTTGACCTTTTTTTCTTGTTCTAATACCACATACATGATTTATGCCATTATCTGTCGATGTGATCTAATGTACATTGGGCAGACACAACAGAAAGTTAAGGCTTGTGGCTTGCAACACTACAGCAGGGTGAGATGCAAATTTCCAGGTGCCCCACTAGTGGAACACATTCAAGCAAATAACCACCTTCTGGATAGCCTAAAATGGATAGTCCTTGGGAAGGTCAAGCTGGGTCCTGAAGGGGGAGCCATCAATGCTATCCTTAAAGTGAGGGAATGTAAATGGATGCACTCATTTGACACTATCCACAATGGGTTGAATGAATCAAATGAAACAACTAGGCAGTTGCCCTGCCTTCAGAGTGATTGAACCCCATCATGTAATCATAGGACTGCATAAATATTCTATCCTTAATTATTTATTAAGAGGAGAAATCAACACTCATTTATAGTCTGTATGTAATGCTGTTCTGTATAACATCATGTTTAAAAAAAATTCCCACAGGTGTGTTAGCTCTCAATCATTATTCATGCTTTTAAATGTGTTCGGACACACGTCCATTATTGCCTAAATTTACCATGGTCAGGCATATGATATTCTCTGTGTCTTCTTGAAAATGTTTTGTAAATGCATTTTTGTTCGCAACCAATATACTCCAGAAAACAATATTCTGGGACTCCAAAAGTATTATGGTTTTCAATCACCATGGTCAGTTTCATAATAAACTTTATATTGCTCACACTTATGTGGCTCTTCTGTACAAAGTCTTCTTTGAGGTTTGTCAGACACACAGTAAACGTAACTGTTGCCTTCAATTTCTCATGGTTCACTAGTATGAACGATCCCATCGAGGTTTTCCTTTTAATCACAACCTTTTTTCACATGGGACCGTCAGGGTTAGCACTTAGCTACTGTGCTCCCGACGTGGCCCGGCTCGTGTACACGCTGACTTTCCCAATGTCAATAAACAGACGTGAAGAGATCAATGTTGCACTTTCAACGATTTGACTCTGCTAAAACTCAGGTAAGTGGTTACACGCAAGCTGGCGTCGCCCTGCTCTACCAGTCTTTGTTAATTTCCCTTTTTTAGGCTCGCTCGAGCCCGTTGGGCTGCAGATATATATTTTCATTGTCCCCCTGTGTTTCGATTATGCCTGATTTTTCTAATTTTTATACGTACTACTTTTCAAGAGACGTGCCGTTATAAACCAGATCATCTATTAACTGTTTGACTCTGACATCGAGTAAGTGTCACTCTCGGTTTAACTGTTTTCATTAACATTAAGGTTCGCTTTTCCCTCACATTGCTGACGTGCCTTCCATTGTTTGCAGCACATTTCCCAAATTACGGATACCATTGAAACAACTCATTATTTTGACTGAGGAGCCTATGTGCCCATCTTTCTGATTCCTTACACTGACACAATTGCAGTGGATTTAAGGTGAACAATTAATGACATTTTTACCAAACATATCGAACAGTTCATGTCGCCCTTGGTGATTTTGCAAATCTAGTTTTAACTTCACCTTAGGTGGCTCCTCCCGAACAGTGATTTAGTAACTGTGGGCTAGATGTAGTTAATTGTAAATTACCAATTCAAAAATACCGAATTTTACCGATTCAGTATTTTCGAATCGGTAATTGATAGGTAGATAAAAAATCAGTAAAAATTACCGAATCGTTAAGGTTCGGTAATTACAGAATCTGTATTTACCGATTCGGTAATTGCTATTCATTCCTATGGGCCTGGAGGCCCATAGGAATGAATGTCAATTACCGAATCGGTAAATACCGACTCGGTAAAATAGGGAAAGAGTCAAGGGTGGCAGGGTGTCACTTTGACACCCTGTTGCACCCCTGATTAGTGCTTGTGTGCATATGTGGCACACATACATGCCCAAGGGCATGTATGTCTGCCACATGGCACAGTTGAAAATGCATTGATTTTCATTGTATAAGGTATTCCTTATTTACCACCAACTAATAGTTGGTGGTACATAACGAATCCTTAAAGCACATGAGCACTGTTTAAAGTGCTTCCTACATGTCATTTACCGATTCGTTAAATACTGAATCTGTAAATGATGATTCGGTAAATACCGAAACGGTAAATACCGATTCGGTATTTACCGAATGTCTAAATTGGCCCCCTACATAACAAAAGCCTATTACCGGTCGGTACCGGCCGAAATTCGTTAATTTCGGCCGTTACCAACCGGTAATAGCCGTCCTACATCTGGCCCTGTATCTCTATAAACTGTGTACCGTGACTTAATTTTGATTACTGAGATGGCCAGACAGGTCTTTGTATATAGTTTGTAAATATTGTACATGTTTTCCTATCTTTCCCTCTGATTCTAACTTTCCATTAGAGCACCTTGTATGCTAAAGTGTATTGATTACTTACAATGTTGATAAAATACTACTTCAAATTTTAAATCTAAGTGATCTATGTGGTTTTACTGGGTGACATAACTAGATTGCAAAAAAAATTACCACTGTGACCACCTATTTCTGTACTGGGAGATCAATGTATTCATGCTTTTGGAGGAGATGAAGATGCAAGGATCTTGTGGTTTAATTCTATAGGTGGTTGTATTTGGGACATGGTAACGCACTTGAGAATCAGAGATTTGATTGAAGAGATGACTGCCTGGTTAAGGTATAGCTCAGTTTAGTGAGACAATATGAGTTTAGTGCTTTATTGAAGAATTGATTAACTGGGTTGTGTTCTCTCTCTACAGGTATCCTATTCTCACCTGTTCCTGTCTTATTCCCTTCCCTCGCTTGACTGCCCTATTACTCTATGGGATCATGTCAGAGTTGGGGATGTCAAAAGTTGGACATATTTGTGCCTTACTCGGATTCTGAGGAATACTCATCTAAGGTTCATGAGAGCCTGACAACGTCCCCACCTTTGTCTTTTTTTTTTAGATCTATTTTTTTAGGACTAGGGGACAGGGCCAGCAACAATCTTTCTCTATGAGGCGTACCAATCAGAGAGCTCCAGATTTGTGACCACAGCTTTAGATTTTAGGGAACTTAAATGGCGTCTCAATAAAAATATCTTTTGTCCAATCAGGTTTGAATAATTTTTGAATTTTGGGCATGCAGGAGGTAGGCAAACCCAGGTTTGCTGCCTTTCTGGATTAACTGTCCTAATATTTCTATAATTTAACCTCTTCATGACCACACTGGACCATTTTTAAACACAAATTTTTCGAAAACTACTGATTAGATTTGCATCAAACCAAGCAAAGGCACTTCCTTTAGTTAAGTTGTACTTACATGCCAGGTTTGGTGCAATTCTGTTCAGCCATTTTGTTCTGAACCGAAGAGCAAATATTACTATGGTAGTTAACATTATTTGGCTTTTCTAAAAGCAGTGGGTTATCTCAGTCAAACAAAAATAAAAGGTATTAACATCCATCTTGAATTCTGGAGCAATCTCTAAACTTCCTCTTGACAGGTTTATAACACTATATGATAATTAAACCAATAAATAGGTTGGCTTTTGATTTCACAAAGCATCTATTCTCATGCTGTTCCTCAATAATTCATGCTTAATTGCATCTCACCACACAATGCTTTGAGCCACTCCCAAGCACCTCAACAAGCTAGGACCGACCATGTTGATCATTCCTCATCCCATATTCACTTGTGACTCCGTCAGACGTATGAAGTCCTCTACAAATTCCACACTAATAGAAAATAACACATCAAAACAAATGAATTGTATCTAAAAAGAAAATACCAGAAATTGACATTTGTTTCTTTAACAGTCTTCTAACAGTCTCCAGTTGGGTACTGAACAACACAAACACAATTATTTTAGTGGAAATTAACTCAAGTGGTTAGTCTTTCTGTAAACTTGTCGAAGTTACATGCATTATAGATGTCTGAAATAACTCCTATAGCTCCTAATGTGGCAACAAATCAAACTGAAAACACTATGCACAAATTGCAAAGTCACCCAGGGTAAAATACAAGAACACATGGGGAAACAGTGTCCTTGCAATGTTAATGTCCACAAACTCCTATACTCTAATATAATCTTTATGGTTAAATTAATCATATTGACCGAAGACACCAATGAGAAATAGATTGCTCTCATCTGGAGCTTTAACAAGTAAAACATTATTCAATACATTCCTGATTTTGTTTTTTGAGAAGATCTCTGAGAGTTATTCTGACATCACTGGAAAATGCCCCTTCCATTTATGGAAAACGTTTTACTGACATCTGACCCAGAGAGCAAGATTGCTGTTACCACTCAACTACATGCATTTGGGCAAGATAACCAAGAGGCATTCAGCACCATTAACTGGTCATTAAGCAACAAGTCAGTGCATTAAAAGTCATTCATATAAATAGAATAAATATGGCAAATAAGTTCTCCTAACTTAGTTGACTCACAGATTAAACCCATGCCTAGAAACTCCAAGCTCCAAAAAGCAGCACAGTCTGAACCACTTTTAATTTGTGAATTCACTGAATCTGAAGTATGCTTCCACCTCAACTTCCTCTGGGCCTTCCTTCACTCATTTCTAAAAGTAATTTAGCCCTTCCCCTTGAAGAATTTCCACACTTGTTTAATACAATGGCAGGGATATTTTTTTAGACTTTCTTGCTGCATTCTTTATCCACCTTACATCTGAACTCTTCTCACCAAAGTCTACTTCCTAGTATCCTTAAATAACATTTGTTTCTCCAACTTATCCCGTGACCTGACCCTTATAATATGACTAGGACTAATTCGATTTTGGGCTCTGAACCACCTTTGTTTTTATTTTTTACACAAGCAAATTTTCTAACCTTCATTTTGTTGTTGCATGCATGCCATTAAGAAAATTAACTTCCATTCTAATCCAAACCATGCAAATTTAATTATCTGCGGCTAGCTCAGAACGTGCAGGGCACTATATAGGTGTCAGGTAAATCATAAAGTTAGTAAACATATTAATATTACAAAAAATAATAAATAATATAAATATAGATTAAAACTCAGAGGTAAGCAGGACTGCTAAGTTACAGCAAAAGGAAACAGTGAATAGTCAATTAATTGTAATTGTATTAATATAGCGCTTACTACCCCAAACAAGGTTTTGAATCATTTTACTGTGAATAGCACGATACTCTAGAACCCAAAGGATTAGTACTGGATTAGTATATGGAAATATAAGTTGCTAATTTGAAAGTTGAACATGTGAGTCTGTAAGTCTGATTCAATACGGTAACGGAGGGACATAAAAGGGAATAGTTTAGATTATCTGGGAGATCATATTAGTTATATGAGGTTTGGGATGAGTCAAAGGAGGGATAGAGGAGGTAAGAGTCTAGAAAGGGTTGTTTTGGATATCATAGTAGTAAAGCGGTTTGGGATGAGTCAAGGGAGGGATACAGGAGGGAAGAGTTTAGGAAGTGTTATTTTGAAGATCATAGTAGTAAAATTAGGTTTGGACTGGGTCAAGGAGGGATAGAGGAGGGAAGAATTTAGAAAGGATCTTAGGGAGATCATAGTAGTAATATGAAGTTTGGGAGGAGTCAGATAGTGGAAGCGGAGGATATATTGAGAGAGGTATAGGATGAGACCTAGGGTAGGTTTGGGACGAGTCAGAGAGTGGAGGTAGAGGATATATTGAGAGAGGTATAAGGTAAGACATAGAGTAGCGCAATTGATAGAGTTTCTTTCTTTCTACAGTATGGTTTAGATACATAACTACATAGAAAGGGTATAGATGTACAAAGGAAAATAATAAAGAGATGTAAAATCATATTTCATACATTTAAATTTGTGCAAGTATGGATAGTTAGAAATTCAGACTATCAGGTGTTGTTGAACGTAAAAGCTCATTTATTTGTTTATTTTTATTAAAAAAAATGTCATGTGTTCCTCAATGTTTTAATAGTGAAGAATGTACAGATACAATTGCTAAGATCATATTTACATATTGTGATACATAAATAAAATAGACAGAGACCCATTAGTATATAATCAAATAACTTGTATCAAAACTATGCAGTAACCTATATCCATAATGCATAAATGCATATTTATTTAGCTATATTTTTAACCATAAGTAACATACACATTCGTTACGCAGACCTAAAGAATATCTATATATCAATATCTATATTTTTTTCAAACCATAAGTAGTATACATTTTTATACAAAGAAATGGACATATCTAAATACATACATCTAATCATGTTATACATATTTACGTGCACAGGCATATGCTGTACATTTGTGTTTGAGTGTGGTGCAGTCTCTGGAGTAGTCTTCTGAAGTTGAGATACGTATTTGTGACTCTTATGTTTGGGGTAATGAATTCCATTGCTGGCTGTCGAACAGAGAAAGATGTACCACCCAATGCTTTTTACTTGTATGCTGGGGTTTTGAGGTTAGGGGACAATCTTCAAAGGAGGTTTCTTTGTTATAAGTATTTGGTGATTTTATTCCTGAGAAGAAGTGGTTCTGTTCCATGTATTGCTTTATGGGTGATATAAAACAGCTTGAATGTGGACCTTCTGGCAACTGGTAACCAACGTATGGACCTCAAGACAGGGAAGATGTGAGTTTGTGACTTTACATGTAGGAGTGGTCTTGCTGCAAAGTTCTGAATTTGTTGTAGATTTTTCATAGTTGATAGGATGATCTGTGTCAGAGGCCAAAAGCATAATCAAGCTTTGACAGTACGATGAGAGATAATAGTCTGGACCTTGTGTAAAAACCGTAGGTGTGGAAAGATGCGTCGCAGAATTTTCATGGTAAAAAAGCTTGAACTTGCTGACTTGTTCCCTTGGGCATTCATTGATAATTTGGAGTCCATAGTAATTACCAGGTTTCTTACTTCCTTAGACACTTTAGAAGGTAGTTCCATGTCGTCAGGCCAGGCACAGAGTGGATCATAAGGTTTCCAATCGCCACATGTGATTATTCCAGTTTTGGAAGCATTCAATTTGAGGTGGCTCCACGTTGTCCACTGATCAATGACTCTGAAGCAACTGAAGATTTTTGAGTTTTCAATCTCTTTAGGGCTTTCCAGCTGAAAATCCTTTATCTTTGGCAATAATGACTTCATGTATATATCGAAAATCATGGATTAGATTATAGAGCCCTGAGGGACCCCTGCTTTTATGAAATAATGAAAGACATGCAGAAGTACAGGAGCCCAGCTGAGGCAGAGGAGCAATATCAGCATAGGCCAGCAAAATCCTTGTTTAAGAAAATAGATTGTTATGGCTTTAAGGAATAGTAAACATATGCAGTATGATGGTATGAAACGAAATAGAGAGCTCCATATGTGAACTGAGGCAGCAGAGAAAGTCTGGTCAGAGGGTATATCACTTTGAATTTGAGAATGTCTAAGTGCAGTGCCACATTGGTCCTGTTCAGTCTGGACCCACCAGAACCATACAGGCTGTTTATCAAATACAATGACTGCCAAAGAACAAGTGCTTTCATGTTCCCCAAGGCATTTTAAAGACAATGATACACTACAGTGGCAGCTAGTGAGGTTAGAGGTGAATGTGTGGGATGTAATCAAATATATGGCTATTTGCAGAGTTTAACACAGGCTTTAATGTGAGGGAGAAATGATACCTGGAGTTGTGAAACCATGGTTATGCCTCCTTCTAAAATAGACAGCATGTGAGTGTGAGGGACCCCACAATTCAGACACCACATACTTTACCTCAACAGAACATCCACAATATATATTATTTATTTTAAAGTTTTGAATAGCGCGAACCAGACCCTTGCGGGTATCAGAGCGCTTTACAGGGTAGGTGACATTGTTACATAAATACAAAGAAAATACCATAGGGTTCAATGCTGGTCCTTGATTTTAGACCCTACTATCATAGATAGATACATCAGTGTCTGGGTGCTAAATTTCTATTTCTACTCCGCCGGGTACTTACCTCAGGGAAGGTGTTGGCCAGCGCCTGGGTGCTAAATTTCTATTCTTACTGTGCCGGGTACTACCTCAGGGAAGGTGTTGGCCAGTGTCTGGGGCTAAATTTCTATTCCTACTCTGCTGGGTAGTTACCTCAGGGAAGGTGATGGCCAGTGTCTGGTGCTAAATTTCTATTCTTACTCTGCCTAGTACTTACCTCAGTGAAGGTGTTGGGCAGCGTCTGGGTGCTAAATCTCTAATCATACTCCGCTGGGTACTTACCTCAGGGAATGTGTTGGCTAGTGTCTGGGGCTAAATATCTATACCATCTCTGGCAAAAACTTACCTCAAGGAAGGTGTTGGCCTGTGTGTGGGGCTACATTTATATTCTTACTCTGCCGTGTACTTACCTCAGGGAAGGTGTTGACAAGTGACTGGGGGCTAAGTTTCTATTCTTACTCTGCAGGGTACTTACCTTAGGGAATGTGTTGACCAGTGACTGGAGGCTAAATTTCTATTCTTACTCTGCTGGGTACTTACCTCAGGGAAGGTATTGGCCAATGTCTCGGGCGAAATTTATATTCTTACTCTGCAGGGGCGAAAGACTAATGGAACCATCTAGTAGCTGGTTCCTCCGAAGTTTCCCTCAGGATAGCTGGTGCCCTGGAACCCTCAGTTTTATCTGGTAAAGCGAATGATTAGAGGTCTTGGGGCCAAAAAGATCTGAACCTATTCTCAAACTTTGTGTTGAGCATAGTGTGTTGAGAATTGAGGTGTTGGCCAGTGTTCGGGCTAAATTTCTATTTCCTGTTTCCGATTTCTCTTTCTATAGATGAATCGGAAGCAGTGTTAAACCTCAATTTCATGCTGCAATGTATCCCTAATGTGTTGATAAGGCACTTCCCAGCACATCACAAATATAAAAAATACACTCAATAAAATAAAAAGACCCACTCTATTAAAACTCAAGGAAATAGAAATGTGGTGGCTGACTGTTTGTCGAGGTTTCTGGTCAATTGTTTGGATGAACAAGATTTGTCCGAAAAAGATTGGATGGTGGGTAGAGTGAGTGTGGTGGAAGGATGTTGCATTCAGTGGCGTGGGAAGGGGGGGTGGTGAGGGCCCCAGGTGTTATCACTAGGGGGGGTGACATAATGACAAAAATATGTGTTTTAAACAAGAAATTGTCCGCACTGGGTACCACCTGACCTTGCTACGCCACTGTTTGCATTTTGCATGAGGAATGGGTGCAAGCCTTGATAAGGGATGCTGTGTTGAAATAAGTTTTGAGATATGTTAGAGATGGGTGGCCGAAGAGAGGGCAAGGTTCTTTTCAGTCTGATGAATATTGGCAAGTGGGTGACAAACTATTGTTGATTGAAGGGATACTGCTTAGGAATGAGGTATTGTTGGTGCAGGGGGAGCTAAGAAGTCATGTCTTGGGTCTGGCACAGAGGGACATTCAGGAATGAAGCAGAGGTTGAGATCTGCATACTGGTGGCCTGGCATGGATTGTGAGGTAGAACACAGTATTCAGAACTGATTGGCATGTGCATGGAGTGATAAGTCACAGAATATGGTGACATACCTACCCGTGGTAACCGATAAGATGGATGCTTCATGGAAGACAATTGGGTGGGACGTTTCTGGACCTTATGGAGTTTTAGGTGCTAGAACTGTGTTGGCTTTGGTGTCCATGGATTACCACTCCAGGTGGTAAAAAGTGAAGTTTACAAATCAGGTCAATAGGCGAAAGGTGATTGTGTTTCTGAAGAAGCTCTGGAACAGAGAAGGGGTCCTGGAGGTGGTAGAGACCAATAATAATGTGCAGTTTGTTGTATGTGACATGAAAGATTTTTGGGAAAAATATGTTTTGGAGCAGTTCTGCTTATCGGTCTATTATTCCCAAGGGAATGAATTGGTTAAGCCGTGGAACAAAACATTAAAGGAAGGATTGGAACTGGCTTTGGATCAGGGTGGTTCATGGAAGAAGGCTGTGTGGAAGTTGATAAGGGTGTATTGTACCACACCCAATAGCACCACTGGGAAATCACCTTTTAAATTAATGAGAGGAAGAAAAGCAAGGATGTTTTTGTCTGTTGGAGTGCAGAGGAGGAAAGAGCGGAAGCGTGTTGTTGGAGTAGATGGCAAAGGAGGCACAAATTCCCTAAGCTTGGTGGTTGGTGATTGGGTGCATGTACTTTGTGGATGAAAAGGAAAGAAGGGAATGTCTAAGTTCTCTGGTCCGTTACAAGTGAAAAAGACGAATGTCCATACTGTTCACCTGAGTGACGGAACGTTATGGAATATGAAAAACGTTGTTAACCTAGCTCATTGCATTACCAATGTGCTTGCGGTAGCAAGAAATATGATGTGCAGCCCAATGTGTTTCCGAGGCCAGTCAGGCAAGGAAGGTTCCGGAGAGCACTTGAATGGGTTATGGACTACGAAGTGCACTGAAGCTTATTTCCGCAATTTTCCCTGTTTTTACTGTTTGGTACGTCCATTGTGGTAGATATAGCATATGTTTTCTCCACACTTTGTCATTCAAAATTTTACACTAAGTTGTTATGCTTCCTTTAATTTAATATAGATTATTTGTATTATCGCATTTCTGTTATCTATGTAAGGTTTGGGGGCAGGGGGGTGTGAGGCATTCATATTCATGAAATGTTAGAGGGGCTTGGAAGGGTGGCATTCGAGAAGTCAGTTGGGAGCAGGCTGGGAGGTGCAGAACAGCTTCCTCTTAGTTACAAATAAACTACACTTACCTCATCACCGTGCTAAGCCTCCCTCATTCAAGGACATTGTGGCAGACGCTATGTTTCATTGCACAAATTCATGTTCATAAGCCCCACACCACACACACTTAGCAGTCGTTGTCATACGTTTCCTCATATTCACTGTCCTGTCTTCAAAATTTGGTATAACGATTGAATAATATTTGGCTAACCCCAAGAATGAACATAATTGGTCCTTGTCTTTAGGAGATGTGGCATGTTGTATGACTTTTACTAACTTCAACATAGGTGACACACCATGCTCATCCAAGCAATATCTCAGATTCCCTACTACATCCTTTTCGATCTTACATTTGTCCAACTTTGTTGTCAATCCACTATCCCGCTATTTTGACAACACACTGTGCAAGCTTTTGTCATGTATTTCCTTGTTTTTGCCGAATATCAGAAAGCCATCACAGGCTCACAAACCTGTATGCTCCCTCTGGTGTGACAAATGAGGTTGGATGTCTCGACTCAGGAGGAGATTAGATCTGGTGGCACACGAATGCTAAGTCTAATGGGGAAAACATGGTAGCCCCTTTTACCAACATCAGCATATCACCAATGTTGGGCAAAGGATGTCTGTCCACCCATATCACCGCATTGAGATCCCGGAGATCCACACACATTCTCAGATTCCCATTGGCTTTCTTTGCCATCACAACTGGAATCAGCTACTCTGACACCTCTATCTCCTTGATAACATTCTCCTCACACAACCTGCGCAACTCCTTGCTCATAGGCTCTCTCGTAACAAATGGCACAGGACGCAACTTGTGTACTTCGGATTTGTCTTACAGTCTTATTCTATTCATGAACCCTTTGAAAATCCTAGTCTGTCACTGAAAACGTCAGGACATATTCTTTCCAACTGTTCTGCGGTACCCCATTGACACAGGGTCTTAAACTGGATTCTACCCCAATTACTTGATCTGGATGATTAGTATCCAATTTTATCTGTAACTCCTTCTGTTGCAGCCAACCCAAGAAACAAGATCCATCCTTCACGATGTACACCTTTGATATGTACGAGACACCCTTTGCTTTCTTCCCTGCCCCTGAAGCTTTCTTTTTTATTAATAATTCTTTTCTTTCAACTTTCTCTGAATTTCTACAGATCCTTCAAGTCCCTAGTCTTTTCAACCAAAATTCATTTTGTCATTTCTCCTCATATTTCTTATTTTACTGATGTCAACTTCACATTCACCAGTCAATTCCTGAAGCTTATTACGTCCCTCATTTGCACACCTTGCTGCTTCTTTGACCAAGTATCTACATGTACTATAGAACCTTACCCCAGTCTCTGGATTCCATCTGTATATGGAAGGGGTCTGGATTTCAAAAGATCATCAAAAAAATGATCTTACTCCTCTGAATCTCGTTCTTGATTTTGTTTCTCTCTGTCTTCCACATCTGTTTTTTGTTTTGTCTGTCATCACTTTGACCATTGCAGGGAAAACTCTCACTCCCTCTATCGTATCCTTCCCCCAACATTTCTCTTGATTATCTAATTTGCCTTCCAACCATTGTTTAAATGAACTCTTCACCTTCTTCTTCATTTTTTTTCTCCCCTTCCCTGTAGCCATCCGATCTCATTTGTTCAATGCCTCAGACTCTGTACGTCTAAGTAACGGTCTAGATAACGGCTTTCTGTCATTCATGGTTTGTCTCAGGGAATGTAGCTTTCTAATGTTAAAGGTACCCTCTAAAAGAAACTGCAAGTCCTATTCAGAAGAGGTATTTTCATGCCATTCAGAAATCCGGGAACACATATAAAACCCATTGTCCATCATGATTTCATATGCAGGCTTATCCTCTGCCGCAGGTTTATTTGGAACTTTAGGCTTTTTCAACACAGCATCTATTATTTTCACTCAAAATAATCTGAGAACCAGACAAACCAAAAGACCGAACAACAACAGCCAATCCTATCCCAACTATTCAAACATTAACCAATCACAGCATGGCTTTGTCAGCAACCAACCAATGGGGAAGTCTCACCAATCCCAGTGTGACTCCTCGGCTGACTAACTAATCACAGCTTGACTTCTCTGTGAATAAGAAAACAATTGCACAGCTTTTCTCAATACAATCTAAATAAACCAAAATAAATCTTGTATGCTCAACCTAAATAGGAGGAAAATCAGCAGATTATGTTAAGAATAAATTGTAATCAAACACCTTCACAACACTTGTCAATCTTAATTCACACCAAGCAGAGTCCTGTACAGTGGCAATACACATTTATCTAATGTATTTACTCCAGTGCACCAAGGAGAAATAAACACCAACCTAGATTAAACTTGCAAACCCTTAAAATGAAAATGATTTCATTTAGGCGACCCTATCGTGGTGCATGAGATCTCTCACAAAGCACACTACCTTTGTACAGTTGAGCTAAATAAAAATATCTTGGTCTTTGACAAATTTGATAACTAAACCAATCAATAATAAAAACTAAAAATCTTTGGACATAAATCACAAATAAGAATAGCTCATCAATATCACCGTAATCAAACCACCAATTGAACCTAAAATAAACATCGCATAATCAAACGCCTCACACACATCGTAACAAACCATAACCCAATACAAGACTTGGCACTTCAGTAGCATACTAGAAAACTCTCAGACTCAAGAATCATTCTGCCCTATTGATCCAAATCATTCAGAAACAGCACTGGAAGTCAGGTACTTGACAATATCCACTAAGAATCCACAGTGGCAAATCCAATAAAACTAAGGAGTTGACAAAAAAGGGAAATGTCTACAGCAGAAAGAAGGTGGTCTTAACTTGCAACCATCCTCTGCTTCAACAATTTCTGGGCTCTTTGGACCCTGCAATTCAGGCACACCAACACTTTCCTAAACAGAATGCACACCATTTCGATGAATTGTAGACAGTGTTAAACCTCAATTTCATGAGCCAATGTGTCCTTGAGGTAAGGCACCTCCAAGCACATCAAAATTATCAGACAATACAGTCAATAGAATATAAGAACCCACTCAGTAACTGAGTTCTATATTAATGGAATAGTTTTATTACAAAATTCAATAGTAATGCGATATAGAATCAGTGCCATAAAGGTTCTCATTCATTTCTTTATTTCGGCTTGAATTGCCATAAAAGAATCACAAAACAATTTCATATAAAAGCACATACGAGTCACAATTATCATTTCATAAAAACAACTATCACTGTTATAATCTGATAAAATTGATACAATTAAAAATGTGTTTAGACAGAACATCATCACATTGACCTATTTATCATTAATCGAAAGGCGCATCTAAAACACACCAATTAACCCTTTGACATTACAGCTTTAAGCCCTTTTTTCTACGCACAAAGTAAATAGAGAGCAGAAATCTGCTGATGCTAAATACTATAGTTTGAGTTGTGTCTGTCTTAAATATTCTTAGTGCCATTTCGCATGACCTTAGACCCAAAAGGTTACATATGGGTTTAATCCATTTCCTTCTGGCCAACACATAGGCTGTGCAGAAAAAAAGGATATAGAGATCATCCTCCTTGGAATTGCCCTCGCACATAGTAAAGATTCCATCTGTCGTTGTTACCCCATAAAGGTTCTCACTAAATAGGGAATGTAGAGGAATGCAAAATAAAAAATTAGTCTAAGTCCCAAGTGGGCGAAAAATATGTAATGAAATGGACAGCATACCTAGTAGAATAGGAAAGTCTCCCTCTCACCCCAAGAATTAAGAGTTTTTATATAATATTTTCACATATGAAATTAATAGTACTGCAGACTTACTGTTGTGTGAGCAAATGCATCATTCCATTAAAAATCTAAGCACAGCAACAGTACTGCAACAATGTACAGGATGTATTTTCGCACTTGTGTGTGAAAATACATCCTGCACATTGTTAATGATGCACAAAAATATAAATGCACAAAATCTTTAACACATGTACCCTCACAGTGGAACAAAGTCAATTGATGATAGTAAAGGCTTGATCTTCAAAATGAATAAGAGCTGATAGGTGTCTCAACCCCTCTTGCGGCCTCTGCTTAGTGGTCTAGCCCACCCCATCCCTCATCGATGACTGGAGGAAGTGGCATTACAGGCCTTGAAGGGGCCGGCCACATTCTTGATCAAGGGATGTTTCCAGGTTGGGGGAAAGGCTTTCCTCTCTTCCAGTCATCAGCTGTTTTGTGGTGTCCCGCAGGTCTCTTCTTTGAGCCCTGTACTTTTTAACATGTATGTCTTCCCTTTATCAGATATTATATGTTCCTTTGGTTTCAAGATGGTATCTTACGCAGGCGATGCCCAGCTGATCATTATGCTGGCACCGGATATGGACTCTGTCTCGACGTAACTCAACAACTGCCTAGTAAAAGTGTTTAAGTGGATGGCCGCTAATTCTTTGAAATTGAATGGTAGAAAAACAGAGGTCTTCGTTTTTGGAAACATTCCATCTCAATGGGAGTAGGTAATGTGGCCATCTTCCCTAGGCAAACATCCTTCCCCTATGCAGAAATAAAGAGTCTAGGGATGTCCTTGGCCAACCATTTAACCATGGCCTCCCAGGCAAAAAATGGTGGCTGACAGCTGTTTCGGTCTTTTCAGAGCCCTGAGAAAAGTTCTAAAATGACTCCTGGTAGTGTCATGTTCTTTAGGATAGTCCCATCATGTGCATACCCATAATATACATTTTGTCCCATCCACACGACATAGCGGTCCTACACAGGTGACCTTTTACATAGTAGCTTACTCCTGTCTCTTCGACACCAGGCTCTGGGTACCCTATCTTAATCCCTGTACCTGATGTACATAAACATGTCCCCAGGCACGGCAGATTTAGTCTGTATATGGGTCACCACTTTTTTCATCCATGGCCTACAGCCAGCTGTGCATGAGTATTTTTGTTTAGAAAAGGATTATCAAAGGATAAGTGAATGTTTTCTAAACATATCGATTCTAGAAGAAACCCTGGAGTGACCACTTTAGTATAAAAGACCCTCACTCCCCCCTTACAGACAGAGAGGAGAATTCTTTCAAGGCTGGATCGAGATTCTGCAGGCTGTTCCTTCGACAGACAGAGACCTGACATCCCTTGTGGGGTGCCATTCTCGACACAGCGACGGGGTCCTTTGTTCAGAACCATCAGGTGAGTGGTTAGCACTTCCCCGGGGGATTCTTGGCTCCATAAGGATATATCCTAGCACTTACATACACATGGTTATCTACATATCTAGGCTACGTACATTTAGGTAGGCTAAGCATTGTAGGAGTAAGCCAATGTGATTGATTTATATAATTTATTTGTATTCATCTTATTATCACTATGGTAGAAATGTATCTGCTATTCACGATATTGGTGCTGGTGATCACATTTGTCTGCTCCTGTCTTTTGATTGTTGCAGCGAATATGTTTCATTCTACACTGATGCTTGATCAATAAAAAAAAATTGAAACTGTTCCAATTGTCATTCTATGTGTATTCTGAGAAAAGTAAGCACGAGTGACTAAGTGAAAAATACTGGATTGTTTTCCATGATACCTGAGGAATCAGGGTTGTCATGTTCAGTGGTTGCCAGAAACTACCTACACATCTGTAGAATGCAGGGGGTAATAGTGACACTGTAGAGCAAGCTGGTCTAACGGCTGACTCATCCTGTGGGGGTGTCCAGAGTCTGTCTGCACACCAAGCCCTCAGTTTAGGTCATCTCAAACGCGCAGGTCCTGGGGGGTCCTAGGAACTACACAACAGTAGAATCACGGAGAATCATGATTCAAGGTCTAATCTTATCATGCCTTGACTATGGCAACTCACTCCGTCCATCACCACCCCCTTTTGTACCGCTTTTGGCCGCCATAAGTGCGGCAGGGTATGCTCAGACGTGAGTCCCTTGCTCACTTTGCCACTGGATTCAAGCAAGCCGGGCTGAAGATGGCTGGAATGCCAGAAACCGGTCCTCGGAAGCTTGTTTCCGGTCCAGGGAAGACATGGCTTGGCAGTTCGGGCTGGACTGTTCCCATGAGGCACAGTGTCAGACTGATTTGCATATAGCCATGTCTGAACTGGGTGGCAGAGTGGGCTAAAGAACGGTGATGGATTAAACCCAGATCTTTTGACTGGGTGTAAGTGTTTGATTGATTCAGATGCTCCGTCCATCACCACCCCCTTTTGTACCCCAACTCACTGTATTTAGGCAGGCCAACATTTTTACTAAAACAACTCCAGAATAATCAAAATGCTGCCACCTGGATTTTGTTAGGTATTCAGATACCTCAGTCAGCTGGCACAGCGCTTAAGTATCTTCATTGGCTGCCCATATCTTCCAGAGTACAATTTAAGGCATTATGCATTTTACCCCAAGCAAAGTACAACACAGGCCCTTCTGTCCTACAGCAACTGGCCGTTCCACATCAGGTATTTAGGGAACTGAGATCAATGAATCTTGAATTGCTTTCTGTCCTCAGAATCTAGAGAGCTAAAACTGGGGATAGGTCATTTAGGTGTCATGCATCAAAGCTTTGGAACACCTTGCCTACTGGTATTAGAAGGGATGACAACTTTGTAAGTTTTAGAAAAAAAACGTAAAACCTATCTTTTCCCCACATTCTAAACTTTTTTCAAATTTTGAATCATTCACTCCAACCAGTCCAACAGCGCTAGGAAGCCCGATCTTGGGTAGCCATTGGCTTTATAAATCTTGGAGAAAACAATAGAATGTGACCTCAGGAGGCATAATCGCCTTTTACCCATCAATTAATCATTCATGGGTTTGTTGAGTGCGACTACTCACCTGTAAGGGTCTCAAGGCGCTGGGGGGAGGGAGGGGGGCACGGTTCAGTGCATCAAGGAGGCGGTCTATTGAAGAGCCATGTTTTGAGGTCCCTCGTGCAGTTGGGGTGTGAGGTCATCTGTCTGAGGTGGAGCGGGACGGCATTCCAGGCTCTGGCCGTGAGGAAGGAGAAAGAGCAGCCTCCTGATCTGGACTTCCTGGTGCGTGGGACCACGGCGTAGGAGAGCTGGGCTGATTGTAGGGTCCTTAGGGGTGCGTGGAATGTGAGTCGGCTATTCAGGTATGCTGGACCAGTGTTGTGGAGGGCTTTGTGTGCCTGGGTGAGGATCTTGAAGGTGATTCTTGCCTTGATGGGGAGCCAGTGGAGTGTGCGCAAGTGCTGGGTGATGTAACAGAGTCATGGCAGGTTGAGGACTAGTCTGGTGGTGGCGTTCTGGATGTTTTCAAGTTTGTGGGTTGAGATTCATGTTGATTCCAGCATAGAGTGCATTGCCATAATTGAGTCTGCTGGTGACAAGGATGTGTGTGACGGTCTTTCTGTGTTCGAGGGGATCCATTTGAAGGTCTTGCATAGGATGTGGAAGCAGTAGGATGCGACGGAGTTGATCTGGCCGTCCAGTTTGAGTTCGGAGTCCAGGATGATTCCGAGGTTGCGTGCGTGTTCTGTGGGGTTGGGTGGGCTTCCTAGGGCGGGGGGCCACCAAATGTTGTTCCATGCATCGGGGTGTGGGCCCATGATGAGTACTTGCATTTTGTCCTTGTTGAGTTGTAGACAGCAGCTCTTCATCCATTTGGCGACTGCTTCCATGCCTTCTTGAAAGTTGTGTTTGGCTGTGTTGGGTTCGTTGGATAGGGAGAGTATGAGCTGGGTGTCATCTGCGTATGAAACAATGTTGAGTCTGTGGGTTCTGACGATGGGTGTGAGTGGAGCCATGTAGATGTTGAACAATGTGGGTCTGAGGGAGGATCCTTGGGGGACTCCGCAGGTGGTCAGTGTGGGGTGCGAGAGGAAGGGAGGGAGTCTGACCCACTGAGTTCTGCCGGAGAGGAATTAACGGATCCAGTCAAGTGATTTGTCCCAGATCCCTGCGTCACGTAGTCTGTGTGTTAGGATGCGGTGAGAGACTGTGTCAAAGGCCGCTGAAAGGTTGTGGAGGATGAAGGGACTGTCTCTCCTCTGTCCAGGAGGGAGCAGGTGTCATCTGTTGCGGCGATAAGGGCGGTTTCCGTGCTGTGGCTCTTTCTGAAGCCAGATTGGGAGGAGTCAAGGATGCTGTGCTCTTCGATGAAGGTGGCGAGTTGGCTGTTGATAGCTTTCTCAATGACTTTCACTGGGAACGGGAGCAGGGAGATGGGTCTGTAGTTTTTGATGTCGGTGGAGTCCGCCGAGGGTTTCTTAGGGAGGGGGTTGAATTCGGCATGATTCCAGTCATAGGGGAAGGAGACATTTGCGATGGAGTGGTTGATGGTGTGGTGAAGCATGGGGGCTATGGTGTTGGTGGCTCTGTTGAAGATGTAGTGGGGGCAGGTGTCCGTGGGGGCACTGGAGTGGATTGACTTCATCATCTTCAGTGTGTCTTCGGTGGTGAGGGTTGTCCAGCTGTCAATCGTTGGCTTCAAGATGTCGGGTGGTAGGTGTGTGTTCTGTGTGTTGGCTATCTTTGTCAAAATTGTCGTAAATGTTCTTGATTTTGTGGTGGAAGGAGGTGCCAAGTCTGTCGAGAGGTCTTGTGAGGGAGGGATGTCTGTAGACTCGCTGATGGGCTGGGAGAACTCCTTGATGATACTGAAGAGTTCTTTACTGCTGTGTGCGTGTGCGCATGTGCGTGGAAATGTTATCTTCGATCGCTTTATTTCTTGTATTCCTGATGAGTTGGTGGTGGACGTTGGTGGCAGCTCTGAGGTTGTTGTGGCCTTCTGTAGATTTGGAGTTTCTCCTGGCCTTTTCGAGGCGGCGTCATGTGCATCTGGACTCTCAGAGTTCGGTGGTGAACCAGCTGGCTTTCCTGACGTGTTTGTTCTTGTTCTTCTTGTGGGGGCTAAGGTGTTGGCGCAGTCAGAGAACCATCTGTGCAGGTTTTGAGCTGCAGTGTCGCCGGACGTCGTTGTCCGTGATGGTTGGGGGTGGAGGTGAGCTGGTTGTTGTTGATTTTGGTCCAATTTCTTTGTGGGAGGAGGTGCTGAGTTTTGTGGATGGTGGGTGTACTGAAAGTGAAACGGATGCGGCATTGGTATCTCCACAGGAGTTTGGTGATGTGGTTGAAAGTGATGGAGTTTCCTGTTGTGAAGATAGGGTCGAGGGTGTATCCTGCTGAGTGTGTGGGTTCAGTTACGATCTGGCAGAGTCCAATGTTGTGGAGGTTGTCTAGGAGGGATGTGGTGTTGGGGTCCTAATGGTTGTCAAGGTGGAAGTTGAGGTCTCCCAGTTAGGTGTAGTTGGTGGACGAGATGGCCTGCGGGGTGATGCTGTCTGTGATGGCATTGGTAAATGGTCTGCAGGGTCTGTGGGGTTGGTAGATGAGGGTGGTGGCAGGGCTGGCCTGTATCTTGTAGTGTATGTGTTCCATCAGGTCTGTGGGCTCGTTGGAAGGTGTGCTCAGTCGGAGGATGGATTTATGGACAATGGTGATTCCCCCCCAGGGTGAGTGGGGCAGTCCTTCTGGGAGATCTTGTATCCTTGAGGAATGGCAATGGTGGTCTCAGATCCCAGGGTGGTGTTGGTCCAGGTTTCAGTGAGGAACGTGACGTCGGGTGGTGTTGTGAGGAGGTCCCAGATTTCGGTGGCGTGTTTGTGGAGGGCTCTGACGTTGAGGAGGATGCATTGCAGGGTCTTTGGTGCAGTTGCATTGTTGCAGGAGGGTTGTACTGGGTCCGTGGTCTTGACGGTGCTTCAGGAGTAGTGGCTCTGTTAACCTTCATTCACCTGAAATCCAGGTTGTTCAACTTGAGAGATGAGATGCTAATTCTCTCTCGCCCCTAAAAACCTATACTAGCTCAACTGGATGTACAACTCAATTTGGCAAGAATAGATTCCCAGGGGAAGAGGGAGAAATGGGACAAAATAATAAACAAAAAAGAAACACTCCTCTGGTTACGGCTCACGTTGATTAGACGTCACTCCTTTCTAGCTTAAAAGCCTTCAGCAAATCTTACTTCTGGGAGTTGAAAAGTACATCTAAAACATAAGCAAATATGTTATCACACTTCCCTTATAAAAACCATGTCTTGTCTTTTTCTCTATATGTTTATAACATTAGTCAAGAAGATACCTTTGTATAAAACATGATTCTGATTCACCATAAGGTGTTTTTATGACAAAATGCTATTATCCTTATCTTTAAATTTGTGGAAATAAAATGACAACAATCACTGACCTGCACTATTATTCCAGTACACTATAGTATGACCTTCGCACTAGCTTACTAAATAATAACTTCCCAAAAACATACAAATCGTATTCACAATGTTCACTGAGTCTTAATATGCTCTCAATAAAGTTATTTTTCTCCTCTTGTGTTTTCTTTTTATGCTCAGATTTGTGATTGTGGTGACAGAAGAGTCCCGGATTATGCGCAGGGATTCAAAGGTAAGTCATCAGAAGTTTCATTAAGCACAAATATCTGGTCTTTCAGTTTTGTAGCTCCTTCGTTATTACCAAAGTCTTGATTCTGTAAACAATGTTCGGAAATGTCAAATGTCAAATATGAGTTTATTAAAACAGTACCGGAAAAGTGAAATGAGAAAATACTTTTTACTGCCTCACAAATTTATTGTAATAATTACTTTACACAAGGGTACAGCTCTTCTAGTAACGACAATGGGCCAGATGTCCGACCCTAAATTGCATGCGTAAACGGTTTTGCGATCGGTTTGAGCATGCAAAATGTTACAGGGCCATGTACAATTCCTAATTAGCAAGTTGCAATTAATTTTTGACTCGCTAATTAGGAATTGTGAGTCGCTATTAGGGAGGGGCGTGCCAAGGGTGTCCCTTCCTAATAGCAAGTCTCTACCCTATGTAAGAATGTTTTGCAACCGCAATTGATAAACACTAGCAGACTACCGCCCTCTTCAAGAGGGTGGTAATAGAGTCACAAATGGGAAGGGGTCTCCAGGGGACCCATTCCCCTTTGTGTCTGGCTCCAAAAATATTTTTTAACGGTAGGCAGTGGTCCCAGGGACCACTACCTGCCCTAAAAAAATTAAACACAAAGGTTTCATTTTTTCTTTTTGTAAATGCACCCCGTTTTCATGTAGGAAAACAGGCTGCATTTAAAAAAACAAATGCTTCATTGAAAACCAGTCCGAGACACATCCCTGGGTGGGCCAGCCATTCCCAATGGGGTCGCAAATTGCGAGTGGCTCGCTGTACATAGTCAAAGGCCATGCACAGCAGTGAAGGCTTGCGCATAGGGGGTTTTCTGCAGGTGGAGGGTTGGGACATGGCTTAGCCACAGGCCCTGTGGTCAACTCCCAGTGCGCATAGACAAAAGCCTTGCGCGCTGTGAGTTGCCATTCCCACATGGATAGGTGTAGGGCCTGGACTCTGGCCAGGCAAAACTGCCAACTCCTGGTGTACATGGCTGAAGGCCCTGCACATTGGGGGTTGGCTGTCCACAGAGGGTGAGGTGCAGCCCCTGGCCAGGAGCTAGGCCCTGCACCCTCCTACACTGTGCACAGTTAAAGGCCATACGCAGCAGGGATCGCACACCTGTGGTGGGATGGGTGCAGGAGGCCATGCACTACACCCAACTCCATTTCACACGGCTGAAGGCCTATACAGTGGAGGTCTGGCGAGGACTGGTAGCGGGGAACTCTTGCTTTTGGAATATGATAAAAAAAATCCAGATATTAACAAAAAAACAAGGTGCAGTTATGTTTGTCTTTGTTATAACAACTTACCGTAGCTTAAAAAAACTGAAATTCACAAAATAAACCATAGTTACAGGACAGGTAAGGCTACAAAATAAATCTGAAATTCACAAGTTATGATTCAGATCGAAATCCAGACCTCTCACACTAAATGCTATGCTCATGACCTCACTATATTTCTACTAATAAGTAACAACTTCTAAAAGCAAAATGTTATTAAACTCAAATACATAATCAAGCAAATTAATGATACTACATTCATGCTCCTCTATGTCACCGTGGTATGGGAAATGTGATATGTCATCTCACCTGTAAGATGATTAACAACATTTGTAATTGCATCTGTTTCATTAAGGGTGAGATCATGAGCACTGGATTTGATGTGTTTAATGTCTCCCTTGCAATAGTACCCAGATGTTTTGTAACATCAACAAGGATAAATATGTTGTCCCTTTCCTGAACTTTGAATACACGTGCAAGTGTTTGTGTTTAGTTGCAATACATTATTTCCAGAACGTGAGATTTACTCTCATTAGTTTGTCACCCGTTTGTTCGTTCATCACACTGCGCTGACTTTAGCCATTGAAAATGATGTCTGTGTATTCTCAAAATGGGGGACAAATCTCTTATATACCTTTTCAAGGTATACTGCACATAGTGGTTGTAATTTTCCAGGACCACACCCACATTAATAATTAACAAACAGAGGGGGGAGAGAGAGAGATCAGAATGGATTCATTCTCCCTCGGCATACATAAATAAACAGTTAGAATCCACTTCTTGGAATTGAGGGTGTCTCCTCCGCAGTGGGGAACACCTTTGTGTTTTTAGGTCCCCTCACACATGAACAGGCCCCTTGGTGTCATGCTTCATCATCGGGGTCATCGTACCCCTCTACGGGGTACGGCGTGCTGCGACCTACGGAGACGTGGGAGCACTTGTTTAGACTATGTGTGGTGTTGGTGAGGGGTTTATTTAAATAAGTGTGAGTGTATAGTGGGGTTTGGAAAATAGTGAAAGTTAAAAAGAACCTGGCTCGTGGGGTGACTAAAAATTATTTAATAAGCCCCCGGGCTGGTGCTGTTAAAAATGAGGATAGGAGGTCTCTACGCTGACAATGTGGGTTACCTCCTTTTTGTGTGCGTCAACATGTTTCGGTGCCAGAAGCACCTTCTTCAGGACGGGGTGCACAAATCCCCACCTTACTCACGTTTCTCTAACTAATACTAGAAATTTCTAATAAAAGTGAGGAAAAAATCATTACAGTGCAGGTTATGTACCTAGCAAAAAAAGAACGTTGTCTATTGATCAACTATTTTGCAGTTGCAGATAAACCTCATGAGCCAGTACGTCAGGATCTGGTGTGCTAACTAGCACGATTTCTACGAGGAAATACCTCTCGATCGATCCCTTCGTGGCTCCGGTGATAATATCCAGACTTACCTGGAGCGCTGTCCAATCTTTTTCATACACTGGCTATCTAAAACAGTTCATGATATACTGTTTGTCCCAAAAATAAAGGGCACTACTGTTGCCAAAACAACTAGACAATAAAGGGTGTAAGAGGTGCAACCCACCTATGGGCTTCTAAAACTGCCTTTGTTATCATTTCCTTTCTCATAAAAGAGATACGCCATGCTTGTTTCTCTGTAGGGATTTAATCACCAAGAGCTCATCCAGCTATTGAGCCTGTGAAGACTCCCAACAAATATTTCAGGGTCTTTTTGTCCCATTGATATAATCTTGCCCAAGAATGGGGAAATAGAAATACCTTGGCCAAGATTTCCTAACCTTTGAAGCAGAGCAAACCAGCAAGACAACTTGCTGTGCTGCGTCAAAAGGAGAGAGCAGGAATGCGCCATATCTACTAAGATATGGCGCATTCCTGCTCTCTCTCTGCCCAATAAACAACATAAGAAACGCCAATACTGATCTTCCTTCACTGTATTATTTTCACTGGGATACAAGAAACCATTCAATGCGGCCCAAAAGTTATTCATCCTTATCTTTTTAATTTTTTAGACTATAGGTTTTACTTTTGATTACTTTTTTTAAACATTATAAATAATTATTTTCAATATTACAATATACACAATATACACAGAAAAAATCCATTACAATTATACACACATAAATGGCATACAGTGAAAAACATTAATAAGCACAGACTGTTTTTCAACAATACATAAAACATTTAAGACACACAACGGACACAGACCCAGACAGGTGAGTTTCTATTTACAAGGTTTCAACCTTCTAATCAGGGCAATGTACAAACAGTGTATACATTTTAGCAGGAAAAAACTCTTTGTACGCCCAATTAATCAATTACCAACCAATGTAATTATTGTGAGAAACAATAACAGGTTTGCATTTTATGGACACTGTTTGAAAGGAAACTGGTCTAATAAGATATGACGCCTTCCTGCTCTCTCTCTGCCCAGGCATACTTGTGTCTGCCAAGCGTCAAGCAGGTATCCCTGCATCTTGGTGCAAGGATGCCTGCATTACAGTCAGGACTGTTTTTGTGCAGGAAGGGACACCTTCCTGCAAAAAAACAATCCCCAGAGGTATTTTCCTCTTTCTATGTGTGCTGCACAATGGAGTACACATAGAAAGAGGGAATAACAAGAAGAAATGAACATATTTCTCCTTGTTGCTCCTCGCCGGGGAAGGCTTAGCATTTTGATGCCTTCCCAGGTGTTAATCTTAGTACATCTGGGAATGCGCCTAAAAGCGTGGATGTAAGGGAACAACCACGCTCCAACTATGGAGCACTTTCCCCATGTAAAGTAATGCAAAGCAGTGTCTTGCGCTGTTTTATGTTACTCCAGATTTACTATGCTTCAAGGGATGTGTAGTTCCTAAGGGGCCAGGGGGGAGACAGGTCTTTTTTCGTGATGCCCTCACACACCCCGAAGGATGTCATGCTTCATCATAGGGCGTTGCTCCTCGTCAGGCTGGCCCTGGAATGCCAGATGGGCAAACCGTAAATGGGACTCTTTGCCGGAGATCTTTTAGAAGAAGCACTCTATTGTGTCTGGTCACCTCCCTACACCCCAGGAAACAGACCTCTAGTATTGCACTAGTTATCCACTTAGATGCCGATGAAGTGCCATACGACTCATTTGGAGCAACAAGGGCACGAAACATGTTGACGCACCACACAGCGATACCCTCTAGGAACATTGCATCCACATAGGGCATCCATACACCTTTTAATTAAGCTGGATCTATCTGAACCATTAAAATTACTTTTGAATAGGACTGATCCAGACGTATTTTAATATTCACTTCCTGTGCACTACACTATCCTTGCCCTCTTACCCGCACGCACCCCACAGATTCTTCTAAAAGATCTCCGGCAAAGAGCTCCATTTACGGTGAGCACGCTGAGCTTTGCAGCGCCAGCCCGACGAGGAGCAACGCCCTGTTATGAAGCATGACAACCTTCAGGGTGTGTGAAAGACCTGTGGGTCCCCTGGCCCTCTTAGGAACTGCACACCCCTTGTAGCACAGTTCACTAGGAGTCCTGTGTGCAGGACCTGTTTAAACAAAGGCTCCCGGTCCCACCCCTTCTCTCTTGACGTCTAGATTTACTATACCACAGAGAGCCACACAAGGTGGCTCTACATAGCACAGTAAATCTCACTTAAGGGCTTTCATTGCCTTTCATCGCAAACAAGGGCTTGCATTGCCTTTCAACGCTTACAAGGGCAACGCAATCAGTTGATAAATCTGAGCCCTTGTGTTTAAAAAACTCAAAATAACAACAAGCTATCAGGCCAGGTTGATACCTTCATTCGTATTTTTGGTGGTTAATTTTCGCTAGCCCAGAAATTCCTTCATCCTTTACCTTGGCACATATCTGCAGCAGATACTCCCTTTAAAGGGAAACCGAGAAAGCGTCGCACAAGCAAGCAGTCTTTAAGAAAAAGCATAAATGTGGGGTAGTGCTGAATTTAAGTGCTATTTTCAACTGCATTGCGATCAATTTCCTTCATAAAAGGTTAGTGAAATGGAGATTGTCCAATTGTCAACCCACTAAATCTTCAAAAAACATGTTGCTCTTTACATGGAAACTGGGATGAAAATGATGTGTATTTATGAGGCGGGATTTTTTTTAAAACGCATGTTCACATTTCCTTTGGGAAAAAAGAAGGGGAAGAAGATCCTCTCTTGTGTGTTTAAATTTTTTTGTAGTTTGCCTGATGCTGGCGTGTGCAGGTGAAACGCCAGTGAGTACTGTACCGCCTTTTAAATCTGTCGTCAGTGCACTGTTTGACTGTTATCATTTGGAATGCACTGGTTATTCTGTCTCTGTGTGTTGTGAAACTTCTATTTTAGATACTATCTAATGGACCATAAATATGTTTAATGACTGTTGTGACAGCATTTTTGGGATTAATGGTGTTGTGATACATGTTTATACAGCCCTTCTCTCACCTACATTACAAATCAGTGAACAGTCTAATCCGGTTTTCAGACTAGTAACACCCTACAGTCAGTGCTTAATTCTTATGAACAAAAATAAGAAATGCAGGGACCCAAAGGATTCCTTAGCCACCCACCGCTGGGGCTGTTGACTGTCAGGACTGAGGAATATCTAGGCCACCTAACCTTGGCTCCACCTCCTTTCTCTTTCCTATACTTCCCGTCTCTTTATCTCACTCTTAAAGGTTCTTTTCCATCCCTGCTTTCTCTCTTTGTCATTTTATTCCTAACTTTCCCTTCCTCCTTCTTCGCCCTTTTCCGCCTTTGTCTTTTGCTTTGGGGCAAATTCTGAAGATGAAAAATAAGAACGAGCCCTACATTTTAGTGCTGGAGTCAGGCACTGGAACCCATTGACACAAATTAAGCAATGCAAATAGCCCCTTACATCCCTTCACCTGGTCAAACAGTCTGGCTGATGCAATGTGCAGAAGTAGTAAACACAAAATGGCCCATGATCTGGATTCCAGGAGTATAGGCGACCTCATGTCAAGTAAAATCTTTAAAAAAAATTAAAGCTGTGCTACAATTATTCTTGTGCAGAAAGTCTATCTTCGTTCTATAACATAATGACATTCCAGCCAATCAGTGTTTTAAATGAGCAGATACTGGAGACACTTAGCACCTGTCTACTGGTCTGTAATTCTTAAGGGTGTGTACTGTCCTTCCACGGGTGGAGTACTTTAAGGGAAGAGTATCAGCACTTTCAGCGGTTAGTAGCGACACTTGTTTTATTTCCAGTCACGTAGCAAATCATGATCATGAAAAACTGGAATGCAGGAAAACAAACCCTGGATTTTGAAGTCCTTATTTTTGTTCCACTTTCTTAGCATATGTTGCCATATTGTGCCCATAAGTTTCAGTTGGTGTATGTGTGCCATAGTGAGCATCACATACCATTGTGCAATTTGTTAATATGCTTTAAACAACCATTTTGTTTAAAATGATTGTAAGAAAGATGTCAGTGGAGTTCCGTGGCAGACTTCTAATAGTGTTTTTACTTCTGCGGAGATAAGAATAACAATCCAAGCCATCGTGCACCAGTTGAGTGTGATTGGTTACAGTTAGTGTAATGCGGTCATTGCAGTTGCATAATATTAGCCCCTGCGGCCCCCACAGTGCAGAGGGAGACGAGCTCCAGGGGGCCCTCTCAGCTCAGTGCACTGTTCAGTTTTTGGTGGTGGGGCCTCCTCCATGTACTTTGCAGGGGGCACCTCAAATTTCTTTATGCCACTGGTGTAGTGTCCTGCTGGACACGTTCTACTGTCTCAGCAGACACTGAGTTTACAAGCCACTCCCTAGAGGGCTGGACACATTTGCACCCAACACCCATCCCTCACAGGTGAAGTGAGCCTGTTGATAAAAGGGCCCGGGTGCATGTGCTTGTGGCCAGTTCTACTACTATACACATTATGTCTGTATATTTCATGTATTAAGAATGTGGGCCTGGGGCTCATGACTGTACATGGCGGCAAAGGTTCTAAGCCCCCATACTGTGCTACCTCCAGTCATCCACCATACCTGGTGAGGAGCGTATTGATGTGGTTGAGATTACCTGCCCAGAGGAGGGGTCACTTCTCCTCCCCGTGAAGGGTGAGAGGGAACAGACTGCTTGGCCTTGGTTGCTGTCATCCGATGTGAGCACAGGAAGTGAGAGCAGCACCCTACCAACACAGTGAGACAGGCAGTCTAACATACAGCCAGGCACACGCCTCAGTGCCATAGTGGCACATGTAGACCCTGCTGAGCTCACTGCAAGCACCCGCCAGTCGCACCGCTGCAACGGGTGTCAAGGAAATCACCTGCACAAGCCTTACTGCATCACAGAGCCTGAAGCGGTCACTGCCCCCACCTTCACACAGAGTGACAAGAGAGCCAGTGGACTGCTACCCCAGAGCAGGCCAAAGAACTGGGTACTGCAACCCCGGCCCGCAAGGGAGAAGAGCACAATGTTAGAGAGGCGGTGCGGCACCGCACCAGGGCTGTGTAAGTGACTCTAGTGAAGCGGACCTACCAAAATCAACCTCCTCCGGAATACAAAAGCCCAGCATCAAGAGTCTATAGTGCCCAGCAACCTCGCCCTAAACATTAGCACAAAGGAAAAGGGTGAACACTGTCCTTGCAAGAAGCAGGACACAGAGACTATTCGCCCCCTCAACAGGTGCCAAACTGTGATGCAGGGAAGTTAGGGCGGAGAATCAAAGGCAGCGATATTGGCTGAACGCGGATGATGGACGCGGCATGGCCCTACAAGGTATGCCAGGGCCCACAACACGCCATGCTCCATATCAGCTGAAGCACTCGTAAACTGACCCCGCCTGTCACCATCTGTTACAGCGAGAGGAGAGGAACCCCTCACAAAATGCTTAGGCAAACTCCCAGGTCAGAGTGGCTACCACCCGCCATATATCCCCTTGCAGGTCTGTACCTACTGCGTACTGAAGTGCCAGCTGCTGATTGCAGTCACCACCAGTAAGAGGAGACCGGTTGCATCCTGCAGCAGCCTGGCTGACAACCTCGCCATCACACGCCTGCAAGACGAAGAGAGGCTGCTCGAGAGTGAAGCAAACTGCATGAGCTGTGGTGCCAGGGGTGCTATACCGAGACATCAGACACCCAATATCTTGCCTCGACTGCTTGATTGAAGTCGTAGCAGACTTGAGCAGAGTGAGAAGTGAGCCCATGTGTTGGCAAGCAAGGAAGGAGGTAGCTGCAGCGCCACCTACCAGTGAATAAACTCACTGCACGGACCACTGGGACATGTGAAGCAGCCTCACGGGGTTAAGATCTAAATCATGACAAGCCGCCCTCCATCACAAGCTCTTGCATTGCTCCACATACCGGATTGCAGAGGGTGAGAGCGGTGCCGTTCATACTCAGGGCCGCAGGCCAGCTGAAATCAAACCGAGACATGCTCAGTGTGCACCCCCCCATGTGGCAGTTGGCCACTACTGCATTGCTACTAAAGCAGATGAAAACCCGTTTGCCTCCCATGGCAACTACACTGCACCAGAGGGGATCTGATCCCTAGCATGAGGGCAGAGAGGTGCAGGCAGGAGCAATTAGTTTCGGTCCTGATAAAATGCAGATTGACCCTCTTGGCAACGTAGGCATGAAACATGTCGACCCCACGTTATTACTCATATTTGTAGCTATCAAGGTACATTATGACTTAAGGATAGCACCTCTGTTTTTACTTAGTCAAGGGACCTTTACCCCATAAACACCCCTTTGGTTACCTTAGACTATTTTATACACACCCCTATTACCACCCTATTTACCACACCATACCCTTTCATGCAATCATCTAACAGTGGCAATGATAAAATGATCTCAGATAAGGAGCCCCCAGGCCCGTCAGGCATTGCAGCACTGACTTGATGAACAGCACCCTATGATGAAGCATGATATCGTACTGGACTATGGGAACGCCATTCTAACAGGGCCACTGAAAGTTAACCTAGCCCCACTAAGGTCAGTCCTCAACATGGCAGCCCCACTCATTACTGCTGTAAAAAGATTTGATCACATCACACCAGCTCTCAAATGACTTCCCATGGAAGGTAGACGTATTTACAAACTGGCCTGCATCACACGCAAAACCCTTGACTCACCTTCCACCAGCTACCTTAACAGCAAACTAGTAAAAGCAGGGAAATCCAGAACTCTGACAAGCTTCAACTCACTTCTTCTCATCCCTCTGAAAGTGAAAAGGAAAACCACTCAGCGTCGCTCCTTCGCTGGTAATGTACCGAGGATGTGGCACTCACTCCCTAGAGACCTCAGATGCAATCCCTCGTTCTCCTGCTTCAAAAGGGACTTGAAACTCCATCTCCTCAACAAATTCTTTACCGACCAAGGTCAACTAACCTAGACTCTAATAACCTAGTTGACTCCCCCCTCAGTTGACCATCAAGGATAGGTGGTTACTGGACAGTCCCAACCACCTACTTTATTTTGTCTCCCTCCCCCCCCACCGTTTGCCTAAATATTGTGTTTTTGTTATGTTTTTGCTTATATTTCTCTTGCTTCCTTAGTTCATGCTATGTAATGCAACCTTTATCTCTCACTGGGTTTGCCTAATTATTTTGCTTTTGCTAATATATTTTTTGCTTCCTTAGATCTTGCTATGTAATGCAACCTTTTTCTCATGTGTATAAGTGAAGCGCTCTGATACCCACGGGTCAAGCTAATGCTATATACAACTTTTAAAATAAATATAAAATAAATAAACCGTACCAGGTGTGACCCCGTTGGTCGGCTTTGTGATTCCACCGGACTGTGGTTTGACATTTCCTACTAACGAGGAACTACTCCCCCTTAAGATTTTAGCAAACAGTATTCTAGGAGGAGCATGAGTCTAGGGCCGTTTAAAATATATAGCTCTCCTTCCCTCTCTTGATGAAATAAGGACATGTAACTCCTACAGCTTGTGACCCTCACTGTCTTATGTAACGCATCCTGTATATTGATTTACACACATATGGTTTGTTGTCAATGTACAATGTGTACATGTGAGGCAAAGTGCTCCATCACCCTAGACTGGGATGAGTAGCTCTATAAAAGAAAAAGAACAAAATAATAAGATTTAAATAGTTTATTTGTGTTAATACTGGGACTGACCAACACATCTAACATTCTTACAGTGCATGCATATCTAATATATACAGGAACTGAATAAAGTCAAAAGCATTCCACTCTTAACTAGGCCTTTATTGCATGTGCAGCTAGGTGTGTAGCTCCAGCTAGCTCCCAGCCAGGATACTCATCAAAGGGAGGCCTAATAGCCCCTTAACTTCTGCTCTTTGGTTGGAGCCCAGCTGGAATTTAAATTACCAAAGCCCCCTCCACTGCACGTTGCTGCTGGGTACGAAGCAGACAAGGTGCAGGCACTGCTGAATGTGTCCAGGTGTCTGAAAATTACACCGGGATGAGTTCAGCATATTCCTGTGGAGCCCAACTTCTTGGAAGTGTGGACGGCGATCAGTCTGTGAAAAGAGTGGGTAGATGCTAGCTACCTGAGTGCATCTTTGATTTGTACCCTGACCTCAGGGGCTGGCCTTTTAGGCCTGAAACACTTGATCCATCTTTCAAAGCGAGAACCATTGGCAAGAAGGTCTCGCCTCTTGGAACTTTTGGCTTAGCCAATGCTGTGCGTCACCGGCAAAACGCAATATGCATCAGCCCCAAAAAATAGAAAGAAAGGCAAGCACTGTTGCATCATTCTGCAGGTGTGTGCACCCGCCAACATGTAAATCCACGTCAGCAGAATGATGAAGTTGCACTTTTCTTTTTTAGAGTAAGTTGAACAATAATTTACCAATGAAAAAAGCATGAAAAGTTTTGAGAAAAACATTAAGAAACAATTTGATGTTTTTATCCAGAGTGTTGAGACACAGAGTGTCACTTTTCTCACAGAAGCTATGCCCTGAGCCCGAACCACGAGCAAATAGACACTTTCCCACAAAGACAGAGGCACCTCCTTCACTATTCAAATTCATTAACACAAACTAACTTAGAGAAATTGTTTTCCCACGTTCTGTCTGATCTTGCCTCAGAAAAAAAGACTAGCCTGCTTTGTTTCTCTTGGCTGAGGGGGCAGAAGGTTTACTTTGCGTGTTAAGGACAGAGTGAGATGAGAAAAGGGTTTGCTCAGCCGCCCTCTGGCCAAACAGAAGTCAGATCAGAAACTGTATTTGTTTACATTTCAGATCTTTGAATGTCTACCGGAGCGCGAGACAGGTTTATGGAGAGGGGAATAAAATGTTGACGGATGGGCCTGTAATCAAGTGCAGGCAGCAATAAATCACCGGAATGCCAATAAACGTTCCAGGAGAACCAGTGAAAGGTCACTGCAGTGTCGCCATACATCTTCCACCACCAAACAAAAGGCAGCCAGGCACACTGGGAAACGGGATACCAGGGCAGGCATCTGTCAGGGCTAATTAAGAATTAGCAGTGGGTTTTACACTTAGAACTGCCACAGTTCTGCTTTAAATAACCGAAACAACTGCGGGGTGGCTTCTGTAACATATGGCCGCGTGGTCAGCAGGAAGCGCCTCCCTGGAGATTTGTTGGGTATGGAAAGGCCAGGCAGAGCCCCATAAATCACATTTCAAGGATTTTATGGGTAGGCTCTGCGTGTGATCTGCGGGGGTTCAAGTTCTACGATGGGTGATTTAGAGTTTTTAAACAGGCTTTCTTCTTTGGAGTCATGTCGATTTTATAAAAGATGACTCGCTCTTCTAGGAAGTTTCAGACAGTCTTAAAATAAAAAGGATCATGTGTTTGTCCTTTGTGGCTCAGTGATGTTAATCTCTGTCTGCATTACAGTTTAGGGCAGACACGAACATTTTGTCTCGGGGATGAAAGGTTTGCAGCTTTAATTTGTCCACAACCTCTGAAGCAGAAGCTTCAGCCAATACATATTTTGACCGTTGCATGGCCAACAATGCAAAATCAATTGTATATAACTTTGTATATAACCAAATAACTTTGTATATAACCAATATAACTTTGTTCATTTTTTTCAAACTTTAACATCAGGACGTTAACGTTTGGCGGCTCTCATCAGCATTATCAGATTTGATAACCTTGAAAACAAGCATTAGCATAGCCAATAGGTCTCGCTTTTGGGACCTTATAAGTGTTTCGCCATGCAACAGTTGATGTTGTTGCAGTAAGGATATTGTGCTGCATAACTAAATACGGTCCCAACAGCGAGACCTATTGGCTATGCCAATGCTTGGTACCTCTTCCTGGCAGACCAAAAGTGACAAAGAGTCTGTCTCTCTGAATCTGCTGGATCCGGTAAGATAAACAGAAAGAGCACGCTTAATAAACTCAACATCTGCTGTTCCGTGGAAGGAGAAAGAAAGAATGTGAGAAGAACCATTTCCTATGAAGAGTGAAACTTAAAATTCATTTTAGGAAGAAATGCAGGTTCCAATTTATGTACCAACGCACCATCCAAGAAAGTATAGAAAGGATGATGACATAGTAAAGGAGACAGTTTCCCAAACATTCAAGTAGAGGTGATAGCCACCAAGAACAGAACCTTATATTATAGAAATATTAAATCCACTGTGGTTAAAGGTTTAAAGTCTTTAAAACCCAGCGACAAATCCCACGCAGGAGCTGAAAAAGGAAGGAGCAGGCCTAGAAATAGCAAAATGCTTAAACATTCTGGCCAACAAATGTTTTGCCTTCGAAATAACATCAGTATTGTAATAAAAAACATTGCAATAGGTCTCGCATTTACCCAAGTTTAAGCTATTGGCATTGTAAATGATAATGCCTTTCATTTATGTTTTAAAAACGAAAACAAAAATAAAAGACATTGTTATTTGCAATGTCAATAGCTCAAACTTGCGTAATTGCGAGACCTATTGCATTGCAAATGCTTGTTTTTAAACCCAGCAAGGATTAATTTAAAATGTATGCTCTTGGGTACAGGCAGCCAATGTAAGATTTATATAGCGCTAGCTTGACCCGTAGGTATCAGAGCGCTTTACATACACACTGTAAAAAAAAGAAGGACATTACATTACATAGTAGGCCAGCAGAAAGGAAGCAAACCAGAGGTAAAAAAAAAAAACAGCATGAAAAATAAATAAACAGTGATACGAAGGGGGAGAGAACAATAAAAAGAAAAAGGTGAATAACATAGTTCGGTCACCAACTATCCTTGAATGTCAAGAGAGAAAGGAGTCAACTCGGATATTGAAGTCTAGGTTAGTTGACGTTGGTCAGGAAAGTATTTGTTAAGGAGATGGAGTTTCAGGTCCCTTTTGATACAGGAGAAGGAGGGGCTTGGCTCGTCCGATGAGGTGGACAGGAGACCATGTCTACTCCGCACCCCTCGCTAAGAACAACAGAATATCATCAATGCTTGCACACTTTACACCATCGTACTGCCCACAGATCAGGGTTCCACAAACCTAACACTGAAAAATAATAATTCTCAACACCCGTAGTGTTGCAGAATAGCCCCCATGTAGGTGTACTTTACAGTTTAATGCAATTAGCTTGGGTCTTTCTGTATGATGCTTTGCCAGGAGCTATATGCAATATATGCATGCAATGTGTATTAACATCTCAGCCCCTCTTAATGCTTGCCTTAAACATGTTGTGGAGTGGATGGCAGGAAGTAGTCTTAAGCTTAATGGGGAAATCAACAAGGTGTTGGTGGTAGGGAAGAACCCTTCGAGAGGGATGGAAATGAACCGGCCTGACTCTCTGGGGACTCACCCACTCCAAAATAAGAAGTAAAAGCCTTGGTGTATGGATGGATGGATGGAAAAATTGCAACGGCAACGCAAGCTAAAAAACTTACAGCTGCCTGCATCGGCATATTAGGCGCTTTAGGAAAACTGCCTAGGTGTCTACCAGAGACCTCTTGCAGAAAGGTAATACAAGGTCTCGCTATGTCTAACCTTGACTATGAGAACTCTTTGCATTTGGGTAGCTCGAGGTCCATGTCGCGGCATGAATTCCCAGGCATCATGCAGTTGCCACTGCCCTGGTAAGCCTACATTGGCTGCCTGTACCCAAGAGGATACATTTTAAATTATTGTGTATGTCCACAAAGTGAGGCATGATGGAGGTGCTAAAATGATCCAAAATCAGCTTTCTCCATATACTACTGTAAGAATATTGCATTCTACTAATCAACATTTGTTCGCAGTACCCAGGACAAGTAGAACCAGGAGCAACTGCAGATCTTTGGCCTTCCTAGTGCCTAGATGCTGTATTGGGCGCCGCTGAACCCAAGGCAGACCAACTCGGAATCATCCTTTAGGAAAATGCTCAGAGATTTCTCAGTTGCAGTTTACCTGTGTGTTTCTCAGTGCGGGGAAGCCCTCATGGGTTTTTAGGTGCTTAAGAAATCCTTATGAATAGAATGGAATGGAATAGGCAATGATGAGATGGCCTTGTAAGCGGTTAAAGGGATTCCCACAGCAGTAAAAGGTCCCTGCCTCACACAGCATCTTAGAACAGTTCACGAGGCGCCTTCCCAGCTCACCCTTCAGTTGGGTATAAAAGCCACAGCAGGGAGTGTGACGGGCCACTCTCCCTCCTACCTCTTTAACCTGCCCCCTTTCCCCCCATATGCTCCCTTTATCTTGTCCCCTTTGCTCTCTAAATGTTTTCCCATTGAGACCTAGCTATTTGACCGATGACCGGTGGAGCTACCTGATAGCTATAGAGGAGATGGGCTGTGGACTTCCCCCTCGGCCGTCACCTACCCAGCCGGACTTTGGGCTGACTCTTCTTCGTCTCCTCATCCTATTTCCCTCCTACCCGTTACCCTACAGCCTTTCCCTCCTAAGTTCCACTTGTCTCGTCTTCTACGTTCGTGAACTGTTTTCTAGTAACTGATGTAACTTGTAACTTATGTAATTTTCTAACCTTGTGGAACCTTATGTAAAGCATTCTGGTACCTCCGGGTCTAGCTAGCGCTATATAAAACTAAAAATAAAAAAAAGGGGGGTTGCATCTGAGGACTCCAGGGAGAACGTTCCACATCCTGGGAGGGTTGCCTATTATTCCCTCTCTTTCTGTCTTTCTCCCCACTTACTGAAAACCGTGACTTGAAGAAAAGGTTCACAATCTCTATTTCCTTTTTTTCATTTAGTTGCTTCCCTGTGAGATGGATCCAAAAAAGACAAGTGTGCGCCTCGCGCTGAAGAGGAGAGGTAGAGGCAGCAGGGGGAGGGGAAGAGAGGAGGGGGCCTGCGCCGGATTCCCCTGCAGGGGCGAGAAGGAATCATATGTCAAATCTCGCTCCCGCAAGGGAATCGCCAAACGTGCACGCGTTGCCATTGAAGGCAATGAAATGTGTGCACGTTTTTGGCAGCCAAACTGAATCGATGGGTAAAGGTCTTTTTCCTAAGTAGCACATGCGCGCTGCGTAGGCGAGACCTAAAAACTGGGTGAAAAATGTAAGGCAATTGTAAAAAACAAACGTTACAAGACAGGAAACCCAATGGATGATATGAATAAAGGGTTTCAACACAATGATAAACAAAGTTTTAAAAACAGACTGCTATGCTTCTCGCATTTTCGAGGCTACCAACCAAAAAAAGGAGTAATTTAGAATTTACAGAAAAATGACAGATCTAGCACTCAATAATAATAAATGTTTGTTTCCTTTGTTGGATACCCAGTTTCAAACAACTTATGTCTTCAAAAAAATGGAGTGGACTCCACCTTCACTGGCATCCTACATCACTTTAACTCCTTCGCCTCAGGGCTAATTCCCCTCCTGTGTCTGGGGGGAGGGGGGCCGCGCGCTGCGCCATGGTGCTCGTGATGAGCTGAGCTCGTCATGCTGCACAGCGGAGCTGTGCTCATGACAAGCTGAGCTCGTCACAACTCCACCCACTCAATGGAACGCCCCACACAGGAGGGGAATTAGCCCCGCGTGGGCCGTCCACGGCCGTCATGACGAGCTCAGCTCGTCATGAGCACAGCTCCACTGAGCCTCATGACGAGCTCAGCTCGTCATGAGCGTCAAAGAAGTTAAACTTTGCTAGATGCTTCAGAGCCATAAACCCTATCACAAATTTTCAGTGCAACTGAGAAAACAAAATCTTTCAACTTATTAAGGGTAGCACAGACTTACTTAAAAAAACACTTTGACACACTCACCCTAGGCATTCTGAAATTATTGAGCTCCCTAAGCCATTGACGCGAGCCAGGATCCCTAAGATATACAATGATATGCATTTTGAAGAAGATAATGGATGCCCCTCTATGCTATTTGCACATCTCTTGGTCTAAGAGTGTACAAAGATAAATGCTACGACTTGTTGGATCTGTGCATAGGTTATGGCCAGTATTGTTATTCTTTGTGCAGTATAACTGATGGAAGCACACATCGGAATAGTCCATGACCTGGCATGTGAGAAGGTACATTACTTGCCACCGTACCCAGTCACATTACCAATGAGAACAGCCTGTGGCCATCCAGGAAACTCGATGAGCTGAAGGCTTTCTCAGTACGCTAACAACCTACCTTCAGCATCCTGCTGCATAGATTGTGGGCACTGCATAAAGGGCCTTGCTGAAAACCATGTATAGAGTACTTTGCCTTTTCCCACAGTATCTGTAAAGTATAGCTTCAGGCCATGACCGACATGTGCTACAACAAATCACACTTAAAAGAGGGGGAAGAGGCTACACTCCTACTCCAACCTCCCCACTGTTGAACTGTAATTAAAATGACCCACGAGACTCCATTTTGGGTTGCCATGCTCTCGGCAACCTGGTGAATAATTGCTTTCCATGTTTTTGTCAAACTTGCACAACCCTCCTTCCTCCTTGTGGTCAAGCCTATCTCCTAGAAGCTGCCTGTGTACCTCACCCCACAGTTGTGTCAGAGACTTAGCCACATCCTGCCCACGGTTGGTAACTCAGCCTGTCACGACCAACTACTGTGCCCCGTGACCACACCGACTGGTCAAGGAAGCACAAGGCTGTGCCCCGTGACCACAACATCTGATCAAGGAAGCACGAGGCTGCGCCCTATGACCACACAATTGGGCAAGGAAGCACGAGGCTGTGTACATTGTACAATCAGAGACAGATGTCCCCTGGCCACGATTGCACCACAAGACTGATGAAGAACTTGTCAGATGAGGAACTTATCAAAAAGTGGAACTATGTATTGTGCAAATGGGCGTGGCTAGCGCTATAATTATGTGTGCGCTACGGATTGAAGCAGCAGTCTCCGTAGAATTGTCTTTGTACCATTCTGGGACCCTGTCCTCAGCTTGAGCTAATAAATAACTTACTTCCCTCCACGGCTGGTTGTCCTGGTCTCTTTGGTAATGTATGATTTAAGCAAGAAGAACCCGTAGATTCTAGGTGTCCCCTGCACCGCTGGCTTTGACTCTCCTAGTGGGGGAGGGGTTTCCAAAAAGCCGGTTCTACAATTTGGCACCCAACATGGGGCGTCTTCGGTGGTCGTCATCGAGCCTGGTGGTCGTGAGGGGTCCGTGATCGAATTCCAAGGGAGGCGCGCCACTACATGGGCTGAAAATTGTCTTTGTGGGCCCGAGGTCTCCGATTGCGTGATTCCTCCCTCCAGTGGGCTACCCGACTGCGGCCCCAACTGACGCCCCAGTTCTCGTTCCTAGTTTTTGGAGATCGAGACCTTTGTGACACTTGCCGTGTGATGGAAGATTAACAGTCAGGTAAGAGTGGGAGTGGCCCACTTCTTTGGTGAATTGTATTTTGGTTTTGGGTATTGTTCGACTTTTGCAAAAGCCGAGGCCAGAGGGTAAGTACAGTTGTATGCTGTAAATATTAGATTTTACCCTTTGATGTTTGGAGCCAGAATACACGTCTAGAGATGCGTGGATAAGTTTCGGAAATGGTGTTGTTGTTATTTTACACAGGACTCCGCATTGGAAGAATCTTGTCCGATTCCTTCTTTGAGGACCCCATAATCATGAAGTCTATGCTAAACATGGTGTTGGCCCGATTATGTTTTCCTCACTTTGGCACAAATATACAAAAGGTAGTGCTGAATTACAATGGCCAATGTACGGTAGTTTTGAACCTCCTGTATTAGATAATTTAGAGGAAAAGTTGTTTCAAAGAAAAGCTAGACCTGCGATGTTTGATTCCTTTCGGGTTTGGCGCAAGGAGTCTAAACAGAAAGAAATCATGCAAAAAAAAAAATGAAGCTAAAATAATGCGTATGAGTGTGATTCAGAAAGCCCAGAATCATGATAATCAGAGAATAGAAGAGGGTATAGTAATACAGGATAGATTAAATAGAATGCAGGTAGATGGATGTTACATTACAAAGAAGGTCCCCGAAAAGGCCCGGGACAAGGAGGATGACCCCCTCATGTCCTCCATGTTAAGCACCCCTCCACCCTATACCCCTGCCATGTATCCGGTCCTTGACCCTACACATTTGACCCCCGCTACTGCTTCAGTTGTTGCCCATGCCCTGGTCCATCCGATACCTTAGCCACTCGTTCCCAACGCTCCGACCATTCAGGCCACTGTACCAATGGAAGTCCACCTTTCCCTTCCCCTTGTTGCACCTTCCACTGATCCTGTACCTGTCCAACCTAATGTGCCTTCAACTTCTGTTGTAACCAACCCATTTCTTGTTGACAGTCATCCAACACCTTCCCCCAGTGCAGGGCTATTAGCGAATGCCTGGTCAGTGATCCATGATTATATCCCTTATGTAACTCCGCATAGAACAACCCACTCCCAGACGACGCACCTTGCGCAGACTGATAGGTAGTACACAGGAACAACTCGCTATGAGTCAACAAGCTTGTATGTGGATGGAAAATAACACTATGTACACCGCTCAGGATATATGGATGACAATGGATCAGTAGACACGCATTCAACAGATTTATATTTTTTGTGAAATGTGTGACATACTGATCCAAATGTGGGAGGATTTTGTAGAATCAGGTCCACCCCCAGGTCTGTCTGACCTTCGCCATAAGGTTGAAAAAGGGGATGTACAGGGCCCAGCACTAATATGCGATCTTATCACGCTGGTAGCCTATAGAGACTCCTTATCTGGTGTTATGTTAAATAAGGGTTTGCCAATGAGGGAGGTACAGCCTGTTTGGAGTGACCGCGTTGTTGGCATAGACGGCAACCCTGACACACCGGCAGGTTTTAGACAAATGTGGGTCCATGTCACTTGGAAAAGGCCAAACACAAAAAAGGAATAACAGTGCTAGAAAACTTGCAGCTAGTATGATTTGTGGCACACACTTGGTTTTAGAAAACTGCCCTCATCCACAATCTGTGGCATGCTTCCTCATAGAGCCTGCTAAAACACCCCTGCACAGACCAACACCTGGGGTGGAGCAAACTTGTTTTGTTTCCGCAAAGGACTCAAAACTCTGTTTTTCAATCAATGAGATGTCGTTATCAGCTAGCTTCACTATGCCTATCCTTTTTCCCTTCTTGAGTCTGTCCCTGGCGCCGGGAAACCCACTGCGGGTAGCTGTTGCGTGTTACAAATTTGAATAAATAAAATAGGGAGGGGAAGACAAACATAAAACAATAAAAGGGATCTGAAGAAATAATAGTGCCGAAGTGAGAATATTAAACTGGGTCAGGAGTGTGCAATTACACTTTTATTCCTAGACTACCTGGTCAGGATTAAAATATATAAATAAAGGATTGTGGTATCAGGGAATATTAATGACCCCACACCCCTCCTCTCTGCATGTTGGTCAACCTGTTTCAGCCAAATATTTCAAGCCCTACACGGGTCTTCCAGCTTTCATCAGGACCTACGCTCCCCTTGATTCCCCTTATTTCCTACCTTCAATTGATAGGATGAAGATAGACCCAATGTGGAAATTGGGCTGTAATGCACATTTCAGTAGTACTGAGGGCCTTATTTATGAAGGCCTGCAACACTTTTATGCTGTTATTGCGTCACTTTTTGCGGCGCTGTGGCAGCATAAATAATGCGCCACATTGCGCCATATTAACAAAGTGACGCATCTAAGCAGATGTGTCACTTTGTAAAAGCCTGCTCTACATTTTACCTGTATCAGGTATAATGTGTGCAGAGTGGGCATTCCCCCGCAATAAAGGGTTGTAAAAGTGGCGCATTGATCTCACTTCTAGGACACTACTGCGTCTATATCTTATGCCTGCCTCACAGACGACGTAAGATTGATGCAGGCCCTTTCGCATGTGAATGGACACATTGCTGAAGTTGTGTCTGTTTTCAGACACATTCCAACAATGTGTCACTTTTGTGCCTACAGATATGTTAGAAATACGGACGTATCTGTGAATCCTTGTGACATGGAGTGCCATACATTAATACGGCGCATCCATTGTGTCGCAAGGAGAGCGCAGCGAACACTGTTGCATCGCTGTTTTGTCGCAGCGATGTGACAGCTTTTATGAATGAGGCCTTGAGTTTCACCGTCGATGCTGCTTAAAAAGGCATGGGAGCAAGGCCGACTCCCTGTAGTCACACATTCATCAAGCTGAGGCCGCTGCTTCCCTAGTTTTCTCTGCATGCCGTGCAGGTACTACACACAAGGCCATGGCATGCATCCATGCTTTGTGGGAAGAATCTTAGGCTATAGTTCACAAATGACAAGGCCACATCTTATGCCCTGTAGATTGTGGGCCAATGATCATGCCCTGTGCACTGTTTCACTTACACAGAGGCCCCCTATTCATCTTTTTAGGTTTGGGTATTACAGCACACCTGTCTTACAGACCTGTTATAAACAACATAGGTACAGTTGGCTTTGGATCTGTCCATTTCAAACATTGGATTTCTTCGACCAGTGTATTTCAGCCAATGGCTTGAGACTTTGTCAATGATGTTTTGGCCCAAACTACTGGAGTATTCAACAACCGTCAACGCCAGCAGTCTACAGTCACACAAACACACTGTAAATAGATTTATATTACATTTTGTTCTGTGAAAGATATTGTAGCACAAAGTTTAACATTCTCTTCCATCTACACAGGCCACACAGATTACACAATCTACATTTCTAAGGTACATGTCGCTATTTTTGAGCCACTGGGTATCCGCCCTGGCCTGCCCCTCCAGTACCAAGGATAAAAAAAGAGAATCCACAATGCCAAGAAATCAGGGGTGACACTATTGAACTATAAGCTATTCTCCCAACCCAGTGTGAATATCCCTGCAGAATAAAGATTCTGACCTGTCACCTTGGTGCTGCCTCAAACAGAAATTGTGAAGAATGTATCTGTCTGAATGATTTTTGGATGTGTGTCCCAATCCCACCACTAGTGCAAACATGCCAACAAGGTTCTTCACCCTGCGCCCGAGCCATAAAAAGCAGATGCTGCCAGCAAGGTGTCATCTGAAAACGTCAATCACCATATCGGACAATTGCACCACAACTGCTCCCCTCTTGTTAACTTATGGGGGATGTGACCCAAGCGATCGGGCCTCTTACAAACGTTTGGCCACCTTAAGGTGCCTGTTCCAGAAACATAAATCATATAGATCTTTTGCTACAGACCTCATTCGTCTAGGTATAATATTTGAGTAGGCTGTGCAAACCTCTGAAATTACCTGGCCCAACCATGCAAACTCTGCTAAGACACATTCTCTCCGAATTTTTGCGTTCAAGTTTTACAGATTGTTACCATCCAGGTGAACGACAATGAGGTCTGTAGACTAGAGTACCTCACAACTCTTTAAATCCTCTACTATCTCTTACAGTTGTGTGATCCTCAGGCCTCCCTCTTCACAACATCTGAAGAACACATTACTCAAGGCTATTGGCTGTGGCTTATGGAGATGGTTCAACCAGTATCCCACCCACCGCACAAAGTAACACCCAAAAGGCTTTTGATCACATGGCTACTTTCAGAAAACAAAGAGAAGGAAGTGTGCACGGGGACAAAGAAGCCACCACACAAGTCCAAGGCATACATAGCATTTGAAGCAAGAAGAAGATCAGTTCTCTAATGCATTTCATTGGGTCTTGGGTAAACCCTGCTTCAGTTGTCACCCTGGCTGCACCTATTCGAACGGAATGGGATGAAAAATGTGATGGGGTAATTTAGCTTGCCTTTAGGGTGACATTCCCTGGTCTGGAACACCCTAAATTCGGGTGGAAATCTAAATAGGCCCTCCTGAGTGCCAATGTTCAGATTAAGATTGCTGGGGCTGCCTGCGGTTCAATGAATGGTTCTTTCCCGCAAAGGTCTGGTTTTGACCTGTATAGCATGATGACAATTTATTCTATGAAACATGTATGTCATGATACTGTGGACTCCCTAAGTCATCCTGCTTAGACCTTCTCATGACCTTGCCAGCTTTAAAAGTGAGAGGCTGGGGAATTGGGTTTGAGTCTTGGCAGAGACACTCAAAATCCTGTGATCCTGGGCAAATCACTTAATCACCTAGTGCCTAACAAAATGAATGTGTTCATCTGTAATGCAACTGGTGCTCATGTAAGGTGCTCTGATACCTTTGAATAATGTTTGCAGTATATAAACCCCCCCCCAAAAGGTGATAGAGAAAGCAGAATCAAACAACTTCAAATTGTATATTGAACTTTGCGAAGTTGTGATAAAATTGCTCTCAATTTTGAGTGTCTAGAGGTCTCCTGGAATCTTTCCCAGGGGCATCAAACTGGCCCAACCTGCTAATTCTTCCTGTACTAGTAAGCTGTTTCATCATAATTGTTTTGCAAAGAAGCATATTGTTGACACTTGTACCCTGGAATATGAAACCACACTGCCCTGTTTTTGCAGCACTCCTAGGAAAAGACATAGTAAGTTGACAGAACAAATTTTGCTGGTCTGGTACACTGGTAAGAAAGATCTGTAATTTTGAAAACGTTCCTGTAAGCCACTCATGTGGTCTTAACGAGAGATGCTGCCCCTAGGACGGTAATGCAGGGCACCAATCCTCCACAGCTCTTCTGGGAACTCTGACATCCACTCCTCTGCTTCTTGGAGGAAGATCTGGAAATCCTGTCGCTTGGAGCTACATACAGCATCAACAGTATTATTGTAAACCTCCAGAACATGTCTAGCTATAAACATTATATTAAGCATCATGCATAGGAGTATCAGCTAGCTGTTTTAATAGTCTCAATGTCTTCTTGTTTGATTCACACAGTTGGAGTATGATACTCCTCTTCGTGAATTCTCATAACCATTGAACCAACAACTATTATGTGGAAGAGTGTTTTATATTCCTCACAGTGACAGGAATGCTCATAACTGTCTTAGGTTGCTTGTGTTCTGGTTCAGGCAGGAATTGGCCTGGTAGTTCGGGGTGGAGTGCTCCTATTGGAGAAGTGTCAAGACTGATTTGCGAATAACTGGGTGCAAACTAAAGTGTCATAGTGTGCATATTAATGATGGCCTAATTACCAGTGGTTGAGTTTAATTCAACCATTCCATCCATCACTTTTTTGTGTACTTCAAATCATGCAGGTGGACCTTTGGTGGAATCTACTGTACCCATGAACAGGAAATCACCTAGGTAATTAATGATGTTCTAGGATCCAGGATTATGTATAAATATCCACTCTATTGCAGAACTAAACTGCTCAAACTAAGTGCAGGAGAGTGGGCAGCCCATTGGCATGCACTTGTTAAAACAGTATTCATTCCTGAATTAAAAACCCAGCAACTGATAATCATATGATGAATCAAAAGGTAAAAGTCTAAATGTGGATTCTATATCAGTTTTTGCCAGGAGAGCCCCAGCCCAATCTCCTGATAGCATGGCACAACAGATACACGCTTGACTGAACAGAGCTGTGCTGTGGATCAATGGCATAATTTACTGCTGCTCCTATTGGGGCAGAAAGATTATGGATAAGCCTAAATTGCCTGAGCTCTTTTTTAGGAACCATGCCCAGTGGGGAACAAACCACAACCTCTAAGTGTGATGTAATGAAAGAACCCACAATTCCCCCCTTTTCTGATTCTTTCTGCAGTTTCATGGTGAGCACACTTGATTGAGATAAGAGTGGGATTACATTCTAACAATTATGTATAGGTGAAACCCCTGGTGCTGTGATCCTAAATCCCTGGGCTAAACCCTGGTACACAACTTGGCACACTTTTATTATTCAGATATATATTAGGCCAAGGTAGCAACCAATGTTATTACACAGGAGTAGGAGTAAAATTAGGGGGAGGATTTGTTGGCCTCCTTGTCTTTTTCATAGGATTTTGAATGCACCTAAATTCAGGGTGAGAGGGAAGCTCACAGACGGATCACACATGCTTGAATGTACACAACCAGTAGGGCTTGTGCAGACCTTCCAGCATGGAAGTCATTTAGGGGTATTCAGGGGTCGCAGCTGCACATTCTAGTTCGCTCCCTGCTATTTGTGACACTTCCTTTGCAACCCCTGGCCTCAGAGTCGGAAAAAGGTTATTACTGACTCTGTAATGAGTACAGTTTGAAGGTCAAAGAGCAAACAGTGGCACTCAATGTTTGACATAGTTAGGAGGAACACAACTAAATTTTGTAAACAAAGTTGACTGGAAAAAAATCGGATTTTAAAGTCTTAAAACAAGTAAGCCAAATCCAATACATTTTTCGTTTTCCAGGAGCAGGGTTCAATGTTGGCCCCTTGCTATTTGGGAAGCATGGGTTTTTGAAAGCATGATTTAGTCATATCTTTTAAGTTGAAAGTTGCAGGTGAAGCTAGACAATGGATGGAGAGACCCTGTTTGCCTCTAAAATGAAAGTAAAATAATCAACTGCCTCGCTTAAATGCTCACTTTTCTCCTGTCAAATCAGTTAGTACCCTAAGGATGTGAGTGCTGACAGACATTTTGTATTTGAGAATCTCACATGCAAAATGTCTCTTCATTACGAGAAATAAGGGAGTTGTTAAACAGATAAGTACAATGGCCAAAATATTGGGAAAAATATATTATGATACAAAAATATAATGTAAAGAATATCAAAATATAAGTAATATCGTCAACAGGAATATCAAGGTTAAAAATATAGGGCCTGATTACGATGACGGTGGGACTGCCACCGACAGCTCGCCATTGTAAGTAAGATTCCCGCCCGCCATATTAGGAAGGCGTGCGGATGGTTAGTGGTTAGAGAGACTGCAACAAATCTGACAGGCTCAAGGAGCCTGTTGGACTGTCCCAGGAAAATCCAATCCCTACAATGGTGGCTCTGCATGCCAGGCACCACCGTAGGGATTATGATGTCCTTCTGCGCCAGCCATTTTATGGCATTTTACCCACCATGAAAAAGGCTTGTGGAAAGGGATATTGGGGGCCTGTAGTGGGCCCCCCTTGCCCCTCACCTGTGGGTTTTGGGGGGCACCTATAGTGCCCGCATATCCTGCACCATGTGGCAGGCACCCCATGGTGCCTGCCACGTATTGCAGGGATATGTGTAGTGTCTCCTTTTTGTGCTGCGGCTTGCGCTGCAGCCTGCAGCACCCACCGCAATGCAAAATATAGGCATTGCGACCGTTGTGGTGGGGGTGGCATCCTAATGTCTATGGCGGGACCGCGGACAGCCTGTCGGGCTGTTCCATCTCCGATAGGATGGCAGTGGGGTAAAGTCTGACTGCCATCATAATCAGGCCCATCGTTTTTAGTGTTATTTGTAATATCGTAGCGATACAAAAGGGGATGATGGACGGAGCGTTTGAGCAAATCAGACACTCACCCCCAGTCAACTGATCTGGGTTTAATCCATCACCATTCTTTAGCTCACTCCTCCACCCCAGTTCAGACATGGCCATATGCAAATCAGTCTGACACTGTGCCTCATGGGAACAGTCCAGCCCAAACTGCCAAGCCATGTCTTTCCTGGACCGGAAACAACCATCCTGGGCCTGTTTTCGGATTCATAATCCTCATCAGCCAGGCTATCTTGAATCCAGTGGCAAAGTGAGCAAGGGACTCACGTCTGAGCATACCCTGCCAACTTAGGGCGAACAAAGCGATACAAAAGGGGATGGTGGACAGAGCGTTTGAGCAAATCAAACACTCACCCCAGTCAACTGATCTGGGTTTAATCCAACACTATTCTTTAGCTCACTCCGCCACCCCAGTTCAGACATGGCCATATGCAAATCAAGCTCACGTCTGAGCATACCCTGCCAACTTAGGGCGAACAACGCGATACAAAAGGGTATGATGTAATATCGTTGCAAAAAATATCAGTGTACAAAATATCATTGCATATGATATAGTTTGTGTTAATTAGTATTAATTTATTGTAGTGTGATTTATTGTATATGTGTATTATTTTTTATTTATGTTTTTAGTTATATAATTTGTTAGTTATGACTTTTTTAATTTGATTTTAGTTGTATTAATGCATATATTTGATTGCTGAATACTTTTTTTAGTAGCGGAATATTGCGCTTTTAGGGGTTAAGGGTGTCAAGATTTTAAAGAAAATATGTTTTAAAAATAAATATTTCGTATATAATTATAAAGATATACAAGTTAATAATGTTTAATGTTATTTTTTATATTAATTGTTTACACATATTTTAATGTGATGTCAATTAAAATATATATTATTAGTATTAAAGAATTATAATAATATTATAAAATGTAAAAACCTATTAAAATATTTTTAATTTAAAGACTTTTTAGAAAATATGTCGCAATTTTAAAAAGCATTTTTTTAAATATTTAAAAGCGTGTAATAAATCACATTTTAGAATCACATTTTAATTTTTTTGTGATAATTATGTTTTAAAATAAAAAATATATTTCAATTATTTTAATGTATGACTGTTAATTTTGTATTTTGATTTTATTTTCAGTGTATTCTTTAAAGTTTATGAATGGTAGTAAATGTTTTCAACAGTACATTAGTTTTCAATATTCATTCAAATATTAATTTTATCTATTACATTTTAAATATGTATATAAAGTTTGTAGTTTAGATTAGTGTGTTTTTGCATGAAATTTTAGTTAGTTTTATATAAAATGAAATGTATGATTATGAAGTATTGAGTGTGTATGAGAGCTTTTTAATATGTATTACCTTGTATAAAATGTTTTATTTTGAAGTACATATTGTATATTTCATCTCTTTAGCATCGAACACCTTCTTCAAATAGCCTTAGACTGGAGTGGGAATAGTAAATGTCATCCAACCTCTTCCCCCAGTATGATTACATTGGAGTGGGAATAGTAAAAAACATTTGTTAGTGTCCAACGCCTTCCCCAAATTGGTTTAGATTACAGTGGAAATAGTAAATGTCACCCTTTTAGTGTAAAAAACACCTTCCCCTAATTGGTTTAGAATGGACTGGGAACAGTAAATGTCACCCTTTTACTGTCCAACACCTTCCCCCAATATGGTAAGATTGGCCTGGGAATAGTAAATTTCACCCTTTCAGTGTCCAACGCTTTCCACAAATTGGTTTAGATTGGAGTGGGAAAAGTAAATTATACCCCTCTAGTGTCCAACACCTTCCCCATACTGGTTTTGGTTGGAGTTGTGATAGTGAATGGCCCTCTTTTAGTGCCCAACACCTTCCCCCAATATAGTTAGATTGAAGTTGGAATAGTAGCTGTCACCCCTTTAGTGTCCAACACCTTACCCAAATTAGTTCAGGTTGGATTGGGGATAGTAAATGTCACCCTTTCGTGTCCAACTCTATCCCCCAATGTGGTTAGATTGGGGTGGGAATAGTAAATGTCACCTCTTTAGTGTCCGACACCTTGCCAAAATTAGTTTAGATTGTAGTGAGGTCAGTAAGTTTTACCTTTTTAGTATACAGCACCTTCCCTCAATATGGTTAGATTGGAGTGGGAATATTAAATGTCACTCCTTTAATGTCCAACACCTTCCCCAACATGGCTTTTTCGGAGTAGTATTAGTAAATGTTTCCCCTGTAGTGTCCAAACCCTTTGCCAAATTGGTTTAGATTGGAGTGGGAATACTAAATATCACCCCTTTAGAGTCCAACACCTTCCTCCAATGTGGATAAATTGGACTGGGAATAGAAAATGTCACCCCTTTTGTGCCAAACACATTTTTTAATGATTTTTTTGGAGAGCAATAATTAAATGTTATAGTTTCATTCAAAAAACATTTATTTTGCTTTTATTTGCCTCTATTAGAAATGCTTGTGTCATTTTTTTTATTATTGTTGGTGATTAGCAATATTTTTTTTAATTAGTAGGCTTGTAAGCAATAAAATTATTAATCAAATTTTTTTAGAAAATAAAGACGTCACATTGTTCTATCTTTGTTTTTAATTTTTATTTATTGTATATATTTAAATTTGTAATCATATATACTTCAAGTAAAATACATTTTTTATAAATAACACATTTTATCATTATTTATATTAGTAGAAAACATGTAAATTATATTTATATACATTTGTACATATTCAACTTTTATTTTCCATTAACAATTTTGTATTTCATAACCTTGTTATATACATACTTTTTGCATATGTTTTATCAGTATATATTAAATATTTGTAAATTTTGTATACTATTATTTAATTTATACTTTACAATTTTTTCATATTTTTTATAACATTGTTGGATATGTTTTATATGTGTATTAACTTTTTGCATGTTATAAAACAATTCATGAACATTTTACAATATTTTTCCTTTGTGTCTATAGGGAGATAGTCTTTTTTTGTTTCATTTCGATGCCATTTTTTTTACCGCTACCTTCTATTTTGTAATCTATTTGTGAACTTTTAGTCTATTTTCCTAGAACCAGATCGCCGTAAAGTGCTGCTGTTTGTTGAAACCAGTAAGCCCTTTTTTAAGGGTTTTGAGCTTAGGGGGAATTTAGGAGGGAGGACTAGAAATTAGTTATAGTGTTGCTCGTGGGTTTTTTGTGTATGTAGATGTATTTCTGTTTTTCACTAGTTTGTTGTTTAGCGTTTTTGTACACTATTCTAGTAATGTCTCATTATGTTATGTTAAATTGTGTAATGTTAGTCATATTTTGATGGCTAACTGTTATGTATATGAATTCAAGGCTGAGGTTTCTTACTGGAGGTGGTGTCTTGCCATTTCCACCTCCTGGATTTTTGCATTGAGGAGCCTCTTGCGGGGGAGGGATCTGCTGCTGCTGAAACAAGGGGTGTCTGCAGATGTGTCTTCTGCGGTGTGTTACTGCTACAACGCATCTTTTACAACGTAATGCTGTTACAACGCAGCTATTACATCGCAAATACCATTACAATTCATGCCATTACAACGCATGGCATTACATAGCAGATGCTATTACAACGCATACCATTACATCGTAAGTATTGGTAAGTATTTAATTTTTTTTTTTTTTTATTTAATATTTTATAATTGATTTAATTATTATTAATTATAAAAAAATATTTATTTCGTTTTTAAATATTATAAATTAAATATATTAATTTAAGTATTTTTTAAAATAAGTAAGAGTATAGGAGTATATGTTTTGGGGTACTGATGTATATGTTTTGGGGTTTTTGGGTATTTTTTGGTTTTAGGGCAGTGTTTGGGTTTTGGGGTACAGGGGTGTTTTTAGGTTTTAGGGCAGGGTTTGGGTTTTGGGGTACAGGGGTGTTTTTTGGTTTTAGGGCAGGGTTTGAGTTTTGGGGTACAGGGGTGTTTTTAGGTTTTAGGGCAGTGTTTGGGTTTTGGGGTACAGGGGTGTTTTTAGGTTTTAGGGCAGGGTTTGGTTTTGGGGTACAGGGGTGTTTTTAGGTTTTAGGGCAGGGTTTGGGTTTTGGGGTACAGGGGTGTTTTTAGGTTTTAGGGCAGTGTTTGGGTTTTGGGGTACAGGGGTGTTTTTAGGTTTTAGGGCAGTGTTTGGGTTTTGGGGTACAGGGGTGTTTTTAGGTTTTAGGGCAGGGTTTGGGTTTTGGGGTACAGGGGTGTTTTTAGGTTTTAGGGCAGGGTTTGGGTTTTGGGGTACAGGGGTGTTTTTAGGTTTTAGGGCAGGGTTTGAGTTTTGGGGTACAGGGGTGTTTTTAGGTTTTAGAGCAGGGTTTGGGTTTTGGGGTACAGGGGTTTTTTTAGGTTTTAGGGCAGGGTTTGGGTTTTGGGGTACAGGGGTGTTTTTAGGTTTTAGGGCAGGGTTTGGGTTTTGGGGTACAGGGGTGTTTTTATGTTTTAGGGCTGGGTTTGTTTTTGGGGGTACAGGGGTATTACGACTTTATATAAATTAAATTAATTAAATTAATTTTATTTAAATAAATTACATTTATAACTATATTTACAATTATTAATTTAATTGTATTAATAAACGATTATAATTAAATTATATTATTTAAAAATGTTTAATTGATTAAATTCTTTTAATTATATTAAATATAATTATATTATGTATTATTTATAATTTAATTAAATTATAATTATAATTATAATTATCTTTATTGTAATTAATTACATTATATTATTTACTATTTATAAATTTTTTATATTTCATTATATTTCATTAATTATATTATTTTAAATATATTAAATTAATATCAATTTTAATATTAATTAAATTACTATTATTAAATTAATTACTGTTTTAAAAATGTTATATTATTTTTATTTTTTTAAATTAATTTAATTAACTTTATTACATTTTTTTTTAAAAAAGATATACTTACCTATACTTACGATGTAATGCCATGCGTTGTAAAAGTATCTGCTATGTAATGCCATGCGTTGTAATGGCATGCATTGTAATGGTATTTGCAATGTAAAAATCGCGTTGTAACGGAACGCGTTGTAATACATCGCGTTGTACTGACACCAATCCGTCTTCTGCTGGCCCGGATGTAGTTAGACCACAGTAAGAGGTAGATGGTGGTGGAAAAGCTCTGCAGAGGGTTGTGTTGATGCCCTGCAGCACCCCAATGAGTTGGCCCATGTTGGTGGCCAGCTCCTGGTATATGTCCCTCTGCAGCTACTTCATCTCCCGGATTTTCATCAATACCTGGCTCATCACGTCTTGGGAGCCCAGATAGGGTCCCAAGAATTGGTCGATGGTGGGCTGGGTATAAGTCAACCCAGTGGCCTCACTCAGCAGGCCCATAGTTACTCTCCCATGAACCCTAACCCCACAGGCCTGTGCCCTTGTCCCAGGGTACCCTCTCCCACTTGTTCCCCTGTGACTACGTTGGTAATTGTCACCTCAGGATCCAGGACTGGGGGCACAAGATGGTGTTGACTTTGCTAGTAACACAGGTTGGAGGGACAAGGGTTGCCTGAGGTTTTGCATCTGGAGTGGTAGCTGTTGGGAGCAGAGTGAGACTCACTGTTGCCATCTGCCAAGGCTGACCAGAAGTGCCAGGACGGTCATCCACCTCCACATGCCCAGGAGTGTTGTCATCACTGAGGGCTTCATACGAGGGTGGAGTGGTAATCTGTTTGGTGGCCAAGCTCCACTTAGGTGCTGTGCCAGATCTACCTGTTGAGAAATAGAGAACATTGTTATTGGTGAAAGTATGGCATCTAGATCCAAATATTTTGTGTCACAGTAAGTAGAGACCTAGGAAAAACAAAGTAGGTAGAGATTACTACTGTGATATATTTCCGTGGTATAGAAGTTGTTAATAAGACATTTGGATACATTCATATACATGCACTAGAATAGAGCAGCTCATTAGATGTGCTGATATGTTGCATTTTGATTAAGGAATGAACATAACATTCCCCAAACATTGAAGGCAGCACAGTGGAGATGTAACATGTGCATTTTACCATTCCAAGGCATAGGTGTGCACAAAACAGGCAATCACCCAACTTGGTTGTATATTTAGCATTCGTCATCATGTGAGCAGTGCAGAGTCAATGGGTCACATGCCACTTCTAAACAGCTGAGTTACCTTAACTCTTTGCAAATATTTCAGGAACACACTATGGTGTTACTCATGGCATCAATAGTTTTGTTTAAGGAGATCAGGAAACATCAAGCTAAGTAGGCAGAAATGTCTCTGAGTAGACCATTGTATGTAGATTGCTCTGTCCATAAGAAATGAACATACGTTGTAACATGTCAGACAAGTGAGAATGGGCGAAATCACAAATTCATCTTGTTTTGGGTTACAGAAACCCGGGCCTCATTTACATATTGACACATATGATGAGTCTCAGAATGATAGTTTTGAAGTAATACACTTTCAGACACCATTTTAACATGTGCCATGTAATGGAGTTTGATACATGTGATCTTATATGCAACAATACACATTGTCTGACAATGAAACATATCTGATACTTTGAGCACTGCATTTTAGGAGAGTAGTTAGAGAACACAATAGCAAAAGCTGAGATGAGATGAAAGGAAACAGGACAGGAAGTGTTGTGACAGTTAGTGAGGTGTAACTTATCAGACTCCACTCCCCCTCCACTATTTCTGTCAAGCCCTCAGAATGCAGGGTGGCCAAGACCTTCTCCTCCCAGGGAAAGAGTTGTAATGGGGTGCTGGCGGGGCCACCACCAGTCTTCTGGGACTCCAGGTGTTGCTTGAAAGCCAGAGAATGCACCTTCACCCTTAGGTCTCTTCCTAATTTCCTCCATTGTGCACAGAGTGGTACCTACAGCATTCACTTTGACGACTATCCTGGACCACATTTAAATGTTCCTACTGAGAGGAGTATGTGTGACTTGGGCTCCAAACAATTGCGGCTCTACTCTTAGGATTTCATCCACCTTGACAACTCAGCCTGTGATAAACAAGGACTTTTTTTTACATAACATAACTCTAAACTAAAGTGGGTGACAATGACTAACAAAAGACACCAAGGGATATTAGTGAAAAATGCAAAATAGTGCGTGGATAGTGTTAAATGGGATGGGGAAAAAAGGGAAACCCTATGTGACCAAAATTGCTTCTCTATTGTTTTGTATGCAGTGGGGCGGCAAAGGATCATTGTCTGGGATGGCATTTGTTTTATAGTGTGATTTGCAGGTGCGTCCTATTGGCCATTGGATATCAGCTGTGTTGCTTTTGTATCCATTCAATGGGCACTGTTCTGGTGCTTTTCTGAGAACGTACAGCAGTGGCCTACCGCCATTGGGGAACCGTTGCTAGCGGACCACAAGTACCACTGTGTTTTTGCCATCGGCGGGAAACTTCGGTCCTGATGGCGGAGGTGAGACTGCCAAAGTCGTAATTGGGCCCTAAGTTTGTCTTCATTTTATTGGTAGAAAGGGTTTTCTATTAGCAAATTTAAGTGGTTGGCTACTTCTGTGACAAGGACATGGGCTAGTGCTGTCATTTTTTTAATTTCAAATGCAATTTGGCTGTTGCAGCATATCTTAAAGTTAGTGCCAATTTTTGGAGGTTTCTCTATATACTTTGATTGAAATGATTGTAACGGCCTTGCATGGCTATGTGGGGGTACATTTTAGAATGGCTTGGATCATGGCTTGCTCAAAGTCTATGACTATTTTTTGGGGGCAGTAGTTATTTGTTTTACATTTTATATGGTTTAAGAGGTTGTAGTAAGTGAAGCTTTGTTTATTTGGTAGTAGGGTGTATATATAAAAGGAATATTTGTGTTATGATATTCATCATGTGTGGTGTATATCTGAGTGAATGGCGTAGGTTCCATCCATCATCCAGGTTTGACAATGGGCACGTTTTATTAAGGTGTCTACTGTAAAGGATATTAGGATTTGTTTCTAATTTTTTACATTGTCATATAAAAGGAGAGGTTCTTCATTATGTGTTATTGTAAAATATTTACATTCGTGTATGTCTTGTTATCTTCTAGGGACAGGTGAAGTATCACTGGTGGCTTTTTTAGTTTGTGCAATTAAACGTTTTAAAGTGGGTATAGGTGGTGGTTGCCCTGATATGTTTGGGGATTTTAAGTTGCATATTTTTCCTGGGACCTATTGCTTGCCTCTCCTATATCCTGCAATAGTTCTCGTACTCACATTTGGGTGGTGGTTGTGCTCTCTTACATGAATTACAACATCATATCTTGTAGTTGCCCTTCAATAGAATGCATTAGAATAAGATTTACTACATTTCCAGTTTATATTTTCTGATGATGACTCTTGACTTTAGGTGTAGCCCATGTGATTTAGTAGCAGTTTTGTTTCTTCTGTGAAGTGATAAATTTGGCAGCCTCTGTCACTGTATGTGAAAGTAGTGCAATGGTATGAATAAATATTATATTGTAACTTTTGCACATTTGTTATTAACATATAAAAAATCCAACAACTTCTATTTAGTATACTTACGTGTATGTTACATTTAGACGTTTCACATGGTTTTACATCTTTTCTGTTGGGGGGTTGTTCTAATGTGGAGCAAGCGTTTTCTTTTCTGTTGGATGAAAAAAATGTTTTTCATTTTTTAAATGTACATTTATTGGTACTTTGAGGCTGAGGGCATTAGGTTTATTTCTGCTTGTTATTTGGGGGAGTTTATACGTTTTTATCAATGTATATATGCTTACTTTTTAGGTCTCGCGACCTATCGATGTGCGCAAGCGCATCGAGCGGAGCGAGAATTCAAGTGGCGAAAACATCTTCAAACCAAAGGGCTTTCAGCCCCGCGGTTTTCATGCAGTTCCCGTGTACATGCACGCGCATCGCATGCAAGCCCAGCCTCTCGCAAGCCCAGCCTCTTGCATTCCCAGGCTCTCCCGCCCCCATCCGGCATCAGGCTTCTCCTCCCCTAGCAGCACTCCTCCCACACCAGCAACTCCCCCCTCCCACACCAGCACCACCCCTCTCTCTCCCCGCAAACATAGCCTTGCCCTCTCCCACACCAGCACCTCCCCCCTCCCACACCAGCACCTCCCCTCTCTCTCCACGCAATCACAGCCTTTCCCTAGCAGCACTCCTCCCACACCAGCACCTCCCACACCAGCACCTCCCCTCTCTCTCCACGCAATCACAGCCTTGCCGCACTGCCGCTTGATGTTCATGACCCCCGCCCACTTTCTCCGTGGCTCGAGCTGCCTCCTTCTTCCCCCTCAGGAGAAAGGCCTGCTGCCTGCACCGAGCCGCGCTCCTTGCACCAGGAGACTTGAAAAAGCACTCCCAGCATTTCATTTGCAAGAATCACGCCTGCGTGCCTTTCTTCTACTGTGGCTCCCCAAACCATTTCTTTATTGAAAATTAAACTTTCTTAGGCAGCAGCATGCCATGCTTGATGTTCATGACCCCCGCCCACTTTCTCCGTGGCTCGAGCTGCCTCCTTCTTCCCCCTCAGGAGAAAGGCCTGCTGCCTGCACCCGAGCCGCGCTCCTTGCACCAGGAGACTTGAAAAAGCACTCCCCAGCTAACGTGAGAACTGACCTACAGGATCATTCCACGCAGATACGGTATGAATAGCAAAGGGGAGGCAGGTCCATCCAAACACAGCATGTCCCTCTCCTTCAATGTATAGAGCTCTTTGCTGCACATTGTGCGTTATGTTTGTGCTCCTGGGTCGCTTTACTCTTTGAATTCCAATGCATATTAAACCATTGCACCTCATGTAAGGTTTACAGCTGATGTACTTCCATTGAGGGGACACTTACAATCTGTTAATATCAGGGTTGGTGGCCTGCGTGTGGTGGGGTCAGGAGAGCACATTCTCAGCCCTTGATTATTAGCCAAGCTCTCATTGTACGCCGAAATTCACATCTAAAACAAAGTACATATTCAAGGTTGTTTCCACAGCTTTTTACACCGCTGGGTCGATCTGTTCATTTCTCCTCCCCCTCCCCAGCCAGCTTCCCCCAGGCATCGCATGCAAGCCCAGCCTCTCGCATTCCCAGGCTCTCCCGCACCCATCCGGCATCAGGCACTCCTCCCACACCTCACGGACATCTGTTCACTTCTCCTCCCCCTCCCCAGCCAGCTTCCCCCAGGCCCCTGCTGCTTCACACCCTCATTGCCGCTCGGCCCCCTCCCATGCCCGCCGTGTCGGATTTCTCCTCCCCCCTCCCCTTCTCTGCCTTGTTAATGTCTTACTCTCCTCTGTCCTGCAAAACCTATTTCCTTTTTTCCCCTAAACAAACTCACTCTCTTGCTACACCTCGCTTTTTTCCTGCATTCTGCCCATGTTTTCCTCTCATCCTCTTCAGTCCCCTTCTGCCTTCTATCAAGCCGACTCCCGCATTCACTCCTCTCCGTTGACCCATGCTCCTCCTCTCTCGCCCTCAACTTACCCAGTATTCTCACCCATGCTCCCCTCGGCCCACCTCACGCCTCTTCCTGGTGACTGCTCTCTGCTGCTTGCCCTCAGCTTCCAGAATCTCCCTCCTCTCTCGTGGTTTCTCTCTAATTGCTATTCTTAAATTATACATGCATCTGACACTGCTGGGTACTTCGTCATTTCTTAATATTTTAACATGAATGCTAAAATACTAAAACAGTACTTTAGACATGCTTTTACAGGTGGTGTGCTCTCAATCTTGTTTGAATGCGTGTTGCATGCATATTCCATTGCTCTGCAGGCACTTAAGAGCAGCTGTCAAGCGTCAGTTTTAAATCTGAAATGTGCTGCGTTCTGGCTGTGACCCCATCGTGTTTTGATTCTGCAAAGCCCCGGCATGACTGCACGTTTCCACTGGTGGAAACGTTTTGGAAGGTCATACCCCAGACTACCATTGTAAACTAAAGGTACATTGTGCGCTAACCTAGCGCGGTTTAACAATATAATCTATTTCTCATTCCATTACGTGTAAAATGTGCTCATGTGGGGCAAGGGGCGAAGGCGGGGCAAGAGGAGGTAACATTCGTGTGTACTCCAGCTTGCATTTGGGTACTATGATGATCTTGTAATCTCTAGTGACCCACACACCCTGTTGCATAGGCAAAATACAGCACTTGGGGTCGTGGGGGAGTTGCCAGAAGGACAAATCACGGCCCCCTCCACTCCTTCCCAACTCTGGTTGCAACGCGGAGAGATGGTCTTTATAGGTCGGACCTCAACAATGGTGCTTTGGGATTTGAGCTTTATTCCATCTGTTTAATAAGTAGTTAAAAAATGATAAATGCCACTAAACATCAGTTTGACTGTGTGCAAAGTAACTTTTAAAATAAACTTTTACCCAGTCTGTAGGGTGGTCACATCTGTCATTTGTTTCTAAAGTGGCTTAACATTCTTCTTGCATTCACCTTTTAACACACAAATGAATTTGTCAGAACATCCGTCATTGGGATTGCAGTTTAACATCTCTAATGCCTGCAGTATGTATGTGTGTGTGTGTGTGTGTGTGTGCGCTTTGCTATAGGTGTCACATTTGCGAAAGTTATAACTATTGGCATTGTAAATTGTAATGGCAAAGCGATTAATTAAGCTATTTTCAAAACCAACACATGAATAAAAACAAATTTCATTTACAAGACCAATAGCTCAAACTTTCCTAATGCGAGACCTATTGGCAACGCCAGTGCTTGTTTATATATTTTAACTGGTTTGTTATAGTTGTTTTTTTTCTGGCAGTTAATCAGTTTTCAAGTCTTGAGTTCTTTCTTTTCGGAAGTATATGTAAAGAGATAAACGTTGGAGAGTGTGCTGTTTTCCATTTTTTAATTTAATAACATTGAGAGAATTTGGCAGAGTTTCCTCGATTTGCAGCGTTTGTCGTTTTTGAAGCATTTTCTTGTTTAAATTAGTGTGCCATGTATATTGTTGATTTAATTTGTTTGACTTTATTGGTAAAAGTTGCTTGTAATTTTGTTTTATTGGGGCGGGGGCGGAGCTTGCCGGCATCGATGGCGTACGCTTAAAAGCGTACCTCCGCCACATCACCCTAATAATCCTGCAATAATCTTGTTTACACGGCGTAAGCTGACTGGCGAGGACAGCGCACCACCCCTGAATACCATCGGCACCCCCGAGGCCTTAAGCGAGAGCCACACGACACTGAGTCAGAGCGAAAGCGGCGAGCTGGCAAGTCGGGACTGAAGCCCTCTAAGCCGCGGCCTCGCGTGGACCTGACCCCGGAGTGCGTGGCACGATGTGCGGTGCGCGCTACAACCCATGCCCGGTGAGGTCGGAGGTCAGAAGCCCGGATCCTGCAGCTGGGATCGGGATCGCGGGGGCAGTGGCGGTGAGAGCTAGGAGCTGCGGTGTGCGGCGCCCAGCACGGGGAGTCGCCTACATTGAACACTGAGGCCCCAAATAGACAAGGTGAGCGGGCGGTCCGCTTGACACTGGCGCTTGTCGGGTTGCGTCATCCGGGCGGGGGCCGTGCCCGAGCGGACGGTGGATTGCGGTGAGACCCTGGTGACTTCGGGGAGCTGAGCGCGCCTCCTGGGACTGGAGATCAGCTCTCGACCGCGCTGGGCATTCTCACTGCGTGGCCGGTGCCTAAGACTTGCTGGGCCCTGCGCGTTCTCTGCCCGAGTGTCGGCTCCTGACTGCAGAAGTACATCCCCCCCTCCACGGTGCAGCAGCTTGCTGCATCCAACAGACTGCAAGGCGGGTGAGAGTGATTGGCCCCGGGGGAAAAATACTGTGGCGGCCATAGTGAGGCGGAGGCGGCCCAGAGCCCTGAAAAGTCTACTGGCGGTGTGCCAATTTGGCCTACTTCAACCTCCTCCCTGACGGGGAGATAGACCCCTACACTGTGCGAGTCCTGCACGGTGGGATAGAGGGAGTGTTCGACCGGACGATACGGGCCCTGCTGTGATAGACATGCTGAGGAGCTGCCCGGGGCTGTCCTGGGGTGCCCCCACCGCGGCGGCCTGATCGCGACTGCCTCTCCAACTTGACAAGAGTGGCTGCTGCGCCGAGGGACGTGCTGGGGATCCTGGGTGACATAACAGGAGCTGTACCACGAAAGCCACTGAGACCATCTCTCCCCCGGAGCTGCGCTGCGCGGAGATGCCTGGCGGAACAGCAGCGCTGCGAGATGGGGAAAGGGGATAAAACGCAGTCTAAATTGCCCTTCGAACAGCGGCGCAACAAGGCCCCGGACTCAGGAGAACCGGACAATGGGCAGCCTCCTGCGGCGCAAGACAGCTCGATCTACTCCGGTATAAAGGAATTGCTGGTCAGTATGGAAAAGGGCCTACAAGACAGCATGGCGTCGATCGGGACGAAGATCGATGCACTCACTTACCGCATGGACAGGATGTAGGAAAGGGTCGATAAACATGCGGAGCGCCTCGACATGTCTGAAAGGCGGATCACTGAAGTTGAAGAGGGGCAAATGAAACTCGATAAAGACCGCAAACACATGGCAAAGCTCTTACAGGTGATTCAGGACAAATCGGAGGATTTGAAAGCCTGCTCCAGGAGATCCAACATACGAATTACGGGGGTCCCGGAGACGACCCAAACCGGTAAGATGGGGCTATTTGTTTAGAAGCTTCTGACCACCTTGCTAGGGGAAGGGGTATTCTCAAACATGTTCATAGTGGAAAGGGAACACCGCTCATTGGGCCCCAGACCGCGCCCAGGAGCCTCCCCAAGGCCCATAATAGCCAAGCTCCTGAACTATAGAGACCGGGACACTAATATATCTGCCCAATTTGACGAGACTAACTGTTGTGGCATGAGTCTAATTTTAATACCTAAGTATTTAGCCTCTATAGTAACCCTGCTATCATTAGTACATAGGCCTGGTGAGCATATAACCTGAGTTTTTTGGCTATTAAGTTTGTATCCAGACACCTTGCCGAACACGCCTGTCAGATTTTCTATTTCAATTAGTGCAGATTCCGGATCAGAAGTTACCACTGCGATATTGTCAGCATAAGCTAACACCTTTATATCGCCTCCTGGAAGAGCCATGGATTGAATTTGTTCAGATGACGTTAATGCCTTTAACAAGGGTTCTATATAAATAGCAAATAATAAGGGTGAACAGGGACAACTCTGTCGTGTGCCCCGCGTGATATTAACTGCCATAGATTCTTGTCCAGATATGCAGATCTTGGCCCTCGGGTGCCTATACATAATTTGTAGCGAAGATATAAGTCGTGAACCAAATCCCATTTTCCCCATAACTGCCCACAAAAATGACTATGACACGCGGCCAAATGCTTTTTCAGCATCTAAAAGCACCAATCCGATGTCTTTGTGTTGTGCAGTAGCATAGTCTAGTGTTGCAATAACCCGGTGTATATGGTTAATAGTGCCGCGTTCTGGAAGAAAGCCGTGTTGTTGTTGAGAAACTAAAGTTGGGACAATTTGGCTCAATCGATTAGCAAAGATTTTAGAATATATTTTTGCGTCCGCATTTATAAGGGAGATGGGGCGGTACGACCCAGGTAAATGCGAAGGTTTGTCTTTTTTATGAAATATAACTATGCTAGCATCTTCCCATGATGGTGGAGGATGGCCCTTTTGAGCTTCTAGAAAGGTTGCAAGCATGTCTGTTTTAATTATAGGGAATAGGATTTTGTAAATTTCCAATGGTAGTTTATCAGGACCAGAGGCCTTCCCGAGGGCTAATTCTTTCAGTGAGGTCTCAAGTTCTTCAATTGTGATAGGCATCTCTAATTGTTCCTGCTGTACTGAATTTAAATGGGGCAATTCCCAATTATCTATGTATTGATTAAGTAAGTCAGAAGAGGAATCTTCTTGGGTATAAAGATTTGTATAGTATTTATAAAACACTTGTAGTATCCCCTCTGGTGATTCTACACGAATTCCCTGATTATTTTCTATAGAATTTATGCGCTGCATATTCTGTCTCCCGCGCATTCTCTGTGCTAAACATCTGCCTTATTTTCCCCATATTCATATCTTTCTGCGCAAAACGCCTTATATTGTAATGCTATGTCCTGACTCCAAAGCCCGTTTATCTTCGCTTTATGTTTCGCGACTTCATTTTGTGATGTTTCACTATTGCGTTGTAATCTAATATCGCGGACTAAATCATGCTCTGCATTAGCTAAATCTCGTATTAATTCTATCATTATATTTTTCCTTTTCTTTTGTATACTCCAGCTATAACTAGAAGTTTCACCGCGTATCCCTGCCTTAAAGCAATCCCATACCATTGCATACGATGTAGAGGCTCTGTTATGATCGAGAAATTGCTGGGCCCAATCCATAATTTGATTCACATATGTTTCATCTAATAACAATTTCTTATTAAAAGGGAAGGGTCTTTGTGTTCTATGTGTATTAGATATAGGTAACTCCATAACAATTGGGGCATGATCAGAGGTGATGCGTGGTTTAACAGACATGTTGGATCCTTGTGCCATATATCTAGGTATGAAAATATAATCTATTCGGACGAATTTCTTATGTGGTGAAGAAAAATAAGTATATCCAGGATCTTTCAAATGGGTCACAGGCCATCCATCAATCAACCCATGTTGGGATAATAGTTGACGTAGTGCCTTAAAAACCTTGGGCTTCCTACCTAGATATCTAGAAAAGTTTGGATCCCATGTATTCAGTTCCCCATGAATATTGAAATCACCCAGTACAAATAGTGGAGTACTCCATAGGGCTAGTTCTACATTTAAATATTCTATAACTGCAGTGTCATCCACATTGGATCCATATACTGTACAAATCGTTGTCACAACATTGACAATTACACATTCCACAATTGCCCAACGTCCTACACTATCTACTTTAACCTTCCCCGTCGTGATTACAGAGCGTTGACCTAAGATAGCCACCCCTCTATTCGTAGTTGATTGTTGTGAGGCAGCCAGCACAATGAATCCAAGATCTGTTAATACTTGCCTTTTCACCCATGGTATATGCGTCTCTTGAATACATATTATATCAGGTTGTATTAACCGAATTTCATGCATCACACGTTTACGCTTTTGCACATTATTGAGACCACATACATTAAAAGAACATATTCGAAAATTAGAGTTTGCCATGAAAAAAATAGAAGTTCATTGCAGATATTAATTTATACCATTGTACCATTCCAGCAACATCAAAAAAGCTATTCATTTCAACATAATATTCCATGACTTTGACTGAGTTTTTCCCCCTTTTTCCCCCTGAGCACACCCCCGTGAACAACTCACCCACCCCGAACCCCACCCCCAACACTGATACCCACCCCGTGACCCTTCCCCAACATTAAGGCAAAGGGGCCTATTGCCCCGGTGATGTATGTGAGAGCGCCACAGATGTTTGGGCGTGACCATAAGTCCAAACATTAGATAGAGTGAGTCTATACCGTACTATACATTTGATCTACTAATCTTCAAGTCTTACTTCTCACTCTAGTGTATTCAGATAAGCCTTTGCTAAAGCTTCAGCGGTAAAGAATCTATTTTGACCTTTATACACAATTTTAAGCGTGGATGGTTGAAGCAGAAAAGCTTGTGCTCCCTTTTTCTGGAATGGTTCGATCATTTGGCGCATTCTCCAACGATTTTCTACCGTAGAGTGGCAGTAACCAGGGCGTACAAAAAATTCTATACCCTTCCCAGAGCGCTTCTTGTCCGGCCTAGCCAGATCATACAGTTTCTGTCTCGCCAAAAAGTTATTCAAGGATATCAAGATGGCACGAGGGTATTGCCTTGTTTGCGTGTTCCGTGCCGTTTGTTTGCGAGAAGGGAAGCGGTGTGCCCTCTGGATCTCCATAAACCAGTCCCAATCTTTGACATCGGGAAAGGCTTCCTCAAAGAGTTCAATAACAAACTGTCGTACATCATGCCCCTCACTTCCTTCAGGAACACCCAAAACTCGTAGGTTATTACGACGGAGTCTATTCTCTAAATCAACCAGTTTAGAGTTCACATCTTCTTTCAACCCTTTTGAATCGTCAAGGCTGGTTTTTATGTGTGTTACTTGATCCTCCAATGAGGATATACGTCCTTCTGCTTCTGCCATCCTATCTGTAAAATCATTGCATGATTTGGGTAGGCGTCGTACCGTGTTCTGTAGTTTTTTGCACGCATTATGCGTTTTCAAGTGCTCTGCTTTTGCCTCTAGTCGTTGCTCCGATATAGCTTTCAGTATAATATCAATAGGCATTTGATTAGGAGGTCCAGGACTAGAACTGGTTTGTTGAATAGAGTCTGCTAGATCCAGCTCTATTTCTTGATCTATAATGGTTGGGTCTCCTTCTGAGGTTTCCTCACTCCAAGACCTAGTTGTTCGCAATTCATCTGTAGCACTAGCATGTGCTTCCTTACATGTGTTCTCCTTGCTTGCATTTTCAATGTCCTCATCCAGATCCTCTTCCAGGTCGGACCCCTCTGAATGTTCTGATAGAGAATAAAATTCACAGTCTTTGCTGCCAGTGGGGTCACCATCGCCTTCGCCTTCTACCCCTTCAAATCGGGGTGGATCCAATTCTATAACCCCTCCATCATTACCATTGAGAGCGGGATCATTTTGTATTTCTGATAATACGGGAGGGTCAGGTGATGAGGCGCTTGTAGATGGGATTGCCAAAGGGGTTGTTGGAGAAACAATCAACTGTTCCAATGCAGCTACTAGCGTCTCATCTTGGTCGTTAACCGACGATACACCGCCCTTTCCCTGACTCCCTCCATTATTCTGAGGGTCAGTATTAATAATTATTGTTGTTACTTTTCCCTTGGAGAACATTTGTGGAATTTTTGGGGTGCCCAGTTGGGTGTTATGCGGATCATTATTGCTGTTATCTTGCCTTGATTTTGCCGCAAGTGCAGCACGAGTCCTGATCGGATTGTCACCGCTGGGTCTGGTTTTCCCACCACGTGCAGCTTTTGGTGGCATATTGAAAAATCCCACTTGTCGAGTCTCTGAGCCTAAGACCTTCTAAGGCTTCCTTGAATCCCTTAGCCCCCTCAGAATCCGAATTTTTTTTTTTTTAAAGAAAAATAAGTGGTTATTCAGGTGTTTTTGTCTCCACTAACTTAAGTCTGCTTATTTTCAGTCTCTGAGATTATTGAGGTTATAGATAGTTCTTACTTGGCGATTATTCGAGGTTCTTTTCTTCTTTTCTTCCCCCTGGGAGGTCTCTATTCCGTGAGTTTCGCTCAGTCTCTGCTGCACCAGAATCAGCGTGTAATTTCTCCCCAGGTGCTGCAACGTCCACGCCCGTCACGACAGGCGATTCCCAGCAGAGCAGCCGAGCTGCCCCGCTGTACCAAATCAGCGTGCAACTTCCTTCCCCGGTCTGTCCGAGGCGCCGCTCCCGTCCGACACGACAGGCGTCTCCCAGCAGAGCAGCCGAGCAGCCCCGCTGCACCAAAATCAGCGTGCAGCCCTTCCCTTCCCTGGTTCGTCCAAGGCGCTGCGCTGCAACCTCCACGCCTCCACGCCCGTCCAGCCCAGCAAGTGCTTCCCGTACGGGGCAGAGGACTCCGACAAACGTGGTCCGGGAACACAGCAGCTCAGGTTCTCAAGGGGCTCCTCCGCACGGCAATCCACAGCAAGACTCCGGAGAGTCAGCGAAACAACGGCAATCAGGAGTCAGAAATCAAAGACTCATTGCAACACCCTCGGCAATCACTAGAAAAACGCCGCCGCCAAAGCTCAGGTAGGGTTTGTCAGGCCGCCCAAACGGAGCTCTCACAAACACGCCTGACATGCAGGCGCCATCTTGCCTTTCAAAGCTAGTCTATATTTATTTATTGGTATGGATAATTATTTTATTTATAATTAGTTATTAATTGGCAATTAATTATTTTAATTGATAATTAATTTTTTTATTGGTAATGAATGTTATTAATTGTTAATTAATTTTTTCAGTTGACTATTAATTTTGTAATTAATAAATTATTGTGTTAACTGTCAATTAATATTTTTAATTGGTAATTACTTTTTATTAATTGGAAATTATTTTTAATTAATTGGTAATCAATGTTTCATAAAAAGTATTATTTGGTATGAAAAATAATGTTATTATTTAATAATATTTCATTGTGAATTAATTTTAAATAATTAATATTTTTTGTAATGAAAAATATTGTGATTGTTTATTATTTATTATTTGGTGAGTAATATTTATTAATTAATATTTTTGGGTATAATTTATTGTTAAGTAATTATTCAATTGTAATTACTTTTAATAATTATTAATTGTTTGTAAATTATGTAGATGTATGTAAAATTCAATTATTCATTATTTTAAATATACATTTTTTTATGAGTAAGTTATATTTAATTCTAGGCTATCCAACGTTTTCGATTCTGTTTCACTCCCTGGAGTTGGAATAGTAATTTTTACCTGTACGCTATCCAACGCTTTCCCTACTGTTGCACCCTCTGGATTTGGAATAGTAATTTTTACCCCTACGCTATCCAATGCTTTCCCTACTGTTGCACCCTCCTGAGTTGGAATAGTAATTTTTACCCCTATGCTTTCCAACGCTTTCCCTACTGTTACACCCTCTGGAGTTGGAATATTAATTTTTACCCCTATGCTATCCAACGCTTTCCCTACTGTTGCACTCACTGGAGTGGGAATAGTAAGGTTTACCCACCAGCTATCCAACACTTTCCCTACTGTTGCACTCTTTGGAGTGGGAATAGTAATTTTTACCCCTACGCTATCCAACACTTTCCCTACTGTTGAACTCACTGGAGTGGGAATAGTAATTTGTACCCCTACGCTATCCAACTCTTTCTCTACTGTTGCACTCTCTGGAGTGGGAACAGTAATTTTTACCCCTACGCTATCCAACGCTTTCCCTACTGTTTCACTCTCTGGAGTTGGAATAGTAATTTTTACCCACCCGCTATCCAACGCTTTCCCTACTGTTGCACTCACTGGAGTGGGAATATTAAGTTTTACCCACCCACTATCCAACACTTTCCTTACTGTTGCACTCTCTGGAGTGGGAATAGTAATTTTTGCCCTTACGCTATCCAACGCTTTCCCCACTGTTGTACTCTTTGGATTGGGAATAGTAATTTTTACCTCTGCGCTATCCAACTCTTTCTCTACTGTTGCACTCTCTGGAGTGGGAATAGTAATTTTTACCCACCCGCTATCCAATGCTTTCCCTACTGCTGCACTCTCTGGAGTGGAAATAGTAAATTTTACCCCTATGCTGTCCAACGCTTTCCCTACTGTTGCACTCTCTGGAGTGTGGATAGTAATTTTTACCCCCACTCTATTTAATACTTTCCCTACTGTTGCATTTTCTGGAGTGGAAATAGTAATTTTACGTCCTACGCTATCCAATGTTTTCATTATTGTATTTTTGTTTTACTTTAAATAGTAGTTTATTTATTTTTCTATTTAATATTTTTATATTATTTTAAATAATGTAGTATTTAATTAATTTTAAAAATATTGAAAGTATACATATTTTTCTAATGTATTAAATATAATCATTTACTTTTTTATGTTATTATTTTATGTGTGTAGATGTATTTGTAATTTATAGTATTTTTAAATAATTTATAAGTAATTAAAATTATTATTAAAACCTATTGTTAAGTAAAAATATAATATATATTTTTTGTTTATGTTTAATTAATGTATTATTATTATATATGTATTATTTATTAATTGTAAACAAAATTAAATATCTTTTACTATGTTTATTTTATTTTTAAGTATTATTTACTTTATTTTACCCATTATTATTAACAGATAAAAAACTATATTTTTAATAACGATATTTTTAACATCTATATTTGTGTATCGATATTTTTGTACTTTGCCTTCGAAATTCCAGCGTCGATGTTTCTGTAGATCGATTTTCTGTCTTTCGATATTCTGTCATAGATCCATATTATGTCTTTAGGTAAAGGTTACAATATTTTTGTTTCTGATATTTTTGTTTTCTATATATTTATAGTTAAGTTTAGGATGTCAATATTTTTGTAAGTGATGTTTAATTCCTGCCATTTTGGTGTTTAGATATCATATGCATCGATATTATGTCAGTGATCCTTTAGTGCATCAAAATTTCAATATCACTCAGTGAGTTAAGTGTTAATTGGCAACATCTCTTACGACCTGAAGAGCACAAGTTTAAATTACTGCAGAGCCAATTCTGCAATCTGCAATCCAATTTTGATAAATACACTACCCTTAAATTGTGTAACACTAAAATACGTTCGAAACAGGAATAGCTTTTCCAAAGACACATTATTATTAGTTGTAATTTTAACATAGATTATTATTATTAATGTTATTATTTTATGGAAGTACATTGGGACGCTTACAGCGGACACAATGACCACAAGTGGGTGGTGATAAACCTGATCATTGCGGGGTTCAACCCAAAGTGGAACTCCTTTGACATTGACGACTACTACCCTCTTCACCAGGTCATGACAACATTGACTGGTGGCAGCATATTGGTAGTGGAGGGGTGCCAAAGGTTGAGGTTAAATCTGGTTAGGGTAACATGATTGCAATCCTTAATTCTCTATGAGTGTAAGATATGTATTTAAAGGATGTTTGAATACATAATGATTCAGATACTCCAGAATGAATTTTTTTCTGGTCTTAATTAGCCCACGTCTGTAGTGTGCTTCATAGTGGTAGTAGTAGCCAAAAAGTATGGTGTGTCCTTTGGTTAGCCTGCCATTTTGGTTTTCAGCACTCCCATCACAACAGTCATCGTAGGCCAGAAGTTGAATATCTGTTTTTGCATCATCTTGCTCAATGGAGCAGAAGGATGTCTTTGTGTCTTCCTTTCCTGGATCATGTTAGGTCTATCAGGTCAGCCTGCATCCTCAGAAAAAAGAACACCTGGCCCAAACACTGTGGCCAATGGTAGGGCAACTGCAAAACACCAAACCCTTTTAAATGGGTAACTAGCCTATTACACTCATCCTTTATCTAGTTCTCTCAAGAGGGACTGACTTATGGTAACTGACTGGCTGTGTGAGTGTCTATATCAGATACACAAACACAGTGAACATTATGGAATGCCTACTGTTAACATTGGGTGAAATATCCGCATAGCAAATGTAATACAACAATATTGGCAATTTTTTTATTCAAAAGCACTGTGATGGAGCAGGCAATTTGTTTACCTAAAGCTAACTTCATTAAGGTAAATACATTTGCCCCGACCCATGAAAGTGCACTTCATTGCAACTTCTCTTGTCTAAGTGCCATGCTTGTCTACAGGGTCCGCCTGGCAGGCAAGCGGAGCACAAAATCTCACCTACTGGGAAATTTGCTTTGAAGAGTGAAGGCCAGGGATGTCATTGTAGTTAACTTAATGTTATTACCATTAAGTTAACTACAGTGGCCAGCCTCTGACAGTGCTGGGTGGCACAGGAATGGGTCATTTTGTGCATTGCTCAATGCATGTAACAGGGCATTCCTGTTTTGCATGGCATTTTAGTTGAGTTCCTCCTGCTTTTCAATACTGACCTGGCGGATGTAGAAATGGCAGAGTCGCCCACAGTTTCATATCTGCTTACACACATTGAAACAAGGATTAGCAGTGCCAATCGGTTTTGCTCACCTTTATAACAAGTGCAAGTGGTTGACATGCCCAATGTTTGTTTATAGTATTCTTCAATGTTTGTCAAGACTGATGTTCTATTTCCACATTTCTGTTGGAATTGTTCTTGCTAGCACTAAAATGCAGGAATCTGGTGTTTAAAAGGGGCTCTTTTTCTTAGATGCAATGGTGCGTTCAGAGCAAGCAAATTATGAATCTACCAGAGGTGGAGCATAAAGGCTTTTGAGAGCAGTTCAAAAATGTAAAGGAAGAAAAGCCACAAATTACAGCAAGTCAAATGAGATTGACAAGAAAGCCATCCACTCTTGAGTGAGGATTATCTCTGTAGAGTATAGTATACAATTCTGTCTGCTGTCCGCAGCAAGATTGCAAAAAAGCAGGTTATGGAGAAGCAGGTAAGGGGTAGCAACAGAGAATAAAACAAGCTGGGCTGGGCAATTAAGGGAGGAACAGCATATGAGGTAGAGTGTAACAGGGGAGAAGCACACGAGGGAGAGAGCAGTGTGGGGGCAGTGGGGAGAAGCACATGAGGTAGGACAAAGCAGAACATGGGGAAGAGAGTAACACAGGAGAGAAGTAATTAAGGGAGACAGCAGCTCTGGGGTAGGGGAGAAGCACATAAGAGAGAGAAGAGCATCATACTAGTGGGAGAACAGCTTGGAGCACCCACATGTACTCTTATTGAGTGCCTAACAAAAAAAACAAAATAATAGTTCTCTAAAGTGAGCAGTGGCAGGATTGATTAGTCAGCCAAGCAACAGGATTATAAAGAGACTATGTACTACGGGAGGGACAAACACAAGATGGACAAGATGGTACAAGGAAGCCCAGTAAATAAGAAGCATTCAAATTAATGTGGAAGCTAGCCAATTCTAACTAATGGATAAGCCCACAATAGGTCTTTGACAACCAGACAGCTTGCGCTCTCTGGTAGGAGAGAGCTAAAAATATATATTTTGTCTACCCCTGTCTGCCATTACAGAAGAACCGAGTCATGGTTCACATTTTGAAATAATTGAGCCACAGGACAAAATGACACACAAGGACACTAGAGGCATGCAGCAGTGGAAGATAAAAGTATGCATCAGCGACTCATTCAATGCGTTCAAGAAGGGAGAACAAAAGTTTAAAATTTTACAACACACAAATTGATTTTAAGACTCAATTTGTCTCTTAATACATATTTAAGAAAGAGTAACTTTTAAAAACATTTTATTACACGTTGTTTCATTTACTGGATAGTACAACAGTTGAATCACTGCTTTTGCTAATTTATGTCCCATTTTTAGGTTTCGCCTATTACCATTCGCTTGCGAATGGAATGGCGAAAATTCATGGGCTCGATCGAATAGTCAAACCACTGCGGTTTCCACTGCGGTTTCTTTACAGTGCATGTGAGGTCACGTGACCACAAAAGCGGGTCACGTGACCACACACGCACGAGCATCTCCCTAATCCGCCTGCCCCCACCAGGCTCTCCCGCCCCCATCCGGCTTCCCTCCGCGCATCTGCCTATCACACTTCTCCCCTCGCACGCATTCCCGCCCCCCCACCAGGCTCTCCCGCCCCCATCCGGCCCATCTGCCACCAGGCTCTCCCGCCCCCATCCGGCCCATCTGTCTATCACACTTCTCCCCTCGCACGCATTCCCGCCCCCCCACCAGGCTCTCCCGCCCCCATCCGGCCATTTGCTTTTTCGAGCCGAGCATGGCGGAATAGTCTTGCGTTCCAACAATACTAAAAAGGCAACAGCGTGGTGTTAGGTCCTTTTCAAAAATTGTTAACTGCGCTAACTCTTACCGATTCACTTGTGCAGAGCACTGTTTTCACAGATCACTTACGTTCACCCGTATTTACCTCTGTAACCGGCATGTTTTATGTGCGGCATCACTTGCACTGATTGTCGTGCTGTTTCTTGTTAAGCTAGGTTAGATGTTACTAATGTTTGTTTCCACGTCCATAGGTAAACAGGACCATCTGCTCGTGAATACTGGTACGCTTGCCCAGCCCCCTCACAGCGCTCATGGCACATGCATTCTTTTGTGTCAATTTTTTTTCCACCCTTGCGGATCCCATTTCACCGCCACGTTTATGCTCTTAACATTTCCCCACAGCTCTCACTTTCTTCTTAGACGCCGCGGCAGCGCGTTGGCTGTTTTTTTTTCTACTTCTTGTGACCCCGGGGCTGCATTCTGGGTTTTGGAGTACTTCTTGTAGTCACCACACCGCTAACTTCACCCCCAACGGCGTTTACTAAACACCGACATGCTTGGCTTCGGCAATGTGAGAACTGCGCTAACTCTTGCATATTCACTTGTTTGGAGCAATGTGTTTTCACCGATCACTTTCGGTCACCCGTATTTAACTCGGTAACCAGCAGGTTTAATGTGCGGCATCACTTGCACTGATTGCCACGCTGTTTCTTGTTAGGCTAGGTTACATTTTAATAATGCTTGTTTCCACGTCCATAGGTCACTTTTTTTTGGTCCGTGTCACACATCTAAAGAGACGTTTGCTTTTTTCAGCAAAATTCCTTCTCTTTGTTTCGAGAGCTCACTCACTGATTAGTGTCTCAGATCCATTCAAGTTCTTAACCCTCACGTTCGTGTGTCTTAAGCCCATTACGTTTTCTCCTGTTTTCCGCGCATAAATGCCTCTGAACACGTGAATTCACGCGGGTATTTTTTAGATCTAGTATTTTCACCCACACGCTTGGCGCATCACGGGGCGCCCTACTCTGCACCTTCTCCTAGAGTCTTTTACTGCTGTAGTTTTGTTTTCTTCAACCCAGACTTTGCATTTTGCTACAGTTGATTATTTTTGTCTTGCTCGCAATCTGTCTTCTTGGATTCAGACACGTATTTCATTTGTTTTACTTCCCAGAAAATCCCCCCCCCCCCTGATGAATTAGCATCAACACATGTGATGAACTGTCCTATGATTTAATCGGGCTGTATTTACAAGGATTAAACATTTACATTTACATTAACTCCCACGAGCAGAAGGCAGCTATAGAGCGACGTCTGGCATCCATCAATGAGGCCTGGCAAATTTCTTGCTGGTGTTATCTTATCTCGAGTGGTTGCTTGTCACTGTAATTCACTTTCGAAAGTGCACACACCCCGGCACAGCGTGAAGGATGCAAAAATCAACTGCCAAGGATAGAGGATGACCATGCCAGAGATTCAGGTTACTACTACCATATTATCCACAAACACAGTTTGCCACTGCAGCACCCTAAGTGTTCTTTCTGTGTTTAAAGTTGTTTGTCCTCTCCCAAAAAAAAGATGTATCATGAGTCGGATCAGATGTAAAAAGAACCGCAGTGGAATACGGTTTAACAACTAGTATGTATTGTGGCTAGATTAGGGTTGAACTATGTGATACTAGGGTTCAGCTCAGGCTTGCCCCTGCATGCACAGCCAATTCATAGTCACAGGCAAGGCAATCCTAAGAGCTGTTCGTGCAGCGCTGCCTGTGCACGTATAAAAAACAAGCACTGGCGCTGCCAATAGGTTTCGCATTTGGAAAGTTGGAGCTATTGGTTTTGTAAATGACATTTTATATTTATATATTATTATTGACAATGCCAATAACGATATATAAATATAAAATGTAATTTACAAAACCAATAGCTCCAACTTTAAAAAATGCGAAACCTATTGGCAACGCCAGTGCTTGTTGTTATGAAGGGGTGTCTTTAGAATGTTATCTCTCGGTGATTAAAGAGCAGAACACATAAATAAAACATGGTCTGATGTTTGTACAGCTTCATTACATAGAGTGCATAATCTGTCCTCCCATTTTACATGCCGCTAAGCATCAGTCATACTAATTAGAGGAAAAAACAGTTTAGCATGCACAATAATATACATCTACGAACTCTGTGATTTAAATTCCAGCTTAGGTAGGGTTGAGGTACTGCAACTCGACCAGATTGTACTACTTCACTAAACCTCTGATTCTTACTACATAGTCTAATATCATTTTCCATCGAGCAATTTTTCATAAATACTTTCAAATATTTTTAAAGTTGGTAATGGTATTAAATTTCGTACGTCTTCCTTATTGAGGCTAACATGCTTAAGTGCGTATCTAAAATGTGTTGTTGAATACACCTTCTAAAGGTGTAAAACGTTGTGTAGGTAATAGCTTCCGGAAAGTGTCCTCATTTGAGTGTATTAGACGATAGCCCTAACAAACGAATTACAGCTGCCAAACCCCTAACAAATGTGCTTAATTAAATCCATTTCTAATCGCAGTGCCTCAATTAGTGCCATCCTATTTAAGGTGTAAATAAAACACAATGTCTTGCACTCAAGCCTATGCATAAAGTGCCAGTGGTTTACGTTTATTGTCTCTCTACTGTATAACAGAGTCATAGGAATTTTCATTTTATAGATAGTTAAGAGGTGGTTAAAATGCCTTCGACCCGTTGCTCTATAAAGTGCTTTAGGTGCATTTGCATGGGCCGTCGCTCTATTTATCAAATGTGCTATATGCTCACTATCAATTAAATTAGAAGGGAAGATTTTCCCTAGGTAGGGGTAGGATTTAACTGCTTAATGAGAGCTCCCAGGCTAGGGACCGCCATATGGTGTAAATCCTGGGGAAAAGGCCACCCCCCATTTAGACCCACACCCGTCGAGTTCCTAGGGAATCGATTTTAAGATCCCATATTGCCGTTGTGACGCAACGAAGGTCTTGGGTCCGAGCTGATATTAACAATGACCCACAGCACCTACAGTGCAGAGAACCCCATGATTCATTACAAGTGAGTGGTGCCTAAGACCCACGGAATACCGTGACCAGGTCAGCCCCACTCTCAACCTGGAGTTGACTGGTAGAGAGGTGTCCTGCTGCCTCCTCGCTCCCGACTAACCGTGGCCGATGTTACTCAACCAGTCCCAGCTGCACCAGTGCTGAGTGGCAAGTTGGACTAAGGGACCGCTGTGGGTGTGAAGAAGGAGGTGACAGCCTTCCCTGTATGGAGCCCAAAACCCCCTCGCTCTCGAATACCCTGCAGACTAGGCCCAGGTGAGTGAGGAATGGAATGTAGAGATTACTGTGAAGGGAGGGTATTGCTAGTGCACACTGCGGTGAGCCCACTAACCCCTGGCATTGAAGCTTCCCCCTATCCTCCTCACCGGTCTGGACTGGATCCCCGCTACTTTGACTCCACTGCCACAGGTCCCGTCACATCCTGTACGGGTCTCGTCCCATCCCGTCCCATCCCGCACAGGCGCCTTCGACTGAACGAGCACCGCTAGAACCCCAGCAATGACAAGAAGATCTTACTCTGTAAATATGTAATATATATTTGTCCAACCCTAATTGTTTCAACTTTTCTTAAAATGTAATCTTGAGTGAATTTGCAACTTGTATATATGCAACCATAACCACAAGTATCTGTAGGAGCCATATGTACTGACTACCATTCTTTTTGAGTTTAGAGTTTATCTGTTTAATATATTTTATGTAATTCGTGTACTCTGAAGTCCATATGTAATTTAACTGCTTCTATTGTAAAGCGCTCTGACACCGTCGGGTAAAGTTTGCGCTATATCAAAAAATAAATAAATAAAATAAAATACTACCTAGATTGATGCACGACAGCCCCTTGTACTAAATATGACAATCGTACTTTAACTTATATCCACCTTTAAAAAATGAGTTTCAGCATAGGCGGACAGAAAATGTTGACAGATCTGTAATCCTTTTGGTGTCAGATCTAGTATGAAAATGTCTTCCGCATTTAATAATGTGCCCAAAGAATGAGACACCAATTTAGGAGTGTCACTGCCTACCTGGCCCACCAATTCCGGCAGGGCAGCAATGTATAACGAACAAAGAAGAGGAGCCAAAATACATCCTTGGTTTAAGCCTTTTCCAGTATCTATTTTTGATGTAACGCCAGGCTGCCTCCAACCATGACATGGCACCATGTAAAAGAATGTAAGACAATGATAGGCTTAAGATGACCCTCCAGGATTCCCAATCGCCCTAAGTTTCTTCCACAGGGGAGGCCTGTCGACAATTTTGAAAGCAGTGGAAAAATCAATTTAGGCGTCATAGAAAGGCATACACCTCCTCTGAACATACTTTTCCAGGATTAGCTGGAGCGCAGTTATATAATCCAAAGTGAAGCAATTGGCCTGAAATAAGCTTGTTCCAAAGGCACCATTTTATTTTCCTCTACCCAAAAATGTAGATTATATAAGACACACTTTTCCCTGTGGCATCCGGTGACGTAATTTTCCTATAATTACTAGGGACACTGATGGAACCTTTTTGTATGTAGTGGGAGGAGGATTCTTCCTCTCCAAGAATCAGGTATCACTCTAGTTACAAAGCAGTATTTAAATAAGGCTGTCAGATATCTAGTAAACAAGAGAGAGAGTACCCCACTATCACCAGGGAACAGGGTACAATGACAACAGGGAGATTTTTAATATATATCTACAAGCCGGTGACCCCAAAAAGACGGCATGTTCTGATGAAGGTGGTACAAAATCGAATAGTACAACACCGAAACGCGTCGACGCACTTGTTTCCAAAAATCCAAACAGGGCCAAGGGAGTAGCAGATGTTATTGTATCTTCAACACTGTATACTTTACCACCAATATTTAAGAAAGGGCCAGTGGATGTAGACAAGTGGCAGGAATATCCTAAGGCCACAGTGTTAGGGGGTTTGTGAATAGGATTTATTTGCTTATGTATTGTACCAGTAATGATTTTTCTTCTCCTGTGTTGTATAACTTTATTGACTGTGATATTGTTTTCTTCGTGCAATGAACTGTGATTTATTTGTTTACATTTTACTGTACCCGTTCAAAGAGTTGTCTTTGGATTTTTAACGGAACTTTGTGTAATTTGGTGTACATCAGGAGCTTTTTATATTTTATTTTTTACTTTATACAAAAAAAATAAACAGATTGTGAACGTTCACTTTTTAGTGTGGAACTCTTTACCTAGTGTTCCCTTGTACTGGAGATTTCTGCCTGTGTTAAAATGCGGGAATGAATGACTGCATGATTTGTTAGAAACTAGATAGCAATATAGTAAACAGTAGCTATATTGCATACCCAGGGATTTCCCTTTGACCTAGTTGTCATATATCTAGCCCATAATTCAAGCTCTAACTTTGTGACTCTAATGGGCAATTGGTCAGGGCCTCTTGCACCTGTACTCCTAGCATTACTAAGTAGATCTTTCACCTGTGACCTCATTGGACAAAAAGTGATAAGACTTTCTATATACCCAGGCCCAGTATCAGGAGAGGCAGTGCCCATGGAATAATTTTTTAGGTTATATGTAGCATAAAGGGAGGAAATATAGGCGCACCTTTCTGAAGAAGGAATATTATTAACTTTAGGTTTAGTGGTGTCCTAAAGAGTCTACAATGTTTTTAGGTCGAGGTACTATCCGGTTCATCAGAACCGGAAGTAGCGAGATCTTATCTTTCTTAGAGGGGCTCTTCATCCCGCCTCTAATTTTGGCTCTCTCCCATTGGCTGGCTTCCTAAATGGAGGCCAGCCATTGGAGGAGAGAGCCGTTGCTCCAAATATGCTCCGTCCTTTTCAGATTTGGGGGTGTGTTCGGTGTTCTTCTTTCCACTTTTTGGCCACGCCCATTCTGAGAACACTGAACACGCCCCCAAATCCGAAAAATCTTGGAGCTTTGCTGAAGCCATTTCAGCCTGACCACCACGGGAAGAACTGCCTTCTCCTCTCTACACTGCTGGGCGTGTGGTGAGGAGCCATGCCATTTCTGCCGTCTCGCCGTCATCTCCCCCCCCCTCCATTTTTTATTTGTTTCACAATTCATAGGAAGCGTGTAGTAGCTCGCCGATATTTGTATTAGCTAGACAGGGTGTAGTTTATCCCATGCATATTTAGCAAACTAGCAGTTAATTTTACATCCTCCTGTTGCCTTTGGGACGGGCACCACTCATTTTTGTTGAATCCACCATTCCAAGATAGCGCCTGCTGGTTCTACCGCAGTCCGCCTCACACTGGGTCTCTGAGCTTGTTCCATGCTCATTGCACTGCTTGGGAGTTGTTTACTCCCAAGCAGATGGCTCCATCGATCCCCTTGTGGTTTCCTCATTTTTTTCGCTGTATCATAGCCACTATAAGTTTGTTTTCGCTTGTTTACGAGTAGTTTCAGGGGTTTTGGACCGATCTAAGATGGCGCCTATGGTTGTTTGACGCGAGGTGGTCGTTTATGTTTATAACACCATTGGATTTGCGGTTGATATCACAAGTGAGACTCCAGGCGTGGCGACGCTATGGTTCTTGAATTACTGAGCTTGAAATTCCTTTCGATATTAGGTGGGTGAGTTGGCTTTTTTGTTATAGTCGTTAGTTTTTGCATCGTACTTCGTATCATGTATGGTAGTTCCCCAGCGTGGTAATAGCTACTTCTTTATTTCAGGATACTCTGGTGCACATTTAAAGACGTGTACATTGGAAGTGGCAGTAGTGTGGGTTGCAGCAACTTAGATGTTTGGTATAGGCACATGCTACCGTTTATCAAGAGCGGGTGAGTGTTTGGTTTACCATTTGCGCAGTTTTTTATATCAGCTATTTTTCTATCAGCATATGAACACGTTTTTTTGACGAGTTTGCCATTCCCATTTATTCCTAGCTTTGAGTACGAGTGTATCTACTGCCCTCATAGCCGGCAGCTCGCTTCTTGAACTTTCCTTAGTGGCACAGGAATTTCGTGAAAAGCACAGCCAGGTACATTGCACGGCAGCAGTAGGAAGGTTTCTTTGAGTTTCAAGTGACTTCCCTGCTCCGCTCGCCTCCCCCCTTCCGTCGCGCTCTCGCCTCTCCCCCCCCCTGCTGCAACTCTCCTCCGTCGTGCTCTGCCGCTCCCCGGCCCCCACCCCTCCCTCCCGCCTCCTTAATCGAACCCAACACCCTCTCCCTCGCATCCGGTGCTCTCTTTTGGCATTAGTTCTCCCCACTGCAACACCTCTTGAGTTTCACATTCCTTCTCTCCAAGCCTGGACCACTATACTATAGGCAAGCCTTCTCTTACTCCCTGATGCGTTTGCCGTTTGGAGTAACACTCTATTCTAGAGGCCGACACTCTCGCCTCAAGCCTCACATCCCAGCAAGAAAATGACACTCACCCCTGAAGCCTGACACGGACGTCTCTCGCAATCTAAAATTCTATGCCTGACACTCTCCTCCTCTATTGACCGGCAAAATCCCCTCCTAACACTCTCAGCTTCTATAGTTTGGCACACTCTCACTCCTACTGTAGCCCAGCTATTTCCCGCAGAGCCTGGCACTCCACCCAGGGCCCTGCAGTCTCCACGGAGCTTTGCTGCTGCCCACATTACCGTGTGCCCCCGATCTCTTCACTGGTCATTGTATGTGCCCGCTGGTTGCCCCCTGTGTCCGCCCACCTCCCCCTGCCCCCCGCATCTCACCCTGCACTATGTCAAGCAAGCAGCAGCCATACAGGGGGCCCGAAGTGAGCTGCTGCGTCAAGTACTCCCTCTTCGCTTTCAACATCATCTTCTGGGTGAGTGTCCCGCGTGCATTGGGCGTTTTGTTTATTTCTTACAATTTTATATAGCGCGGACATGGCTCGAAGGCATCAGGGCGCTTTCCAACAGTAGCAGAATACAAGGGTACAGCAAGTTCCATCTACAATAATGACGTTCAGTCATACTGCCTCGAGCTGCGACCAGATGTTTACTGTGTTGCCAGGTAGTTGCGTCCTTTGTGTGTGGGGGGCGGTGGGGGGGTATGAGAGTCTGTTTTTGAGGGACATTGTTTTGGTGTGCATACCCGCCATGTGACCTCTTGTCACGTGCTCTATCTTTACCTTTATAGGATTTGCAGCGAGCGGTGGTTGCATGCCGGGACTTGCAGTTTTATGTTTAGGACAAGCATAAAGGGAGCGCCAGCATGTGGATTATACCATCAGCACTTGGAAGTGTCTCACATGGCAATGGGCCCCCTGTGATCTGTGTGTGTTTTCATGCGTGTGCTCTGTGTGCCAAGGGGGGTGGGGGGCACCATGTGCTGTCTCTGTGGGAGCAATGTGCCTGTGGCAATAGCGTGCGAAAAACTGTGGGGGGGGAGGGGGCAACCAGAGGTGTGAATCTGTTTGATATGTAAATTAGGAGTGTATTGCATGTGTGAGGAGAGCTTGTGCTATGCATAGGAACAACGGATGTTTGTGTGGTGAGCATGCGCGCTGAGCTGCAGAGTGGCGTCGTGACTACTTGAGCCAGTCCTGGAGTTTTAGACCATTGTTGTATTCCCGGAGTTCTAGTTTATTTTTCAATATTTCAAGTACGTGTTCTAAAATCTCAACATACAGTGCTGTGAGATGTAAAAAAAAAAAGCATTGCCAACGGTAGTCGGCGTTAATGTGCTAATCTATGCAAATACAAGAATGTGGAATTGAGCTTTTCACGAATTGCAAGAACACATATTTGGCACATTAAAGCCAGGCCTATTGGGTTAACCAAGACTGGGATAAAGTAGAAAGAACTGTTGATTTCTGTATAAAATGTATTTGGAGAACGAGAACTGACTGTGACAGTGTGGTGATTGACTATTCTTACATCTGAAAGTACATCCATGCATTCCAGTGAACATATTTACAAACTGCTGGAATGATACAGCAAACTATTCACAGAGGTATGAGCGAGACAGCCATTTACGTGGGTAGCGCCAAAGGCCAATTTCTGTATATTTGTAAGAAATACCAATAGGGCCCGTCTGGTTTGTGTACAGAATGCGTACGGGTGGTCAGGAACTGGATGTGACAGTGTGATTTTTGAGCGTGTACTTTTCACTTGGAAAATAGTCCCTCGTACATTCCAATAGAAACACTCACTAAAAAGCCAGGTGATACACCAAAGAGCCAATAGCATAAGGTGAGAGAAGCCAAATGCGACTCTAGGTGGGTTTTAAAGAATTGCTAACAATAAGACACGGAGACAACCGCTCTGTCAAGCCAGACCTAATAAACGTGACCGGCTGAAGGTAGCACACGTGACATGGGGCGCACTCGGCAGCTGTGTGGGAGCTGTTGTGAATGGCGAGAACAGTGCGCTATTTGTGTGTGGGTAGTATGCGATGTGTGAGAAACACTGTTGTATGTGAGAGGGCCTATGTATGTAGGGTGCGGGGTACAGGCCCGGGGAATGCAGCGAAAGGGGCTCTGTCCACAGCGGTAGATGCTCTATTGTTCTGTGGTGGAGCAGTACATAGTCTCAAAAAGTAGTGTCTGTATGTTTGTTGTGCTGGCGTCAGCTGGGGGGAGGGGGTGGGAGTGCTGCGTGGAAATGGTGGAGCCTGTATCGTGGTTTAATTTCTCTGTCGTTGTACTGAGGTTGCGATTGACACTGAAATGTTAGCCAGTCTGAACTTTTCTTCGAGATGTACTGCACCCGATTAATATTTGGCGGGTGGTACACCGGCCCTGTTTGGAGGGGACGAGACTGGGGACAGACCACCCGCCTTCGCAGGGGCAGCGGCTGTAAGAGTGTTGGGTAGCACAGGGGACGAGGGTGGTAGTTTACCTCATAGCCAAAAACGCCCACTCATGAGCCTAGAGGTCGCCCTGCACAACTGAGTCGCTGTACTGTGTGTGGTTATGCTTTTGGCTCCCGCGAACATCTGTACCGTACACACCGCATAAATGCCCAGCACCTCATCCGCTGCACTGCCCTCTAGCACTGCACACCCTGTCTCTTCACGGAGTGGCTCTACACACGAGAGATCTGCTCGGCTTCTCCCCTCAGCTAACATCCTTTCTAGCATCTCATCCTCTGCTTATCCTCAACATTTCCCAACTGCCCAGCACTTCCTCTTCAGCACCACCTGCCCTGCACCTCATTTTTAGGTCGAGGTACTATCCGGTTCGTCAGAACCGGAAGTAGCGAGATCTTATGTTTCTTAGAGGGGCTCTTCATCCCTCCTCTAATTGTGGCTCTCTCCCATTGGCTGGCTTCCTAAATGGAGGCCAGCCATTGGAGGGGAGAGCCGCCACTCCAAATAGGCTCCGTCCTTTTCGCATTTGGAGGTGTGTTCGGTGTTCTTCTTTCCACTTTTTAGCCACGCCCACCGAACACGCCCCCAAATCCAAAAAATTTGGAACCTTCCGTCGGCCATTATTTGGTTTCTCTTCCTATGAGGATGGTCTCGCTGTTCGTGGCTCCTGCTGTCCCCCCTCCCGCCCCCTCCCGCTGTTCGTGGCTCCCGCTGTCCCCCCTCCCGCTGTTCGTGGCTCCCGCTGTCCTCCCTCCCACCCCCTCCCGCTGTTCCCGCCCCCTCCCGCTGTTCGTGTCTGTCCGCTAGTAGGATACATGGTGACGCTGCCGCCTTCCACCCACACTGGAGCCGCTTCCTCTGCTCTGACGCGGACACGGGCAGTCGGGTAAGTTTCTTTTTTTTTAAATGTATTCCTCCCTCTGCCCTCCTCCGTCGCGCTCTCGCCTCTCCCCCCCCCCCCTCCCCCCCTCCCTCTGCTGCAGCTCTCCTCCGTCGTGCTCTGCCACTCCCCGGCCACCACTCCTCCCTCCCGCCTCCCTAAAATTATGTTGTGACTTCCTTGCTCCGCTTGCCTCCCCCCTTCCCTCTTCCGTCGCGCTCTTGCCTCCTCCCCCCTGCTGCAGCTCTCCTCCGTCGTGCTCTGCCGCTCCCCGGCCCCCACTACTCCCTCCCGCCTCCTTAAAATTAAGTTATGACCTCCCTGCTCCGCTCGGATACCCCCTTCCCTCTTCCGTCGCGCTCTCGGCCCCCCCCCCGCAGCTCTCCTCCTCCATCGTGCTCTGCCGCTCCCCGGCCCCCACCTCTCCCTGCCGCCTCCTTAAAATTATGTTGTGACCTGAGGCGCAGCCATGTCCCCCCTTGGGGGGACCCAGTGGCGCGCGGTGCTCCGAGCAGGATGGTGTGTCATTGTACACTGGTGCAGTCGCTGCACTGCTCACTGCTCTCCGAGGGTGACGTGCATTGAGACCGCCTATTACTGTCAGTGTTTGTTCTATTTAGCATCCGCAATGAACCCCTACTATGATTTGCATTTTCGATTGCAGTTTCAGAATTAGCAAAGAGTTGGTCCCATTGCGATTGCTCTCTGGATCTGGTATGCACTCACACATTTTGCTTACTGCTACAGCTTCTGGTAGCTCGTTCGTACTCGTCAGACTATTAGTATACGTTACAGGGATAGGTTTGGGTGTTTCCAGTCTGAATCAGGATTGGTTTATTCATCTCTATGTGCCCTATGACATGCACCAATAGCTCCGAGTACTTTAAACACAGACGAGGTACTTAAGAATCCACAGTAGATATATTCTTCTAGTTCTGATCGTGAACAATTGATCTGTAGTCGCTGAAAAAATACGGGAACAATAGATTGTGTTGGTAAGCATAAACAGCTCGGATTTATTACAACACCTTCTTAAAACAATAATTTACCATCTGAGTTTACAGTAGTTTGATATAGTTTGCGTCCTAAGCAGTAGTCCTCTTCACCGGAAGTTAAAAAAACTCACGTTGCAGTTAAAACGAAAAAGTTATGCCCTGTACAGCGTTCTATACTCCAAATGTCTAACTATCAACAACTTTAATGATATGGTGGTGAACAAAATGTCCGCAGTGATGCGCAATATGGCGCATAAGGGAATATGCTTATGAAACTCGAAACCATAATGTGTGCTTAGATTCACATACTATAATGAATCATAGAATGCAGATCCATATATGTTTCTAATAGTCACAATTATTTTGCTTTAATATAAAATGAGCATTTTAATGGAGTCACGACTCTAACATTGCTCTCATAAAGGTTTGGATTTTGTTTTTGTGTGGCTCGTTAAGGTGAGCAGCCCTGAGAGGCGCAGCCATGTCCCCCTTGGGGGGACCCAGTGGCGCGCGGTGCTCCGAGCAGGATGGTGTGTCATTGTACACTGGTGCAGTCGCTGCACTGCTCACTGCTCTCCGAGGGTGACGTGCATTGAGACCGCCTATTACTGTCAGTGTTTGTTCTATTTAGCATCCACAATGAACCCCTACTATGATTTGCATTTTCGATCGCAGTTTCAGAATTAGCAAAGAGTTGGTCCCATTGCGATAGCCCTCCGGATCTGGTATGCACTCACACATTTTGCTTACTGCTACAGCTTCTGGTAGCTCGTTCGTACTCGTCAGACTCTTAGTATACGTTACAGGGATAGGTTTGGGAGTTTCCAGTCTGAATCAGGATTGGTTTATTCATCTCTGTGTGCCCTAGTACTCGGTTACCATCGTTTACGCCTTTTCTAGAAATTCAACACAAAATGGGATAGATTTGATTGGTTTCTGGAAAGCCTGGAAAGACTTGTGATTTCTTTCTCTCGTGTCCTGCTTCAATGCTCCCCTCCTCTAAACACACACCGCACCCATGCACTCCTTGTTGCTCCCTCATCTTTCCCCCCAACTTCGTCCATTGCTTCCCCGCCATCTATTCCCCGACTATTCTAACTCACTTTCACTCCCTTTCACTACCTCACTCTCTCTCTATCTCACTACATCACAACCTCACTCTGTTTCTATCTCACTACCTCAGAACATCCCTCTCCCTCACTACCTCACTCTTTCACTACCTGACTCTCTCGGTCTCTCACTACCTCACTCTCTATCTACCTCACTCTCTATCTACCTCACTCTCTGTCTCACTACCTCACTCTCTCTCTATTTCACCACCTCACTCTCTATCTCACGACCTCACTCTCTCTATCTCACTACCTCACTCTCTCTCTGCTAATGCAATAGGTCTCGCATATGGAAGCAATTAAGCTATTGCCAATATAAATGACAATGCCATTTATTTAGGGATACAAAAAAAATCAAAAAATAATGAGCAATGCCAATAGCTCTACCTATAATATTGCCAAGACCATTGCATTGTAAATGCTTGTTGTTTCACTGCTCCTGTAATGTTAACCCAAGTTCTATCTGCCTGATCTTTTGACTGTGCTAACTTCCACCTAGTTCTCCTTCTTTTTAATACGCGTATTAAATTATTTCGTCCTCTTGAGTAATATACAAATTGCAGTGATTACAATTGGTTTAGCAATTTATTAAAAATAAAAGCTTTATTAAAATGTTTCACCTGGTTCCTTGCTCCATTCCATGGGTTTTCTGGACAAGTTGAGGTTTTTCTTACACATTTTCCCCTGTCTTTACATAATTATCTACAGATATCCCACCGTGGGTAGAGTTATCCTCTAGGGCTAGACTAAATTAGAACCCAGGAAAAGGCAAAGTGTGTGACAATATGTGCCACTTTCTCTTTTAATGTTATCTGGCTATTTCATCATTTTAATAAACATTGATATAAAGGGGATTACAACGCAATGCAAACGTTTCTTTAGAAATAGCTATACACATTTACCAGGTATTGTCAAAAATGTTACTCACTAACAAATAATGATTTTGACTTGCATGGGAGCACCGATCTATCCGCACTGTTCTGTTTAACTCCCAGAATACAATAAATGGTGTGCCTATTTTATTCTGTGTGTCCCAATTATGTTATAGTACACATCTTCAGTTTCAGATTTACTCTGTCCTCACACTAAGGCCAAAACAGTGTTTTATTTTAAATATGTCTATTGTAAGGGTCATTCCATAAAAAGAAAAGTAAGAATCCCGTTTGAGGTGCTTTTAATTTCTTTTTATTTTTTTCAAAAAGCATAGAGGTGTAAATTGCCAGTCCATGATGTGGAAACATTAATACTGCCTGTTAAAACATTTCACGTTAATAATAACATTTTAATACCTGAATACCTCAATCAGTAGTTGAAAGCAGCCAAGGAGCCTTCGCTGAGTGTTTGCCAGCTCACTATACAGTTTGTGATATGTTTTGTACACAGAAAAAGATTGAACCTGAGACCAGAAACTTGGCTCTCTCATCTGAACAAGTAACAAAGCCCAGGACTGAAGGAAAGAACAGTTTTGAAGGAGAAGGAAATAATCTACCTGAGAACGTGCCTATTTCAGCTCATAACTACAAGCTCAGCTGGTCCACATGCTGCAATGAGGACCAGCTGGACATTTCAGAGCAAACCAGAACACAAGAAATAGTACTTCAAGTCGGATGTGTTAATGTAGACTTTGACCGCTTCCAGATGAAAAGGGTTAAGCTTAGAGACAGTGGGCAAGTTCTTTGGTCTTGTGAGTCAACTAGTCATCACATGGACCTCCAACATCTCAACATAGATGAGGAAAATCCGATCGTTCAAGTGTAATAATAAACTAATTTAGTACATCAGGAACCCTTATATGTAAAGGCCACACTCCTATAAAAAACGGACCGGCTGCATTGAGCCGCTCCATATTTTCACAGTGCAGGGGATTTCTGGGTGGTCCATGGGATCCCCTTTCCACCTTCCAGAGAACTGCCATCAGGGGGCGCACTCACAGTGCGCCACCTTTTAGATGGCACAATGTCAGTACACCGCCTGAGAGAGTCTTTGCCTCTGGTTGGTGTTTTTCACGGGGGACTGTCCGGTTGTCATCTTTATGTGAGACTCAATACACACTGCAGCTTATCAAGGACTGCTTATCATCATGATGTCACCCACATTGGCCAATATGAATATTTAATACATGTGACCTCTACAGGTTTCTGCATATTATTATCTTTTGACTGTGGTGACTTACGGCCCCCCTGACGTATTTGGACACACACGTGGATTATTCAGTCACTTATACAATTTTTCTCTGCCCTGAGGAAGCTCCCAAGGCTGGGGAGCGAAACGCGTTGGCTGTTTTGTGCACCTAGAAAAAAGAAAAAACGAATAAAATGAAAAATATTTTTATAAATTATTCTTCGCCTCTGCAAATTACTTTGACTTTGGTGCTGCCTCCACGTGTCTTAAAACTTTCTTCTGGGAACCAAGTGGGACCTAACCACAGCAGGTCTCGGAGGTTGAACAGCACAAGAGACTTAATATTGCATTCGACTTCTTGAAGTTTGAGGTGCTTTTTCGGTTGGTCCGCTGTGGAAACATTGCTTTTCTAGCGTCTTTGCCTCTGGGCCTGTGTCTATAATACTGCACGGGGGACAGAGGCTAAGAGATTCCCTCATTTGCATGGGGCACGCCCCCATGCAAATGAGGGCACACCCCCTGAAGATAGTGCTGGTGCTTTAAGTGCACCAGCAATATCGGTATTACAGAAGCGGCCACACAAGCATCTGCGGCCCCTCCTGTAATATCAAAGTTCCCCAGGACACGCAAAGCGGGTGCAAATGCCCTTTGCACCCTAGTGGAACTTATGTAATACGGCCCCAGATCTTGCACATATCTGATCTGTCCCAGAAGATCTTTTACAAGGTTTGAGCACATATGCCTCCATATTCGTATGCAGAGATAAAGAAAGCAACCAGGCCCAAAAGACAGCACATGTATTACGCAATTGACTCATATGAAATATCAATGGCAAGCTAGGGCAATACGAAGTTGTATGCAACACTACAACTAGCCACTGCTCATGCAGCACCAAGCCACAGAGATGGCTGGTGCAACAATTGTTTGGATTGGGGACATTCAGGGGATGCCAACAGCCTCACAATTGAACTTTTAAGTCTGGGACTATTTTGTCAGGATGTTGCACACAAAACCCCATCTGCTCCACTTGACCTATTCAAGCCGTGCATAGAAGGTGTGTGGGCTCCTGTCCAGCACATTATCATGGGCTGAGTCCATCCCACTCTCTACAAAGAGGCACCTGAAGATCCAATATGTATTATCTCCGCAGGTCTTTACACACCACAATATGTTAGATGAGAGGTTAGATGTGTGGTGCTACTCCAGAGCATGTCTATTCCAGAGCTCATGGAAATGACCGCATCCATGAAAATGAGGGGTCAAGCTTAAGGCAAAAGCACAATTCTCTAGCTAGAGGCTAACACCCAACCTGGTTCGCATACGCATTTTGAGAGGGTGTTCTTCTAAAGGTTCTATGCCACTTTGACAAGATAGCCTCATTAAAATGTCACAAGCACTAACACATCACAAAAGCTACCTCATTCTTCATCACTTTCTACATGAAGAAAAACAGTGTGCAACACCTGCACAATTACTTCAAGGACCATTTTAGCAGAATAGTTTACCTAAATCTCAGACATGTGATTAGGCACATAATATGTGTGTGGTGAACAGATCTGTTTGGAAGAATGCTATTTGAAAGTGGTGCTGGACAACATCATAGTCAATCTGATGGGTGCCTGTTTGTTCCCTAAGCTAGATATAAATGTGGATATGGCCACCTGGAACTAGCACCTAGTTCCTAGTACATGGCAACATTTTCCAATCATGTTAGCCTCTCTGTCTCAGTGTCCAGGCATTCTTGGAAGCTGATTTTTTACAGAACATCATAACACATTTATCAACAGGATTTCAAAGTCTACTAAATCTCAGTGACGTAAATTCTGTTGGGGACACAGACCATCTTCAAACACGATGTTCATTCAAGGCCTGTGCTCCAAAGAATACAGGATAAATGCATGATACTTCATGACAAAATGTTAATATCTGCATGTCACACTGCATTTCTTTCGTTTGTTTTCAGCACTCTGGGGATAAAAAAACAATATTATACTGGCCAACCGGGAGAGAGGGTATTTTTTAATGTCAATCATACAGCCTCCCTATCAGTATTGCATAAACAAAACGTATGACCGATTTGGGTTGGAGAATCCATTAAATAGTATTTGAATTAATATACCTGTATGGGGTTTCTTTCCAGGTGATCTTTTCCCATGGATTGGGTGCAGGTGCAGTCCCTAATAAAGGAGCCCCTCCGTGCTCTATACCGCCGTGCTGAGGTAAGCAGCAAACAATGTGTGTGTGAGGGTCTCAAGTCCTTTATAGAAAAAAAACTTTTGTTATAACTTTAACCATTGTTAACAATTCAACACTTTGTTCGGGTCCTCTTACTCCGGTCAGTCACACTTTCTGTTTTATACATTAAAACCAATACTCAAAAGTTCTAGCACCTCCCAAATGCTGCTTTGCCTTCCTTAGTTCCGGGGCTATGAAGCTTTTTTTGGAATAACCACCTTCTATAGTCGTTTGACTCTCCAATCAGGCAACAGAGACACAATCATCAAGGACACTTTTACAATGATGGGCAGTATGGTTGACAATGAAGTTCAGCTGAAGGTATTTCAAGAAGTAATAGGTGCGGTTGTGGCTGATATTAAGGTAGTCTGTGTTGGCCCAGTCATAAGCACCAACCTTATTATTGATGCAGATGTATTCAGTCTTGGGGTGGTGATAGCACAAGTATCTGAGGTGGTGATTCTAGGGCCACTAGTCTAGCAGGACTCTAAAGCAGACTGAAAAAGAGTACTCTCAAATTGAGTTGCAAGCCTTTGTGATATTATGAAGTTGATTCCTTTTTAACTTACAAAGGGAAGGTAGCCTTTAACTACAGGGACAAATGACAAACCACTCATTCCAAAATTCATAAGTTCCAGTGTGCACAACACCCCGAACCTGCCTTCAAATATGGATGTTGAAATTGCAGGATGTTGACTTCCATGCAGTGGCCTGGTCGGATTCAGAGAACCTAGCAGGAGTCCAATAAAGGTACCCCAGGTTTGCTGTCCCAAGAAAACCATGCAGGTCAGTTCCAAAGAATGGTATAAATATTTGTTTTCTTCTGTGAGTCATCAAAACCTAGGGAAATTAATCTGTCAGAGCTGATGTTCGACTCCTCTGTCTATGCCTACTGAGAAATTGCCATATATGATCTACTTAGTAACTGCTGGAGAGCTGTTATTTAGCAAAATAGCACACAACAGAAACCCCCAATACCATGAGCTTTCTTGTCAAAAATTGCCTGCAAACGGTCATGATATGAAGACAGATTGCTGCTGAATAAAATTTTCTAAGCAATATAATTTTCAGGATAGTAAACTATACCCTAACCAGCCTCCATCAAACAGTCAAATAAAAAGCCATTCTAAGAGAAAATATATAGTTTGATGGAACATACACACTGGCTGTGTCAATGAACTCCTCTTGCATTTCATACCACAGGACTGGCACACCGAAGGATAACAAATGCCATTTACAGCCCAGCTTCATTATGCAACAATACAAAACGTCATAGTAGGCTCAGTTTTCTTCAAAATGACCTATACATAATGGATGGATTCTTCTACTGAGCCTGCTTTTTTACCATCCACAGCCATAGTAACCATCATAAACAGACTGAGAAATTGGTGGCTACACTGGGACTCCAGCTGAGTTGTAAATTGACATCGGTCCACTATGTTAAGGGAAAACTTTCAGTTAATGCATTTTATAACTCATCCTTAAGCACACCCAAGATAATAATGTATTGGTGGCAGGGGGAATGGAGAGCTGGAGAGAGTCAAACAGCATTTTAATAAGCTTTGAATCATAGCAAAGGACTCAATAGCAAATATCTCTGTACCAATTCCTGAATAGTTTCTGAACCAGTCCCACCCCATCACACAATGCTTCCAGATACGGTTTTCTCAATATGACACACTTTCTATTCCACAAAACAATTGCTCTTAGACCATGAGGCTAAGATCTGGTTGACCAATATCAGGTACAAACTGCTGTACCAGAGAAAGAATAAATCTATGAGCACAAACACAGTGACATCTGTCAAGAGGAGTGGTGAAGAATGGAATAGCTCACCTAATGAGACGTTCAATATGGTGTTTGAGGCACTTTCTTTCAAAGCGGTACACAAGAAAGAACTTCTAGTGAAGTTATTGGAGAGGACTAGATAGCAATGGGAGAGTTGTCCGTTTTGTAGAATAGTGCTAGGGGTATTGATAGACAAGATACACATAAGACAACAAGATTGGGGTTTCCTATGAAATCTGTGAAATCTAACAACTCACACAGCAGATAATATCAGGATCCTGATGTCTTGGAACCAGAAAACACCAACCGTACTGACAGAGAGCACGTACTGTATTATCTCATCCGTGCCCTTGAAAACAAAATTTGTGATTAGTTCTGCTTACAAGAAGGTGATGTGCAAGGTCTCAAGAGCAATAAATCCAGCTGCACTCCACTGAAAAGTAGTCATGTGTAATTACTTAGCTTTTTTACTAATATATATCTTCCTGCTCTTTTCTGGGAACAAAAGAAAGGTTTCTTAGATCCAAATGTACTATACACTCTGGTTGCACCAATCTGGCAATTTGTGACTAGTAAAGAATTTTACAAATGAACCTAGGTACTAATATGTCAGTTCGTAAAATTCAATTTCAGAGTGGGTAGCAATCAGACCTACCTCATGATTATAAAACAGGTAGATCACAAATTGTGTCTCAGTCTAATTGATAGCCATTATAGGGGTGATGGCCTGGTAAAGTTAGCAGACCATCATGTCTATATTCTACTTTTAATAAAGCAGATGTTTAAAAAAATTGCCCCGTTTTCTTAGGGGAAATTGTACTGCATTTTTTTTTTTAAAAACTACAAAAACAATTAGTTTGAGAGTTCCCCTGAGCCAGTGCCTACTCCCCAACAAACTTTTTGTCGAATTTTATAAAGGGGAGAGGTGTCCAGGAGGACCCTTCTGTCTTGCGAACAGGCATACCTCCCCAACTTCAGAGACAATCATTTTTCAAAGTTTTTTGACTGGGTCACAGTTGCAAAACATTGATACATCCAATACGGACTCACAATTTAAAAAGAGATGCCTACAAAGTGCCCCTTCCAATTTGCAAGTCAGTATCAGAGTTGCTAAAAGTTTACCGACTCCAAAAATGGTTTTAGCACAAAACATATTCTAATGATCACAAACAGCAAATTGGATTGTTCATGACAGTAAAAATGCTTAATACATCGGTCACATTAATCGTCATAAAAGAGGAGATAGCAGAAAATTGACACAGATGAGCTATTGCACTATGAAATACAATGTTGGTACAGGCATTTCAACCTATTACCTTTTACTGTTTTAGGGATATCTTTTCGGTCAGAAATCTTAATGTGATGTTCTAGGTTAGTCGTTAGAAGGTACAATGATGATCTAAACCTGATCTAAACCTATTCTGTGCACTTACAAAAATAGTATGTTCTCACATGTGAGTCATTTAAGTGATGGATATGTACAGTTCAATCAATCATGTGCATATCTGTACATTATTGAAACAATATAATCAAAGGAAAGCCAGGTGAATCACTTTGTGAATCTGGAAAGATTCACTGATTGAAATTGGTGTGTTCAATGATCAGTAAAGTGTAAGGACTAATGAGCCAAAATGTGTTTCCCATAGGCATGTGTAAACACATCCCATTCCGCAAACGTGCATTTGAATTCATTCACAAGAACTCATTAATATACAATCATTGACAGCAGACCATGTGGATCAGTGAGTCAAGCACTTCATGACTTCTTGCTAACTGCAGACATCTCTTTTTCGGTTTCTCCTGAACAGAATGCATGCAATATCAGCTAAATCAATTGTTATTAAAAAAACAGGTTTAGAACCCGCCCACTACTTACCAATACTTATCAAAGGTTGGCTACCACACCACTCCATGGAAGAGGTGTGGCGCTGCGCGTGGGCGACTGACTCTGGAATCTGGGGATCACGGTTCGATCCCCGGCACTGGCGGCAGATTAGCCCAGCACCATTTGACTCTGGGCAATAGCTTGCTTAATCTTCCCGACTGACCCCAGCGCCTAGAGACCCTTACGGGTTATTGTGCGCTTTACAAATGTGGATTATTATTATTTCCTTGCTTCTTATTTATCATGCCTCCTGCTCTTCCAGGTGACTCACCTCCTCCTACTTTCTTCTCAGGGCTTCTGTCCCTGCCATTGATCATGGACCCATGACAGCTTCCTGTTTGTGGCTAGTGTCTTTCCACTTGCCTCACAGTACTCCAGATACTTAAAAAAAAAAAATTCTGTGTGCTGTACAGCAGTAAACGGCACTGTACTGTCTCACCACCCCCAGCCTCACCTCCCTCCTTCCACTGTCTGTTGTTGCTTCTCCTTCTTCCTCCCCTGAAACTATCTCATGTTGTTTTCCCACACACTCACCTCCTGTTGTCCGTAGCTACTCGCTTCCTCCTCCCAAACACCCTCCCTGGTGTTGCACCCCCCCCAACTGCATTCGTTGTTTCTGTTCCTTCCCTCCCCCCAGCACTTTTGTAGACGTATTGCACATCAGCACGAGCTACTGTGCAATATGGCTTAAAGAGTAAAAAGTGCTATGACACAGCCAATGCTTCCTGCGTCATGGCGCTTTGTCTCTGTACTTTAAGTCATGTTGCACAGCAGCCCACGCAGCTGTGCAACGTCTAAAAAAACATTGACAAAGCCAATAAATCTTGCATAGACGAAACCTATTAGCTTTCCCAGTGCTTGCTTATCTTAACCTGAAATCTAGGGATTTTTAGTTTTTTTGGTTTATGCACTACTTCTGGCATATCTAACCACTACAAAATAACAGTTGTTAGTATTACGCAATTTAACAATGCTAAATTTACCAGCTACGGAACGATGGAAGACTGTGTTGGTATTGAAGGAGCAGCCCATGCAGGTAAGAGCGGTAGGGCAGGGTAGTGGGATTGGACAAAAGACAACTGGAGAAAATTAATTATTTATTTAATTTCCCCTCTGCTGGCGTCTGTTGAATCGCCCCCAATCCCCCCCACCCTATCGCTCTTACCTGCACGGGCTGCTCCTGTGGTATTGCAGAGATTCGACCTTGCAAACTGCAGATCATCCTTGCTATGTTGGCCTCTAAATTTTGGCAGTTCAGACCCTACGGAAGGCTGCGATCTAGGGACCCCTTCCTTATGGATATCCAAATCTAGAGTCTCTTCTTGTGGCTATAAAGAGTTTTTACCACCACTGCACCCAGGATTTGGACAGTTTATGCTTCTGTATTTGTTCTCCGAAACTAGCCTTACTTGTTTTAGGAAAACATGGCTCTGTAATTAGTAATTTTCAGATAAACTTTCTGTCTGCCATATGTCTTTATTTTAATTAAGAGTTATTAAGTTTCATTATATAGCGCCTAGAAGCTTAGGTGTGTATCTCTTACATTAAACTTAATTTAACATCCACGGCAGTGATTGTTTATCTCATTACGCCGTCCTCCCCTTTTTCAGAACAGCTTTGAATATATGATCCACTTTCAGCTCTTTCATGCCCTCTTTGGCCAGGTCACGGACAGTGCATAGAACACTTTGTTTTATTAACATTGTAAAGGTTTTAAATAACCATGTACAATAAAGTATTACTTACTTACGGCATAGAACACTGGTCAATTTCTATATGTGTTTACATGTAATATTCAGGGATAGTGGTGTGTATTTTCAATATTGTAACACAGCAGAAGCTCACTAATAGTACTGAAAATAATCTCTGTGACACCCTCTCATTTCTTAAATGTCTGGCCCTGTTTTGATCTAAAAGAAACTTTTTAAATGTATTTTACTTGAAACAAACACAACATTTCTCTGCAAAATATCTGTAATGGAATCCCACACATCCTCCACATTAAAAATACTTAAAGGAAAACGTTTTTAAAACAATCTGTTTAAAAAATATTCAAGGTTATCAGAACAAGACTCTGCAGAACAGAGCTGGCTCTATCAGGGGGCCCCATGATAGTCTGTGGCCCTGGGCCAGAGCCTATCAGGGGGCCCTATGAAAGGCTGGGGTCCTGGAACAGAGCCCACTTTTCCCTCTGGACTCCTCCCGTCTCCTGGTGCAAGCAAGCTACCCCAGGACCCCAGAATCTCTCTTATATTGCATCTCTTCAGGAAAGAAATAAAACCTCACCTGTTTCCTCCCATTCTACCTTCAACATTCCCAATCCACTGCCTGCCTGACCCAGTTAATAGATAATATAGCACTCTCTCACACGTGCATAACAAAAAGTCAGACCATACCTCCTTATAAGTGTTCTGCGCACATGCGCTCACCACAAAGGATCATCGCCTCTATTTATTTCCACTAATTAGCACTTAGCCACAGCATATGAGGCAGAGACCTGTGTATAAATAACCCGCGTTGCTGCTTATTCCATTTGGACAGCACACCATGGTTTTAATTACTCGGGGCCCGTGTTAATTGTTTACATTTAATTGCCAGATGCTTTATGTGTTAATTGCCTGTTGTCATTGACATGCAGAAGAGGTGTTTGCTTGATGGTAATATTTAAAATGTCTCTTGAATCCCGACAGATGGAAACACTTTGGGAGGCGCAGCTGTCAATTCTCATTCATAGGGAGTGATACCCAGGAGTGCTCTCTCAACCTCGGGTTCAGCTCTCAACACTGGTAAACTCACAGACAACACTGAGCCTACCCGACCGGGAGTGAGTTGCATGATGGAAATGCACTAGCAATAAATGCAAGGTTGAGAGAAACTCTGACAAGTATAAATGCACATATTTGATCTATAAAGCTGTTGATCTATTTTTGAGTTTTTTAAAGCGCCGAGAAAAATAATATACAGCGACGTAGAATTAAAAAACTGGCCCATAATGTCCATTTCCTTCCAACATCGTGCTCACTGGCATAAGTCTTAGGCTAAGGCTTTTTAAAACAAAGTTTTTCAGTGGTAAAATAAACTTTAAGTCTTGAAGTGCATAAAACATTGAAATATACACTTTAAAAGTTAACACACGCACACTGAATAATGTTTAGTAGCTACTAAGAACAGAGCTAACTCAATTATCACATCTAAACAAGCACTGGCAAAGCCAGTAGGTTACGAGTATGTGAGGCATTGGGAGAGAGGGCGAAGCATCTCTGGCAACTGGAGGAAGGAGGCTTGTGGGGGCAAGCCAACACGGACAAGGGAGGATCATGGAGGGGGAGAAGTACACCGGGCCATCAAAAACAACTGGAGGGCGAGTTAGGTCAAGTCAACACGGCCAATGGAAGGGAGGGTGGAATCAAGGGAATACGGACAATGGAAGGAGAGAGCTTGTGGGGGAAAGCAACAAATATAGGAGATGATCACGGAGGGGGAGAAGTACAGGAAGGAGCGAGCAGAAAATAGACACACTCTGGTAGGGTGCCTAAAGAATAATAAAAAAGTAGGGCCCAAAGAAATGACCAGTGGAAGGACGCGACTAATGCTTCCATGCTCAAAGGAAGGGACAAAGCCTACAGAAGATGATCAATAAGAAGCAATCAAATGAGAGTGACAATAAAGCCAATCAATGGTATGCAATTATCAATTTCTAAGCCCACTGATACAAAACCAAATGTCTCAAACAGACAGCTCTTGAGAACTAAAAACACTTTACCTAAAAGATCTATTGCATATTGTCATGAAAGGCTTCCTGCAGGTAACCAGAAATAAAGTACAGACAATTGATAAAAGAGAATGGAAAACTGAGTGAACAGCTACAGGTTCCTTCTCATGCCTGTACCTTTAGAGAAGGATTGAGTATAGCAAATACTGGTTGCTTTCCAAACCATACCACCTGCACCGCAGATCATAGTTTTGAATTTGGTAAGCAATGTACTTAAGAATTTTTGTTACTTTCCTAAGGATTTTAAAGTACAAGAAATAGGAAGTTTCTCTACTAAATTTTCACTATCCTGTCTGAGCGATATACATAGTGCTTAGTTTTTTCATGGCTATTTCTACAAGGAGAGGTTCCCAGGGTGTAATACTTCCAAGCAGAATATAATTATTTTTAATTTTACCAATCAATTTTAGCAGTTAACTTGGCCAATTCAATGCACTGTTTGAGCTTCATTCCATCAAAAGTACGAGATTTTATTTGCATTTTCATCTATAGTTTATTTGAAATGTGTATCACGCAAATACCAGCCTGTTCACCCAAGAAATATAATTACATTTTATAAGTGTGTTTTTTAGCAATTTCCTGCAGAATTTACAAAAAAATTTGGGACCTCATATAGTGGAAAAAAATACAATTTCCCCTGCATAAAAAACAGGAAAGAGGCTGAATCAATGATAAACATCACATCACATGTGGTTCAAATAACAAAAGAGCAAGCTGAAGCTTCCTGTTCCCTGTCTTCCTGCCCCAATTTCGGGGCATATTTTCAACATGGACCACATTGTGCAATGTTTGAAACCTCTGAATATGAAGAATGATTATTCCTCCAAGAAGACTTGAATGTCACCAGTCTCTGCTTATTCTGGTGGTCTAAGTATGAGTTGCGTTCTAGTGACTATTTTGCAAACGTCTGAACCAGAATACCTAGCTTCAAATCAGACCTTGCCTGTGATGCAGCAAAAGAATCTGGTTATGCTTTACACGACACATAAACCAATCTTGACAATGAAAACACAAATGTGCACTTTGCACACGACTAGAAAAATGACATCAAAACTGAGAGAAGTTGAAGTGCCAGCACCGTAAAAGTGTGCTTGACTATGTAGAAACAGTAGAATTAATCAAATAGTTAATTTGAGATGTTTAGTAACCGATTACTTTATATTCTTAACAAAGATGTCATGAAAATTAATGATGAAATTTAGCATTTTATTGATCTCATTGTAGAGCGCCATAACAAACTCGACACTGGTGCAACTCATGCATATAATGTGCTATATGATTGAAACTTTCAGTATAAGTGCATAAGTTTATAAAGATGTTTCCATCATAGAAAGAATTTTATTTTAATGATTTTTAGAAATAGTGTACATGTTGCTACTTTTTGAAATTGTGGTAGTAGGCCACAATGAGAGTTGAACATTTCTGTGTTACAATCACTGACAACCTTACAAAATGCTCGTATATATTTCATTATACTTGCACTTAATTAGGAGTTTATTTGACTAAATCAGGAATCTTAACCTTAAATAGCATTTGGATTGATTTTCTTCTTAGGCTGCATTATTTCATAGCCTTGTGAAATGGACTTTGATACAGTTCCCCAACTGTTGCTTTATTTGGTCTTGTTCAGGCAACATTCGTTAAGCCACAAGAGACTTTCTTACAGCATCTCTTTGTGCGTGAATGGTGGGAAACTGAAAGTTTGACTATATCCATGGAGAGCATCAAAGTAAGTAAGCTCTTTATCAACTAACCTGTGAGGACGGTATGGACAGTTGTCTCTCATGATGAGCATGGGAAAGTATGCTCGATTATCAATTTGTACCTGGAGAACGAAAAGAATGGTCACATGATCATCAGGCCATCGTAGAGTAACTATTGATGTCACCATGGACAATTTGGACTATAAAAAGTGACTTTCCTAAGAGGAGGGAGGCATCCCCTTCTGCATTTCTTTTCCTCGATTGTCGACTGACTGCCAGACTTTCTCTATCATGCCCTTGCTGATGAACTTGCCTGTTGGACAATTCGGAGCAGTTTGGTGAGAGACCAGACTTGAACTTTTCCGATGTATGCTCCATTCCCTTTGTCCATGCCCATGGACTTTATCCTAGTGTATTTTAACTTTATTCCTTTTGTCCATGCCCATGGAGTTTTCCCTAGTGGAATTTAACTTAATCCCTTTGCCCATGCTAAGGGAACCCATGTGAACCATCCTCCTGATTTTGTTGGTGGTGTAGGTGGTAGTAATCTCTAACGATTGGAACCATCCTCTTATGGATGCCTGTATCTAGACATAGATTTACTTTAGCTAAATGTGTAAAATATAGTTTGAGCTGTAAAACTCATGACTGAGCTTCTTATATGCATTGATTTTAGATCTTAAATACAATAACCAACTTATTTAAAATTGCCTGAACCTTTTATTTTGTTTCAATGTTTTTCCACAGAAACTGTGCCTACCATTATCTGATTTTAAATGTATAATAGAAAGAGTCATAGATTAATTCCAGAACATCAGGTTCGTTTGCTCTTGTTCTGTGTAGCTATTGGTTTGTATTTGTGAGTTGGCTGCCAATTAATGGTCTTCATTGGGTGGCAGACAGAGGGAGATCCTGATTTCTCACCCCTCACTACGACGAAGAAAGACCCATCAGAGGACCATCGCCTCTGAGTTGAAGTATAGACTATGAGTGAAATCCTACCTGTAAGGGCCCACTGGGATTGCTAGGTTGAAGTTGAGTAAAAGGTTTATGCTGCAACACCTGTGTTACCAAATTTATTTTGTGATCCTGAACAAATTACCTTCTCCAGACATCAAAAGTTCGACGCACAAACCCTGAACGCTTTTAAGAGTCACAGTGCAAGCGTGGTGAGACAATGGCATGCAGCAGGTGCATGTATTTCCTGGCGACAGGCAAAGTGGGTTTGTGGCTCTAGGTGCTCCGATCCTTGTGTTCATATGTGAGGCTGGTCTGGTAGAGGGCTGGCTGGGCAACATCCATCTGCTGTGAGAGAGTAGCATAGTTATCTGTTCAGTAAGTCACCAGAACAAAGGTGACAACCTGGAAATCCAACATCGTTATCAGATTTTCCCCTGGCATTACTTGTCTGACTTGCCATGCAAACAAATTATTTAGCATTCTGTTGTGCTGTTTTCCAAATTAACTGCATGGTCTGGCATTACGTGTGTTCCTGTCTGGAGAGGAACTGGAATGGTAGTTCCAGCTGGACTGTTTGTACCGAAGCAGAACTACGGCTGATTTATTAGTGACGGCAGACCCCTAGTTTGGACCATGCCCCCATCCAACTCACCTAAATCAATGACAATACACCACTACTCTGCCATGGGTAAAAAGGTTTGTGCGTTATCAACAATTTCACACAAAGATGACAATTATAAAATTTAAGCATCAAATGTAAACAGTTTCAGGCATTTATTAAAATAGTTAATAACCATACAAACTAAACACCCAAATAACACTTCTATTACAATGATGCAATCAATAGCAATGATTATAGCAGCATTTACCCCCTCTGTATGGGACAACACCTGGTGGCCCAACACCCTCGGCAACCCCCCTAATCCCACAGACCATGCCCAAAACCTCGGCATCATACTCGACTCCTTCCTCTTCATGACCCAACAGATCAATGCCGTTGCCTCCACCTGCTTCAATACCCTCCACATCCTTTGCAAGACCGTCAAATGGATCCCCACTGAATCCAGAAAGACTGTCACCCTCGCACTCATAACAAGCAGACTGGACTACAGAAACACCCTCTATGCCTGAAACAACAAGTCCCTGCTCTGCAAACTCCTGACCATCCAGAACACAGCGGCCAGACTCATCCTCGACATCCCACTACATGAACACATCACCCATCACCTGCGAGACCTCCTCTGGCTCCCTGTCAAGAAGAGATTAACCTACAAGGTACTCACCCACGCCTACAAATCCCTCAACAACACAGGACCCCAATACCTCAACAAAAGAGTCTCCTTCCATGTACCCAAGAGAAACCTCCTCTCCGCCGACCACATCCTTGCCGAAAGCCTGGGCGTACGCAGAGCCAGAGTGGGTGAAAGAGCCTTCTACATCATGGCAATGACCTGGAACGAGCTCCCAATCGACATCAGATGCTCCCCCACTCTGCACACCCTCAGGAAGAGCCTCAAGACCTGGCTCTTTGGTTGACTCAGAGCTGCACCCGCCTCCCTCCCCAGCGCCTTGAGATCCTCACGGGTGATTAGCACGCTACACAATTCCCTGATTGACTGATTGATTGATTTACAACAGAGCCAGTCTCTGAGATGTCACAGCACTAAGGGTGAATATCCTTTACTCCTGCATGCTTTCCCAGACCTCGTAAGAAGATGCAGAGAGGCCAATTCAGGTAACATCGCACCGTGAAAAAACTGTGACTACAGGGCAAGGTCCCAACTCTGCTCCCGTATTTGGAGAATGAATAGCTAAACTCGGGCATGACCCAGAGTGTGCCTACAGAGGGTGAGTATTGCCATATTTTTTCTTCCATTGAATGATTGATTAGGAGAGATTTGATCATAAGGGACCTTTATCCTGAGGAAGGCCATCTGACCCATAGTGGCAGTTGGATTTGGTTGAAACATGTCGGTACAAATTAATTGGGCAAAAAAGACATAGATACCCGTTTAATTTTAATCATGCCAAGTGGAGCCCATATTAAAAAAACAGGGGTACCCACTTAGACAGTTTTAATCACATATTTGTTTCTGTAGTACAGATCCTTTTAGAGAAAAAACTGTTTCTTGAAAAAAATAGCCCCCCACCATGAGAATTGGTCTGGGTCATGGTGCAGTAGTGGCCCAATGATGAATCATGCCACTATTAGTGGGTGAGGGCAATCTTAACAATTGTATGTGTTGCCCAATAGGAATTTAGATGCTCTTTTCTCCCTCCTTTTGTTTTATCCCAGGGCAGCCCAATTTGGGTTGGGGTTACTTTAGTCTTTCCTTGTGTATGAGTTTCAGTGTCTTCTTTAGAGAGTGAGGGAAGGCTCAATCTCTTGTCTCTTCTTTGGTGTGTATGAAGAAACCACCTATATCCCTGGGGGGACAGTCCCTATCCCTTGCACTCTTGACCATCTGCCATGGTCCCACCACATCCTCCTGCACACAAAGCTGCTAAACAGGCAGACTGTGAGAGTGGGGCTAGAGCCTCTTGCCTTGCAGTGGTGACTGTGAGACTCTTCCCGCAAGCCAGTGTGGATGTCCTTTGCAGAAATAGGAGTTAATGTCTATCCCCACAGTGCTGTCTTAGGAGGTATTTTTGGTGGTGAAACGCTCTATCCCTGAGGGGAGTAGGTGTTGTTTGGCGCTAATCAGCCACAACTCAAAGATCCTGGGTGGTTGGGTAACTGCACAATCTCCTGCATTAGTGGGGTGCTTGCTGCTCCTGGCTACACAATGTAATTTGGACCGGCTATTTTAATATAGAATATGCCAATACTTAAGTTTATTTCTGGTGTCTCTTTCATTGGGGTTCTTTGTAGCGTCCATACAGGACATAACCAATAATAAAGTAGAAAAGAAAAGAGTATAGTTTGTGATGGTTATTTCTTAAGGCTCTTCTTCTCTTCTTTTTCTGGGCTTGGAGATGTCACTTCATAGTTATTCTAAAAAAACTTTTAAAAAACTGGGTAAGTAACTACTGGCATTCAACTCCATCCGAGTGACGGGTCGGTTAGTACTGTGCTTCTTCTTTTACCAGGGTCTTGGTGTGGTTATTTTCTTAAGTGAAAGTTATGACCCTTGGGTTTATCGTGCTTCAGGCATAACTTAATGGAGGGTGATAAAGGTTAAGAAAGAGAGAGAAAAAAGAAACTAATCTCCTCATGTCACTTCATTCCCCCCTTTCCTCTTTACTTTCTACGTTCTCCCCAGAGAAACTCCCTTTTCTCCCTCTGCATGTACCCTACTAAACAATCTTTCATGCACCTGGGAAAGCCATGCCCTCCCCGTGACATGGCTGGAAACAGTAGCGGGTCGCTAATCCGGGCTTCTCCTTTCAGAGGGTGTCCTCACGTTTCCTCCCACTGTCTTCTCTTCTTCTGAGTGTTCTCTTCCCTCATTCAGCAGATTCCACACTCAGAACATGTAACAAACTCCTCTCCCTCTCGGGCTGGTCCTCTTCATTCAAGCCTGGGTTCAGCATCTTCTAGCCACTCATGTAGCTTCCTCTCCCGACGTCTTTCTCAGCCACGCCTACCGCGTCTTGTCCTTTTGACGTGTCACTCACGGGCAGAAGATCATGTCCTTTTCCATCTACCTGACTTCCGAATGTGGTTATTGACTGTGGCTGAATGAAGTGAAGGGGATATTCGGTTCTGTCATTCTCTCCGACGGGAACTTGACATATCCCCATCCCTGGATTTTCCTGATTGGGAAAAAGGAGAAATCGGGACAAAAAATCGGGACCTCTCCCTGCTTTATGTCGAACTTCAAACTGAAAGGGTTGAAGGTAAAGGATCTATCTTCTAAGGACTCTGTAATTATTTCCTTTATTCTGGCTTTACCAGGTTATGGGAGCATGGTTTATATAGAGTATAAACATTTTGACCTCAAGATATTATCGGAGCTTCTTAATGGACCATTTGATAGCTAAACATTATTTCTCTATGGTGGAATATGTAGTTTCTCAGAGGAAACAATTCCCTGCTGATAAAAAGGATGGGTTTTTCTTTTCTTTCATTATCATGTTGAGAGAGAACAGCTACTAGGCCTACATCTGAGGCATCCGTGTGCAAAATAAAAGTATTTTCGAAGTCTGGGGAAATCAAAATGGGCGCTAAGGTAATAGTTTTCTTTAAGGTTTGGAATGTTTTCAATACATCATCTGAGGAGTATTGAAATATTATTTTAGTGGTACCCTTTTTTAAAAGATCAGTTAAAGGTGCAGCTATAGTCGATTACCCTGGAATAAATCTTTGGTAATACCCGATTAATCCTAGAAAGGCCCTAATTTATCTGTTGGAAAGGGAATTTCAGTAAAGGTTTTAATCTTCTCAACTTGGGGTACTATGAGCCCGTTTCCTAAGAGGCAACCTAGATATTTTACTTTATAAAAGCATACTCTTGATTTTGTTGCTTTTATATGTAGGTTGTCCTTTGTTTGTTCATTTAAAACTATAGTTAGGTGCAGTAGAGTAGATGGTCTTCCCACGTACGACTGAAGACAACAATGCCATCAAGATATGCAGAGGCGTAATCTCCATGAATTTTAAGGATAATGTTCAGTAACCGTTGGAACGTGGCGGGGACTCCATGAAGCCCAAAGCAGTAGCACCGTACATTGGAAAAAAACGAAAGGAGTAGAAAAGGCAGTTTTTTCTCTGTCTTCTATTTTTAAGGGGCACATGCCAATAACCCTTAGTTAGATCTATAGTGGATATATATTTGGCATCTCCTAACCTTTCGATTAGCTCTTCAACCCTGTGAAGAGGGTAGGCATCTAGTTTAGAAATGTTTTTGACAGCTGGGAAGTCTATACAAAATCATATACTTCCATCAGGTTTCGGGACAAATACTATGGGAAAGGACCAGCTACTTTGTGAGGGTTCGATGGCCTTCAGGTTTACCATGTTTTCTATCTCTTGGAGTACAAGTCGCCGCCTTGCTGTGTGGATCCTATAAGGCTTTTGTCTTATAACCTTTCCCTCCGGTGTAGGGATTGAATGTTCAATTAGAGTAGTTCTTCCTGGTTCATCACAAAAAACTAAAGAGAAGGGCTACAATGTCTTTTCTAACTCCTCCCTTTGTTCTCGGGACAAGTCATGATTTATAGATAACTGGTCTAAGGTGGATTTAGTATGGCCTTCCGTAGGCACAATGTGTATGTCTCTTGGTGGAGGTCCTAGCTATTTTTGTAGAAGATTTCTGTGAAAACATTTTTTTTTATTGGTTCCCATCTTTAATTTGTGTGAGAGGTTTCCAATTCACTCTATGACTCTGTAGGGTCCTTTCCACTCTGATTTGAGTTTTTATGAGGAATCAGATAGTAAGACTAGGATCCAGTCACCTGGTTGGTATATTCTTAATCTTGTCTCCTTATAATACATTCATTTTTAGCTCCTTTGACTCTTCTCTAAATTGCTATGTGCTAGTACTCTGAGTTTTCCTAGGCGGGCCCTCAGCTGTAAAGTTTACTCAAAAGATTATAAGTCCCAGGTTCCATATTTTTTTCCCACGCCTCCTTAGTGATTTCTAAAAGTGTTTGGGGTTTCCGCCCATGGAGTAACTCAAAAGATGAACATCCTAAACTACTATGCACTTGACCGCTTAGTATAAAAAGAGCCAAGGGGAGCACTTAATCCCAGTCTCTTCCTTCACCTGTAAGCATCTTCTTCAATATAAGTTTAAAGGACCCGTTGTAACTCTTGACTAACACATCGGTTTGAGGATGGTACACCGAGGTTTTAATATGTTTAATACCCCGCTGTTTGCAAACTTGGGTCATAAGTCGTGAGACAAAGGGTGTACTCAATCAAGCGATGGTCTTGGTATCCGGTTTGCGGATGGGAAAAGCTTCTGTAAAACAGGTAGCATAGCCACTAAGACAAATGCATATTGGCAACCTTTTGTGGACTTTGGCAAGGGTTTTATCAGTTCCATTCCAATTCATTTAAACGTACGCCTATGATGGGTAGAGGCTGAAGAGGCGCCTAAGGGGGGATGTATGGATTCTTCTTTAAATAGACTTCACACTCCTGACAGTACTTTTTTATATGTGCAAAAAATCCGGGCCAGTAGAAATTCCGGAGAATGTCCTTAGTTGTTTTTCTGGTCCTGAATGCCATGCTGAAAAATGGGAGTGTGCATAGAACATGATCTGGTCCTGGTAATCTCTAAGTACTAATAAGTGACGAGGGTCAGTGGCGCCTGGTATCCGATATAGGGGCCTGTTTCTTATTTGAAAATGTGGGAAAACCTATGTATCATTTTTTTGGGCCTTTTCCGAAACAGAACGGAAAAGAGCATCATTCATCTGCATAAAACGAAAATTGCTATCTGTCATCCAACACTCAGGGGTTAACAAGGCGTTCCTTGGTGCAGAATTTTTGACATGTTCATTAAGTCCCTTCACCCGGTTAACCGCAGGTTCATAGAATAAGTCTAAGAACTGGGGATTGTCGGTTCCTAAAATAACGTCTTCAAGTAAGTTAGGAAGGACACCTATTTCCACCTCATCTTTTTCTTTACCTGTGGAAACCAACAACTTTGCTACAGGGTACGTTTAAATGTCGCCATGCACACACCTGCTTTGTACAAATTTCCCAGGTATCATTTGTGATGGAGAAACTAATTTGGCTTGTACAACCGACTGTTTACAGTCGGAGTCCAATAGGGCAGTCATCCATTTTTGGTTAATTTGAACACTTACAAAAAAAATAGGGCCCATCTCTTGAGTGTAATATTCAGAGCTTGGGACGCATTTGACTTCCATCAGTTCTTCAGTAGACTTTTTATTCTAACAAAAACGGGCTAGATGGCCCCCTTCACCACATTCAAAGCACTGAGGTTCAGTTAGAATCTGAAGCTCAGGTTTTCTCTGATGGGTTTTCCTTATATTGCAAGTGATTTTCTGGTGTTTTTTGTCACTATGAGAAAAAACTGTTTTAAATGGATACCTTATGTTCCTATCAGGGTCTGAGGAAAAGGGACGTATTTGAACATGAGAGAAAGTAGTAGCCATTTTGACAGCTTGTTTACTGCTAAAACCTGAGTGTTCACACAACCGTCTTTGAGTTGAAGGAGGTAATGCTTCTATAAATTGTTCCAAACATATTTTATCCAGTACTTCCTCTTTAGTATGATTGTTTGGTCTTAACCACTTGTCAGTGGCAGCTCTCAATTTAAAATAAAGGACTTGCAGGGTATCTCCTGGTTTCCCCCTTTCTTGCTTAAATCTTAAACAGTAGGCTTGCTCTTCTAAACCGGCCTGATCCAACAATATTCATTTCACCTCTTGGTATGTGGCTTCCCCTTGTGGGTTAGCGGTTTGGTATGCTGCCTGTGCATCACCAGTCAATAGAGGGACCAAGTAAAAAGGTCATTTCTCTATTGACCAAGCACATGTTCTTGCAGCTCGTTCGAATTTAGTGAAGAAGGCATCCAAGTCGTCTCCTTGCAAGAGTTTTTGTAACGTTATCATAGGGGCACTAACTACTGGACCCCTATGGCTGGTTAATCCGGAAGTTATTTGTAACTGTGCTTGTGCCAATTTGTTAAATTGCTCTATTTGGGCTTCAAGGCATCCCTGAATATTTCCCAGGCAGCCTTTGCTGATGACATCTGGTGTTCCAGAGACCATTCCAAGTCACGCTGTCCTTGCACTAGGTGTTGGATTAAATCATCCATTGTTGTCAATGGAAGAGATTTTTCCGCATTCGCAACTACTTGTAATCTGGTGCAAGTAGTTTAATATAGAAGAAGCCAATACTTAAGTTTATTTGTGGTCTCTCTTTAATTGGGGGTCTCTGTAGCGTTGATAAAGGACATAACCAATAATAAAGTGTAAAAGAAAAGAGTATAGGTTGTGATGTTTAATTCTTAAGTCTCTTCTTCTCTTCTTTTTCTAGGCTTGGAGAAGTCACTTCATTGTGATGAAAAAAACAACAACAAAAAACTAGGTAAGTCACTACTGGCATTCAACTCCATCCGAGTGACTAGTGGGTTAGTACTGTGCTTTTTCTTTTATCGTCTTTTACCAGGGTCTTGGTGGGGTTGTTTTCTTAAGTGATAGTGATGAGGCTTGGGTTTATTGTGTTCAGGCATAATGTTATGGAGTGTGATAAAGGTTAAGAAAGAGAGAGAAAAGAAGTAACTATCCTCATGTCACTTATTCCCCCCCTTTTCTCTCTCCTCTCTTCGTTCTCCCCAGAGAAACTCTTTCTCTCTCACCATGTGTGTAGCCTGCCTAACAATCTTTCACACACCTGGGAAAGCCACGTCCTCCCCGGGACATGTCTGGGGACAGAAGCGGGTCAGTAACCTTGGCTTCTCCCTTCTGTGGGTGTCCTCGCTTCTCCTCCTGCTGCCATCACTTCTTCTGAGTGTTCTCTTCCCTCTCGATCAGCGCATTCCATACTCTGAACGTGTAACAAACACCTGTCCCTCTCGAGCCATTCCTCTTCATTCAAGTCTGGGTTCCGCGTCTTCCAGCCTCTCACGTAGCTTCCTCTCCCGACGTCTTTCTCAGCCGCGCCTACCGTGTCTTGTCATTTTGATGCGTCACTCAGGGGCGGAAGATTGTGTCCTTTTTCATCTGCCTGACTTCTGGTTATGGTTATTAACTGTGGCTGGATGAAGCAAAGGGGATATTCGTTTCTTCATTCTCTCCGACGGGATCTTGACAAGCATCAACAAGCATTTACAATGCAATGGTCTCGTTTTTGTTAAAGTTAGAGCTATTGGCATTGCTCATGACATTATTTTTGTTTTTAAAACATAAATAAATGGCATTGTCATTTACAATGCCAATAGCTTAATCTCTCGCAAATGCGAGACCTATTGCATTTGCCCCCTCACACACACAAAGCCAAACACAGAGCCACATGCACCCACACACACACAGAGCCACACACAGAGCCACACGCACCCACCCACACACACAGAGCCACGCACACAGAGCCACACGCACCTACCCACACAGAGCCACACACACAGAGCCACACACACACACAGAGCCACACACACACACACAGCCACACACATACACAGAGCCACACACAGAGCCACACACAGACAGAGCCACACACACACACACAGACAGAGCCACACACACACACAGAGACAGAGCCACACACACACACACACACGCAGACAGAGCCACACACACACACACAGAGCCACACACACACACACACACAGACAGAGCCACACACACACACAAAGCCACACACACACACAGACAGAGCCACACACACACACAGACAGAGCCACACACACACACACAGACAAAGCCACACACACACACAGACAGAGCCACACACACACAGACAGAGCCACACACACACAGACAGAGCCACACACACACAGACAGAGCCCCACACACAGATAGAGCCACATACACAGAGCCACGCAGAGCCCCACACAAACAGAGCCCCACCCACACAGATCCCAACACACACAGAGCCCAACAGCCACAGAGTCCAACACACACACACAGAGACCAACACACACACACAGAGCCCAACACACACACAGAGCCCAACACACACACACACAGCCCAACACACACACACAGCCCAACACACACAGAGCCCAACACACACACACAGAGCCCAACACACACACACACAGAGCCACACACACAGAGCCACACACACACACACAGCCACACACACACACACATCCACACACGCACACACACAGAGCCACACACACACAGAGCCACACACACAGAGCTACACACAAACACCCAGAGCCACACACACACACAGAGCCACACACACCCAGAGCCACACACATGGAGCTACACACACAGAGCCACACACACAGAGCCATATGCGCACTGACACACACACCCAAGCACATAGACAGAAAACATCCAAGAATACAAGCACACATACAATTCCATGCTCTAATACAAAAACACCCAAATACATGCACACACAAACATTGACACATGCACAGACATGCACAAGCACACACAAATGCACTCACACCATCATACACGCAGAAACGCACACACACACACAAGCACACATACAGAAACTATCAAAAACACAGGCACACACACAATCACATGCTCCAAAACAAAAATACCCAAGGACGTACACACAAATACATGCACACACACACACCATCACACGCTCAGACATGTACAAGCACACACAAATGTGCGCACACAATCTCATACGCGAACAGAGGGCACATACAAGTACACATACAGAAACATCCACACGCACAAGCACGCATACAATCCCATGCTCTAATACAAAGACACTCAAATACATGCACATACCATCCCACACACAGACATAAGCACACATACAGAAACATCTGCTCACACAAACACAAGCACACATAGAATCACATGCTTTAATACAAAAACACCCAAATACATGTCCACACCATCACACGCACAGACATGCACAAGCACACAGAAATGTGAACATAGTCTTTCATACACGCAAAGGCGCACACACACACACACACACACGTGCGTCCGCACACACACCCTCATACATGCACAGACGCTCACACAAAAGCACAGTATGCTGCTTACTTAGGTGCTTCAAGGTCGGTTTGGGCGGTGGGAAGGAAAACCACTCACCCTGGTCTCACAAGGTTATGTGTCGAGTGCAGGCGAGTTGTGTGAGATCGACTCGCAAAAATAGAATGGATGATGATATTTGAGTAAATTAGCGGACTGGATGCCTGTATGGGGTATCAAATAGGCAGCCAAGTGTCTCTTCCGGTGGGTGACCCTCTGGTGTATGTAGTCGGAGCCTCCCGGGCACGGCGCATGGCAGGCAGCGGCCTTGAACCCAGAAATATGGCGTTGACCGGGTTATCGTCCCTGGAGCCCCCGCTGGCGCAATCTTAGTTGGGGGGCACCCACCCCTCCGCCTCCACTCACCGCAGTGCCCAGGTGGGGGGGGGGTGTCAAGTCCCGCCAGGGGCCCAGCAGGTCTTAGGCCGTGCCACTATTTCAGCAGGGTATTGGGAAATATGGCGGTCTTCTATGCTCATCTGCCCGCACCGCCCGACCGCTGAACAACAGTCCCCGGGTGCAGAAGGGTCCCAGGGGCAGTCAAAGCTGCAGCAGCGCAGGCAGATCAGCCGCTAGAAAGGGAGCCAGAGTCTCTGATCGTGCCACAGTCCCAAGCGCAGCCAGGGTAACAATGCACTGGGCCACATGCCGGCGGGCCCTCTCCCCACGTTCCGCCCAGCCGCTGCCGCAGCCAGCAAGGTAGGGGGTGGTACTCCCTCTCGCCGCACCGGAGCAACATAGGGGAGATGCGGGTACCACAGCGGCCACGGAAAGGGCCCCCAGCCAGCGCGAAGCACTCACCGCGGCACTCTGGCACGGTTCTGTCCGGGGCCTCCGATGCTGTAGACGCCTCCGCAACGCACTGTCAGAGGGCAACGGGGTCCCCCCGCAGTGGCAGAGGACAGTCTCCTTTCATCGCGGGCATCACTCCGCGCCCCGTAGGTCCACAGCTAGTTGGGGCCAGGAGCACAGCAGGTCTCCGTCTCCGCCGACCGTCAGCGCCGCTCCAGTTAGCGCACTAGTGTCTCCGGCCGTTTTCCAGGGCGCCGTGGGCACCATTTCATGATTGTCAGTGGCAGGGATCAAAGGACGAGTAGCTCGAGATTGGGGCCGATTTGCGATCTACAGCTGTCTCGCAGGGAGGTCCATGGCAGAGGCAGTAAGGTAGGACCGTTCTGTGACATGGTGATCAGAAGATGGGCAGGATAATCGCCGGATGGTAACCCGGCAGCAGGAGCCTCACACAGGTGCGGCCATCTTGCCCCCCCAGCATTTGTTATGTCTGCCCTACCCCCATCGTTTTATGTAATTGTGTCCCGCAATATATCGCTTGTATTTTCCAGCTCCCCACGCCCACCATGATATTACCATGTTCCAATCTCCAGCGCTGGTTTCCCAGTGTATTTCCAATGCCTCCCACCCCTTCCGAATCCCCCAACATTTCTTCTATGAATTCAGCTCCCTTGCCCCCAAAGCCAAAAAAGGGAGCTCCGGCAGGAAAGCGGACCACGCGGAGGCAAAAGGGCCGTCACTAGAGGGCAAATACTTACCCTCGGTAGATGGCAGCAAAGCGAGCTCCGGCAGGAAACCGGACCACGCCATGACACCACCATGTTTCTCCGAGGCCCAACCAAAATGGCTTGGAGAAACGCCCCTTCATTTTCCGACTGGGGGACGTATTTTTCTTTCTCTCCTCTTCCCATTGGCTGGAATGTAAAATAGGTGTGTGATCTGATTAAAGTGATCCGAGACCCCTAGTTTGGATTATGCCCCCTCCAACTCTACCTAGTTAATGACAAGACACTACTACTCAGCCATGGGTAAAATGGTCATGTTTATTTATAATCTTACACAAACATCACAATCATAAATTTCAAACAGCAGATGTAAACAGCTTCAGAAATTCATAAGAATAGTTAACAATCATGCAAACTAAAAGTAAAAATAACACTTCTAAAAAAAATGCACATACATTAGCAATGATTGTAGCACATTTACAACTGAGCCATTCTCTGAGATTTGACAGCACAAAGGTCTGAATATCCTTTACTTCTGCATGCTTGCCCAGACCATATAGGTGAAACTACTTGTATGCCTGGGCGGCGGTCCCAACACCTTGCTCTCCGTACTTCCTGCCATTGCCCAACGACCCCCGCAGACCAAGTTACCAAAGAGGCAGACTGTGAGAACAGGGGTCAGAGCCCCATTGCGCTGCGCTGGTGACAGTGAGACTATGGCCTCAATCTAGTGTGAATGTCCCTTGAAGAACTAATTATTGCTGTCCATCCCCTCAGTTCTGTCCTAGGAGGTATTTTTGGTATCCTGGGAGGAGTCGGTCTTGCTTGCTGCTAATCCACCATGAGAGCGACCAGGGCAATCAGGTTCTTTGCCCTTCCCTCAAAAAACAGAGGCTGTGTTGTTGCCCAAATGTCTTTAATGAAAAGGCCTGTCCCCATTTCAGAAAGAAGTTTATGGGGAACATTCCTCAGATGGCCAGGTCCAGGACACAGTTTGGCCTTTTCTGCCATGAGTTACTCCACCAACACATTGATGTCCCTTGGCCTAATGCCCATACCCCAATCATAATGGGATATCATGAGGGACAATGCAATGAAGGCATCAGGGAATAGCCAACCCAGCCGGGCAAACTCCTTCAGAATTGTTTTCCAGCACTTCCTTCCGGCCTAACTTTACCAGGTCATTACCAACCAAATGCACAACAATTAGGTCCTAGAATTGAAGTCCCATGCAGCCATTTGTCCCTCCACTATCTTCAGCAGTTGAGAGATTTGGAGGCCTCCCACTCCCCACCATCTGAAGAAGACATTTCTCCTAGATGGCAGCTTTGGCCTACGGAGATGCTGCAATCGGTATGCCGGGCGTCACATGAAAGAGTGACCGAGACCCAGATCATTTTGCAAGGCATGACTTCTGAAAACAAATGTAGGAAGAGACAAGTTAGCAGAAGTAGGGTTAATGCTCAATTCTCACACCAGTTCTGGGTGGATGTAGCATTTGAAACATGCAGAAGGACACCAACCAATTTGCTCAGTGTCCTGATGGGAAAAGCCTGCCCTGACGCAAAAGTTGCTGCTCCTATGTGAAATGAAAGGGAAGGGTAACTCAATGGAACAACCCTGATCCCGCTGAGTACTAGTAGCGTGACAGGCAGTCTCCATGCACATGGATAAATAACGCAGATCTTAGCAGTTCTGGGCATAATGCCAGGTTATGTCTCGTGCAGCTGACTGTACAGACAGAGGAACCAGTATCTCCCTGGAGTTCAATGTAAGCCCCTTTGATGACCTGGTCGGTTTTCAATCTCCTAAACCTGATGAACTCTTTATCCTGGGAAATGTGGGCATCCGTCTATTGTAGGCTGCCAACGTGATCCTCCTAGGAGCTGCCCACCAACTTGTTGACCCTGAAGGTACCGTAAAAGACAACAACAAAAAGTTTCAAAAATATTGCAGCCACAGAAGGCGAATAGCATTCCTTGTCCACTGTACCGTGAATTTGTGAACCTATTGTCCCTGGGCACTGAACTCAACCTGGCCCATCCACCAAGGCCTTCCTAATCAGAAAACTACTGCCCACACCCTTCACCCCTCAGAGCTTCACAAAAGATACTTATGGCTGATACACGGGCCCTAGTGTGTGATAGTGGCCTGCCCTGCTCATGCAACGTCTCTAGGGAAAGGCATAGAGAGTAAACTGAGAGCATGAGGCCCAGGTGATTTTTTCACAAGAAACCCCTATAGGTCTGAAAAGCTTGCTCATAAGCCACCCATGTATGCCTTGCTAAGGAAGCAGCCACTAAACTAAACAATGCAGGACACCAGTCCTCTACAGTTCCAACGGTAAGTCTGTCATGTTCTCTGGAACATGTGGAAGGCCCCACCATTTTGTCAGGAGTGAGTTCTGGAAAAGTGCAATGAATTACCCCAATGACCACTCACACTCAGATGAACCTGTTGGACCTATGAATAGGAAGTCATCTAAGGATGTATGACATCCTGACACACATTTTTCTCAATGAATATCCAAGCTAGTAGGGAACTAAACTGCTCAACAAAGGTGCAGAATACTGAACAACCCATTGGCACACAAATTTCATAGTTAAACTTGTTCTTAAAATGAAAACCCATGAAGTGATACAGGCAGGAGTCGGAAGGCAGACTCCATCTCCATTTTGACCAGGAGGGTGTCATGCCCCAACCTCCATAACCTCGCGGGTGCCTAATCAACAGAAGTGTATTTGACCAAAAACATCTGTCAGTCAATAGCATCATTGACAGATGCCCCTTTTGGGGCATACATGTTATGGATGAACTTGAACTGACCAGGCTAATTCTTGGGTACCACAGCCAATGGTGTACATACAAATGCATTAAATGGAAGGTCAGGAAATAGGCTACTCTACTTAAGGATGTCCCTTTAAAGAGTTTCTTGACCCCCCACACTAGTATGAGCCTGGACGGAGATCTGATTCCTGCAGATAGGAATGGGGCGACCACAAAACCTGGGATCTGGAAGCCATAAGAAAAAACTAAATATAAAGTTTGTGTAGCCTTTTTATTTGAGTGCCGGTTAAGCCAAGACAACAGTTTTTCAATGGAGCGTTTAACTGGAGTTCTTGGGCTCCTTGCCCTTTTTAGACAGCTGGATGCATTTAAATTCTGAGTGTGAGGCTATTCCGCACAAGTAGCACACATGTTTGAATGTGCACGTCTCTGCTGGCTGTGTGTATGCTTTCCTGTTAAAGGTCCAACAAGATTCCTTTTTTCTCTGCCAGAGTGGTTCTGGTGAAAAGGCTGGTTCAATGGGATCTTATTGCTGGCTGACTTTAGGCGCCCATTTTACCTCAGTCTGATCTTCTCCAATATCAGGATCTTCGAATTTGGCCCACCCCTCATCCCTGTCATTGTTGGGTAATGCTGTCCCACCATACACATGATGAGTCTTAAGGCTTTTGATATTGATAGTTGAAAATATAATTGATGTAGCCAGCTCTAGCAACTTCTCCAGCATTACCATCATGTAAACATTAAAATCAAACAGCCAGTTAGTTCTATTCTCCTCCTGCTTAGGTCTTTAATAATTGGTTGAGCCCTTCCCCTCCGATTCACTTACTTCAATGTCCCTTCTTTTTGCACATATTAGAGAGAAGATCTCAACAAAATCCCCTTTCCACATCTTCTCCTTCACTTCAAAGTGAGGCCAATATCCATGGTTTGGACAGTATTGTTTGTTGCCTGCCAAACCCTTCAAAGATTCCCGTTCTGACCCTCTCCCTCACATTTTTTTGCTGTATCCACTGCCTTGGGCGCATCCTTGTTCACTGCAGTTGACCCAGTGTCAGCTTTCTTGTCTCTCTCATTGGCTGCCCCTTTTCCTACTTAGCCACTATGGCTTCCACCTGGGCCTTCAACTCAGCAATGACCACAAGCACAGAGTTCGATGGTATCAAGGAGAAGTTAACAAGAAACTAGTTGAGGGGTCTAAGGGTTCCTTGCCAGTTGGGACAAAAAACTGGGCAATAAAGATAATTACCGCCAGTAGGGTCAGCGATGTTGTTATTGGCCAACTGGGATGTTGGAATACTTGAGGACAGGACAGAAACCACGGAACCTTAACCACTACCCGCAGGAGATAGCTTCCCAGTTGAATTAGACATTGGGGACAGGCCCGCATGAAGGTGATTAGCGCCAGTGACTGCTGGGTTAGGGGAGAGAACTTTCAGGGATTGCCTAATTTCTCTAAAAACGTGCAAGACATCGCCAGACTCACTGTTGTCGTGTGCAGGAGAAGAAAAAGTTAGAAGCTGTGTGGGGACCAGGGGGACCTGTTGAGGAGTTTGACTGCTGCCTGATACTGTGGCAATCACTGCTTGGCTGGGTTTATGATTAGCAGGCCTTTAATTACCCCTTCACCTCAAGAGAAACCCCTAAGCAAGTTGGGGCTGGACCCCAAACAGCACCACTCCCTTGTGATTGTTTCTTGGCCTTCTTCGTGGAGAAAAAGCTGCATGAGACCTACCTGAGCTCCTAGTCTAAATCAGGTGATGATGCTGAAGACCCACCCTCATCCCCTAACTTGGCCAGCACTAGTATAAGCTTGGTGAGCTTGAGTCCCCTTCCCTAATATATGACATTATTAAGGAAGGAAAAAACATTGTAATAAAATTGCCCAGTCAAGGATTACAGCAGCAAGCCCCTAAAATAAAGAACAGCCCTTGCCTCACTTGCACACCGACGATCCTTGTTGCTACCTGGCCCGGAAATCAACGACTTAGCTCCGTGTAACGCCATACAGCTTGGGAGTCACAGCCCCCCCAGGGCAGGAAGGGGATGGCAAACAGAGATTGGCTGAACAGAGTGGCACATAAGGGCCAGTCAACTCTATCAAGTAGGGTTTACTTTGGGAAATACTCCATCAGGCCTGGGCAGCAGGGTACCAAGGCCAGCAAAAGAAAATATCCAAATAGGAGGAGGGTTAATTTGGCCACCATGTGGATGTGGTCCCGTCACCCTAAACAAGAGAGTATTAAAGTGGGGCATGTACTTTGTCGGGACAGGAGGCGCCAGGCAACAAAGGAGCAAAGGAGTATATGGCTTAATTCAACAGTCGCACTGACGAGGACCCACTTCCTCAAACAGTAAAGTAAAATCCAGGGGGGAAATACTCCATCGGGTACGAGGGCACTGGGGTACCAACCTAAATCAGGAGCCGCTCCGAGGAGGTCCGGCTGGCCTCAACTAGAAAGCTCAGAATGCAGAAATACTCTTGTCAGGCCTGGGGGTGATATGCAGGGTCAGGGCAAGGAACGGAGCCAGGTAACCAAGGCAGGGACATAGGAGACACTACATTTCTGGGCGGTGGGGACAAGGACAACCTTTTGGACTTTCCAGTGACCTGATACAAATCGACCATTGTCTAAGAACTGTACACTCCGTTAAATTAATACAATTGCATAGTTTTGTACTGAAACATTGATAAAAGTAGGCATGTAGTCACAGTTTGCAAGTATGCTTTAATTGTTATTTACATTCATAGAGTAAATGTGAAAAAGCATGTTTTGGAATCTTTCATCTTCACGCACCAAGCAAACAAAGGTTGGACAAAAAAGGAAGAATGAACTGAATGCTCTTTGTGACATTCCTAAACCTCAAAATGAAATTGGACTAATATTGGAGTGTATTGTATACAGGCTACAAGCACGCAGAGATGTAAGAGCAGAGACATGTCCACTTTGTAAAAGTGGCAAATCATAAAATAGTAATATGAAATTCAACCGTACCAGTAAAGAGGATTTATCGTTGCCATTCCAAAGAGGCAAAACATGGCACAGCTACTCCTTTCTAAACATGAATTACAGCTCAAAAGAGTGAATTCATGAGTTCCCAATGTTAATCTATGAGAGGAGTAGGCCTCACAGACGTGAAAGACTAATGAAGCTGTTTTTCACTACAAGGACATGCAAAACTTATTAGTACTTGTCCTACCTTTTAGCAACATAGCACCCTGCCCTACGGGCTACCTAGGGCCTACCTTAGGGGTAACATGTGTAATAAAAGAGAAGTTTAAGGCTTGGCAAGTTGACATGGCAGTAAAACTGCACACACAGGCTACTTGTGTGGGTAGACGTGGGTAGGTCCCACGCTTTGGAGAACCTCAAATTGAGTTGCTCTTCCCTCGCCAATTTGCGAGTATCCTGGATGTCACGGTTGGGGTCTTAATTACATCCCTTTCTAGGTGTTCTCCAGAAGGTATACTGCACTTTTTTCCCACTCTTTCACTTTTACACAGGATTACAACATGACTTCGGACTGTAGGGGACATGATTTTTATCACAGCGACTGTCCCACTAGATTAGATGAGGATCCCCCGGTCCTGAAGAAATGCCAAGATCCAACTGGACGATTTAGGGCATGAAACATGTCGACAATCTTTATCTCACACATATTACTCTGAGTTGAAGCAGGATAATTTTCCCTCATCAGCTAGGACCTTTGTAGTTGGTTGTTTTTATTTAAAGCATAGGAACCCAGCGAATAATTTTTTGAGGGGGGGGAATCCTCTAGCTATTTTTAATTCCCAATTTTTGTTTGCCATCTCTACTCACTATACATACGTCCCCACATTACTTTCTAGATTCACGTTGGCAACCAGAGAAGACCTCCAGCAAAGAGCCCCCTTGCGGGACCCATTGGGCATTGCGGCACCAGCACAATGAGGTGCAACCCAACGAAGCATGACACCCTTCGGGTTGTGTGAAGGCCCTTGATACTAATTGGAGTTATTCTATTTATAGTTCCCATTCTACACTGGGAACACATGGCATCCACTATCCATCATCCCCTTCCTATCCCCCCAACCCCCTTCCCTTCCATGCCCCCCTTAGGAACTGCATACCTTTGTTTTTGCCATATCTACTTGATTGGTTGACACAATCAGTTTGAGTGCGCTCAAACCGCATTGTCTTGCACAAAAATAAGAGAAAACCCTAAGAGATACATTTTCAATAAGAATTGATCTGTTGGTCTGTTAAATCTGGTTCTCCTCGAGATCCCGCACCCCCTAAAAGATTGTGTGACAGTTTGGAGACCTTGGAACCCTACATCAGGCATGTGCTAGATGTCTCCTTCCGATCCAGTTCAATACCTGAGGATTGGAAACAGGCTGTGGTGCTTCCCCTCCGCAAGAAGCCCAACATTAGCTTTGAGAATTTGGACAATTTGCGCCCCATCTCCTTGCTGCCTTATCTCTCCAAGGTAGCGGAGAAGGTGGCAAATAAACAGCTAATGACATATGTGGAGGAAGGCAACCATCTTCATCCTACCCAATTTGGGTTTCGGCCCCGTCATTCGACGGAGTCCGCCCTTCTGAGGGCTACCGAAGCCCTTAGGCAGGGTGCTGATGAGGGACAAACAATGGCGCTAATTTTATTAGACCTTAGCGCCGCGTTCGACACTGTGGCACATTCCATCTTGCTACAGTGTCTGGACAAGGTCGGGGTGAAAGGGGCAGCGTTGAAATGGATTTATTCATTTCTCACTGGCCTGGGTTTCCAAGTGAGGCAGGGTGACCACTACTCGGAGCAAATTCCTTTGGACCAGGGGGTGCCGCAGGGCTCGTCCCTGAGTCCAACACTCTTCAATCTTTATGTCGCTCCGATTGCCACCTTAGTAGAGAGTCACGGCCTCAGCTTGGTGTCGTATGCCGACGACACGCAGTTGGTCATCTCCCTATCGCGCGCACCCGGTCTTTCGGCGGACATCTTCAGAGCATGCATGCAAGACCTGGCTGCCTGGATGTCCGCCAATTGCCTCAAGCTTAATGGGGGCAAGACCGAGGTGCTGGTCGTGGGGGGCTGCCAGTCTGCGTGGACGTCGGCATGGTGGCCATCTTCCCTGGGCCCAACACCCATTCCTTGCCAAAAAGCGAGGAATCTGGGCATTTGGTTTGATGCCGCCCTCACCTTTGGCCCTCAGATCAATCAGGTGGTAGGACAATGCTTTGGGACCCTTAAAAGCCTCAGGAAGACACTGAAGTTCTTGCCTGTGAGAGCCCGACAGACCTTGGTACATGCACTAGTCACATCGAGGATGGACTATGGCAACCTTCTCTATTTAGGAACCCTGGAGAAGAATCTCAGCCGCTTACAGGTCCTACAGAACGCTGCTGCACGATTGGTGCTTAGATTACCCAGAAGAGCTGCTTCTGCAGCGGCTCTCCGGTCCTTGCACTGGCTCCCGGTCAGAAGCAGGGTAGAATTTAAAGCACTTTGCACGTGCCATCGGATCATTCATGGGAAATCCCCTCTTCCTCTACAAGGACTCTTGACACCTTATGAGCCTCCCCGCTCTCTGAGATCTTCTGGCTCTGGACTCCTGGCTGTCCCTAAGGTATCCAGAGCTCGGATGGGGGGTAGATCTTTCAGATGCCTTGCAGCCGCTAGATGGAACAAGCTGCCCATGGCGTTACGACTAGAGCCATCTGAGTCAATTTTTAGAGCTAAGCTCAAAACTGCTCTATTCGCTTAGTAGGTGTGCCGTTTTGTATGGTCCAGTAATAAAGTAGCTCCTCAGCGCGGGGACACGCCGTTGTTGCGTCACCATGCGCTTTACAAAACCCCCAAAATAGAAATAGAAATAGAAATTAGCCTTGTATGGGAAGCTCACAAAAATGGGATGTACAGTGTTTGTGTGGAAGAGAGATGCTTACCAATGTAAAAAAGCCTGCTCTGTAAAACACGTATGAGATATTCACAGAAGATAGGTATAGTGAGATATGCAGAAAAATGTATGTGGCATGGCTGAGATATGAGGTGTTAGTGATGAACACCAAAAACATAGAGTTTGTGTGTGAAGCTTACAAATGAATCAAGTGGGTGGAAAGTCACAAATGAGTAGTGCATGAAATTCACTACCGCACAAAAACTTTGTTATATGGGAGGCTCACGAAAACTGTAAAATGCTCAAAACAAGCAAATATGCCCTGTGTTAGGATTATTCGAGCCAACACATTGAGCATTTAATTCAAACAGTATTGAAGGTGTGAAGGCCTTGCTCAAGACAATGATGATTTATTTACTATTTACATTTGGAGAGTTGCATTTAACAGTGAAGTAATCTTTGGGGAATAGTCATAGCTACAAAGAAAAAAGGTCAGATGGGCAGGATAACTTGGATATGGGTGGTGATGCTCCAGATGATGAGCCAGGGGTTTCTAACACCCTTGACTCTTCTTCTGATCATGACCCCTTACTGGAGAATTCTAGTCCCCCAGGCAATAGTTCTAGTGACACAGAAGAAGGTCCTAGAGGTAGGACCCCCTTTATTCCTCCTGGGAGGGTAAAAAGGGCTCAGGGGAGGTCCAGGCCCTCCTCAGTTAATCCAACCTTCTCTGCCACTTAAATAGGGACCTCCATCTCTAGCAAGAGAGAGGGTTCCTTAGAAAGGTAATACCACCTGCTCAAAGTTGAGAGAGCCAAGCTCAGAATCAAGATGGAACAGTTGGACCTAGATAAGGAAACCCTAGAAGTCCAGAGGGCTAGGAAGAATTTGGGATTAGAATCCCATGGTGGCAGCACTAGTGATCCGAGAGTTATGGAACATTCCTTTGACACTAGTTTAATTAATTTCATTTTTAATTTGCGGGTTTCTAACGCGCTAGAATCGACTCCCGAAGGAGTATCTCTGCGCAATAGACCGCTGGGGAACCCGTCCTGGCTTTCCCTGTGAGATGGTCCCTACTGGGTATCTCCAAGGTGAAACCAGGCATCCCCGGTGTATGTGGGGGGCCGTTGAGGAGATGAGGCAAGCTAATGCCCAGAGTTGCCGAGTGTGATCTCTAGTTAGAGTAGGCACCGAGGTGAGAATTATCGAATCCGCTGACCCTGGTCCACGACCCTCCCGGGTCGGGAATTGAACCCTGGTTCCGGGCCGTCCTCTGCTCCCGGGTCTGCCGCCTCTAACCAGTGAGCCACACCACTCCACTAGGACCTTGAGTAGGATGGTCCCTCCTTAACAGCAGGGTGATGCCATGCATATGTGGATTACTGCTTTAACCTCATCCGTGCGGTGCCGATTAACCCCCGGTGCTGGGCCCTAATGTAAAAGGGTGTGGTCATGACGGAACGGTTCCGTCATGAGCACAGCGCAACCGATGCTCATGACGGAACCGTTCCGTCATGAGCATCGAAGGGGTAAGAGATGGCCTGTGTAGTTCAGGAGATTTCTCGGGGTAAGTGGGCAGCTATCCTGTGGCTCTCCTTTGCTAACAAAAGTAGACAATTACAAAGTCTTGAAGAGTGCCCTCATAGATGGGTTTGGGTTAACCACTGACCAATAAAGGGTTGGTTTAGGGACACACAGAAGGCAGAAATTCAAGACTGGGTATATTTTGTAGATAGTGCTATTAAGGTTCTGGAAGGCTGGCTTCATGGAAGTAATGTGCATGATTATGAGGGACTGCATAATTTACTTGTGAGGAATCACATCCTTGAAAACTGTCAAAATCAGCAACTGCACCAGTCCAGGGTGGACTCAGATCTGACCTCTCCCCAAAAATTAGGAAAGAAGGCAGATGAGTGGGTCCGCACCAGGATGAAACAAAAGTCTCATGGTGGTGGTGACCAGAAGAAGCAAGATTCTTCTAAGGCCCAAGAGAAAGTGGGGATAAATCTAAAGAAAAGAAAGAGTCTTCCTCTGTGGGTATGTCCCAGTCCTCTTCCTCCTCTAACTAGTAACCTTGGTGCTATTTGTGTAAGGAAAAAGGCCAAAGGATGCCGATTGATCTACGTCTAGCACCAATACTGCAATACTGCTACTACTCCTCCTAACCCTCCTAGTGCCCCTAGCAATTACACTGGTAGTAGTAGTGCCCCCAAGAGTTTAGCTGGGTTAACCTTGGCTACTGAAGTGGGTTCTGGCCTAGTCAGTGATGTGATGGTGGCAATGATCTTGCCACCATTATTGTAAGTATTGTATTGTATTGTAAGTCCCACTAACTTGGGCAAATACAGACATCATCCTCTCATCAATGGTCAGGAAGGTGTGGCATACAGGGACACAGGGGCCAGTGTCCCTATGGTGACAGAGAAACTTGTGTCTCCTGAGCAAATTCTACCTGGTCAGATTTGCCAAGCGCCCGCTGCTAACAATACCAGGACAGATCATTTCATAGCAGATGTCAATCTCAGCAGGGGAGGGGTAACTGGCCCAAAGAGAGTTTGTGGCATCCACTGACCTACCAGTGGTTTGTGTACTGGGCAATCATTTGGAATCTTCAGCCTGGTCTGAAGTGGAGTTCAGGACTCATGCAAAAATTATGGGCATTTCAGCCAGTGTCTTTGCTGTCACTAGGGCTGAAGCCAAGAAGTTAGGCATGGAGGGAGCCCTGGATCCTGAATAAATGGACCAGCAGCTCCCGAAAGAAGGAGCAAGATGGATAAAGATGTATCCTGCTCTCAGACTCCCAATAAGAATCAGCCTCCTGAGGGTGATTATCTCAGTACCTGTGAAGGAACTCTCTCACTTTCATTGGCCCCACATGTCTGAAGACACCAATGAGTTTTGTCATTCCTGTTTCACTTGCCAAGCCAGTGGTAAGTTGGATAGCACTACAAAGTCCCCCTTTATCCCACTACCAGTGGTTGGGGTTCCCTTTGATAGTGTAGGGATATACATTGTAGGTCCCTTAAACCCTCCAACAGCATCTGGACATAGTTTTATCTTAATGGTGGTGGGCCATGCCACTAGATATCCATAGGCTATTTCCGTTAGGACCACTACAGCTCCTGTAGTGGCCATGGCTCTCCTGGGAATCTTTTCCAGGGTTGGGTTCCCTAAGGAGATCTTGTCAGACAGAAGTACTAACTTCATGTCTAGCAACATCACTGCTATGTGGAAAGAGTCTTGTGTTAACTATATGCTTACCACACCATACCATCCGCAGGGCAATTGGGTTTTTGAAAGGTTCAACAAAACCCTCAAAGGTATAATCATGGGCCCCCTAGAAAAGCTGAGGTAAAAATGGGATGTCTTACTATCTTGCCTTATCTTTCTTTACAGATAGGTTCCTCAGAAGGGGGTGGGCTAAAGCCCATTCGAACTTCTGTTTGGACATCCAGTTAGGGATCTTTTATGTCTAGTCAAAGAAAGATGAGAGCAACCTCTCAAGCCTCCTAAACAGGACAAAGTAGACTATGTCCTGGGCCTGTGTTCTCACATGGCTGAGCATATGAAGAAGGCCAGCAAGAACCTTGAGGCCAGCCAGGAGCTTCAGAATGTTTGACATGACCAAAAGACTGTACTTACTGTTTACCAGCCCGGATAGAAAGTGTAGGCGTTGGAGCCTGTGGCCCCAGCAGCTCTTCAAGACAATTAGAGTGGCCCCAAAACTATACTATACTTAGTTAACCTATGTACTCCAAGAAGTCCCCACAGGGTACTTCATGTGATTCGCCCACAACCTTTTGTTGACAGGGCAGACATGAGCTTGCTCATGGCCACTGATGAGGGACAGGAGGAAGAGAGAAACATTCTCCTTGATCTCCTCTCTCAGGACCCTGTTGTTAGATCAGTTGAAGAAGTAGCCTTAGCAAACAGCCTCACTGATCAACACAAAGCTGATTGTAGACAGGTTTTCGGTTTTCTGGTTCTTTTCTGACACCCAGTCAAACCACCTGGGAGAGGATGTGGCCTAACGGGCTAGGGCGTTCGATCTCAAATATGGGGAACTGGGTTTGTGTCTCGGCAATGACGTTCAACATCCTGTGATTTTGGGTAAATCACATAATCTCCCTGTGCCCTTGTGTAACATAACTGGTGCTAATGTAAAGCGCTCTGATAACAGATACCTTCGGGTCAAGTTTGCGCTATATACAAACATAAACTCTGGTGTACCCATGAAGTAGACACAGGTGACAGCCTACAGACAGCCTGACCATGTCAGAGATTGCATCAGGACAGAGGTCCAAAAGATGCCAGAGTTGGGAGTCATTGAGCCTTCAGACAGCCCTTGAGCAAGTCCTGTAGTCCTTGTACCAAAACCTCACACCCAGGATGGTAAGAGAGTGATGAGGTTTTGTTTTGACTATAGAGGCCTCAACGCAGTCACTAGGACTGATGCCCATCCAATTCCAAGGGCAGTGGAAGAGGTGTGGTGCAGGGGCCAGGGTGCCTGACTCTGGACCACGGGGTTCACGGTTCGATCCCCGGTGCTGGTGGCAGGTTATCCCAGCACCATGTGACTCTGGGCAATTGCTGGCTTAATCATCCCAATGGCCTCCTGCGTGGGACACCTCTCCGGAGGTAGCTGTGCGCTTTACTAATGCTGATATATGGTATGAACTGATTGATGCTTTGGCCTCTGTCAAATATCTCAGTACATTTGACCTGACTGCTGGTTGTTGGCAAATCAGACTGCATGCTGATGCCATACCAAAAAAAGCTTTTTCAACCCCCATTGGGCACTATCAATTTATTGTGATGCCTTTTGGTTTAAAAAATGCACCTGCCACATTTCAGGGCTGGTGAATAAAGTCTTAACAGGTCTGGAAGCCTATATTGCAGCATATCTAGCATTTAGCTGTCAGAAGGCATTTGATAATTTGAAGCAAGCCATGTGTTCTCCTTCAATTCTGTAAAGTCCTGCCTACTCCAAACCATTCATTGTCCATACAGATGCTTCTGAGATAGGATAGGTGCAGTAGTGTCACAGCTTAATGCAGAGGGCCAGGAACTACCAGTAGCTTTTATAAGCAGAAAGTTGACCCCCAGGGAGAAGCATTGGTCAGCTTCTGAGAGGGAGGCCTTTGCTGTGGTCTGGACCTTTAAGAATTTGAGAACATACCTGTTTGACACTCACTTCATTGTTCAAACAGACCATAAGCCCCTCTTATGGCTTAAACATATGAAGGGTGAAAAGCTCAACCTTTTGAGGGAGTCCATTTCCTTTTAGGGGATAGATTTTTCTGTGGAACATAGACCTGGGAGTAACCATGCCAACGAAGATGGACTTTCCAGATATTTCCACTTAGAAAATGAAGACTCAAATGGGCAAGGTTAACCTTGTCCTTACGTTTGGGAGGGGGGTGTAGGTAAGTAGGATGTGCTTTCATGGTTACCCCCACTTTTTGCCTGGTGTCAGTATGTTTTGACTGTAGACTGCGGGAATCCTGTTAATCAGGACTACAGCAACTATGCCCTCTCCCCTAAATTGGCTCTAGTAAATACTTTGGTACATCCACAATTGGCTACTGGTGTACCCTTAAAAGTCGTTAGTAATGCTACTAAGGTACCCAGGGCATAGGTACACCAGAGGCTCCAATGGGCTGCAGCATGTGTTTTGCCCCCCTGGGAGTACACTGAAACTTGACTACAGGCCTGCCATTGCAGCCTGTGTGAGATGGTACTGCACCTCTCACAACAGATATAAGTGTCCTTATATCTGAGATCACTGCACTAAAAAACTATAAGTCACCCCTACGCTAGGCATGGTGATTGATTACAAATGTGAGGATGCCCCTGCATGAGTAGGACACCCGTACAAACCCCGTACTCGATTCTCCAGGCTTTGTAAGAGCGGTCCGACAATTTAAGATATATGGTGGACATCAGTTATTATGAGATGTCTAACTATATAATAGCTGCAATGGACCTGGTCATGTTTTGTGTCAACCATGTTGGAATCATACCCTAACCGTGATAATGGTGCTAGAAGAATTATCCCAAGTACTGGGAGGCTCCTTAGAGGACCCCATGTACTCCAAGTAACAGCCTTTCAGGGTCTGCTAACAACCTAGTGCTGCTGCCGACCCCTGACACGATTCTGCCCTCCTGCTGCTGAGATGAGCTTGTGCAGGAGAAGGTAGAACAATAGGTTTCCTGTCACAGGTAGTTGTGACCACCTCCCAGACAAGAATTAGTGGATTGGGCTGGGTGGGGGCACTTGCCCGTGGCACCAGACTGATTTCGAAGGGCAAATTTGGTGCCTTCCTTGCCAACTCCTGTTTGAGACAGTTCAGGAAACCCTGGTTTCCACTCTGGCACGAAACTGGACAAAGAACAGGGGAGTATCCTCCCAAAGAGACCCCCCCGAGCCATTCCAACCCTTTCCCTAGAGTACTTAAGGACTGACCTCTAAAACCAAGACACTCTTCAATCATTTGGACGCTTGGACTTCGTCGGACTTCAACTGGACCTGAAACTTCATCAAGGAAAACTCCTACTGCTCCTGGTCTTGCTGTTCTTCAAGTCTTCTGCATCGTCTGTGTCTGTGCATCATCCAGGTTCTCCAGAAGGCCTGTTTGCATCAAGGACATCCAAAGTAATCTCCCTTAGTGTGAAGGAGTCACTACCCTGCATCTGCAGGCACCATGGCAAAGCTTACCAGTCTGCTGCTCCTGTCATCCAACAGACTTCCTCAGGCCTAGCAACGCAGGTGGTAGTTCTACAGTTCCCTAGAGGCCTGACCTGTCTTCTCTGCAATGTTAAGGACTGTATCCCTCATCAAAGCCACTGGGGCCAACCCCATGTACGCTGTGTCAACTTACCATTGCCAAGGCTTGTTGGCTCAGCACTCAAGAGGACTTTGGGCTACAAGAAGATTAAGCCTCTAGCACCTCATCGCTTAAAGATCAGCATCCTCACTGCATCCTCTGCCCCTTGGGCCTCCATCTTTGGTGTGCTGCCCGAGGTCCTCTTTCGACTCCTGTGCCTTGGGCCTGTGGTTCCTCTCAAGGGTCTTCCTTTGCTTCAGTGGGCTCTTCTGCTTGCTCAGGGCTTGCTCTGACTCGGCTGCACTTGGTGAGTTGCTTGGATCTTACTGGACCCACTTTTTGCATCTTTTTGTTTTCCACACCAGTTGCGGCTAACAAGGCTTGTTGGTCCTCTAGCTAGACACCGGCCACCTGAACACTGAACCCAATATGGGACAGCTTGTGCATGGCTTCTGGTCTTCATCAGCATCACCTGGCTCTCACAGCTGCAGCAACAAGGTCACCGTATTCTCTCTTGAACCACCAAACACCGGTGGTGGGCATTGTGCTTCCATGCCTCCTGATCACTTCTGAGTGACATAGACTCTGTCCCCTCTGCTTGCAAGTTCTCTTCTTCAAGAATCCACTATTGGATTCCACCGTTCTCCTTCAAGTCCTTCTTCAGAGGCATCTTCTTTGAAATCTTCCATTGTCATCAACTGCAGATTCCGACGTCCCTTCAAACCTATGAACCCGGCTTCCCTGGTGCCGGTAACCTGGTTCCTGGGGCAACCACGGGTGGGGTGACTCTCAAACCTCCCGTTTTCCAAAGGGTTTCTTCGGGGTCCTCCAGGAAGGGTCCTTCTTCTATAAAACTGCAACCTCGACTTCTCCATTGACTTCCATTGGGCACGCTGCTTTGTTTCCACTCTGCACACAGCCTCTGTGGTGTTTCGGGGTAGTTCCTTGTGTCCCATCTCCTATGAGTCGTCTGTTCCAAGTCCCGTTCTCCTTGAAGTTTGCATTCCACTTTCTTAGAATATGGTTTAGTCTTCCCCTGGGCGCCAGTGTATATTTGTTCTACTTACCTGATTATTTTGAAGTATTCTTGTGTGTATTGTTGATATCTCCGGGTAGGAGATATACCAATGTGTTAGTGATTGTGTTGCATAATAAATAGCCTTATTTTATTAGACACTGTGTGGTTCTTTTTCATCTAATCTACACTGTCGATTAAATGTGGTAAAACAAGCTGCTTTACACACATTCAAGATAATCCTGAAGGCTTTTCTCCACAGCTACCACTTTGAGAGCTTATTATGGTTATCAAAGACCATTAAAATCACCATAAGGGTTGCATGGATTAGTGCAAGGTGCATCACTCCTTGGAGATTACACCACATACTAAGCCAGCCTCCTACAACCACCAACACCAGTTCTCCAATATACTTCTACCACCAGGGCACAATGCCTAAAAAAAGAAGTGGAGCACTAATCAAGTTATGCAGTATGTAAGTGACAACACAGCGTATTTATTGCATGTGACATCACAACCCATGACCTCACAGGACGTGAGATCACAAAAAATGACATTAGATTCTAAGACCTCGCATATGTTAAGCAGGTCTATCATGAGTACATTCAAGTGCATTACAATATTTAAAAAATTAGAGTTTGCGTCAGAGTTGTGCCAAAAAAGTGATGCAACCCGGTGCAAGATATAGGTATCCACTTATACATTTATTTATTAAAACTCTGCCAGAAAGAAATTGGCAACAAGGAGTACTGTAGCAGTATATCTGTTCTGCTGAACTGGTTCTAAAATCTGCAGTTTAAAATACTGTATGGGTTTAGGGCACCTGCTCCATAGATCTTTATGTACCCAGTAAATCTCAGAAAATAATAATAATGGTAAGATAACTCTGGAGGTTAATGCTTTAGCTGGAGAGACAGTTGTTTTGTCTAGTCCCAGTTTTGAATCAATGTAGCATAGAGGGGTAATATGCCTCATGCAAAGCACATCATGTGATATACAGATGATGGACTGTTGTTTTATGTAGATGGGTAAGTGGGTTTTTGCTTATAACACAGAGATCCTTTAGTTATTTGCAATTCATAAATTGCAATCCTTCTAATATAGCACAGCGAATTACAAAGGAAAGGACGACTCCTACACTTTGTACCCCTCACTATCTTATGTAACACATCCTGTAAATTGATTGACACGCATACGGTTTATTGTCAATGTGTAATGTATATGTGTGATTTAAAGTGCGCCTACACCCTGTATTGGGTTAGGCAGTGTTATAAAAGAAATCATTCAAAATAGTGGTATTTAAAGTGTTATTTGCATAAATATTAGGACAGACCAACACATCTGACACAACATAATGCAAGACTTGTGCTTAGACTATGTCTGATGCTAATTGTTCTCATGTTTCGGGGGAAAGTTTCAACTGCTCAAGATATAAAAAAATATATAATTTCAACAAAACATTAGGCTTTGAGTGGCTGAATTGCACAGTGTGAAACAATTAAATGAGGTAGGGTCCAAGGTGAGGAGGGACATGATGTAGTCCTCAATCAACAAACGACCTCTCTTTCTTTGTCCTATATGTTCAGACTGCAGGCAGGTGGTGAGAACGAGGTGTGAGAAATTCCTGGTGCTTTTTCAGCACCACAAAAGGGAAGGTCACAAGACAAGTGCAGGGTCATTAACACGTCAAAGCACTTGGGTTTTTACATACCAATGGCCCTGCCACAGACAGGTGAAAACTCTTTTGATGATCAGTATGGTCGAAAATAAAGACTTAACACGACACTGGGCTATTGACTGACTTGGGTGGCATAGAGAGTGCAAAAGGATGGATTAGCTCACGATCAAGCGATCGGCAGTAGCCTAGATAAAATCAAATATTCCTTTCTTCACTTTTGTTTGTTGAAGTTCTCCAAATCTAGGCTTTCACTCCCTTATGACTGAAGCCTGCTTGTTATATGAGCAAGTTCCAACAATCTTGTCAAACCTGGCAGACTTGGTGCTGTCTACATGCCTCAAGCACTCCCCGTGTTTTAGTTCCAGCCTCGCCTGGCCATCAGAGAGCAGCCAGCCCCTACCTTATGGCGATGTCTTGACCACTGAAAATCCAGTCCAGGCCACACTAGATCAGGCAGGTACTAGGGCCAAGCCTTGAGAATTTTGCAGAAGGATCCTTTTCTCATCCTGGTAGCTCTGTTCTCCCAGAGGGGGACATAGCCGACGATGGTGCAGCAGGAGTAGTGCACCCAGGCCCAGTGGCGTGACCAGCCCACTGTTGCCCACTTTTTTCACCATTTTCAAATCCAGTCGCCCATCTCCCTTGCTTGCATTAAGTCCAGTGGCGCTTTTGCTATGCCACTTGTCCCAGTTGGAGGAGCAACTAAGGAAATGAGGAGCTCCCCAGTACTCCCCCCGACTTGCACGTTTTCAACTGTGAGCCCCACAGGTAAATGTATCTGTCAGAGAGATTGCCAGAGTATCTCTCTCTGTAGTGTAGACACTATGTGGATGCTGTACGACTCTTCATGTTAATGTAGCCATTTACCTTAAATGTAACTTCTGCCAATCCTTGATTTCTCTCACTGCACTATTCTTTCTTTTTTCTCTACACCTCTCATGCTTCTCTTCTTACCGCTAGTCGAAAGACACTTTTGTACTGGTAAGTGTGCTATGAGAAGGAACATCCACCTTCAAGGCTCCTTTATCATCCCCTCTCTTTCTACTGTCTTGTTCTCCTTCTTTTACTCTCTCTTGCTACCCCTTTTTAATCTCTAAACCTTCCTGTAGCGCCCTCGGGCGACCTTATGTTCACATTAGGCACTATACAAATTAGCAGCAGAACAGAATTTTAGCTGTCACAGCCGTAATACACTTCAGCCACATGTGGAATTTTTTAGATATTGTTCAGTGTATTTGAGTGGGGTGCAAGACATGGTTCATGATGCAACGTGTGGTGCTTATTATCAGAAATTAATATTTTGTACAGCACTTTACAGTGGATGGATTCCCCAGATTTCCTCTCGTTGGGCCTGGTTCACAAACTGCCACACTCCATGAAAAGCAAAAGTAAATCACTCCTAAAACAGGAGAAATAACATTCCACAGAAAAAGGTGTTTGCATCCGTCCCCATATCTTTGACGTCCTACGATAGTTATGACGATTGCAGGAAGTGGAACAGGAAGATGTGGTGAATTCTCACTGCAATCTGTTTGACAGAAAGAGACCCAGCCTGCCTTCCTTATTTAACCCTCAGAGATGTATTGTAAGCATCTGAGCTTGTGTTTTATCTTCAGCACTTCAGTCCAAACAAGCTGATGTGCACCAGGAAACAGGCACGGAGTCTGTTTTCATTTTGCAGACAGGTTGTTTATTGAAGAAATGGGTAATGTAGAGACGGGATCAGGGGTGAACAGTTAAGAGGTAAACAGATAAAACAACCCATATAGCAGTTTAGTTCAAAGATTTTTTTCTCTGCATTATTTGCCTCTAACAAGCCTAATCCCACAGAGTGCAAGGTGACAGTCTCTGTAGGCCGCTGCCTAGCAGCACCAGCACAAGAAGCCCTAAAAATAAGCAGATTGTAGCAAAGGCCCTACAAGAGGGCTTGTTATGGGGAGGGGGGGAGCAAGAGTGCTTAAAATTCAACATGCAATTTTCCTGGGGCGTTTTCTGGGGTTATGAGATTCCTTACACTAGAGCTGCACAAAGAAAGGCAACTGTAGCTTTCTGGTTAACAGGGAGAAACTCCAGTAGATATAGAGAAAACGAGGCCTGAAACAGGTGAGTGTGGGACGTAGAGCAAGTATCACTGAACTCTTGGGAGGTAATTTTGTAGTAGATGTGCCTGAGAAGACAGCAATCATCAGGTATTTAGTAAAACTGTGAGACAGATGTCGCTTGGACAAATGTCAGATTCTGTGTATGCGGTTTGACGGGAAACAGCCTTTACAACTCAACATTTTCCATGCAATGCCTTTAACTCACATCCTTTACCATGCAATGCCTTTACTGCGCATTGCCTTTATCACACAGGTCTTTACCACGCATATGCCTTTACCACGTATGTCTTTACAACAAAATGGTAACAATATAGCAGATAATTGCGTATATAGATTGAATATACCTCCTCTTCCAACTCACCACTTAATAAATCATTTTGTTTTTGAAGATACTCTTGTCAATGTAAGTCCTGTGCGTAAACAGCATTAAAGGACCAGAAGATTTATAAGACAAAAAATGCCACAAAGCATTAGCCAGCTACAACCCTTCCAGACACAGTTATTGACTTAAGTGGAGGGCTCCTATCATCAGGTGATTTTAACCTTTTGCGCAAAAGCCTCTATTTCTGTCCTGCACCCAACGACCATAATATGGCCAACATGATGAGAGACCTAAAATCCTCCAAGAGAAGATGCAGACTTTTAAAATACTTTAATAATAATTAATATTGATCTCCCAAGCTACCTTTCGGATTCCATTAATGAAGTTCAGCCATCCCAAATCATGGACTTCCCAGTGTGGTAGAAATCCTGTCATTGTTACATACATTTTATCCATCAACAAACTCATCAAGGAACCAAAACTTAATAAAACTTTTGATAACATTACCACAGAAGAGATAAAAAAAGCTCTCTCCCATCTTCAGCAGAGAATGGATGTCATTTTAAAACTGGAAGTCAAAGGTAGTGCAGTGGTTGCCAGGAAAGTAAGTGAATATATCGAGGGGGGCATGTGACAACAAAAGGATACTAACACTTACACACCTTTTGAAACTGATGCCACAGAAGGGTTGAACGAAGAAATAAAGAACATGGTTGTAAAATACAGGAGTTTAAATCTCATTAATGACATAACAACAGATATACCTGTTCATCCCAAACTAAGACCTAGGAGATTTTATATACTTCCCAAAATTAATAATCTTGGCTGTCCCATCATCTCTGATAATGATACGGCCACTGAGAGACTATCTTTTTCTTTGTCGACCTGCTCATCTAGTCCATTATTCAGGAATTCCATCATTTGTTAAGGATACAAATCACCTTCTTTAGATTATTGAAAAATTAAACCAAACCTACAGATTTGATGATGACAGTCTTCTGGCTACATTTGGTGTTAAATCATTATACACCAATATACAACATAAGGATGGGCTTATGGCATTATGTGAACCTCTTAAGGACTGTTAAAAAGCCATCAGCAAACATGCTTATCAACTTTGCAAGAGCTCTTCATAAATCCAACAAATTTACCTTCAATGGTAAACACTGTCTGCAGATACAAGGGAATTCCTGTGACACTCGGCTATTTCCATCCTATGCAAATATGTTCATGGCCACACTAGAGGATAATATACTTGCTACTTCTAGCATCAAACCACTGGTATGGTTACAATATATTGATGACATTTCTAATATGGAATGCAGGAAGTAGAATATTGGAAGAATGTATAGCTTATATCAACAGTATCCACCCTACCCTCACATTCTGCAGCAGCAATACTAAACAGAAGCATCATCTACCATTTCTGGATGAGCTACTCACCATTTATGAACAAAAAGTGTAACTGATCTGTACCACATGACTACAGATGATCATTTGTACCCGAACTAGCATTCATTTCACCCACATCACACTAAACTCAGTATCATCTACAGTCAAGCACTCAGAATAAGACAAACCTGCAGCAATGAGGACACCTGTAAAGACCATCTACAGGAGCTTGCTATGTGATTTGAAAAATGAAGCTATGCTCTGCATGTCATACAGAAACAAACTGACAAGGCTTTGCAGTTTCCCAGGGAAGCACTTAGTGGTCGATTACGATGTCGTCCGGAATTCAGTCTGACCGAATTGTTTCGGAATGCTTTCCAACCGACTTGGGTTTGAGGAGTCAGACCAACCGATTACAATGTGTCCTAGTATGCACATGTATCATTACAGAGAGTGGTCCCAGAAGATAGGTCAGTCCCTCCACACACCTTACTATGCACATCCGTCATCTGAGAAGAGATCTGAAAGGAAAGGGTATTCCCTCCCCACACCCTACTAAACACACCCACTTCTGAGAGAGAGGTCTGAAAGGAGAGACCAGTCCCTCCACACCCTCCTACACACACCTATCATTACAGAGAGAGTTCTTACCAGAGAGGCCAGTCCCTCCATACCCTGTACTATGCACACCGGTCATCTGAGAGAGGTCTGAACGAGCCCAGTCCCTCTGACACCGTACTACACATACCTGTCATTACAGAGAGAGGTCTCACTGCACGCACCCATCCTGTTTTGCAAGACTTGGATATGCCACCTGTTTCAACATCCTCCCCTTCTGAACCAAGACTGGCATGACTAAGCTACGTATGTTTGTGGGGGAAATGTGTATATAAGGCTTGTACGCCTCAGAGTGAAGCTCTGTCTTGTCGCTGACGAGCTTGGTACTCTGTTCCATAGCCCGGGCTATACCAATAAACCCTTGTTCCTCCTGCAGACGAAGGCTCCCGTGTCTCCTTTTTTACTACAGAAGGAGGGCATGGTAGACTTGGGCGGTCCCCCCGCCACCGAGACCCTTTAGGTGGGTATAACGGTTCTTCAAATGGCGCCCAAATAGGGACCCCACGAGCAAGAAGGTCAATCCCGGTGGATGTGAGGAGGTGCACAGAGAGACTCCGATGGAGGTACCCTACCGAGGGATATTTGCAGTCCGGTAGCCGAACGACTCTCCTGCTGTTCCTCTCAGCCCATTCTGGGCCACATGACCGCGTCCTCGCTGGGGTCCCCTAACAAAGTGATTTCTGGAACAGGGCACAGCCCTACGTCTGCAGAAGAGAACTACCCCTGTCAGGTAAGGGTGGGCTGATCACCTACCGAGTCTGTGTGATTCTGCTGTTATTTACTTTTGCAAAAGCCAAGCCAGTGAGGTGATTTTTTTAAACCCACTGTTGTCTGTTATCTGTTTACAAACATGCCGGCCAGTAGTAAGTTTAAGAAATTATGTTGATGTATGTGTGCGCAGGACTCCCAGCTGGAGGCGGCCTGTCCGCTTCCTCCAGAGAGGACCCCTGGTCACACCATGTATACTAAACATGGTCCTTCTGCTATAATGTTTTCCCCTTTTTGGAGCAAATGCACTAAACAAAGTAACTCAGAATTACAATGGTCGCCTTATGGGTCTTTTGACCCGCACGTTCTGGCAAATCTAGAGGAACAGCTATTAAAACGGAAGATTTGTCCCTCGATGTTTGAGTCTGTCACGTAGTGGAGGAAGGAAATTGAGCAGAGAGCAAAGAAGGAAAAGGCACTAGAAAGGAAGTGGGAGCGGATGTCAATGGCTGACCATGCTAGGGAGCACTTACAGGACCGAATGGAAAAATCTGTAGAGATAGCTGATAGGGAACATAGGGCGCGGTGCAGAAGTGTTACCCGGCCCGTGAAGAAAAAGGGAAAGGCTTTATGGAAGGGGGAGAAGAGGGCGATTCCCTGCTCGATACCATGTTGGAAAGTCCTCCTGCTTATGCCCCCATGTTCCCTGCGTTGACACCCCCTTCCCCGCATGCAACTGCACCAGCAGTGTTGCACACTCCTGCCCCCACTTCCCCTCCTACTGTTCCCCCGTCACACCTACTTCCCCCCTATTTTCACGCCTATGACACTGACTGCGCACACTACCCCTGTCCTCACCACGGAAATGACAACGAGTCCCCATCTGCCCAAGCTTTACCCTTGCCCGCCCCTTCCCTTCTTCCCCGTGGTCTACGGTTAAGCAGGATTTATATAGATTATTAAATTTCCCCCGACTGGCTTCCTTGCGCTCTGCAGTCAGCTTTTCGTCCCTTCGAGAAGATGACAGGCAAAAGCAACAGTGTGAATGTTGGATAAATAGCAGGAATATTTATCAATTTAAAGAAATATGGTCCACCTTTTCCCAGTGGACGATTATGGAACAGACCACCTGGGCTGAATACATGTGCACCTTGGTTATGCAGAGATTCAAGAATTCATTTATGCAGATACCCGCCGGATTAGTGGACCTCAGGTCACAAATAAAAAGAGGCAATGTGCAGGGAGAGGGGATGTTTGGCGCTATGTCTGCTTTGATAGCTTACTGTGATATGACTGCCTTCCCCAAACCCCCTCTAGAGACAGCTGTGCCAATGAGAGAGGCGGCCCCTGTCTTTGTTAACGCACTCACTGATGCCCAAAATAATGGCCGAGAGCCTGTTGAAGCCTACTGGCGTAGGCTATGGCTTCATGTCCCTTTGAAAAGTTCAGAGGTAATGCAGTTGAAAGGGCAGTTATCAGATCCTCAAAAAAATCTAGCTGCTTTTTACAAAGAATGAGGCCAGATAATATCTGCTGGTACACTTATTCTTGAAGACATCGACTTGCTCTTTGGTATGGTCGTTCCTACTGAAATTTGGGATAACATTCGACATACTGACCACGAAGTAGTGTCATATAGTTAATGCTTTTCTATATACTGTGTTAAGTTAGCATGAGGTTATTAAATGTTTAAACGACATATTTTCCTTCGGCTTCAGTTTGCACACGGCACATAATTATTATTGTAACTTTCAACCTAGACGAAAGATGTGATTTATTGAGAATAATATGTTATTGCTCTGATATCAGTTGTGCCTGGTACACTTGGTACACTGTCTGCACACTGAGATCTATAGCCTCTAAGAATAACCTAACACAAGGTTGCTGGGAGGCCTGATCCTCGCACCACATTAGACATAACACAAATAATGTTGCTGCCAACATTGGCTCTACGCAGGTTTAAGATAGAGTTACTGAGAATGCAAGAACACACTTGAAGATGCTTCGCATGCAGAGAGCTGTTAGCTGATGATGTGATCCTCTCATCCTGACATTTAGAGGTATGGGCCCGCCCTGCTAAAACCCAAAAGAGACCTTCATAATATAATATAATATGCTAAATAGGGAGGTGAGAAATAGGTGTTGTTAATTCCTATTAGTTTCAGCATTATAACATGCTATCACCGTTCGCGTACTATGGACTAGTAACTATGCTGATAACTTTGATACTTCTAATCTGTTTGTTAGTATTGTATAAGATACTGCGTTTGAGAACATTGCATTGATTAATAAATATTTCAAATATGCATGTGTCCTCTTTACTCCACGTTCTGGTTTGAAATGATTATAGAGCGAAAGAGTGTTCATGTGTTCCACGATTCCTGAGGTAACATAAGTTCATGTTCTGGTTTGTCTAAGTCATTGGGAGTTTGTTATAACCAATGAGACACTGTAGCTTGCTCGGTAAGGGGATTTCTGATACTAAGGTGAGTTTTGGGTCATCCTAATTCACTAAGGTTCTAGATCTCTATGCACAGTTCTGTGGGAGAACGGAAACCCTGCTACATGGCGCCCATACGTTGGTGGTCTTATATCATGACACTCGAGTAGTATATCATTCAAACCTTAAACCCTTCATTGCCGTTTCCGGTAAACGGTGGTGTCGGAAAAACCTACCTATTTTTGAAATAGGTCTTTTCAAGCTTGAATCTATCTAAAAACGGTTTCCTTGAATTACTACCCAGTTGTGCTACAAAGGTTACATTGTATTTTCTATTTCCTGTGCTGTCATGGCTCAAGCCGTGGACATCCCGCTACATAGTCGCATTGCGGTGCGTGACCATTTGCGGACTTTTGATGTTCCGTTGGATGGCTTGGCTGTGGTTATGGTGGTGAGTGCGGAACATGCTTACCCATACGAACTCTTTTATTCGTGGGTGACTTTTCCGGCAGTGGACGCTGCTTCTGGAGTGTTCCACTCATACACTCCCTCAGTTGTACCTGTTGCGTATGCTCCGTACAGGGCACTGGAGATTCCTATTGATGTTTGGCAGCATGGAGTTTGGTTTGGTGGCACCCTACCCCATTCTTTAACCGCTCCGAGGTTAGGTCCTTTGTCCATTCCGGGCACAAATTGGCCCGCTTTGGCTGGATTTACTCCTCACCCTAATCGCGCCACTTGTAACATAGCTGACCTGCGGCGTCTTCATGAAGTCGCGGTTGAAGTGATTAGGGCGCTTGTTCATTACACAAGTCGTAATGTTCAAGGCGCGGCCCCTAGAGGTGCGCAGCTTCAAGCAGGGCAGGCTGGTTTGAAAATCAGCCCTGTCATGGTGAATTCCGTAATGGGCAGGAAGCCCCAGGATAAGGATGATTTTCCTTTCTGGCTTGCCGAGAAATTCGACCAGCTGGAGGCTGTGTTTCCTAATACGACTCCTGGTGAAAAACACCGGATTCTTACGCTAAGTTTGCCAAAAGATTTAGCCCCTGAACTTGTTGACTGTGAGACATGGGGTAAGACTTTTGCAGCGGTCTATTCGAGATGCTATGGCACCCCGTCTATGTCCAACCTGTCTACGGTACTTAAACGTGTTCAAGATGATCACGGACCGGAGTCTGCGGTTGAGCTGGGTATGTGCCTGTGTGGCACCTTTGATGTAGTTTGCGATCTGATCCTTGCGAATGTCAAGGGGGATGCAGTGAACTTTCAGGTGGCTAACGCTCTGGCGTTAATTCCCGATGCCGACAAACCCCGTCAGTTAGCAAGGATAATTGTGGCGGCTTATAAAATGGTTGGCCGCAATGCCAAGGGACTTAAGACTTTTTCTGATAAAGAGAAAAAGCAGCCCCAGGGACAGTCTTCGGAGGCGAACGTTCAACCCAAGTCCAAGAAACAAAATTGGCCTAAAAAGCAGAATCAGGGTAAGCAACAACAACAACAACAACAAACACAGGTTTCTCGTCCTGCGTCTCCGTTGCCTGAGCAGTCGGATCGTGTTTATGATTTGCGCGATCGCGCGATGATTAAATCACCTGAACGTTTTCAGGCTTCTGACCAACGCTCTCCTCGTTCCTTTCAGGACTCATCGGCTCCGACAACCGGTGGAGGAGGGGGCGGCAGGGGCCGGGGTGGACAACAAGGTCGTGGTCAGCCCCGCCCGCGAAACGGTGGAGAGAAGCAGGAAGGCACTTCGCCCAAGAGACCGCAGTTTGCCAAGAAGAAAGTCGCCGCCTTAACAGCGCATCGATATGCCCCAGATAGTGAGAACGCGGCTTCGGAATCTGACATGGGCTCTGACCTTGCTGGACAGCGCGGCGGAGATTACCATAGTGAGAGAGGCCCTCCGTCCACTGTTGAAGGTGACAGCGACTGACACTTATGTTGTGATTGAAACGGCTGATACGCATGTTGCTCCACCTGAAAGACTTTTTGAAATTGTCCTGTTAATTGAAGGTGACATGCAGCGGACTGTAAAAGGGGTATTTTGGGAGAATCTTTTGTCTACGTATGACATTCTGCTTTCGGAGGCTGACTGGCCCCCACCTTTTGTTCTCGCAGCTCCGCGAGGGGAGGAGGTGATCCTCCCCAGTTTCGCCCACACTGTCTTGAGAGTGGAAGCGCTGCATTTTGCAGAAGAGTGGGCTCTGGCGCTTGCGCCGGCTGTGTACCGCAATCAATGTGGCTGGGATAAATTGTCTCCAAGCCACGAGATTCCTTTACGGTCTCAGCCGCAGCCTCAACCTCAATATCCCATAAGACGTGAAGCAAAAGCTTCGGTCGTGGCTATCCTTGAACAATTGGAATATCAAGGTGTAATTGAAACGTGTGTGTCACCGATGAATAACCCCCTTTTTACTGTAAACAAGCCGGACGGCTCATATCGTTTGGTTTTGGATTATCGGCATTTAAACTCGCATTGCCGTAACTGCGCAGTACAGAATACTCACGGCTCTGCTTTAGTGAATAGTCTTGAGCGTAAACGGTTCAAAACCACGCTAGACATTTCCAATGGTTTTTATGCCCATAGATTAGATGGTCTGAGTTCCCAATGGACCAGCTTTACTTGCGGCGGTGTGCAAAAAATGTTTCGGCGTCTCCCGATGGGCTATAAAAGCAGTCCTGGAGTTTTTTCCGCCCGCATAGTCTCTCTTTTGGAGAGAATCGACCCAGTTGCTTGTTCTTATGTGGATGACATTTATCTCACAGACGACGAACTTTGGGAGCATCTGTGTCGAGTTAACAGCATAATTTGTGGTTTTGCAGACATGGGTTACAAATGTAACTTTGCGAAATCACACATTGCTGAGTACACAGTGTTGTTTCTGGGTTACGAGCTTAACAATGAAGGAAAGGGGTTAGCTCCTCATTTCCTGGAGAAATGCGCACAGTTGCGCTCTCCGACAAAACTGAAAAAATTACAGTCTTTACTGGGCTTCTTGAATTTCGGGAGAACTTACATTCCAGAATATGCCCAGCGTATCAAGCCTTTATATGCTTTGATACAACCATCTTTTTCCAAATCATGCTGGCTGCCTGAGCATTCAGCTATACTGCAGTCTTTGCGGGCTGATTTGCTCGCTTCTGAATACTTACAGACTCGTGATAACCAGACCAACCTGGTGATAAGAATTATCCCTGGGACGGTGGGTTTCACTTACTTGACTTCTAATGAAGGAGATACAGTACCTATTGCTTACGAGTCACACTTGTACACTTCGGCTGAAATGCGATTTTCCACTGTGGAGAAAGTTTTAACGGCTGTGCAGATGGCAATTCTTAAGGAACGTGCCCTGTCACAGGGAAAACGCATGTTGGTTGTTACCCCGTGTCCTGCCTTGGAGGCAGTTACGAAAGCCAGTGTACCAAATTCAAAAGCTTTGCACCCTCGGTGGATTCAATGGGCTACATCCTTGTCATCCCAGGATGTCACGTTTATTTTTGACGCCAATTTACGGTCGCAGGAGTATTTACAGTATGAATTTGTTCATCCTGCTCCGTTGGCAATGCGGCCGTTGGAGGATTTCCATTGCATCATTTACACTGATGGTTCGGCGCAGGTTGCGCATGGCTCTAAACACGCCTACGTTTCCGCATGCGCCATTGTGGTCGGTGCCATGGTGAACAATGAGTTCAAATCCAGTTTCGTGCATACGCAAACACTTGGGGACTGCACTGCACAATTGGCAGAGCTTCGTGCTTTGATGCTTGCATTGGAGTACGCAGACCCTTCTGTGACGACCTTGGGCCCGATTCACAGAACTAACTTAAGACAAAATCCTAAACTTACTACTTTTGGTATTCAGAGAAGTTAGGATTTTGTCTTAGGACAAACTTAAGACAAACTTAAGACAGACTTAAGACAAAATCCTAACTTAAGTCTGTCTTAAGTCTGTCTTAAGTGTGTCTTAAGACAAACTTAAGACAAAATCCTAACTTCTGAGAATACCAAAAGTAGTAAGTTTAGGATTTTGTCTTAAGTTAGTTCTGTGAATCGAGCCCCTTGATCGTAAGTGACTCTTATTACTGTGTCCAGTCTTACAATGAAAACTTGTTCTTTTGGATTCAGAATGATTTTCGTGATTCCAAAGGTAGCACAATAAAACATGAAATGATCTGGGTCCGAGTGGCGGAACTTAAAGACAAGCTGCCACTCGTGTTTGTAATTCATACTCTCGGCCACCAGCGCGTGGGAGTTCACGCTGTCGGTAATTCGCTTGCTGATGAAGCGGCAAAGTCAGTAGTATCTAAATACTTAGTTACAGCTGTTACTCGGTCCAAAAGTAAAATAGATGATGACATCTTGGCGGCTGTTGCTGCCACTGAGAAGGGAGGTAAATATCCTACGGGGTTCCCTTCGAAGTACACATACCACTTAAGTCCCGACAAGGTTCCTTATGTGAAAATTCCTGATGTTGGTGAACGTTTAGTTCCCAACTCGGATCGCAGAGCGTCTCTGATTACAGCGGCTCATGAAGGTGTGGCGTCTGCGCATGCGGGCGTCTCAGCCACTGTTATTCAGCTACAACAGAGGTTCTGGTGGCGGGGACTGTACAAACAGACGCGTGATTATGTCCTTCAATGTGACATTTGCCAGCAGATCAAGCCTTCGTCTGCTGCGCGTCCGCCACAGACACAGTTGTACATTTCTAATAAACCACTAGGATGTGTTTATTTAGATCACTGCGGTCCTTTTTCATCTGATACTGCGTATAAGTATATCTTAGTAGCAGTTGATTCATGCACACGCTTTGTGTGGGTATGGCCCCATCGCAGCGCTGATTCACGGACTGTCATAAGAGATTTGCGTGTCTTTGTAGGGATTTTTGCCTGTGGTACCTTCCATTCGGATCAGGGTCCGGCTTTCGCTTCTAAAGCGTATAAGGATGCTATGGTTTCGTTGGGGGTCCAAGTCAAGTTTTCGAGTCCGTACAGGCCTGAGGGCAATAGTGTAGTGGAACGAATGAACCGTGACTTAAAGCAATCTTTGACAGCTCGAGTTATAGGCACTGGCAGAAACTGGCTGGCCCACCTTAATGGCGTGCAGCGTGCTCTTAATAATCTCCCTAGAAGGTCTCTGGGTGGGCGGACCCCATACGAAATGCTCTTTGGTATCAAGATGTATGTTCCTGGCCAGGACTGCAAAGCCCAGGCCGCGGCCTTTGACGTAGATGGACATTGCAATGTTTTACAGAATCTACAAAAGACCAGAGACAGTCTTGCTAAGGAACATTTGCCCTCCACATTGGATGATGCGTTGCAGATCCCGGTAGTTGGCTGGCTACCACGAGTTGGAGAACTGGTTCGAGAGAAGATCGATAACAAGAAAGAATTTGGTCCTTCATATCGTGCACTGGTTCGTGTTCTTGGAATGAAGGGCACAAGAACAGTCATATTACCACCACTTCCAGGTCGTAAGGAAAACAGGTTTATCTCTATTGACAATGTCAAGACACACAGGGTGGCCGATTCTTCATAGCATGACACCAGCAGTATCCTGTCCTTCCATGATGAGACATTCTGTTTTGGCCATTACTTCCAGTGCTGATCAAGAGGTGACCCTCGAGATGCCTGTAGTTTCCAATCCTTTATTGAACCCTTTTCATGTTAATGACACTGATGACCTGAACTATACCTATCCAACTGATTTATCGATGCCCGATTTACAGACTCGTTTGGCAACAGAATCCAGATTTTCTTTTGACTTAAGTTCTACACATTCGGGAGAAACAATCACGTTTAGCAACATATGTCACCTTATTTAAAAAACATTTTTTGGTTCCCCCTTGGTCATATATTTGGATGGTTCTTTTTTCAATTTATCTTTTTATGTCAATTGGTTTTGTATTTTATTTTTTCCGTCTGATTGATGGACACTATGTCAAAGAGAGAACAGGAATTCGGCACCTTAATGGAACATTGGCCCCACTTTCCTCTTCACATTCAGCACACAGACTGAAAAGAGAACTGAATACAGTTAACATCACTGCTTGGCCTGTCCTTGATGGGATTGTGTGGGATGCGGTTAAATTTCAAATCCATGGCCCCACTGAAGTGATTAATGTTCCAAATGTGCTTATGGTGAATATGGGGGATGTAGTGAAACAAAACATCCGTTCTGATGATTGGGATATTCAAGCAGTAGAAGCATTATTCTCAGATTTAAAATATTATGCTGCCTTTGATGCTGAGGATTTATACTTAGATTCTGTTAATTATGGTGATTTGTTTTGCTTTCAACATTATGGAAATCATTTCCTGCATAAAACAAATTCCAGAAGGGTTACTGTAAATTACACGCAGTAGGAACATTGCCCAGCTCCAGTACCAGGAAGCTCCAGTACATTCCTGGAAAAATATACTTATTTTACAGACTTTAATCAATCAAATCCTGAGTCGTTTTATTTTAAAATGACACAAAAGTCCATGTCCAAGGTTAGACTTACCGATACTAAAATGCTGTATTCGAAGTCCTTTCTAGACAAATTAGCTATTGATGGCTACGAGCTATGGAAGGAGGTTATTGACCTTAAATCGGTTTGGGGTACAAAAAATTGGCAGGTACAAGGCACTGAGGCTTTGCATCGTGCATGTCTCATCCCGAATCACATGTTGTTTCTAAATTCAACCATTTCTCAAACAACATGCTTTGGATTGGCTACTTCTAAAAAATTAAATACACCAACTATCCCAGAATTGGAAGAATATTCAGGTTGGGGTAATTACACAAAATTGTCCATTCATGATTTACAAACACTGTTGCACAATTCATCCTTTAATGTATCCAGTTTGGATCCAAAGGGTTGGCTGATGTGGCAGAGAAGCTCTGATTCATGCCAACGTCGTTTCTAGGTTTGTCTGAAGGTTTTACACAAGTCAGGTCTGATCCCCGTTTTCAAACTGATCATACTGTCACGACTTACTCAGTAGGCAAATTGTGTCAAAATTGGCTACAACATTCCACATTAGCTGCAGTTAAACTACATCTGTCCCAATTGAGTGATAATGTGGATCTAAATGATTTTATAAAAGGCCCAGCTAAAGGTAGAACTAAACGCTGGCTTTATGCGGTTTACAATGAAATTTGGAAATTTTCACAAATTGAGGCTGCTAAACGTCTAAGAGCCATTGACCAAGCTAATTTAGAAAAAGTGCTTGCAGTGGTTGATAACAGTATTAACATGCTTTCTTCCAGAATTTACACGTTGAATAATATTGTTTCTTCTGTTGTGAATATTGTGCATGATGAGGTGTCTGTATTATACCATGGTCAAAATCAATTGCGTTCCGTCATGCAGTTTGCATGGACCCTACAGACGCTTAAGGCAGGTCGCGTACCCTGGTCCTACATGAACGTGTCCTCCCTATTTGCACCGTTTAATTTAACTGATAAACAGTGCATGCTTTCAATGCGTGATGCATCGTTTTCTATGCTACATATTGAAAGGTTAGAATCGTTGCCCTTTTCTGTAGCTGAAGCCACTGCTGCAACGTGGCTTATTCATGGATTGATTACATTACCATTTGCTCTGTACAAATTCATGAATTGTATGCGATATATTGCAATAGGCCGATATGAACCACTAGGCAGCGCGTTCCTCCATGAGGCATGGTCTTTACCATATACATACACATGTCTCAAGGATGGAAAGGAAGTGAATCTTAATGGTGAAGAGTGCACACAGTCGCCTGACCGTTCATTAATATGCAGACACATCCAGTTGCATGGTTCTTGTAATCAGGACAGGCCTAATTTAGCCTGTGTTTTGAAAGGCACACCGGTTCCTGCAATAGTTCCCACGTTTACTTTATTGACAAACGGTAGTTATTTGCTTTTGAATAACGAGGAGTGTTGTGTGTTAATGGTCGGTATCGCCTATGTGGTTACTGTATCAGAACGTGTGGTGTGTTGCAAGAACGTGTTATATCCACCCACGCATGGGAATTCAGATGTTTCCATCTGGCCGCGCATCCCAACCTTGAGAGCGGAGTTCAATGGTTTGAGCCGAATAAGGGCTCTTTTGTCTCAAAAAGAAGTGGCCCTGAGCTCGGCCCGTGAAACTTATGTCCTTCACATAGCTAACACACGCACAGAGGTGCAGGCACTTTTAAATACTGACTTGCCATTTCATTTCTGCGAATTAGTACATCAGATCTTTAATGCCTCCTCCACGTCTGGCTTAGCTCATTTTTTTGAATTGGTTAGCAGTGGTCTTGTGACTACGTTTGAAAAGATTTTTGGTGTTATCCCAGCTTTCTTTAATTCGATATTTTCGAGCTTGTTTGGCGGATTTCTTGTTTTGCTGGCCTTAGCTGCAGGCATTTTGGTGTTATTCTGCTTCCTAAAACATGGATGCCCATCCTGCGCAAGAAGCCGCTCAGCCCCTCCTGACACTGTTTCGCAACCGGATGCTTGATTACTATGGCACCTTGCCGCTTGCGACCTTAAGCACGGCTTTTGGATTATCGTTTCGATTTTCCTATTTTACATGAGTCCAGCCTGTGTTTCATTGCCTGAGCTGCGATTTTGACTGGGCCATTGATTTGTGTCTCTGCTTGCCGTTATCTCCTGAAGTCGATTTTAATCACCTGATGGGCCCCGTAGTTGCTCACGAGTTGATTTGTTCTGGCGAAAGGATTATGGCCTTGGCAGCGATGCATGGACTAATGGGTCAGTGGGACATCCCCGCAGCGGCGCATGAGTTTCTGGCACATAGCGTTCTTGAGAACCCACCGAGTTGTCCTCTGATGTTGCTAGAGGTTTCGGTGTTGGAGGAGCACGTATGTTCTTTCCCATTGCTTAATTGGATGGCTGAACTGTTTTCGGGTGATGACAGTGATTTCATGTTGGAAGCTGTGGCTACCTATTTTGCATATTCTATCCACCCATGAGTGGCTTTGGAGACTTTCACTATACGGGCACGTGACTTTTTAGTAATTCTGAATGGTGCCATTTTTTCTTACGAACATTTTACATGATATGTTCTAGGCCTGGGATTTTATATTAGGCCTCAAGTTCGAGATTTTTTACATTTCTGTTTGGCCACTATAGGCATTCATACATATTTTGTATTGTTGATTTTTATATACATATACATACATTTAGCTTGGCTCAATATTATTGAACTCTGCTTTCATGTTATGCCTTTATTATATTATTGGCTTGTTTCTTGACCGTCCTCGGATCATTGGGGGGGTGTCATATAGTTAATGCTTTTCTATATACTGTGTTAAGTTAGCATGAGGTTATTAAATGTTTAAACAACATATTTTCCTTTGGCTTCAGTTTGCACACGGCACATAATTATTATTGTAACTTTCAACCTAGACGAAAGATGTGATTTATTGAGAATAATATGTTATTGCTCTGATATCAGTTGTGCCTGGTACACTTGGTACACTGTCTGCACACTGAGATCTATAGCCTCTAAGAATAACCTAACACAAGGTTGCTGGGAGGCATGATCCTCGCACCACATTAGACATAACACAAATAATGTTGCTGGCAACATTGGGCTCTACGCGGGTTTAAGATAGAGTTACTGAGAATGCAAGAACACACTTGAAGATGCTTCACATGCAGAGAGCTGTTAGCTGATGATGTGATCCTCTCATCCTGACATTTAGAGGTATGGGCCCGCCCTGCTAAAACCCAAAAGAGACCTTCATAATATAATATAATATGCTAAATAGGGAGGTGAGAAATAGGTGTTGTTAATTCCTATTAGTTTCAGCATTATAACATGCTATCACCGTTCGCGTACTACGGACTAGTAACTATGCTGATAACTTTGATACTTCTAATCTGTTTGTTAGTATTGTATAAGATACTGCGTTTGAGAACATTGCATTGATTAATAAATATTTCAAATATGCATGTGTCCTCTTTACTCCACGTTCTGGTTTGAAATGATTATAGAGCGAAAGAGTGTTCATGTGTTCCACGATTCCTGAGGTAACATAAGTTCATGTTCTGGTTTGTCTAAGTCATTGGGAGTTTGTTATAACCAATGAGACACTGTAGCTAGCTCGGTAAGGGGATTTCTGATACAAAGGTGAGTTTTGGGTCATCCTAATTCACTAAGGTTCTAGATCTCTATGCACAGTTCTGTGGGAGAACGGAAACCCTGCTACAGTAGAGCAGGGAGGTAAATGGGCTAATCTGGAAGCTATGGAAGACACAAGGGTAGGAGGGACTAAGCCAGAAGCTACCATCCTGACTTTGCCCGGTAAAATAATAACGCTTATGAAAACATATTTCCCAGAAACAGTCATCATTAACTTGGATAAGATAAATGCCTGTAGGCAGTGAAAAGATGAAAGTGTGGCTGACTTCTTTACCCGTTTTGAAACAGAATACAAGGAACATAGTAGCTTGGACCCCCGGATCCCAGGCTCTAGCCCAGTATTTGTCGATAGGTTTGTCAGCAACTATCTTCCTGAGATTTCCGCCAGGCTCAAGAAAGTTGAAAGTACATGGTCTGACAAGACTATGACGTATCTTGGCTATGGCACAGTATCACGAGAATAGGGAGAATGAAAATAGAGAGAAGGAAAGTAACAATGCTAGGGATCTTAAGATTAAGGTACTTCTGCAGCAGGCTTACCCTCCCGAGGTCCTGATGCCTGCGGGAATTTCAGACCACAGCCCCAACTCCCTCCGAGTATACCCCCTCAGGCCCTCAACGCATGGGAGCCCTCCAAACAGATCAGTGTGCTTATTGTAAAGGGTACGGCCATTGGATAGATGAGTGTCCAGTCCCTGTGTGTGTCACGCCGGTAGAGCCTACCTCCAGCCTGTCGAGGCTCCTCTGAGGCGTGCTGCTTGTCCCCCAGGACCGAGGGGCAGCCGGGCTTTGCTCCGCCGCTGCAGCGTACTATCCTGCACTTCCGGCTGGCCGGGCTTGGCTCCGCCGGTCGGGAGCTCCCGATACTACAGCCCCCAGCAGCCCTGTGGCCAGGTCACCTCCCCCATCATCAGCACTTAGCGCCAGGAGGCGCATAAAGCAACAACTACTGCAGAGGACCGAGTGGCAGTCCCTTTGTGTGTCACGCCGGTAGAGCCTACCTCCAGCCTGTCGAGGCTCCTCTGAGGCGTGCTGCTTGTCCCCCAAGACCGAGGGGCGACCGGGCTTTGCTCCGCCGCTGCAGCGTACCATCCTGCACTTCCGGCTGGCCGGGCTTGGCTCCGCCGGTTGGGAGCTCCCGATATTACAGCCCCCAGCAGCCCTGTGGCCAGGTCACCTCCCCCACCGTCAGCACGCAGTGCCAGGAGGCGCATAAAGCAACAACTACTTCCTCGTCCTGCGAGGACGCACGCGGGACGCGCCGGGCGAAGCCCGGGCAAAGGGCGGGCCCTCTGAGGCCCTCAGAGACCGCAGGAGACTGGGCTGGGCCACCCCTCTTGACCATGTCCCTTTGGTCATTAAGGTAACTCTCTCGTGCGTTTGACTGTAAGGAGTAGCAGCTGGTAATAGCCCCGATGGAGGGTAAAAGTAAAAGTAGAGCAGTGGTAAGAAAAACTCCAATGCACACACGTTCGGCTACAAGAAAACAAACATTGGTACCACCCCCTTTACCTACCCTAACCGCTATCGATAGAATGCTGCAGTAAACAATTGGGGTTGTGGTTAATGCCATTGAAAACACGGAGAGAAGACTCTCATTGCCAGCTAGTATGTGTTTAATAACTCAATCGCCAAAAGTGGTTAGCACATTAGTTAACATTACAAACGAAACATCATTATCACATGATTCTCTTTTGTTACAATCTTTTGCAGGTCTGCCTAGGAATGACCAAAATCAATCTGTTGTACCCCAACATTTAGAACCTTCTATTACCTGTGTCAGGGATAGCAGATTGTCATTAACACCTGACCTGACAACAAATGTCATACCTCAGCCCACAATCCAGAATGATGTGTCAAATGACTTGGGGAATTTAGATGGTTATGATATCAATAACATCACCCCCACTGTAGAAACTAGTGACATCAGTTTGGTAAGCAGTGAAACCGATTGTGGGTCTGCCCGGCCTAAAAGGAAATCTACTTATAGTAGGAAAAGGCTGATAATTGGTAAACAGGGTAAGACATATAGACGCAAAAAAAAGAGAGTTGTACAAATTCCTGCAGACCATGAGAGGGAGGGTGAGAAACATCAAAACAGTGGAAATATATACCTAAAGGAAGCACTAATTCCAACTAGTGTCGAGGGACTGGTGCAATATTTGGAGAAAACGATAAAAACCCACATTGCACCAGTGACAGAAATCCTAGATATCCTTATTAAAAAAGTAGAGAATCTAGAAAAATTGGGTATAGCTAACCTGGATGTCTTAGAACATCTGGGTACGCAAGTCAGGTCTCCCATAACTAATGTACCACTTGGGAAATTGAACAAAAATACACCAAGTATAGTAACTAGAACCCCTACTGTGCCTGCACCGGTGGTGAACTCTGTAGCTACCATAAGTGGCAGCAACAAGCCAGCGACCATTTACCCTAATACAACAAATGGGCTGAAAGCCGCTGGGGGTCAGAAGAATACAGGCGATCATGTTTATAACAATAAGAACCCGCCAGTACCCAGGCGCCACAATAATAATATTATTCCGGCCACAATTAATTTACCACCGGAATGTAGACCATACGTAGCGAACCTTGCTAATGTACCCAAACTACAGCCTACCCAATTTGAAAATCAGGAAACTTTAAAAAATAAAACCCTGCACTGGCTGGTGAAAAACTGTGGCTTCCCAATACGTGGGGCCAGTGAGATTGTTTCTACACAGAGGATAGGATGGGTGGGACCAAATAAAAAGGAGATAAATGGGGATTGCATAGTTATAAACTACAGGACTACTGAATGGGCGAGAGATTCGATTTTACATGCACCCATGCCATCTAATCATGAATACAACACCACCTTGTTCCCACTTGATTATTTTTATAAGAACCAGTCAGGAAGACAAATTACCACGCACCCCTTCCAGCACCCAAGAGCTGCCCATATTAACCATCCAAATGTTCCCCCATCCCGTCCCCACTGTTCAATATATATGATAACTTTGCAGTTCCAGTTTACAACAGATTCCAGGTGTTCAACTCATTAGAGGAGAATGATTGACTGAATGTACCATCTATGGCCGTACAACCTGAAATCATTTTATCTGGCGATACAGTAACTATGGTAAAAGAGTTTGGGGGTCAACGCAGTGTAAGAGTTGTAACTGAGCAAAATTTAAATTTGTCCAATAATGAATTATGCAAAGATAATGATGTAATTATGACGACTGTAATTGCCTTACAAGATATCAATATGATACCAAGCATAGAAACATCATTACTGACTAACCACTCTGAGGACACAAGAGATAATCATGTTGATTCCCTTGTAATTACCACCTGGAATATAGCGGGAATTGCTGCTAAACTAAGTACACCGTTCTGGGACAACTTTATTACACAAGGTTATGATATAATTTGTCTACAAGAGACGTGGCACAGAGACCAAATACAAGTTGATGGTTACACCTCTTACAGTGTGACAGCAGTAGCCTCTAAGGCTGGTAGAGCAAAGGGTGGTCTACTGACTTTGGTCCCTACAAAACTAACAGAATTTAATGATGGAGGATACATGGTGGTGGGGGAGCACGCCTCAGTCTTGCGCCTAATACACAGTAAAGGCAAGGATTTAATTATCGTGAATTTTTACAACAATATTGTGGGACCCAATAGGGATAAGATCGTTCCTGATGTTGAGTGTGCAATAGAAGCAGCAATTGCACGTTCAAATAACAGAACTGTAATACTGTGGGCAGGAGATTTTAATATCAAAGCATGTCGTCAAGCCCGAAAGGGGATTTGTGGACATCGTGAAGAGTACCCGGGCGGTGACAATATCTTTTTTAACCATTTCTCACACAGTAACTATGGCAGTGCACTGAACAATCTGGTAGCCAAATTAAATCTGGAGCTACCAGAATGTACAAAGAATAAAAACAACGAAAAGTGCCCTACGTTTAGAGGGAGGGATGCCCACTCTAATATCGACCATATTTTGGTGACTAATGGCTCTGCTTACTCCAACGTCTGGGTAATAGAGCAGCCCGTGAGTGACCATAATAGTATCTCAGTGGAATTATTGGGCTGGGGCCCAAAAACAACAGTATATGGTAAGCCCGTCCAAGGGATCACGGCCGAGAGACCAAACAGCATGAGGATCAAATGGACCAAGATAGACCCCAATAAATTGACGAAGGATATCATTTGTAAATGTAATACAGAGATTGAATATTGCTTAGCACCAACTGTGACCGCGCCCATCTTACTCTCTAACTTTTTAAAAATAACCAGTACTGTTGAGAACTCTTTGGCCGTAAGAAATAGAAAGCCCAAAAGAAATAAAACTGTGTGGTTTGATAAACATTGCGCCCAGGCTCTAAAAAAAACTTCAAATAGCGCTTGATGACAAACCTAGAGACAAAGAAAGAGTCAGAGAAGGACGAATTAATTATAAATCTGCTTTGGTATCTAGGAAAAAAGAGTTGCAAAATGATGCCTGGTATAAACTAGATATGGGTGCTGAAACTAAAGATCACAAACTATTCTGGGAAATTATTAATGGTCCTTTTTTAAAGAATGATAATATTCCCGAAGTTAGTTCTCATGTTAGCTGCCACGCCTGGATTGTTCATTTTTCAGAGATTTTTAACTCTGATCTTAATCTAGATAGGTTTGTTTTTAATGCAGATACATTATTATGCCTTAAATGGCAGAAAATGCACTTATTTTTTAACTTTGGAGGAAGTGACAGAGGCAATCAAAAACAGTAAGGGGGGTAAAGCACCTGGGCCTGATGGGGTACCCATGGATTTTTATAAACATGAAATAATCCTATGGGCTCCAATTTTAACACGTTATTTTAATGCTGCAGTGGAAGATACTTTGCCACTGACATGGGGTCAGTCAATCATTGTTCCCCTCCATGAAAAAGGATCTAGGTCCGAGGCCCGAAACTATCGACCCATCTCACTCTTGGACTCGACAGTTAAAATTCTTAGTCGAGTCCTATTAGTGAGATTGGAAGCCTGGGCTGAGGAAAAAAACATTCTATCCCCAGTCCAGTATGGGTTTCGTAGGGGGATGGGTACAATGGAGCAGTGCGTGAACCTGGAACTCATAGTCGGCAAGTATACTAAAGCCAAAGCTGGTAACCTTTACCTGTGCTTTGCCGACTTGAGTTCAGCATTTGATCTGGTGGAACACGCACTGCTCTGGCCTACTTTACTGGAGATGGGCGCCCCCATCGAAATTATCCATCTGCTTGCCCGACTGTATAATAATTTGTCCAGTAAAGTGAGATTTGGAAGAGATGGGGAATGTGTTACATTCTCTTGTTTTACAATTGTCCCTGTTTCTTTAATACTGTGGAATGTTGGCTACTCCACTGTGTGTATACTTAAGAATGTTAGAGGCAGTTGGAGCTGAGCTTTTCTTGCGGTGACATCTTAGGGTTTTATCTACAATTAAACTATCAAACTACTCCAGCTTCCTGTGCTTCCTACTTGTAAAACTGGCGACGAGGGAGAAAACAACCCTGCTTGACCCTTTGATGTCTTCAAACAAATTTTAAGATTGTTTTCAACAAAGGAAAAGAAAAACCTTTTGAAAAAGAAGAAGAAAGAAAGAAGAAAACGAAGAAAACAAACTTCACAAAGAAGAAAACCTCCAAGCGATTTCCTGGAAAAGCAGTTCTCAAGCTATATTTATATCAAACTGTGAGTTGTGACTATTTCGTTCGTTATCTTGTTACTTTAAATTTCTACTGCTTGTATATACAAAGAAGCAGTGTTTATCCGAGTTTCTGCAATACTAAAATATTGCCGATATATTCCGGATTTATTTTTAAGATTATATTGCCTTTTAACCAAACTCGCAACATGATTCACGAAATGCATTCATGTTGCATCTTTTAAAATCACCATCACCTATTCGCCGGCAACTGATAGCGTGAGCAAGCGTGTACGAGCAGAACTTCTCGTGCTGAATCTCCTTGCATCCGCGCTATCCCAGCGTCAGGCGGAAGAGTGTGGACAACGTCAGGCGGACGTGACGCAACAACGCTACACCGGCCATTTTGTGTTCCTCGTTACTAGGCAACGCGTTTCACCGACATTCAACGCGTTTTACCGATGTTGATTTATATTTAACCAAACGACTTTCAACGAGACAGAGTTCAACAATCTTGCGTTTATTTTATTAAATGATCATTTTAAAACGCACTGCCATTTATCTTTAACTTAAACCAACAAGAAATACAGGATTAATACAATACTCTTACCTGCCACTGCTCTTCAATTTTCTTCATTATTTTGCAATGCACTCTGGGAAATTGACAATGCATTCTGGGATGTATTAAAAAAAAAAAAGAAGATACTTTATTAACCTTAGCAACAAACAGTTTTTCAATATTCTCTTTGAATTCATCGCAGACAACGGTGACTACTTTTTGTTTGTTAATTTATTTTTTTTTCTTTCTGCTAAATATTCATATTACCTTATGCCAATTACTGTTATGTTTATTCTGTATATTGTATTATAATTATTTTTTTTCCCTGAACATGGAAACTAACAATAATCTAGCCCCACCTAAATTCTTACAAGATCCTGGTATACCTCCTATGAATTGGGAGGATTGGCGCGAATCTTTTGAAACTTATTTGGAAGCAATAGGAGGTGAAGTATTTCTTTCTTCACGAAAATTAGCCTTACTCAAACACAGTCTTGGTGTTGAAGGTAGAAAAGTACTGAAAACTTTACCAATTGTATCTTCTGTTAATTCAAAGGTATGTGTAGGCGGAGATGAAGATCTCAGCGAAGAAGAAATTGTATTTGATTGTTCAAAACTTGAATCTGTTTTGTCTGATGAGTATCTAGATGCACTTAATGCACTAGAAGAAAATTTTGGTAAGAAAACCAGTATTGTTGTAGAAAGACACAAATTCTTTTCAAGAGCACAAATGGTTGGTGAAACAGTTGAACAGTATGTTACTGCTTTGAGAAGGTTAGCAGTTACTTGCAAGTTTAAGGAGTTACATGAGGAAATCATAAGGGATCAGTTCATTAATAGAACTAACAATGTTAAAATCCAGGAGAAATTACTTGACTTAAAAGATCCGTCTCTTCATAAAACTATTTCTGTTGCCAGGAGAGTTGAAAATAATTCACGTTATGTCAAAGAATTGAACAATACACATAGCACAGATCGGAAGTTATCTGAAAACAAAGATTCTGGTGAGGTATGTACTGTGTCCAGTAAGCCAAAAACTTTTGATAGTAGATATAATGTTAAACGTGATAGTAGAATTAGACCTCGAAATTTTTCAGGTGTCAACAAAAGCACTGTATCATATAACAAAACGTCTTCCAATAAGACTATGATTCCTAACAATAAGCAATTTTGTTTCAGATGTGGAAATGCCAAGCATACCACTGAAAATTCTTGGTGTCCTGCGTCAAATGTCACTTGTTTCAAGTGTAACAAATCCGGTCATTTTTCAAAAATGTGCAGGTCAGGAAATCCTAATGCTTGGAAAAGCTCTGTAAATTTCATTGATGAATCTGTTTACTCTAATAGTGATAGCGATATTGAAGTTATGACCATTTGGAATGATGATGAGGTTAATCAAATCTCTGAAGAGATTCAACCACCTAAATGTGAAGTCACTATCAACAACCACAAGTTATTTCTTTGGGCTGATTCTTGCTCGTTGTATACCATTATTGATAAGACCATGTGGGAAACGTGTGGTAAACCCATCTTAGTTCATTCACAAAGATCTCCTGTGGGTTATCTATGCATTAGATTACCCGTGATTGGATGTTTCACATCTGAAATCATTTTTAAGGATAGGAGCACTCTTGGAACTGTCTATGTGGTGGAAAAAGGGAGAGCTTTATTAGGGTGGAAGGAACTATGGAATTTAGGATTGACCCTTGGTCCAAATCATCCAGACCAAGTTTTACTATCTCCTAATTGGCATAAAAAAACTTCTGAAGAAGTTTTAGTAACTCAAGATGACAATGCTGTGTTAGAATTGCATAAGAAGTTCCCTGATTTGTTTAATCCTAAATTAGGTTGTCTCAAAAAATTTGAACACAGAATAGTTCTTAAACCTGATTGTACCCCTATTGTTCATAAAGTACGTAATGTGCCGTTAGTGTTAAGATCTCAGCTCAAATTGGAATTAGATCGCCTTTGTCATCAGAACATTATTGAACCAATTGAAGCATCTGATTGACTCAGTCCAGTAGTTTTGGCACGAAAACCCAACGGAAAATTACGCATGTGTGTTGATTTAAGAGATTTAAACAAAAATATTTGGGTAGATCGCTACCCCTTACCCAAAATTAATGAAATGGTTGCTTCTGTTAAAGATGCAAAATTTTTCTCGTCCATTGATCTATCCAATGCATACCATCAGATAAAGTTACATCCAGAATCCCGTCATCTGACATCCTTCATCACTCCTGAGGGTGCATTTCAGTTTTTGAGAATGCCTTTTGGGTTATCCTCTGCTTCGGCCGTTTTTCAAAGAGTCATGTGCAAAGTCCTTGAAGGCACACCTAATATGTTAGTGTTCCAAGATGATGTACTTGTATGGGGTGCTGATAAAAATGACCATGACATGATTCTGCATGATGTATTGGGTAAACTTCAAAAGGCTGGTTTGACTGTAGCTGCTGAGAAATGCAAATTTGCCACCAATGAAATAGAATATCTTGGGCACACTTTATCTGCAGATGGTGTTAAACCTAAAAAGAATCTATTAGATGCCATCAAGAACGCTCCGGCACCATCTGATAAAGATCAGCTCCGTTCTTTTTTAGGTCTTGCCGAGTACTACTTGAAATTTGTACTAAATTTCGCTTCTAAAGTCTTTTGCTTGAGATTGTTGATGAAAAAAGGTGCGACGTTTTTGTGGACCACAGAGTGTCAAGCTGTGTTTTTTTTTCACAACCATAAGAGTGTCAAGCTGTGTTTGATGATGTAAAAAAAGAGATTGCAAATGCTGTTGCACTTAAACCCTATGATCCCAGCAAGAGGTCGATCATTGTTGTGGATGCGAGTGCATATGGACTTGGAGCTGTTTTAATGCAAGGGAAAGACAAATTTGAGTGGGTGGTAGCTTTTGCCTCACGTACATTGAAAGGTGCAGAACCTTCTTACTCTGTCATCGAGAAAGAAGCTTTAGCTTGCTTTTGGGGTGTGAATTATTTCAGGAACTATGTCTGGGGCACTACCTTTGAGTTGAGAACAGATCATAAACCCCTTGTTGATATTTTTTCTACTAAGGGTGCTGGGAAAGCCACGCCTAGAATTGCTAAATGGATTTATAAGTTACAAGAATATGACTTTTCAATGCAATATGTACCTGGTATCAAAAATGTCAATGCCGATTGTCTATCTCGACTTCCTGTTGGAAGTGAAGATGGTGTGGTTGAACAAGACGAAGACTGGTCTATTGCTACTGTGGATGAAGCTTGTAATGGTGCTATCAGTTTGGAAGTATGGAAACAAGCTGTTCAAGATGATGTGGTATTGAAGGAAGTAATTACACGCTTAACATCACCGTGCAATAATTTCTCTTGGAGTAATTCTGATTTGTCCGAATATAAAACAGTGTGGGCTGAACTTTCGTATGACCTTGAGGTTGGTGTGGTTAGAAGAGCTGACAAACTTGTTGTACCGTCTTCGTTACGCAATATGTTACTGGATCTCATGCATGAAGGGCATTCAGGCATGTCAGGCATGAAAAGAAGGTGCAGGTGTGATTTCTGGTGGCCAGGTATGGACAAGGATGTTGAAAGGTGTGTAAGGAATTGTGCCGCTTGCACATGCAGTGATAAATCTCATGTTTCTCAAGAGACTACGATCTCTGCTGTTTCATTTCCTGACGGACCATGGCAGAAATTAGCTATGGATATTTGTGGTCCGTTCAGTGTTGGTAGCATTACTGGGAAGTTTGCCATTGTGTTAATGGATTATTATAGCAAATGGCCAGAGGTTGCATTTGTCAAGGAAGTTAAAGCTTCCAGTATTGTTAACTTTTGTGAAGAGGTTTTCCATAGGGAAGGTTTTCCTGAGAGCATCACAACTGACAATGGTCCCCAGTTCATTGCTTCAGAATTTCAAAGTTACTTGCATTTATGTGGTATAAAACACATTACTACTGCTGTTTATTGTCCTAGGGAGAACGGCATGGTAGAAAGGTTCAACCGTGTCTTAAAGGATTGCATACAATTAGCTGTGACAGGTGGAAATGATTGCAAAGTTGCTGTCAAGAATATGGTTTGGAGTTATAGGAATACTCCACATTCTGCTACCTTGGTGTCTCCTTTTCATCTTCTAAAGGGGCGTTCTGCTGGTAATAAGGTAACTCCTGCCTGGATGCTTAAGATTTCTGCTGGCCATGATTATAAAGAAAATCTCAACAGTAGAATGAATATTTACCAGAAAAAGTATGTGGACAGGCATAATGACAAAATTAAGAAATGTGCGAGAGGGTTTCATGTTGGTGATTTAGTAAGATCTTCCCGCTTTGGGTTATCAAAGGACGGTTCTTCCAGATGGTCTCGTCCCAAGAAAGTGTTAAAGGTTTTGGGAAATTGTGTACTGCTGGATGATGGACAAAAATGGAATTTGTCTAATGTTGTTTTATGTAATGATTTGGAACGTGATCTTTGGTTGGGAAAGACGCTTAATAGTTCTCTGGAGAAGTCTGCTTCTGGTTCTACTTCAAATTCTGTTCGTCATTCTCTTGTTCAATCCATGTCATCTGATCTTCCAAAAGTGGATGTTCCCAAGCCCAGAAGATTGTCTGGACGAATTATTGTGAAACCAGTTAAGCTCAATGATTACATGCTGTAACTACGTTTGTAAATAGTAATGATTGTACATTGTTTTTTTTTATTTTATTTAGGAAAGAAGGTGTGTTACATTCTCTTGTTTTACAATTGTCCCTGTTTCTTTAATACTGTGGAATGTTGGCTACTCCACTGTGTGTATACTTAAGAATGTTAGAGGCAGTTGGAGCTGAGCTTTTCTTGCGGTGACATCTTAGGGTTTTATCTACAATTAAACTATCAAACTACTCCAGCTTCCTGTGCTTCCTACTTGTAAAAGAATGTACCCCGTTTTTTAAAATCAGGAGAGGTATCCGTCAAGGATGTGTACTTGCCCCTCTACTGTTCTCTCTTTTTATTAACCAGGTCGATCAAATTTTAAGACAGACTAATGCAGATGCACCTATCATTAATGGTAACCCAATCCCAATCCTTCTATATGCGGATGACGCGGTCCTCCTCTCTAGGACTCATAATGGACTGCAACATCTAATTAATCAATTCCACCTATTCATTGAAAATAGGAAGTTGAAAGTTAATAAAGGGAAGATGGTTACAATGGTATGTGGTAAGAAATTGAGAAAATGCAAGCCCTTCTTTTTAGAAAGGGAGAGACTAGAATCTGTCAGTAGTTTTTGTTATTTGGGTATTACCTTTTCAGGAGATGGGAGATGGGTTAAGGAACAAAAAAGTGTCCTTTTTAAAATGGTTAGGAATACAAGTTGTATTTTTAGATTTGCAGCAAAATTAGGGGGTCGTAGAATTCATGAAATGCTATCTATATTTAATGCAAGATGTATATCCTCAGCCATATACGGAGCCGGGGTCTGGGGATATGATGCCCAGAGTGCCAAACAGATTCAGCGTGAGGAAAATGTGTTTTTAAAACGATTAATCAGTGCACCGGCTACGGCCTCAACCGAGTTAACACACAGAGAACTTAATATGAATCATGTTAATGATTTAATTGTTTTACGTCCTTTGTCCCTATGGCGCTCAATTTGGGCAAAGGAGGAGACAAAGTTTACCCAGGATGTAATTAATAAGCATGGGCGGAAAATCCGTTACGCTCGCGGATTTTGCGGATTTTCGGGAAATTCGCAATCCGCGAGATTTGCGAATTTCCCGCAAAATCCGCAAATTCGCATGCAGCAGATTTTTTTTGCGGCGCGCGGCGTTGGTGATACAATTTTTGCGGCGCGCGGCGTTTATCATCGTTTGCCGAGTTGTTTTTCTCGATAGTTTGCGAGTGCTGCGCCATTTTGGATCTTGCTGTGTGATCCCGCGGGAATTGGCGAGCGCGATTACGTCATCGCGGCTTGCCAGCGATAGTTTGTCAACGCGAGTACGGCGAGATCACGTCTCGCGGTACTTCGCAATTGCGAGATTTGAGATGCAGCGAGCAGCAAGAATCTCGCACAAGCGAAAATATAAAATTTGCAATTCTGCACAAGAAATCCACCAGCAAGCAGCATAAACCTTCTTGAAATGATGATTTTTATCTGAATACCTCCTTAGGTTGACATTTGCCTGCACTTTTTTAGCGAGGAGTCCATTTTGGGGATGGGGGGAGGAGGGGGGGAGGAAGGAAGTGCCCCACAGTCTTCAACTTCCTGGTCCTGTTCAGCAGGCTCCTCCCAGTGCTTTGTCCATCTCCTGGTCACTTTTCATTTGGATCTGGAGCTAGAAGGATTACTTTTTGTGGATGCTGCTGGATCTTTGGATTTGAGGCCTTTTTGACTTTCTTTGGATCACTGTTGGATTAGAAATTTTACAAGTAAGTTTGTTTGGGGCATTACAGTTGCTGCAACTAAAATTTTGGAATTTTCGATTTTTGGGCTGTTTTGGGGCCTTTTGCCCAGGGGTACTCAGTGGTGGGTGGACTGAGTCTCTCTGTGGGTTGTCTTGAACTTAAACATCATGGAGGACATGGATGGATTGGGATTGTGCTGATTTTTCAGTGATTTTCGTTTTTTGGGGCTCTACTTGTGGCCTTTTCACCAGGGGTATTTGAGTCTAGCATGGGCCTAGTCTTTCTGTGGGGTGTCTTGAACTTAAACATCATGGAGGCCATGGATGGAATGGGATTGTGCTGATGTTTCAGTGATTTTCGTTTTTTGGGGCTGTACTTGTGGCCTTTTCACCAGGGGTATTTGAGTCTAGCATGGGCCTAGTCTTTCTGTGGGCTGTCTTGAACTTAAACATCATGGAGGGCATGGATGGAATGGGATTGTGCTGATTTTGCAGTGTTTTTCGATTTTTGGGGGTGTTCATGGGGAGGGACAGGCCATGTGGCTGGTGGCCATTTTGAGTGCTGCTACAGGCACTGGCCATGTGCTGGCAGGCAAGTGGCCATTTTGAATGCAGGCTTTGTTGTTAGGCCTGCAACCATTTTGCCTACTTTTCAACATTTATGCCCAGGGGTAGTGAGTCTTGCATGGGCCTAGTCTTTCTGTGGGTTGTCTTGAATTTAAACATCATGGAGGGCATGGATGGATTGGGATTGTGCTGATTTTTCAGTGATTTTCGTTTTTTGGGGCTGTACTTGTGGCCTTTTCACCAGGGGTATTTGAGTCTAGCATGGGCCTAGTCTTTCTGTGGGCTGTCTTGAACTTAAACATCATGGAGGGCATGGATGGAATGGGATTGTGCTGATTTTGCAGTGTTTTTCGATTTTTGGGGGTGTTCATGGGGAGGGACAGGCCATGTGGCTGGTGGCCATTTTGAGTGCTGCTACAGGCACTGGCCATGTGCTGGCAGGCAAGTGGCCATTTTGAATGTAGGCTTTGTTGTTAGGCCTGCAACCATTTTGCCTACTTTTCAACCTTTATGCCCAGGGGTAGTGAGTCTTGCATGGGCCTAGTCTTTCTGTGGGTTGTCTTGAATTTAAACATCATGGAGGGCATGGCTGGATTGGGATTGTGCTGATTTTTCAGTGTTTTTCGTTTTTTGGGGCTGTACTTGTGGCCTTTTCACCAGGGGTATTTGAGTCTAGCATGGGCCTAGTCTTTCTGTGGGCTGTCTTGAACTTAAACATCATGGAGGGCATGGATGGAATGGGATTGTGCTGATTTTGCAGTGTTTTTCGATTTTTGGGGGTGTTCATGGGGAGGGACAGGCCATGTGGCTGGTGGCCATTTTGAGTGCTGCTACAGGCACTGGCCATGTGCTGGCAGGCAAGTGGCCATTTTGATTGCAGGCTTTGTTGTTAGGCCTGCAACCATTTTGCCTACTTTTCAACCTTTATGCCCAGGGGTAGTGAGTCTTGCATGGGCCTCGTCTTTCTGTGGGTTGTCTTGAATTTAAACATCATGGAGGGCATGGATGAATTGGGATTGTGCTGATTTTTCAGTGATTTTCGTTTTTTGGGGCTGTACTTGTGGCCTTTTCACCAGGGGTATTTGAGTCTAGCATGGGCCTAGTCTTTCTGTGGGCTGTCTTGAACTTAAACATCATGGAGGGCATGGATGGAATGGGATTGTGCTGATTTTGCAGTGTTTTTCGATTTTTGGGGGTGTTCATGGGGAGGGACAGGCCATGTGGCTGGTGGCCATTTTGAGTGCTGGTACAGGCACTGGCCATGTGCTGGCAGGCAAGTGGCCATTTTGAATGCAGGCTTTGTTGTTAGGCCTGCAACCATTTTGCCTACTTTTCAACCTTTATGCCCAGGGGTAGTGAGTCTTGCATGGGCCTAGTCTTTCTGTGGGTTGTCTTGAATTTAAACATCATGGAGGGCATGGCTGGATTGGGATTGTGCTGATTTTTCAGTGTTTTTCGTTTTTTGGGGCTGTACTTGTGGCCTTTTCACCAGGGGTATTTGAGTCTAGCATGGGCCTAGTCTTTCTGTGGGCTGTCTTGAACTTAAACATCATGGAGGGCATGGATGGAATGGGATTGTGCTGATTTTGCAGTGTTTTTCGATTTTTGGGGGTGTTCATGGGGAGGGACAGGCCATGTGGCTGGTGGCCATTTTGAGTGCTGCTACAGGCACTGGCCATGTGCTGGCAGGCAAGTGGCCATTTTGAATGCAGGCTTTGTTGTTAGGCCTGCAACCATTTTGCCTACTTTTCAACCTTTATGCCCAGGGGTAGTGAGTCTTGCATGGGCCTCGTCTTTCTGTGGGTTGTCTTGAATTTAAACATTATGGAGGGCATGGATGAATTGGGATTGTGCTGATTTTTCAGTGATTTTCGTTTTTTGGGGCTGTACTTGTGGCCTTTTCACCAGGGGTATTTGAGTCTAGCATGGGCCTAGTCTTTCTGTGGGCTGTCTTGAACTTAAACATCATGGAGGGCATGGATGGAATGGGATTGTGCTGATTTTGCAGTGTTTTTCGATTTTTGGGGGTGTTCATGGGGAGGGACAGGCCATGTGGCTGGTGGCCATTTTGAGTGCTGGTACAGGCACTGGCCATGTGCTGGCAGGCAAGTGGCCATTTTGAATGCAGGCTTTGTTGTTAGGCCTGCAACCATTTTGCCTACTTTTCAACCTTTATGCCCAGGGGTAGTGAGTCTTGCATGGGCCTAGTCTTTCTGTGGGTTGTCTTGAATGTAAACATCATGGAGGGCATGGATGGATTGGGATTGTGCTGATTTTTCAGTGATTTTTGTTTTTTGGGGCTGTACTTGTGGCCTTTTCACCAGGGGTATTTGAGTCTAGCATGGGCCTAGTCTTTCTGTAGGTTGTCTTGAATTTAAACATCATGGAGGGCATGGATGGATTGGGATTGTGCTGATTTTTCAGTGATTTTCGTTTTTTGGGGCTGTACTTGTGGCCTTTTCACCAGGGATATTTGAGTCTAGCATGGGCCTAGTCTTTCTGTGGGCTGTCTTGAACTTAAACATCATGGAGGGCATGGATGGAATGGGATTGTGCTGATTTTGCAGTGTTTTTCGATTTTTGGGGTGTTCATGGGGAGGGACAGGCCATGTGGCTGGTGGCCATTTTGAGTGCTGGTACAGGCACTGGCCATGTGCTGGCAGGCAAGTGGCCATTTTGAATGCAGGCTTTGTTGTTAGGCCTGCAACCATTTTGCCTACTTTTCAACCTTTATGCCCAGGGGTAGTGAGTCTTGCATGGGCCTAGTCTTTCTGTGGGTTGTCTTGAATTTAAACATCATGGCGGGCATGGATGGATTGGGATTGTGCTGATTTTTCAGTGATTTTCGTTTTTTGGGGCTGTACTTGTGGCCTTTTCACCAGGGGTATTTGAGTCTAGCATGGGCCTAGTCTTTCTGTGGGCTGTCTTGAACTTAAACATCATGGAGGGCATGGATGGAATGGGATTGTGCTGATTTTGCAGTGTTTTTCGATTTTTGGGGGTGTTCATGGGGAGGGACAGGCCATGTGGCTGGTGGCCATTTTGAGTGCTGCTACAGGCACTGGCCATGTGCTGGCAGGCAAGTGGCCATTTTGAATGCAGGCTTTGTTGTTAGGCCTGCAACCATTTTGCCTACTTTTCAACCTTTATGCCCAGGGGTAGTGAGTCTTGCATGGGCCTAGTCTTTCTGTGGGTTGTCTTGAATTTAAACATCATGGAGGGCATGGATGGATTGGGATTGTGCTGATTTTTCAGTGATTTTCATTTTTTGGGGCTGTACTTGTGGCCTTTTCACCAGTGGTATTTGAGTCTAGCATGGGCCTAGTCTTTCTGTGGGCTGTCTTGAACTTAAACATCATGGAGGGCATGGATGGAATGGGATTGTGCTGATTTTGCAGTGTTTTTCGATTTTTGGGGGTGTTCATGGGGAGGGACAGGCCATGTGGCTGGTGGCCATTTTGAGTGCTGCTACAGGCACTGGCCATGTGCTGGCAGGCAAGTGGCCATTTTGAATGCAGGCTTTGTTGTTAGGCCTGCAACCATTTTGCCTACTTTTCAACCTTTATGCCCAGGGGTAGTGAGTCTAGCATGGGCCTAGTCTTTCTGTGGGCTGTCTTGAACTTAAACATCATGGAGGGCATGGATGGAATGGGATTGTGCTGATTTTTCTGTTTTTTTTCCGATTTTTTTTGTGGTGTATAACTGAACTGATGTTCCTCTGTCTTCCATTGTTTTTAGGTGCACAAGACTCAAGAGAACCACCAGTGCCAGGAAGAAGTCCTGCAGCGGTGTGTGTGTGCAGCATAACGTCACGCGACGTCTGGCCTCAGACAACTCTACAATTCGTGCAACTGCGGCCTGCTGTCTGACCTGCTCTGAAGAAGATGGCCCCAAAAAAAGTTCTCCGTAGCTCCTTAGCAAGAAAGTTGCTAGTAAGGAGCAGAAGAAGCAAGTTACCAAGGAGGCTGGTGTGCCAACCGCCACGTGTTTTGGGAGCAAAAAAAAAAGTACGCCTGCAGCAGCAGCAGGATCTGCTGGGAACCAAGCTGGGAGCAGCACCCCTGCTCCATTGGGTTCAGTGCCTCCACCACCACGCCAACTTAAGTCAAAGCCCTTGAGTGCTTCAGAGGCAGTCAGTGCACTTCTCCAATCACCATCGACCAGTGATGTTGGCTCATCGCAAGAAAGTAGCAGCAATGTCCCTGAATCAACACAGGTTGTTGTAACTCATCTGACAAGTGTTGAACAACCACAGCCGCAACAACAACACCATGTGCAAGTACACGCCCAAGTACATGTGGAAGGAGAGGCAGCAAAAGGAGATGCGCAAGCAGAGGTGCGTGGAGGGTCACAAGTGCCCACAATAGTTGTTCCTCCCGAAGTAGGGGCACATCAGGAAATCGACAATGAAGCCGAGGTATCATTGGAAGCCACTCCTCCTGATGATCATTCATTGTCTTCCACATCCCTAGCAAGGAAAAGATCAAGGGGGGTGTCTACATCTTCTTCAAGCCCACCTCCTTCTGATGATACGGATACAGCTTGGAAACCACCACTGCGGTCTGAGAGTGAGGCACACCATGATCTGACAAAGGTACCTAAGCGTAAAAGGAAGGTCGTCGAAAAACTCATACCTATGGAGTGTGATGAGGCTCAACAAGAAGTGACAGATACTGCTGGTGATGAAGCCTCTCACGAAGACGACGAGCCAGTCATCACAAAGGTCACTGCAGCCCCACCGGGCATGCAGCAAAGAGACATTTTGACCCTATCCCGAGAAGCTGCTGAGCGTGATGATGATGTCGACGAGGAGGCAATGGAAATGGAAACACAACAATCATTAGATTTGGAGTTAAGTAGTACTCCAACACCTACCGCTTCCATATTTCTAACTCGCAAGAAGGGACCTACATCCACCTCGACCTCAATTCGTGGTGGTGAAAGTGCAAAACGTACTGAAGTTCGGCAATCCACATCCTCCACTTCATCTGGCATTAGCAGCAGGACCACCACTACCAGTATCGCCGCCTCCTCCGGCCCCCAAAGACATTTCAAGTCTGCAGTTTGGGACTTCTTTAGTGTTTGCCCAAAAAATGAAACCGTAGCCATTTGTAGCATGAGTAAGCTTCGAGTTAGTCGTGGTAAGTTGGGTTCCAACTATGGTACCGGAGGCCAGAGAGGTCATTTTGAAAGAAAGCACGCTGTCAAATGGTTTGCGCACCTACAGGCGATCAAGGAAGCCCGAATTGCACGTAATGCTGTTTCATCTGATGATGACGAGGAGGAAGAAGACGATTCAAACACTTCACTTACACCCAGTACCCCTGTCAGCAGCACACCCCATGTGAGGCACACTAAGAGTGTGGGAGAGAGTGAGACATCAATGTGGAAAAGTTCATCAGCGAGCGTAACTGGGGCAAAGATATCATCATCATCCCGTAAATCCTTGTTCCAGGGCAACATTAAAAAGATGTTGTTTACAGAAGCGCAATATGAACGCAACCACCCACTGACGCGTCTGTATAACACTAAGCTGGCTAAAATGCTAGCTCTGGACCTTCTCCCTTTTTCTTTTGTAGAAGGGGTTGGTTTTCTAGAATTAGTGGCAGCGCTCTGCCCTAAATGGAAGGTTCCTAGCCGGTTCTATTTTGCCCGAGTTGCGGTTCCAGCACTACATGAAGATGTTCTGAAGGTGATTGGGGCAGCTTTGCAGAAGAGTGCTGTTCACACTATACATATGACAACAGACATGTGGACCAGTGGCGCAGGCGCTGATTACATGTGCATCACTGCACACTGGGTCTCTTTTTCAGGGGCTAAAGCAAAGCTAAACACAGGTGTTGACACGGACATTGTTTTTAAAGCTGCTCGGAAACATGCAACACTAGCCATGTTTGGTTTGGAGAAACGTCACACAGCAGAAAACATTTTGGATGTCTTTAACACAAAGGTCCTTAACTGGCTGTCCCCACTAAAACGCCAGGTTGGTTATGTTTCCACGGACAATGGCTCCAATATAGTTAAGGCCATGAGGGACGGTAACTATTTCAGAGTGCCGTGTTTGGCGCACTGCATAAACCTGGTTGTCAAAAAATTCTTGGGTAATAAAGGCAGTGCAGCGTACAGTGTATTGGAAACCTGCCGAAAAATGTGCAAGCATTTCAGCCATTCTTTTAAGGCCCGGAAGCAGCTGAGGAGCCTGCTATATCAACGTAAAATGCCAGTGAAAGCACTCATCCAGGAGGTGGTAACACGTTGGAACTCAACCTTCTACATGCTTGAGCGTCTGTATGAGCAGTATACGGAACTCGATCAATAGCGCCTTGAGACCCTCCGGGTAAGTAGTGCGCTCTACAAATGCCTATGATTGATTGATTGATTGATTATTTCCTTACAGAGGGTACAGAGGAGCTGAGGATGGGTGCGGCGCAATGGAACATAGTTCAAAGCCTGACACGCATGCTTCGTCCTTTTGAGTTCTTCACGCGTGCAGTCAGCAAGGAGGACTCTAATTTGGGAAAAGCTATCCCATTGTTGTACATGCTGGAGGACCAACTGAAGGAGGTGTGTTCTGTGTTTGAAAAAGATGAAAAAAAACAAGACTCTTTGCTTCTGGCTGAGAAATTATTAGAGCTCCTACAAGGTGATGAACGTCTTAAAAAGATCCACTCAGAAGAGCATTACATTTGTGCTACTATTCTGGATCCACGCTACAAAAAGGCGCTGGCAGGCCAAGCATTCTTTCCTTTTGATGATGAACATGTTCCAAAGTACAAACATTGGCTAGCCTTGTCAGCCGAGAGGTTTGAAAGAGAACGGCTGAAAATTGAAGGAAATGGCAGTACATCAGCAGGCCATCCACAGTCAAAACAATCCACTTCTGCACCTGTGGCTGTGGCACAAGTGACCTCTCAGCCGTTAAAGACACCGGCAACCGGATCATCTGCACGAGACACAACAGAAACATTGGAGGCTGAAGAGGATTGGCTAGCTCTGCGTGGGTTTGGTTCTCAAAAGGTCAGAGGCACAGCAAGAGCTAAGCAAAGTGGAGGAACCTTGGATGAGGACCTTGAGTCGATGGTGAAGGACTATCTGAATGACTCAACAGAGGTCTATGTTAATTCTGACCCATTGGCGTATTGGCATGGGAAAAAAGAATTGTGGCCACAGCTCACCAACCTGGCTTTAAACTACTTGTCTTGCCCACTCGCAAGCGTGTCTTCTGAACGGGTTTTCAGTGCTGCTGGTGGCATTGTAACTCCCAAACGGAGCCGCCTCTCGCCCAAAAATGTGGAGAGGTTAACAATGATCAAGATGAATCAGCACCTCATACCACCAGATTTCAGAGTACGAGAAAGCGTGCCGGATGAAGAGGAGGTGGCCAGCAACATAGATGAGGGAATTTCTACTCTGTCAGGTGACACTGAGCTCACCCTGCATGAATTAGCAGAGTATGATGACGAAGCCTTATTCTTATTCCTGGACCGTGATACCGAGCCCTGAAAATGAGACAACAAATCAATAACTTTCTTTTTCGTCCTTATTCACTTTTATTCCTGTGTGTCTGTCTTTCTTTGTTGTGCACAATTAATATATTTCAAACTTTAATCAGATAATCCCAAAAACAAGCCCATCAGCAGAACTGTCTTCACTGGTTTGCTAATTGATTTGAAGTTGCCGCAGTCTGCATTCCTCAGGTTCACAAGTTCAGAAGAACATGCTCCTCTATCCTCCTCCTCCAGACTCCTATTTCCATCAAACCAGAGGGCTGGTTTACGCCTAATGAAGAAAGACTCAGCACTTGTGGGGGTGTTGTTGTACCTCTTTGCAGGTGAGTTGACGGCTCTGGGACCATTGTTGGGAAGCTCTAATACCGGATAAAAGTGGTTTGGACCAAATCCCAGGCGGAATTTTTTTTGTGTTTTTGATGACTTGCTTGCCTTTTAGGTGCTCTTAGGGGGGGTTCCGTCTGTTTGTGGGTGAGTTTCGTGGTCTGGGAGCACTGCTGGGACACTCTAATCTTGATTGCATTTGCTTTTCAGGAAATCCGTGGTGGCAACCCCGACTTATGGCCTAGCCACGCAGCGCGTTTGGACCGAAGGCCGAGAAATATTGCAAGTATGAGATTTTGCTTTTGGCCTGTTTGGGGGTGTTATGCTTCTTGGCGGGTGGGTTGGCGGGTCTTGGGGCATTCCTGGGAAGGTCTAATACCGGGTAGAAGTGGTTGGGACAAAATCCAGGCCGATTTTTTTTTGCTATTTCTGACATTTTGCTCAATGTAGCGTTTTCGGGGGCCTGTTTGTGGGGCTTCCTGGTGTTTGTGGGTGGGTTTCGGGGTCTGGGAGCACTTCTCGCTATGGATACTTTACTTTGCAAGAGGTTTGAAGCAAATCCATGGTGGCAGAGGGGAGTTAGGGCCTAGCTGCAGAGCGCGCGCGGAGTGTTTTGGGAAATTGGAAAGAAAATGACTAAGTCCCCATTTTTGTACTTTTGCTTTTTGGCTGTTTGGGGGTCTTTTACTAGTTTTCTCCTGGGTTGACGGCTCTGGGGCCATTCCTGGGAAGGTCTAATACCGGGTAGAAGTGGTTGGGACAAAATCCAGGCCGATGTTTTTTTTGCTATTTCTGACATTTTGCTCAATGTAGCGTTTTCGGGGGCCTGTTTGTGGGGCTTCCTGGTGTTTGTGGGTGAGTTTCGGGGTCTGGGAGCACTGCTGCGACACTCTAATCTTGATTGCATTTGCTTTTCAGGAAATCCGTGGTGGCAACCCCGACTTATGGCCTAGCTACGCATCGCGTTTGGACCGAAGGCCGAGAAATATTGCAAGTATGAGATTTTGCTTTTGGCCTGTTTGGGGGTGTTATGCTTCTTGGCGGGTGTGTTGGCGGGTCTTGGGGCATTCCTGGGAAGGTCTAATACCGGGTAGAAGTGGTTGGGACAAAATCCAGGCCGATGTTTTTTTTGCTATTTCTGACATTTTGCTCAATGTAGCGTTTTCGGGGGCCTGTTTGTGGGGCTTCCTGGTGTTTGTGGGTGAGTTTCGGGGTCTGGGAGCACTGCTGGGACACTCTAATCTTGATTGCATTTGCTTTTCAGGAAATCCGTGGTGGCAACCCCGACTTATGGCCTAGCTACGCAGCGCGTTTGGACCGAAGGCCGAGAAATATTGCAAGTATGAGATTTTGCTTTTGGCCTGTTTGGGGGTGTTATGCTTCTTGGCGGGTGTGTTGGCGGGTCTTGGGGCATTCCTGGGAAGGTCTAATACCGGGTAGAAGTGGTTGGGACAAAATCCAGGCCGATGTTTTTTTTGCTATTTCTGACATTTTGCTCAATGTAGCGTTTTCGGGGGCCTGTTTGTGGGGCTTCCTGGTGTTTGTGGGTGGGTTTCGGGGTCTGGGAGCACTGCTGGCTATGGATACTTTACTTTGCAAGAGGTTTGAAGCAAATCCATGGTGGCAGATGGGAGTTAGGGCCTAGCTGCAGAGCGCGCGCGGAGTGTTTTGGGAAATTGGAAAGAAAATGACTAAGTCCCCATTTTTGTACTTTTGCTTTTTGGCTGTTTGGGGGTCTTTTACTAGTTTTCTCCTGGGTTGGCGGCTCTGGGGCCATTCCTGGGAAGGTCTAATACCGGGTAGAAGTGGTTGGGACAAAATCCAGGCCGATGTTTTTTTTGCTATTTCTGACATTTTGCTCAATGTAGCGTTTTTGGGGGCCTGTTTGTGGGGCTTCCTGGTGTTTGTGGATGAGTTTCGGGGTCTGGGAGCACTGCTGGGACACTCTAATCTTGATTGCATTTGCTTTTCAGGAAATCCGTGGTGGCAACCCCGACTTATGGCCTAGCTACGCAGCGCGTTTGGACCGAAGGCCGAGAAATATTGCAAGTATGAGATTTTGCTTTTGGCCTGTTTGGGGGTGTTATGCTTCTTGGCGGGTGTGTTGGCGGGTCTTGGGGCATTCCTGGGAAGGTCTAATACCGGGTAGAAGTGGCTGGGACAAAATTCAGGCCAATGTTTTTTTTGCTATTTCTGCCATTTTGCTCAATGTAGCGTTTTCGGGGGCCTGTTTGTGGGGCTTCCTGGTGTTTGTGGGTGGGTTTCGGGGTCTGGGAGCACTGCTGGCTATGGATACTTTACTTTGCAAGAGGTTTGAAGCAAATCCATGGTGGCAGAGGGGAGTTCGGGCCTAGCTGCAGAGCGTGCCCGGAGTGTTTTGGGAAATTGGAAAGAAAATGACTAAGTCCCCATTTTTGTACTTTTGCTTTTTGGCTGTTTGGGGGTCTTTTACTAGTTTTCTCCTGGGTTGACGGCTCTGGGGCCATTCCTGGGAAGGTCTAATACCGGGTAGAAGTGGTTGGGACAAAATCCAGGCCGATGTTTTTTTTGCTATTTCTGACATTTTGCTCAATGTAGCGTTTTCGGGGGCCTGTTTGTGGGGCTTCCTGGTGTTTGTGGGTGAGTTTCGGGGTCTGGGAGCACTGCTGGGACACTCTAATCTTGATTGCATTTGCTTTTCAGGAAATCCGTGGTGGCAACCCCGACTTATGGCCTAGCTACGCAGCGCGTTTGGACCGAAGGCCGAGAAATATTGCAAGTATGAGATTTTGCTTTTGGCCTGTTTGGGGGTGTTATGCTTCTTGGCGGGTGTGTTGGCGGGTCTTGGGGCATTCCTGGGAAGGTCTAATACCGGGTAGAAGTGGTTGGGACAAAATCCAGGCCGATGTTTTTTTTGCTATTTCTGACATTTTGCTCAATGTAGCGTTTTCGGGGGCCTGTTTGTGGGGCTTCCTGGTGTTTGTGGGTGAGTTTCGGGGTCTGGGAGCACTGCTGGGACACTCTAATCTTGATTGCATTTGCTTTTCAGGAAATCGGTGGTGGCAACGCCGACTTATGGCCTAGCTACGCAGTGCGTTTGGACCGAAGGCCGAGAAATATTGCAAGTATGAGATTTTGCTTTTGGCCTGTTTGGGGGTGTTATGCTTCTTGGCGGGTGTGTTGGCGGGTCTTGGGGCATTCCTGGGAAGGTCTAATACCGGGTAGAAGTGGTTGGGACAAAATCCAGGCCGATGTTTTTTTTGCTATTTCTGACATTTTGCTCAATGTAGCGTTTTCGGGGGCCTGTTTGTGGGGCTTCCTGGTGTTTGTGGGTGGGTTTCGGGGTCTGGGAGCACTGCTGGCTATGGATACTTTACTTTGCAAGAGGTTTGAAACAAATCCATGGTGGCAGATGGGAGTTAGGGCCTAGCTGCAGAGCGCGCGCGGAGTGTTTTGGGAAATTGGAAAGAAAATGACTAAGTCCCCATTTTTGTACTTTTGCTTTTTGGCTGTTTGGGGGTCTTTTACTAGTTTTCTCCTGGGGTGACGGCTCTGGGGCCATTCCTGGGAAGGTCTAATACCGGGTAGAAGTGGTTGGGACAAAATCCAGGCCGATGTTTTTTTTGCTATTTCTGACATTTTGCTCAATGTAGCGTTTTTGGGGGCCTGTTTGTGGGGCTTCCTGGTGTTTGTGGGTGAGTTTCGGGGTCTGGGAGCACTGCTGGGACACTCTAATCTTGATTGCATTTGCTTTTCAGGAAATCCGTGGTGGCAACCCCGACTTATGGCCTAGCTACGCAGCGCGTTTGGACCGAAGGCCGAGAAATATTGCAAGTATGAGATTTTGCTTTTGGCCTGTTTGGGGGTGTTATGCTTCTTGGCGGGTGTGTTGGCGGGTCTTGGGGCATTCCTGGGAAGGTCTAATACCGGGTAGAAGTGGTTGGGACAAAATCCAGGCCGATGTTTTTTTTGCTATTTCTGACATTTTGCTCAATGTAGCGTTTTCGGGGGCCTGTTTGTGGGGCTTCCTGGTGTTTGTAGGTGAGTTTCGGGGTCTAGGAGCACTGCTGGGACACTCTAATCTTGATTGCATTTGCTTTTCAGGAAATCCGTGGTGGCAACCCCGACTTATGGCCTAGCTACGCAGCGCATTTGGACCGAAGGCCGAGAAATATTGCAAGTATGAGATTTTGCTTTTGGCCTGTTTGGGGGTGTTATGCTTCTTGGCGGGTGTGTTGGCGGGTCTTGGGGCATTCCTGGGAAGGTCTAATACCGGGTAGAAGTGGTTGGGACAAAATCCAGGCCGATGTTTTTTTTGCTATTTCTGACATTTTGCTCAATGTAGCGTTTTCGGGGGCCAGTTTGTGGGGCTTCCTGCTGTTTGTGGGTGGGTTTCGGGGTCTGGGAGCACTGCTGGCTATGGATACTTTACTTTGCAAGAGGTTTGAAGCAAATCCATGGTGGCAGAGGGGAGTTAGGGCCTAGCTGCAGAGCGCGCGCGGAGTGTTTTGGGAAATTGGAAAGAAAATGACTAAGTCCCCATTTTTGTACTTTTGCTTTTTGGCTGCTTGGGGGTCTTTTACTAGTTTTCTCCTGGGTTGACGGCTCTGGGGCCATTCCTGGGAAGGTCTAATACCGGGTAGAAGTGGTTGGGACAAAATCCAGGCCGATGTTTTTTTTGCTATTTCTGACATTTTGCTCAATGTAGCGTTTTCGGGGGCCTGTTTGTGGGGCTTCCTGGTGTTTGTGGGTGAGTTTCGGGGTCTGGGAGCACTGCTGGGACACTCTAATCTTGATTGCATTTGCTTTTCAGGAAATCCGTGGTGGCAGCCCCGACTTATGGCCTAGCTACGCAGCGCGTTTGGACCGAAGGCCGAGAAATATTGCAAGTATGAGATTTTGCTTTTGGCCTGTTTGGGGGTGTTATGCTTCTTGGCGGGTGTGTTGGCGGGTCTTGGGGCATTCCTGGGAAGGTCTAATACCGGGTAGAAGTGGTTGGGACAAAATCCAGGCTGATGTTTTTTTTGCTATTTCTGACATTTTGCTCAATGTAGCGTTTTTGGGGGCCTGTTTGTGGGGCTTCCTGGTGTTTGTGGGTGAGTTTCGGGGTCTGGGAGCACTGCTGGGACACTCTAATCTTGATTGCATTTGCTTTTCAGGAAATCCGTGGTGGCAACCCCGACTTATGGCCTAGCTACGCAGCGCGTTTGGACCGAAGGCCGAGAAATATTGCAAGTATGAGATTTTGCTTTTGGCCTGTTTGGGGGTGTTATGCTTCTTGGCGGGTGTGTTGGCGGGTCTTGGGGCATTCCTGGGAAGGTCTAATACCGGGTAGAAGTGGTTGGGACAAAATCCAGGCCGATGTTTTTTTTGCTATTTCTGACATTTTGCTCAATGTAGCGTTTTTGGGGGCCTGTTTGTGGGGCTTCCTGGTGTTTGTGGGTGAGTTTCGGGGTCTGGGAGCACTGCTGGGACACTCTAATCTTGATTGCATTTGCTTTTCAGGAAATCCGTGGTGGCAACCCCGACTTATGGCCTAGCTACGCAGCGCGTTTGGACCGAAGGCCGAGAAATATTGCAAGTATGAGATTTTGCTTTTGGCCTGTTTGGGGGTGTTATGCTTCTTGGCGGGTGTGTTGGCGGGTCTTGGGGCATTCCTGGGAAGGTCTAATACCGGGTAGAAGTGGTTGGGACAAAATCCAGGCCGATGTTTTTTTTGCTATTTCTGACATTTTGCTCAATGTAGCGTTTTCGGGGGCCTGTTTGTGGGGCTTCCTGGTATTTGTGGGTGGGTTTCGGGGTCTGGGAGCACTGCTGGCTATGGATACTTTACTTTGCAAGAGGTTTGAAGCAAATCCATGGTGGCAGAGGGGAGTTAGGGCCTAGCTGCAAAGCGGGCGCGGAGTGTTTTGGGAAATTGGAAAGAAAATGACTAAGTCCCCATTTTTGTACTTTTGCTTTTTGGCTGTTTGGGGGTCTTTTACTAGTTTTCTCCTGGGTTGACGGCTCTGGGGCCATTCCTGGGAAGGTCTAATACCGGGTAGAAGTGGTTGGGACAAAATCCAGGCCGATGTTTTTTTGCTATTTCTGACATTTTGCTCAATGTAGCGTTTTCGGGGCCTGTTTGTGGGGCTTCCTGGTGTTTGTGGGTGAGTTTCGGGGTCTGGGAGCACTGCTGGGACACTCTAATCTTGATTGCATTTGCTTTTCAGGAAATCCGTGGTGGCAACCCCGACTTATGGCCTAGCTACGCATCGCGTTTGGACCGAAGGCCGAGAAATATTGCAAGTATGAGATTTTGCTTTTGGCCTGTTTGGGGGTGTTATGCTTCTTGGCGGGTGTGTTGGCGGGTCTTGGGGCATTCCTGGGAAGGTCTAATATGGGGTAGAAGTGGTTGGGACAAAATCCAGGCCGATGTTTTTTTTGCTATTTCTGACATTTTGCTCAATGTAGCGTTTTCGGGGGCCTGTTTGTGGGGCTTCCTGGTGTTTGTGGGTGAGTTTCGGGGTCTGGGAGCACTGCTGGGACACTCTAATCTTGATTGCATTTGCTTTTCAGGAAATCCGTGGTGGCAACCCCGACTTATGGCCTAACTACGCAGCGCGTTTGGACCGAAGGCCGAGAAATATTGCATGTATGAGATTTTGCTTTTGGCCTGTTTGGGGGTGTTATGCTTCTTGGCGGGTGTGTTGGCGGGTCTTGGGGCATTCCTGGGAAGGTCTAATACCGGGTAGAAGTGGTTGGGACAAAATCCAGGCCGATGTTTTTTTTGCTATTTCTGACATTTTGCTCAATGTAGCGTTTTCGGGGGCCTGTTTGTGGGGCTTCCTGGTGTTTGTGGGTGAGTTTCGGGGTCTGGGAGTACTGCTGGGACACTCTAATCTTGATTGCATTTGCTTTTCAGGAAATCCGTGGTGGCAACCCCGACTTATGGCCTAGCTACGCAGCGTGTTTGGACCGAAGGCCGAGAAATATTGCAAGTATGAGATTTTGCTTTTGGCCTGTTTGGGGGTGTTATGCTTCTTGGCGGGTGTGTTGGCGGGTCTTGGGGCATTCCTGGGAAGGTCTAATACCGGGTAGAAGTGGTTGGGACAAAATCCACGCCGAAAAGCCTTTTGGCACTTTTTGTAACTTAGGGTTCGTTAGGGTTAGCCCTAGCAGCAGGATTGCATGTCTTTCGGAGTGTTCTAGATTTTTGCAACTGAGTTCTGGGGTCTTAGAGCACTCGTGAGAATGTGTAATTTTGGTTGCAAGTCATTTGAAGAAAATCCATGGTGGGAAAGGGGGGATTTGGCATAGTTAAAGAAAGCCTTTGCCACTATTCTTAACTTAGGGTTCGTTAGGGTTAGCAGTATTTCTATTGCATGTGTTTGGGTGGGGGAGTTTTCGAGTCTTGGAGCGATGCTGGCGATGGATACTTTTGCTTGGTTGCTTGCAAGTGGTTTGAATGCAATCCACGGTGGGTAAGGGGGTACTTGGGCCTACTTTTACTTTCAAAGTACGTTTTGTCACCAGTTTTCTGCTAGGCCTAGTTTTTTGAGATTTGATTGGGGGTCTTCTACATTTTTGCGACTGGCTTTAGTAAGGGTCTGGGTGGGAGCACTGCTGGGAAGATCTAATTTTGTTCTAAAACACAGTTTACAGGACACCTAGCTTGAGGGGAAAGATCCGCTACATTAATTTGCCCATACTTATTTATCCTTTAAAAGGTGACTCTGACAGAGTACACACTTTCAAAAATATTGTACTGTCTACTAGGAAAATCAAAGTGTGACTTTTTGCACTCCACAGCCTACATGCCTTATATTTATTTATCAGTGGTGTTGTAATATTATATCACTTCCTGTTTTTCGTTGAATAATTACAGGCCGGGTTTCAGTCTGTGCAATGGGGAAAAAAGGATGGAGTCAGGCTTCACATTAGCGAGCCACAATTCAGCATCAGCCAGGCAGTGGACAGGGTGTCTTCTGGTGACCAACATCGATGGACGAAGCGTCAGCTGCAATGGAGGAGTGCCGCTAATAAGAGGATTTTTTTTCTGCAGGCAACTTACTTACCAAATTCAACAGGACAACTACAACAACATAGAGATACAGTATCCTTTGTCTTTTTCTCTGACTGTGACTGCATTTCTTGGATCTCTCTCTGCTTCTAAATTGATCCCTTAACACATCACTTAGTCCACTCCACTATCACATCTGCACCACACATAGTCATTTGTAAGGGCTCCTACGTAATCCGCAAGTCGCAGCACGCCCCAGCCCGTAGAGGACTGGGATGGCCCCAATGATGAAGCATGTCACCAAGGGGCAACCCTGGTGAGTGAGGGGACACCTAGAAAAAGAGCAATTTCTCCTTTTCTATCTACTATACCTTCCAGACCAACCCCATTGAGTGTTGTGAATGGATTTATAGTGACCAGCAAGGCTCTCAGGTATCTGGCAACAGAGACCTTATGCTGAATATAGTTATCAATAATTCCACACACGGCCTGTACTGTTGCATTCTTTCTTCCACAGTTGTCGAAAGTACTACTTACTTTTCACTGACATGCATCCAGTAGTGCATGCACTTTCAAATATTGATGGATAGGTTTGTACCCAAAGATTTGTTTATGTTCAATTGTTTGTCCATGCTGTGCTTTTTTTACAGGGTGTCTTCTGGTGACCAACATCGATGGACGAAGCGTCAGCTGCAATGGAGGAGTGCCGCTAATAGGAGGATTTTTTTTCTGCAGGCAACTTACTTACCACTTTCAACAGGACAACTACAACAACATAGAGATACAGTATCCATTGTGTTTTTCTCTGACTGTGACTGCATTTCTTGGATCTCTCTCTGCTTCTAAATTGATCCCTTAACACATCACTTAGTCCACTCCACAATCACATCTGCACCACACATAGTCATTTGTAAGTGCTCCTACGTAATTCGCAAGTCGCAGCACGCCCCAGCCCGATAGAGGACTGGGATGGCCCCAATGATGAAGCATGTCACCAAGGGGCAACCCTGGTGAGTGAGGGGACACCTAGAAAAAGAGCAATTTCTCCTTTTCTATCTACTATACCTTCCAGACCAACCCCATTGAGTGTGGTGAATGGATTTATAGTGACCAGCAAGGCTCTCAGGTATCTGGCAACAGAGACCTTGTGTTGAATATAGTTATCAATAATTCCACACACGCCCTGTACTGTCGCATTCTTTCTTCCACAGTTGTCGAAAGTACTACTTACTTTTCACTGACATGCATCCAGTAGTGCATGCACTTTCAAAGATTGATGGATAGGTTTGTACCCAAAGATTTGTTTATGTTCAATTGTTTGTCCATGCTGTGCTTTTTTTACAGGGTGTCTTCCGGTGACCAACATCGATGGACGAAGCGTCAGCTGCAATGGAGGAGTGCCGCTAATAAGAGGATTTTTTTTCTGCAGGCAACTTACTTACCACTTTCAACAGGACAACTACAACAACATAGAGATACAGTATCCATTGTGTTTTTCTCTGACTGGGACTGCATTTCTTGGATCTCTCTCTGCTTCTAAATTGATCCCTTAACACATCACTTAGTCCACTCCACAATCACATCTGCACCACACAGTCATTTGTAAGTGCTCCTACGTAATTCGCAAGTCACAGCACGCCCCAGCCCGATAGAGGACTGGGATGGCCCCAATGATGAAGCATGTCACCAAGGGGCAACCCTGGTGAGTGAGGGGACACCTAGAAAAAGAGCAATCTCTCCTTTTCTATCTACTATACCTTCCAGACCAACCCCATTGAGTGTGGTGAATGGATTTATAGTGACCAGCAAGGCTCTCAGGTATCTGGCAACAGAGACCTTGTGTTGAATATAGTTATCAATAATTCCACACACGCCCTGTACTGTCGCATTCTTTCTTCCACAGTTGTCGAAAGTACTACTTACTTTTCACTGACATGCATGCAGTAGTGCATGCACTTTCAAAGATTGATGGGTAGGTTTGTTCCCAAAGATTTGTTTATGTTCACAATTGTTTGTCCATGCTGTGCTATTTTTTCTTGTCTCCCAAAACCTTTCCCAAAAACCCCCGTACCCATCCATTTTTCAAACCCTAACCCTCTTCCCCCGGGCTGTGTGGTTTTGATTGATGTGTGACTAAATTACAGCAATAAATCCACACACTTGCTGGGGAGGATAAGGTGATAGCAACAGGCTGGTGAAGAAATCCGAGGATATATTCTTACTCTGCTTGACAAAGACCCATGGCTAATGTCAAAGAACTTCAACCGAATTAGTAGTTATACTTTACCATTTGTTAGGCAACAATGTGGCACTGTTCTAGTGTACTTCTGTCACCTGCTATATTCTCTATTCTACCGTTGAATTGCTCAGGAGGACAAACCAGATTTAATTTTCTTTTTTTTCATAGGCATGGAACTGCCACTGTGTCACACCACTAGTACCACCGCTATGAGGAAATTTTATCCGCCCAGGATTGCCAACCTTATTCGCTGTTTCCCGTGGAGCCAGCCCTGGGTCTAGCCCTACTTTCAAACACAAATTACAGGTAAGATAAGCGTTTGGTGGTTTGGGAGTATAATGGAGTATTAGGAGAGACGAGAGACTGACGGTAGTACTACTAAAGTCCTAGGACTCTTGAATTCACTTCACTTACTGTGTGAGAGGCACTTAGTGTTGAAAACATTTGGGCATTTACACTTAAAGGAAGAAAATGGAACTAAACTTTCAGGAAAACAAAGTCACTGTTAAACCCCCACCCACCAGGCAAGCAGTAAAAAACAGGTATGCTCAGATAAAGTTTGAAAAAGTATATTTATATCCCTAACAAAATAATCTCCCGCAAGACCCTCTCTAACCCCAACGATTGTCCTTCAAAAGTCCCCAAAAACCCAACTCCCAATTCCCACCCCCCAAAAGTCTCTAAAAAAGGGGCAAGGGACACTATGGGTGGATGCTGTTTACTTTTTGGGCGAGGGCATCATGCTCCTCGCGGAGCAAGGCGAGCTCCTGCTGAAGGCGGGACACCATCAGGGTACTGCGGCGCAGGCGTGCCTTCACTGCCTTGCAGGTGCAATGCCTGTGAGAGGCAGCTGTTGGCCTTGCTGCTCGGCGGTGGCGTTTGCCTTTGGCAGCCCGGCTCAGTCTGGGTGGACCACTGTGCTGGGTGGCAGCCCGTGGGGCCACGGAGGCCGATGCAGACGACGTTGTTGTTGTGGTCGACTGCACACTTTCTTCGTCCTCCAGGGCCACCAGCCGCCGATATTCCGCAACAGTGGCCTCGATCCTCCGTTGCCGGGCCGCTCTAGCCAGCTCCTTCCTCCTTGTTCGTTTGGAAGGAGCATCTATATGAAGAAAGAAAGACATAGTCTGTAACCAATGCTCTTTAAGATTAACTCAATCATTCAGCAGAAATTTGTGTTGCAGTACAACTAGCAACTTGCAAGCGCATTACATAACTATTGAGGCCAGTATCTATCTAACCTCCCACTTCTTCATCCTTGCTCTAACATTAGTGGGAGTTTAAGGAACAAATTCTACGAGCACTATGGACTTCCATTGGAGTCGACTATGAAAGTACACCAGTCTTATTCTTCTTCTTGTCTCTTCTTTAGGAAAATTGGTATGTTATCTTCTGCAAGCCGGCATAATGCCAGCGCAGTGAACTTGCACCCGAGAAAAAGAGACGCACGCCATGATGAGTGACCTAGACTTGCGTTGCGTTACTGTACATGCAGGTGGTGAAGCTCTTACTTTTCTATTACGGGTGGCACTGAGAATACTCTGTTACAAGGGCTACTGCTTAATTATTTTAACTTTCACCCTACAGTGCAAATGAGTACTAGAAATGGAAAATTGAAGAAGTTAAATAATCTGATTATCTATCACTTCACATGGGATGTTTTTGCTTATATATGGGATGACTTTAGGTGCTTTGCTTTTTAGTGAGTGACCAGTGATACATCCACACATGAATGACTGAGTACTACTAAACTTATTAAGAGAGGTAGGGAGTGGCCACCGTAATAAGCAGATCTATGCTGTGCTTGCAATACAAACTACTGCTACTATTGATGGTTGTATTTGGACAAAATTAAAACTTCTTTTCCTTGCCTTTCCTACACTGGAACGGACGTGCGGGTGCAATGTTACATGCTCTTCAAAGTTACACTTAGTTCATCCACTGACCGTCTACTCTCTGTAGATCATGGGTACTCACAAACTTTCTCTCAGGGGCTAAATTTACAGTGTAGTTTGTGGCCGAGGGCCGCACTGGTGGTGGGGGCGGAGTCAGAGGGGGCGGGGCTAAGGCAAAACGAAAACTTGTGACCATGAGGTTGCACACAGGTCCCTGCAGCAGATGCCTTCATCCACTGAGCCACCAGACCCAGCATTTACATACATCTCTCTCCCTCCTGCTCTCCCTCCTGCCCTCCCTCTCCCTCCCCCTCTGTCATCTCACTGTGTGTGTGTCTGTCTGTGTCAGCCTTCAGCCCGGGCTGAGACCGCTTCCTCAACGCGCACACACAGACAACCACACCAAAGTACTTAACAGGTCTTTAAAAGACCATTAACATATTATTGAGGCTTTGTTTGTTGTAGCGCCCCTGCATCTCCACCCTGACAATCACTGCTTGCCCGGCCCCACAGAGCAGAGGCTTTGTTCTATTTCACCTCTTTGTGGCCCTGCATCTCCACTCTGCTCTGTGGGGGCCGGGGGAGCAGTGATTGTCAGAGTGGAGATGCAGGGGCGCTAACAGGTGAAATACAACAAAGCCTCTGCTCTGTAGGGGCTGGGGGAGCAGTGATTGTCTGCAAGGTCTGCGCACCGCCAAGGAAGGCTTGCCGGGCCACCACCGGCACGCGGGCCGTACTATGAGTACCCCTGCTCTAGATACACATATGCTATCTAAGAGTCAGATAGTAGCATGATCCAGGTATATGGACACATACAGTTTCTGTGTCACCCACCCAGGCTGTTGTCCTTCCACCCATCATTGCTTCATCATTCACCCAGCCATGCATCTCATATTCTTGCCTTCCCAGCCACGTCTTCAATCTCAATAAGTAAGGAATATATAAGAGCTTACCTCTGGCCGCCACCACCACCGTCTCAACTCTCACAGCCGCCGCCTCCTCCCCTGAAGAATTGCCCTCCGCCTCTGTGTCGAGCACCACCACCTCCACGCTGGCCCCGCCACCAGATGTTCCACCTACAAAGTACATGTAAGAATGTTAGAATAAAGCACTCACTAGTATTTGGTCTAGGAATGAAGACATGTGAAAACAATGTAATTTGTGACTGTCTACTTTAAAGTTAAAAAAAATGTCCCTTTTTCCAGGGAAGGTTGTCTTGCTGCACTTTTTGGCACAACTGATGAAGGCTGGTTTTTTAACACGCACCATTTTTCTCCACACAGACAGAAGATGGACTTCTAACAACAAGATCAAGTTGAAACCAGGTGAGAGCTCGGCTCGACCACAAGAAATGTCTTCAATTAATCGTCAGCACTAACCACTTTTCCATTATCAGTTAAACGTTTAGTTTTATTATGACTTAATTTTAATAAATGTGTTTACTTTTAATAAAGCTTTTAAACTTAAATAGACTCAGTGTTTTTTTGTCCAGACTAGAGTGACTGAGCGAAAGGTTTTGCAATTTTTGCAAGCATGAGTCCAGATAGAACACTTCAAAAGACATTATGGACAATCCCAGAGGACTGCACTAAGTTGATAGAGCTATTGCTGACTAGAATGGGAGTTTCGCCAACCGTGCAATCTTAGTTAGCTACACAGACAGACTAATAAGAATAATCTAGTAATACCACAGGGAGTCATAGTAGAGGCAGGATAAGAATTTAGATACAGTCTACAAGTAGATCAAAGACGATTTTGAAAAAATCAAATGAGGAACGCTAGGAAAAATAGGTACTAGTCTAAAATGAAAACTTACTGGGGCCAGCAAAGGAGCCCTCGCCTGCCCGATCCTGGCCCTGTTCAACAGCATCCGCCGCCTGCTGCTCCTGTGTCCTCCCCTCGCCCCTGGGGGGAGCTGACGTACAACATGAAAGAAAGAACAGAAAACATGGATGATTGTTGCTTGTCAATGTCAACCAAATCAAACATTTCAAAACAACAATAACAAAATATTTCCGCAAAATTACATTGATTAGGGTTAGTTTTCATTGATTTGCGGACCTGCGACTTCTAAAGTCACGTAACTCACTAAACAAAGTACTGAAAGGTTCACCTAGGACTGGCAGGCAGCAGTCCGCAGGCAAGACGCAAAGTGACAGACAAACTCCATTGTGATTTCAGTCAGATCAGTGACAACACTAACAGCTGCCTGCTACATTACCAGTCATTTAAATAGTCAAACTATCAATCCACCGCCACTATTTTTCTTTTTGTCAGGGGTACAAAGGAAGGGGCAGATTTAAGCCCCTTGCGGCTCTTTTGCTCCGTTCTTGCGTGACTTTTGTGACGCAGCAGCTAAACAAAAAAGGGCGCCATGGTGCGGCGTATAATATTATAACAACGTGACGCATTTGGGAGATGCATCCCGTTATAAAGCCCTGCGCCATCAGGGGGCGTTCCGGCGCAAGGGAGGGCATTCCTGCGCTGGAACACATCCTAAAAGTGGCTGAGGGAAATCTACAAAATTTCAATCAGTCACCTTTAGGACAATGATGCGTCACACAAACCCTGCACCTGCTTGAAGCAGACGTACGGCTTGACCCAGCATTGGGGAGATAGGGTACCCCAGAGCATTGCTGGAGCTGCGCCATCGTTGCGACGCAACTCCAGCAGTAAAGCTTCGGTGACGTTTTGGGCCCATGGTGCGCCGCATTGCAAATACGGCGCACCATGTTTGGTGGTGGTAGCGGGCCGCACAATTAATGGCGCATCCCTGCTACTTTGCAGGGATGCGACGGTAATTGCAATTCTGCCCCTTAGGGGCATACTTACTTACGCGTTCTGGCGCATCTCCAGAGATGCGCCAGATCAAATGCGTCACGCAAAACTACCCTTGCGACACGGCAGATGCGCCTCATTTACAATGCGGCGCGCCCTGGCGCAAGGGTAGGCACTTGCGTGACGCATCTCGTCACGTAAAAGCGGCGCATCGCTGGAGTCACGTCGCCAACGCAATGCAACTCCAGTAATGCTCAGGGCCACCCAATACTTAACATGCTGTGTCAGTCCTTTCGCCTGCTTCAAGCAGGCATAAGGAATTGAATTGACGTAGCAGCGTCGCAGAAGTGCCTGCGTTAAATCTTGTAGATTTCACACAGGCAATTTTGCGAGGCGCACAGCCGCCGGACCGCCCACCCTGCGTACTAGGAACGCACCCATTGTGGTGCAGGCCCATGGCTTTATAACGTGACGCATCTCCCTAGATGCGTCATGCTGTAAATGACTTGCAGGGATGCGGCACGTTTACGCCGCTATTGCGTCACGCAAGGCAACGTAAACGTGGCGCAAGGGGCTTGTAAATATAATCTGCCCCCTAGTGTCTAGCATTACGCAGTTCTGTAAAGTACACTCATACATAATAGTTACTCAGGCCAATGAGACCACAAAATAGAAAACAAATAAGCATAGTAGCAACGCCACTGAGAAGGAGAGCAGTGCACCTGAAATGCACAGAAGATTTTGAAATATAATTTAACTACAATGTAATCGTCAACAGCGGCATTATTGGCTTGCTCCATGTAAAAAACAAATATTTGCAATACAACAACACAGAGCAGGAGAAAACATCATAGTAGTGAGTGATGAAATGGCTACTACTACTCACCAAGCCCGGGGATCTCCAAGCCGAGCTGGTCCAGCAGGTTGCGCTCCCGGTCCAGGAGGTCCGTCCAGCGATGGGTGACCTGGCTGTAGGTGCGCTGGACCCCGTAGAGGTGGGATATGGCCCAGCACACCTTCTCCCACCGCTTCCGGCGCTCCCGCATGTTGTAGCCGTCGGCCGCGATCCTGCCGCCTCCCGCGATGGTCCTGGGCAGGCGGCGCTGGACGAAGTAGACCAGCGCGCCCACTTCCTCCGGGCTGAAGATCTCCCGTCGCATCACCTGCTCCCCCCTCAATCGACCGCATGGTGTCCTGGCACGGGGTCCAGGACTACTCCTCCCCGCCGCCGCTGCCGCCCTCAAGTGCCTGGGCAGCTTCACGGCGCCTGGCTTCACCATGGTCTGGGCAGGTAAGGTAGGAAGTAGAAAATTAAGAAGGAATAGGATAGGGAAGAAGAAAAGAAAAGAGTTTAAAAAAGTAGTTTAAAAGTAAAGAAAAATAGCAGAAAAGACAAAAATATACAGCTAGGAAAAGAGAGGGATAGATAAGAAGCAAAATCGTAAAAAAAAACCTGAAAACAAGCAAAGGATGGCAAAGATAGCAAGAGGATTAAACACCATGCCCAGACACAGGAAATGAATGAAAAACAAGATGGCCGGCGCCCGTTCACGAGCGCGAAAGTAAGTTCGCGCGAGATTTTCCTCGCGATCTCGTGCAAACTTCTACTCGCAATGCGCTTACTGCGCGAGATTATACATAGCGGGCGGAAACGGAAATACGTCACGCAAACAAAATGGCCGCGCCCGTACTCGACCTTGGGATAAATTCGCGTGTTGCGCTGCAAGCGGCTCGCGAATACTGCAAAAAAACTCGCGAAACAACAAGCCGCAAAAAAATAAAAAGCTCATTCGCACGAATTGGCGGCTTCCGCGGTCAGTTTCGCACGACGCCGCGCCCCGCGAATAGCGCGAAAAAACCGAAAAACGATTTTTGCAAAAGCAAAAGCAATGAGCAGGTGCAAAAGGTCAACCTCATGATTTGTAACGATTCCCTGTAGTGCTTCCTGAGGGGGCCCTCCAGAATTCGGTTGCCTGCTTGCAACTATTGTGTGACCCTGCTCTGACCTTAACTGTATGCCACAAAGGTCCTGATTTACAGCTAAGGGAGCAGACAAGCAGGTGCCAGGCTGGAACTTCAAATTCAGTGACACATTAATTAGCCCCTAATTCATTATTGTCAGTTGGGGCAGGGCAGGTGTTGTTAATAAACTAACCCCAAATTAATTCATGTCAGTTCAAGCAGGGCAGGTGGGCTTGCTTTTCCCCCCCATCGTCTACAGTGATGATGAACCAGAGGGTGGCATTGATGTAACAGAGGGTGGCATGGGTCCAAGAGAGGGTGCCAGTGGTGAAACAGAGGGTGCTGGGAGGCTGTGATGATGAACCAGACGTAGAAACAACATAGTCGCGACCGTTGCGAGCCGACAAGTAAGTTCGCAATTGCGAACTAGTACCAAATCCTCGCGAACTGGCAGAAACACTTGCGAACACAAAAAAAAAAAATCTGCAAATTCGCGAGAATTCGCGGATTTTGCGGATTGCGAATTCGCAAATCCGCAAAATTCGCGAACGTGAGATTCGCAAAATTCGCCCATACTTAGTAATTAATGACTGTATTAAACTTGATCGCCGATCAAATATTCCCTGGCTGAGCCATATACAACATTGGTATAAGACACTCTATGGCCTAAACATTTTTAAAGATCTTGCAATAGATTTTGTACCATAGAAGCGGGAGCTTATAATCTTATTCCTTAAACACACAGCTGGGATTAGAATGGAAAAATATGCAAAACAAAGTACGTTAAATCTCTACCTGGAATATAATATTAATGAAGGCTTCCAAACTTATCTTAGTATTGTTAGTATTAACTCTCACCGTTTTGTATTGACCCGTCTCCGATTGGGAATTGTGCACCACCTAGTGGCCTTCCCCGTGGTTAAGAAACCCGCCACCTGTTTGTGTCCCTGTGACGGTAAATCCAAACAGAATGTCTGTCATTTTATGCTATCCTGTAACTTTTATACCTCTTTTAGAAAATTTTATTTGAAACCCATCTTTTTAAAATATAATACGCGTGGCATACAAACAGCAATGCAACTGATGTTCAATCTAGAGACCCCAGACGTATGCTTTCATGTGGCCATTTATATTTTAAAATGTATTTCCTTAAGAAAGTCAATTATTATATGAATTTATTCATTGATGCTTTATCTTTTTTAAGTATTTGAAATTTGTGCTGCTAAATGTATTGTGTATTTGTTGGTAGGATGATACTGACACTTTGCACTTTATCATGCTAATTTGCACATACATGAATATTGTATAATTGCTGCTTTCGTTTTTTTGAGCACTGAAAGAAGGCCATAGCACTTGCACTTTACTATGACGTAGCTTAGACCTTTTAAGTATTCGGTTTTGTGCTGCTAAATGCACATTGCACTTTAGGAATGACGGAATTAATACTTGCACTTTATTAGGCTAATTTGCACATATATCAATATCAGATGAATGCCGCTATATTGTAGTGTACACATAAATAACTCTATAATACTTTGTGCTTTATTTTATGATACATTTTTTGTACATATTTTAGCTGAAATATGCTTCTAAAAAAACCTGATATATATGTATGTTGTTTTGTTACTATGTCTGTTGCTATATGGTTGTATTTTTACATACCGAATAAAGCATCTTTTGAATTGAATTGAGTGTCCAGTATTAGCTGTACACATACCTGTCATTACAGAGAGAGGTCTTAGCAGAGAGGCCAGTCCCTCCCCACACCCTGCTATGCACACCCAACATCCGAGAGAGATGTCTGAAAGGAGACCAGGCCATCCACACACCCTACTACACACACCTGCCATCTGAGAGAGCGGTCTAAAAGGAGAAGGCACACCCATCATTACAGAGAGAGGTCTCAGCAGGGGGGCCAGTCCATCTACACACTATAGTATGCCCACCCATCATTGTGACAGTAATGACACCTCAGAAAAAGATTGCTGGTGACATTTCTTGTGTTTATATGGGTCTTTGAATGGATATGTCAGTTTTTGGATGCAGTGTGCCTATGAGATGTTGTATGGGGGGTGTAAGTGGGTATGTAAGTAGTTCTGTGGATGATGTCATCAATGATCTGATCAGTGATTTAATTTGAGATGTTATCAGTGATGTCATCGGTGATATCACTGACCATGTCATGAGTGATATAATATGTGAGGGGAAAAGCAGTGCATTACTGGGGCATAAGTTAAAGTTAGCTCAGCTAACTATAACTGCTGAATCTCTATGGTGTTGTATGAGTGAAATGCCAGCCTATGACAGATGGGTGACAGATTAGCACTATACAAGTATGCCAAATAAATAAATAAATAATAAATAACTAAAACAACCTTGTAACCTTTGTTTTTTTGTGAATTTCAAAAATTTTAAATTATATTTCCTAACTATTACATCCCTGTAACCATTAGTTTTTTTTCAGTGGATTTCAACAGTTTAAAAAAAAAAATGTTATTTCCTAACTGCAAATTGGTGAGGCCTAATTTGTGTGAAATGAGCATTGTGCCAGAATGTGTCCTGTCCTGCGTATTCATCCAAGAAGAGGCCACCGTTTTGTTCAATGCATCTATCCAACTGGAGTACTGTCTACTGGCTAATTAGTAAGTTCTACATCATTGGGTAAATGTATAGTGCATCTCCTACACTATAACTGCGTAAAGGAGAAAATATATCCATTGACCTTGTGTGTCTGTAACTTTGCCAATGTAATTGTTCATTGAGCGTCTTCACCAGATATCTTTACAATTGTGGAATTGCAGAGAGAAAACACACTTGGATGATTTGTGCTTTGCAGAATTAAGTGCTTCTTTGTTTGGTGGAGATGGGATTGTGTACCTGGGAATGAGGAATGTGTCTCCAAAATTGGCGGGAAAGGCATTGGGGGTTCTTTTAGTAAGCTGTCCATTATCCTGGGGAAAAAGGCCAGGAAGACATTGCATACCGCTAATGTTTATGGGGCGGGCTTGTAGGTAAGTTTACATACTTCTAGGTTAGAAACGTTTAGAACATGATTTCTGGTCTCAGCATCAGATGACAAGAAAGAACCCCTTCTTCACAGATACTAAATGAGATTTCACGCTTGAGAAAAGCAAGGATGCAATCACCTCCATCAAGGATTTCAGATATCTATTCGCAGTGGAAACGCAGGCAAAACACATTTGCCTAGCCCTGGTTCTGCCCACGAACGTAGGATGATTAGTGCTCTACAGAAGTGGAGCTTCATCTTGGGCACCTGCTTTGTTTATATCTGTACGTGCTTCACATTGAGGTTTAATTTTTGTGAAATGAGAATTGTGCCAGAATGAATCCTGCTGTGTGTATTTATCCAAGAAGAGGCCCGCGTATTGTGAAACTACTCTACCAGCCGTGGCCATTGCAGGTAAGAGTGATGGGGCCCAGAGGGTGATTTCGACAGACGATGACAAGGGAATATTAAATAAATAATTCATTTTACCCCGTCATCGTCCATCAAAATCCACCCTCCGGGTCCCACTGCCACACCACTCTTACCTGCACGGACCGTGGCTGACCTCTTCCCAACTGGAGTACTTTCTACTGGCTAATTAGTAAGTGCTACCCCATTGGGTAAATGTATAGTGCATCTCCTACACTACAACTGCATACAGAATGCAGTGAAAATGTCTCCAGTGACATTGTGTGTCTGTAACTTTTCCAATGTGTTCCTCTGGAGTCTTCACCAGATAACTTCAGAAAGTGGAAATGCAGAAAAAACACTTTTGGATGATTGTACTTTGCAGAAGTAAGTGCTTCTTTGTTTGGGGGAGATGCGATCATAGCCATGAGGATTGCATCTCTAAAATGATTGGAAAACGCCCAGCACTAAAAACGCAATACTATGGCCCTAATTACGATGAGACTTGGAAAGCCTCCGACCGCAGGTCCAGACGGAGGCTTTTCTGAGTCTCATACTGGGTTTCACTTTCAATTGCCACATCACAATGCAGGCGGTTGAAAGTGAAACTGGCCGGTCAGTCGGATGGCCAGCCTATAATCCCTATGGATGGCGTTTAGGATGTAGGGATTACGATGTCAGTTTCCGACAGGCTTTCCATGTTGGGCTTTCCGACAGGGAAAGCCTGTCAGAAAGTGACATTGGGGGCCCCTAGCAGGGCCCCCTTCACCCTACAGCCTCCAGTTGGGGGCTGAGGGGGAGCTTATGGTACCCCCTGTTAATCCCTGCACCCTGAAGTTCCTGACACATTGTGCAGGGATGAACAGATTCTTCCATTTCTCTATGGGAGCTGGCGCCACTGTCAGTTAACGGCCCCATCACAAGCTCCCATAGAGAAATGGGAGTATGCAACCGCACCATGTGCGGTCGCATTGAAAAGCAGAGGTTGGTCAGGCCCGATTCCGCAACAGTGTCAGGTGGACTTATGTCTGCCCGACATCGTAATTAGGCCCTATATGAGATTTTGTGCTTGAGAAAAGCAAGGATGCAAACACCTCCATCAAGGATTAAGGATACATTTTCACAGTGGAAATGCAGAGATACCACACTTGCTTTACCTTGGCCATGCCCACGAAGGGCGGATGATTAATACTTAACAGAAGTGGGACTTCAACTCTGGCACCTGCTTTATAGTGACAGGGGCCGCACAACACCACGTCCTAGGGCTGATTTTGACCCCAAGGATCCCAGACCGGCCCACAAACATTTTTTGACAGATCTGGGGAGGTGGCGGTCCTCGGGACTGTGGGGTGACCGTGTTGGCCCCCTAAATTATTTTAGTATGCTTTGCTATAGGAAGGTGGCAGTCCCTGGGGTGCAGGCGGGCCCATTGGGCCCGCCCACATACATATTAAGTGCCCCAGGGAGGGGGCGGCCCAGGGGGGTGCATGGGTGTATCATGGGCCCCTCCACATTACTTTATACACATTTGCCTCGGTGTGGTGGTAGTATCCCTACCTCCTCGTGTTATGTAATGCCCCTGGGGCCTGGCACACCTTTAAAAGCAAGTGCGGGAGCCCACACTCGTTTTTTGATTTTTCCTGTGAATTTGCAAATATTGTGATCTCACAGATTATTTTTTTTAATGCTTTTTGACCTAACGGGTTTCAGGAGGACACCAAGACCAAGGCTTGGGGGTCAGGGTATTCCTACCCTGCCCCCTTATCTTTTTGTATGTTTTTTGCAGGACTCGGCTGAAGCTGAGTCTCAAGATGGCTGCCAACACTTCCTGGTTGAAATGTTGGAAGCCAAGAGTTCAGCATTTCCCTGTACGAAGCTGTTATTTTTTGCGATGTCATTGCGGACACAGATAAAACTAATTATATTTTCTTAACTTTCTCAACAATTACTGAACGGATTTGCACCAAATAACAAAAAGCACAATCTGATTAGCCAAATCTACCTTTCCGCCACATTTGGTGTAATTCCATCAAGCAGTTCAGGCTGTAGACATGTTCAAAGGTCCTTTGGGAATTAGTATGGGAAAATGCACTTTTATTTCCACCCCTTTTTCTCGGCTCCCCCCCCCCACTTGAAAGATCTCAATAAAACTTTCCATGCACACCAAGACCTAACTTGACACTTTTTTGGGAAGATTTCAATGAGATTCATCAACCGGCACCAAAGTTATAGTCAAGTAAAAAAATTAAATACTTTTGGAAACATGGTCCGAACTACAACTCCCTACTGGCGACTGGCATTATCTATCTATCTATCTATCTATCTATCTATCTATCTATCTATCTATCTATCTATCTATCTATCTATCTATCTATCTATCTATCTATCTATCTATCTATCTATCTATAGATATATAGATATATATATACACACACACACATCCAAAACAAGAGTTGCCGCTCGATTGAACTGCACCCTCAGGTAGGTAAAGGCTTGTGTGCAAAATCTGCTGTCATGGACATACTTCCTCCAAAAATCCTCTCTGTCCAACGCGTTTCGGGCATATGCCCTTCCTAATGGACAGTCTCGTGGAAATGACTGCGAGCACACATACCAGTGTATCCCCCTCTTTTATTTCAATGATCATGTTCAAGTAAGTGACATTTGCATTATGGGACTGGTAGTGTCAATAATAACCCTTGTGGGTCGCTGCTGTCAAACCACCTTATCCCCCTCTTTTATTTCAATGATCATGTTCAAGTGAACCCGGCCACGAGAAAGCATCACCGCGAGACCTGTATGCGAATATTACACAAGGTTCTTGGAATTGACAGGTATTACTGTATTTGCACTTTAGAGTATATGGTGACCTGGCTATGATTATGATATATTGCGAATTTTGCACAATACTTGATCAACTGGAATAATGTCTTGCATCTGTATTTCAAATGGGCCTACAGCACTATATGCATACTTTTGCATAATGTTTCAACAACATAAACAATGTTATTCAAAGCATTTGAATTAGAAATACTGTATTCAAAACATTTACACTTTAAATAAGTTGTATGCGAATGTTGCATAATGCTCTAGGAATCTATAGGTATTCCTATGCTTGCACGCTTGAGTATAAAGAGACATGGTTTATCATCATGGTTTATTGATCATCAATTTGATTCTAGTACTTTTTATTTTTTTTATTTTAAATTGTTTATTAGAGAAATGACATGATAACTAATCAAACAAGGAAAAAGACAACATACACAGTCTCCATGTCATAACTCAACTTTTCTGTTTTCGAACCCGCGCCCCCCTCCTTACAACCCCATTGGAGCACTACAGGTAGATAGAAAGAAAAAGAAAAGGAAAGAACAGATTGAATAATTAGTGGAAAAAAAATCCATTTCATCAAGTTTCACTAAGCCTTAATTTTCCAGATTCATCCAGTTAGTTAAAGGCTCCCATATCAATTCACCCTCCCTCCGAGCCCTAGGTCTTCTTCTCTTAAAAACCAATACTTCCCACTTACACACATTAATGAATTTACCAAGCCATTCATGTGCTTTAGAGGGGGGGCAGGGTCTAGCCAAACAGTGGCGATACAGTCTCAAAGTAGCCATGGCAGTAAAAAATAACTTTCGCTTTGGTTCAGTCATATTTTGATGCACTATCCCCAATATTATGGCCTGTGGTGTTAATAATATCACACATCTGAACATTTGTTCTAAATGTTGTTCAATTTTGTTTAGTAATGAGGTCAGATAGGGGCAAGAAGCAAACAAATGAATACTATCGACCGCAAATTCCCCACATCGGGACAGTTTACCTCCACCGTACCCCCCCATTGTTGTATACGGTGCGGAGTTATATACAAATTACACCATGTCTTAAAACACTGAACCTGGAGATTTGCAGATATAGTGGCAGTTTGACTATAATCTAAAGATTCTTCGCAAACCTCCTGTCCCACATGTAATCCAATCTGCCAACGGCTAAAGTGCTTACTTAAATCATCGCTCTTTCTTTCATTTACCAATTTATAAATCATAGAGATAGTTGATTGGCCCCCCTTGATGGCTTCCAATAGCGGGATACGGATCCAACTAACAGTTTTTTGGGAGAAGAAGTCTTGAATCTGTAAAAATTTTAAAAAATACTGATTGCTAATTCCAAATTTCTGTTTTATAGCTTCAAAAGTCAGAACCCCAGATTCCGAAACAATATCCCCTATTACAGTAACCCCTTGTGATGCTCATTCTCTAAAATATCCATCCCGAAAAATTTCCGGTAAAAGGGTATTCCCTGTAAAAGGGGAGTATAAGTGAATCCTCCCGATATTACACAATTTGCCCCCAAGAAAACCTTAAATCTGACCCATTTGAAATAAGCAAAATCAATATATCTAAATAAGAGCCCCCGAGCTTCTTCCCCATAAATTAAACGATAGATTGAAATATCCGAACACTCTAAATATTCGGCATCTAATAATTCGACAATATGTCTCAGCGTTATTGCCCAATAGTATACCTGGAAATTTGGTATGGACCACCACCCCCTATCTCTGGGCAGTGACATATATTTCAAAGCTCGCCTAGGACATTTCCCAGCCCATAGAAACCAGGAAGTTATCCGCTCTAATTTTTTAAACCAAATTTTATCAAACAGTAAAGGAATAGCTCTAAAAAAAAAAAAAAATTTTAGGTAAGAAAATAATTTTTACAACATTGCATCTACCCATCAGTGTTAACTGAAGATTATTAATCCGGTGAGCATGTTGTAATTTACCAGCGATTAAGTTGAGCGTTAGCAAAAGACATCTGAGTTTCGTTGTTATCTTGGCATTTGATGGCATCCATTTTGAGTTCGTGGCCGCCATTTTGTCTGCCACGTGTTACCTCGTGTTGATCATGTGTGTTGTCCTACCTTTTTGCTTATGGCCTTTGAATCTGCCCGGCAACAAGCTATAAATAGCTTCTCTGTCCTTGCTGCTGACCGTTAGGGTCCACATCTGTTATTTGTTAGCCATGGATTGGAATGTGTTAGCCGAGACTCCAAGACTGTTAACTCCTCCCACTGATCGATTATGCTCCTCGATATTTCCTTGTATGGACATAAAATGTGCTCTTAAGCTTTGTACCGCCTTCTTATGAGCCCCTGTGTGGGTATAAATAAGCTTTGTGCCCGGTAGCCGGTGTGCTACTTCTCACAGTGCCGAAGGGTACTGTCCGAACTTTAGCACCACCTGATGAGGTGTAATAAACTCTATGTTTTGTATTTCCAGTTTCCGTGCCAACTTTATTTTTGGGTCTGAGAACTCTGTGCGCAGAAGGGCGAACCCCTTGCACTAGCGGGTCTGGCTGAGGCCTGCACGACAAATTGGCGCCCGGCACGTGGGGCTCATCGGCGACTAGGATGCCCGAAGGATTGGTCGTGACGAAGGTTCGGAACGTCGCTGAGGACGCGATCACTGCCAGAGGAGACCCGAGTCTCGGCACCCGAGGTGGTTCTTCCTTGCTTTCTGATCCGACCATCCAGGCGGCGACGGTCCTCGACTGAGATCTCTTCTGCTGGTCTGCCGTGCAGTGACCGTTTGGTCGAATTTGGAACTTGGCAGTTGGAATCTGGACAGCCTATGATTGGTAAGAGCCCTGTTGTAGGTTTTGGAATTTGGATGCCCTTGAGTGGTAAGGTAGTTTTAGGAACGCTTACCGTGGCATATTTGTATTTGGGATAGACATGTCTACTTTGGCTCTTGTTTGATATGATATGATATGATTTGATATGATTTGATATGGATATATGAGTTGCAACCCATATAGACAGGCAATGTGAGGATTTTTCCTCCACTTTTGATATGTATAGCGCAACGTACTAAGAAGGTGCCTTAAGCGCTCTTTCCCTATAGTAGTGTATATTTTGCACTATTCTTGAGCATGCCTGTTCTTTGCGCACTTCGAAAGATGTGCTGCTTGTTTGGTGGTACCAGTTTACGACTTGAGGAATTGCAACCGGCTCCCCCCGAGGGGACACCTAATAGAGAGATGTACATAAAATTTGGTCTTCCTGCCATAATGTACAGCACGCTGTGGCACAGGTACACCAAAAAGGACCCTGAGTTACGGTGGCCACTGTATGGGTCATTTGATGCGCGTAAAGTTGAGTATGTGGAACAATGTTTGTTTGAGCAAAAGTGTAGACGTGATATGTTTAAGAGTTTGCGAATGTGGGAGAAAGAAGTACGGCAGCAAGAGAAGCGTGAACAAGCGTTGATTGAGAAAGAGCAGCGGAAGAGTGTGTATGAGAAAGCGCTTGAATTAAAAAAGAAGGAAGCGAAAGAACTGCAGGAGCGAGAGGAGAAAGAACGTAGGTTACAGATATCTGGCCAATATCCTGTCCGTCAGCCTCTCTATCCTGTCCTTAATAAACCGCAAGATGATTTTTTGATATTAGATCGACCTCCACCTCCGTATGCCGTTCCGTCCGCTCCGGCAGGGGATGATGAAGACTCCGATTCGGAACGACAGAAAGCGCGGGACACTCGCTTCATGTTGTCTGCTGAACAAGCTGCTCACATTAGACAGACTGCTCGTAAAGCATTACGTAGCACTGATCCTGCTTCTAATCTTTTTGCTACGATAAAGGATTGGACAGAAAAGGAGCAGATATATTTCACTGCGTCATTTACTGATGAAGTTGTAGAAATGTTTCGAAAACATGCTTCAGTATTAGAACCTGCTGATATCGCAACTAATCGTAAACAGTTTCATGACGGTACTTTTGTTTTTTCCCAGGTAGAAGACGCGATTAGACGACTGGTTAAATTACGGGATTAGGCGGCCCATCTGAAGGAGCAGAAAAAGTTTGCGGACAACGCTCCACAGTCCAATCTGCCCGGAGAAACGCAGTCTTCTATCTTCGTGACAGATAAGATGATACCAGTTGTCATGAGGCCTATGCGGGAAGCCACGCCTTTGTATGTTCCTCCTAAAGAAGCGGGTGATAATGATGATAAAAATTCTGTTGATGCCAAGGGATATTTTATTTATAATTGGGTATATACCCCTTGGAATAGGGCAGATGTAATGGTGCTTAAAAATGCGTTGCCCGATCTGCGTAAAAACCCAGCCGCCTTTTACGAGGAAGTTGAGGGCGCACTAAATTCCTGTAGTATGACTTTAAGTGATATAGATTTGTTTTCGGTCTCATTTTGCCCCCAGATATGTGGAGGACCGTCCGTAAGATTGATGATCGAGCTGTCTTAGGTGCCGAATGGAAGGACTTAGAGCGCATAGATGCAGACAGAGAGCCTGCACAGAATCCACATTGGTTAATATTAGATCTTCCTGCAGCCATTTTGACTAAACTTAAAACAATAATCCCCCCTAAAAATATCGATTGGACTGTCTTAGCGTCGTGTAAGCAAAAAACAGATGAATCGGTTTCTGATTTTTTCACACGTTTCGAGGAAGCTTTTCATGATTTTAGTGGCCAGTCTTTAACAGATGATACCGGCAGACATTTGTTTGTCGATAAATATGTTACGAATCTGTTACCAGGGATAGCCAGCCACCTAAAAGCTAGTGAAAGTTCTTGGACTACTTCCTCCCCGGCCTCTGTCTTAACGATGGCTCAATATTACGAGCACCAAGAAGCGGAGACGAAGGGGAACGAGGACAAGAAATCAAAAGAGTTAAAAACGAAAGTCATGTTGGCCCAGGTATACGGTCCGCCCTCTAGAGGTTACGATAGGGGCCCCAACAGAAATTATGATAGAGGTGGACGAGCACCCCCTAATACTTCTTATGGTCGTACGGATTTATCTTCAAATCAATGTGCATATTGTAAAGAGTTGGGTCATTGGATGCGTAACTGTCCGGCACTTCGTTCCCAGCAGGATGCTAGGGGGCGTGGCCAAAGGAGACCTGGTTCAGGTTTCTCGGAGCCTTGAGGAAACATGAACGATCGTGCCCGATCTGACCTGACTGCACGCTCGCAGATTAGACAAAACACTTTTGATAGACGAAACCAATGTCAAATGTCTGATTATGTTCAGCCTGATTTGTATGATTCTGCCCATGCATAGGGGTGCCTAGGATGGGGTAAGGAATCAGTTGAAGTTCCAGTAGATCAGACGGGTCCCTATGTTACAGCACATGTTTTGGGCTCCACTGATCGGTTTCTGGTTGACACAGGGGCTACCCGTAGCGCTTTGTCTAAGCAATTGGTTCCGAGGGCTCCCCTGCCTGGTACGACTATTACTTCGATAGGTTTTGATGGAACACCTTCCCTTAGCCCATTGTCACAGCCACTTTTATTTTACGTTGATAAATTCGATGCTCCATGCCCGTTTTTGCTTTCCCCTAACACACCAGATAATATTTTGGGTCTTGATATGTTGAAATATTTTAGAGCCACGATACGATGTTTTCCTGAAGGGGTGCGAGTCATTTTGAATGATAACTATAGCGAACCTGCTAGAATTTATCTTGTTAAAGAAGATATTGCATTAGCCTCACTTCCTGAAACCTTGTGGGCTACTTCAGATACTGACGTGGGTCACATGGTCATTCCTCCGGTTCAGATTAGCGTCAAGGAGGGAGCTGTGTTACCTCGATTGCCACAGTACCGTATTCCACAGGAGGGAGAAGATGCACTCATACAAATTGTACATGATTTGATACGAGTTGGGGTTGTTGAGGAAGTTCCATATAATGTCTGCAATAGCCCGACCCTCCCGATTTTGAAGAGAGATACTGACACACGAGTTTACAGATTCATTATTGATTTGAGAGAGGTAAATAAAATTGTAGTACCGCAGTATCCAGTGGTCTCTGATATCACAACACTCCTTACTTTGGTCCCCCCAACTGCCACTACATTTACTGTGATAGACTTGAAGAACGCCTTCTTTTCGATCCCTATTCATCCTGATAGCCGATATTTGTTCGGTTTCACTTTGAATAATAGATCGTATCGATTTTGTAGAATTCCTCAAGGCTATACTGAAAGTCCAAGTATTTACAGTCAAGCATTGAAAAGGGAACTTGATTCTTTTGTGTTGATCAGAGGTGTGGCTCTCATACAATATGTCGATGACATCTTGCTGGCAGCTGACACTACTGAGCAATGTGAAACATGTACTTTATCTCTGCTTTTTTTTCTTGCTTCACACCATCACAAAGTCTCTAGGAAAAAGTTGCAATATTGTAGACCCAAGGTAACCTATTTAGGTCACCTTTTGTCTAAGGAGGGACGTGCATTGACATCAGATTGCATACAAGCAATATTAGATACACCAGTTCCTACTACACAGAAAGAGTACGTGCATTTTTGGGTCTCACTTCCTTTTGTAGACAGTGGATTTTGGGATTTTCACACATTGTTAAGCCCTTGTTAGCTCTTTTGACGAAAGATACCCCAGTACCCCTTCCATGGACAGAAGAATGTGAAAGTGCTTTTCGACAGCTGCGACAAGCTCTTTGTTCAGCACCAGTGTTAGGCACACCTGATTATACGAAGCTTTTTACACTTTATGTACATGAGAAAGATGGATGTGCATTGTCAGTGTTGGTTCAGTTACACAGCGATAAGCAACGGCCGTGTGCGTATTTTTCAGCAGTTCTAGATCCTGTTGCTAGAGCATTACCTGGATGCTTTCGTTCAGTTGCAGCAGCAGCAGTGTCAATTCGACAGAGTGAGGGAATTGTGTTGTCACACAAATTGTTAGTGTTAGTGCCACATGCTGTTGATGCCCTTTTAAATCAGACAAAGACGCAGCACTTAACTAGTGCTCGTCTCACAGGATATGAACTGACATTGTTAGCTCCCCACATTACATTGAAGAGATGCGCAACTTTGAATCCAGCCACTTTGTTGCCATACCCGGCGACTCAGACTCAGTCACAAGAAACCCACAATTGTATTTTTCTGACTGAAGAACAGACAAAGGGTCATATTGATTTGCAGGATACGCCCCTTCCAGATGTAGATGGTGAATTGTGGGTCGATGGGTCTTGCCTGAAGCTACCGGATGGTACGACCTCAGCTGCATATGCAATTACCACGCTTGAGACAGTAGTGGAGACAGCGCGTATACCACAGAAATCGGCTCAAGCAGCTGAGCTGATAGCTTTGACACAAGCGTGTGAGCTTTGCGCTGGTTTGTGTGTGAACATTTACACAGATAGCCGCTATGCTTTCGGAGTAGTGCATGATTTTGGCCTACTCTGGAAGGAAAGAGGCTTTCTTACATCACACGGAATACAGATAATGCATGGAGATTTGGTGCATAATCTTTTGACTGCATTGACATATCCGAAGAAAATTGCCATAGTGAAGTGCAGTGCGCATAAGAAAGTAACAGATAAGATTGGACAAGGAAATGCTTTTGTAGACCGCGTAGCACGTGAAACTGCGATGCGGAGAAGTACCACTTCTATGTACGTAGTAAAGCCATAAGCTGAAAGATAGCACAATGCTAGACAGGAAGTGCGAGGGATCCAGAAGACCGCTTCTGATAAAGAACGTGAGCAATGGTCAAAAGAAGGAGAGTTAGATGATGAAGGTTGTTGGAGAAACAAGCAGATGGATCGATGGAAGCTGCCTATAGCTTTTGTACAACCTATGGTCCAGATGGCACATGGGCTGGTACATGTGGGTGCTTCTGCAATAACGAGAATGCTTACGCAAGTTTGGGAGCATCCAGAGATTGCTAACACAGCTAAGAGAGTAGTACAGTCCTGCTTGATTTGTTTACAATACAATCCTGGAAAAGGGACACGAGTTCCGTCTGGAGGTTTTGCTACACCGATTGCACCTTTCGAAGTCCTGCAAATGGACTACATCCAGCTTGAGCGGTGTAATAATTTGAAGTATGTCCTAGTGGTGGTTTGTGCCTTCAGTAAATGGAATGAGGCATACCCTACAAAAGACAATACCGCTATTACTACTGCTAAGGTGCTACTGAAGGAGTTCTTCCCGAGGTTCGGTGTTTGCAGACTCTTATGGAATGATAACGGACCTCATTTTGTCGGGGAAGTTATCAAGTATGTCCTAAAAGGATTAGGAATCAAGCAGAAATGTCATGCTGTATTCCATCCACAATCTGCAGGATTGGTGGAGAGGTATAATGCTACTCTCAAGCTGAAAATCACAAAGATTCAAGCCTCCACGAATCTGACATGGCCAGATGCGTTGCCATTGGCATTGTTGTCCATTAGATCAGTACCACATTCTAGGACGGGTCTCACCTCGTACGAGGTGGTATTTGGACGGCCTATGAATATATGGGGAGTTCCGAAACCAAGTTCTGTGTATGATGTACCTTGTGTTTTAATGAATGACTATTTGGCACAATTAACCGACAGCTTGGTCTCTATTCATCAACAGGTTCGAGAAGCGCTCCCTGATAAATCCCAAGGTGAGGGCCATGAACTCCGCCCCGGTGACTTTGTGATGACCAAGGTATTTGAGAGGTCAAGCAGTTTGGAGCCGAGGTGGCGTGGACCAGAGCAAGTGCTCCTTGCTACGAGAACAGCAGTTCGAGTGACCAACAAGAAGAACTGGATCCATAGCACCCATTGTCGGAAGGTCTTGCCAACCTTGGTGGAACCTGCTGTGCTGACCGATAATCGGGATATCTTGACTGCGGAGAAAGGCCCTGCTGTATCACCTGACGGATCTGCGGAGTTCTTCCCGGACCAGACGACCCCTGGAGCAACGCGATACAATTTAAGATCAAGAAGTGATCTGCCGGGTTTTTTTTGTTGCGACACTGGTTGAGCAACCGCCCTGGGTAGTGGAAACGGAGAGCCAATATGACAAGGGAGGGGGATCAGCCCTGCTTAGTGTAGTGACACCTGTCTTGGTCTGTGGTGAAGAAATCAACGTCTGCCCACGGGTGAAGAGCTCATTGACTATTTTTTCGGGTTTTTTTGTGTCTATATTTTTTAGTTTGTAGTAGACTTTGTGACTATGAATACTACTAAGAGATGTATTTTAGGAGTATCAGTGGTGTTTGGTGTTCTAACAATTGTAGCAGTGATCACTTGGTTTGTTGAAATGATGATTCCTGCTCGTAATTTTGCTGTAGTCCCTACTACTCCCATTCCGGAAGAGCACCAGCATTTCACTCTTCCATACCATGAGTATAAGCACCGAGAGTCTTACTTGAATAATACATTTGTTCAGATGCTCCACCATACTCACAATGCCACCAACACTACAAATTGTTGGATATGCGGTATGCTTCCAGCACATCAGAAGAAAGGTGGAACACCGTTTATTCCACTTCCTTTTTCGCATAATGGTTCTTGTCAGGCCTGGTACACTCTTCTCTTTTCTAACAGGAAACCTACAGTAGGTGGACTTCTTTTCCGTTTGAATAAAGAGTGCTACCAAGATGAACATGGGTATCCCCAAGCAAATGGAACTATATGGGAATGGGAAGAATATCGACCGGATAATGCTTCAACGCCTTATGTTTTCACCCACATCAGAGACTTTACCACAAGCAATGAATCTGTAATTCTTGTAACACGGACTAAAGCAGACCTATGTGTGCAAAGTACTGGACGCATTCCAGTAGGAGATAGTGATTGTATTATTATATTGAATATGGATGGAGTAAATGAGAGTACCTTTTTAGCTTCACTTAACATATATTTAGTATGTGGAAGCAATGGATATCACAGATTACCTGTAGGGTGGTCTGGCACATGTTATGTTTCTAGTTTATTACCCCCTGTTTTTCTAGCACCGGCTTCATATCACTGAGATTTTAAACTATTTAGGAACATTTCTATGAATCGCTACAAACGCATGACACAAATTGATGCTACAGATCAGACGGACACTAGTCTGCAACAATATGTTGATTTTAATTTAGGTTTGTTTCCCTTTGTGGGTGCCGCATTAAACAGTAGGAAAATACGGCGATTAACTAGAGTAGTAGAAGCGGTCACTAATGCGACTGCCGTAGCTCTAGGAAACATTACTGAGGAGTTGCAAGTTGCCAGAATTGTGACTCTTCAAAACAGAATGGTTTTAGATATAATGTTAGCAGATAGAGGAGGAGCATGTAAGGTCATCGGAAGAAGTTGTTGCGTTTTTATCCCAGACAATTTGCCTTCTGTATATGAAGCAATTCTTAAATTACATAAAATAGCCTCCGATATTCATGAGAAAAATGGCACCTGGACATTTGCTGGATGGTTTTGGACTCTGGTTTCCACCTGGGGTTGGAAATTACTGACTATTCTGTGTGTTGCAGTTGCAATGATTTTCACTTGTTGTATGTGTATCCATTGTGGCCCAATGCTATGTTCCATGTGTATAAATGCTTGTATACCGTCCAAACGAAATGCCGTAAAAGCGCAACAATCGTTGGATAAGGAGGTAGCAAATATAATGTGCATAGATATACGAGATGAGTACACAGATTACCCAAAAAGAGCACATGTCTTTAGCTAACGCTAAAAGGGTCGTCTGTTGTAATTTAGCAGCGATTAAGTTGAGCGTTAGCAAAAGACATCTGAGTTTCGTTGTTATCTTGGCATTTGATGGCATCCATTTTGAGTTCGTGGCATCCATTTTGTCTGCCACGTGTTACCTCGTGTTGATCATGTGTGTTGTCCTACCTTTTTGCTTATGGCCTTTGAATCTGCCCGGCAACAAGCTATAAATAGCTTCTCTGTCCTTGCTGCTGACCGTTAGGGTCCACATCTGTTATTTGTTAGCCATGGATTGGAATATGTTAGCCGAGACCCCAAGACTGTTAACTCCTCCCACTGATCGATTATGCTCCTCGATATTTCCTTGTATGGACATAAAATGTGCTCTTAAGCTTTGTACCGCCTTCTTATGAGCCCCTGTGTGGGTATAAATTAAGCTTTGTGCCCGGTAGCCGGTGTGCTACTTCTCACAGTGCCGAAGGGTACTGTCCGAACTTTAGCACCACCTGATGAGGTGTAATAAACTCTATGTTTTGTATTTCCAGTTTCCGTGCCAACTTTATTTTTGGGTCTGAGAACTCTGTGCGCAGAAGGGCGAACCCCTTGCACTAGCGGGTCTGGCTCAGGCCTGCACGACAAGCATCAGCATCGATTTTATCTATCAAAGGGTTTAAGTTGATCTCCACTATCTCTACAGGGTTAGAGCTAATTTCTATCCCAAGATATTTAGCATTATGAACCACCCTATGGAGTAAACCAAATAGAGAGATGTGGTCCGCACTAGACTTCGCCCTAGACCCTTTCAAACCACCATAGACAGCACCCAAACGCGCACCTGCACCAAAACAAACTTCGGCACCAAAGGCCGATCACCAACCAACAACAACAACTATATGTTATATGTTTCCATGTTTTATGTTATCTGTGTATCAACAAGCTCGGAACCAAGGCAAAATAGACATGGTTAAGTCTAACCAAGAGGGTTATGCAACCAAAACCGAACCGACACTAACAACCCGCCTACGATTGTATTTGTAACGGTACGAGCCAAAGAAGCAGAATGACAACTACAGCCAGTCTTTTATGCATGTCTCAATGAGTGTGTTTTATGTAAATGAAAATACAATAAAAATATTATTAAAAAAAACAAAAAACAATTTTATCATTACATATTATTTGGGTTTTGGCCTCGTTTAACGGATACCCTGAGATCATGCCAAACTGTGAAGTAATTATCTGGATTTCTTGTAATGCTACCTGCGGGGAGTCTGTCAAAATAGCAAGGTCATCAGCATAACCTAAAATTTTAGTGTCTCCCCCTTTAGACCGTATCGGACGAATCAGAGCATTAGAGAACATTTTTTTAATTAAAGGATCAATATAAATTGCAAATAATAAAGGGGAACAGGGACACCCCTGCCTTGTACTTCTCAGAATATTGATTGTGCCTGCCTGAATTCCCATAACCGAGATTTGAGCCGTAGGTTGTTTATACATACTCTGAATTGCGCAGATAAATCTCTCCCCAAGCCCATAATGCCTCAGAGCAGCCCATAAAAAAGGCCAGGAGACCCTGTCGAAAGCTTTTTCTGCATCCAGCAGAATTAAAGCCATAGGGTCTCCTGAAACCTTAGTATAATCAAACAACCAATTGGACGGCGTATGTGATCAATCGTTTAACGACCAGGCCCAAACCTCTGTTGCTGAGAGGACACAAGCTTCTTGATTACCCCCGAAAGCCGATTTGCAAGAATCTTGGCGTATATTTTTTTATCGCTACTGATGAGCGTATTTGGCCGATAAGACCCAGTATCTGATGGTATCTTGCCCTTCTTAGAAATGTAACGATTCTGGCTCTTGGCCACGATTCAGGAGGCATGTCCCCATTGTGAATCCTACGGGACATCTCCAACATGACAGGAGTAAGCTGAGATCGGAAACACTTAAAAAATTCCCCCAGTAAAAAATCAGGGCTGACAGCCTTGCCAGCAGGGAGAGAGTCTATAGCTAGCCAGAGCTCATCAATTTTAATATCTGCATCTAACATATCACTCTCTTCTGGGGATAGTGCATCAACCTCAATTTCACTGAGATATTCTTGAATTTCAGCCTGCACTGCCTCACTTTCACTAATATCTTCTTTATAAAGTTTTTGATAGAATTTTTGAAAAGCTAGAGCAATAGCACCTTCTTCAGTAACTAACCCTTCATCTGGGTCAAGAATGCTTTTGATGCGGGTTACAGACTCTCTTTCTCTAATTCTAGCGGCTATCAGGTGTCCCGCTCTTTCACTATTCTCAAACATTTTAGACCGCCATGCTACGTATTTACTTGCTGCTTTAGTCTGCTTATTTCTATTATAGCTGACTTAGCTATAATAATCTGTGTTTGAGCAGTATCACTATCCTCAGTCCGCGATATAACCCGGGCCAGATTTATATCAGCCTCTTCTAAATCTCTATACAATACCAGTAGTTTCGATTTTTCTTTCTTCTGATTTTCCCATCCAAAGCGAGTAGTCTCATCTCTTATCCCAGCCTTAAGTGTGTCCCAGACATTTTGTATGCCGGTACTGCCAATATTTTCATCTAAAAATCTTGTGATCCATGCAGCCATGGATTCAATATACAAATTTTCTCTGAGCAGACCACTGTTAAACGTCCACACATCTGCTTTGCTACCACTAGATTGTAGATTAATCTCAAGTAAAAGCGGATTATGATCCGACCTCACTCTCGGATATCTAGTAATGCTAGATCTTGGAACAAGAGCTGAAGAAATAAAAAAATAATCAAGCCTGGAACATATTTTGTGAGGTGCAGAAAAAAAAGTAAATCCTGGATCATTCCGTCTAAAAAAAGCCCAGGCATCGATCAGACTATGGAGATCCATCATGTGCCGTAAGGCCCTATATACCTTTGGTTTTCTACTCACGTATACTATCCCCGGTCTGCAGTCAATATTTATATTAAAATCCCCACAGACTATAAATGGAGCTGGCCAGCCAACCAACTCCAGATTCAACCACTTATATATTTCTGGATCATCAAGTACTGGGCCATATATTGAACATTAATGTAAGATCTTTGTTCAGGAATTTACCATGCACAATGACCCAGCGACCAAAACTATCAGCTGATGAACGTACTATATTAACCCATCCCCTTCGTTCTAGAATAGCAATTCCTTTAGTCTTTGCTTCTAATTTAGTCCATGATACTAATTGAAAACCCTCCAATTCCATAAGTTTATGCCGACTAGCTTCAATATGGGTTTCTTGAAGGCAAATAATATCTGCCCGCAGAAAATGTAAATCCTCTCTAAGCCTGCGGCATTTACTTGGGTCATTGAGCACACAGATGTTTATAGATGCTACTCGGATATTGGCCATACCTCTTAAGAAACATTCCTAAAACAAAACCAGCCAACACTTCGTGCAAAGCCTAACCAGGCTAGTCTATTCCCAAAAACAGACCCCAGTCCAAATCTTCCCTCCTTCTGTAGTGCGCCCCCCTACCCCCCTGGCCCCGCCTCCCTCCCTCACCCCCCCACCCACAAAACAGGCAAAAAAGGTCCTTGGACCCATGTGATGCCTCCCACTTCCCAAGTGTCCCCGTGGTCCCTCCCTGTCCATATCGTCACCTAACAAAAGAGCGAGAAAAAGAATGCAGAAATAAAGTCCAAAAGGATCAGAAAAAACAAAAAAAATAACAAATACATAGAACAGCTTAAAGATAAGAGTAACGAGAACCACGGCACGGCAAAGTTAGTTAAAAGTCCTTTTAAACTTAAAATCTACTAGCCATCCGGAAGTTCCTTCAAATACTCTTCGGCTTGTATTTCTGAGGAAAATACCTGTATCTTACCACGATAGATAACCTTTAGCCGTGCAGGGTTCATCAGGAAAACCTTGCATCCTTTTTTTCGGAAAGGAGTAATCAGCAAACGGAGTCCCCACCTCCGTTCCGCCGTAGCGTGACAAAAATCGGGGTGCACAAAAAAACGAGTGGCCCTCTGCAGATCTCTTAGCGTCCGGGGGGGCTTTTTCAAAGATGACTTGTCTCAAAAGAAAATTGACAAAGAATATTAATATAGCCCGCGGTTTCGTTTCGGGACCAGAGTTTTTTTTCAACATAAGAGGGAACCGATGCACTCTCTGTATCTCGGTTTCCCAGCACCAATGCGAGAGCTCGGGAAATGCGGATTTGAACAACTTCAAAACAAATCCTCTAATATCTCGCCCCTCGGCCTTCTCCTCAATTCCTAAGAGTCGTAAGTTGTTCCTACGGAGCCGATTTTCAGAGTCCTCTAGCTTCCACATTATACCTGCAAGCTTTTCATCGTTGGCTGTAGTTTTGGTTTCAGTGTTCCGTAACCCAGCCTCAAGCCCTACAATCCGTTCCTCTAGGGCGACAGTCCTGGCTATAACTTCTGAACAAGCCTTAGTGTTCTTCCGGATAGCCCCTTGTATTTTCATTGTAGCAAGCTGAGCCCTCTTATGTTCCTGTCGCGCCTCACTTTGAATGGATTTAAGCATGGCATATATCAAGGTATTGAAGGGAGGTATATCGGTTTCACCCCTGGAGCCCCTCGCTTGTTCTTCTTGAGTTCTTGGCCCTTCTGATCCTATGAGACTAGTAGTGGCATGTGCATAGTCCCATTGGAGATTATTACTAGCCTCAGATCCTTCACTATCACAGATCCTTGGTCCTTGTATGGACGTCATCTTTGCGTTATTATGGCGAGGTGTAGCCCTTTTCAGAGTGTCAGCTGTATTCGGTGGCTTCCACTCTCTTCACCCGAAGTAAAATCTTCATTAGCAGAATCTACAGAAGATTCTATATCAGACTCCTCAGCAAGAGAGAAAAAGCTATCGCCATCCTGGACGTCAGATATGCTGCCAGCCCCAGATCCTAAATCTGACTTCTCTCCAGCGGGAGTTGAGAAGACAAAAGTATCCCCCTGTTCCATCTCCAAATTCTACAGAAGTTTCTCAGCAGTATCTTTAGTCCCTTCACTCCCACCAGATTCAGCACCTACAATCATTGATGCCTCAGGTATCATAATTTGGGCAGACCCAGTCTTGACATCCCCATCAATTTTGGTGTTTTTAGTGCCCACAGTGTCTTTCTCCCCCCCCCCCCCCCTTTATCTTTCCCTGGCATCTCACGGTTTTGGCCGAAGCCAGTGGCACCCATACCAGTGAGCGAGGTTTGTAAGGTTTGAGGCGGGATTTTGATTGCTGCCGCTTTCCCCGCGAACATCCCAGGGACCGTTACTACCTTCCCTTGTCCCGGTCCCTCAGCTGTTGGTGCCAAAGTCCCTGGTTTTCCAGGTTCCTTACTCTTACTCTCTCCACTTGTGCCAGAAAGGGGCTGTGCTTTTTCCATAAGTTTCCCCCTAACAAAGCCTTTTTTAACACTCACCGCCGTTGCTCTCAGCGCGGGTTTCTCTACCTTGTCCGGCTTCCACGCCTTCTTCGATTTCTCCGAAGCGGGCATTACTTTCCTCGAGACAGCTGGTGAGTCCTCCGCGGCTTTGGGATTTACTACGAGAACATTCCCGTTTTTGCGGGGCGGCATTAGATATCGTTGACCGCCAAATGCGGCAGGCTCCCAATGAGGTTTCACCGCTGACCACACTCGCCAGGGCCACAGGTGTGCTCGGCTCCTGAGGGCGGTCACTGCAAGCCACGCAGCCCGCAGCCAAAGCTTCTGTCCTTGCCGATCCGTGAACATAAGTCTCTTTCCACCCAGAGATCTCCTCAACAGCTGCGGAAAAAACGTCCCAAAATTGCCGATCCTTCATTCAGCAAAAGCGCTCCTTCTCGCTCGAAACAACAGTCAATACTGCCAGACTGGACAGGGAGTTATGCTCACTCGGGTCAAGCGGCCGCCATCTTGCCTCCCCCAAGCAAAAAAGCCGATTCTAGTACTTTGAAGTGGAGTTTTGCATTTTGCACAAATATTATGACTAAAGTCAGGAGTCAAATTTGTACTTAGATTGTTTACAATTTCAAATTTAGCACCTCGAACCTTGAAGTATTGGCTGCATCTTGTCCTAAGAAACTTTTCACGCACTACATTGTCAACCAGGAAAGCGACGAGGCATCACCAAACCCCTTCTCCAATATGGCACTTTTTCTAATATGTCCAACTCTTTACACTATCAACTGTTTTATACTATTAATTGTTAACTTGATAGCAAAGAACTCATAAAATAACAGAGCAAGAAAAATGAAATTGTATTATCTATGTATAACATATTGACGTGTTTATCTCACAAAATCCTGTCATTAAGTCCATTTTTGCATGACCAGTGAGCAAACTGCTGTACTCTTACTATGCCTCTTGGTACTTTACCAATTTATATGAGATAGATGTAAAGCTTTGAAATAATGGAGAAAAAAAAGAAAAGGGTGTTTGTATTGTGAAACCATAGTGGAGGCTTACGTACCTATGTTAGCAATCCAGTTGTTTTTTAAGCACAATGGTGGTGGGGTAAGGTGTTTCCCCTGTAAATGTACACTCTGCATTGAGCAACTCTATGACCCTGTTAAGGGCTGTGGCTGAAACGTGTTGGTCTACATTCTTGGACCTTATTCACAAAAGAAAATAAAGGATTGTTTACGAAAACGGAACCATGCCACTTACTTCTTTCCCGCGTGGTGAGAGGAGACAAACTGATGAACTGATAAATATGGAATTTTGAGTAAAATATAATAATATATTTAATATATAATAACATAGACGGAAATTGGGATATCACTTACCTGATATATACTTACAAATTTGTTGTAAAGTAATGTGTGGTTAGGGCTTATGCAAGGTAAAGATTTGAATGGTAAAGGCAATGCTTGGTAAAGGCATTGCGTTGTAAAGACAGCATAGTAAAGGCATGCATGGTAAAGGCATGCGTTGTTCTTTCACACATCCTGGTTATGCTCACGTGGCATGAAGGCGGACTTAAAAAGACTGAAATGTATGTACATGAGGCTAGGGCACAAGCAGGTTGCCTGGGTCAGATATTGTATACAATCAGCAGGAAATTTAAATTGAGACAGTGAAGGATTAGTACTTCATAAGGGAGTGAAGTGCATCCAACATCAAGAGGAGTTTCTATACAGTCTCACACTTGACCTAGGCCCCATGGATGTGGCATTTCATTCTATATTATGGTGGAGGCGTATGGTATGGCCCAGGAAGAGTTTGGAGCACAAAGTGGTAAGCTCCATGGATAGTGCAGACTGATACTAACCTGTATGGATTGGAAGAGTGAGGGCTCCTGTTATACAAGACCAGCTAGCTATGACACCAAGGCTGTGGGTTGATTTGACACAGCCACCACCCCTAGCCCATTTTGGTATTCCTGAATTAATGTGGTCCACAGATAATCCAGGGTTTAGGTGACTGGACTTCTGGAGACACACTTCAAGATCTCAGTTGTTTAAACTAATCGTTTTATCTGCAAAGTGTACTTCACTTTATTTTACAGCTTCTTTCCAATGCGAGTCAGAATGTGCACTGGAAGTAAATACCAAAACAGCACTTTGTGCTGGTTTGTGTTACTTTTGTGATGCAAATCTAGGGCAAAGTGTTGGTATATAGGACCCACAAACTCCGGATATAAAACATAACATGGTGGTTGGCTCTGTCTATACTAATAAAAACATATTACTACCCAAAGGAATCTTTTTAGCAACCTTAGAATTATGAAAGTTTGAAAAGAAAGAAAAAAGATTCTAAACCCATGCCTTGCTGTTTGAATGCAACACGTTGATACCAGTTCATATCTCAATGTGTTATATTAGAAGGATGGTAACTTATGAAGTGCAAGTTAAAGAAGGATCTTGATGACAAAAGCTGTAACTCACTGAGCTATCTGCAAAAAATACAAACAGTGATAAACATGCTATACATTGTTCTTTGCAGCAGGAACATAAACCACCTACGCTGCTTCAGACTAAGTCAAAACTATCACTGGACACATCACAGATTTCTCCATTAAGTGCATTAATCACCAGAGATAGTATGCTGTTGGTATTATGCGCAAAAAATGCAGTGCACACAAAGATGTCTGCAGGCTGCTCTTATCTTTAATCAATCATTCAAATAGCGCACCCTCGACTTTGGCAACCAGCGTAATGTGGCACTGGTGTCACCGCTCTAAAGTCGGCACAGGTTAAGAGGCGCCATCGCCAAATAGATGAAAAACAGCTGCCTACAACAAAACACCAACAAAACAGAAGTACTCATCATGGGCCCAAGCCCTGATGCATGGAACAACACCTGGTGGTGCCCCAACCACCCCCACGGACCACAAACGCAACCTGGGAATCATCCTGGAATCCGAGCTCAAAATGGACCGCCAGATCAACTCCATTTCGTCCTCCTGCTTCCACACCCTCCGCCTCCTACGTAAGACCTTCAAATGGATCCCCCTTGAACACAGAAAGACCATCACTCACGCCGTGGTCTCCAACAGACTCGACTATGGCAACTCACTCTGTGCCGGAATAAACAAAAACCTCACCCGCAAGCTACAGAACATCCAGAACGCAGCTGCAAGACTGGTCCTCGACCTGCCAAGACACTGTCACATCTCCCAACACCTGCACACACTCCACTGGCTCCCCTTCGAAGCTAGAGTCACCTTCAAGATGCTCACCCACGCACAAAAGGCCCTCCACAACACCGGACCAGCATACCTGAACAGCTGACTCAAACTCCACACACCCCAAAGGACCCTACGATCAGCCCAGCTCTCCTATTCCGTGGTCACCCTCACCAGAAAGACCAGATCGGGAGGCCGCTCCTTCTCCTTACTCGCGGCCAGAGCCTGGAACGCCCTTCCGCTCCACCTAGGACAGACAACATTGCTCCCCATCTTCGCAAGAAACCTCAAAACCTGGCTCTTGAACAGACCCCCTCCTTGATGGACTGGAAGCTGCAACCCCCCCACCCTCAGCTCCTTGAGACCCTCACAGGTGAGTAGTCGCGCCCAACAAACGCGTGATTGATTGATTGTTCAGTATCTACACTTGCTAGGATCATGGTCTTGATCCCGCTTGTGTATCAATGAAGAGATTTTTAAGGTGTGTTTTGCATAATATTGCTTTCTTAGGTTTAAACCCATTCTTGATGTCTGATTCCGTAGACCACAATGCCTACAAAGTGTCTTCATTCCTTTCTCATCTAAAGGCGGGATTAGGCTACCTTGCCCAAAGTCTCACCAAACCACTATGGCAGGATGCCCAGTTCAGCACCCCTTCTTCTCATTACTTTTAGGTGATATCCTAGGTACCATGAATGGAGGAACTCCACTGGTAAGATCATATAGCAAGCATTGGCAAATCCAATAAGTTTGGGTTTAATATGCTGACTCCTGCAGTGTTAGCACATTACAGCGAGACAATCAAGAGGGCACCAGAATGAGGAGACAGATTTGTCCATATTTGCAAAGTAGTGCCACACTCGATTCACTGCAAGAACTAGAATGGAGGCATAAGAATACAATTAACAAGCAATAGCACAAGGTGGGAGATAAATAGTCCATCATCTGAGCCAAGAAGTGATTGACAAAGTCCCATCCAATGGCTGAAAGAGACTGGCCGAAAAAAATTAGTGGCAGAATGAGGCACACCCAAAGCCCACTATCTATATATATATTGTAAGGAATACGTCTGCTTGACAACAGCACGGGCAATCGAGACCTAAAAAGAAGGGTTGTTACCATTACCTTATCATATTACTCAAACATCATTTGTTTCTTGTGGGGTTTGTCACTAGGATGTAAATACAGAATCCAAATGATTGAATAAGGGTAAATCATGAGCCAAATAGTGTATATGCAGTGAGAGACTTTTGCTATGAATATACTATGCTATGAGTAGGAGCTGCACAAGGATCAGAATCTTTGCACATATGAAGTCCCCTTGCAGATACCTGGGAAGTAAGGCAGCAGAAGGCTAGAATATTAGAAGCCCATCATCACAATCTGTAGTAGGAGGTGACCGGTCATTTTGCTTTTGACCATTTGTAGGATTAGGGAGTGAATAAAAAGAGGTGCTTACAGTTGCAGTTATAGTCCGCGCCACTGGAATTATGCCAATGTGTGGCTGCACCAATTTTAGCATAATTACAGATTTGTCACATGATCTGCAGCATAATCTGCAGACTTTCACAAAACATATTGCTTCTAGCTCAAACGGTTCAAAAGTTACTAGAAATGCAGCAACACGTGTTACAGCGCAGTGGAAGGCCCGTTGCAAAGCTGGACTGGTTATGTTTCTGTTGCTTATTGCTATATTCGGTTGTTAAACTGCTACTAATGAAATGCAACCAATGCCCAGACAGTGTTACCCCATTTAGAAATGGCGACATAATGAAGTAATACTAAAACAAAATGTGTTGCATTATTCTGAAAAATGTATCTTTTCTCGACGCATTATTTACTCAAACCTGCCAAATAATTTGGCCCTCTCCTGCTGCATAATTCCAGTGGCCCTGTTTATAGTCGATCCATTTATTACCTGACTGAACCCCAAGTGGTACTATCACTTTTTAAAATGGACACCCAGCATTCACTCATAGTACTTCATGAGTTTCCTCGTAAAATGATGTGATGATTCTGCACCAGGAATGAAGGAATTAATGGGGTGGTACAAAAGGGGGTGGTGATGGACGGAGCATCTGAATCAATCAAACACTCACACCCAGTCAAAAGATCTGGGTTTAATCCATCACCGTACTTTAGCCCACTCTGCCACCCCAGTTCAGACATGGCTATATGCAAATCAGTCTGACCCTGTGCCTCATGGGAACAGTCCAGCACGAACTGCCAAGCCATGTCTTCCCTGGACCGGAAACAAGCTTCCGAGGACCCGTTTCTGGCATTCCAGCCGTCTTCAGCCCGGCTTCCCTGAATCCAGTGGCAAAGTGAGCAAGGGACTCACGTCTGAGCATACCCTGCCACACTTATGGCAGCCAAAAGCGGTACAAAAGGGGGTGGTGATGGACGGAGCATCTGAATCAATCAAACACTCACACCCAGTCAAAAGATCTGGGTTTAATCCATCACCGTTCTTTAGCCCACTCTTGTACTTTTGTACTGCTTTTGGCCGCCATAAGTGTGGCAGGGTATGCTCAGACGTGAGTCCCTTGCTCACTTTGCCACTGGATTCAAGCAAGCCGGGCTGAAGACGGCTGGAATGCAGGAAACCGGTCCTCGGAAGCTTGTTTCCGGTCCAGGGAAGACATGGCTTGGCAGTTCGGGCTGCACTGTTCCCATGAGGCACAGGGTCAGACTGGTTTGCATATAGCCATGTCTGGACTGGGGTGGCAGAGTGGGCTAAAGAACGGTGATGGATTAAACCCAGATCTTTTGACTGGGTGTGTGTGTTTGATTGATTCAGATGCCCCGTCCATCACCACCCCCTTTTGTACCGCTTTTGGCCGCCATAAGTGTGGCGGGGTATGCTCAGACGTGAGTCCCTTGCTCACTTTGCCACTGGATTCAAGCAAGCCGGGCTGAAGACGGTTGGTATACCAGAAACCGGTCCTCGGAAGCTTGTTTCCGGTCCAGGGAAGACATGGCTTGGCAGTTCGGGCTGGACTGTTCCCATGAGGCACAGGGTCAGACTGATTTGCATATAGCCATGTCTGAACTGGGGTGGCAGAGTGGGCTAAAGAACGGTGATGGATTAAAGCCAGATCTTTTGACTGGGTGTGAGTGTTTGATTGATTCAGATGCTCCGTCCATCACCGCCCCCTTTTGTACCGCTTTTGGCCGCCATAAGTGTGGCAGGGTATGCTCAGATGTGAGTCCCTTGCTCACTTTGCCACTGGATTCAAGCAAGCTGGGCTGAAGACGGCTGAAATGCCAGAAACTGGTCCTCGGAAGCTTGTTTCCGGTCCAGGGAAGACATGGTTTGGCAGTTCGGGCTGGACTGTTCCCATGAGGCACAGGGTCAGACTGATTTGCATATAGTCATGTCTGAACTGGGGTGGCAGAGTGGGCTAAAGAACGGTGATGGATTAAACCCAGATCTTTTGACTGGGTGTGAGTGTTTGATTGATTCAGATACTCCGTCCATCACCACCCCCTTTTGTACCGTTTTTGGCCGCCATAAGTGTGGCAGGGTATGCTCAGACGTGAGTCCCTTGCTCACTTTGCCACTGGATTCAAGCAAGCCGGGCTGAAGACGGCTGGAATGCCAGAAACCGGTCCTCGGAACCTTGTTTCCGGTCCAGGTAAGACATGGCTTGGAGGTTCGGGCTGGACTGTTCCCATAAGGTACAGGGTCAGACTGATTTGCAAATAGCCATGTCTGAACTGGGGAGGCAGAGTGGGCTAAAGAACGGTGATGGATTAAACCCAGATCTTTTGACTGTGTGTGAGTGTTTGATTGATTCAGATGCTCCGTCCATCGTCACCCCCTTTTGTACCGCTTTTGGCCGCCATAAGTGTGGCAGGGTATGCTCAGACGTGAGTCCCTTGCTCACTTTGCCACTGGATTCAAGCAAGCCGGGCTGAAGACGGCTGGAATACCAGAAACCGGTCCTCGGAAGCTTGTTTCCGGTCCAGGGAAGACATGGCTTGGCAGTTCGGGCTGGACTGTTCCCATGAGGCACAGGGTCAGATTGATTTGCACATAGCCATGTCTGAACTGGGCTGGCAGAATGGGCTAAAGAATGGTGGTGGATTAAACCCAGATCTTTTGACTGGGTGTGAGTGTTTGATTGATTCAGATGCCCTGTCCATCAACACCCCCTTTTGTACCGCTTTTGGCCGCCATAAGTGTGGCAGGGTATGCTCAGATGTGAGTCCCTTGCTCACTTTGCCACTGGATTCAAGCAAGCCGGGCTGAAGACGGCTGGAATACCAGAAACCGGTCCTCGGAAGCTTGTTTCCGGTCCAGGGAAGACATGGCTTGGCAGTTCGGGCTGGACTGTTCCCATGAGGCACAGGGTCAGATTGATTTGCACATAGCCATGTCTGAACTGGGCTGGCAGAATGGGCTAAAGAACGGTGGTGGATTAAACCCAGATCTTTTGACTGGGTGTGAGTGTTTGATTGATTCAGATGCCCTGTCCATAAACACCCCCTTTTGTACCGCTTTTGGCCGCCATAAGTGTGGCAGTGTATGCTCAGACGTGAGTCCCTTGCTCACTTTGCCACTGGATTCAAGCAAGCCGGGCTGAAGACGGCTGGAATACCAGAAACCGGTCCTCGGAAGCTTGTTTCCGGTCCAGGGAAGACATGGCTTGGCAGTTCGGGCTGGACTGTTGCCATGAGGCACAGGGTCAGATTGATTTGCACATAGCCATGTCTGAACTGGGCTGGCAGAATGGGCTAAAGAACGGTGATGGATTAAACCCAGATCTTTTGACTGGGTGTGAGTGTTTGATTGATTCAGATGCCCTGTCCATCAACACCCCCTTTTGTACCGCTATTGGCCGCCATAAGTGTGGCAGGGTATGCTCAGACGTGAGTCCCTTGCTCACTTTGCCACTGGATTCAAGCAAGCCGGGCTGAAGACGGCTGGAATGCCAGAAACCGGTCTCGGAAGCTTGTTTCCGGTCCAGGGAAGACATGGCTTGGCAGTTCGGGCTGGACTGTTCCCATGAGGCACAGGGTCAGACTGATTTGCATATAGCCATGTCTGAACTGGGGTGGCAGAGTAGGCTAAAAAACGGTGATGGATTAAACCCAGATCTTTTGACTGGGTGTGAGTGTGAGATATTTTAAACTAGAATCATTTTAAAATATCATTTGATCATTGTTAGTATTTCCGCCGTAACAATTGATTGCATGAATAATTTTTAAAAATTAGCACTGTCCACAATTGTCACTGATTTTACTAGTGTTTATTTGGTAACCCTGCCCCGACCCCGGTCCGCCGCGGCGTATGCCGTTTGATGCGGAGGGTCACTCTGGCATCACACTCACTTCCGCTTACCCTGACGGAAGCAAAGGTACCGCACTAGTCGATCTGGCCTCCTCTCCCTATTTAACATCGAGGGAGGCGCGGACGCGCGCAGCGGCGCGCCAAAGGCAAGCCCGTCTGTGCCAGAACGCCGCCAGCTGCCTTGCCACCATCCTCTGTTCATTCCGCTTTTTTTACCACACCCCCACCTCTGAGAATGGTTACAACTACCCCACCTCACATCAGGTATGCACGAAAAGATTTGTTAGCTTTAAACTGCTCCCTTTTTAAAGTATCAGACAAACTATTAACCGATCTTCGGAAGGCCCTTTGTGCCTGTATCAAGACGGTTGATGCCCAAACTAAACGCACTAGCCCCCCACAGGGAAAATACACTGCTATATATTTTAATGCCAGATCTATCCCAAGACATGCTCTGGAGATATGGAGTCTCCTTAACTTTGAAGAACCAGATCTATGCTTTATTACTGAAACATGGCTGCACGAGCACGCCATCCCTGATCTTCAGATAGCCTTTCCCCAGCAGTATTCTATAATTAGACGTGATAGAACAGGGGGAAAAAGGTGGTGGAGTACTCATAGCAGCTAAGGAAAATATAAATGTTCAAATCATAGAAAGCCTTGTGGTAAAGGATTTAGAAATATTAATTTTCAAAGTGAATGGCTAGAAAAAGAAGAAATATGGAAAGGGGCACTATTATACCGCCCCCCTGGGAATAAAGGAGATTTTTCTAACATCCTATTAGAAACCATAGCCCCTCATGCGCTGACAGCAGACTATTTTTTACTATTAGGTGATTTTAACTATCACGCTGACGACCCGTCCAACACCGATACGGAAAAATTAATCTCCGCTATGAGCACCCTGAACTTGACACAAAAGATTACTGGCCCTACCCATCAAGCCGGTCATACGCTTGATCTTCTATTTACTAACTCCCCTAATGTCACGCTAACCACTCCCATTCCACTACTATGGACTGACCACTTTCTTGTGAAATTCCTCATAAGCAGCCACAGACCGGAAATCGTAAGGAATAAAAATCAAAAATCATGTAGAAACATGAAAAAAATAACTTTAGCTGCCTTTTCTGAGAATTTTGCGACAGACCAAATAAATTTAAAGGAAAATGTTAATCTTGGAACTATGCATCTGGAGTCCGCTGTCCACAAGACACTGGATAAGATAGCCCCTTTTCGAAAGGTGTATTGTAGGGAGAAAATTTCGCCTTGGTTCACTGACCAATTAAAACATCTCAAAACCTTAACAAGAAATGCCGAAAAAACCTGGCGAAAAAATAAAGATCTTAATAATCGTAAAACCTATCAAACCCTACATACTAAATATATGAGGAAAATAAAAACAGCAAACAAATGAATGGACGGAAGACCTTTCTACGTTTCTAGACGATAAAATTATAAAATATGTAAATCCTTTAAAACAGAGAATACATCTCTCCAATACCTGGAACAGGAGTTACACGTGAATTAAGCTGTACACACAAATGATTCATCCCCGAGCTGGTCCACCTTCGATCTGTTGGATAACGAAAAAACCATGCTTTTAGGACGAAAAATCAAATCAGGTTCCCCTAGCGATCAGTTAACCTCAAAACTATTTGCCATTCTTGCCCCAGTGTTAGTATACCCTTTTTCTTGCCTCTTAAACACATCCCTGACAGAAGCAGAATTTCCTAAAATCTGGAAGGCGGCAAGAGTTAAACCCTTATTAAAAAAGCCCAGTGCTGATGCAAACACTTTTTTAAACTATCGCCCCATCTCCCTGCTGCCCTATTCAGGGAAAGTATTGGAGGCATTTGTAAATGAACAGCTGGTAAGCTATCTTGAGAAGAACAACCTACTCGATTCCTCACAGTCAGGTTTCCGTGCTGCCCACAGCACGAAAACAGCCCTGATTGAGGTTGCCGACAACATCAGACTTGCTCTTGACAAACGTCAATCCTGCATTCTGGTGCTTCTGGATTTGTCGGCTGCCTTCGACACCATCTCCCATCAGATCTTGATCAGAAGACTGTGGGAGTGTGGTGTCAAAGGGCAGGTTTTAAAATGGTTTATCAGTTATTTGTCTAATCGAACAACTACACTGCAAATAGACGAGACTCTAGCCAGTACTCGGCCTGTTACAAGAGGTGTGCCTCAAAGCTCTATTCTCAGCCCCTCGCTTTTTAACGTTTATATGGCCCCCCTGGCCAAACTTATCAGGGCATACGGTTTCGACGTGTTATCATATGCGGATGACACGCAAATACTGGTCACCCTCGGCCCTGATGTAAACGACACCAAAAAGCATTTTAAAAAGTGCTTAATAGAGGTAAAAAACTGGATGAGCTTAAATCATCTCCAGCTGAATGGCACCAAATCTGAAATTATGACATTCAGGCGAGCAAGCATTCACTGAACCCATGACTGGTGGCCCCCGGAAATGGGGGAGTGTCCCGTCCCAAAGGAATCAGTCCGCAGATTAAGGATTCCGCATGGATAACAAATTATCCATGAAGGACCATGTAAATCACACCGTAGGCACCTGCTTTGGAATCATGCGGAGTCTACGTAAGGTCTTCAAATGGATACCAACAGAAGCACGTAGAACCTTGGTTCAGGGCCTTATACTAAATAGGCTAGACTATGGTAATTCTCTCCTCCTTGCTATAAATGAGTGCCACATTAGGAAATTGCAAGTTGTACAAAATACAGCTGCTCGTCTGATTCTGGGTTTACCCAGACCATCCCCCTCTCTGCCATGCCTAAAAAGCCTACACTGGCTCCCTGTTAAAAAAAGAGCCATCTTTAAAACCATGTAATTGGTTCATAAACACATGTACGGCCCAGGACCAAAATATTGGAATCAAAAACTGACATGGTACCAGCCTGGTCGACAACTGAGATCAAGTTCCAAGTCGCAGCTTACGCCGCTCAGAGTTCTAACTGCTGGAAACGGCGGACGTGCCTTCTCCTTTATGGCACCATCCCTATGGAACAAACTCCCCCTAAACATACGTACAACTACTGAGCTCATGAGTTTCCGAAAAAAATTGAAAACATGGCTTTTCAGTTAAATTTCCATTTCCAGACTCTTCCACTTCTTCCTAGGACTGTCCGCATGCGCCATGAGACTCCATTCGGATGTTATATGTTGCTCAATACAAATATCCAGACTAGACTAGTGTTTGATTCATTCAGATGCTCCGTCCATCACCACCCCCTTTTGTACCGCTTTTGGCTGCCATAAGTGTGGCAGGGTATGCTCAGACGTGAGTCCCTTGCTCACTTTGCCGCTGGATTGAAGCAAGCCGGGCTGAAGACGGCTGGAATGCCAGAAACCGGTCCTCGGAAGCTTGTTTCCGGTCCAGGGAAGACATGGCTTGGCAGTTCGGGCTAGACTGTTCCCATGAGGCACAGGGTCAGACTGATTTGCATATAGCCATGTCTGAACTGGGGTGTCAGAGTGGGCTAAAGAACGGGGATGGATTAACCCCAGATCTTTTGACTGGGTGTGAGTGTTTGATTGATTCAGATGCTCCGTCCATCACCACCCCCTTTTGTACCGCTTTTGGGCGCCATAAGTGTGGCAGGGTATGCTCAGACGTGAGTCCCTTGCTCACTTTGCCACTGGATTCAAGCAAGCCGGGCTGAAGACGGCTGGAATGCCAGAAACCGGTGCTCGGACGCTAGTTTCTGGTCCAGGGAAGACATGGCTTGGCAGTTCGGGCTGGACTGTTCCCATGAGGCACAGGGTCAGACTGATTTGCATATAGCCATGTCTGAACTGGGGTGGCAGAGTGGGCTAAAGAACGGTGATGGATTAAACCCAGATCTTTTGACTGGGTGTGAGTGTTTGATTGATTACGATGCTCCGCCCATCGCCACCCCCTTTTGTACCGCTTTTGGCCGCCATAAGTGTGGCGGGGTATGCTCAGACGTGAGTCTCTTGCTCACTTTGCCACTGGATTCAAGCAAGCCGGGCTGAAGACGGCTGGGATACCAGAAACCGGTCCTCGGAAGCTTGTTTCCGGTCCAGGGAAGACATGGCTTGGCAGTTCGGGCTGGACTGTTCCCATGAGGCACAGGGTCAGACTGATTTGCATATAGCCATGTCTGAACTGGGGTGGCAGAGTGGGCTAAAGAACGGTGATGGATTAAACCCAGATCTTTTGACTGGGTGTGAGTGTTTGATTGATTCAGATGCCCCGTCTATCACCACCCCCTTTTGTACTGCTTTTGGCTGCCATAAGTGTGGCAGGGTATGCTCAGACGTGAGTCCCTTGCTCACTTTGCCACTGGATTCAAGCAAGCCGGGCTGAAGACGGCTGGAATGCCAGAAACCGGTCCTCGGAAGCTTGTTTCCGGTCCAGGGAAGACATGGCTTGGCAGTTCGGGCTAGACTGTTCCCATGAGGCACAGGGTCAGACTGATTTGCATATAGCCATGTCTGAACTGGGGTGGCAGAGTGGGCTAAAGAACGGTGATGGATTAACCCCAGATCTTTTGACTGGGTGTGAGTGTTTGATTGATTCAGATGCTCCGTCCATCACCACCCCCTTTTGTACCGCTTTTGGCCACCATAAGTGTGGCAGGGTATGCTCAGACGTGAGTCCCTTGCTCACTTTTCCACTGGATTCAAGCAAGCCGGGCTGAAGACGGCTGGAATGCCAGAAACCGGTCCTCGGAAGCTTGTTTCCGGTCCAGGGAAGACATGGTTTGGCAGTTCGGGCTGGACTGTTCCCATGAGGCACAGGGTCAGACTGATTTGCATATAGCCATGTCTGAACTGGGGTGGCAGAGTGGGCTACAGAACGGTGATGAATTAAACCCAGATCTTTTGACTGGGTGTGAGTGTTTGATTGATTCAGATGCTCCGTCCATCACCACCCCCTTTTGTACTGCTTTTGGCCGCCATAAGTGTGGCAGGGTATGCTCAGACCTGAGTCCCTTGCTCACTTTGCCACTGGATTCAAGCAAGCCGGGCTGAAGACGGCTGGAATGCCAGAAACCGGTCCTCGGAAGCTTGTTTCCGGTCCAGGGAAGACATGGCTTGGCAGTTCGGGCTAGACTGTTCCCATGAGGCACAGGGTCAGACTGATTTGCATATAGCCATGTCTGAACTGGGGTGGCAGAGTGGGCTAAAGAACGGTGATGGATTAACCCCAGATCTTTTGACTGGGTGTGAGTGTTTGATTGATTCAGATGCTCCGTCCATCACCACCCCCTTTTGTACCGCTTTTGGCCACCATAAGTGTGGCAGGGTATGCTCAGACGTGAGTCCCTTGCTCACTTTTCCACTGGATTCAAGCAAGCCGGGCTGAAGACGGCTGGAATGCCAGAAACCGGTCCTCGGAAGCTTGTTTCCGGTCCAGGGAAGACATGGTTTGGCAGTTCGGGCTGGACTGTTCCCATGAGGCACAGGGTCAGACTGATTTGCATATAGCCATGTCTGAACTGGGGTGGCAGAGTGGGCTACAGAACGGTGATGAATTAAACCCAGATCTTTTGACTGGGTGTGAGTGTTTGATTGATTCAGATGCTCCGTCCATCACCACCCCCTTTTGTACTGCTTTTGGCCGCCATAAGTGTGGCAGGGTATGCTCAGACCTGAGTCCCTTGCTCACTTTGCCACTGGATTCAAGCAAGCCGGGCTGAAGACGGCTGGAATGCCAGAAACCGGTGCTCGGAAGCTTGTTTCCGGTCCAGGGAAGACATGGCTTGGCAGTACGGGCTTGACTGTTCCCATGAGGCACAGGGTCAGACTGATTTGCATATAGCCATGTCTGAACTGGGGTGGCAGAGTGGGCTAAAGAACGGTGATGGATTAAACCCAGATCTTTTGACTGGGTGTGAGTGTTTGATTGATTCAGATGCTCCGTCCATCACCACCCCCTTTTGTACCGCTTTTGGCTGCCATAAGTGTGGCAGGGTATGCTCAGACGTGAGTCCCTTGCTCACTTTGCCACTGGATTCAAGCAAGCCGGGCTGAAGACGGCTGGAATGCCAGAAACCGTTCCTCGGAAGCTTGTTTCCGGTCCAGGGAAGACATGGCTTGGCAGTTCGGGCTGTACTGTTCCCATGAGGCACAGGGTCAGACTGATTTGCATATAGCCATGTCTGAACTGGGGTGGCAGAGTGGGCTAAAGAACGGTGATGGATTAAACCCTGATCTTTTGACTGGGTGTGTGTGTTTGATTGATTCAGATGCTCCGTCCATCACCACCCCCTTTTGTACCGCTTTTGGCTGCCATAAGTGTGGCAGGGTATGCTCAGACGTGAGTCCCTTGCTCACTTTGCCACTGGATTCAAGCAAGCCGGGCTGAAGACGGCTGGAATGCCAGAAACTGGTCCTCGGAAGCTTGTTTCCGGTCCAGGGAAGACATTGCTTGGCAGTTCGGGCTGGACTGTTCCCATGAGGCACAGGGTCAGACTGATTTGCATATAGCCATGTCTGAACTGGGGTGGCAGAGTGGGCTAAAGAACGGTGATGGATTAAACCCAGATCTTTTGACTGGGTGTGAGTGTTTGATTGATTCAGATGCTCCGTCCATCACCACCCCCTTTTGTACCGCTTTTGGCCGCCATAAGTGTGGCAGGGTATGCTCAGACGTGAGTCCCTTGCTCACTTTGCCACTGGATTCAAGCAAGCCGGCTGAAGACGGCTGGAATGCCAGAAACCGGTCCTCGGAAGCTTGTTTCCGGTCCAGGGAAGACATGGCTTGGCAGTTCGGGCTGGACTGTTCTCATGAGGCACAGGGTCAGACTGATTTGCATATAGCCATGTCTGAACTGGGGTGGCAGAGTGGGCTAAAGAACGGTGATGGATTAAACGCAGATCTTTTGAGTGGGTGTGAGTGTTTGATTGATTCAGATGCTCCGTCCATCACCACCCCCTTTTGTACCGCTTTTGGCCGCCATAAGTGTGGCAGGGTATACTCAGACGTTAGTCCCTTGCTCACTTTGCCACTGGATTTAAGCAAGCCGGGCTGAAGACGGCTGGAATGCCAGAAACCGGTCCTCGGAAGCTTGTTTCCGGTCCAGGGAAGACATGGCTTGGCAGTTCGGGCTGGACTGTTCCCATGAGGCACAGGGTCAGACTGATTTGCATATAGCCATGTCTGAACTGGGGTGGCAGAGTGGGCTAAAGAACGGTGATGGATTAAACCCAGATCTTTTGATGGGTGTGAGTGTTTGATTGATTCAGATGCTCCGTCCATCACTACCCCCTTTTGTCCCGGAATTAATGGGGTGCCATAGTTACAGAGTGCAGTCTTACAGCATTACACAGCTTTCATAACATGGTACCAAAACGAGTGGCCTAAATGTTGTCTCTAAAAATATCATGTCCTAGGTATCCTTGAGTATTTTTCGGACTATTGGAGTTAATAATAGAAAATCTACACTCAATGGGAAGAGATGCTTCTTTAAACGGTACTTGGGCCACAATATTTTTGCTATGGATATTCTGAGATACAACCGGCTGAGAAATAACCACAGACGTTTGTTTGTGTTTGTGCACTGATTGCAGCAGATATTTCCGTCGTTCGATCACTTTTTCTCCCGATAAATTCTGCCTGGTAAAATGTAATGGGGTAAATAAATTTCAATAGCTGCAGTTTTTTTTTCAAAATTCTCCACCTCCTTCGTCCAGAAACTCTAGTTGGCTTCCAATTTAGGATTTACGGGAAAACTAAGTTTTAGGCCCTGCTGAGAGTTTATGATGACACACCGCGCACCTTAGATTAAACTCACGCCATTGGAAGAAAGTGTTTCCCGCCAATCTCGAGGCCGAGCATCCGGCTGCGGAGGGCACAGGGATGCCGAAATAACGCTGCCATTGCTCGTTTTGCCGAGGCTGCTCGAATCCCAGGGGTTCCTCACCACTTACCGAACCTGTCTTTTCCCGGTGTTTTTACACAGTGCGGAAAATTGGGTAATGAAAGCAAAGTCACACATTTCAGCTTCATGTTTCCCCAAGAAGCAAGGGCGACTGTCAGTTTCGTTGCGAAAGATTGTTTATGCTCGCTGGTGTGAAATCGAGAGAGTGAGAGAGTGCGGTGCACAGAGGGAGAGAGAAGCTGCCCTGCCCAGGATGACAGCGGTACATTCATCCTCCATGCTACAGCAGACAAAGCGCTGGCGGTGTCCGACTGGGCTCCATAAATCATCGGCAGGAGACGCTGTACCTACAGCTTATAACACTGCGGATGACACGCACGCACAATGATGCACGCAGAGCCGCCCTGTCCCTCTCCCCGCCAGGCCGCGAATTCTCTATTTTTATGTGCTCGTTCAAGTTCAGTGGTAATGCAAGTCGCAAAAATACAGACCTTGGAAAGCCTCTGAATGTCTGTGGGTCGACGATAACAAAGAATATGGAACGAATGCCTTTTCTTACAACTGTATCCTACCTACCCTATAATGTGAATCGCTCTGATACCCTCTAGGCTAGGGTCTTGTCCCCGCTATACAAAGCTTTATAAATAAAAATAAATAATAAATAAAGGGCAACATGCTGACCACATTCAAATTCGGAGGGTCACAAAAAAAAATGAAAAGAATACCAAGGGGTCCATTACGATGTCGGGCGGTTTGCTTCCGCCAGGCTGGCGGTGGCCACCGCCGTCCTGGCGGAGGCAAACCGCCTGACATCGCAAGCCCAAATCCCCCCCGCCATATTAGGATGGCGGAGGGGAAGGTGGCAGTGCAAAAGACCGCCCGCCTGTTTTCCGCCCCGGTCGCCTTGCGGCCGGGGCGGAAAACGAGTAACATGCAGGCAGTGTCTGTCAGAACCGCCCGCAATATTACAATGGGCTTTGTTCAATGCCTTTCCGTGGCGGCAATGCCGCCACGGAAAGGCATCCGGTGTTCACTCTGGGGGCCCCCTGTGGGCCCCCAGAGTGAAGGCCAAAGGGGGGTGGCACACGGGGGGGTACCTGTGGTACCCCCCTGCCTTTGCATAATTGAAGAGGCAGGCACCGCGCGGTGCCTGCCGCTTCGATTGTGCAAAGGCGTGCTTTTGTTTTTAACATTGTGGCGGGCGGAGCAGTGAGCACCGCCCGCCACAATGTTAAATTGAGGAATGCGCCCGCCACTGTGGCGGGCGCATCCTAATGGCAATGTCAGGACCCCCGCCCTTTAGGCAAAGCCCGCCCGCCATCCTAATGTGCCCCCAAGCATCTGTCTCGGGAGCAGCACCTAGCTTTGTATCTAATCTATTATCGTATGTGCTCCAGGGTTTCTTCTGCTTAGAGAATCCCCTCGGATAAATCAGATATAGAATGAAAAAAAGATGGCGGGCCCAAGGCAGCACTGTGCATTTGGAAGATCTGACGCATGACGTGTCGTCCTACCTTCTTCACTCTGCTTGTGCCTCTCTGTCACCAGCAAACTCGTTGTCCACCCACCATGACCATTCCTTTATAGTCAAGTCATGTCAAAAAAACTTTATTTCGGCTGTATAGCCATAAAAGCACAATTAATAAAAACATACATATGAAGCCAAGCTTTTATCGCACAACAATATACACAAATTAGAGACGAATATGAAAAATCCTTAGGGAGCCAAAAAGAGCGGTAAAGTGCAAAGTTATAAGATATTCTCAGGCCCAGAGACCACACATCGCACAATAGTCAACGACCTTAGATGCCAATTGTGGACAGGGCAGACATAATCACATATTAAGAACATTTAAAACCAGTACAATAAATACATGTTAAAAACAATAAAAGAGATTTTTTTTAAAAGGTAAAAATAGAGAAAGATTTTCAAAACAAATTCTCTCATGGGAGAATGTGCAAATTTAGATTAACAGCATGATCAATAGATGGGCACGCTTCGGTTATTCCTGAGCTCTGTTTCTCTATGATGCCTCTACGCATGCACCACATCGCAAACAAGAATCTAGAAATTGCAAAGACAAATAATGGGTGTGACTCATATTTTAGTAGCCTGTAGGCCTCAGTGTGTTCTCTAATTAACATATTTCTACACAACTGGAGCACCCATTTGGACCTTGGCCTACTATAAGCAGGGCAGAGGAGAAGAACATGAAGTTCAGTCTCTTCGGTCAACATACACCCTGGGCAGTCCAATTTGGGGCCTCCCTTCCATTTATTTGTAAATACTCTAAGGGGGGAGCACCTCATGTCTAAAATTGCAAAAACAGTTTCCTAGCAAGAAATGGTTGAATATTGTTGAGCGCTGGATCTAGATTGTATTGCTGTTTGACGTCCAGAAACCTGGAGGTCAAAGTGCATGTATTGGTGCTCTGCGAGAGTTGGGCTAGTTTATGTTCTTTAAAGGCGAGCTGAAGGGTTTTTTTGGAAATAGAGGAGCAGGTCTCCTCAGGTGTCAACCACATGTTTGTCCTACCCAATATATGGCATGTATTACGAATGTAGGACAACCATGGAATGTTCCCTGCTCCTAAAATGGACATAACATCCTTCAATTCCTCCCTGTAATTTACTAGCTCAGGCATGCTCCATAAGCGGCGCCAAAATAAAAGTGGACAGGAGGCAATTATATCTCTGATCGGGCCGATACCCAGGTCCATCCTTAGTGGTATTAAGGGAATGCTTTTAGGTAAGCTCAAGAGTTGTCTAAGGAAGGTATTCTCTGTTAAAGAGAGTGCATGAGAAGAGCAAGTGCCCCAGAGTTCGGCTCCATAAAGTGACGCTCCCCTAGCATGGGTTTTGTAGATTTCTGCAGGTGGTCCTACCACTTTTTGGGTACAGTTTTTATGTACTTTTAAAATACTCCCTATAGATTGCATCAGTTTTAGATTTGCTTTCTATACTTGGGTCCCCCAATTCATCTTATCATTAAGGGTGAGGCCCAAGTAATCGAAAGTAGATACCCTTTCTAGGAGCTTGCCTTCCATTTGAGGCTGTGGGCAATTACTGATGTTTGCATGAAATACCATATATTTCATTTTTTGGAGATTTATCTCCAAATCCCTCTTCCTACAGAATTTGCAGAACTCCTTCAATACCCGCTGCATACCCATTGGGGTCTTAGACAGTAGCAGCGTATCGTCTGCGAACATTAGCACAGGTATTTTGGGTTTCGCTAACCTTGGTGAGTCTATGGGCCAGATGTAGGTAATCCCAGATTACTGATTCTTAAATACCGAATCATACCGATTCGGTATTTAAGAACTGGCAATTTAGATGTAGGTAATTTTACCGAATTAATTACCGAATCGGTATGATTCGGTAATTACCGAATCGGTATTTACCGATTCGGTAATTGCCATTCATTCCTATGGGCCTGTAGGCCCATAGGAATGAATGTCAATTACCGAATCGGTAAATACCGATTCGGTAATTGGGGGAAACATAGAAGGGTGGCAGGGTGTCACTTTGACACCCTGTTGCACCCCTCAATTGTGCATGGGTGCACATGATGCCACAGGGCATGTATGTCTGCAAAATGGCACTGTTTTAAAAGCAAAAAAAATGCTTTTGAAAGGGTTTTCATTATTTACCACCAACTTCTAGTTGTTGGAAAATAACGACTTCTTAAACCCCTGTAGTACTGATTTAAGTGCTACCTACATGTCAAAATACAGATTCGGTAATTTTACAGAGTCGGTATTTTACCGAATTGGTAAAATTACCGAATCTGTATTTTAACATGCCCCTACATCCCAAAATCAAAATACCGGTCTGTAACGGCCGAAATCGGCCATTACCAACCGGTATTTGCCTTCCTACATCTGGCCCTTAATCTTTTATTCCCAGCAGGGTTTTGGTAAGACCATTTAGAAAGAGGGAGAACAGGGTCGGTGCTAGCACACATCCCTGTCTCACCCCTTTCTCTACCAGGAAGGGAGCTGTCAGTTCCCCTTTTTACCGCATCTAATTCTCGCCTAACGTATCCTGGTGCAGGCGCTTCAGCTGGTGGCATAAATAGACTGGTGCTCTCATATCCTGGAGAAGGCCTCAAAGCTGATCACGCTGCATCATATTGAATGCGGATTTAAGTTCCACAAAGTTTAGGTAAAGGCTGCCACCCTCCAAGATCACTGTTTTCCAGTGGATCGGTTGCAATCTGAAGATCTGGTCAATAGTTGAGATTTTACTCCTAAAACCAGTCTGCAAAGGTGTTGGAATGTTTTTTTCATCAATTCAAGACTGCAATCGACCCAGGAGAACATGGGCAAATATCTTTTGAGTTACATCAATTAAGTATATTGGACGATAGTTTGCCGGCTTAAGCTGGGAGCCCTTCTTGTAGATAGGGATCATTTCTGCACCTGCCCAGATCGGCGGTAGCGCCATCCATTGGAGGATAGCGTTAAATAATACCTATAAGAGGTAGGGTGCCCACACTGATTGTTCATTCTTAAATAAGTCACCAAGGATTCTGTCCAGCTCTGGTGCTTTTGCTGGAAGCATTTTATCCAATGCTGCTGTAACCTCCTTTATGGTACAGGGAGGGGCACTAATATCCAGGGGAGTGTTATAAAATTTTGAATCCCTAACCGGTACAACTCCATCCGAGGGCCTAGAATATAGACTTGCTCTCCCAGTTTCGGTTCAATTGCAGAGTTGCCTTCGAACTTCCCAGTTCTCACTAGGTTCCAAAAGTCTCTCATATCTCTTTTATCTAGGGCTTTTTTAATAGCTTCCCATTTGTCTATCTCCCATGATGACTTTGCTTCAGCTACAATTTTTTTATATTCAGCCCTGGTTTCTTTGGTACATAGGTTGTCCTTATCTTTAACCGCTAATAATAAAGCACGCTTAGCATCCCTGCACACTTTATTGTTCCAGGTGAGTCTATTTTTGGGATCTGGGCAATTTTTAATTTCTCCATTATAGAAATATGCTGCAAGTTTAGAGAACATTTCCTGATGGTTCTTGCCTATATCCAACAAAGAATCTGAGCCTTGGTCATTTACAGACACTCGAAAGGCAAGTTCCAGGTGGGGAATAATTTGTTCATACAGAGTGCCACTTTTTCGGTTGACTGTACAAATGTTCCCCAGCGAACTCTTCTACCTCCTTCAGTTGCCACCAGGTTTGGGGCAGATTGTACCAGTAGATTCTGATTTGGGAGTGTTATTTCCAACACCAATGGGTTATGGTCACTTTCACAATGAGGTTTAACTGCAAAATCTACAATTCTGTGCCATAACTCCACGTCTACCAATATGTAGTCAATAATAGATGCTTGGCCCAGCTTGTTATAAGTAGGAGTGCAAAGATTGTCAGAGGAAAACCAGCCATTACATGCCCTGAGCAAATTACTGAGAATAAAAGAATTCATTTTATTTTTCAATTTTGGATATGTTTCCTCATGACCAGCTTCCAGCGGCGGTTCTGCAGCTAAAATTACCACATAAGATGTTGATGCTGGGGGCAGGTTAATGCAGGGAAGAGTAGAGTTTGTCAATCTTGGCTTGGATTGAATTGGATTCCTATTGACTATTTCAGGTGTTATTTGTGACTGTTGGCCGTTTGTTTTGTTCTGTAATAGTCGTCGCAGCCCTAGAATATTGGGCGTTGGCAGAGCAATGGGGCGCCCTACAGTGATATCTACTTGATTACTAATTTTGTTGAGGTGGGCAGTTGGACTTAATGGGCAAATTCGTTTGTACAGTATAATTCAGGCCTTCAGGGGAGGTTGATGGGCTCAGGGAGGCAGAGTAGCCCGCATTCGTTGAGGGGTAATTGCCCTGCTAGGGGATTTAGTAGATTCAATAGTATTTAGGGCAGCGTCGATTTTGGTTCCCCATGCATCCATAAGTGTCTTTAGCTTAGCAATACTTCTCATTACATCTCTAATTTCAGATTTTATAAGCTGTTCTAGGTATGACTTAAGCTTTGTTATTAGGGGTAAAACCCAAGCAGGGGGCTTGGATATTTTATTACCGCTTTCATCCGAGGTTTCTCCCCCTGGAATTTTTTTTAACACTGCCCCTGGAATATGCTCCACATGTTTCCCTCCCTTGCGATCACTTATTTTCCGAGGGGCTCCTTTCCTTGTTTCCCTCCCACCCATACCCGCACTACTAGTACTCGTTGGGGCTGTCATGACTTGTGCAGGAGGCAATTCTAGGGAAGTAGAAAGAGCTAGTGGTTGAGACAGAGCGGGGGCTTCTGTCTCCATGAGTTGTGAGATACTTGGTATCCTTGGTGTTAGTGAAAGGCGTCTCCCTGTACATTCTGTTTCACTAGAGACTTGTTGCAGCATTCTATCAATAGCAGTCGGTTCGGCAGTGGGGGTTCGGGTAGGAGCTTTGTGTCTAGTGGTAGGCCTTGTGCGAGGGGGGGTACTTTTCCTCATAATTATTTTCTATCTAGACCAACCAGGTCCTACAACAATACCTTCTGATATGAATAAATCAATGGGCTACAATTAACAAACACCCAATTAATTTTCAATTAGCATAAAAACCAAGATCTTTACTCTCTTATGCCCCCAGAGACTCAACCTTGTTCAGTAATGCTCAATAGGAGCAAGTATCCATACAATAGTACTCACAACAAGCTGATAAAAGGGGGGTGGCTCAGCCCGGCCTTGATCAGTCTCGGACGAGCTCAGACGGGCCCGCCCTTGGCCAGGGCTTGGCCCGGGCGCGTCCAGTGCAGCGAGGGCTCTGGCCCCTTTTCAAGTGCCTCCTGGTGCCACAAACGCGGTGCTCGCCGTGCGCGCCGTGCTCGCCGTGCGCGCCGTGAGGAATGCTGGGAAATGGAGTTCCTGGCAGAAGCGGTGGGCCGGTATGAATGTGGCCTTTTTCCAGACCAGTGGTGTTTTTCCCTTTGCCCCCAGAAGCAACATCAGCAAGTAGGTCAATGTCAGTAGACGGAATATCACGGGCTCCCGCATAGCGGGGGCTCTTGCCCCTTTTCAAGCGCCTCCTGGTGCCACAAACGTGATGCGCGGTGTGTGCGCCGCGAGGAATGCTGGGAAATGGAGTTCCTGGCAGAAGCGGTGGGCCGGTATGGATATGGCCTTCCGCCGGACCGGTGGCGTTTTACCCTGTGCCCCCAGAAGCAACAGCAGCAAATAGGCCAATGTCAGCAGAAGGAATATCACGGGCTTCCGCACAGCAAGGACTCTGGCCGCTTTTCAAGCTCCTCCTAGTGCCACAAACGCGGTGTGCGTCATGCGCGCCGCGAGGAATGCTGGGAAATTGAGTTCCTGGCAGAAGCGGTGGGCTGGTATGGATGTGGCCTTTCGCCGGACCCGTGGCATATTTCCCTGTGCCCCCAGAAGCAACGGCAGCAGGTAGGACAATGTCAGCAGAAGGAAAATCACAGGCTCCCATTCCTTTATAACCAACCTCCTCGCTCCCTGGCCCATCTTCCTTTCCAGTTGTCATTGCCTCACTCATGTCTCCTGTCCACCATGCTTCACTTCTTTCCTTTCCAATTTCCTCCATCACTTCTCCCCAACATCCTCATGGCTCTGCTCATCCACCATTCCCCATCATCATTCCACTTTACAGATGCACAGGCACATATTGGATCGACAGTCCATATGACCCCTTGGCCAGAAAAGCACAATCTTATAGATCTGGTTCTAGCGTGGTCATTGTCTCACCTGTGTCCTCCATGAAGAATATGGTTTAAGTGTCACAAATGTCATGGGGACATGAAGCTAACCTGTCTAGTTTGCTTGGCAATTCATCTGCCATCTTGTTTACAGTCACAGATCAGGGAGTTTTGGCAAAAATATGGAATTGAGGTGCAGTGTGGCCATGTGCCCCCTATATCATGCAGCAGAATTTGCATTGAATGTTGTAATTAATGCAACATCAAACAATCATTTGAGATGTATAATCTGTTTACCATCTGCCAGATACATTTTCCTGAATTATTGCACACATACCTGGATACGCCACACCCACCTGCATTAGAATTGTGATGGACCAAGACAGGATCATGTTAATTGACTCTTACACACCACAGGATGTCACTTCTCTTGTCATGTTTATTGAGTCGCATTACCTTTTAAAGATCATCAACTTGCAGCTCAGTAAGGAAGGTCAACACACCAATCACACTCTTTTCTTATGATGGCTTGGCTAAGTGGCTAAGTGGTGCTGACTATCTTTTTTCACGACTACAGGTTGTGCAGAATGCTGCAGCCAAACTGGTTTGCAACAAAACTGAGTACAGCTCAGCCTTGGCCTGTTTGAAAATCTACACTGGCTGCCTATCAGACAAAGAGTCAAGTTAAAGCTCCTTTGCCATGTGCATCGAGCATTATATAAACTAGGCCCTGGCGTGACCAAGATGGCGGAGTGAGTGGTCGTACTCTCCGTGAGCTCCTCCAAGCCTGGGCCCTTAGACCGCTAAACAAACGCTGATCTCCCCCCACGTTGCTGAAACCCGGCAGCGGGAGGAGGGGGACCCTACTGACACCACCCGAGGCGACAATGACCCCCGTGGCCACGACAGAAGGACCCCGGAGGCACTGCCGGGAGCGACAGCGGCCTTCGGCGTGGGCCGGAGGCGGAGACGGGATTTGTCTCGCAGCAGTGGCATCGCCCGGGAGGTACCTTGGAGCTGCAGGGCCTGCCTAGCGGTGTCGGCTGCACCTACCCGATTTTGCGGAGGGTCCCGGTGGTTTGGGACGACCGGCGCCTGGAAGCGGAAGGGCTGAGGTGCGAGCTCCGGCATCAGACACTACGCGAGGCTGGGGCTGCGGCCTGTGCGCCGGACCTTGGTGGCGCTCGGGGGCGCCCTCGGCCACCTGTACCCCACTGAAGGAGCTGGGAGGGAGCCGAGCTGTGTCCCTTGGGCAACGAGTGACCCCGGCGGCGAGGGGAAACCCCGAGAGGGCGGCCAAGGACTGCGACGCCGCTGGACAGGGGGAGCCACGCGATGCCGCGGCTGCGGCCTGCACTTCCGGCGTCACCTTGTGAGCGGCTTATGGACTGGCGGGCCTCGCTGGAGGAGGTGCTGAGGGCTCGTTAAGCTTTCCCACCATTCAGGGAAACCCTGGCTGGGGGCAGTTCGGCATCAGAACAGCCTGCCCGGCGATTGCCCTCCCATGTTCATAGGGGGTGAGGTGGCATGGTGAACAAGCGGCGTGGCCTGGACTGCCCCTCCTGTGAGATAGCCCCCGAGTTAGAGGCGTGCTGTTCGCGCTTGGCCTAAAGTGCCGGAGGTCCTCTGGACGTCGTACCAGATCAGGAGGAAACTGTCACCGTGGGGAGAGAGGCGCTGGTGGGGATCGCCTTGCGCGCCGAGTCCCAGGTGACCCCAGGACTTCTACGCCAGCAGTGGAGGCGGAGGGGACCGGTGCTAGCCCGGTACTGGGACTGGAGGGCCCTGAAGACAGCTGGAATTAGGGGTGAGCAGAACACGGAACACGTCGCGGGGGCTCTTAGGGTACTGAGGGTACTGGTGAGCAGTGCCGGCCGGTCTGTTGGTGCCCCGGGGGCGAGGTGAGAGGCTGCGGCTATCCAGTGACTTTACAGGCAGCCAAGGAGTGCGCTACTCCGCTACTCCGCGCAGGATGGCCAACAACAAAGGGACCAGGAAGGGGGATCGTACTTTGCCGGACATGTTGAGCAGGGGCAACGCGAGGCAGGATAGGGGGCAGCAATCCCCAGGCCAACCGGGCGGCTCCCAGGGGGCGAGCGGAGAGGAACCGCCAGTAACCAGGTCCTTCCTGAATCTCTTTTCAGCTCCCTGAGAGAGGATTTTCAGACATTGAAGCAGGAAGTGGCTGGGGAAGTTCGAGAGGTGCGGAGGGAGGTCGATGGCCTGGGTGAGAGGGTGACCACAGTGGAGGAGGCAGGACACGCCCGAGACGAAGAAATCACGCAGCTCCAGCAGGAGGTGATACGGCTGCGGGACCAGCAACTCGATCTTCAGTCACATGCCAAGGACCTTGAGAACCGGTCCCGGAGAAACAACATCCGGGTCTGGGGGGTTCCTTCCAGAGAGGAGGGGGAGGACGTGGCTGGATTCCTGAGAGACTTGTTCAGAGAGATATTGGGAGAGCCGGCCGACTTTCCCATCAGGATTGACAGGGCGCATAGAGTGGGCTTGCGGCGCCGGTCCTCAGCACCTCCCCCCGATATCCTAGCCTTCTTGCCGGATTACCCCCTGAAGGAAAGGATCCTCCGTGAAGCTCGAAACAAGCCATCCCTAGAGTTTAGGGGTCACCGGGTGGCCCTCTTCCAAGATCTATCGGCGATCACGTTGCAGAAACGCAGAGCCTTTAAAATAGCAACGGACTTCCTACGGGAGCATGACACTCAATATTCATGGGGCCATCCCTTCCGCCTCATCTTCCGTTGGAACGGGACTCTGCATCAGCTGCGCTCACTTCAGGATACCTGTGGGGTCCTGGGAATCACTGCAACGGACGAAGATGCACCCACCCCGCGCCGTCGACGCATCACTAGAGATGGCTGGCAATCAGTCCCTGGTTGACGGCCTTCTACCTCTTCCGCAAGACCGGACTCACCTACTATCCGAGCGGAAATGGACAGTGCAGTGTGGGAGGTGGCCGGAGACACGGCAGCCGGTGATGTTGCGCTGACAGCCTGAGAGAAACTCCGGGGGGAGATCGACATCGCTTCAACTGTAATGCAGGTTTGAGGGTCCGGGTGGGGGGGGGTACGGGTGGGTGCATTGTGGCTGGACGTCCACTTTTGTAACTTTCCACAGACTTGTCCGCAACGGACCGGACTGGGACAATGGAACTCTTGTGATGGATTGGCGCACAAGGACTGCACCGGATAGTTCTCCGTTGAGGATGGGGCCTTGCCGCCCTAACAGGACGCTCCAAGAGATGATGTATGTTTGTCTTTGTATGTTGTGCTGAATAAAATACTTTAAACCTAAACTAGGCCCTAGAATACTGCAGGACAAATTGGAATTCTATGTTCCCTCCAGTGACCTTAGCTCCAGCACTCTTGCTGTGGTCAAAATTCCATGTATCAAAAGAGTCAAGAAGGGGGGTTACTCCTTTACCTGCCTGGCAGCTACCCACTGGAACAACCTCCCATTAGAGCTTCGTCTCATGGAAAATTACGATAGATTCAGAAAGAAATTGAATACGTGGTTCTTTTCAGAACTCAAGTAGGTACATCTTCGGATTTCAGGCTCCTAATCTGATGTACTTAGCATGTACCGCTTCCCACTCTAAACAGTTTTTCGTTCATCCTAGCGGTGTGGTGTCCCTTGGGATGAATGTTGCGCTTTATAAATAAAAATACAAATGATAGCTCAACTCTGTGAGCCAGTTTACATGTTCCCAAATGTGTACAAGGTCAAGCATGGCATTTCTGGAAGGAATGAATGCAGCATCTAAAAAAAAAGGAGACGCCCATCCAGGTCTCATGAAGGTTCTCATGTTTGACCTTCGTATGGGTGTTTAGAAGGGCAGTGGCTGTAGAGGTGGGTGAGCTGGGCTTTATGAGTGATATTTACAATTCCATTGGAAATGTAGTTATTTTGGTGAGTTCACTCTCAGCCTCTGGCTATGGATGCAGTGTGGACCGGCACCACCAAGCTGCAGCGGCCGCTGCAGGTAAGAGCGACGGGGCGGTGGGGCTGGCTGGGTGATATTTTGAGAGACGACCACAACAGAAAATTAAATAATTAATTTTCCCTCGTTGTCATCTCTCGAAATCCCCCCATTCGGCCCCACCGCTCTTACCTGCAGCGGCCGCGGCTGCCACCAAGTTTTTTGTAGGGGACTATATCTAAATTGCAGAATGTTTGTAGAAGACCATATGAAGGTGCGGCAGGCATAGACATTTGTCACTGTTAGCAGACACAAGGCGGGGCACAAGTGCAGGTCAGTCTCCCTCTTTTTATCACTGCAGGCATTTAATGGTTGTGCCTGATCCCAATTCACAAGCAGTCTGTGACACTTCCACCTGTTGTGGGCAGGCAGTACCATGTGTGAGCAAAACACACTACCCTGGCTATCAACCTCAGACTGTGTAGCTAATGGCCAAAGAGGTCCATGGTGCAATGTTTTTCCCTTGCCACCCTGTTGACTACACTGCAGGCTGCGGTAGATGGATTTAGTGACATAGTGCTGGGTCCCTGGTTCAACAGAAAGGGACTCAGCCATGGGTGTGCCTGCTGGAAGTAGCTAAATGGTTTCAGAGTTCCTGCTACTCCCAGTACTCCTGCACAAGTTCTAAAGTTTTTTTGTAAGCCCTATTTTTCTGTGTGCTTGCTCCTTCTTGTGTCTAGCTGCTGTGCCAGTACATTGATGAATCAGTACCCTAGTCATTCAATGCCTAAGTTGTTGTGTTGGCCCTAGAAGGAATAGTCCATGGTCATCTTGGGTATTGATCTGTCTGTTTGATGGCCATGTTATGAAATATTATGCAGACCTGCAACAGGTTCACAGTAGCTCTACACAGCTCCTACATGTGTCATTATAAACCATAAACTGTTGTTTGAGTACTCCGTGGCTCAATAGTTTATCATGCGTGGACCAAGACCAACTTCCATACCTGCATGACAGATGTCAACAACTGGATGAAGGACAACTGCCTGAAGCTCAACACGGACAAGACAGAGGTACTTATTTTCAGAAACAAAAGCTCCTCATGGGACGCATCCTAGTGGCCCTCAGAACTCAGACCTATTCCTACCCCCCTGACCAAGCTTGGAACTTAGGCATCATTCTGGATAAAAAGATAACAATGATAACTCAGTTCAGCTCTCTCTCCTCCTCCTGCTTCTTCATCCTGCGACCGCCGACCGCTTCACTAGAAATTCAAATGGCTATTCCAAACCTCAAGACGCACCATCACCCAGATCCTCATCCCAGCCAATTTGTCTACGGCAACACTGTCTATGTAGGGATTGCAGCTCTCCTCCTCCAATTACTACAGACCATACAGAATGCCACAGCCAGACTCATTCTGGATCTCCATAGATGAACCCAAATCACCCCCTACCTCAGGGACCTCCACTGGCTCCCTGTACAGAAGAAATGATAGTTCAAGCTCCTGACCCATGCATTCAAGGCCCTACTTGAACTAGAACCACCACCTGAAATTCCATCAGCCCACCAGACACCTTCTCTCTGCATCCCTTTCTCTAACCCTCAACCCCTCCAGCTGACGTAGCAGATGCAGAGAGCACTTCTTCTACTACCTAGCAGCAAAGACATGCAAAAAGCTACCCTTTCATCTACGGACCTCCCCATCTCTTCCAGAGTTCCGAAACTCCATAAAGACCTGGTTATTTGGCAAATCAATTGGACCCTGACAGTGCCTGAATACCTTCACGGACGATATCAGGGCTCTGCAAATCTACTGGTTAATTGATAGAATGATTGATGTGTTTCCTATTTTACCTCCTTTGTGTCCTGTTGGAAGGATAGTGACTTGTATGCTTGTGTGACTGCTCATAGAGTGCATACCTAGCTAGCTGTAAATGATGTACAGTGTGAGGAGAGGGAAACAGAGGGTGAAGGAGGTGGCAATTCCTCAATAGTAGGGGTTACTCTTCATGAGGCATCATGGGAAATCTAGACAAATGGTGGAGCGAGGAAGAATCTCTATCAAGGTCAGTAATAAGGAAGTTGTAAAATAGGAGTGCACCCAAGAAAAGGCTGTCCATGTCATCTCTTCTTCTTTGCACTTTTGATCTCTTGTTTGGTGATGTGATGACTGAGCATGTTGTGAAGGACAACTGCAGTCTTGATATTGTTTAACAAGTAGAGTGGGAGGATTACAAGTTCGAATGTGACATAGCAAATGTTGAAGATGATGTGGGAAACTAGTTGTAGTCAATTGAGTTTCTTGATGGGACGTCTCATCATACTTTCTGAATGAAAGGAAATGCTCAGCTCATCCAGCTAGTAGACACTAGCAGTGGGTTACTGAACCCCCCCCCCACCTCCACAGTGTAAATGCAGCCTGGTGGCCATCTGCACAGCGTCTCTTGGCTTCATCCAATAATCACCCATATAGCCCTGGCAGTTGAAACAGTGAATGCCAGCACTCTGCTCACCTCTTGATGATTGCTGTGGATGGTAGCAGAAGCAGCTGGACAGACTAACACCTCCAATTTTGTAGCCTCTGTCCAATGTCTAGATTCAAAAAGACAGTGGTTCCTGTGGAATAATACTCTCAATATTGAAAAATAAGCCATGCCATTTATAGTAAAATGAAAAAGGATTTTAGCCAAACACACACGTACAATGCATTCATGAAGTCAGTTGCTACACATAAAATGTGTTCATGTATGTTTCATTGGTCAGTTCACGATTGGGTACCCCCTTCCTAAGGACTTGGATCTGCTTGCTCTCTTTGAGATAGAAAATGCCTATGTTCATTGTAAGAAATCAATGAAAACGTATTAAGGAACTCAACTCCATCTCAAATCTTTTTTAACTAATCTGATCTAGTCAGTGGTTTTCTGGAATTCAAAACATTTTAAACTAAGCATGATATATATATTTTTCTGAAATGTCAAAAGTTTTGAGGAAGGTGCAACACAATTGTAAAATGACCACTGAAACATATATTGATGCAGTCTAGTGTAGCTACTGATTTCATGACCATCAAGGCCATGCACAACTCTGGACCAGCCTTAATCAACCACCGTCTTCGATTCTACACACTCTCCAGACACCTCTGCTCCACCTCCCTCACACTGGATCATACACCCCGCATAAGATGCAGCAGATCAGTAGGACATTCTTTCTCCTACCTCACAGCCAGAGCCTGTCACGACCTCCCCCTCTTCTCAGGACCTCGACCACGCTTCAGGAGTTCTGAGGGTTGCTAAAAACCTGGCTATTCAACTGAGACCCTTGACCCTGCCAGTGCCTGTATTGTATACCCCCAAGGGTGACAAGTTGTGCTCTACAAGTCAATTGATTGATTGATTGATTGATTGACTATGGTGTATCAAGATTGTACAATTCAGATAATCTTCTAAATTTGGGATCATTTACTTTCTCATGGTGGCTCCATTTAATAGTACTTGGGGGTATGTGTGAGTGCTTGTTGACAGTCCTATATCATTTATTCAACAAATATTTTCGTATGAATAATTTCTGTATTCAATACAGAAATGTTTGTATGCTTTGGCATATATAATGAGCTATATTTGTATATGCACTACTTAATAAATAATTGCTGATTGCGTAATTTGTTCAGAACAACTTTCTAATTCTTGCAAATTTCAGCTTCTCTAAATCCTTAAAATCACAACCTGATATGTGTGTGATATTCTGATTTTGATTCTTTTTGAGAGCGAAATTCTCTTTATTGCTCCAAAATATTAGCAATTCCTAATTTAGAGGGCTTGATTTTGAAAATCATATAAATAATCTTATTTTTTTTTTTTTTACCAATGGTGATCATGAAACTATGGGTGCCTGCATCAAAGAGGTTCTATTTTTGTGAATGAAAATGAAGGTCTGACAGTGTTGGTTTGGTGTGATGCATAATGTGAAATGTATGTGGGTATATAATGATCAATAGATGTTTTCAGGCGATTGCATAATGGTCTCGACCACAGCCGGGAGGTAGTAAAAAAAGTTGGTTATAGTTAATGGTAAAGAGGTGAGTAAAAAGTGATTGAAACTGTGGGAGGTCCAATCATTCTTTTTTACAAAAGTGACCTCATGACTCCATGCAGGAATCTGTATTTAGGATCAACAAAAGTGGCAAAAAACAATGAGAGCTACCAACGATTAGTTCGATAATCGGTGGCAGGCATAGTGGTCAAGTTTGTACTGGCCTATGGAGCAATCAGCCAATGCCCAATGGGTTGGTCTGATAGATCAGTGTGTGGGTCGGTTTTTTAGTAGTTTGTGGGCCTGTTTTATGGCAAGGTGGCTCGGTTTTTACTTTTACTGCTGATGTCCTTGATATCACGAACCTCGCCTGCAACAAACAAAAATGCATACAGCCTCATATATCTTGCAAAATATCCACACAGCGTGTCTTTAAAAGTTCAGTATTGGCCTTTTTTGCAAAAGTGGTAGTTTTTTTTAGATATCTGGTTGGCTACTGGAGGCCACTTTTTCTTAGGTGTCCAGACCTATTTTTAGTTCCAGTCTGACCGTGATGATAGTTAAGGGACGAAGTGTCACCAGAATTGTGGTGCTGTAGATAAATAGACAGATACCACAGGAAGTCAAAAGACTAATGACAGTTATTAAGCTCAGTAAAGAACTGATGCAGATAGTGTCATCTTGTTACCCTCTCAAGAGATCCACTGAATGGTTCAGATGTATAGTTAGAGCTTAACACAAAAGGAGGGAATTCTGTAGGTCTCTTCCACTCTCATAGCATTGATCTATTATTGGGTTCAGACACATCATTCTGGAGAAGGGGCAGTCAATGCATCTCATTCCACTAGATGAGGTGCATGATCTTTCTCACTTCACTCCTAATGGAAAACAAAACCAATGGGCTGTCGGCTGTCTTGTTGGAAGTTGTCAGACTTAAAATTAGCTTGGACAATTGTGAACATATTAACACTGAATGCAATCAATGTACAGGGTAACAATTTTAGATTTGTTTTTTTTAATTACATTGTAAAGATGCTTATAAATATCTTCACCTCCAACTAAAGAACAGTGAGGGATCAAATCAGTATCTGAACAAATTGTGTACCAACAAACAAGTCTCCACAGTTTCATTCATTGAAAACAAATAAAACACTGTTCTTCTCATACAAGTCAAACAATACACTCAATTCAAGCTTATTCTAGCTAAACCCAGTACATCGTCGTTTGTGAACATTAAACCTGCCCCCCTCCTATTATGCTTTGATTACCAAGAATAATTTGTTTCTACAGAGGTACCCAACCTTCTGATGTGATCATCTTCTTGGCTCCAAGTTGTAATGTTCAGCATTTTTATATAATTGGGGCAGATGAGTACTCGAAACACCCTTCCAAAAAAAGTATTAGCGGGCCCGGACCACTCCAATGTGCACACCTCATTGCTCTTTGTTTATCATTGTTTTCTCTATCCCCAGAAGTTCCCAAAGGTGATATAGTTATGTCCTATATTCTAGGATTGTGTCTTTCCCTCATAAAAATATAAGAAGAAGATGTGCCTAAACTGACACAATTGTCAAACCAGTAATTGACTCAAATGGAAGAACAACTAATTTCCACCGGAGATTTGCTACTTAATAGCTATTTATTCATTTTAAATGGAAAAAATGCAATACATTAATTCTTGGCAAATTACATACATTAAATAAAGATGAATTGGACACCACACAATAGAAAATAATACATACACATTTACACTAGTCAGACATATCACAGTCATTCAATTCACATGCATACATTCATACAAGACCCGACACACCCTAGAATAACGGATGTGCCAGTGTGATAAAGTGAAACAAAAGTAGGATTGCTCTGTAAATCAAACAAATGTTACAAAAAGAAACAATACACTCTGATCATTTAGTATCAATAAAAATTGTCAACACAAATTTCATTGGCAATGTGTACAATAAAACTCGAGTGAAGTATCACTCAACACTTGGGTTTATATTAGAGCAACTCCTTAGACAGAGGCCTACGTGTTTCGAATCCCTACAGATCACAGATGGGATTCTCCTCAGGGCCAGCAAGTTTCTGAAAAACAGAAAATAAATTCTAAATATCAGCCTATTCCGAGTGTTTAAGAAAACAAATGGGTGGAGGCCACCACTATTCCACACAGCTTACCCTTCTGGTATGTGGGGCGACACAAAGGTGTTGTGTGACAGAGTTCTGTAAGGATAGAAAAAGAAGATGGAGAAAGATAATTTAGACTTGCTCTACAACGAGAGGGTCAGTGCACTAAATTGAGGGGGAGTCACAAATTACCTATCAGTAGAACCAGTGAGTCCACGGTGAAGCCGTCTATTTTTTGTAAAGAGCGGGGGACCGGAGACAATCTTTTAATGAAGAAGGTGGTTGAAAATGAATCGGCGGGCAGCTTGTTTTCTTGCTAAAAGCAGGAGACAAATGTTTCAGTCAAAGTCTGAAAGTCAAGGGTGAGGTGACCTCTAATAAACGAGGGTGAAACATCCATATGTCTTACCGGAGAAACGTAGCAGATCAGTCCGAAAATGTTGGTCCTTTATTTGAATTCACGGAACCAAGGTGCTCGATTTTACATCGTTTGTAGTAAACGGTTCCTAAAATGGCAATTAAACATTGCTTAGCCATGATGTTAACTGTAATGCGAGAAATAAAGGAACTTAAGCTAGTTGACGGTGTACCTAGTTGGAGTGGTCCGAAGCGCTTACTCGGTTGACATGCGCAGAAGCAAGGGTTTTTTAGAAGCTGACGGATCACAAGCTACGTGATAAACTGTAGGTGTCTAAAACGGGACATAGAAGACACGCAATAGAAATGGAAGTTATCCAAACCATTGAGGAAAGAAACATCTGTTCTAAGACCGACGAATAGGTATCTTACCGAGGAAAAGGCGTCTCGAGCCGCATATGCCGACCAGCGTTCTCTGGCAGCGTCAATGGAGCACTATTCTCCCGCGCAGGCGCAGTGGAAAAATGCCAATATCCTATGGAGTCACTCGGTTATATGCAACTGAATATAGTGAAACCGCCCATAGGCGGGGGAGGTATTGGAAATACTTAAAGACACAGCGTGTCTTATATATTTATAACATACAGGGAACTCAAGTCTTAAGCCCAAATACAAGGCAGTTCTCCTGGGTAACGGCTACCAAAGTAGCGGGGGGGTGTTTCAGAGTTTATAGATCTCAGACAATTCATTTAGACCTATAAAGGCAGTATTGAATTTAACAATGAGGAGTGCTTCCCTTTTAGATAGTTTAGAATCCCAGTCTCCTCCACGGGGATCACGTTCCACTTTTGAAATAATGGTCCATTTCAAATCTTTAATCTGGTGATTTAGTCTATTCCAATGGTTGACCAGGGGTGCTGTCTCAACTCGATTCTTTAGCCTAGACTTATGCTGGGAAATTCTCTGGCGGACCTCCTGGTTAGTTTTTCCAATGTATAGGAGTCCACATGGACATAGGACTCCATAAATGACATATTTGGACTTGCAATTACTAAATGTTCCGTGTTTCAACGAAACACCTTTGTGTTGAAACAGAGAGCCCTCTATTGTTGTATCACAACACAGACAGGTCCCACATTTATGGTGTCCTGTGATAGGGGTTAAACCCATCATTTGACAAATAGATAGAGGGGCTTCCTTGGTGGTCGCAGCTCTCACCACGTCATTGGCGATACTATTCTCTTTCTTAAACGCGAAAAGGGGAGGCTGGTTGAGGCTCTCGTCTAGGTTTTTTACCAGGTGTCAATTCTGTCCAATTACTTTTTTTAATTGATTGGCATTGGGGCAATAAGTTGTTACACATACCTGGCATTTTAGCTGCGGTTTGTAACGTCGCTCTAGGAGAGTTTCCCTTGGTGTCCAGCGTGCCCTTTTCATTGAATTATGTACCAGTTATTTGGGGTATCCTCGGTCACATAGTTTAGACACCAGGTTGGTGGCATGAAACTTATAGTCTTCGTTGGATGTGCAATTTCTACGCACTCGAAGAAATTGACCGTATGGTAAATTCTCTCTAAGGCTCCTCGGATGGTTAGTAATTTGCCCTTAGATGGAAACACTTCTACATCCAAAAAGGATATTCCTTTATCAGAGAGTGACATGCTGAACTTGATGTCTGCAGCTCGTGCATTGAGCCAGTCATAGAAGAGTATAAGTTCATCTTCTCCACCTTTCCAAACCATAAACACGTCATCTATGAAGCTCCTGCAAAAATCCAATTAGAGATGTTCTATCTATGCAGCTTCTCTGGTGTGTGGTTTCACAGCTGGTTATTTTCACTTGTGCTTCTTGGCCATGGTTACTTTATGAGGATCGCCTGGCTCTCTTATACATATATTGCTCCATGCAATATATAAGAGATCCAGGTGATGGTGTCAGTGAACACCCTGCCTATTGCAACCTCCCACCTTGTCTTTTGCTCTGATTTACCTAGGAGATCTGCATGTGGGAATATGTGGAATATCTTACAGAGTAGACATTTGTTTCCTTTATTGTAAGCAACATTTCTCCAAATTAGTTAGGGATCTAGACACATATGCAAACCCTCCAGGAATTCGTGATTTGCAAACAAATCGCAAAATCGCCAGTTTTGTAAAAATGCTGCAATACTCGATTCTCACAAAACTGCCCACGAAATTTAGAAAATGGGATCTATGCGACAATATCCTTGGGGGACTGTATATGGTTTTATCAATAGTGCAGGATTCAATGTCTTATTTGTAATTAGTGCATTTTCTCCTTTTCTGGTAACCCGTTGTCGTGATTTGCTCAAAGCATTTCTTCCGGAGAGGTTAAACGAGCTTCCCAGGCCTTTACACCCATGGATACGCCAGTTGGAATAATCATCCCCATCACCCACCGTAGAGAAATTGGAGTTATTTTAGTCGGAGTAAACATTGATGTTAGGGGCATATTATCAAGAACGGCGTTAAAATTATCGCCGGTTTAGCAGCAGAAAACTGCCGCTAAAGCGGCGATAATAGGCTTGATGATATGCCCTGGAGAATTCCAATTGAAGCCCATGTTCACACCAGAACATGGACCATTGACAGGTTAAGGGCTGCCAAGTTCCTAAGTACTTTTGACATGAGATCAGGGCACTGGTAGATTACCCTAACTGGGGGTGTTAAGGAGAGGGCATTCTCCCTCCAGGGGGACATTTCCAATTCTGGGTAAAGTCTTTGGATTAGTGAATGCCTCTGCCATCTTCCACAGGTTGGTAAACTGGGTCCTGGCTAGTTTGGAGTAATTTAGTGCCGCCTATCTATAAGACATTGCAGACTTCAGCTCCAGCTGGGAAGACCTCATTCCCCACCTCAAAGAAGTTCTCCAGGCCCTGCAACAGGTAGGCTTAACTATCAAGGCAAGTAAGTGCCAGAAAGGGCAGGGTTCTGTGGTGTACCTGAACCTCCAAGTTGGCGGAGGTCACATGCAGCCTCTTCAATCCAAAATTAAGACCATATTGACCCGGGAGCCTCCCAGGACCCAGACAAAGGTGAGAGAATTATTGGGCCTCACAGGTTACTGCGAGATGTTTGTAAAAGGGTATGGGAGCATTGTATACCCATAACTCAAATTACATCCGAGAAGCAACTCAGAAAGGTAATCTGGGAAGAGGTTGTCAAAAAGGATTTTGACACCCCAGAAGGAGGTCATGTTCTCTACACTAGTCCTCAAGACACCCAACTTCAGAAAGGAAATTGTGAACAGACAAACAAAATGCTGGAGAGCATTGCATTGGGGAAGTTCTCTGTCAGCCTAATGAAGAGGGCCCAGATCAACCTGTAGCCTACATCAGCTTACATCAACAACCCATGGAGCAGAGATGGTAGGCTGTTGAGGTACAATCATTTGCAGTGTTCCAATCTCTGAAGAACTGAGGCCACCCAGTTTTTGCTACTCAATTCTAGGTGCAGACAGACAGCAGCACTCTTAGATGACTCATGCAAATGTAGGGAACAATACAAAACTGTTTAGGTGGTCCATTTCCCTACAGGGTATGGACTTCACAATGGAACACCGCCCTCAGACTGAACCCGCCAATGCTGATGGTTGTCCCAGCTTTTTCTGGCTTAGTAATGAGAACTCCCATGATGGTGAGTAGCTCTCCCCTGCTTTCTGCTGCGGGGGACCCTTGTAGGAAATCACTATCTTTTGCGTGATGACCCGCCAGATTTAGAACTCTGTGCACGTTATCCCTGCTAACAGGTTGTAAAGTATCTGTGCTCCCCCTTTTAACATGGTCAAGATGGCATTCTCCTAATTGGCATATTTAACTTGCCTATGAGTCCCTATTAAGTTTTATAAAATGTGCCCAGGACCTGGAAATTAAATGGTGCTAGTTAACTGCAGCACCTATTGTTACATCCACTAAAGTGATAGTGAAAACATGACTTCTAGCCTATTATTGTAGCTTAAGTGTAGCAAAGAAAAACATGCATTGCGACCTGTCAAAGTAAACCCCTTTTGGCCAGTAAAAACATGCATTTTAATTATTAATATGTCATCCCTGTATAGGCCTAGTAGCCCACAAGGCAGGACGCATGGTATTTTAAAGTAGGCAGCATAGACATCCAAAGTTAGTATATCCTTACAGTTATTAGCCCCCAAAAGCTATTTTCGTTGTAGGAAGGCTGGCTGGCTGGCCAAAGAGAAACACGGGAAGCAATATTAAACACAAATACTGTTTCTCTCAAGAGGAACTAGTTACAAAATGTAAGCACTGTTTTTAATAGTTCTTAAAAATCCAATGCAATGGTAAAGTCAGATTTTTAATAAATATTAACTATAAGTGACATTTAGAAAGTCACTCTCTAACTTTCTGATCTGTCAGCCATCTAACTAGCATAATCTTCTGCCAGCTGTCAGTGTATGCTCAGCTTTGAATTGGTGTGAAAAAGATGTGAAATGCCTCCAAGGAGCAATCAATAGGCTGACCTGAATGAGCGGAGTACTCCACAGACAATGCATGATGGGGTTTTTTTGTCTCCTTTTCACAGCAAAGTGTCAGATCCTCCTTGACAGATCTCTTGGGCCACATGTAACACTTGGGACACACAGGAAAGGGAGAGAACAGGCTGCTTAGACAATTTTTGTGTATCTACTGTCTGGCTGCTCGAGGGCATAGCTTTTGTCCTACCAGATGTCTGTCTCTGGCTTTGTTGTGGGTACAGTGCTTGCTTCAAACTGGATTTTCATTTTGGATGTGGTAGGAAACTAAGACCATAATTAAGGCTCCCAGCTATCCATTTTTATTGATTGTTACAGGTAAATACATACAGAAAACAATGTGTTTCCTATCTGTATGCATTTTTAAAAGTGGAAAAATATAAAACAATTGTGCTTCTTGTAAGTAACTCTCCATCATAAATACAAAGAAGAGAGCCAAAAAAAATATAGCTGAATACAGACAGAAATGTTAGAAAAATAAATACCAATAAACCGGGAACCCTAACCATAATACACTCCCCCACATACATTCCCAGACCTCGGAGACCAAGTTTAGCGTGGCCAAAGACTTTCACCATTTTGAAGATGCTCTGAGACATGGCATTTTAGACCTGTTTATAGTAAGGCAAACAGGAACTAGTGAAAAAGTGGGTAGGGTTGTCCCCAGGAAGGATTATCCCATTGATTAGGGCGTACTGAGAAGTCATTATCTCACCAGCTAGTGCCATGCATAAATGTTGCACCTCCAGGAAGCAATATCTAGACTTGGCATAAGATCAGAAGAGGACTGGACTTGTGTTGTATTTTATTACCTATGTAGGTTGGGGATGTTTCTGCATGCATTAGTTAAGGTCTGGTAGTATGAGGTAGAGGAATTCTAGAATGGAATATGAGGGGCTGGGCATAGAAAACCAGTACTTGGTCTTTGACTACTGCGAAGGGTACTGTGGTGTTGAATAAACCTTTTGTTTGAATGTAATACCTTTTTGGCATTGGATTGAATATAACAAATTGCTGTGTTTAACCTGAAAGGAATCCTGAAGGACTAGACCTGCTCCCTCTTATAATTAAGAGAAAGAAGAGAACTCCAAGAGTCAGTAGGCTGACCTCTGTGGCTAAAGGGAGTGACAAGCTGCAAGAGTCCTTTTCCTGGAAGTACCCAGCTGACCATTGGCAACTGGACCTAGACTGGACCCTGCTGTTAGCCTCTGCCTGACTCCCTGTAAGTCCATACATGCCTCCCCTAAAGTCTTGGATGGGTGGGGGGGGGCTTTAGAAGTGTACTCCTGTGGTTGACTGTGGCTTTAAAGAATAAGGCCTGATTTAGAGTTCGGTGGAGAGGTTAGTATGTTTCAATGGCAACAGAGCACCCTCTCTACCGAACTGAAGGTCCACCCGTTGCATTTAGAGTTGGGAAGACTTTCATTATGTCGTTGGCAGAGACCACTCCTACTCCGCCACCAATATAAACTTCCGACAGCCCAATAGATTAAGGGCTGTCGAGGTTTGGCCATGTGCCGCTCACTCTACTTAGTGTGGGTGAACACTGTCGGCCACCACCAGGTAAAACCTGGCTGTAAAGAGCAATGAAAACTGCAAAATGTCCCTCTTGCCATGTTAGAAAACCCCCATAGCGAGTGGAGCATTGCTTTTTTATTTTCCAAAACAATTTCCCGCTTTGTTTTTTTTAAATAAAAAAATAGCACCCTCATCATGTTGACGGAGCAGTCCATCAAACTTACATTGACAGGAACTGCCATGATGGAGGTTCCCGCCAATTCGAGAGATGCCCAGTGGGCCAGAGGACATCTCATACTTTTGCAGGCAGTTAATCAGTCAGGGCGATGGAGTACCCTAAGTCAGAAAATAAAATCACTGACAGGGATGAACCTGGTTGGTGTATCCGACCCCTGCTCCAACGCGAAATTGCACTTATGTTCCAGTCTACCCTGACCATAGACTATTGTTGGTGCTTTGTGCTTTTTGGGACTATTTTCTCCATTAAGGATTTTTTGTCATTTTGTTGCTATTTTGTTAATTAAATTTTACTCATTTTTCTCATTTGTTTTGAAGTTTATATTGTTTTGCTTTATGACTTTATAACTGTTTTGATTTTGCATAATTACCAGGGGTTTGAGCTCAGATTACTTTAGTGACTTTACGGGATCACTCTGAAAAGTGTTGTAATTCTTCCTTGAGGTGGGAAGTCACCCACCCCAATTTCTTCCATGTCATCATTGAGTATCCTCACAAATTGTAGTCAGAATGGCCATGTAGTTAGCCTTCACAGTGTTGGGCATGTCAGCAGGCAAGGTTATCGCCAGGTAGATGATGGACTAGGGAGCCCATATGAATGAGAATTGCATATTCGAGCCTCTGTATATGGTTTTGCTTGTAATTGTGGTTAATACTAATGATTTTTATAGGCTCAGGCAAAGGACAGAGACCTCTCCAAATCCTTCAGTTTCGCTAATGAGTGCCCGTAAAGATATGATTGGATCCGTAAAGGCTGCCCACGTATCATCGGTATACATGTTTATCTTGTTTACTGTTGGTCTAATCTGCACCCCTTTTATATTTTGGTTATTTCTTGCTGCCACCCCATTGGTTCCATGTACAGTGTGAATAATAATGGTGAGAAGGGGCATCCTTTCCTCATACCCCCTTGGATAGATAATTGCTGGTAACATAAGCCATTAACCCATGCTCTAGCAATTGGGATTGCTTAACCAGTACAAAGCCAAACCTAAACGTTCATCCTAAAACCTAATCTCGAAAGGGTGTCTTACAAGTATTGCCAGTGCATCTTATTGAAGGCCTTCTCTGCATACATATCCAGGAGCAAGCCGATTTTTCTACACCTTTTGATTTTGTCAATGATGTGCATGGGTCTCTCCCAATAAAATCCACAACTTCTACTCTGGACAAATATTGGCTGTTCTGGATCTACCTGTCTCAGCATAAGCGGGTGCAGCTTATGGGCAAGGTTGCCTGTGAAGACTTTACTATCTGCATTCAATAATGAAATGGGCCGGTAGGAGGCACATTGGCTGTAGTCTTTGCCAGCTTTCGTTATTACTGAAAAAGAGACTCTAACATCAACTTTATCTGTGCACCTTTCTCCTCAAATTGGCTACATACACACACTAGAACTGGGGGGACAGTTTCTCAGAAAGTTTTGCAATAAAGGAGAGTATACCAGTCTAGGACCACTGCCTTGTCTATTTGTAATCTAGAAATACAGGAGATTACTTCCTTATATATCACATGTTGTTCAAGTGAATCTCTGTAAGCTTGTGGGAGTATGGGGATGGTTGTGCCCCTAAATATTGCATTACTTTTTCTGTTGGCTTAAGGCCTGTCTTTTAAAGTCCTTCATAGAAGTCCCTAAATTCCGGAGCTATTGATGTGCTCACCCTGTCAACAAGGGAGTCCCTCAAGGCTCAGTGCTCTCTCCACAATTATTTATCATTTACATTGAACCTCTCACCAAACTACTCAAAGAAGCCAACATCTGTTTCCATCTTTACGCAGTCGATACTCAGATATATCTGGAAACCTCCTCCCTCAGTGACATTCAAAGACTCAATGATGTACTGAGAGATGTCCAACACTGGCTGTCATCGAATCAAATTAAACTAAACTCTGACAAAACTGAGATACTTCTCCTCTCGAACAAGGAGGAGTACCCTCAAATTGCTGAATGGCTAAAGGCTGTTGATGCGCTTAAAGGGAATCTCACCCTAGCTGACTCTGTCAAATCACTAGGCATCACATTAGACCCGAAACTGAACATGACCAAGCACATCAAGAATTTGGCCAAGAGCGCTTTCCTTAACCTTAAACTACTTACCAAAATAAAACCTTTCATTCCACCTACCGATCTTAAATAGGCCACTCGAACATTGGTGCTGTCAAGACTGGACTATGGGAACGCAGTCCTCTCAGGAATTGCAAAGTCACACCTAGCGCCCATCAAAACAACTCTGAATTTGACTGCCAGAATGGTCACCAGAATCAAGAAATGTGACCACATTTCCCCTACAATCAGAGAACTTAAGTGGCTCCCAGCCGAAATGCAGGTTACCTTCAGAATAGCCTGCCTCACGCATAAAGCCCTACACACCGGTAAACCTGAATATCTGGCGGCTAAACTAAAAAAAGCCGGTCAGGCCAGGAACCTCAGAAGTTCAAACTCCCTCCTACTCATCCCGCCAAAAAACTCAAAAACAAAAAACTGCGGCTCGATCCTTCGCCGGAAGCGCGCCCAAAATATGGAACTCCATTCTCCCTCACATCAGAACCATTCCCTCTTTTGTAAAATTCAAAAGCCAACTCAAAATCCTGTTCCTCAACTGCTCCTTAGGGAGTCGATAGGAGCAATCGGAGCGGGGTAATTATCACCTCGCACTGCTCCAACATTATGTTCTCAGACTAAGAAACAGATGACCCATAACTTCGAAGCAGACCACTCAACCAGCGTCCTGCAATGTTAATGCATCTTTCTTTTGTCTTGTATGTTGTGAATATATGCAATGTATCTTTTGTAAAGCGTTCTGATACCCTCGGGTCAGGCCTATAAAACTTCTTAAATGAAAATAAATAATTAAATAAACGTGTCTTCAGAGAAGGTTAAACATGACTTCCCATTTATTTCCATGTTATGATCTTGTACCACAAGCCTATGAGTTTGTATGTGAGCAGCTTCCCTGCCTTATCTCCTCCTGTGCAGCATCCTTACCTGGTGTACAACAGGACTCCTATCAATGCCCAGCATTTTTACCGACACTCTGGTTGCTGTCAGCTGATGTCGCTACTTGTTTTAGCTCAGAGTTCAATTCCTCTTTGTTTTTCATCCTCTCTTATTCATGTTTGCAGATATGGCTATCAGAGTGTTCCTCATCACTGATTTTAATGCATTCCTTTGCACAGCTATTGGGGTGCATTCTTGTTGTTCTCTTGTAAATAGTTTAAGATTATCATAAATTCAGATACTTTGTGAGTGTTGCATAAGGTACTATCTTGTAACCTGCACTGATTTGCCTGATGTAGACTGTGGTGAATGAAAAACTTAATGCGAATGAATGCATGATCTGAGATAGAGATAATGCCTTTCTCTGCCCTGGAGACCAGGTCTACAATCAGATGGGTACCAAGGAAATGAACTAAACTCTCACACATTCTGTGGAAGGTTATACAGAAAGTGCCATTCCTAGTAATGGGATGACGTGAGCTTTATGAATCGATTAGCCCTATTCCCAAAAGCCAGTCACCACCCCTTGACGGCTCCATCCAGCCTTACTCTTTGGGCTAATCTAGCTATTATGCCTCACACCCCATGAAGACTGCCTAATAAGGAGAATGCGAGATTTTAGAGATGGTTCTTTAAAGAAACTATTCCCACCCGTTCTTTGATGTAAATAGATTGGCCAGAGTGAAGGTGACTGCCCCCAAAGTAATATGGAGACTGATGGCTCAGCCCTTCTCCTCCATGCCTTTCTTTAATGCCACCATTTTAAAGACGTGTGCTAGTAGAATGGCTAGCCCACTTTTTTTGGAACTCATGGACAGGTGCTACGATGAGACACTCTTTAATCTCATCCTGAGCAAGCCTGTCACCAGGACCTATGTTTACTGGATGAGATATATCTTATGGCCTTTTCCGTGAAGCAGAGGTGTTCAGACCCCTAACTTTAAGCTTGCTGTTTTTGAGCTAGCTTGGCCCAGTGTAGGCAAGCTGTATTGTCAGCAGGTTCCCTGTACCGTGGGTGGTATCGTTCAGGTTAAGTGAGCTACAAATATTTTGCTGGTATCATTGTTGTAGGATGTGGCATGATCATGATTGAATAACCTCTACTTTTCATATGAGCCTCACCAAGTAGCAATAAACATTTAAACTACAACCTGCCAAATAATTGCATATGGTAAACATTCAAATGTTCACCTGGAGGTAAAGGTGAACTAGATATATTTTGGTTCTAGCTCCCCCACTCGCTCCTGACCTCCCTCTTCCGAGCCTCTCTTAAATCTACCTCACATTTTCTTGTCCTCTACCTGGTGAGTTCTACACTACGTGTTGGTGAGAGATCATGTGGATGTGCAGCACTGCTTCTCTTGTTGGTCAGCTTAATAATATTGGCCTTGCTTGTCCAATGTTGGTCTTTGTTCTCTTACTATTTCCACCACGTCACGTTGAGCATTTCTTCCCCTGACGGAGATTGTCCTCCATTTGTTCTTCGTCAGGGCTCTGTGCCCTTCTGGGTTGTTCCCCTTCAAACCGAGGATTTGCTTGGCTGATGTTAGGGAGTAGACATAGATACATTTTATTCCCTTACATTTTGTTCCCATCAAACATGATTCCTCCCTTAGCTTTTTCACGCTTCACGCTTCATGATGTCTTCAAGTCTTGTACATATGTAAGAATGTTAGTAAACTATATGCTCACTACCTTGCTCCTCCAACCCGGTGGGTTCTGTTGAGACCGAAGTCTATGCCAGGCTCATTGCATAGGCCATGTTTGAGGTCTAAGAGAGAAATCTCCTATATCCACTCCCTCCAACTTCGGTGAGACCCCTCTAATAATTATATTCAGTTATCTTGACTGATTTTCCAAGTCTTCCATGTGAGCTTGTAAGTCAACATTCTTGTCTTTGAGCTTTAATAGTTCTTGCTGCAAAACTTCCAGCTTATCTTCCTTGACAACTCCAAGGTTTTCTAATGAAGACACTCTCTGATCTAGTTCTGCCATGTTGTGTTTCTTTTTGTGTACCTCTGCTATTCAATCTCGCCTCAGGGTGGTAATTTGTTGGCTAAGTGTTCTGCATAAGTCTTCCATGAAGGTTCTTATGACAGGTGCTGCTTCTGCATAAACATTTGATTCATGACTGAGGGCTTGAGATGCTGGCTGGTTTTACATGAAGGGTCTATGTTTGCTTCTGACGCTTTTGGGAGCATTTCCTTAGTTCTGCTTACTTTTTGCAACCATGATGTCTCATGGGGATGTTCATCTGTTTTTCCTCTGTCCGATGGTACTTCTCTTTTGTTTGAATATGGTCTTGTGAACCCCTGTGACCACACATTCACAGGGACCCCCATCACTTGGTTGATCTGGCCACCTGCATCTATGTGGTTGGCTTCATGTGCTCCTCTGCTCTCATTGACCCTCTTAATGTTGCCCTAAAAAGTAGCCTGTAGGCACCTTGTTGATCTCTAAATTCCATTTGGGATTATTTTGGTCTTTGTGCAGGGGCTACCCTGCTTAATTAGTTGCCTCAATCTGGTGCCACCAAGACCCAACCCACTTCCCATTACAACCTGCCGCCATGTGGCTCTGGCTTGGGTGTCCTCTGTGTGTCAAAGGCATGGGATAATCCTCTTACCGGGTTGTCCAGGCCAGATAGTGGTTCTCCTGCACCTTTGTGCTTGTTGTGTCCTGTGTTTATGTGCATGAACACTCTAGTGGCCATTGGCAGACTTTCCAAGTATTAGGTAACCTGATGGGCGTGGCTGGGTGCAATTAATAAAGTTTGTGATGCAGTCTGTTTAGTTAACGTTTGCACTCTGAAAAATAAAGATGTGCACTACAGAGGTCCATGTGTGGCATTGTCATGTGCATGGTACTGCGCTGGGAAGGATGCTACAACTGCAACGACATAGAGGATCTGTAAACTGAAGAAACAAGAGTGCTCTCCCTGAGAGTATGCCAAAGTCCAGCAAACTGCTCATTCATGCTACGTGTCGAAGTGAAGGAGTTGACGGTTGGCATATGTGGAGTCAAAGCGCCTCTCCAGCCAGAGCAAGGCTTTCACAGGCGACAAATCCCCCAAGGAAAGTTCAGTCACAGTCAACCTGGAACATGCTGGTAAGACTAAAAGAAGAGGGACTGCGCCACAACATAACACATAGCCAGCATACATACATCACAATAGTGCTAATGGCAGCAACAACCTGGTACAGAGAAGCACAGAAGGCTGTGATAGCCAGGTGCACAAGCGCGCTAAAAGCAGAAGCATTTCCGATGCAGGAGGTTGAGAATGGAGATGACCATGTACAGGAGGCAAAACCGTGACTCACCGCCAAAGAAGATGTTGGCGACTCATGAACTCAGAGTGGGCACGATGAACTAGAGCTCAGCACACCGCTAGTGCCTGACGAAGGTGCCAGTCCAAACATGTGACTTTATAGTTCAAGTGGGCAGCCATCATAGCCAGAGTGGGCCATGCTCTCGTCAGAAGGAAGTACTACAGGTGGATATGATGCGCCATGTTCTTGAAACCACCACTTCCTATTGACACTGCCAAAAAGCTGAATATTGTGGCCAGATGGACTGTGTGGATTGAAACGTTTGATGATTTCATTGACGAGCTAGAATGGCCAGATGGCAAAAAATCATCAAATACTTAAAGAAACTTGCAGGTGACGGAGCAAAAGAAGTGATAAAGAAAATACCGCAAGTTGATGAAACATCTTACTGTCAGATGAAGGTGGCATTAGGAATCAAGTTCAATACAATGCCGAACATCGACTATGAAAGGTACATTTTCAACAATGTCAGACAGCAAGCTGGTAAATTGATGGAAGAGTTTGCTGAAAGACTTGAGACCCTCATCAAGCATTGTATATTCAATGAATTCAATGATGAAGAAGCCATCTGTCTCAGAGTCATTGATGGTTACCTTTCCGACTGATTCAGATGACGGATACTGCACAAGACACTCAGTCTGGAAAAAGTACTCATGACTGCTAGAGCAGAAGAACATGCAGATCAACAAGCTTACAATATGGTGGCTGGAGTAGCCCAGAGTGAATCAGCATTGAACAAAAAAAGTAGGTTGAGGCAAATGGTCTAGGGCCATGAAGTGATAAATTGTGTTTCTGATGCAAATTCTCTTTTTTGCACAAGGGTAAATGCCAGCCTAGTGACAAACATGCAAAGGCTGCAGGAAAGAAACCTATTTTGTAACAGTTTGTAAAGTGAAGGAGAAACTAAGTGTGTCATGAAGAGACGAGTAGATGGATGCCAGAAAGTTCCAGAAGCATTCTAGCCACTCCCACAATGCCATACTGAAGCATTGACTGAAGCAAGTGGAAACAGATCGTTATCTATTTTATTGTCCAACAGTTCAATGGCAGCATCATCGAGGGACGAAGAGAAAAATGGATGTGTGATGATGATGTCTGTCACATATCGATGTGCATGTAAGATTGGTTGCTTGCATGTAAAAACACAAGTATGAAAAGAATTACCACATGAAGAAACAAAGTTTGTTTGGACATTGTCCTAAAATCACACTCAAGGTGAATAGGCCTTTGCATGTTTGTCACTAGGCTGGCATTTACCTTTGTGCAAAAAAGAGAATTTGCATCAGAAACACAATTTATCACTTCATGGCACTAGACCATTTGCCTCAACCTACTTTTTTTGTTCAATGCTGATTCACTCTGGGCTACTCCAGCCACCATATTGTAAGCTTTTTGATCTGCATGTTCTTCTGCTCTAGCAGTCATGAGTACTTTTTCGGATACACTCGCCTGGAGGGGCGGCTCAGCACTGCACGTAGCGCTGCTTGGCAGCACCTTTCATTTTAAATTCCCGTTTTGTATTTGATTTATTTTTTTGTTCTTGTGACGTGGCTTTTTAATCTTTAGGATTCCTATTTCTTCTTTTTCTTTATTTTGTTTGTTGTCTGTGTTGGTGTTATGTTCTTTTATTCTGAGCCGCCTCGATAAAGCGCCGGGACACTCCTCGGAGTAGCTGTGCGCTATAGAAATAAATTTATAACATAACATAACATAGGTGCCCTACAACTTTCATTATAGACAGTGATGTATCGATATACAACATGCCGTCAGAAAAGTACAAAGAATTGTTGCTAATATCACTTCTCACACCATTAAGAACCAATGTGTATAACGTAAAGCTTCTACGCTCTTGCGGAGTAAGGGATCCTTTACCAGCATGATGACACAGCTGAATTGTGCCAAAGTCTTTGATCTGAACAAAAGTTACCATCACCTTGAACTGGAAGAAAACTGTAGGTACATTTCTACTTTTTCAATGCATATTGGTTTGTTCAGATATAAAAGACTCAGGGGCATATTAGCAAGAACCTCGTTAAAATTATCGCAGTTTTAGCGGCAGGAAACTGCTGCTAAAACGGCGATAATGGGCATGCAATATGCATTATAGAATTCCAATAGAAGTCCAAGTTAGATGCGCTGGACAAGTAACCTGGGCTTCTATTGGAATTCTATAACGCATATTAGCAAGCCCATTATCGCTGTTTTAGCAGCAGTTTCCTGCCGCTAAAACAGCGATAATTTTAACGAGGTTCTTGCTAACATGCCCCTCAGTTTTGGTGTGTCATCAGCTACAGAAACCTTTCAAGATGTAATTCATCGAGTAATTCAGCCTGTCACACATGCTTTTAACTACAGTGATGGAATACTGGTGTTTGGGGCTACAGGAAAGGAACATGACTAAGCACTCCCGCAAGTATGTCATCTGCTAGCTGATGCAGGTTTCACACTGAATGCTGAGAAGTGTGAACTTCACAAAAACAGACCGAAATCCTTTGGGCATATTTTCTCAAAGAAGAGGATGACTCCTGACCCCGAAAAGGTATTAGTGTTGTGAACTACTTGCCCTCCAGAAGATGTGACCATGCTGTGATCCTTCCTTGGCACGGCCAGCTACTGTTCAAGGTATATTCATGACTTTACCACTGTGTGTGCCCCTCTAAGAGAACTAACAAAGTGAGATGTTCAGTTTAAATGGGCATCTGAATGTGACCGAAGTTTCAAGAAAAAAAACCACGCATTTGAAACTGCAACTGAAATGGCTTACTTTGATCCAAAATTGCATACATACATTGTGGTATATGCAAGCCCAGTGGGGTTGGGGGTGATCCATGCCCAACGTAATAGACAACCCAATGCTCAGAGACACATTAAGGCCAATGCTAGCTGGAGTCTATCTCAGACTGAACATGCTTATTCTCAACTGGAGAAACAAATCTTAGCTGTAGTATGGGCGAGTAAACACTTCCATGTGTTTCTGTACGGAAAGCATTTCACCCTTGCCACAGATAATCAAGCATTGCTCACCATTTTCAGAAATCTGAAAGCCAAGATGCCCCTCATATTGAGAGGTAGGGGTTTGAGTCTGCAGGAATAAAATTACACTATTGTGCACAAATGGGGAAAGATCTAAACACTGCAGACTACTTTTCACGAGTGCCACTACAGCTACAGCGTCATAGGGCAACGTCCAAAGTGGTTTAGGCCGACATCAATCTAGTAAAGTCAAGTGTGCCTGCAGCTCTTTTTATTGAACATACCCTGACAGTTACCAATACTGACACAGACATGACATGTGTAAGTTCAAGGAAATCATTACGATCATGGAGGAAGCAGACCTCACCTCTTACCATAAATTCAAAACTGTTTGTGAAGAACTTACTGTTACACATGATGGTGTCATACTATGAGGGACAAGAATAACTATCCCTGAAATCCTGAGGCAGCATGTGATTGAACTGGCACATGAAGGTCATTGTGGCATTGCCGCAACTAAAAGAGCCCTCAAGGATTGAGTATGGTGCCCGCATTTTGATGAACGAGCTGTAAGGGAGCTTAAAGCCTGTCATCTACGCAACTGCCAATCTCCTAAAACAACTCAGCCCCCATTGAACATGTCTGATCTACTTGAGCAGGCTTTGGAGAGGATTGCCGTTGACTTCTTCAGACCTCTCAACAATGGACATCATCTCATGGTAGTTGTCAATGAGTACTCACATTTTCCTCTAGTGGAAGACTTATCATCAACCACACATGATAGAGTCATTGAAAGCCTTGATGACATTTTCACAACATGGGGTGTTCCCTCCATTCTCAAATCTGACAATGGTCTACCTCTCAATAGCAGAGAGTTTAAAGCTTTCTTAATCGTTTGAACGGATCACTGACAGAATAAGGAGGAGAAGAATATCGACCTACCTCATTATTGAGGTAAAAATATCGGGTGACAAATTGTCGACTTCCTATCTATAAAAAGGTAAGTACAAAAATATTGAATCCTAAATATCATTGTTAATAATATAGTTTGCTAAAATATCGACTTTTTAAATGTCTTAAAAGTAATATAAAATTAATGAAATAATAAATATAATTAAGTAAAACATACTTAAAAATAATTTTAAAAGATTACAATTAATAAATAATAAATGTAATGTAAAAAAAGTAAACATGCATATTTAATTTTTATATACATATACTAACCTAATAATATTAAAGAATAATTAATATTTGTTATTGTAAAATATTTAAAACATAATTTAAAATATATTTACATATATATAAATAAACCTATACTAGCAATATAAAAATACATTATATATTATAAGATAAAACATTCAAAAAAGTTTTATTTAAAAATAATATTTTACACTACAATAAATATAACAATACTGAAAACGTTGCATAGCGTAGGGGATAAAATTACTATTCCCACTCCAGCGAGTGGAACAGTAGGGAAAATGTTGGATAGCGGGTGGGTAAAAATTACTATTCCCACTCCAGCGAGTTCAACAGTAGGGAAAGTTTTGGATAGCGGGAGGGTAAAAACTACTATACCCACCCCAGCGAGTGCGACAGTAGAGAAGGTGTTGGATAGCGGGTGGGTAACAATTACTATTCCCACTCCAGGGAGTGCAACAGTAGGGAAAGTGTTGGATAGCGGGAGGGTAAAAATTACTGTTCTCACTCCAGCGAGTGCAACAGTAGGGAAAGTGTTGGATAGCGGGTAGGTAAAAATTACTATTTCAACTCCAGTGAGTGCAACAGTAGGCAAAGTGCTGGAAAGCGGAAGGGTAACAATTGCTATTCCTACTCCAATTAATGCAACAGTAGGGAAAGTGTTGGAAAGCGGGTGGGAATTTTTCAAAATTAATTTACCTCCCACCCTTTCCCCCTATAAACATCACCTACAATATTGTAAAATATTAATAAATTAACATATTTATTAATAATGAATTCAGTAACTAATAACAATTAACAATCAGAAGAATAACCATCATATCTAAATTAATTCACACAATTAACACTATAAAATAACTTTTAATAAATATATAAAAAATAATAAAAATGACATTAAAATGATACTACTTCCCACCCTACTCCCCTATCAACCCTCAGCCTGCTCTTAAAAATAGTACACAATTAACATATTTATAAATGAATTATTCATAATTGATATCTAATTAATTACTCATTAATAAAATTAATAACACAATTGACATAATTACCAATTAATTATGTATTGTTATTGATACATTTATGATTTATTACTAATAAATTACTTACCTAAATTAACAATATAAATTATTATATACTAAATTGTTAATAATAAAATAATGAATTAATTAATTTCAACTAAATTACTTCCCACCCTATTACCCTAAAAAACCCACAACCCGCTATAGTATAAAATTGTGCAAAAAGTAATGAACCTATAATTAATTAATTCTAAATATTTCTTAAAAAAATATATTATAATTCAGTTAGTTCCCACCCTATCCCCCTATAAACCCACAACCCGCTGCGGAATTAAATTACGCAAAAATTAATTAACATAAAATTCATTACTTTAATAAATTTCAACCACACATTACAAAATATATACATACTTTGAACACAAATGCTAACATACAAAACACCCCAAAAAAATTATGTTATTAACAAAAGCATTTTGATAATTGATGTTCCTAACTTCGATATTATTTAAATCGATATTTCCTACCTTCATGTCGATATTCTTAACCATTATATTTTTGCAAGTCGATATCCTGTCCACTCGATATTAAAAACTCGATATTTTGTCTATTCGATATTTTGAATTCTATATTATGACTAGTTATCATTTGAACATAAAACATTAGAAAAGTGCACCTCTCCAGCCACAGGCAAATGGTGTCGCTGAACGATTTATGAGTACTTTGAAAAGGGTGGTTCCACGTGCTGCACTGAAAGGCATCGACCTCAAGTCTGCTCTGAATCCAGCCCTTTGTGCCTACCATTCCATACTCATTCCACAACACGAGAATGTCCGGCCACCTTGCCGTTTGGGAGAGCTGTTGGAACAAAGATACCTCAATGGACCACCAGTCAGTCAATAGACCCTGATCAGATTCGTGTCACTGAAACCTCTTGCAAATGCAAAATGAAGGCCTATGCTAACAAGTGCTGACATACTCGAAATACAGTCTTTAAGTAAAAGAAATATGGTAACTGCCCAACAACCTGAAAAATCCATAACAAGTGACTCATCACACTTTAAGCCTTTTCCTCCATGTTCATCAGCTCAAGACCTTGAAAGTGAGGCAAGCCAACCCGAGTGCCCTAGTCAAGCATCCAACACTTCTCTAGGGAGATGTCAGATGAAGACGCCCCTCCTCTATCTCATACAACTAGATCTGAAAGGCTGATGCGAGCACCTCAATGATTCATAAAGGAGTTGTAATGTGTATATGTGTATATATTTGTTCTTACTTTTTATTTAACAACGAGGGAGATGCTGTGTCCTGTGTTTATGTGCATGAAGACTCTAGTAGCCCTCAGCAAACTCCTCCCAAGTATTACATATTCTGATGTGTGTGACTGGTGGTGGTTAATAAAGTTTGTGACTCAATGCGCTCAGTTAACAGTTGCAGTCTGAAAAAAAAGAAGTGCACTACAGAGCTCCATGTGTGGCATGGTCATTGTTATCCTGCTGGGCTGGGGTGGACACTGCTGTGTTAAGTAGTTTCTCGCTCTGCTCTTGAGTAAAAGACCCTGCCTTGGTTTCTGCTCAGGTACGGTGCAAGTGTTAGCTGTCTGTCCACACTGGAGGCACTGCTGCACTGTGCCACTCCAAGGAGGTCCTCAGCTGGGGTTGCTTGACCACACACCACTTCTGTCCTCCTGTCCTCACTCAAGACCACTGATAGGTACACTCTTTCCCCTTGCTCTGTCGTAACCATGAGGTCTCTGCCTCTTCTGCGTTTGCAGGGCATGAGTACGCTGGTTGACAGTGGAAAACTCTGGTTCCCTCATCACATGAATTCCATCTTGGGACACCTGTGCATGACCACGAATAGAAACCAGAAACCTCCTAGATCCACAATGCACAGCTTCATCTGCTGCTTTTACGGGCACCAGAGCAATCCTCGTGGGGCCAAGTCGATACCGGGCAAAGGATTGCTCAAATATGCTTGCCATGTTGGACAAAACCCAGACTGAGAGGTGGTGAGCACATCCTACAAGCCCAGCATCATGGCCATGCACAAGCTTCTTGGTCGGAAGTGAATGGAGTAAGGCGTGCTCTGCTCTGGCTCCCAGCTTAGCCGCCCAGCATTAGTCATAATCCTTCATCTTCCAATATTTATTTATTTATTTATTTAGAAAGTTTTATATAGCGCGGACAAGATCCTTGCGGATATCAGAGCGCTTTACAAGAGAAGAACCTGGGGGAGCATAGACAGACAGGTGGAACAATAGGTCACATAGTATGAGACAGCATTCGATGTCCAGTGCCCTCCTCCGCCGTGTAGCGGGGTACCTCATCCAGCCCTCCGAAGTCGTCGAGCTGTCGGGACTAGGCTCCTGGAATTTCAGCTGCCCGTTCAGGTTTGCTTTAATACCCTCTGAAGCCGGCTAAGCATAACAAGGCTGGAAACCGTCAATTGGACTGGGAGGTTTCTGAAACAGAGCAGGATTAGACTTTATTAGCACCTTTTCATTAGGAAGAAGATGGCTCAGTAACCGGGCAAGATGGTCTGCCATTAGGAAGCTACTGCGAAACAAGCTGCTTAGTTTAGAAGCTCACTTGTTGACAGCAGAACTTGAACCACAATAGCAAAAGACTGATCCCCACTTGCTATTACCAAAAAGATATTCCTATAAAGAAATGCCTGATAGGCTCTGCATGTATGATTATCAAGTATATATAGCAGTCGGGCACACCGAGTAGGGGGGCACAACGGGATGCCTACTACCTAGGTTGGCTCGGTCTGCCTACCTCTCCGACATAACGGCCGTAAAGTGTACAGATGGCTACTACACCATGAGACATTAGCAAATATTTTGTGGATTTCTATTGGGACCTACACAAAGGGCATGAACCCATAGCCGAGAATGAGGAACTATTACAAAAACAACAGTGGTCCCATGCAATATAGGATATGACATACAAATGAATACAGGCACAATGGATTCTGTATTTGTCTGACTTGTCCAGCCGGATAGAGGTCAGAATGTATTTACTTATATCAAAAGATAGAGGGAAAATATCCTTCAACAATCTCACGTTGTGGGGCACAAGCCTGTACCTCATTTAAACACAAAACACTTTAGTACAATCAAAGTGAAAAGAGAGGAGAAAGGGCTTTTAGGCAATAAAGCTCAAGTTGTTCTACAAATCACAATATGAACAAATATTTTCAATTGCGCCTTTACAGTCAATATTAGTACAATATATACACACTGTATAAGGCACGTCAATTGCAGAACGTAGTATCGAGCGGGAAACGATACCGACTGACCCGGTACCCCTGCAAACCTGCACGTGATCGGATCCCCGACTCTGCCTGGCCGGTCCCGATTCAGGTGACCGTATCTTCTTGAATACCCTGTCCTGAAAATTCATGGTTTTAGAGGCTTACAATTATTAGGCATGTATTTAATGTCCTGATGATGATCCCTTTGATTTAAAAGTGGGATCGAAACGCCGTCGACCAATTGACGTGCCTTATACAGTGTTTTGTGTTTAAATGAGGTACAGGCTTGTGCCCCACAACGTGAGATTGTTGAAGGATATTTTCCCTCTATCTTTTGATATAAGTAAATACATTCTGACCTCTATCCGGCTGGACAAGTCAGACAAATACAGAATCCATTGTGCTTGTATTCATTTGTATGTCATACCCTATATTGCATGGGACCACTGTTGTTTTTGTAATAATTGCTCCCCGAGGTCCTGTGCTGACTAAACTTGGGGTCCCTTGTTGTTTTCTAAACAAACGAGAATGAGGAACAGCATTTTGTGCATGGTGCAGCACCTCAGAGGTTGAGGTTGAAGCAGGTAGAAGACCTTGACGAGCAGATAATATCTAAAGAGGTGGAGACTGCGATCTCACAATTAGCAACCGGCACAACACCCAGATATGTGAGAGGTTGCCTTTAAAATTGTAAAGGACATTTAACATTTAAGGAACCCATGATTAAACAGCTAACTGCTATGTTTCACGTAGCGTTTGATAAAGGTACAAACCCTCCCACAACTATAGAGGCCATGATTGTGAAACTGTTGAAAGTAGATTGTGACTTACTGCATGCCGAATTGTACCACCCACTGTCAACGTTGAACGTGGATTGCAGTATTTTGGGTAAACTACTGGTAAACAGTGTTATGCCTTCTGTATCTGGTCCACACCTAACCAAGCGGGCTCCTACTTAGGAGGAATTGTATTCCAACGGTTGGCAGACTATTCCTTTTCATAGGTGAAATCCCTACACAGATTATTAGTGATATCACTGCACAGCTGCTGAGGGAGGCCAGGGTTTTCGAGGATAGGGAAAGCTTCTTATTCCCTGGACTGGACTGGAGTTACCTCTGGGCTGTTTCAAGCTACATAGCATTTTGGCAATACATTGATAAGATGGATACAATTGCTATATACGAATAGTACGGCTAGAGTTAATACTTATACTGGTGGAATGGTACTAGATACCCGGGTAATACAGCATGACACCAGAGGGCTGTCCATTATTTAAAGTTGAGCTATAGGGCTGCCGGTGAGTGATTAAACAAATCGTGTAATACCGACAGTTTTCAAGGAAGGTCTGCAGAAATTATTCCTCAAGGAACTATCCCATCCTTCCTTCTCTATTTTCTCACTTCTATTTTTCTTGTCTTTTTTTTCATTTTTTCATTTAATTTCTTCCAGTCTCATTTGTCATGCATTTTCTTTTTTATTCTTCCATCTTTTTTCCCCCTTGTTTGCAAGCGCATTTTCTTCTTTTGCGCTCTCACTCCTTTTGCCTCTCACTTTCCTTTTCTTGCTCTCTGTAACCGTGTTTGGTTCTTTGGACCCCCACCACACAACTGTATCATTGCATCCCTATTGCAGCGTGATTCATTAGCTTCAGCTTCTGTCTTTTGACCCGGAAGTCACCGTTGAAAGTGAAGAAGAGGCACACAAAAACAATGTAATATTTCTAGTGTTACAGCGCAGAAGCTGATAAAGCAGGTGATTCAGTACAACCTTGAGTAATCTCAGGCCTCAGCTATGGCATGTCCTGTGCTGCAGTGGGGCTATGGGCATTTGCAGAATAAAAGCCTGTCTCTTGCCCGCTTATGACATTTGTTTTGCTGTGGAACAGTTAGCATATAGGCTGCCTACCAGTTAGTCTCCTATCCCAGGTGCTGAATTTGCTGTGTCGCCAACAGGGACTTAAAAAAATAGATTCCTAACTTCATGCAAATGAGGCTTCCACTGCTTGTGCTGACATCAACATATGTCTCTGACAGCTGAGGATTCCTCCGAGCAATCCAGCAACAGGATTAATTTTGTCTACCAGCGTGAAGAAAGGTGAAAGAAAAGGGAAAATGTGTTCCCGGTATCCCATTAGACAACCGGGAAAACTCAGAACTCAAGCAGTTATCTTCAGACGTTCATAAATATTTTGATGTGTCAGTAATACCTGCTCCTCCCTCAGCCTAAACTTCTGATGTACTAACATTCTCGCAGAGCATTGATATGCAAAGACGTATAATATGTCCCCTGTATCTAATTATCTGTCAACCTGAGGCAGTTTGTTTTCCAAATTGGCCTCTCGGCTATGACTTTATGAGGCCATAAAGAAAAGAAAGGATGCTGGAGCGGTGCAGGGAGATTGGAGGGAGGCTGGAGCTACAAATTATGTCTTTTAATACGCCTTGTTCTTGAGGGTTCCTGTTCTCGTTTAATCCTGCTGTGGTGGTAAAAGTATCATGACACAAATGAGGGTCAAAATAAAAGGCCTAATCTTTCTTGGGTTTATCAAGGCCTCCTTCCTATTTTCCACCCCTCCTGGCCCCTCCCCAGTCAATCATGTGGAACATCTTACCTCTCTCACATTTCAGTTCCCTTTGATTGTTGTGGTAATGAATGATCGTGTATTCCTATTTTTTATATTGTATGTTTTTAGCACATTTTAATAGGGTTCATCTTATTTTGTTTGTGCATTTTCGGATCCTTGATGGGGCGAAGGATTACAAACAGTGGGGCATATTACCTAGAAGTGCGTTAGAAAACGCACAACGCACATTCCCATATCGCCGGCTATCGCCGGATTTTTTCGCCGTGATAGCGCACAATTATCAATGCGCATCACGTAGGCGAAATAAAATCCGGCGATAGTCGGCGATATGGCACATTAGTGCGTGAAAACAAACATTGTTTTCATGCCCTAATATGTGCATTGATAATAAGGGTGGGTGGAATCAGCGTTATGAGCCACACCCCCATGTTATCAATGCCCTAACACCTGGTCAGAGCAGGCGTTGGGAGACCTGCGATAAACGAATTTATCGCAGGTCCGCCTCTCCCAACGCCTGCCTTGGTAATAGGGTGTTCCCACCTCCAACCACATTTTACATGTGTTGGACGTGGGAACCCCCACTTTGTATGTCATTAGCGATGTTTGTCGCCGGCATGCAAAGTGGGCTTGAGCCGGGCGTTAAAATGCCCTTGTGGATAGGGCTCTAGGAGTATCGCTGCTTTCTCTGCACAATTCGCCGAAAAAGCGGCGATACTTCCCCTTGCTAATATGCCCCAGTATTTTTAACGAAGGACTTTGTTGTTTACTTGTATATGTATTTTTTTATAATTATTGTTTTAATGTATTGTATGAACTTATTGCACTTGCACTTTTATGGTCTATCGACCGAAATAAAGTAATGGGTGCAAGGGCAGGTGAAATGAAATTCCCCGGTGACAACATTTGCTATTACTGCTTTTATTCATGTGTACACGTTTACCTGCCTTCTCAACCATACCCACAGGCACCATAAGGTGTTTCGCTCACAGGTCCCCAGTCAGAGACGCTCTTCCATCAAAATCTTTGGCGCCAGACCTATCTCATCTAATAAAGTCTCAATTTAAGTGCATTTTTATTGGCATTTCATCAAGGGCTATATAAAAACATTCATGGTTATGGTGTCATCCATAAGAAGGACAGTATGTGCAGGTCACACAACGCTTCATGGGAACCCAACAGCACACTGTCAATGTATAAATGGTCTTTAGTGCATGGATAGGAACTAATCAGTCCAAGCATTTAAATCGTTAGCAGTTCCTTAAATTATCAGTTTTGACAATGTGTCAATTTAAAATAACACTACTAACAAACTTGGAATGAGAACAAAAAGAACAGAGAAAACTAAAGAGAACAATGTAATAACAGAAACTAATAAAGCAACATTTCCCTGATGGCTAAACTGGAGAGGGGGTGGTGTCTGGAGGCGTAGGTATGGTTTGGAAGTTCAGGCTATTAGACACGGGACATGGGAAGAGGTGTGGCGCAGCGGCCAAAGCAGCTGACTCCGGAACACAGGGTCTCACGGTTCAATCGCCGGCGGCAGGTCAGCCCAGCACCATGTGACTCTGGGCAATAGCTTGCTTAATCTTCCCGACAGCCCCCAGCGCCTTGACGCCATCGGGTAATTGTTTGCGCTTTACAAATACTGGATTTATAGTCACATGTCCTGAGAGGGATACAAGAGCTGCCGTACGTCTGATGATATTATCAGTTAGAGGGGGGATATTTTACTCTAGTAGGGGAATGGGACATACACTGTCACCCTTCATGGAACACACTCTTTGACATTGTGAGTTGTAGTCACATGGGGTCAACTTTTTAAATCTAAAATGGGATGTTTTACCCAATTCTCATGGTGGTCTGTTATCATAGTTTCTAGCCTCAGAGGATTCTATACATAGCTCGATTCATTCCCTGTTGATAGGGATTTTGCTAAAACCACAGAGGTGCCCTGATTCAAAGATTATAAATTTGTAAACGGCTGCCTCCCATTGCCAAATAGGGGGCCTATAGTGAACTTCCAGTGCATAGTGAAAGCCTGTTTGACAGGTTGAACATTAAATCAGGAAACCTGGTCCCTGCTTTGCGGCACTTAGGGCAAGGAATCAAAGGGAATTAATTCCCCGTTCTCAAAAAGATCCCACAGTGTGAGGAACAACCCACGCTGTTCAAGAATGCCACTCTCACCCAGATATTGGAGGCTGTACCGTTGGCAACCTCATACCCCCCCAGCACCTTTACTACTATGGTTGTTATCTTGTTGCTGGAGCAGCCCACAGCCTCTTCCATTAAGAAAATGGCATCAGAGAAACAACGGGATGCTTGAATTAAGTCAGCCGCTGGCAATTGTTTAGAGTCCTATCCAAGTTCATTGTTTTTTGCCCACCATGCCACCCCTGGGCAGAGCTTGCAGAGTCATGTTACGCTAAACTCCACGAAGTGCTGAAAAAACTCAGCCACACTACACAGAGTTCCACGAGTGGCAGAGTCCGGTACAGCAATGTTCACATTGATTTTTAGCACCAAGAGTTTCTACCCGGCTGTCAAATCAGCATGAGCAGCATCATGCAGAGTGCTAAAGGACGTAGCTTCTTTCTGCCACTCGAGTAGATTTTCTACCTCAACGCGAGCAGCAGCTTTCTCAATGCGAGCGGTAGTGACCTGCTGCGACTCCCCGTATTCACAAATCTTTCTGGTAGGTAGTCTAGCACGCAATGTTTCTTGCTCACACTTACCAACTTAACATTGGCGAGCGGAGCAAGAGAAATAACTCTGCTCCTCGTCGCTTTGCGGAGTTTTTGGGAACTCCACACTCCACATGGAGTGGAAAAAACTCTGCTAACTCCACAGGAGGAGCGGAATTCTTCACCAACCCGTAGTTTGGACCCAGTCAGATGCAACTTACTCTTGGCCCTGCTCCAATAGGAACAGTCCAGCCAGAACCGTAAGGCCAGGTCCTTACGGTTCTGGCTGGACTGTTACGGTGGAGAAGTGTGGCTCAAGTGGTTGGAGCGGCAGACCCTGATGCAGAGGTCTGGCCCAGACTAGGGTTCAATTCCCCGCCTCGGCGGGTCTTGGGCTCAAATTTCCCCGGACCTGACAATTCTCGCCTCGGTGCCTATTCCAATCATGGAGTCCCACTCTGTAACTCTGGGCAATAGCTTGCTTAATCTCCACAACAGCCCCTCGCAACGGGATGCCTGGCTTTCACCTTGGGGATGCCCAGTAATGGGTTATCTCGCAGGGAAATACCAGGACGGGTTCCCTAAGCAAGCGCTGGGACGCTTTCGGGCAGCCATGCGCTCTACAAATCAAATTTCATTTCATTCATTTCCTCCCTAAAGAGGAATACAAGCAATCCAAGACCGTTTTTACCCTAATTAGCGCTCACCTGTTGGGTATAGATGATTTCCAGTAGCACAGCAAGCGTATGGCTGGGTCCAAACTGAGCTGACATGGTGGACTAAAAATAATGGAATGGGATGCAGTCTGTGCATATGCCAGTGGCTGAGATTAATTCCAGCATTCCAACCATCATCTTGTTTTTGATACCCTATTTCGTAAAGCATGGCTGTCCCGGTATCTCCCAGTGTTTCATGCATTCATTTTATTTTATTTCTGAAAGCAGACCCCCGTTTTGGTATAACAGGTACATCTCTTGGCGCGTGTGTTCCCTCACACACAAAGAGGATTTGGCACAAATACCAGAGCTGTCAACTTTGGAGCTGGGGAACCAGGTTAATACATGCTGACAGACCTGATCCAGGAGGAAGAGTCCCGATTTTTAATCCCCAAAATGCTTTTATTTTATGTGTTATCCCACCTAAATTTGGCTCTGCTTCAATAGAAACCAATGGGGAAATACGTTTTCCAGAATTTTTATTTTGTCTTAATATTCTCCCACTTCCCAGTTTGAAAATGTTGGCTTGTATGTAGATTCCAGTCTCGGCGTCGGTTCAACATCCGGTGATTCTGGGCAAACAACTTACCAAAAAAAGAATGTGTCTTTGTGTAATGTATCCTTGTGTAATGTACCTAATGCTCATTTAAAGTGCTCCAATACCTTTTTGTCGAGCTCGTGCTATATAAAATTGAAAAAAAAGGGATGTGTTCACTAAATATACGAATGGCGTCACGGACCACAGCTGCCTCATTGCATCACCACTGCATGTTGGAGGAATCGCCATTAGTGATTGTACCATGCGGTAGGACATGCAGGAAGTAGAAGGCCGCCAAGCATCAGACAGAATACTGTCCTCAGAGAGAACTGTTAATACAGCTTAACAGAAGCACGCCTAGACAACACACTCATCATAGACTAAAACCTTTATTGATGTGCATTGGACAAACAGAGGCTCGTGAAAAAGACAGAGTCAGCCAGACCTTCTAAATTGAACAGATTAAGTAGTGCACAAGCGATATACAATGCCATGCATAGAATGGATAGAGACCTGCTCAGACATATGCCGTAAAGGCTGGTGTAAACATCTAAAAGTGGCAGATGTAGTCAGGCATCGGGATCTCCAAATAACACATTCTGAGATCAGCCTAGAAGGCAGTGATACGAGACCCCTCAAGCCTGCACGGACAGGGCCCTGCACAGAAAGCACAGACATCTGCACAGTTAGGACACAGGACAGCATACCCAGCAGAGACAGCACTATTACCTTCCTCTCCCTCAAATTGTAAAGCGCTCTGATATCCTTCGGGATCATGTTCACGCTATATAAAACTTTGTAAATAAATACTTTTGTAGCAGAAGAGTTTTGGGGTCTGCGTAGTGTTAGCTTTGTTGTGTCCATCTGGACAAGGTCCAATCTTTTTAGTAAAAAGCTGGGAGCTCATAAAAAAAGGGTGTTACAATAGTCCCGCCTACTTAATATATCACCCCTAGAAATCAATGGTCTAGGTGGGAGATACAGCAGTGGGTATAACTTCCTAAGGGAGCAAATCAAAGCGAAGCAGGTCCCAGCGATTCCATTCACTTGCATGTCCATAGAAAGGCTTTCATCTATAACTACCCCCAGGTTTCGTACCGCAGTTGAGTTGATCAGCGGGGTTTCGTGGGAAAAGGCCAGAAGTTAGGTGGTGGGGGTGTGGGGATTTTGCTAGAAGGACAGCAAAGGAGCTACGTTTTACCTCAGTTTATTTTAAGTGAGTTTGCATTCATCCAATTAGATATATCCAGGCGGCATGCATGAAGGGCGCCATGAGGGTCGGCCTGATCTTTGTTTAGTGATAAAATCAGATGGGTATCATACGCATAGTTAATTAGCTTCATCTTGTGGGACTTAATAAGTGAGATTAAAGGTTTGATGTAAATGTTGAATAAAGCTGGGCTAAGAGAAGAGCTCTGCAAGTCATTCTGAATTTAGAAAGAAATGGGGGCACGGAACCGGCCTGACAGTGGCCAGTTAGATAAGATTTTGGCCAGTTCAGCATCAGACCACCAACACTCACTGACATAAGTCTGGACAGAAGGGTGCAGTGGTTAACCGTGTCAAATGAGGCTGATAGATTGAGAAGGACCAGTACAACTGGTTGTCCAATGTTTGTTATCCTCCCTATTTCAACAGTAGCGCAGATCAGTACAGTCTCAGTTCCATGACCGGGACAAAAGCTAGGTTGCCTCTCTTCCAGCCATGCATAGTCCTCCAGGTATTGCAATAGGCTTGCACTGACATAACGCTCTAGGGGGCATATTACCAAGCAATAGCGATAATTATCGCTATTGCTTGGTTAGAGACAAAAATTTACCGCAGCGCTGCGGCGATTTTTACCGCAAATAAACCTTGGTATTACCAAGGTTTAACGCAAATGCGGTAAAAATCGCCGCAAAGCATGAATATCGCTGAAAAGTCAGCGATCTTCATGCATTAGCGAGCAAATGCTCTTAGCCATGTTATCCACCTCCCATTGGATAACATGGCTAAGAACTGCTCAGGGCAGGTGTTAGCTTTTGGAGATATTCCCGCTTAGCGCAAATATCTCCAAAAGTTGGTAATAGGAGATAGCGATGTTAGCGACTGTTTTCAGTCGCTAACATCTTGGCACGCCCACTTTGCATCTTATTAGTGATAAATATCACTGACATGCAAAGCGGGTCCCAAGATGGTCGCTATTTCCTACTAGCTGTCGCTAACTGGTGTTAGCGACAGCTAGGTAATAGGGAGATAATTTTATCTCCGCTTTCTTGGCTTTTAAAGCCAAAAAAGCAGAGATAAACCCCCTTGATAATATGCCGCTAGGACTTTTATTGGAAAGGGAAGAAGGGAAATAGGTCTAAAATTTGCTAGATCTGATGGGTCAGCCGAGGCATTTTTCAACAGTGGCTTCACTTTAGCCCTTTTCCAACAGTCAGGAACTATCTCAGTTTCAAGGGAATGGTTACAGAGTTGTAGGAGAGGGCCTGACAGTTCATCTTCTCATTTTGTCTATTGCTTTGGTGGAATGGGGATCCTGGATTCATGGCTCTGTGTAGTATTTTGAATGCCCCGACAGAGATAGAGTCCAGCCTGGTCAGAGTCGCTGAAGTGAGGTCCAGAATATATGCCAAAACAGATTGGTAAGGACTGTTAATGTTTGGGGTAGAATTATTTAATGCGCTAGGTTTGTCAATGCCATCTAGAATTGTTGGGATCTTATTTTCATAATATTCAGACAGGTCTTCAGATAGTTTCTGCCACTGTATAGTTTCTCACTTAAAATGGTCGGGATTAGTAAAATCATGAAGTATTTCAAAATTATTTTTTGCTTTGTTGGGGGACGGCGGTAATCAGCTAACAGTAATATTTAGCTTTAGCCTTTCTTAGCTAATTTTTATAGTCATTTAATGCCGATTTTAGATAGAACTTGTCTTCCTTTAGGTAGTGGTGCCTACACGGCCTTTCCAATTGCCTGCAATCTAATTTGGCTTCTTTCAGAGTGACATTGTACCCTGGAGCTGATACATTTTTCTGGGGATTCACAGTAGTCAGGGGTATCATTTTGTCTAGTGTTTTTAAGATCTCTTTTTCGAACTTTTGATGATTCACTTCTTTAGAGTCCATAGGAGAGAAGTAGTATACCTCATTAAGAAAGGGGTTAGACTTAATATCTGGGAGTTTGTGCCACCCTCTGCTTTCTGCTCGATGTATGTTTGTTTTTCATTAAATATTCCAGTTCTTGCATGGTGCACCAGGGTTACCTGGCCTTTCCTAGGAGTAGATCTCATTTTTTTCAAATGTCTTAAGTCAGAGATTACTTCCACTATAATAAGGTGATCAATTTTTCATGGGTGAACCCCTTATGCCAAGGAGTACATTCATTATGACAGTGCCAGAAATGTCATGTCATGGGTACTTCTAAATATTCCCTCCAGTATACACAGGTCATCATTTTGCCATTGACGCCCCATGTAAAATTAATACAGGAAATCTTATGACAAGTTACTTCAAATATCAGTTGCAACATTTTGCTATATATCCGCCCCATATGCTAAGAAGTATGTGCATCTTGTCAGGGCCTTCGGCCAGATGCGGATGCATGTGTTCTGTTCCCCTTCCGCTGGGAATGACTGGGCTTGTGGCTTTCTCAGTTGGAGAGTTCAAATTTCCATAGCATAATAGAATCTTAATAGAAGCATGACAGGGCCTACAGGTTGCCGTAGGTAACACTTCCCATCCATATACTATTTGTGCCCTTGTCCATAAGGCAAGAATACCTTCAGGATGCCAGACCAGTGGCACACTTGCACACATAAAACACATAGACTCACACAAACAAATTCTCACACACACATATTCTTACTATGTCTTTTGCACTCTTTTGTAAATGTACATTCTGTAACACTCACACACGGACACACTGTCATTCACACTTCCATTAGTCAATTTGCTTTTATTGTGTTAGAAAATTGTCCCCTGTTGCTTCAGCTATACCTACCTTTTCTTTTAGCGAAGCTTAATAAAAACATGTTCTCTAAATGCTATTAAAAAATAATAGGCTTTGATGCTGTATTGAGGATCGTGTACCATCCCGCCCCTCAGTTCACTCTCCCCTTGTGCACCAATGCCCGTTATTGCAGATGGAAGTAAGTAGGCATCTAGTACTATGGAAAGAGCAGGTATTCTGTGGGTGCCTTTGAAGAAATATTAGTATATTAATGACAGTTGTGTAATTTTCATATGTGCAGAGTAAGAGATGTGCTCATGTAAGTGCTGGGTGATGGTGAATAGTGTGAGTGAGTGCAGCAGGAGTCATGCGAGAGTAGGGTGGAAATGTGCCAATGTGAGTGTTGGGTGAGCTGCATGAATGCAATGTGAGAGGAGGGCCCATGTGAGTATCAGGTGAGAGTAGTGCGTGCAGAGTGACAGGAGTGAGTGAAGGGTGATGTGACTGGTGTAAATGCGGGGTGAGTGGTGCCTGTGTGTGGTTCAGGGTGAGCGGCGAGAGTGAAGGTTTATCTGCAAGAGTGACTCCTGAGTGCATGGTGAGAGGATGAGATGCAGAATGAGTGGTATGTCCTTGTGAGTTCCAGCAGACTATTGTCCCTGTGAGCAGGCAAGTTGAACAGAGTGCCAGTATGATTAAAGGCCGAGATGTTAGTCTGTGTGAGTGCAAGGTTAGTGGAGGAGGTGCAGGGTGAGTGGTGTGACTGCAGAGTGAGTGCTGTGCATGTTTGCATTGTATGAGTGCAGGGTGAGTGCTGCGCCCATTTGAGTGAAGGGTGAGCTGTGTGAGTGACAGCAGTGCCTATTAGTGCACAGTGAGCGATGTACAGTGTGACAATAGGGTGAGAGGAGTGACTGAAGAGGGAGTGATGTAACAGATGAGTTTGGGTGGGGGCGAAAGTGCAGAGTGGGAGAACAAATGCTTGGTGAGTGATGTGCTTATTTGAGTGAGATTGCAGAGTGATAGGAGAGTAAAGTGTCACATGAGTGCAAGGTGAGTAGTGTGCTCGTGTAAGTGCAGGGTGAAAAACCTGACTGTATGGTGAGTGGTGTGAGCACAGTGTGATCGCTGTGAGTGCAGGGTGAGCGGTGTACTCAAGTGACTGCAGGGTAAGTGGAGGGAGAATGGCCTAAGTTCATAGCAAGGGGCATGAGTGCAGTGTAGTCGCTGTGAGAGCTAGGTGAGCAGTGTGCTCGTGTGAGTGCAGGGTAAGAGGAGGATGAATGGTGTGAATGCAGGGTAACAGCATAAGTGCAGTGTAATTGATGTGAGCCAGTGAGTCTGTCGAAACCCTTCTGGATCTTGACGGACTAGGAGCTTCTACTTCGTCTCATACCATATGCAGCTTACACCACCGTGCGCTTGCACAGTTCCCTCAGCTCCTGTGCCTTGACCATGTTACAGGCACTAACCAGCTCTCATTGTTTGCTTTTAGATTAGATGAATTCTACATCTCAAAAGCTGATGATTTAAAAATCACATTGCGCTGGGATTTTGGATACCCTCGTGGACATTCTAATCAGTTTGATGCCCTAAGAGCGACACTCCGCAATTCCTTGCGGGTAAGTGTTCCCTTCTTTTACTTTCTTCGCACCTACTATCTCACTTAATTATCATATGTTTATCTAATACACATCCAACCTTCTAAATTACAGACTATTCACCAATGGTAATAGCGACCTGGCACCAGGATTAGGTTAGTAATTCCTAAACCCACCTAGACATGTACTTTTAATTCTGAAAATCCGCACAATGAATTTTGCATTTGCATCTCTAGGTTGCCTCACTCAATCACTCTGTCCTGAAGAAGACCCACAAGTGAAGGTTTAAAATTGCCCTCTACGCAATTAACCGGGTCGAAACGTTGATGTTGTTGCACCGAGGATATTGTACTGGATAACTAAATACTTATGAGGCCCAAAAGGGAGACCTATTGGCTATGCCAATGCTTGTTTTTTTAAAGGAAAAGCAGTGCTATCAGGCTCCGGCTGCCACTTAGTCTACCGCATCCCACGTAGACGCTGCAGCCATCTTTGAGAGAAGTAGAGAGGTAGAGAGAGAGAGGAGGGTGAGAGGTAGAGAGAGGTAGAGAGGCAGAGAGGTAGAGAGAGGTAGACAAAGGTAGAGAGGTAGAGTTAGAGAGGTAGAGAGAGGCAGAGAGAGGTAGAAAGTTAGAGAGGTAGAAGGAGAGGTAGAGAGAGAAAGTTAGAGAAGTAGAGAGAGAGGTAGAGAGAGAGAGTTAAAGAGAGAGAGGTAGAGAGATAGAGAGGTAGAGATAGGTGGATAGAGGAGAGAGGTAGAGAGGTAGAGAGAGAGAGTTAGAGAGAGAGAGGTAGAGAGATAGAGAGGTAGAGAGAGAGGTAGAGAGGTAGAGAGAGAGGTAGAGAGCGGTAGAGAGAGAGTTAGAGAGAGAGAGAGGTAGCGAGATAGAGATAGAGAGGTAGAGAGAGAGATAGAGAGGTAGAGAGAGAGGTAGAGATAGGTGGATAGATGAGAGAGGTAGAGAGCGGTAGAGAGGTAGAGAGAGGTAGAGAGAGAGAGTTAGAGAGAGAGAGGTAGCGAGATAGAGATAGAGAGGTAGAGAGAGAGGTAGAGAGAGAGGTGGTGTAGCAGGGATTCTGCTCATACACAGAACTGTGCATAGAGACTTGGAACCTCAGTGAATTAGGGTGTGCCAAACTCACCTTAGCAGCCAAAATCCCCTACTAGACTCGCAATCAGTGTCTCATTGGTTCTTCCATACTCCCAATGATTAGACAACCCAGAACATGGAACTTAGAATACCTCAGGCAATGTGGAACACATGTACACTCTTTCATTATACACTCATGCTAGTCCAAAACGGGGAGTAAATGAAGACACGTGCAAGTTTGAAATATTTATTTTGAATGCCATGTTCTCAGGCGCAGTATCTTAGCTAATACAAGCAGACATATTATAAGCAACAAGATTATCAGTATAGTTACTATTGCATAAAATACAAAAGGAGAAAGCCTGTTAAAATGCTAAATGGAAATTGATTAGATTACACCTAGATTTCACACTCCCTTGCTATTAGGTTATTTTATATCTACAGAAGGTCTCTTGGGTTTACAAGGGCGGCCCCATACCTCTGGTCCTAGTAGAAATGGATCACATCATTTTCTACACTAGCTCTCTGCATGCAAATGTTCTCCAAAGTGTGTGAGCATGCCTTCGCAGTGCATTATTAAACGCACCAACATCAGAGGTGGCCACAGCTGCATATATGTTTTGTCTGGAACGTGCGCTGATCACACGAACAACAACGACTGTGTTGAAATACCCTTGAAGGCCTCGGCACTCACTGTTCAGACAAAGCTTACCAAGCCAAGCTGCTAGTATAGAAAAACATATTATTCTTGTGTGAAGCAAAACAGTCTGCTAGAATATAAACATTTGCAATAATGTGTGCCGTGTGCAAAGGCAGCAGAAAGGAAAAATGTTGCTTAAACTTCTAATAAGCTTGTGCCAACTTAACACAGTGTAAATGCAAGGCCCATCCCCATTACACCCTCCCTTGATCCGAGCACAGATAAAACACTGGGTAAATTTGGAAAGCAGAGTTCAAGAACGACTGTCAGAACCAAGTTCAAATTGCCACAGGGAAAAAAACGTGAACAAAAAACTCCATAATTTGAATGCTTTTCAAATCAAATATTTCCAGCCATGGACATAGTGAATCAATAGGTCTGGGCAGAAAAAAATTTAAATTGAGATTAGAAAAAAATATATTAAAAAAATATCCAATTCTTGACCTCGGTCATGGAAGAAAGAGAGAAGCCATTCAATGCAACAGTGTATATGCAAAAAATGTAGCAACAGCCTCCAATAGGAAGTCACTGTTCTCATCCGAAAACATGTCAGCCATCCAATCCAGCAAAGGGAAAGAACATACATGTTCCTCAATAACCAGAGCCTCTAGCACCATCAGAGGGCAAATCGGTGTTTCTTCAATGAAGCTGCTTGCCAAGAAATCTTGTGCCGCTGCGAAAACATTCCAACGCCCAAGGACTCCATGCATCGCTGCAAAGGCCATAATCCCTCCGCCAGAACAAAGCAATTCATGAGCAACTAAGGAGCTTATAAACTGATCATAATCCGCATTGGGAAACACCATATTGCAGAGACACAAATCCAGGGCCCAGGCGAAATCGCAACTCAGGCAATGAAAGACAGGCTGGACGCATGTAAAAAAGGAAAATCGAAACGATAATCCATAAGCCGCACTCAAGGTAGAAAGAGGCAGCGCTCCATAAAACTCAAGCATTCGATTGCAGAGCAGAAACAGTCGTGACAGATCTTCTCACACCGCAGGACGTGCATCCATTTTGAAATAAACAAAACAACTGAAGTACGCCTGCGGCTAAAGCTAGCAACAAGGGAAATCCACCAAATAGGCTGGAAAAAATCAAATGAAAAAATGCAGGGAATACACCAAATATAGTTTGAAAAGAAGTCACAAGGCCACTGCTAACAACTTTAAAAAAGTGTGCCCGACCTGTGGTGGAGGATGCGTTAAAGATAGTGTGAATTAACTCACCGAAATGCAAGGGCAAATTAGTATTTAACAAAGCATGCACCTCTGTGCGGGTGTTTGCCACGTGAAGGACAAATGTTTCACGAGGAGATGTGAGGGCGACTTCTTTTTGGGGCTCTTATACGGCTCATCTTGTTGAACTCTGCTTTCAAGGTCGGAATCGTCGGCCAGATGCAAACATCAAGCTTCCCATGCGGAGGAGGGAACATTACATTTTTACTACAAACCACGCGCTCACTGACTGTAACCACGTAAGGAATTCTGGCAACCATCCCACAACAATCTTCATTATTTAAAAGTAAATAACTCCCGTTTGCCAGTAATGTGAATGTTGGTATGATAGCAGGTGCTGGTGTGCCTTTCAAAATACATGCTAAATTGGGCTCGTTCTGGTTACAAGAGCTATGCAATTGGATATTCCTACACATTAGTGAATGATCAGGTGTTGTTGTGCAATCCTCACCATTCAAGTAACGCTCTGTTGCCTCCCTAAGGCATCTAAAGGTAGAGTTACTAACCCGTGGATAAGTCACGTTGCCGAATTGGTCTCAGCCACAGAAAATGGTAACGGTTCTAACTTTTCAATGTGTAACATAGAAAAAGTTGCATCCTTCATTGATATAAAACGTTGCTTTTCAGTCAAATTAAACGGCGCAAATAATGATTACGTATTCATGTATTGCCATGGCACTTTTCCAGCTTTCAAAGTCTGTAAGGTCCAAGCAAACTGCATAATAGAACGCAATTGATTTTGACCATGGTACAATACAGACACTTCATCTTGCACAATATCAACAACAGATGACACAATATTATCTAACGTGTAGATGCGGGAAGAAAGCGTGTTAATGCTGTTATCTACAACTGCTAGTACTTTCTCTAAATTTGCTTGATCTATAGCTCTAATGGTGGAAGTCGCCTCAATTTGGGACAGTTTCCAGACCTCATTGTAAATAGCATATATCCATCTTTTAGATCTACCGGAAACCGGGCCTTTCACAAAATCATTCAGATCAACATCGTCAGTCAATTTAGATAAGTGCAGCTTAACTGACGCCAAAGTGGAATGTTTGAGCCAACTCTGACATAATTTGCCTACAGAATAGGTAGTCACAGAATGGCCAATTTCAAAACGAGGATCCACCCTGACCTGTGTGTCGCCTGGAGCTAAACCCAGAAAACAATGTTGGCAAGAATCAGCCCTTTTGTGCCACAGCAACCAACCCTTAGGAATCAAACTGGATGTATTAAAGGAAGAATTCAGTAACATGGTCTGTAATTCTCTGATGGATAACTTGGTATTATTATCCCACCCAAAATATTCTTCTACTTCAGGAAATGAAGGGGCATTTCATTTTTTAATAGTAGCCAATCCAAAGCAAGTCGTTTGTGAAATTGTAGAATTCAAAAACAACATATGGTTCGGGATGAGGCATGCATGATGCAAAGCCTCAATGCCTTGCACTTGCCAACTTTTAGAACCCCAAACAGATTTAAGATCAATAGTATCTTTCCACAACTTGTATCCCCCAACAGCCAATTGGTCTAAAAAGGACATAGAATACAATAATTTTGTGTGAGTAAGACTAATCTTGGAAGTGGACTTTTCAGTCATTTTAAAATAAAATGCATTAGGATTTGACTGATTAAAATCAGTGAAGTAAGTGAACCTCTTCAAAAAGGAGGTGGAACTGCCTTGTACAGGAGCGGGACAATGCTCCCACTGGGTATAATTAACAGTATTCCTCCTGGTGTTTGCTTTATGCAGGTAGTGATTGCCAAAATGTTGATAACAAAACGAATCACCATAATTTGCAGAATCTAGATACAAACCTTCAGCATCAAAGGCAGCATAATATTTCAAGTCAGAAAACAAAGGCTCAACGGCCTGACCATCCCAATCATCAGAACATATATTTTGTTTAATGACATCCCCCATAGAAACTCTTAGGACATTTGGGACATTTATAACCTCAGTGGGCCCATGGATTTGAAATCTAACAGCATCCCACACAATCCCATCTAAGACGGGCCAAGAAGTGATGTTAACAAAAGCCAGGTCACTCTTCAATCTGTGTGATGAGGAATGGGGAGCCAATATTCCGTTAATATGTCGAATGCAGGTTCTTTCTTCAACATAGTGTCCGTTGACAAGGCGGAAAAAATACACCACAAATCCAATAGAAATGAACAGGTAAATCGAAAAAAGCACCAACCAAATGTACGTCCAAGGAGGAATCAAAAAACATTTTTAAACAGTGTTGCAAGAACAGAAACCTTGGAAGGGGTCTTCGATGTGTGAGAGTCAGTGTCAAATGAAAATCTGGATTCTGTAGCCAAAGAAGTTTGCAAATCAGGCATCGATAAGTCAGAGGGGTAAGTATATTCAGTCTGATCAAGTTGAGCACCAGGTAGTGAATTCAATAAAGGACTTGAAACTGCAGGCATCTCAAGGGCAACATCAGGCCTGGAATTAGGAGTCGAGGCCAAAACAGAATTTCTCAAAATCGATGTTCAGGAGACCGCCGGAGTCGTTCTAAGAAGAATCAGCCACTCTGTGTAGTTTGACATTGTCAATGGAGATGTACCTGTTATCTTTACAACCTGGAAGTGGTAGTAAAATGACTGTTCTTGTGCCCTTCACGCCAAGCACTGGAACTGGAGCTCGATATGAGGGACCAAATTCTTTCTTGTTTTCGATCTTCTCTCGAACCAGTTCTCCAACCTGAGGTAGCCAGCCAACTACCGGAATCTGCAACGCAGCATCAGATGTGGTGGGCAAGTGTTCCTTTGCAAGACTGTCTCTCGTCTCTTGTAGATTCTGAAAAACATGACAATGTTCATTTACGTCAAAGGGGGCAGCAACCGCCGCCTGGTCTAGACCGTTAAGGTCCGGGACCAACATTTTGATACCAAAGAGCATTTTGTATATGGTCCGCCCACCCAGAGACCTTCATGGGAGATTATTAAGGGCACGCTGCACGCTATTGAGGTGGGCCAGCCAGTCCCTGCCAGTGCCTATAACTCTAGCTGTCAAAGTCTGCTTTAAGTCTTGGTTCATTCGTTCCACAACACAATTACTCTCAGATCTGTATGGAGACGAAAACTTGACTTGGACCCCCAACGAAGTCATGGCATCCCTCCAAAGACACGCAAGTCTCTTACAACAGTTCATGAATCAGCGCTGCGGTGTGGCCACACCCACACAAAGTGTATGCATGAATCAACTGCTACTAAGATGTATTTATACGCAGTATCAGAAGAAAAAGGACCTCAGTGATCTAAGTAAACACAACCAAGTGGTTTATTAGAAATGTACAAATGTGTCTGGGGCGGACGCGCAGCAGTTAAAAGTTTAATCTGCTGGCACATGTCACATTGAAGGACATAATCATGCGACTGTTTGTACAGTCCCCGCCACCAGAAACATTGTTCAAGTCAAGTCAAGTCAAAAACCACTTTATTCGATTTTGTTAAAAATCATAAAAGCATACTACAACAGTTAAAAGTCAATCCAAGTACATATTAAAAAAAGATTTCATACAACAATGCAATTAAAAACAATAAAAAGATCAGATTAAAAAGGACTCATCATGTGCAAAAAAGCAAGATATACCACGTTCATCACTGACCCCACTATCAAGCTTGTAATTTCTCTTCCTAATCCGCACAGCGGCAACAAGGTAATTTGGCACACTAAACATTACCAAGGGCGAAACAAGCATTTGTAAAAACAGAAGAGCTGGTTTTGCTTGCGTAAACGCTTTCTCCTTCAACAAAGGTAACAAATACTTTTGCCTAGGTGCATGATAAAAAGGGCAGAATAACATAAGGTGCATATTGTCTTGGATGGTAAAGTTATCGCATTTGCATACTGGCGCATCCTCAAGCTTGAACCATCCCTGTCTGTCACAGAGTACCAAATAAATCTGGTTAAATCTAAACTTAACCAGAAGCCACCTGTGAAACGGAATGTTAACTAAGGCAAGATACGGTTGGATAGCTACACAAGTAATTGTCATATAATGTGCTCTGACCATGGGTTTTGTTAACTGGAGTTGTTCTCTCTCCAAGGACTTAAGTTTATGAAAGTTTTCCTTGACCCAAGCTAGGTCTGCTTTCTTTAGGCCAAGCGGGGAGGAGAAAATCTCCGGGCGTCCAAGTTCTACAGAGCACTTATGAATATATTCCAGCCAAGCAATGTCTTTATATTTATCAAGTTTTAAACAATCCATCAAAATTTTGTGGTTGAGACCTAAATTTTCATTAATCCAGACTCTTATCCACAAAAGAATAGGTGCCATAGAGAGGATATCGGTAATGTATCCTACTCCAAGCTCCTGATGGACGGAAAAAGTGGCTGTTGATGAGGGGAGTCCTAATATAGAGCAGAAAAACGTATTGACCTCTGTTTGAATGGTTTCAGTTTTTACATATCCCCATAATCCAGCTCCGTACCTAGCTATAGCCAGTGATTTTGCCCTATACAAAGCTAGTAGTGCACCACTTGGTTTCCCCCCGAGTCTCCTTGAGAAGCTCAAAATAGCATTAACAGAGCTCCTCACTGCTTTGGTCTTTGCAGTTATCTGAGGGATCCAACTGCCCTTGATGTCAAAAATTACACAGAGGTAAGTGAAAACTTTAACGTTAGTAATCACTTCCCCTTTACAGTAAAAAGATTTAGTGTTATTTTTTGCTGCCCCAAAATGCCATGAGATTTAGCGTTATTAACCACAAGGTCAAGAGAAGACATAAAGTCACTGAATGCATTAAGAAGTCTCTGGAGGCCCAGATGTGTCCTAGCTATTAAAGCAGCATCATCCGCGTACAGGAGCACTGGAATGTGAGTGTCTCCTGCACGTGGTGTGTCCACAGATGCAGCCAGCAGATTTTTTTCCAGAGAATTTATGTATAAAGTGAACAGCATAGGGGCAAGGATGCAGCCTTGCCGCTCACCCCTGCCTGATTTAAACCATGCTGTACGGTGTCCCTCTTGATCCATTCTGATGGAAGCCTTTAAGTCCTTGTGGAGTTCAGCAAAGAAATGGACCAAAGGAGGATCCAATCCCATTTTTAATAGCATGCCCCACAACTTGGCTCTATTCACTAAATCGAACGCTGTGGACAGGTCCATATAAGCAACAAAAATTGCCCCCTTTTTTGTCTTTGTGTATTTAGAAATTATCATGTGCAGGTTCAGGCATTGGTCCTCAGTCCCTTTACCTGACCGGAAACCATACTGGGCATTGGACAGAATATCATTCTCTAATTTCCATTTATTAATTTTCGCCAACAGTACTTTGCCCAGGATCTTCATAGAAGAATCCAGCAAGGATATAGGGCGATAGCATTTGGGGTCACTTCTTAATCCTTTTTTAAAAATTGGGACAATGATTGAACATGCCCAGGTGTTAGGGAATCCCCCTTTAAGTACATGATTAAAGACATTTGTTAGTATAGTTGCCCACATCTCTGGGTTTGATTTATATAAGTCCAGAGGAATCCCATCGGGTCCCGGGGCTTTATTCTTAGCGGACCCAGTTATCGCGACCTTAACTTCATTTTCAGTAAAAACTACAATGGATTGCATATCAAAGTGGGAGGGTATACAAAAAGTTTCATAAATTTTATTGCTTCCATAAATAACTGAAAAATGATTAAGCCACTCTGATTCAGGTATATTTGCCTCAAGATCTGTGCTACATGTTTGGGCAAATATGGGGCTATTTATTATGGACCAAAATTTTGAGCTGTGTCTAAGGGTGGTTGAATCCATTAAAGCGTCCCAGGCTTCTTCTTTTACTGCTTTTTTACGTATCTTTACCACCTCAGCATATTTTTTCCTTAACTGCGCTAGCACTAACTTGTTTCTAGGGGAATGTTTTAGCGCTGCTATCAATGCAGAGTGAGCTTTAGAACAAGAATGATCGAACCAACCGGAGACTGGGGCAGGTCCCCTTTTGGGACTAAGTGTAAGTTCTTCTTTCACCCTCGAGCAGATAGCCTCAAAGGCGGCAATAGTCTCTTTATCCCCCCTGGCAGGGTCCCTGCAGGTCTGAATTTCCGGCATCATCTCTTGTTCAATAAGATTCAAAAAGTCTTCTGGACAAACTTTGCACCATTTTAATCGCCTCCCTTGGTCTTTGCTCTTTACATGCTTCACAGAGGTGGCCAACATAACCCCCTTGAGGAGTCCAAGCGACCCGTCCAAAGTTAGGCACACCGGATTGTGGTCACTGAATCCACTTTCAATAGCGTTATAAAAGTGAACATAGTGGAGGAGCCCTGGGGACACAAAGATGTAATCAATGATCGACTCACTGCCCCTTGCATTATATGTGACCACCCGGTCCTTTGGGTCAGAAAAGCCAGGTTCACACAGTTCGTTTGCTGATAACAAATGTTCCATAGCTAAACCCTTCAGACTATGCTCAAAGTGGGGAGGAGTCGTGAGATCAGGCCCATTAAAATCTTTTATCTGGCAATGTGATTCACACAAGTGAACGTTAAAATCACCCATTAAAATGATTTGTACAAAAGTGGTTTGTTTTGACATATAATCAGTTACAAATGAACTTAAACTTTCTAAAACAAAATTTTGGGGACCGCCATGCAGGGAATTATAGCAGTTAATAAGGACTATCTTATTTTTATCTGGGTGGCAGATCTCTAAAAGCTGAAAATAGTGTGAGGAACCTGGAATTTCCCTCACACTCCCAGCTATTTTAAGGGACACCAAAAACATCAGGCCGCCTATGTCTCTACCCACCGAGGTACACTGTGCTTTAACAAAGAATGAGGAGTAACCATCCAGCCAAAAGGAATTATCCCTTGCCCATGTCTCCTGCATGGCTACTATATCGTATTCTTTCAGCTTACCCAACCAAATTGGGTCATTCTGTTTGGCGCGTAAGCCCGCAATGTTCCAGGACAAAATCTTAACTTTTCTAATGCCCCCCTCCGTTAACACCTCCCCTACATTAGATGCAACATTACAGGGGGTGGGGGTGTTAACAATGTTACAAGGGGTAGGGATGTTAATAAAATCATCCTGGCCATTAGCTGGCAGTTTTATTTGCTTGGGCTCTAGTCAGTCCATATCTACATGATTAACGAGAGCTGCAAATCTATTTGAGAGTGGCAGGTTATCTGCATCTGTGTGTATTGCAGAAGTGGCTACACCACCACCCCTAGCTTTCTTTGTCACCCATTCATTCCCTTGCAGAGGGAAATTTTGTTTGCCATGAAACCTATTGATGTTATTTGGCTGTGGCCAAACATGCCCACCTCCAGTTGTCCTGGGTGCAGGTGGATAGAAAAAACCCAGTGGCATAGCACGCACACCCTTGCCTAATGGATCCAGAGGGGAAGCATCCCAGAAGAGGCGGTTTGTGACATCACAAGATTTAAAATTAACTATAACACAGTCACCTGCCACACACTTTTTAGTTCTGCCAACCCAGTTAACCCTTCTACACATCAGAATATTAGCTGCGATGTTACTTTCACCCGTGCAATTTGTATTGCACCATTTTTCCGTGAGGTTGCGCAGCGTTTCATGGTGTTCTACCACCCCCGCATCTAGTTTGGGAACATTTACCAGTACAGCTACAAAAGGTGTTGCATCAGGGGGTAGGTGCACTGGTGGTATCCTGCCCATCCGATCTCCCGGTGGACCTAATGGTTTTTCCAATAAAACACAGTTAGGCACTGTTTGTGGCAAGGGCGTGTATCTACCATTAACAACTTTCCCTTTAACGGGCACAGAGTTTTCTGCCGGTGTATTAATTACTGGGTTAGTTGGTGGGTCAATTTCTATTGGTACTGAAGCCGGGGCCTGGCTAATCAGGAAATCATTTATACGTTCACATTTGTTCAACAAATATTTAACACAATCCTTTAGCGTCTCGGTAATGTCTGTTGCAATCTGAATTAAGGCGGATTCTAGCCTATCAGAAAAAAGTTTTTCCAGAAGCAACGTGAGACCCTCTTCGGTAATATAGGAAGCTCCTTGTCCCCCAGATTGAAAGTTGGCCATATTTTCTTTTACGCCCATCACCTCAATAGTAGGAAGTATGACAGGTATGACAGTAATAGGAAGTTCTGGGGAAGGCAAAACTGTGGGAGTCTGTGCCAAGTTTGTCCGGCATGATTCAATAATGACCCTCGGCTCCAGTGGAACACAGCTAATGGGCAAGGAAGTTGTAGTTGTAGTACTAATGCTTCCAGATGTGTTTTCCAAACCCAGTGCACGTTCCGACAAAGCTATCTGGGTGGATAGTTCGTCCACTTTTGATGTCAGATATGTAATTATGCTGGTCGTGTATTTTGGGACCTTGGCCTTAGCTTCTCCCGTCACCGGAGTAACTAGTTTGCGCTTACCCATGATGTTAATGCTGTGGCCCGTCCCATCCCTGGTCGTCCTTGGACGGCCTTAGACGGCCCGCCCTCTGCCCGGGCTCCGCCCGGCGTCGCCCGCGCACGTCCCGCGACGCGGGAGGAAGGGCTTCCTGAAGTATGCCTCCCGGCGGAAGTCCCAGCTGGCAGGCGGCGTCCCCGCGGAGCAGGGGACGCTGGGGATTGTAGTTTGCCCAGCCCCTCTCGGCGGCCGCGAGTGGATTTGCGGCGGCAGGGGCGGCGTGGAAGGCAGGGAAGGCTGCAGTCCTGGTTTCGCAGCAATGACCCCGTAGGCAGCAGAAGAGGTCCCCGCTCTGCCGAAGGAAGGGCTTCCTGAAGTATGCCTCCCGGCGGAAGTCCCAGCTGGCAGGCGGCGTCCCCGCGGAGCAGGGGACGCTGGGGATTGTAGTTTGCCCAGCCCCTCTCAGCGGCCGCGAGTGGATTTGCGGCGGCAGGGGCTGCGTGGAAGGCAGGGAAGGCTGCAGTCCTGGTTTCGCAGCAATGACCCCCGTAGGCAGCAGAAACATTGTTGTAACTGAGATACAGTAGCCGAAGCGCCCGCATGCGCAGACGCAACACCTTCATGGGCAGCTGTAATCACTGTGGACCTGTGGTCCGCATTGGGAATTAACCTTTCACCAACGTCCGGTATTTTCACAAAAGGAACTTTATCAGGACTTAGGTGGAATGAATACTTCGAAGGGAACCCCCTAGGATATTTACTTCCCTTCTCAGTTGCTGCTACAGCCGCCAAGATATCATCATCAATCTTACTTCTGGAACGTTTCACTGTTGCAAACAAATATGTTGATACTGCTGATTTTGCGGCCTCATTGGCCAAAGAATTGCCAACAGCGTGAACTCCAACGCGCCGATGACTGAGAGTGTGAATTACATACATAAGTGGCAACTGCTCTTTAAGCTCAGCCACTCTGACCCAGATAATTTTATCTTTTATTGTGCTACCTTTGGAGTCACGAAAATCATTCTGAATCCAAAAGAACAGGTTTTCATTGTAAGACTGGACACAGTAGTAAAAATCACTCACAATAAGAGTCGTCACACTAGGATCAGCGTACTCCAATGCCAGCATCAGAGCATGGAACTCTGCCAATTGTGCGGTGCAGTCCCCTAAAGTCTGCGTGTGCACAACTTTGGACTTGACTTCATCATTCACCATGATACCTACCACAATGGCGCAAGCTGAGACGTATGCATACTTAGACCCATGCGCAACTTGCGCGGAACCATCAGTGTATATGATACAATAGAAATCCTCCAGAGGTCGCATAGTCAACGGCGCAGGATGAACAAATTCATATTGCAAAAACTCCTGCAACTGTAAGGAGGCATCAAAAATAAACGTGACATCTGGAGACGTCAAAGATGCTGCCCATTGTATCCACCTTGGGTGCAAAGCTTTAGAATTTGGTACACTGGCCTCGTCACTGCCTCTAGTGCAGGATACGGGGTAACAACCAACTTGCGTTTTCCCTGCAACTTTAAGAATGGCCATTTGCACTGCTGTTAAAACTTTTTCCACAGTGGAAAAATGCATTTCTGCCGAAGTGTACAAGTGTGACTTGTAAGCAATAGGTACTGTCTTTCCTTCGTTAAAAGTAAGGTAAGTGAAACCCACCGTCCCAGGAATGATTCTTATCACCAGGTTGATGTGGTTATCACGAGTCAGTAAGAATTTAGATTCTAGAAGATCAGCCTGCACAGATTGCAAAATGGCTGAATGTTCAGGCAGCCAGCACGATTTGGTGAAAGTAGGTTGTTTCAAAGTATACAAAGGCTTGATACACTGGGCAAATTTGGGAATGTATGTACGCCCAAAATTAAAAAATCCCAGCAAGGACTGTAATTTTTTCAGAGTTGTAGGAGCACGCAGCTGTGCGCATTTCTCCAAGAAGTGAGGAGCCAATCCTCGACCTTCATTGTAGAGCTCGTAGCCCAGGAACTACACTGTGTACTCTGCAATGTGAGACTTTGCAAAGTTGAATTTGTAACCGAAGTCTGCAAAGTAACAAATTATGTGATCAACGTGACACAGATGCGCCCACATTTCGTCGTCTGTGAGATAGATGTCATCCACATACGAACACGCATCTGGGTCGACTCTCTCCAAGAGAGAGACAATACGGGCCGCTAAACACACCTGGACTATTCTGATAGCCCATCACCAGGTGTTTAAATTGGTGTTGTTTGCCACCACAGGTAAAACTGGTCCATTGGGAACTTAGACCATCCAAATTGAGGGCAAAAAAACGTTGGATAGTCAAGTGTGGTTTTAAACCGTTTTCGCACAAGACCATCCACTAGAGCAGAGCCATGGGTATTCTGTACTGCACAGGTACGGCAATGCAAGTTCAAATGCCGGTAATCCAATACTAAACGGTACAAACCTTTCGGCTTGGTTACAATCGATGACACACAAGTTTCAATTACACCTTGATATTCCAATTGTTCAAGGATCTCCACAACGGAAGCCTTAGCTTCACGTCGGATGTGATATTGAGGTTGACCATAAGGGAATCTTGTGGTGTGGGGAAAATTTATCCCAACCACTATGCGTACGGTACAGAGCCGGTGTAAGGGCTTTAGCTCACTCTTCTGCAAAATTCAGCGCATTCTCCTTTGAGACTGTGTGTGCGAAACTAGGGAGGATCACCTCCTCCCCTCTCGGAGCCGCGAGAACAAAAGGTGGGGGCCAGTCAGCCTCCACTAACAAAATGTCATAGGTAGTTGTAAGATTTTCCCAAAATACCCCTTTTATGGTACGATGTATGTCACCTTTAATTAAAAGGACTATTTCTTAAAGTCTATCAGGGGAAGCTACTCTGGTATCAGCTGTCTCCACAACAACATATTGGTGAGGCGCTGTCACCTTCAGTAGTGGACGCAGGGCCTCTCGCACAATAGTAATCTCCGGCGCACTGTCCAACAATGTCAGCGCCCATGTCTGATTCCGAAGCTGCGTTCTCACTATCTGTGGCATATCTCACTGTTAAAGCGGCAACTTTCTTTTTCTGAAACTGGGGTCTTTTCTGTGAGAAATCGTCCTGCTTGCCTTTTCCATCTTTCGGGCGGCGTTGGTCACGACTCTGCTGGCCACCCGACCTCTGCCGCCGCCTCCACCACCAGACGATGAGGCCGATGTGTCCTGTAAAGAACGAGGAGAGCGTTGATCAGGAACCTGAAATCTAACAGGCGACTTAATCGTACTGCGGTTGCGCAAAACATAAACGCGCTCAGTAGACGCAGGCACTCGTGATGGGGGACGGGAATCCTGTTTCTGTTGCTGTTTCTCCTGTTTTTTATTTCTGTTCCAATTTTTCTTTGGAGCTGTGGGTTTAATGTCTTGTTCAGACTTCACACCCTTGGTTTGCTTCTTATCATCAGCAGAAAAGGGCTTGACACCTAAACTATTGCGGCCAATGGTTTTATACACAGCCATAATAATTCTTGGTAACTGTTGGGGTTTGTCGGCATCAGGGACATCGCGTAAGGCATTAGCCACTTGAAAGTTTACAGCTTCTCCCTTTGTATTAGAAAGGACCAGATCGGAAACTACATCAAATGAGCCCACGACTCTCATTCCCAATTCAACCGCAGCCTCAGGTGAGTGTTCGTCCGGAACACGCTTAATGATCGTAGGAAAGACAGCCGAAGCACCTCGTATACACCGCCGCAAAAATTCTACCCCATGACTCACAGTCACCGGCTTCCGGTACCAAATCCTTAGGTAAACTAATGGTAAGAATCCAGTGTTTTTCTATGGGACTCAAATTAGGAAAAACTGCCTCCAGCTGGTCAAATTTCTTGGCAAGCCAAAAAGGCATATCATCCTTATCTTGGGGACGCTTGCCCATCACTGCATTGACCATCAAGGGACTAAGCTTCATTCCGCTTGGTCCAGCTGGAGGGGCCGCAATACCAGGGGCCCCGCCCTGGAAATTGCGGGTAATATATTGAACTAGGGCCCGAATGACACTAATAGAAGAGTCATATAGGGTCCGTAACTCAGTAACGGGACCTGCCCCGCACGAGGATGCGGGGTGAATCCTGCCAAAACCTGCCAGGAAGCACCTGGAATGGACAAAGGACTCAATCTAGCCGCCGGAACACTGTGGGGAAGGGCGCCATCAAACCAAACGCGGTGCTGCAATGCAGAAATCGGAATTTCCTGTGTCCTATAAGTGACGTAGTCCCTGGGCACGGCTGTGTGAGTGTAAGTGTTAAAAACATGCGTAGCCGCTTCTACTGCAGGAAACTTCACCCAAGAGTAGAATATCTCAAACGGGTAAGCAGCCTCAGCACTTACGACCGAAATCACTGCCATGACCTCCAAACCAACATTGTATGCTTGCAAATGATTGCAAACCACAATGAGACTATGCTGCGATATAACAATGTCAGCCGTAGTGACACAGAGAACAAAAAGCTACAATGTAAAACTTAGTAGCCCAACTGGGTAGTAATTCGAAAGGAAACCGTTTGAAAAGATTCAAGCTTGAAAAGACCTATGTAACTATAGGTAGGTTTGTCCGACACCATTGTTATCAGGAAACAATAGCAAAGGGGTTAAGGACTGAATGAAGTACTACTCAGGTGTCATGTAATAAGACCACCAACGTATGGGTGCCATGTAGCAGGGATTCTGCTCATACACAGAACTGTGCATAGAGACTTGGAACCTCAGTGAATTAGGGTGTGCCAAAGCTCACCTTAGTAGCCAAAATCCCCTACCAGACTAGCAATCAGTGTCTCATTGGTTCTTCCATACCCCCAATGATTAGACAATCAAGAACATGGAACTTAGAATACCTCAGGCAATGTGGAACACATTAACACTCTTACACTCCACATGAGGTCTCTTGGGTTTACAAGGGCGGCCCCATACCTCAGGGCCTAATATAAATGGATCACATCATTTTCTATACCAGCTCTCTGCATGCGAATGCTCTCCAAAGTGTGTGAGCATGCCTGCGCAGTGCATTATTAAACCCGCCACAATCAGAGGTGGCCACAGCTGCATATATGTTATGTTTAGAAAGTGCGGTGATCAGACCGAACAACAACCACTGTGTTGAAATAACCTTGAAGGCCTCGGCATTCACTGTTCAGACAAAGCTTACCAAGCCAAGCTGCTAGTATAGAAAAACATATTATTCTCGTGTGAAGCAAAACAGTCGGCTAGACTCTAAACATTTGCAATAATGTGTGCCGTGTTCAAAGGCAGCAGAAAGTAAAAATGGCGTTTAAACTTCTAATAAGATTGTGCCAACTCAACACAGTGTAAATGAGAGGTAGAGAGAGAGAGGTAGAGAGAGAGGTAGAGCGGTAGAGAGAGGTATAGAGGTGTAGAGAGAGGTAGAGAGGTGTAGAGAGAGGTAGAGAGAGGTATAGAGGTAGAGTGAGGTAGAGAGGTGTAGAGAGGTAGAGAGGTACAGGTAGAGAGGTAGAGATAGAGAGGTAGAGAGAGAGGAAGAGAGAGAGAGGTAGAGAGAGAGGTAGAGAGTCATGGAAATAGGTAGAGAGAGAGAGAGGTAGAGACAGAGATAGAGAGAGGTAGAGAGGTAGAGAGGTATAGAGGAAGAGAGGTAGAGGGAGAGGTAGAGAGAGAGGTAGAGAGAGAGGTAGAGAGGTAGAGAGAGAGGGATAGAGAGGTAGAGAGAAGTAGAGAGAGGTAGAGAGAGAGAGGTAGAGAGGTAGAGGTAGAAAGATAGAGAGAGAGAGGTAGAGAGAGATAGGTAGAGAGAGAGGTAGAGAGAGAGGTAGAGAGGTAGAGAGAGAGAAGTAGAGAGAAGTCGAGAGAAGTAGAGAGAGGTAAAGAGAGGTAGAGAGAGGTAGAGAGAGAGAGGTAGAGAGAGGTAGAGAGAGAAGTGCGGTGAAGTTTGATGACAGTTTTATTTTAAAAAAGAATGCCAGCATCGCAAGTGCGCATAGGGAATGAAACACTCTACTATGGTAGAATGTAAGTGCCAGGGAACCCGCTTACCTGAATTGTTTCACTCGATGTAACAGTGGTCTGCTACTGTCTTGAATGAAGCTGTCAGGCCACTGTAGAAATACCATGAATGGTTTACATCACGGTTTCAACACTGTAAGCGCGCGCGGCCCATGACAGCAGATAAATGCTCTTGTCTGTGTAAACTTATACTGAAGAGGGCACGGGTCAGTATCATTGATATTGAAGAGTTACTGACTCACAACAAAACTCGGACATAAAAACATGATCAAAATAATGTGCTGCTTATGATTAGAAAGCGACGTTCCCTTTAAAAATAATTATGGAAATTCGAGAATGCCGATTGACCCTTACGGGAGGACTGCGTTATGGGCATTCAGAAGCAGAGCTATGGAGGAAAGAGAAATTGAATAAGAGGCATCAAAGTAGGAATCTGCGAGCGGCGAAGCGGATGTTATTCCAACATGCAGACAAGCCTGGGAGTGGTGCGTTGGAAGCACATTCTCGTGCTTGTGGTGCACCCCTGCTCGCTCCCGCAAGGTGGATGCCACCACAAGCACGAGTATGTGCTTCCAAAAAGAGCAGAGCGACGGCTAAAGGTATTCCTAAGTAGCGCATGCGTAGGCGAGACCTAAAAACGCCGTTGACGTTGTACAGCCTTTACTCTGTTATCTCCCCCTACCTTTTCCTAAACACAAGCACCTTTCTTCTATACACTTTTTAGGGCTCGGCGACGTCACCACTTCATCAGAAGTGGGGCGGAGCTGCGAGCTCCTATTCTTACGGGGTTCCGACTCGTGCTGGAAAAATTCCTCTGTGCGCAAGCTTTTGCAGTGCTTTATTTTAGCATCTGCATGGTGATTGGTCCTCGCGGTGCTGTCTTTTTAGTAGTCTTGACGCATTAGGCCATATATAATTTTCGTCCGCCATTTTTGGCATTTTCTGTGCGGTTATGCGCACGGCAGTCCATTATTTTCAATTAGGAGCTGTCAGGGTGCCTCTGTAATGCAATCCAGATGGTGTGAGCGCGTTCACCATTCTGCATTGCGTTTGTCGGGCGCGCGTTTGTCTGCATCGCAGTTTTGCTTCGCAGAACTCACGGATGTTTAACTATATCAATAACAATTTCCTTTCCACGAACTGTGCTGCGCTTGCATCAGCATGAATTTACTTCTCTCCATGTGGCAGAGCAACTGAAGGAGTGAAAGGAAAAGTGATAAAAAAAGGAGTCGTTGTGGGCATGGCTCAGCTTCAGGCATACTATAATACTACACCAAAGGTCTGCGCTTTCATTAAATGTTGAAAATCACCAAGCGGAAGTGGCAGGGAATGGAGAAGCTGTGTGTTCATAGCACATGTCGAAAGCGGCCTTTATTGCACCTTTCCGCTATGCTGTAAGTACACAGTAATGAGTGTGCCTTTTTACAACGCCTCAGAAACATCGGAATACAAGGAAAAGCACTTGAATGGATCACCTCGTTCCTCACCGGAAGAACCCAGAGAGTCCGCCTTCCACCATTCAAGTCCGAGGCCTCTGAAGTCATCTGTGGCGTACCACAAGGATCCTCACTCAGTCCCACCCTCTTCAACGTATACATGAGCCCCCTCGCGGCCATCGCACGCCAACACAACCTCAACATCATCTCTTACGCGGATGACACTCAACTGATCCTCTCTCTCACCAATGACCCCAACACCGCCAAAACTAACCTACACGAAGGAATGAAAGAAGTTGCCGAATGGATGAAACACAGCCGTCTGAAACTGAACTCAGATAAAACTGAAGTCCTCATCTTAGGTACATCCCCATCTGCATGGGACGACTCTTGGTGGCCGGAAGCCCTTGGAAAAGCACCCATCCCGACAGACCACGCACGGAACCTAGGCATTATCCTGGACTCTTCACTTTCAATGAACAGACAAGTCAGCGCCGTATCCTCATCCTGCTTCAACATTCTTCGCATGCTCAAAAAAACATTTCGCTGGATCCCCACCGAAACCAGAAAAACAGTCACCCATGCTCTGGTCACGAGCCGACTGGACTACGGAAACACCCTTTACGCAGGTACTACCGCTAAACTCCAGAAGAAACTCCAACGAATCCAAAACGCCTCAGCCAGGATCATATTAGACATCCCGCGTAACGAACACATCTCTGGCCACCTGAAAGACCTCCACTGGCTACCCGTCAATAAGAGGATCACTTTCCGACTGCTAACCCATGCACACAAATCACTCTACGATATCGGACCAGAATGCCTCAACTCACGACTGTCCTTCTACACCCCCTCCCGCCAACTACGTTCTTCCAACCAAGCCCTCGCCACTGTACCTCGCATCAACAAGACAACCATGGGAGGCAGTTCCTTCTCATACCTGGCTGCTAAAACATGGAACTCACTCCCCACTTACCTTCGCCTTACCCAGAACCACCTAGCATTCAGAAAGCAACTTAAAACTTGGATATTTGACAAGTAATCCTCTTCCCCTCCCTAAGCGCCTTGAGACCCTCTGGGTATGTAGTGCGCTATATAAATTCTTTGACTTGACTTGACTTGAAAGAGCACGACATCGGATGCATCTCTGTGAGAGAGACAAGTTATTAAATGTTATATCTCTGCAGCGTTAAACTTCAGCAACTTCAGCAACTTACTATGAATTTAATGTCATGCTCTATTGAACCAAAGCAGGCAGGCAGTAGAACATTGGCATTGTTTTTTCTCTTCTTATTTATCCAAATGAGGTTCACAATTCTAGAGTGTGTGTCAAAATTGAAGTTTGCCCAATTGTGTGCACCTCTTTTAAAAAATTAGCAAAGACTATGAACAAATTGTCGGGCGCGCGTTCGTCTGCATCGCAGTTTTGCTTCGCAGAACTCACGGATGTGTAACTATATCAATAACAATTTCCTTTCCACGAACTGTGCTGCGCTTGCATCAGCATGAGTTTACTGCTCTCCATGTGGCAGAGCAACTGAAGGAGTGGAAGGAAAGGTGATAAAAAAGGAGTTGTTGTGGGCACGGCTCAGCTTCAGGCGTACTATAATACTACACCAAGGGCCTGATGTAGGTGAAATAGGTTTACCGATTTTCAATTACCGAATTTTACCGATTCGGTAATTAAAAATCGGTAAATCTATGGGGTGGACATGTAGGTATTCCAGATGTGCTGGAATACCGAATTGGATGATTTCGGTATTTACCGATTCGGTAAATACCGAATCGGTAATGCCCATTCATTCCTATGGGCTTTGAAGCCCATAGGAATGAATGGGCATTACCGATTCGGTATTTACCGAATCGGTAAATACCGAATTCCACAAGGGTGCAGGGGGTGTCACTTTGACACCCTCTGGCACCCCCAAAACAGGCTCGGGTGCCATGTGGCAGGCATACATGCCCTAAGGGCAGGTCTGCCTGTCACATGGCATAGGTGTGCATGCACACATGTGCATGCACACCGGAATCGGTATTTTACCATCAAATTGGATTTGATGGTAAAATATCGATTCGGTAAGCCCTTTGGGACTCTGAAGAGTCCCACCTACATCTGGGTGGCTCACATTCGGTAAATTTACCGATTTTTTATTTTACCGAATCGGTAAAATTACCGAATCGGTAATTTACTGATTCGGTAAAATAATGCCCCCTACATCGCGATCACCTATTTACCGATCGGTAACGGCAGAAAATACCGATTTTCGGCTGTTACCGACCGACCTACATCTGGCCCCAAAGGTCTGCGCTTTCATTAAATGAAGAAAATTACCAAGCGGAAGTGGCAGGGAATGGAGAAGCTGTGTGTTCATAGCACATGTCGAAAGCGGCCTTTATTGCACCTTTCCGCTATGCTGTAAGTACACAGTAATGAGTGTGCCTCAAAGAGCACGACATCGGATGCATCTCTGTGAGAGAGACAAGTTAATAAATGTTATATCTCTGCAGCGTTAAACTTCAGCAACTTCAGCAACTTACTATGCATTTAATGTCATGCACTATTGAACAAAAGCAGGCAGGCAGTAGAACATTGGCATTGTTTTTGCTCTTCTTATTTATCCAAAATGAGGTTCACAATTCTAGAGTGTCTGTCAAAATTGAAGTTTGCCCAATTGTGTGCACCTCTTTTAAAAAATTTGCAAAGACTATGAACAAAAAATAGCACAGGTGACATGCAGACGAAAAATTAATTTCCCACAAGAGTTTTTTACTTAATGAATTTACCTAGAATGAAGGTGCAGGCAGAAGTTATGGATGTACAAGTTCTCACAGGTAGGCATAAACGTTTTGAGTTCCAAAAGAAAAATAACAGCAGTGTCCCTCTAGGAAAGCGTTAGCAAAGTCAATAAGATAAGCTGATGACACCAGGGTTCAGAGCCATTGGTTTTACCTATGTTCCACCCTCAACCGCCAGATGCACTGTGGGCAGGGGACGTGGCCTTCAAGGGGATGAGAGTCTAGTGTTTGGGACGGGCTTTGAGATATTAACCTGATGGTTAACTTGGAGGGGTGGGGGACAAACAGAGCGGGCGGTTCTTATAACCCTGCTTTGTCTGTGTAGACCCTCCTCACCCTACAAAATCAAGCTTCCAACGCTTGGGAGGGTGTCGCTGATGTCCTGATTAGGGAATTAAAACCCCTGCTGGATGTCTGCTGCACAGACCCTCAACCCTATGAGCTCTGTGGTAGGGTTTTCAGCTTAAAGTGTGCATACCGTGTGATATCAACTCCTCACTGGGTGACCATGTGAAGGCGGCTGATATCGTGTGACACATGGTGGTGATGTTGTGTGAGATGACATGCCTGTCTACCTATCATCTATTTTATTATGTTTATTACCTTACCAGTTGTTTAAAATTGTCCTACTGGTCTCCCTCAGATTAGACTGTGAATTCCTACCCCTCACCAGCCATGTACCACTTTACAAGCGTGTCCAGTATTGCCTGCAACCAGTTACCAATTGACGTGCCCATTCAGTTCCTGACAATTTCAGTGCATCAGCCACAGGGCATCCTGCTGCAACCTTGTTAGAACCAATATTGCTTGCCATTTTGGTTTTCATTGCATCTGGGTTGCCCAGTAGTGAAGCTCATAATTTAGTACACTAAGGACACCCTTCAATAGGGCAGTTTGGCTTTTTACAGTACCACCCTGTGTCTCCCACCAGACACAGAAACCAGTCAGAATTGACTGTAAAAGGCAAAACAGCGCCTCGGATTCATCAACAAATGAAAGGTTCTGTGAGGTCCCGCACCCCTGCTGACCCCGCCAGGCACCCTCTTCCTGCCCCCAGGCATATTAGGCACGGCTAAGCACTTAATAAGTTGTATGTTGACATCTCCGAGAAGAAGGATGATTGCAGAGTGCCAGTGAGTGCAGAGTGACAGTGAGTGCAGACTGAGTGTAGAGTGACAGTGAGTGCAGAGTGACAGTGAGTGCAGAGTGAGTGAAGAGTGACAGTGAGTGCAGAGTGACAGTGAGTGCAGAGTGACAGTGAGTGCAGAGTGAGTGCAGAGTGACAGTGAATGCAGAGTGACAGTGAGTGCAGAGTGACAGCGAGTGACAGTGAGTGTAGCGTGAAAGTGAGTGCAGAGTGACAGTGAGTGCAGAGTGACAGTGAGTGCAGAGTGACAGTGAGTGCAGAGTGAGAGTGAGTGCAGAGTGAGAGTGAGTGCAGAGTGAGTGCAGAGTGACAGTGAGTGCAGAGTGACAGTGAGTGCAGACTGAGTGCAGAGTGACAGTGAGTGCAGAGTGACAGTGAGTGCAGAGTGAGAGTGAGTGCAGAGTGACAGCGAGTGACAGTGAGTGTAGAGTGACAGTGAGTGCAGAGTGACAGTGAGTGCAGAGTGACAGTGAGTGCAGAGTGAGTGCAGAGTGAGGGTGAGTGCAGAGTGACAGTGAGTGCAGAGTGACAGTGAGTGCAGACTGAGTGCAGAGTGACAGTGAGTGCAGAGTGACAGTGAGTGCAGAGTGAGAGTGAGTGCAGAGTGACAATGAGTGCAGAGTGACAGTGAGTGCAGAGTGACAGTGAGTGCGGAGTGACAGTGAGTGCAGAGTGAGTGCAAAGTGACAGTGAGTGAAGAGTGACAGTGAGTGCAGAGTGACAGTGAGTGCAGACTGAGTGCAGAGTGACAGTGAGTGCAGAGTGAGTGCAGAGTGAGAGTGAGTGCAGAGTGAGAGTGAGTGCAGAGTGACAGTGAGTGCATACTGAGTTCAGAGTGACAGTGAGTGCAGAGTGACAGTGAGTGCAGAGTGAGAGTGAGTGCAGAGTGACAGTGAGTGACAGTGAGTGTAGAGTGACAGTGAGTTTAGAGTGACGGTGAGTGCAGAGTGACAGTGAGTGCAGAGTGACAGTGAGTGCAGAGTGAGTGCAGAGTGAGTGAGTGCAGAGTGAGTGCAGAGTGACAGTGAGTGCAGAGTGACAGTGAGTGCAGACTGAGTGCAGAGTGACAGTGAGTGCAGAGTGACAGTGAGTGCAGAGTGAGAGTGAGTGCAGAGTGACAGTGAGTGCAGAGTGAGTGCAGAGTGACAGTGAGTGCAGAGGGACAGTGAGTGCAGAGTGACAGTGAGTGCAGAGTGAGTGCAGAGTGACAGTGAGTGCAGAGTGACAGTGAGTGCAGAGTGACAGTGAGTGCAGACTGAGTGCAGAGTGACAGTCAGTGCAGAGTGACAGCGAGTGACAGTGAGTGTAGAGTGACAGTGAGTGCAGAGTGATAGTGAGTGCAGAGGGACAGTGAGTGCAGAGTGACAGTGAGTGCAGAGTGAGTGCAGAGTGAGAGTGAGTGCAGACTGAGTGCAGAGTGACAGTGAGTGCAGAGTGAGAGTGAGTGCAGAGTGAGAGTGAGTGCAGAGTGAGTGCAGAATGACAGTGAGTGCAGAGTGACAGTGAGTGCACCATGACAGTGAGTGCAGAGTGACAGTGAGTGCAGAGTGACAGTGAGTGCAGTGGGACAGTGAGTGCAGACTGAGTGCAGAGTGACAGTGAGTGCAGAGTGAGTGCAGAGTGACAGTGAGTGCCGAGTGACAGTGAGTGCAGAGTGACAGTGAGTGCAGAGTGAGTGCAGAGTGACAGGGAGTGCAGAGTGACTGTGAGTGCAGAGTGACAGTGAGTGCAGAGTGAGTGCAGAGTGACAGTGAGTGCAGAGTGACAGCGGGTGACAGTGAGTGCAGAGTGACAGTGAGTGCAGAGTGACAGTGAGTGCAGAGTGACAGTGAGTGCAGAGTGAGTGCAGAGTGAGAGTGAGTGCAGAGTAAGTGCAGAGTGACAGTGAGTGCAGAGTGACAGTGAGTGCAGAGTGACAGTGTAGCGATTGTCCAGAGCTGGAAATCTAGTGTAATGAAATACCGCTGCAGCACTACATCTCCCAGAAAGCTCTGGGGCCTGACGACACAGTCCACGCCCCCTGAGAGGGTATAAAAACACTTCCGTCCCATTACAGGTTGCTTGTCAATCCTTCCGGTTTCTTGATCGTGTATGGACCTAGCCTTCCGAGAGCAGAGAGTGCGCGGACGCTTGCCTTCCCGCTGTGGACGCCGAGAGCAAAGAGTGAGCGGACGCTTGCCTTCCCGCTGTGGACGCCGAGAGCAAAGGGTGCGCGGACGCTTGCCTTCCCGCTTAGGACGCCTAAATACTATGTGTATTTCTAGTAAGTAGAAATCTGGTCTCATTATTATTTAGCACGGCCGTGCTATCCGAGAGTAGGTATCTGTTACCAACGGATAATTCCTGGTATATCTTGCATAAACCTAACTCTTACAAACAACAAACCTTATTCCTCTCGATAGTGAATAGAACTACTCGAGGAGGAAATTAAACTGACTACACCGTTTTGTGTATCAAGCTGTGACTTAACAGCCCCCATTCCGCTTGAATCAGAGTCTTCACCTTTTTCCAGACTTCAGATCAATTCAAGCGGTCATTATCCGTAAGTGAACCCTTGTTTATATGTGTATATGCTTCCTTGTAAAACTTTGCCTCAGAGCAGTACTAACCAGTGTTCTTGTATTTACAGACATTGTTGTGACTTGAAGTCCTCCGCAGCCTTAGACCAGACCTTGAGGGGTGTCTTCACAACAACCTTCCCCGAGCAACTACCCTTCCCTTTACCTGGAGGACTACCTGTCTCCGATGTGTACCTCACCCGGAGAGGGTCAGTGTTATCGGGTATAGGGAAGACTATCTTCTCTCCGTGGTCCCCGCTGGCTAGACACCTAAAGGTTAGTGGCTTGTGTTTTCTTCTCTTGGGTTACTTATCTGCCGCTAACCTTGACAGATTGACAAGCCCAAGGAAAGAGACCAGCCTGGGCCATGGATACTAATGCTGCCTTGGCCTCGTTACTTGAGGGATTTAGCGTACTACAACAAGAAGTACATGCTTCCCGAGTTGAGAATCAAGAGCTTAGAAAATATATGAACACCATGTGTAGAGAAGTCGCTGGTATGTCACGAAGAAATCCCGGGGGTGGGTCTTATATTAGAGAAGCTACGCTTCCTCCTCCCGGACAATCCATATCACAGCCCGCGACCCCAATGGCATCAGGGGGTGGGTTCTTTAACCCAACTGCCGTACCTTCATCCTCCACAGACCACACTCCTACAGTGCACGTCATCCAGAATACTGGAATACCTTTGGCTGCCCCGGAGAGGTTCTATGGAGATCCCAAGAAGTTTGAGACCTTTTTAAACCAGTGCCGTCTCCACTTCTTATGTAAACCTACCGTGTTTTATGATGACGCCGCAAAGACCGCATTTATGATGTCATATATGGGAGGAAACGCTGCGAGCTGGACTATCCCTTTGATGGAAATGAATGATCCCGTTCTACACCGATTCCCAGACTTTTGCATCGCCTTAAGGAAACTCTTCGATCGCAAGACTCATATGTTATCTTTAGACAAAGAACTCCTGACATTGCGACAAGGGTCACAGGATTTACTAGCGTACATCACCTCTTTTAATCGGCTCTTAGCCGAAACTGACTGGCCACAAGAAAAAAGGACCTCGTTGTTCTATCAAGGCCTGCGGAGTGAATTGAAAGACGTCTTGTCACAAGTAGTCCAATTACCTGCAACCTGCGAAGAACTCATCGACCTCACGGTACAATTAGATCATCGGCTGTTGGAGAGAAAAGGAGATCGCAGCAGAGGTGATGGTCGTGGATGGTATCCGAAATTCAAACTCCCATCGGAAGACAACACCAAGAGTTCTGATGGTACGGAGCCCATGCAAATTGGGGGTATTCGTGGTCCTCTGACGTCGGAGGAACGAGAGCGACGAAGAAGAATGAAACTCTGTATGTATTGTGGAAAAGGGGGGCACTTTATACGAGAGTGTCGAGCAAGAACCCCACAAACGGAGAAAACCACTGTGCCAAGGAAGACGGCTGCTCTCGGATCCCGTGAGACGTCGGAAAACTAGAACGTCCAACCCAGAATGAGATCTCTGGAATGGACCGGCAACCAACAATGATCTCCACATTACTTGCCAATACGATGATGCCTGCTGTGGCACACATGAATTTGCCAATATCCCTGAGGACTACCCGGGATAACTACACGCAGATGGATGCGTTGTTGGATTCAGGAGCTACGGGAAACTACGTGGATATTGACTACGCAGATTCCCTGGGGATATCGTGGGAACAGAAGAAAGAACCTGAACAGGTAAAGGCCGTGGATGGATCCGTTTTGTTATCCGGGCCTGTAGTTAAACATACGATCCCTTTGCGAATGCAGCATGGAGAACACACGGAGTATATACAATTTGATTTGATAGCTGCTCCTCAGTTTCGTATGATCTTAGGCATGCCCTGGCTCACGTTACATGATCCAGCAGTGAGTTGGTCAGCTCGCACAGTCGCCTTAACCTCACCCTATTGCATGGAGCATTGTTACAACCTCTTCTCCGTAGCAGAAGAAGACAATGAAGAACGTCCTAGTATTAGACACCTGGCTGTGGCTTGCTCAGACAAACACCTATGCAGTACTTCAAGGCTGCCTGAAATATATAACGAATATCGTTCCCTGTTCGACAAACAGAAGGCCACCGGTTTGCCCCCACACAGGGTCTATGATTGTTGCATCGAACTCCTCCCGGGTGCCACTATTCCTTGTAGTCGGGTGTATGCCCTGACTGAACATGAGAACCTCTATTTACAAAACTACATTGAGGAGAATCTTGCTACAGGATTCATCAGCCATTCCACGTCACCTGCTTCTTCGCCCCTATTCTTCATCCCGAAGAAGGACTGTGCAGAATTACGACCCTGCATCGACTACAGAGCCTTGAACAACATCACGGTGAAGAATAGATACCCCCTTCCATTGATTCCTGTCATGATGGACCAAATAAAGGGCGCTCGTTACTTCACCAAGTTAGATCTGAGGGGGGCCTATCATCTGGTTAGAGTGAAAAAAGGTGACGAATGGAAAACCGCGTTCCGTACAAAGTTCGGCCTATTTGAGTATAATGTGATGCCCTTCGGTTTATGCAACGCCCCTGCGGCCTTCCAATTCTTTATGGACGAAGTACTCAGGGGCCTTCTGGATACCATATGTATGGTGTACATTGACGATATACTTGTATACTCCAGTACTCTCCAGGAACACGAACAACATGTCAAGGAAGTACTGAGTCGTCTACAACAACACCAGCTGTTCGCCAAACTGGAAAAATGCCTCTTCCACGCAACAGAAGTCTCATTTCTGGGGTATGTGATAAATGCCAATGGCTTTCAGATGGAGAGTGGCAAGGTGGAGGCCATCACAAATTGGAAAACCCCTCAAGACGTGAAATCGGTGCAAAGTTTCCTTGGCTTTGCGAACTATTACCGACGTTTTATCAAAGACTTCTCTAAAATCATCCACCCCATCTCCAATCTATTACGGAAAAATGTTCCTTTCAAGTGGGGAGAGGAGGCAGAACAATCTTTCCGCATTCTGAAAGACAGATTCACCAAGGCCCCTATCTTGAGGCATCCTGATGCCCAACTTCCATTCATTTTAGAAACCGACGCCTCACAGTATGCCCTGGGAGGGGTGCTCTCGCAGCACCACCCAGAAACAGGACAAATCCACCCAGTGGCCTTCTACTCCAAGAAGCTTAGTCCTAGCGAAGTCAATTATTCGATCACGGACAAGGAGTTGCTGGCAATCAAGAGAGGGTGTGAGGAATGGAGACATTACCTGCTGGGGGCACGACATACCATTGAGATCTATACGGACCATCGGAACTTGCTGTTCTTAAAAACTGCAAAGGCTCTAACCCCCAGGCAGTTGAGATGGACGCTCTTCTTCTCTGATTACGAATTTGTCATCAAGTATCGGCCAGGCCCTCAAAACGGAAAAGCAGATGCCCTCTCAAGGAATCAGGACACTCAGGAAACCCATTCAGAAATTCCTGTAGAACCATCATCCATCCTTCCTGAGAAATCCTTCCCTGAAAACACGATTGCCTTACTCACCTCCAGTGATTTCTTCGAAGATACAAGAGTGGCGTTAACGGAGATCGATGTCCAGGCTTGGCTAAATGAAGATCCCCAACGGAGGACACAAAAAGACAAACTCCTGTACTACCGACAGGCCTTGTATGTGCCGGACCCTGGGTTGCAAATGCAGGTACTCAATTGGGCACATGACTCCGTGTTGGGCGGACATTGGGGAGTGTATAAAACTATAGCTACCATTGAGCGTTCATTTTGGTGGCCGAATTTACGTAATGATGTAAAAAAATACGTACAAAACTGTTCAGTGTGCACCCAAGGAAAAGCAAAACACACCAAACCTTCGGGTCTGCTACGCTCAATTCCTATCCCTCCTGCACCTTGGCATACGGTCTCGATGGATTTCATAGTGGAGATGCCTTTATCTCAAGGAAAAACTACGGTACTGGTGATAGTAGATCATTTGACAAAAATGGGACATTTTGTACCTCTGGAAGGTCTACCTACTTCAGCCGAGCTGGCCATGATTGTTTTGCAGCACCTCATCAGAGCCCATGGCATTCCCCGAGTATTCATTACCGACAGAGGGACTCAATTTACATCCCGTTTTTGGAAAGCCCTTTGCGATTCATTGGCTATTGATGCTAGACTCTCTACGAGCTACCACCCGCAGACAGATGGCAAAACAGAGAGGCTCAACCAAACTATCGAACAATATCTGCGTTGCTTCACATTGCAAAACTCGACGGATTGGGTCACCCTCTTATGGCTAGCAGAATTCACGTACAATAACTCTGACCACTCCACCCTGGGGTGTTCCCCCTTCTTTTGTCTGCTTGGGTACCATCCGAACATTCTTCCCTTCGAGTGGCCTGTAACGACCAACCTGCCCAGTATCCAGGAACATCATGCTCATTTACAGGCTGTACAGATAGACGCGAGACGTCACTTGGCAGAAGCTCAGGCAACACAGAAACGCTTCGCTGACAAAAAACGCACTCCTGAACCGGTCTACCAGGTGGGGGATAAAGTATGGCTTTCCACTAAAAACATTCATCTCCGGGGTATCAACAAACTCAAACCTAGATACATAGGTCCCTATAGTGTTGAGGAAGTCATCAACCCTGTGGCCTTAAAGTTATCCATTCCCCAGAACTGGAGAATACATCCTGTATTTCACGTCTCTCTGCTCCTCCCTTGTCCTCTAGACACTAGATTGCCCGTTCATCCTGCACCGGTGTTGGTAGAAGGACTGGAGGAATACGAGGTAGAAGAGTTGTTGGATTCCCGGATTCATAGGGGCAGAGTGCAGTATTTGGTGGGTTGGAAAGGATTTGGGGTCGAGGAGAGAACTTGGGAACCAGAGCACAATCTCCACTGCCCCGAATTAGTCTCGCAATTTCATCAGCAGTATCCAGGGAAGCCGGATCGACCGCCGGGTCGGCGATCCTCGAGAGGGGGTTCTGTAGCGATTGTCCAGAGCTGGAAAGCTAGTGTAATGAAATACCGCTGCAGCACTACATCTCCCAGAAAGCTCTGGGGCCTGACGACACAGTCCACGCCCCCTGAGAGGGTATAAAAACACTTCCGTCCCATTACAGGTTGCTTGTCAATCCTTCCGGTTTCTTGATCGTGTCTGGACCTAGCCTTCCGAGAGCAGAGAGTGCGCGGACGCTTGCCTTCCCGCTGTGGACGCCGAGAGCAAAGAGTGAGCGGACGCTTGCCTTCCCGCTGTGGACGCCAAGAGCAAAGAGTGAGCGGACGCTTGCCTTCCCGCTGTGGACGCCGAGAGCAAAGGGTGCGCGGACGCTTGCCTTCCCGCTTAGGACGCCTAAATACTATGTGTATTTCTAGTAAGTAGAAATCTGGTCTCATTATTATTTAGCACGGCCGTGCTATCCGAGAGTAGGTATCTGTTACCAACGGATAATTCCTGGTATATCTTGCATAAACCTAACTCTTACAAACAACAAACCTTATTCCTCTCGATAGTGAATAGAACTACTCGAGGAGGAAATTAAACTGACTACACCGTTTTGTGTATCAAACTGTGACTTAACAGCCCCCATTCCGCTTGAATCAGAGTCTTCACCTTTTTCCAGACTTCAGGTCAATTCAAGCGGTCATTATCCGTAAGTGAACCCTTGTTTATATGTGTATATGCTTCCTTGTAAAACTTTGCCTCAGAGCAGTACTAACCAGTGTTCTTGTATTTACAGACATTGTTGTGACTTGAAGTCCTCCGCAGCCTTAGACCAGACCTTGAGGGGTGTCTTCACAACAACCTTCCCTGAGCAACTACCCTTCCCTTTACCTGGAGGACTACCTGTCTCCGGTGTGTACCTCACCCGGAGAGGGTCAGTGTTATCGGGTATAGGGAAGACTATCTTCTCTCCGTGGTCCCCGCTGGCTAGACACCTAAAGGTTAGTGGCTTGTGTTTTCTTCTCTTGGGTTACTTATCTGCCGCTAACCTTGACAGACAGTGAGTGCAGACTGAGTGCAGAGTGACAGTGAGTGCAGACTGAGTGCAGAGTGACAGTGAGCGCAGAGTGACAGTGAGTGCAGAGTGACAGTGAGTGCAGAGTGACAGTGAGTGCAGACTGAGTGCAGAGTGACAGTGAGTGCAGAGTGACAGCGAGTGACAGTGAGTGTAGAGTGACAGTGAGTGCAGAGTGACAGTGAGTGCAGAGTGACAGCGAGTGCAGAGTGACAGTGAGTGCAGAGTGAGAGTGAGTGCAGAGTGAGTGCAGAGTGACAGTGAGTGCAGAGTGACAGTGAGTGCAGACTGAGTGCAGAGTGACAGTGAGTGCAGACTGAGTGCAGAGTGACAGTGAGTGCAGAGTGACAGTGAGTGCAGAGTGACAGTGAGTGCAGACTGAGTGCAGAGTGACAGTGAGTGCAGAGTGACAGCGAGTGACAGTGAGTGTAGAGTGACAGTGAGTGCAGAGTGACAGTGAGTGCAGAGTGACAGTGAGTGCAGAGTGACAGCGAGTGCAGAGTGACAGTGAGTGCAGAGTGACAGTGAATGCAGAGTGACAGCGAGTGCAGAGTGACAGAGAGTGCAGAGTGAGTGCAGAGTGACAGTGAGTGCAGAGTGACAGTGAGTGCAGAGTGACAGTGAGTGCAAACTGAGTGCAGAGTGACAGCGAGTGCAGAGTGACAGCGAGTGCAGAGTGACAGCAAGTGACAGTGAGTGCAGAGTGACAGTGAGTGCAGAGTGACAGCAAGTGACAGTGAGTGCAGACTGACAGCAACTGCAGAGTGAGTGCGAGAGTGACAGTGAGTGCAGAGTGAGTGCGAGAGTGACAGTGAGTGCAGAGTGTCTGCAGAGACAGTGTGTAAGGGTGCAGGGTGCACATTGTGTGAGTGTGCAGAATGAGTGTGGAGGATAAACAGTGTGTGACTATGCAGGGTGACATTGGGAGTGTGCGGGTGAGCAGTGTGTGAATGTGTAGGGGCAGTGTGTGAGTGTGCAGAAAACACCACACACACATACACCACACACACATACCACACACACACCACACACACATACACCACACACACATAACACACACACAAACTACACACCTCACTCTCTCAACACCACATACTGTTCACCACTCACCACAACACAGTCAGCACCACACTCACTCCCCAAGCTCACCCGCACAGACTCACCACAACACACTCACCACTACACAGAAAACAACACACACAACAACACACCCCCAGCCATCAATGAATGCTTTCACCATGCACAAACACCAACAACCATCAATGTACGCTTTCAACAAAAACAAACACGACCATGCATCAGTGCCGCTAAACACCCACGCACACAACAAACAATGTCAGTGCAACTTTCACTAAACACACACACACCAACAGCTGACAGTACACCAGCCACTCTTTCAATTGGCACAATCATCAGCAGCTGTCAGTGCACATTACCATTTACAATGCCATTATCTCAAACTCAAACAAACCTGAGCCCTAATGCATTCCTAATGCTTGTTTCCTTTAGCAACCCATTTATCTCCAGGAATATGTGGTAATGTCTTGAGGTTCTGTGATTCTGAACCCGTTCAATAAAGGTCGTCGTATCTTGACGATTTTGGTATCAGCAGACCGCAAATGACGAGTGCGGTATGTACGAGTGTTTTCGTCATAATCGATCTATGGAAACACTACGTATTCAGGGATTTCATTCGAACCTACGGGTTCCATTTTGTGTACGGCAGCCATTTTGTGGTTGCCCTCACATAGGCCGATGACTACGGCCGACGAGTCTTTGGGACACGTACACCTTTAGCTGACTTTTGTGTGACCTGAACGAACTGACTCCCTTGCCCGAAGCTGACCTTGTTGAGCCAGTTCCTTGTTAGGCAGCTGGTCAGATAGAGATCAAAGAGCAGGGCATTGCTGAGTTTATGGTACATGCACACACCCTTTTATCTTGCTTCTCATCTGTTTCTGTTCCTTCCTTTTTATGGCTTAATTATGGTTTGGGTTGAGGTCCTTTTATTATGGGTTTGTCCGGCCTGTCCGAGCAAGAATGTTGGATTTTGCCTTGTCATTTCTGGTGGGCTGGACAACCGAAAGTGGGTTTGTCGTTATGTGATACGTTTGAAATGTCACTGTGTGATTGGTCCGTTTCTAAATAATTGATGCTAGTCAGGAATGTGATTTTTGGCATAAAAGATGATGTCTCGCTCTATGAAATTGTGCAGTCTCTAGCGAACCACCCGTGTTGTGCTTCGTAGACCTCTGTTCCTGGTTGCAGCCAATAAATTTGGTCTTTGACGTCACCTAGAAGAGTCCCGTGTCTCTGTTTGCCGAGGCAGGGGAACTCGAAGACATTGGGCGTTTTCCCTGGCGCCGCTGGGTTCTAAAACCCGGTTCTTCAGTCTTTACCATCTCCTTGTATAAATTGTATGTTCTTTTGCATTATAAAAACAAAGATATGTACTGGAAAATTATGGGTGCATTTTTCTGTATTTTTCTTTTTTCTTACTGGTGCGCATTAATGATCGGTTCTGCTTGATATGTATCAATTACCAGCCATTGTCTGACCTAGGGTGTTGTGGAGTGCAAAAAACGATGGATTTAGGCCCAGATCTTTGTACTGGGGTGAATGTAAGACATTGTTCTGCATTCTGTCCATCAACTGTGTTTTTTGCCATTTTCACCCCAAGTGGGCTGGGTATACTCAGACGTGAGTCCCAGGCTCTCCACATCACTGGAGTCAAGCTATCCAGGCTGAAGACGGCTGATAGCCAGAAACCGGTCCTTGGATGCTTGATTCCGGTCTAGGAAAGACATGGCTTGGTAGTTTAGGCTGGACTGTTCCCATGAGGCACAGGGTAAAGGCTGATTTGCATATAGCCATTGTCCTACCTAGGGTGGTGTGGAGTGCAAAAAAACGATGGATTTAGGCCCAGATCTTTGTACTGGGGTGAATGTAAGACATTGTTCTGCATTCTATCCATCAACTGTGTTTTTTGCAATTTTCACCCCTAGTGGGCTGGGTATACTCAGACGTGAGTCCCAGGCTCTCCACATCACTGGAGTCAAGCTATCCAGGCTGAAGAAGGCTGATAGCCAGAAACCGGTCCTTGGATGCTTGATTCCGGTCTAGGAAAGACATGGCTTGGTAGTTCGGGATGGACTGTTCCCATGAAGCACAGGGTCAAGGCTGATTTGCATATAGCCATTGTCTGACCTAGGGTGGTGTGAAGTGCAAAAAACCGATGGATTTAAGCCCAGATCTTTGTACTGGGGTGAATGTAAGACATTGTTCTGCATTCTGCCCATCAACTGTGTTTTTTGCAAGTTGAATATTTGAACAGCCTAACTCAAGAATTTCTCCTTCCTTTGTGTTTATGTAAATCAGTCCGGGACAGTCTGTTTTTCATTTTGTGAGTATAGGGTGAACACTGAAAGATGCAAGTGATTTGAGTGTCATGTACGTGTACGGTGAGCGGTTTGCTTGTGTTAGCACAGGTTAGGAGCCTCAATGGGTGAGTGCATGATGAGCAGTGGGAGTGCAGTGTGATCGCTGTGAATGCAGAGTGCGTGTGAACATGAAGGGTGAGAGAGTGAGTTGTCCGAATGACAGATGTATTTCCAGAGACCTGGAGTAACTCAGTATTGTAGTGCCAGCAGGCGTAGGGTTTCAGATATAAGTTAAACTATTACTATTATGACATCAATCAGGGATGGAGGGCGGAGGAAATAAGTAATTTGCTGATCCTGCAACAAACTTTAAGTCTTGTGATTAGGGTTACCAGCTGAATCGAATTTCTACAGGCACCACTGGTATTTTGATGTCCTGGCCAGTACAAAAATAAGCAAAGTCACCGGAAACCGGTACTTTTAGCACTTATCTGCGCATACTTCAAACAGCAAATATAAATTGAAAGCACTTTTAAATGTGTTCTAAGGCGGCATTAAGGATCCATGACTAATAATTAAAGAAACGAAGACAGAAAAGTCATGTTACAAATGAATACCTACCATTTTATTTGCTGCCCTAATTATGTCAAGGGGAGGCCTTTGTGGAGTCTTTGAACACCAACAAATGGCTATTACTTTTCTTTTGGAAAGGTGGCATCCCTGCTTATGAGATGTATTTTCACAAAATGCATTCTCCCTCTGTGACAGTAAAAATAAAATACAATTGCTTAGAATAAGCAGAGTGAGGACCGGGGGTATTGGAACTAGTGAATAAAGAAAACCAAAACCTTGTTAACCAGTTCACAAATGGCATGTGATTGGTCTTTTAAAGACCTGTGAAAAGCTTGGGTGTGACTGAGATAAAATGCCGGACACTGCCCAGCCAAAAGCCATTTTAACCCTCTAGGTGTTGCGGGCTGGGACTGTCCATGACCAGAAAACATAGAGGCCTGTTTTAGGAAAAAGACAATGCCCTGTGTAGAACCTCAACAAACAGGCACACTCGGACATGAAACACAGACAGGCTGATCAGGCCAGAGGCGTAATGCAGACACCCCTGCAGTCCCAATGGCGCAGGGGGCGCCCTAACTTTTTATTGGGCCCCAACCATTCAGGGGGCCCCCATTGATCCCCCCGCACCTCCATTGAGCCTAAGACCAGCGAATATCTGGTGGAAGGGGAGGATCATTTTCGGTACGCCACTGGATCAGGCTTTTCTGGTCTGGTCAGGTAAGACAGATATTATGAGATAAATTGCTGAAACAGAAATCAGGTCACTTTACTCAGACACGAATGAAAGGAAGGTTGACGAGAAACAGTATGCAGTGACAGAAGGAAGCACAGAAGTAAGAAATATTATTGAACCACCCGGGAGACAAACCAAAGAAAACAGATCACGAACCACAATAAACAAAAAGATACATAGACCATATGCAGGGCACAAGTCAGGGGTACGGGCAGGAACACAGTGTCTGCCCACTATTTTCAGGGGATGGACGCCGTCCACCCTGCCAAGAAATTGAGCCCCTAAGAAGTATATTATACAATGCCCGAGCACTCATAGATCGGTATTCCTGTTTCTAATTACAACATACATACTCACAATGCTATTACTGATAATTCGATGTTTTCCCCAATTCTCTACACTGGCAGAGATACTGATAAGTGCACCACGTCCCACAATATAATGCTCATGTGTAACAATAGCAGGTCACCATACATCAATTGATAAAGATACATATAAGATTTGACGAATACTGTATCACAAACTCTGACTTGATCGTCGGTGCTAATGTACGGGTTTCGACCTACTGCACAAAATGTACAATGTATTACTAATCGTACAAGATACCAGTATCTGTTCTATATAATTGTCTTTCCAGCCCTGAGGAAGCTGTGTGTACACTCACGGACGACGAAGCACGTATTGGCTAGAACAATCAAAAGAAGAAAAAAAAATCACAAGAAACCAAATTTGAATAGCATTGTGAATATATTTGTTGTAATTAGCAACAGGAATACTGATGTATGAGTGCTTGGGCATTGTAAAATGTATATGGTGGATCCCTTTGGTTCACATTTAGGGGGCATGGGTGGTTCCCCCTCCCTTGAGCACCATAGTAACTGCGTATGTTGTGCTATCACACTGCTAAAAGTGAGCGTCAATACCACACGGGGGGCTATCACCAACAAAAGTTCCCCCGCAGAAGTATGTTGAACTTGTCCCGGTGTAATTTCCAGACACTAGGACACGTTCAGCAGTGCCTGTACATTGTCTGCTTTCCAATCCCAGCAGCAACATGCAGGCAGTGAGGGGGCTTTTTTTTCACCTCCAGCTGGTCCGAAGATAAAGGCCAAAGTTAAGGGGCCATCAGGCCCCCTTTTGTTTGAATATGCTGACTGGAGCTGGCCTGGCATGCATGCACTGTAAGGATGTCAGATGTGTTGGTCTGTCCCAGTACTTACACAAATAACAATTTCAACAGCACTTTTTTATTTATTTTATAGCGCTATGCATCCCATTGCAGGGTGTCAGGGCTCTTTACAAAACATGCACATTATACATTGACAATAAATCATGTGTGTAAATCAATGTACAAGATGAGTGACATGAGACAGGGTTACAAAATGTAGGAGTATAAATGTCCATATCTCACTGTTCTATATTAGAAAGATTATAATTCATGAAGTGCAGGAAACAAAAGTATCTCTGTGTTAAAAGCAGTAACCCACTTACCTATCTACATCAAATACATATCTGTCATCTGCATGCTATATGATATGCTTAGCAGGAAACACATTAACCTTCTACACTATTTTGATTCAAATCTGGGACTTCACAAAACACAGATCTCTACCACACATGTGTTAACCTCCAAAGTTATCTCACCATTACTATTATTCACTGAGATGTATTGGGCACCTTTACAGTAGATGCCTTAACCCGATCAAATATTTTAAAATGCAGGCTTTGCAACCAATTAAGCAGAACAGATCTACCGCCATGCTTCTCCATGTTGCAAATATCTTTGTGGCAGGGTTTAAAAAAAAAAAGAAATGTATTAGTTGAGGCCCAGATTTTGCATCAGGATTGCGCCACTTTTTTTGGCACAACCCCAACGCAAAATCAAATTTGTTATATATCTCATTATGCGCTTAAATGTACTCATGACATCCCTGATAAACATATGTGTGAGGTCTTAATATCTGATTACACTTCTTGTTATGTCACTTCCTGTGATGTCAAGTGCAATGTCACACTTCGTAACATCATGGCACGTGTCATGCTTTCACTTGCATACCACTTAACTTGATTAGTTCCCCGCTACTTTTTTTAAGCACTGGTGCCCTGACCATTTGACTCATGAGTGCCCAAGTGTCGATTTGAAGAGCCAAAAACCTATTCATTATAGATTTTATTTACGCCTGAACTCCATCTCCTTATTCATCAGCGACTGTACAAAAACATATATGCTGTAAAAGTAGTATACTCCTGCCATGATGATGCTTTGTAATTACTCATGCAGCACCGAGAACATGCACAGCACATCACATGTAATTATGGTAGCTGTGACATACGTCCACTTATTCTTAGGAACCCATGAAACAGGGAACGGGAGGGGCATGGGGAGCCCGCCACATGGGCGGGAAATTGGAGAAAGGAGGCGGAAGACACCACATTCATCTCTCATTAGTCCTCCTCTGATCTCGAAGCCGTTAATTAGGAGCTGCGTCAGCAGCCCGTGGTGAACTCTCGCCCCCCGCAGTGGGAGTGGTATCTGTGCCAGTGATATCCAAGCAGGCAGGCTCGGAAGAATTCCTGTACCCACACCAGCCAGCATGATTAATGGCACACAGGAACAGGGAAAGAGAAGAGGGGTCAACAGCTGAGTGCAAAGCAAGCCGCTAGACAGGGAGTAATTAAGATACTTGGGTAAATATGATTAATGGGCTGAAACTGGCAGGGTGTGCAGTAAACAAGAACTAACCAGATGGCGCCCCCCACCCCAGACTCCCCCCTTCCTCTGTGAAAAGCAGGCTGCTTTGGTTTGATCCGCTCAAGTTTGTGCTGCTCTGAGTCTAACAATCTCCTCAGAAGACAAAACAGGAGATCATGTTGAGTTAATCAGATGAATTATCAAATCAGCCTTCCCCTCCCGCCTCACAATAAAAAAAAGGAGGCTTTTTTTTTTACAGAAATTAGAGCTGCTGTTAATGAATTGCTTGGGACACTGTAAATGCAAATGATATAGGCTCTTACCAGGCAGCGGGAGGGGGGAAAGGGGGTCGTAATTAAATGAAACCATCCCTTAGTGAAATATAGTCTACCATTTATGACCGTCAGAAGACGGAAAATATGGAGCAGCATTAAACGGCACTTATCAGGTGCACAAAAACAAAATAGTGAGGAATTGAAATAAATTGGTTGACAGTTAGTTTGCAGTGACGGAGAGGCGGAAGTGAAGGGAATTCGGTATTTAACATCAAACTGAGCCAGCGGGATGTTAGAAAAGTGCAGGGAGTGAAACGTGAAACGTATGTGGCCTTGTCATGCATATTTATTCATACATTATTAAGAAATAATATCCGTAGTATTTTTATTTTATTTATTTATAAAGTTTTATATAGCGCTAGCTAGACCCGTAGGTATTAGAGCGTTTTACATACACAAAGTAAAAGAAAATTGCATAACATCGCAGGACATGAAGATGCATAAAGATATAAGCAAAGGCATAATAATTATGTGTACAGTGAGGGGACAAAGACGCTGGTCGTTGAAACAGTCAAGTCCAAGTGAGGGGTAGTCCATTAGGTTATTGGTGCCTAGGTTGGTTGACTTGGCCAGTAAAGTATTGGTTAAGGAGACGGAGATTCAGATTCTTTTTGAAGCAAGAGAAGGAAGGGTTGCATCTGAGGTCAATAGGGAGTGCATTCCACATCCTGGGAACATTACCAGAGTAAGATCGGCACTGGGTCGTTTTCCTTTTCAGTTTTGGAGAGATGAGATGAAGAGAGTTGGTGCTGCTCAGAGATCTGGATTTTCCTGCTTTTACCAGTTTGCTGTTTAGGTAGTTGCGTGATTGGGCATGAAGAGCCTTGTGTGTGATGCAGGCCAGTTTGTGAATACATCTACCTTCCATGGGAAGCCAGCTGAGTGCGTTGAGGGTTGGTGTGATGTGTTTGAATCTTTTTACACCAGTCATGAGTCGAGCTGCCATGTTAAAGACTGAACTTAGTGGGGCTAGGTGAGCTTTTGGTGACCCTGTTAGGATGACGTTCCCAAAGTCCAGTTTAGAAAGGACTAGGGATTGTACTATTGTCTTGAGATCATCTTGGAGAATGAAAGGTTTAATTTTCTTGAGGTGCTTTAGAGAGTAAAGCGCACTTTTTGCAGAATTCTTGATGTGGTCTTTCATTGACAAGTTCTTATCCAGGGTGATGCCTAGAGACTTTACAGAGTCAAATAGGACGAGGGAGCAGTTAAGAGCATCCAGCTCCTTGTGCCAGTCTTGAATTGGTCGGTGATTACTTTGCGGAGAGAACAGTATTAATTCTGTTTGGTCCGGGTTCAGTTTTACGTGGTTTGCGTTAAACCAGGTTAGGATCTTGGTTAGCGGGAAATTGAGGTGTCGGACGTCACTGGGTGATTTGATTTTGTAATATATTTGTGTGTCATCTGCCTATAGGTGGTATTGAATCCCGGCTTGTTTCAGAATAATTGCAAGGGGTTCCATGAAGAGATTGAAGAAGGATGGTGAGAGGATCGATCCTTGCGGGACTCCAAGTTTGACTCATGTTGGTACGAAGAGGCAGGAGTTGATTTTAATTTGTTGCAAACGATGCTGAAGGAAGGAAATAAACCATTCTAGTACTGTGCCATTTATGCCAGAGCACCTCTTCAGAGTCTCAAGTAAAGCTAGATGGTTTATTGTGTCGAATGCCACTGATAAGTCAATAAGGATGAGGAGACAGGCTTCACCTCCATCTAAGGCTCTGTGGATATCATCTGTAATATTGAGCATCGCTGTTTCGGTACTTAAACCTTTCCTGAAACCCGATTGAAAGGTGTAGAGGAGTTTGAAGTTATCAATATGTTTGTTCAGTTGAAGGAGAACACACTTCTCTAATGTTTTAGCTAGGAAAGGAAGTTTGGAGATAGGTCTGAGGTTGTTGAGCTCGTTGGGGTTGGCTCCTGGTTTCTTGAGTATAGGTGTTCTTTGTCCTAGCTGAAGGGAGTCTGGGACACAACCTGATGTGAGAGAGGAGTTGATGAATTTTGTCCAGGAAGGGGCGATGAAGTGGTTGAGTTTTTTTACTAGTGTGGATCGGAGGGGGTCCATAGTGTGGGAAGTAGCTTTCAATTATATTGAAGACTTCGATTTCCGACATGAGTTCGAAGTTCAACCAATTTGCATAATTTTTCAGTTGGAAACAGGCCTGGTTGTCAGTGGAATGATTTCTATCAGTTTGGTCATGGGTGGTTAGAGGGGGGCAGGTTGCGAGTGAGGGGGAATTTGAGTCACATGTCAGTAACTAACCAATAAGACCTGACAAACCTAAGCATTTGACCAGAAGCATCAAAGAAGACTCCATAACCGAACTGGAATCCAGGATTAATGCTCATTTACAACCCCTGCCTTCCACTTTGTCGGCCGATGACCTCACAGCCCACTTTAATTCCACAATGACAGAGGTGTTAGATCAAGTAGTACCACTCAAACTCAAAACTTTTAGGTTTCACTAGGTGAAGAGTCAAAGGGTTTAGTCTCCAAGTCCTTTCCGATTGTCTGAGTTGTTGTCTTTCTTTATTAAGATCCACGTTGAACAAAGATTTAGATTTAGTAGATCTATAATGTTTGAGTTTGAGTGTTACTACTTGATCTAACACCTCTGTCATTGTGGAATTAAAGTGGGCTGTGAGGTCATCGGCCGACAAAGTTGAAGGCAGGGGTTGTAGATGAGCATGAATCCTAGATTCCAGTTCGGTTATGGAGTCTTCTTTGATGGTTCTGGTCAAATGCTTAGGTTTGCCAGGTCTTGTTGATTAGTTACTGACATGTGAGTCAATATAAAACAGTATGAGGTGGCGGTCAGACCAATACGTGGGAGAGATCGATCTCAAAGCGACCCGCTTATTTTTGGTGATGATCGTATCCAGTGTTGCTCCTTTGATGTGGGTTGGTTCATTGCAAGTTGTTTGAGGTTGGTAATTTCAAGCAGGTAGGAGAGGTTCAGGGTTGTTGTGTCTTCTGGGTTGTTCCAGTAGATATTGAAGTCACCCAGGAACACGTCTTCCATGTCTGTTAGGGAGAAGCAAGTTATTAGGTCAGTTAGTTCTGCAGCGAATAGGGTACGTTCACCAGGAGGATGGTAGATGGTGTGAAGTTTGAAGGGCATGGTCTTTGACTGTAAATTCAACACCTAGGTACTCCAGAGTCAGGTATTCTGTGGATTTTAATCTGGTAAACTGTGGTTTTTCTTTGTGAATGATAGCTAGGCCGCCGCCTGATTTGATCGGTCTATCGAGTCTGATGATGTTGTAGCCTGGAGGGGTGAGAAGGTCTAGGATGGGGGTAGAATGGTCATTGAGCCAGGATTCTGTGAGGAATGCAATGTCTAATTCTTCCACGAGTATAACTTCAGCAATATCTGTGGCGTGTTGTACTGCTGATCTACAGTTGAGGAACATGCACAATAGAGGGCGGGGAGCCTCAGTGTTGGTGTGAGCTGTATGTATAGAAGTGTAATGAGCAGGGGGTCTAGGCGAGAGGACGGTCTAGGGATACTATTCGTGCTCACTAAAACTGGGATTGCACAAGAGGCCCTGTTCTGGCTTATTGCGAGATAAGAGTCGTTGATGTCATCTGCCTCTCGTTCTGAAATGGGGCAGAGAGCTCGGCTAGGTTGATGTGCCTGACACCTCATAGGATTGGTGAGCCATGGGGTGCCAAGAGGGGCCATGGAAGAGGCTGTATGGGGGGAAGGTGTATAGCTACCCAGAGTGTGTGAGCAAGGTGGCTTAATCCGGTTGGGAAGGTCTTGTTGAAGGTCTAGGAAATCTGCTGCTAGGGAGTCTATTTTCTGCTCCATTCGGGTCAGTAGTTGGGAAAGTGAGCTTAAAGGGCATATTGCCTTTGTCTGGAGCAGCACATAACTGGGATCTGTGGAAGAAGAGGTTACTAGATTGTGGGATTGAGTGGCATCATTGAGATTATGAGTCGGGAGAGATTGGGAGTGCGTAGTCGGGTCGTTGTTTCTTCTGGTCAAAAGGTTGGGAGGAGGGGTTGTGGGTCTTGGGTCCAAGGGAGGGGAGTGAGCCATGGTTAGGTGGAAGTCTGTGTCCATGGGAATGGCAGTGTGATTGGAAGTAGGGGCTGTTTGGGCATGTGGCGGTGGTTTGGGGGAGAAAGAGTGTACCGTGGTTCGAGGGACGTTAGTGTCCGAGGGGTTATCGGTGGCATTGGATATGGAGATGGTTTGGGCAGGTGGGGTAGGGACAGTAGTGGGGTTGGGGATACTTTGTGAGGCTAGAGTTGGGTCTCCTTAAGTCGAGGGGGATGCCTGTAGTAGGTTTAGTTACAGAAGGACTGTTGTTTGGGTCTGATCTGCCTAGCTCTGAATCAGACTTGCACTGTTTATTAACTGTGCGTTTGCTGGATCTGGTGGTTTTGGTTGAAGCCATCGTAGAGGGTCTTTGACGGCAAAGTGTGATGATAGGGGTGGTGAGATTATAATTAGTGATGGTGGATGTCCATGAGTAGAAGCGTGGGTCGTCCGGGGAGGGAGATTGGGTCGGTTCCGCATTTTCTGTCACGGTGGGGAGGATAGGGGAGATTGGGTTTGATGGTACTGCTGAGTTAGAAAGGAGCTTAATGTTGGGAAGTGCCAATCAAAAGTGGTGAGGTACGGGTCAGTGGCCTGTATGATAATGTTTCCTGTTCTGAAGCTGGAAATTGTGAGTTCCCCTTTAAAGATAGGGGTGATTGTTGTGGAGATTTTTTCGCCATAGAGAATATGTACAGACTTGGTGACTTGAAAGTGAAGAAGGAAGGTGTTTTTCCACATAGTCGGGCGATTAGTGTAGAAGATGAAGTTAGTTTTCATCATGCCGTTAGTCATGGTGTGGAAGTTGCCAACTATAAGTGTTTTCGGGTACTGTTTTAAGGTTCTGTGCTTTAGGTTCTTTTTAGCATTACTGATCAGATTTTTGGGGTAATTTGCGGACCATGAGTTGGGTCCATAATGCACAAGTTTAGAGTTCTGGGTGGGGTTTGGCGGGTGCATAGTTAATGACTGAGATTTCAGGCTCTATATGGCTCGATGGGAGGATAGGTTAGTTGCGCATTTTTGTCTTGTTGCGGTAAATGGTTGGTCTAAATAGTGAGGGAAAAGCCAATTACTGATCAATCCAAGATGGTTGCAGTCATCTTAGCCTAAGGGTTGTCTTCTTTTTCGATTTTCTTGGAGAGATCAAAAAGTCACTCCATGTATTAATATGTAGAGAGGTGGATGGTAGCAGGAGTGGCCTGTAAGCAGCAGAAACTAGTTAGTAGGGTGCCCGTGCCAAGATTGCCACTGCTAATGTTCGATCAGTCCTCTTTCTATGTTTATGAAGAGGTAGATGAGGACCGTTTCTGTCTCTATGGTTTATTTCATCCAAGTAGCCTCAAAATGGCGGAGCAGGAACATAAAAAAGAAAAAAACAAGAGTGAATTGTCTCAAGGTGCACCAATCTAGTTAGCTGCCCCCGAAAGTGCTAAACAACAACAAAAACAAGTATGTCCGGGGCGTCAGGCCAAAATCCCTCTGGGCCAGGTTGCCAGAGGGGGCAAGTCAGCAAAGGAAATTCAACCACCATCCCACGGTCGCAATCAGGGCCGTCTCAGCTGTTTCTAAGTGCCGAGAGTGCACAGGCATGGAGCAAGTTATATTTTAGCTCTGCACCGAAATTTCAGGAATGCACAATAATAAGATTGCGCTTCACGTTTCCTACGCATCTTCTTCAATTACATTAACACAGCAACACCTTATTAAATCAAAAATAATATTACCAGCAAAAGTTTATGAAATTCCAAACATGGTAACATTTTCAAAATAGCACATGCAGCACCAGCAGCCTCCCTATCACTTATTTTGCTGCACTTTTTAGGTTTGGAGTGTGCATCATGGGTTCATATAACAGCTCCCTGCACTAACGAGTCATTTAAAGCAAATAAACCCTTACCTCAAAAAAATCCAAGCAACGGAACAGGCCAACAGAATCACTGTGGGCCTGCCTGTGTTATGCCAGTTAGGGGGTGCCGACCTAGAACAGCCCAGCCATGATCAGACATCACTTCCACTCTCACCCACACGTTCACCAAGACACTAGAAAAGAAACAATACACATGGCATTCACCAGAGGCGCAACTAGAGCCAAATTTCGGTGGGGGAGGGCTAAGAATTTTTTTTGGGGGGGAGGGCTGATTCTTCAAGCAAAAGGCAGAGTGGAGCTGCAGGGGCTCTAAGAAGGGGTGACAAATATCAAAGCCTCATTAACAAGTAAAAGGTCTTTTAAAAACCTGTGAAGTACTCGGGTGCAGCTGTGTGTGTGCCTGAGAAGCTGTCTTATCCTGCGCTGCCACACACGTTGTGGGGGCTGAAGCCCTTTGAGTCCAATGGACGTTGCACGCCTGGCGTTCACTGTAGTATGCTCCAAACCCCCCAAATGGAGAAAGCATCAACAGAGTAGACATGGGTTTAGCAAGTGTGATGCGGTTTACGAGATCCTACGCATCAACCCAAAACACCCGCAGAGTCAACCCGAAAATGACAGTGTTTCTAGCGGTGCTTGACTAAGTGGTCGCAACACCCACCCCTCTACAAGGCACATCTCTGAGGAAGTCCGTTAATACCTGAGCTGCCAGAACGATTGTGATAAACGATTGCTGCACTCTGTACAGTGATTGTGGGTGCACTCTGCTGGAAACGGATGTCTCAACATACATTACATGCCAGGACTCGCACTTTGACTGTGATTTGGTTTTGGATTAAGAATTGATACTTTTTTCACCTGAACAAGGATCCGGTGGTTTAACATGTTGAATGTGGGCACGTGTTGGAAGTAATATGGACAATAATATAACTTCAACTTAAATCACCATTTGGGTGCTATAGCAACTCTAAAAATGTTCGCCCCAAAGAAGTCCCTATGCTTAGGGACGAAGGGCCAGATTTTTCAAAGGGTTTTGCCCCTTCTGTGTCTATGGGAAAATGTGTTCATGCATATGGCCCAAAATGCACTGGCTGTGTCCTTGTGTCTGCTTTTACAGTGCAAGAAAAAGAAAATACAAAATTAACTTTCAGCAAAAATATTAAGTTCTGTGATGTCTATCTCCTTTACTGTGACACAGTTGTTACTGCTTTTTTTTATTCCTTGGAGGGATCCACTTCCTGTAGAGAAGGTTAATATGTTTTGCCTTCTTTTTATGTGTGGTCTTCTTGCTTTGCCTTACACTGGGGAAATTCCCCTAATACCTTAACATACTACGATCACTCACACGAGCCAGGGCTGATCGGTGGACCACTTCTCACATAACAAAACATTACATAATTACCACTGGATATATTTTGCCCTATGCCATACTATAATTGATCACCTAATTAGGTAGTTGCTGATAGATAGAACTCAGAGAATACATGGGGAATTTAGGGCCAGATGTACTAAAATAAGGGTAAAAAATTGGTTTTATTTTGTAACTGGACTTTTGGCAATTTTGAGAGCCAGCCTACGTGCTAATCTTTAATGCAGCCTAATGGGTGGCTAACCTCTCCTCTCTATTTTTAAGGAGAGGCTGGTCTAATCCCTCTCAGCTCTGATGAGCAATTTGGAATATCAATTCTCCACCAATCCCTTGGTCTAACTGCATAAGGTGAAGCAGTTGGGAATGGGTGCCAAACAAAAGAATTCAAAAGTGCTTTTCTATGTGTCCCTGTGTGGCAGTTTGTCTCAGCTGCTTGCGGATAAGACCGATTGGCGATCATAGGTGTGTGATCCACCACAGAGGCCGGCCTGGGAAGAAAAAATCTTGACTGGAAACTCAATCATTGGAAGCTCATAGGCAGGCAACAGCAGCAAAGCTAGAAGGAGAGAGAATGTATCCTGCCTGTCAGGAGGACTAATTAGACCCACCAGAGAGCTGGCAACGGTACATCTTAAGTTGTAGAAGAATGGGTGAATACCTACTCCACCACAGCTTTCTCAAGTCCCCTTTCTACTGCTGTTCATTCCCTGTTATATTCGGAAAACAACATTTCACTCAAATATAGCATATTTTTTTAACCCTTTATTTGTACCATTTCATTCACTGTTACAGGAAAACCAGTAAGACCATTGCTATTCTAATTACTTATTTAACAATTAACAGCCTGAAATCAATGCGAAGTGTGTCCATTTGGGTTCAGAAGCCCCGTTTCCAAGTATAATACCAACAACTCTTCATTGTAGGAATCCATCTGGTATGCACCAGGGTCATATATCAGTTTGCACCTGAGTCTGGATGAGGATATTTCACATTACTGCAATTTGCATAGCAGTTCCGACATAGACATAGGTTTGGATTCCCCTTTGATAACCCAGAACCTTTTGTGTGCGTTTTTAAATTCTGACATGACTTTTGCAAGGTTTGTTCACTGAGGGGCATATTCTCAAGAACATGTGATAACTATCGCAAAATTTCCTTAACGCAACTCCCAACATCGCAGTCTATCGCGCGAAAATTACGCTGTGTTAAGCAAGCATTCTCAACATGGCGGTACCATGCAATATATTCCAGATAAAGCGTCAAATGTCCATGTTAAAATCAACATATTTGGGGAGGGGATGCACTCCGAGTATTCCATTTGTTGCAACTTTATCCTTATTTTTTAGAAAGTGCGTGCAGATTGATGAGGTGTCCTGCCCACATGGCACCTGGATAGTTAACAACTTTGAGGGATGGGGGGGTCATCTCACCCCAATCAATTGCACTGCTAATCGCGCCAACATTGCAAACATTTTTGCTTCATTACAAACCATGTATTCTTCCTTATTTATCAATTTAAACCATCATATTTAAGCCTTCCTTTTAGTTTCAACTTTCTTCTTAAAGCTGTACTCAGAATAGTGTGCCGTTTTCCAAGTTTCTATTATTCACGCTGTGTCCATCCGGACTTCTAGCAAAAACAAGACTAGTGCAGGATTCGTCCAAGGCAGTGTGTTTATTAAAATTACCCAATGCATTTCAGGCTACAAGCGCCCTTCGTCAGGGGTCACTCTAGAAAACAACAATAAAAAACAATGACCATTACTTTCTTGACCAGAAGTATATGTTTTCTGCAGGCTAATTCCCCTTTTATTTTTTATTTATTATATAACATTTAACAATGTAGCTCTCGTGCCCCCACAATAAGTCCTCTCAAAATCATACCACCATTCCTAACATAAACCCATTTAACAACACTCTTTAAGCACTAATCATTCCAAAACAATCTACACTCCCTTCCTTCACCCAACCTTCATGCTAACCGTTATATCAACAGCTCACTCAAACCCTTTACCTCCTCCCCTCAACCCCTTCAAACTCCCTATTCCATCCTGAAACCGTCAAGCACGTTGTTTCCTCTCGCTCAATTCATGAACTTACAGATCAGTTAAGTCTTTACTTTTAGCATGTGTTCACTTTCCCATTGCAAGAAACAATCACTCCATTAACCTCCCCCCTGCCTGAATACTCATTACTGTTGGTTCTGTACCTGCAATAAGTGTTTTAAAAGTCACCGATCCTGTTCTTCTTTCCGAAGAGTGATTTATCGCCACCTCTGTCCCTCCCCTATTTAACCAACATAAACCATCCACCTACTTCCTGATTCGCCGTCTTTTCCCGCCATAATGCACGTTAAAATCAACGCCACAGCGCAAAAATGCAAAACGTGAACACAAAAAATCTTGCGATAAGGCCAATCGCGGTACAAAAAGCAGCAAAAACCAACGACAGGCCTGCAAACCCTAGGCGTCTGGCTGGAAAATGCACCATAAAAACTACAGAAACAACACACCAGAAACAATTCAAATCAAGTAGCAACATGGATGCCCCCTGACCGAGTGCAGAGGCCAACGCGAACCCTACAACCCCCACAAGCAACCAGACCACAAGCAAGGAACAACGGGGACAGAGATGGCCAACGAGAAGAGGGAGAGGAAGACGGGGTGCAGTCCACAGCAAAACAAGATCAGCGTCACGGAGGTGACACAACACTACCATCAAATTACCCACAAGTAGGCCACCTGGAATGCAGTGTGCAGAGGATGCCAATGGAGGAGGCCAAGAGGCGCTGGCATGATGTGACAACCTACACCAGGCACAAGCCTGCTGCCAACAAGAAAGCTGCAACAGTGACAGGAGGTGGAAGTCCAGCACCACAGGAGGAGCTGAAGGAAACGGAGGCCATAGTCATCAGTGTGGAGACGGTGCAAGGAGTAGGGAGTACGGACACAGCCCGAGAGGACCTAACACAACATCAACAGGGTGAGTAACGACCAGTGACTGGGGGAACGGGGGGAGATAGGCACAATGACACACATGCACAACGAGATGAAGGACACGGCACAACCACAATTGCCCTGGATGATGTCCCTGATCCCCATGGCACACTGCAGCACACACACATAGCAAGAACAGCACACCCACATTGACGACAACTTGGTACAATGTGCAAAGCCGACACTGTAGAACAGAGGACACAAGTGGATCCGCACACTCACATTAACATGCCTACTACATCTGACAGAGCTGGAAACTGTGAAACGACAATGTACGCGTACTACCTCACATCCATCATGTAGTCCAAATGCACACTGTCCCGCAGCAATATTCAGCACCCCTAAACAGTCACAATGTACATTGTCATACAGCCTGCATGTAAACAAGAACAATGTGCCAACATACATGTCAACACAATGTCAACATGCATCTCCCCTCCACATTGCAGAGGGGCACACAACACCTCCAGCAGAGCACAGAAGACAACACATCTGTGATGCCGGAGAGGACCACCACACCTACGACAACAACACCCTACAACAGCCCATGGACATCCCACGCAACCCATCACCAGGACCCGGGCAGCCAAAATACTTAGAGGAGAACACAGACCCTGCAACAGACCACATAGCAGGAAGCACCCGCAAGCATAGCTGGTGCACAACACTTCACCCACCCACACATGGCACTCCAATGCCAGGTGTGAGCACGCCAAAAGGAGGCTGCCGCACAGGTGTGGGTGGGGTCCTAACCCATGGAAGGCGAACATATGTTGGTGTCTATTATCCTTCATGGACCACCCACACCCCACAAAGGAGACCCACACTGCCCTACAGACACATACAGATGCACATTCACAGTAAAGAACCACGCCCAGGGGCACGCAAATAGCAGTCACAAACCCATGTTGGCTCTGCGTACGACGGTCCAGGCCACTCCCCTTACGAATTGAGTGGGTGATGACAAAGCTACATGTCCAAACTCCAACCCCCTGCCTGCAGTGACATGTCTGCACCCGCTGTACACAGCACAATGTAATGTCCTAGGCCCCAGGGCCCTCATGCATACAAGACCACAGGCACACATGCAGATGAATGTCTGACATAGTATCGACAGACAGAATATCGAAATACAAAAATATCGGCACAAAAATATCGACATCAAAAATATCGGAGTCATATCTTCATAAAGGTAAGTACAAAAATATCGAAAAAATAATATCGTAGTACAAAAATATCGAAATTAAAAATATCGTTTTTTTAAATGTATTAATATTAATGTAAAAATAATTTTAAAATACATATAATTTTACAAATATTAAATAAAAATATTAAAACAAAATTAAAACTAATACATATACATTTAAAATAAATAAAACACTTAATAATTTAATGTAATTTTTTTTTTATTTCATTTAATTGATTTAATGTAAAAAAAAATTTTTTTTACCCTGTACGCCTGTACCCCAAAAACCCAAAACTGACCCTGAACCCTAAAAATATCCCTATACCCCAAAAACCCAAAACTGACCCTGAACCCTAAAAATACCCCTTTACCCAAAAACTGAAAACTGACACTGAACCCTAAAAATACCCCTTTACCCAAAAACTGAAAACTGACCCTGAACCCTAAAAATACCCCTTTACCCAAGAACTGAAAACTGAACCTGAACCCTAAAAATACCCCTTTACCCAAAAACTGAAAACTGACCCTGAACCCTAAAAATACCCCTTTACCCAAAAACTGAAAACTGACCCTGAACCCTAAAAATACCCTTTTACCCAAGAACTGAAAACTGACCCTGAACCCTAAAAATACCCCTTTACCCAAAAAACTGAAAACTGACCCTGAACCCTAAAAATACCCCTTTACCCAAAAACTGAAAACTGACCCTGAACCCTAAAAATACCCCTTTACCCAAGAACTGAAAACTGACCCTGAACCCTAAAAATACCCCTTTACCCAAAAACTGAAAACTGACCCTGAACCCTAAAAATACTCCTTCACCCAAAATTAATTAATATTATTTAATTACCAATTAATTATTAATTAACAATAACAATAAAGTAAATATATTAGCACATTAGCTGTAATTAATTTAATTTAATAATTAATATTATTTTTTCCCAATTAATTAATTAAGAATAACAAAAAATTATATATATATAAAAATACTCTAATTAATGTAATTAACTAATTAATATTAATTAATTACCAACTAATTAATAATTAAAAATGTGTACAAAATTATATTAATTAATTAACTAATTAATATAAATTAATTACCAATTAATTATTAATTAAAATATTTACAAACATATATTAATTAATTAATTATTATTAAATTACTTCCCACCCTATTCCCCTATAAACCCATAACCCGCTACAGAACATATTTATCAATTAATCAATTAATTCTCAATTAATTAAAAATTAATTCTCAATTAATTAATTAATAATTCATACTAATTAATAATTAATTTAACATAATTAAATTACTTCCCACCCTATTCCCCTATAAACCCACAACCCGCTACAGTAGTAAAAGACAATATTTAATTAAATTACATTAAAAATAAATAATAAAAAATAATAAATACAATATAATATACACTAAATTTATTTAAAAATTGATATTAGTAACATCGAAGTTATTTATTTCGATATTATTGACATCGATATTTGAAACTTCGATATTACTGATATCATACTAATATCGATATTAAGACTGTCGATATTACTTACCTTCGATATTTTGTCCCATCGATATTTAAACTTCGATATAATTGTATATCGAAATTTAAAACTCGATATTTTGTCTGTGTACCCATGCAGATATTATGTTGAACTGGCCATGGGCATGTGCTCCCGGCCCCTTTATTCTCCAGGTCACATGTAGAGTGACGCCTGTGCTGGATGTGTGTGGGGTAAGTGTAAGCCAGCCCGAACGGAGTGGTTGGTGCTGGCAACAACTTAAACAGTGAACACCATTGAGATGGAAACAGAAAACACAAACATAACAGGGTCAACTGCTGATCAACATGGAGGTAGCCGTAGCAAGTACAGAGGTCACCCAATATGCAAATAGAAGTGTCCGTGAGTTGCAGTGCACTGAGGTTGGGGCACTAGAGCTGAGCGCGCTCATATGAAGAAAAAGTCTAGGATTGTGTCCCTTCGCGATATTCCTGATGCAGATGCAGTGGGGTGAGTTAGACTTGCATCATCTCTCTCATCAATGTCCCAAGTCTCACACACTGCTTGAGGTGACATTGCTGCGCAACTCATCCACAGCACAAAACTTCATTAGTAAAGGTCCATGGGTTGCGGTGCACTGAGTCAGTGGCACCTGGAGCGTTGAGCAGGGGATCAGGCAGAAGATGGCATCCACCACAGGTGCGAGCAGCTCGGTCAGTCTGCCAGTACCACCGTTTCGACTCTGGCAGATGGAAGTTGGAGGTGGCCCTGGCGATGGTGGCGTGTGCCTCCTACGGTGATGCAACATCCGGGCCGGTCAGGACTCGATTTAATGTGTGAGCCCTGGTGGGCCGCAGTTGAGGCCGGAGATAGCAGACAGCACAGGGCCACAGACACATGGCATTGATGACCCCAAGGCCATCACCTCAGAGGCCATCCAATATGTCAGAAGGGGTCCCGGACCTGACCAGCACAGAGTTATTAGCCCCGGATGCACAGCGGCAGGCTCAGGCACCCTGCCACGGGATGGTTACTTGCGGTGCACTGACGTAGGGCCACACCGACTGGGCGGGTCCTCATCTATGTTGAAGGTGAATGTGGCAGAGGGTTGTGGGGGACAGAGGAAGGTGTCCTCCAGGGCAATATGCATTAGGTTTGATCTTATCCGCAAGCAGCAAATGGTGGAGTGGAAGGCGACAGCCTCGTTGTCAGGATCAATTTGGTATCAGCTACATGAGGATGAAACTACCCCCTTATCCACAGCTTTTCAAACTTTTCATGTTGGGGACACACTTTTTGGAGATGTATCATTTTGGGACACAGTAAGGCAGTGTAGCTAGCGAACGTAGCATAGCGAGCCCGAAACACCTAAGGGGAGTTCGGGGGGTTCTCACTCTCTCTCTCTCTCTCTCTCTCTCTCTCTCTCTCTCTCTCTCTCTCCCTCTCTCTGTCTCCCTTCCACTGTCTCTCTCTGTCTGTCTCCCTCTGTTTGTCTACCTACTTCTGTCTCTCTCTGTCTGTCTCACTCCCTCTGTTTCCCTCCCTCTGTCACCCTCCTCCCTCTGTCTGTCTCCCTCCCTTTGTTCGTCTCCCTCTGTCTCCCACCCTCTGTCTCCTGCTCTCTGTCTCCCTCCCTCTGTCTTTGTTCCTCTGTCTCCCTCCCTCTTTCTGTCTTCCTCCCTCTCTCTCTCCCTCTGTCTCCCTCTGTCTGTCTCCCTCTGTCTCCCTCCCTCTGTCTCCTGCTCTCTCTGTCTCTCTCTGTTTCCCTCCCTCTGTCTGTCTCCCTCTCCTTTCCTCTGTCTCTCCCTGACTGTCTCCCTCTGTCTCCCCCTCTGTCCCCCTCCCTCTCTGTCTCCCTCTCTCTCTCTGTCTTCCTCCCTTTTCCTCCCTCTGTCACTCTCTGTCTCCCTCTCTCTCTCCCTCTCTCTCCCTCTCCCTCTCTGTCTCCATCTCTGTCTCAGTCTCTGCCTCTATATGTCTGTCTGTTCCTGTCTGTCTGTCCCTGTCTCCCTCTCTCTGTCTCCTTCTCCGCCTCTGTCTGTCTCTGCCTATGTCTGTCTGCCCCTGTCCCTGTCTCTGCCTCTATTTGTCTCTGTTTATCCCTGTCTCTGTCTGTCTCTATCTCTGTCTGTCTCTGTCTCCCTCCCTCTCTAGCTCTCTCCCTCCCTCTACCTCCCTCTGTCTCATTAATTCTGTCTGTCTCCCTCTCTCTCTCTCTCTCTCTGTCTACCTCTCTATGTCTGTCTTCCTCTCTCTCTATCTACCTCTCTCTGTCTCCCTTCGTCTCTCTCTCTCCCTCTGTCTCCCTCTCTCTCTCTGCCTCTGTCTTCCTCCCTCTTGTCTGTCTCCCTCGTGTCTGTCTCACTCCCTCTGTGTCCCTCCCTCTGTCTCCCTCTATCTATCGCCCTCTATCTGTCTCCCTCCCTCTGTCTCCATCCCTCTGTCACCCTTCCATCCCTCTGTCTGTCTCCCTCTAACTGTCTCCCTCTATCTGTCTCCCTCCCTCCCTCTGTGTCCCTCTCTCTGTCTCCCTCTCTGTCTCCCTCTTTCTGTCTCCCTCGCTCTCTGTCTTCCTCCCTCTATCTCCCTCTGTCTCCCTCCCTCTGCCCTGTCACCCTCTGTCACCTCACCCCAGCTTACAGGGCACATATCTATTTCATAGATTACTTCGACTCCAAATTCTCCTCTTCAAAACTCGTTCACTCACCCACCCTCTTCTGAGACCCGACAAGCATTCCTGGGGGGCATTTCTAGGTAAATAAACACCCCAGCCAAATTAATATTTTAGTGCTTCACCACTGACATGGTACCTTCCTCAAGGACCTGGATTCCAACTTTATAACAGCCCCCTCTCATCCGCCCCAAATTGTGTTTGGTGACTTCATCTTGGATCGTAACAGACCACACTATTCATCTACTCTTACAGGACAACTCAATATGCAGAACACACAGGCTGCCCTCACATTTTCATGGAAATATTTTCAATATCATGCTAATCCTTAATCCTCCCCCTGACCCAATATAAAGTCCTCTCATCTGACCGCTCCTTAACTCACATGCTTTATGCTTGTGCACATATCCACCCGAGTACTTCACAGGTCTTTAAAAAATCATTTATATGTTAATGGGGCTTTGTTGTGAATCGTCGGTCCCCATAGAGCAGAGTGTCTTGGAGTCCGCGCTGCTGCGGCAGACTCCGAGACACTCTTTCAAAGGAATGCCTCTTTATTAGCAGCAGTTATGTGCTAAATGCCCTGTCATCCTGCGACACACTCACCACTTGCAGGCAACACAGTACTGTGTCGGGACACACAGTTTAGAAAGCTCTGCCCCTAATCCATTGACTCAGACGCCACCAATGTAAGACCAGTGAGTTTCCATGAATGTTTGGGAACAGACTTAGTAGCACCGGGTCTGAGAGGGGATGCAGTCTGCGATGATGCCAGTACACTGATATGAACTCTGCCATTGCTAAATCAAGACTCTGTGACCTACTGGACCGCAGTGTGGGCTGTAGGCAGCGGCCAGCAGGGGCTCACAGCTACGTGTTTTCGGCTCATAATGCACAGTTAGTGACACCAGGACAGTTGTCGGTAGTGTTGGATCATCTCTGTAACGATGATCCTTTTTTGCTCCGGACTGCACAGCGTCATCCTCTTAAACCTCTCCTTGCGTACAATATGTACTCTGCCATTGAAAAATCGATGCTCAGTTACAATTGTGCGACCAACTTGACTGCAGTGTAGGTGGTAGGCATTTCCAGCAAGGGGCCACGGAAACGTGTGGTTGTGATGCTATATATAGACATGTGTCACCACATCGAAGGGAGTATAGTGATGTAAAGTCTGCATTGCCATGTGTACCCGGCCATTGCATGATCAAAACTCAGTTCCAAATGTGTGACCTACTCAAGCTTAGTGTGGCCATGGAGCAGTAGTCCATGTGGGCTCACAGACACGTGTGGTTGTAACGCTATGCACAGACTTGGTGGCACCACAATAAAGGTAGTATAGTGATTTAAACTCTGCCATAATAAATGTTCTCTGCCATGGTGTAATTAAGACTCAGTTCCAAATGTGTGACCTACTAGTACGCTGTGTATGCCGGTAGAGTATGTCAACGAGAAAGGAGTACTGCAGGCCTGTGTCGCGGAGGCCGTGATGGTCCTAGCAGGTTGCCAGGGTCGCGGGCCTCGGGCCTGGAGCTTGCATTGGCACGTGGTGGGCCCTCTTCAACACACACCAGTGTCAGCAGGTGGGCATCGAGGCCTGGGTGCACAGGAGTGGGCAGGCCTGGTTCGGGGACCTGTTTCCTAGGGTGCAGCAGGCGCACAGGATCGCAGGCAACTCCGCTCATGGCGACGGCGTCGGCTTCGTAGTGGGGTGGGTGGCGCCGCCCTGGCAGAAACGTTGGGTATGCTGGAAGAGAACCTCGCCAAGAGCAATGTGCCTTTTATTCACACCCCTATGCTGGCCTGGCGTACGCCGGGCCAGTCCACTCCTCTCACACTTACAGGGGGGATGTAACAAGCTACATTTCCGAGTTCCTCCCCACTGGCTCGGGTGACATGGTTGCGTCCACTGTCCACTACACTCCATACACCATCAGGGTGTGTCGACATGGATATGTGTGTGGTCTGCATACTGCAGTGTGGCCATCACATCCACACCACACTTGGCATTGCGTAATTTCTCAATCCTGGGTCACTTGCCTCCTTTGCACATGCCTGTTCCCCACCTCTTCCCACATCCTGGTATTGTGTGGCTGAGGTACCATACCGTTGATGGTAAATGTACATGTCTGGCCCAGGTTCCCACAGTAAGTTGTTCTGTCGTGTCTGGTGGGTGTGCATTTTGTATGTGAGCTTGTGATGGGTGCATTTCCTGTGTTGTGAGTTGCATGATTGTGGAGTTGAGGTGTGTGGTGCGTTCATTTGGTATTGGCCAACGAGCTGTGCATTTCAGTGGGTGCCATCCTGGTAGCGCAGGTTGATGATGGACTGTTGGCAGGTGTCGGGCTCGTGCACACTCCCTGGGGGGTGGACAGCGATGTTGGCGGGGATTCCCCGGTGGTCCAATATTGCCTGGAGATTAGTGGGATACATGCGCTTTCTGTTGCGCTTATTGTGTGCAGTGTTGCCAGGGGGGACAAGTAGGACATGTGTGCAGTCAATTTCCCCCTGACATGTGTGGGAAGACAGCTGTGGTGTTGATGCCTTGCTTGTTCTCCAGCAGGCCCTGCACAGTGTGGGGGAGGTTTAGATGGTGGGGTACCAAGCTGATGGTGTAATCCATGACCGTTGTGAGGGACTTGGATTGGCCTGGCTGTGTGACTCCTCCGACTTTTGGGGATGTTGGTTGGAGGGTACCAGAGACCAACAGGTACATCACAGCTAGCAGCTTTGTTTGCGGTAAGATGTTGGTTGTCTGCTGTGTTGGTACCGTCAGCCTGTGTGCAATGGTAGTCAGGATGCGGAGGTGGGTTGATCTTTTGTGCCTGTGGTGGGCTAATACATTCTCTGGTGTTGGGTCTATGAGGTTGGTGCATTTTGGGAGGAGTGCTGACTTTGTCTGCATTGCCTCCGTGTTGGTCGGAGGGGTGGTGGGGGTCCATGGGAGTGGGGGGTGTTGTGGCCCTCTTAGGGCTCCGAGCTGCATCTTCAGTGGCTCCATGGTATCTTTTGTTCTTCATGTGTGGCTCTGGGCTGGGCTCCCTTTTCTGGTGCAGGCCGTGGCCCGACTATACACCCGGTCAGAGCAGGTGTTAGTTTCCTGCTGCTAACGCGCCTTATCGCATGTTTTGTGATCTTACCGCCAATCTGGCTGGTCGTTGAGAATGCTGCGGAGTGGTGTTGTTGCAGCTTTTTGCACGGGAACGACTACTCTGCATCTCGTTAGCGGTAATTGCCAGGGTCATCTGTGACACTGTTTTTTGCGGCACCTATCGCAGGTAAACTGGTGCTATGGGCTGTTCCCTCCAGCTTGTGAATGGGGTGATAACTTTATTGTGACTTTGGCTGGCATAATGTGCCGTTAAGTCGGCGATAGCTCCCTGAGAATATGCCCCTGCGTGCAATACCTTATATATGGTTTGAAATGATGTTTTGATCATGCACACACATTTTGATGTTGAGCATTTAACAGCCTCTTACCCTGTGACTAATTAGTCTCCAGGTCAAAGTGATCAATAAATACTGGAGTAGTAGTGTGTATATATATATTCACTGAAAAAAACATAGGTTATAGACCATATATAGTTAGGGATTAGCATTTACAAAACCTTAATTTACTCGCACAAAACCATTGAAATTCGCATATATATAGTTAGTTGCACTAACTATATATTGCGCACCCGCAATCCACTGCTGATGATGTCACATATTACATCATTCATGACATGGTCAGTGACATCACTGATGACATCTCAAATGACATCACTGATGACATCACTGATGACATCTCAAATGATATCACTGATGACATCACTGATGACAACTCAAATGACATTACTGACCACATCACTGATGATATCATTTATGTGATAATACCATGAACATCTTCAGACTCTAATATAACCTTAGATACAATCAGTATAAACAGACACTCACAGACTGTCACCTATCCATGGAGTTACTCACACACCTAGTCAGTCATGCAAAGAATCAATCACACCTCCATTTTCTCAACTATACAGTTATACACACCTTACTTATTCAAACATATACTAACACATATTTACTCTCTTATACAATCCCTGATACATGTTCACAATGATCCATACAGCCACTCACACATTCACTGGCTCTTATGCACAGTTATTTATATATGTCAACTCTCACATGTACTGTGTTTTACATATGTACTTACTTTGACATGTAGCACTGAGAAATCCATTCACTCACCAATACACTCATGCACACAGTCAACCGTCCATACAGCTGTTTCCACATGCACTTTTGAACCCATACATATAGTGAATCAACTACTCACACATCTATGCACAGAGTCACACACCTCCCAGCCACCCACACACACACACTCAGTCTCCCATACAAATACTTGGGCAACCAATCAATAACCCATATAGTTACTCATATAGCTACTGATCAACACATGCAGCAGTTTACAGAACAACAGACATAATGATGCACAAATTAAGACAGTTTAGGCACTAACACATGCACTCAGCGAGACACATTAAATCACTCACTCATACAGTCAGTCATGCACCTACTAAATCCTTCATCCAGACACTTATACATCCACTCATTCTTCAATATGTAAGTCATATTTTAACTTTACAGAAACATACAGTCACTGGGTGTTGTCATCAGTGATGTCATCAGTGATGTCATTTGAGATGTCATCAGTGATGTCATCAGTGATGTCACTGACCATGTCATGAATGATGTAATATGTGACATCATCAGCAGTGGATTGCGGGTGCGCGATATATAGTTAGTGCAACTAACTATATATGCGAATTTCAATGGTTTTGTGCGAGTAAATTAAGGTTTTGTAAATGCTAATCCCTAACTATATATGGTCTATAACCTATGGTTTTTTCAGTGAATTTTCAAGGTTTTGTAAATGCTAATTCCTAACTAGATATGGTCTATAACCTATGGTTTTTTCAGTGAATTTCAATGGTTTTTTAATAGCAAATATCAAAAGCTGTAAAATGTCAAGTACGTGGTAGGTAAAAACATTTTCGTATTTATGCACGCTGATGTGCTTTGAACTCTGCCCCCCCCCCCCTCTTTTCTTTTAGGAGTATTCTCTCTTTGCAGATAGTGAAGGGTAGGTAACACAGGCCTTTGCCCCCATTGTAATCCGTCGTGCCTGCTTCCCTCTCCATTTGATTGATTGTTATCCTAGCATTTATTGTTTTGGAATTGGTTCTCTTTGGTTCATTCTCTATTTACAAACAAGCACAGAGTCGCAATACTCTGTTTAGTCTTTGCAGATAGTGAAAAATCGTTAAAAAAACAAAAGGAATCAAGCAAAATCAGTAGGCCACTAATGGGATCTCTTTTTGACCTCGCTAAAATAGAAACATTATGAATAACCCCTCATGACAAATACGAAACTAGTGAGAGGAACTGAGCTGGACACCATGATGGCTGCAAGACAGCTCGGCTCCGCCGCCCACCCCACCCAAAATAACGACAAACACTATGCAAATATTATAAATATATACAACACACCAGCAAAGTAACAGGGTAAAACATTTTATTAAATAACTATTTACATGGCAGCCTGCTGCAACATCGATCCAAACAAGCCTTTGTATTTTGGGCTCAAAATAAACCATCAATAGTAAGATTTTCATAGGTGAGTGTATGTTCATGGTTTTCCATCCATAGACTAAAAGCCTGGAGTGGGAGTGAAAGAACAATAACTAGGTAAGAAGGAAGGCAGAGGTTGTGGGAAGGACTCTGGATATGGTATGTTGCTTGGTCCCTGAGATGCTTCGATGTCACTGCCTTGCACAAATGGCATAAGTCCTGGATGTTGGGTGCCATAGTTAAGGGTTCCGAGCAACGCTTGTAACACTGTCTGAAGCTTATTTGCACCTGCTGCAGCTTCACTATTCTCAAAGTAAATGGGGGCTGTTTGTGGACCTGACTGCATTGGAAAACAATGTGATGCGGTGCCTCCCTGAACCACTTGACGGAGGCCCCCGAGATAATTGCGCCTGCTCCACACCTTGTCCCACAATCCGTTTGACCTGAAGACACGTCCTGTGGTGCCCTGGTCCGACCATCACATATACCTGTGCCAGGAGACGGCGTGGGGTGCAGTAGAAGGGAGAGGCGGCGCGAACGAGCCTCCCCCACCTCCCCAGGTGGAGGTTTCTCAGCTACACCCCAGCGCTTCACTCGACCAGTTGACTTGCGCCTGCTCTTGCGACACAGTGCCTCGCTCGGCCAGCTGAATTGTGCCTGCTCTTGCTATTACAACGTCTCACCCGCCATCCAACGGAATTGCACCCAATCTTGCAGTACAGTGACAGGCGGCTGCTACAGAGCTCACGAAATGGCGGTCGGCTCCACAGACTTGGGCCTGGCTTGCAAAGATGGCTCTGGGCAACCGTGGAACTCGGACGCTTGACTGCTAGGGCATGGGCCCCATTCCCAAAAGAGTCCCCTCAGCCTTGAAGATTCTACAACAGTCACGAGACCCCCGACTCCCGTAGACTTCCGGTGGGGAGCGACTGCCATGATTGCTCGCGGAATGGCCACGACGTAGCCACGAGATGGTGGTGCTCTCATGCTGACGCCAGCTTCAGTCTGAAACATCCAGAAACACTGTAGACTACCAATTCGATCAGTTCCGGTGGAGCCCCAATGTGACCCGGTAGAGAAGAACTTGCCCTCCCCTCTTTGACTGATGGTTCTTGTTGCCTGTCCCTTCTCTTGTCATTTAACAGAACTTTTTGGACTGCTGAAAGGGGTTGTGTTCCGATCGCTGGTTGGTGGAGACATTTTGACTATATTCTGGACCTGCGTTGTCGAGTAATGCGTCATATGGCGGGCCGCGTTAGCGCACCCGGAAGTGCTCCGGTGTGCGAGGCGCAGCTTCCCGGAAACGATCCAGAGCGCGGCGCGCAGCACGTAACGTAAGCATAACAGGTCATGTGACTTGTTAATAAAACTTTTCATTGGTTCATTTTACTTTTGTTATTCTAATGATGAAAGGCTTGGTCATATGACCTAAAAATAACACTTTTCATTGCTTTCGAACATTTTTTTTTCCCAAATGATGAAAGCCCCACCTTTTTTTCCTCACTCTGACTTGTAAAGCAAAGGACCCAGATGCATTTACAGTTTATCACTAACAATGTTCCAGGCTAATGTATTTTCCCGGGAAATTTACAACTGTCCTGCAAGTAAAATATTCCTATTTCGAGAAAAAGGGCGTTTCTTCGTCCCATGAGGGAGCCGTTGAGCAAAAGAGGCTCGGCCTGCTGTCTTAGTCGCTGATAGGCATGAATATCGGATTCTTATCGATCACTTTATGTTGCAGGAGTGGAAAACACAACAGCCCTTGACCATTTATCTTTACTGTGTTCCTGCGTATTATACCTTTTAACCGTCATGTAATCGGGCTGCTTTATTTCACTTGCCTTTTACTGATTCGAAAACAGTGGCTATTATTCAAAACTTTACCAAAAAAGGTACTACTACCATGTTTTGTTTTAAAAACCTTTATTGTGAAAATGTCAGTATACAAATACGGGCCTATAACCACGTGGGCCAGCCACAGAGCAAACTGGAATTGTATATGATGAGGGGACATTTACACTGTAGAAGAACGTAACGGGCGGGCCATTAGGTTGCAAGAGCTAAGGTGTCTAACAGTTGCGGAATCGGTGGACGTACATTTTATAATTAAAGTACGACAGGGCCAGTTACAATAAAATTATCTAGATATACATTTGCGGGCAAGTACCATGAGTGACGTTAATTCGATCTTTCAATAGTACAGTAATCAATAACACATCAGAACTTAATATCAATAGGGATGTCCAAATGTTCAATCAGTACTCGTCCCCGCCCGCCATGTGCTTCAAAACTGCATACGTATCTCGTGATATCAAGGTTGGGCAACCAGTACACAACAAGGAGTTACGAGTCCCATTTATACCGGTGCCATTTTGGGCAAGGCCGGGCAGGTCCAGGATATAGTCAAAATGTCTCCATCAACCAGCGGTCGGACCAGAACCCCTTTCGGCAGTCCAAAAAGGTTCCGTTAAATGACAACAGAAGAGATAGGCAACAAGAACAATCAGTCAAAAGAGGGGACGCTTTTGTGAATGGGGCCCATGCCCTAGCAGGCAAGCGTCCGAGTTCCAAGGTGTCCCAGGGCCATTTTAGTGGACCAGGCCCAAATCCAAAGAGCCGGCTGCCATTTTGAGAGTCTTGTTGCAGCCGCCTTTCACTGCACCGCAAGAGTAATCGCAATTCAGCTGGATGGTGGGCGAGACGCTGTAGCCGCAAGAGCGGGCACAACTCAGCTGGATGGCGGGTGAGGCATTGTACCGCAAGAGCGGGAGAAACTCAGCTGGATGGAGGGTGAGGCACTGTGCCGCAAGAGCTGGTGGAACTCAGCTGGAAGGTGAGTGAAACGCTAAGAGGCGCCCCACTGCAGATGAGGTACCTCCACCTGGGGAGGCGAGAGAGGCCCGTTTGCGCCGCCCCCCACCCCGCCCCCCCCCCGGCACCCCACGCCGTCTTTCGGCGCAGCATTGTAGGATGGCCACACCAGTGAAACTTGCTGGACACCACCTCGGTGCCATCCGGATCTCGGCGCGTTCGAGTCACTGTACCGCAAGAGTGGGCGAAATTCAGCTGGATGGCGGGTGAGTCACTGTACCGCAAGAGCGGGCGAAACTCAGCTGGATGGCGGGCGAGACGCTGTACCGCAAGAGCGGGCGAAACTCCGCTGGATGGAGGGTGAGGCACTGTGCCGCAAGAGCGGACGCAACTCTGCTGAACGGCGAGTGAAACGGTAAGGGGCGCCCCACTGCAGATGAGGTGCCTCCACCTAGGGAGGCGGGAGAGGGCCGTTTGGCCGCCTCCCCCCCCCGGTCACCCCACGCCGTCTTTCGGCACAGCATTGTAGGATAGCCACACCAGTGCAGCAACTTGCTGGACACCACCTCGGTGCCATCCGGATCTCGACGCGTTGTGCTGCCTTCGGCCTATTCGCACATCGGTCCGCTACTGATGCCGCCTCACAGGCCAACGGATTTTGTAGGCTTTTTATAGCCCAAAGCCGCATAACAGGTCATGTGACTTGTTTATAAAACTTTTCATTGGTTCATTTTACTTTTGGTTTCCTAATGATGAAATGCTTGATCATATGACCTAAAAATAACACTTTTCATTGGATTGAAACATTTTTTTTTCCCAAACGATGAAAGCCCCACCTTTTTTTTTCTCACTCGGCAATCCAAAAAGGTTCCGTTAGATAACAACAGAGGGGACAGGCAACAAGAACCATCAGTCAAAAGAGGGGAGGGCAAGTTCTTCCCTACCGGGTCACGTTGGGGCTCCACCGGAAGTCATCGAATTGATAGTCTACAGTGTTTCTGGATGTTTCAGACTGAAGCTGGCGTCAGCATGAGAGCACCACCATCTCGTAGCTCCGTCGTGGCCATTCCGCAAGCAATCATGGCAGCCGCTCCCCACCGGAAGCCTGCGGGAGTCGGGGCCCCGATGACTTTTGTAGAATCTTCAAGGCTGAGGGGACGCTTTCGAGAATGGGGCCCAAGCCCTAGCAGGCAAATGTCCGAGTTCAAATGTGTCCCAGGGCCATTTTAGTGGACCAGGCCCAAATCCGAAGAGCCGGCCGCCATTTTAAGAGTCCTGTGGCAGCCGCCTATCGCTGCACCGCAAGAGTGGGCGCAATTCAACTGGATGGTGGGCGAGACGCTGTAGCCACAAGAGCGGGCGCAACTCAACTGGATGGTGGACGAGACGCTGTAGCCGCAAGAGCGGGCGGTAAACAGCTGAATGGCGGATGAGGCACAGTGCAGCAAAAGCGGGCGGAAAACCGCTGAATGGCAACTGAAACGGTAAAGGGGCGCCCCACTACAGCAGACGAGCCTCCCCCTGGGGAGGCCCGTTCACGCCGCCTCCCCCTCACCCCCGGGGCGCCCCACGCCATTTTTCGGCGCAGCATTGTAGGATGCCAAGACCAGTGCGGCAAGTAAAGGACATCACCTGGGTGCCGTCCAGATCTCAGCGCGTTGTGCTGCCTTCGGACTATTCGCACAACAGACCGCTACTGACGCCACCTCACAGCAGCCCATTGTTGCTTTGTTTAAAAAAATTTTTTAACGTGTTTACTTTGTTAGAGCGTTGTATATATTTATAAGTTATTAAAGTGTTATAATCCTACTACTTTGTTGGAGTGCTATATATTTTTAATGTGACACATAATTGTGAAGACTTTGATGTACAAAAAGGCATCCCTGGAATCTTCCGCTTCAGGCTCGGTCTCACACACCCTCACAGTGAGAATCCCCTCCCCAATCACAATACAAGATCGTTATCAGATAGTAGGAACGCGTGTGGTGTGACGGATCTCATGGGGTGGGGGCCTTGATCTACTGTAACTCCTTTGAAGAGGAGTGATTCTTTACAGTTGGGGCCATAAACTACAACCGCAGGGCTAGGTGATAGCCTGGGACCGGCCTGGACAATCAGACACAGAGGAAGAGGAGTGTCAGAGGGTGCGGTAGTGAATAGGGTGAAAGGGAGTTGTCGGGCGGGCACAGGGTGTGATTCTCAGGGAAGAGCAGCGCAGATGGGGGGAGGTTTATGGCCCATGCATGAGAGAGAGAGCGGGGGTGCCCAGTGCGTGGGGGAGATGCTTGCGAGGGTGGGGACATCACAAGGACTGTGGGAGAACCCACAGTTAAGGGAATGCACAGCTCTAAGACAAAATGTCTAAATCAAAGTTATCAATAACAGTGTGTTGTTCAAAAGAAATGCTCTAAGGCAATCACTTATTCATTGCATCTCCTGTTGTTTTACTGATATAACATTATGCAAATCACTTTTCATGAAGCATTATTAACATGTACAGAAGCAATATAGACTGTTCTTGTCTATTTTCAAAATCATATTACACAAACGATAAATTTTAGTCATTTCCATGCGACTAAGATAACATAACATCCTTTGATCATAGGTCCCAATGCATTTCGGGTTACGAAAAACCCTTCGTCAGGGGAGTAAGTTTGAAAAATGGAAATCTTCACGTTCAATGTCGCCACTGAAATTAAAACACAACAACATGCAGTAAGAATACTGCTCCGCTAGTAGGATTTGCACCCCAGGTTGTGCACTGAAAGGAAAAGTGTAGCCAGAACACTGAAGTAGATACAAGTTGTTGATAAAGGGGATGTGCTCTCAAATAAACAGAGTGAAAAAGTGAAAAAGTGAAAAACCTTAGCCAGTAGAGTCAGACTGTAAAGCCTTGCCTGTACCTTCCAATGCGTGCTGGCCGGGACAGGCAGTCTGATAATAGGTATCGCTGTGGTCTGGGCAATATCTGTGATAAAAATAAGGCAATGCTAAAGGAAAAACTCTAACCAAAAAGCGTTGAGGAAGTGTATGTATACACATAAGGCTTACCGCAAAAAGAACCTGGGGGAGTATTGTAAATCCAATGAAGGATCGTTCTGCAGCTACCCGGAGTGGGGAAATATGAAACGTTCCTCTATTGTACACAAAATGCGAGGCTCGTAGCTGTGGGGGTAAATAAGGGCGGACTCGGGGTTAGTGTCCTCCGTATAGATAATAGTGGCTGTAGACCGAAGTCTGAATGGAAATGAAATGAACATACCCGAAACGCGCTGAGTCCTCGATGTGCCGGCTCCTTGGATCACGGTGATACTGAATGGTATCCAGAATGCTGTGCGCGGGAGGGGAAGGATCTATCAGAGTAAACTGAGGAGCTCTATGTATGGTGGAAAACGACCCAAATGTAAAAAACGATGATGAAAACGGCGGTGAAAACGGAAGTCTCCTGTGTGAGGAGAAGTGGGATTCTAAGTACTTTGTTAAGTAGAATTGCCTAAAAGTAAAGCAGAAGCAACCACCAGAAGATAATGTTAAAAATGCAAAGATAAAAAAACGAAGATGAAATAAAAAATTATTCTTGAAGAAATAAATAAATAATAAATAAACGAGTGTAGAAAAATTAAATTAAAACAATAAGTGCCCAAGCAGAAAGTCTAGGAATGTATGAAACAGCTGAAATGGGTGCAAATCCTGTACAATGTTGAACTATACAAAATACGTTATAGAAAACATAACATCTCGTAATGGTCATTGAGCCCATTTGGGGCTAGCGTTCTTAATGTTTTTATCCAATGTGTTTCCCTTTGGGCCAGTGTGGTGTTAATGTCTGTGCCTGACACCTTTTTGACTCTTTCTAAGATAGTGAACCGTATTTGTGGTATAGTGTGTCCCGCCTTGTCCCAGTGTGTTGCCAGTGGGGATGTGGTGTTTTTGTTCCGGATACGGCTCTTGTGCTCTATGATGCGTGTCTTAATCTTTCTACTGGTTCTGCCTACGTACACAAGGCCACATGGGCATTTGATTGCGTATATCACCTCTTCAGTGTTACAATTCGATGTGTGATGGAGTTTCAGTTTATTGCCCGTTTGTGGATGCATAAAAATGTTTCCTTGGATTACATTGCTGCACTGACCGCAGTTGTAGCATTTTGTCATTCCCTTGAAACCTCCTGTGGGTTTATCTTCTTGCGGTTTTAAGATTTCCCGAAGGTTCTTCGCTCTTTGGTGAGCAAATAATGGAGGATCTAAAAAGATACTTTGGAAATCCGGTTCGGGAGCCATGCTGAGGATCGTCGGCGTGCAGAGAGTGGGTCTGGTCAAGGCATCTAAAATGGCTGCCGTGCACGACAAAAGTGTGGCATTGGAAAAAAAGCAAGATGGCGCAGACAATGTTTATCAATACGGATTAATTTATAACAATTATTTTTAACAATATATTTACTCGCAGTGTCAAAATGGCGGTCAACACTTCCTGATTTCCTTCGAATCGAACGTTAACAGACGTCACGCAGCAAAAAAAAAAAAACGCTCACGCGCAGCCGCTGGAAGACATGTATCAACATATATGAGCATCCTCAGCCACCCTCAGAAAACATTGGGGGTCAGGATACGTCTCCCGTACCCCCTTATACCCATTTCTCACATTGTTTTTCCTCCATCTTGTAATTTAATTAAAACGAAACACAAAATGGCGAATTCCCGTTTCGCGTCCCGGTTCGCGACCCGGTTCGCAAACCGGAAAGCGCTTCTACCGCAAAAAATTAAATTTGTTTTATTTGCCCCACGGGACCCTTTAATAACCCCAACCTCATTCCTAGGGGGTCAGGAGGGGTCTACCTTGCCCCCTTTCATTAAATTCCCCCTTCGTTTTTCTCCTCCTCTTGTCTCTCGATCCTACCGAGAGACAAGATGGCGGCCGTTCCGGACTGTTTAGAATGTTGACAGACACCGGAGAGCCAATCAGCTTTGCTTCGCAAAGTTCCGTTACACGAACAGTTCGCGAACCGGAGCGCTACCCGGGACGCTGTCACAGATATATCTATTTTTTAAAACGTTAATTTCTCAAAATCCACTGGAGCACATATATTGAGACCTAGCAAAGGCACATCGGGCTAACAGTCCCTACAATTTTGCCAAGTTTCGTGCAAATCCATTCAGCCGTTCGAGCTAAAAGTGAGGCCAAACGCCCTATGGAAAAATGAATGGGAAAAACGCGGTTTGGGACCCCCATTTTTTCTCGGCCCCCCCTTGACAAAACCCCCCCAAATTTTCAGGGGCTGCTCAGAAACAAGATGTGCCATTTCCCTGAAAATTTCAGCCGATTCCGTCCACAAACGCCAAAGTTATTAGACATAGAATTTTCAAAAGTCCCATAGAGAAAAAATCCTAACTATATATACCTACTGGCGACCGCCAGTAGGTAATATATATATATATATATATATATATATATATATATATATATATATATATATATATATATATATATATATATATATATATATATATATATATATATATATATATATATATATACACACACACACACACACACACACACTGGGGGATTATATGGACTTCCAGACCCACAATGCTTAGCGATTAATACTCACATGGTTTCCATTGTGTATATGAAATAAAGGGGATGTCTTTGGAAGTAACTGCTTGCCATTTTCTGTGAAGTTTGCCCATGATGAAGGGCTTTTCAAGCCCGAAACGCGTGGGCATTTTAAACTGAGAGATGACGGTGGACCGAATGTCTTTCCAAGTTGCCAGCTGCTTCCCGTCTGAGAGTGCTCCTCATCAGTAGGGTAACCTTTCTCCTTTCTTCTAAATAATTGTGGCCAGCCCAGGTCACGAGGAGCACCACCCTAAGATCTGAGGGGGTCGGTTGTGGTTTGCAAAGACTGCAGAATGGAGCGGACGAAAAGCTGCATCATTAGTGAAAGCTCTCACAGCGCATCTCTTTTTTACCTCACTGAAAGAACTGTCCTTCATAGGGAATGGCGGTGACCCACTGGGTGATTATATGGACTTCCAGACCCACAATGCTTAGCGATTAATACTCACCTGGTTTCCATCGCTAATATGAAATAAAGGGCATGTCTTTGGAGGTAACTGCTTGCGATTTTTGGTGAAGTTTGTCCATGATGAAGAGATTTTCAAGCTCGAAACGCATCGGCATTTTAAACTGAGGGATGACCGTGTGCTGAATGTCTTTCCAAGTTGCAAGCTGCTTCCCGTCTGCGAGTGCTCCTCATCGGTAGGGCAGCCTTTCTTTCAAATAATTGTGGCCAGCCCAGGTCACGAGGAGCACCACCCCAAGATCTGAGGGGGTCCGTTGTGGTTTGCAAAGACTGCGGAATGTAGCGGATGAAAAGCTGCATCATTAGTGAAAGCGCTTGCAGCGCATCTCTTTTTTACCTCACTGAAATAACTGTCCTCCATAGGGTATTGTGGTGACCCACTGGGGGATTATATGGACTTCCAGACCCACAATGCTTAGCGATTAATACTCACCTGGTTTCCATCGCTTATATGAAATAAAGGGGATGTCTTTGGAAGTAACTGCTTGCCATTTTCAGTGAAGTTTGCCCATGATGAAGGGCTTTTCAAGCCCGAAACGCGTCGGCATTTTAAACTGAGGAATGACGGTGTGCCGAATGTCTTTCCAAGTTGCCAGCTGCTTCCCGTCTGAGAGTGCTCCTCATCGGTAGGGCAACCTTTCTTTCAAATAATTGTGGCCAGCCCAGGTCACAAGGAGCACCACCCCAAGATCTGAGGGGGTCCATTGTGGTTTGCAAAGACTGCGGAATGGAGCGGACAAAAAGCTGGAAAATTAGTGAAAGCGCTCGCAGCGCATCTCTTTTTTACCTCACTGAAAGAACTGTCCTTCATAGGGTATTGTGGTGACCCACTGGGGGATTATATGGACTTCAAGACCCACAATGCTTAACGATTAATACTCACCTGGTTTCCATCGCTTATATGAAATAAAGGGGATGTCTTTGGAAGTAACTGCTTGCCATTTTCAGTGAAGTTTGCCCATGATGAAGGGCTTTTCAAGCCCGAAACGCGTCGGCATTTTAAACTGAGGGATGACTGTGTGCTGAATGTCTTTCCAAGTTGCCAGCTGCTTCCCGTGTGGTATTGCTCCTCATCGGTAGGGCAACCTTTCTTTCAAATAATTGTGGCCAGCCCAGGTCACGAAGAGCACCACCCCAAAATCTGAGGGGGTCCGTTGTGGTTTGCAAAGTCTACGAAATGGAGCGGACGAAAAGCTGCATCATTAGTGAAAGCGTTCGCAGTGCATCTCTTTTTTACCTCACTGAAAGAACTGCCCTTCATAGCGAATGGCTGCGACCCACTGGGGGATTATATGGACTTTCAAACCCACAATGCTTACCGATTAATACTCACCTGGTTTCCATTGCTTATATGAAATAAAGGGGATGTCTTTGGAAGTAACTGCTTGCCATTTTCTGTGAAGTTTGCCCATGATGAAGGGCTTTTCAAGCCCGAAACGCTTCGGCATTTTAAACTATGGGATGACGGTTTGCCGAATGTCTTTCCAAGTTGCTAGCTGCTTCCCGTCTGAGAGTGCTCATCATCAGTAGGGCAACCTTTCTTTCAAATAATTATGGCCAGCCCAGGTCACGAGGAGCACCACCCCAAGATCTGAGGGGGTCCGTTGGGGTTTGAAAAGACTACCGAATGGAGCGGACGAAAAGCTGCATCAATAGTGAAAGCGTTCGCAGCGCATCTCTTTTTTACCTCACTGAAAGAACTGTCCTTCATAGGGAATGGCGGCGACCCACTGGGGGATTATATGGACTTCCAAACCCACAATGCCTACCGATTAATACTCACCTGGTTTCCATTGCTTATATGAAATAAAGGGGATGTCTTTGGAAGTAACTGCTTGCCATCTTCTGTGAAGTTTGCCCATGATGAAGGGCTTTTCAAGCCCTAAACGCGTCGGCATTTTAAACTATGGGATGACGGTGTGCCGAATGTCTTTCCAAGTTGCCAGCTTCTTCCCGTCTGAGTGTGCTCCTCATCAGTAGGGCAACTTTCTTTCAAATAATTGTGGCCAGCCCAGGTCACGAGGAGCACCACCCCAAGATCTGAGGGGGTCCATTTTGGTTTGCAAAGACTGCAGAATGGAGCGTACGAAAAGCTGCATCATTAGTGAAAATGCTCGTAGCGCATTTCTTTTTTACCTCACTGAAAGAACTGTCCTTCATAGGGAATGGAGGCGACCCACTGGGGGATTATATGGACTTCCAGACCCACAATGCATAGTGATTAATACTCACCTGGTTTCCATCACTTATATGAAATAAAGGGGATGTCTTTGGAAGGGATCACTGAAATAATATCGAGGGACAAAATAACGACTTGCCAAAATATCGTGGACAAAATATCGACAGTCAAAATATCGAGTTTGTATCTACAAACAGGTAAGTACAAAAATATCGAGTACAAAATATCGTTAACAATAATATAGATGTAAAAAATATCGACTTTATTAAAAACAGTGTTAAATTAAATTAATATTAAATTTTAATTACTAAAATATACTTAAAAATACTTAAATTAAATTATAATAATTAAATAATAAATGAAAATAATAAAAATAATTTTTTACAATCTTATTTGTTGACCCTGAACCCTAACAATACCCCTTTACCCAAAAACCCAAAACTGACCATGAACCCTAAAAATACCCCTTTACCCAAAAACTGAAAACTGACCCTGAACCCTAAAAATGCCCCTTTACCCAAAAACTGAAAACTGACCCTGAACCCTAAAAATACCCCTTTACCCAAGAACTGAAAACTGACCCTGAACCCTAAAAATAGCCCTTTACCCATGAACTGAAAACTGACCCTGAACCCTAAAAATACCCCTTTACCCATGAACTGAAAACTGACCCTGAACCCTAAAAATACCCCTTTACCCTAAAACTGAAAACTGACCCTGAACCCTAAAAATGCCCCTTTACCCAAAAACTGAAAACTGACCCTGAACCCCAAAAATACCCCTTTACCCTAAAACTGAAAACTGACCCTGAACCCTAAAAATGCTCCTTTACCCAAAATGTATCAATATTATTTAATTACCAATTAATTATTAATTAACAATAACAATAAAGTAAATATATTAGCACATTAGCTGTAATTATTTTAATAATTCATATTATTTTTTCCCAATTAATTACTTAAAAATAACACAAAATTTTATATATTAAATTTTTACTCTAATTAATGTAATTAACTAATTACAATTAATTAATTACCAATTAATTACTAATACAAAATATGTTCAAAATTATATTAATTAATTAACTAATTAATATTAATTAATTATCAATTAATTATTAATTAAAAATATTAACAAACATATATTAATTAATTAATTATTATTAAATTACTTCCCACCCTATTCCCCTATAAACCCACAACCCGCTACAGAATTACATTACGCAATTATTATAAAAACAAAATTCATTTAATAAAATATTTTATAACATTAAGACACACTTTTCACACATATTATTACATAAAAATACACTATAAAATATTATATATTATTAAAAATTCGATATTTTTGCTATCTATATTTTATACAGTCGATATTACTTCACTTACCTGAAAAACGATATTTTTGTAGTCGATATTATGTCCAGTCGATATTTTGTCCAGTCTATATTTAAAACTCGATATTATGTCCAGTCGATATTTTGGAGTTGATATTTTGTCTGTACACCCTTTGGAAGTAACTGCTTGCCATTTTCTGTGAAGTTTGCCCATGATGAAGGGCTTTTCAATCCCGAAACGCGTCAGCATTTTTAAACTGAGGGATGACAGTGTGCCGAATGTCTTTCCAAGTTGCCAGCTGCTTCCCGTCTGCAAGTGCTCCTCATCGCTAGGGCAACCTTCCTTTTAAATAATTGTGGCCAGCCCAGGTCACCAGGAGCACCACCTCAAGATCTGAGGGGGTCCGTTGTGGTTTGCAAAGACTACGGAATGGAGCGGACGAAAAGCTGCCTTATTAGTGAAAGCGCTCGCAGCGTATCTCTTTTTTCCCTCGCTGAAACACCTGTCCTTCATAGGGAATGGCGGTGACCCACTGAGGGATTATATGGACTTCCATGCCTACCGATTAATACTCACCTGGTTTCCATTGCTTATATGAAATAAAGGGGATGTCTTTGGAAGTAACTGCTTGCCATCTTCTGTGAAGTTTGCCCATGATGAAGGGCTTTTCAAGCCCTAAACGCGTCGGCATTTTAAACTATGGGATGACGGTGTGCCGAATGTCTTTCCAAGTTGCCAGCTTCTTCCCGTCTGAGTGTGCTCCTCATCAGTAGGGCAACTTTCTTTCAAATAATTGTGGCCAGCCCAGGTCACGAGGAGCACCACCCCAAGATCTGAGGGGGTCCATTTTGGTTTGCAAAGACTGCAGAATGGAGCGTACGAAAAGCTGCATCATTAGTGAAAGCGCTCGTAGCGCATTTCTTTTTTACCTCACTGAAAGAACTGTCCTTCATAGGGAATGGAGGCGACCCACTGGGGGATTATATGGACTTCCAGACCCACAATGCATAGTGATTAATACTCACCTGGTTTCCATCACTTATATGAAATAAAGGGGATGTCTTTGGAAGTAACTGCTTGCCATTTTATGTGAAGTTTGCCCATGATGAAGGGCTTTTCAATCCCGAAACGCGTCGGCATTTTTAAACTGAGGGATGACAGTGTGCCGAATGTCTTTCCAAGTTGCCAGCTGCTTCCCGTCTGCAAGTGCTCCTCATCGCTAGGGCAACCTTCCTTTTAAATAATTGTGGGAAGCCCAGGTCACCAGGAGCACCACCTCAAGATCTGAGGGGGTCCGTTGTGGTTTGCAAAGACTACGGAATGGAGCGGACGAAAAGCTGCCTTATTAGTGAAAGCGCTCACAGCGTATCTCTTTTTTCCCTCGCTGAAACACCTGTCCTTCATAGGGAATGGTGGTGACCCACTGAGGGATTATATGGACTTCCAGACCCACAATGCTTAGAGATTAATACTCACCTGGTTTCCATTGCTTATATGAAATAAAGGGGATATCTTTGGAAGTGACTGCTTGCCGGTTTCTGTGAAGTTTGCCCATGATGAAGGGCTTTTCAAGCCCGAGACGCGTCAACATTTGAAGCTGAGGGATGACGGTGTGCTGAATGTCTTTCCAAGTTGCCAGCTGCTTCCCGTCTGAGAGTGCTCCTAATCTGTAGGGCAACCTTTCTTTCAAATAATTGTGGCCAGCCCTGGTCATGAGGAGCACCACCCCAAGATCTGAGGGGGTCCGTTGTGGTTTGCTAAGACTGTGAAATGGAGCGGACAAAAAGCTGCATCATTAGTGAAAGCGCTTGCAGCGCATCTCTTTTTTACCTCACTGAAAGAACTGTCCTTCATAGGGAATGGCGGCGCCCCAGTGGGGGATTATATGGACTTCCAGACCCACAATGCTTAGCGATTAATACTCACCTGGTTTCCATCGCTTACATGAAATAAAGGGGATGTCTTTGGAAGTAACTGCTTGCCATTTTCTGTGAAGTTTGCCCATGATGAAGGGCTTTTCAAGCCCGAAATGTGTCGGCACTTTAAACTGAGGGATGACGGTGTGCCGAATATCTTTCCAAGTTGCCAGCTGCTTCACGCCTGAGAGTGCTCCTCATTGGTAGGGCAACCTTTCCTTCATATATATATATATGTATATGTATATATATATATTACCTACTGGTGGTCGCCAGTAGGTAGTTATAGTTAGGATTGGCTACCATAGGAAATCCGCAACATTCTATTGGGAATAACTCTGGCGCCGGTTAAGGAATTTGTGGGAAATTTTCCAAAATTTTGGCCAGCTCCGCTGCGCTCCTTCCCTGATAGTTTCGGGGGAATTCGTGAAGTGGGGGCTGAGAAAAAAGGGGGCTCCCAAAACATGTTTTCCCAATGTTAATTTCCATAGGACGGTCTGATAAGTCTACAGCCCGAACCGCTGAACGGAATTACGCCAAACTTGGCAAAATTGTAGGGACTGGTACGCAGATGTGCCTTTGCTATGTTTGGTGAAAATTGCTTCAGTGGTTTTTACGAAAATTAACTTAAAAAACACATATATTTCCATAGGCGCGCTCCGAGCGCTCACAGGTGCGCGTACCAGGGGAGCGCACCGGGCGTGCTACGGGAGTGCGCGAGCGAAAAGCTGAGTGTCTGTCAACATTCTAAACAGTCCGGAGAGTCCGCCATCTTGTGTCTCAGTAGAATCGAGACACAAGAGGTGAAAAAGAAAGGGGGAAATGATTAAAAGGGGGCAGAGTAAACACCCCCTGACCCGCTAGGTTTTCAGAGGGGGGCCTAGAAGGACCTTGAAGGGCAAAAAAACTTTTTGTTTTTTTGAAAATTTTCGGGGGGTAAGTGCTGGCTGCGCATCCCGGTACGCTCTCCGGTACACGCACCCTGACCACACCACGGGGAAAAACAGTGTAAAAAAATAGAGTAAAAAAATAATATAAAGTGTTTAGAGGTAAGTTAGCTCTGAAAAGAGCTGTTGTGTTAAGTGGGTGTTTTTTGTACCTACAAGTAGGTACCAATGCAGATTCTTATATTCAAGAGGAAAACTCTATTCCCCTCATCTGTAAAATGCACACCATCTCTCCTATAGATGTCTTGCATGTTGTAACGCAAGTTGTTGTGGAAAATGGAACCCATACCATAGTCTCTGAGGTAAGCAGAAACAGATTTATTTACATGTTTCCTTGCTTTTTCAATCTGTGGAAAAAATTGGTTGGACCAGTTCCATTTTTGCCTTTGGCATATATTAGAAAATACCAAGGCAGTTTTTGGAAAAAGTGACATCAATTGTTCAAAGATGTCCTTTAAAAGCATTTCCAGACCTACCCCAGTCAAAGTGCCCAAGTCATTTCCACCACAGTGCACAATTTTAAGGTCAGGGTGTGGTAAATGCATAAAGGATTTTACCAATGGTATCAATTGGTGACTCCTCAATCCTCTCTGTCCAATCGATACAATGTCCACATTTGGTAAATCAAGATTGTAAATACCTCTGTTAGCTGCGTAATTTTGACTCCAGTTGACGTAGCTATGACCCACAAACCAGACTTTTTTAATTTTGAAGGTGGATGTGCTTCTAGTCAGATGAGTTGTGGAAATGAAATGGAAGTTTGATTATGAAAAAAAGTGCTTGGGAATCAGTGCAGTTGAATAACCAGAAATGATTGGTGCTTTGTTAAAAATCCCCACTTAAAATTAGGGGAATGCTTTTTTTTTTGTAAGAAGTCATTTCAATGGTTGAGAAAAAGTCATTTAAAGAAATATTGCATTTCATTAGCTAGTAGATTGAGAGGTCAAACACCTTGAAGGATTGTTTTGCAACTTAGTATGCTGAACTTGTGAACTGTGTGCTGGTTTAAGAGGGAGTTACCATGGTTACTTGGTGAATGAGTACTGGGGGATGGGTGAATGGTATGCGAGTTTCAAAGTCTTGAAATGTACAACCAATTAAAAAGTGCAGTTTGGTTTTGAATTTGTGTGGGAACAATTTCTATTGGCTATGTACAAGAATATGGCTCTGAAATGAGAAAGAATCTGTGCCATTATTGAAAGGCTCCAGTGAAGGAGGCATTGTTCAGAGATTCTTGTTAAGAATATCTGTTGACTGTGACTGACACTGTTTGACATCTTCGAAAGCATTTTTAAAGGTGAGTAATGATTCTTTTAAAAAAGATAGAGAGCTTAAAGATATTTGACTAGTATCATAGTGAGTATCTGTGTGAATTAAGGAATTATATTTTTACCTTTTTCCATAATGTTAGCTGTGTGTTTATAAGGTAGACTTTTTTATAAATTGTTTTTTTATGCTTGGATTCAATGCTGTTTTTGAAATTGTGTAATGGTTTCATTGGACTTGTAAATATGCTCCTTTTTTTGAAGCGCCTTGTGCAACCTTTAGCATGGGTGGAAGCAGTCAATGTATGGAGAGGGATAGGAATAGCAGATAGAAAACCATATGAAATGGTGTGGGAGATGCATAAAGTATTTCAGGAATGGTATCAACTGAGATGGAATATAACATTAAGAGGGACATATTTACAAGATGTTTGCGCAATGTTTGACATTAAAGCTGATACAGAGATAGTGCATTGGTTTCATTGGCATATTTACAAGCTGCGTGCGCAATGTTTGACATTAAAGCTGATACAAAGATAGTGCATTGGTTTCATTGGCATATTTACAAGCCGCTTGTGCAATGTTTGACATTAAAGCTGATACAGAGATTGATGAAGAAGAGATCTGAAATGCACATTGGAGAAAATATAGTGGGAGAAGGGAAGTAACTGTGAGTAAACTTACTATGTAACACAGAAATGTTGCACTCTATACTATAAGTCTCACTTTATACCACAATCATTTTGCTACTATCTCATTAATTACAAATAGAATAAAAAAAAATCATAAATAAAAATATAAATTTATTTTTCAGAATGTTCATAATTTAGAAGAACTTCTAACATTAACTGATCAGGAATCTCCTCATCAGAAGTGTCCATACATGAGTCCTGAAACTCAATATAGTCCAAACATTGGATTAATTCAGCATCCAAAGTCGCATCATTAAAATCCCCCATTCCATCTCCTGTCAAAAAAATGTCTTCATCATGGATAGTGTTATCAACAGGATCATTCAAGACCTCAATACAACTTGCCTCAACAAAAGTCGTAGAAATTTCAAAATTAATATCAATGGTATCCTCATTCAGATCCATATTCTTTTCAAATTTCTTGCTGTAAATTTCAGGAAAAAAATCACTTTAATTTTTCGTTTTTAGTAATAGATATCAAGTATTAAATTCCCCTTAAAAATTAACAACTCACCTTTTAGAAGCAGTTGAAGAGTTAGTACTGTGTAAATTTCACTCCAGAAATAGAACACCAAAAATTCCTCACAAATATACCTCAAAGAGTACTATCACAAAATGGCTGTGTTTCCCTCTCATTTCTCATGAATATTCATGTAGAAAACCAATGAAACTTCATCACACACAAATTCAAATTGGCTGTCTGTAAACATTCTAAATGGTCTGCATAGTCCACCATTTTATGACTCTGAAGAACAGAGACACAAGAGGTGAAAAATAAAGGGGGAAATAATTAAAAGGGGGCAGAGTAGACACCCCCTGACCCCCTAGGGTTTCCGAGGGTGGCCTAGAAGGACCCTGAAGGTCAAAAAAACTTTTTTGTTGTTGTCATTTTCGCGGGGTAAGCGCTGGGTGCGTTCCCAGGTGCGCGTTCCGGTAAGAGCACCCTGAGCGCACCACGGGGAAAAAAAAATTAACAAAAAAATCGTAGGTTACAAAGTTGATATACAAAGGAATTACCTTTTAAAAAACCTTTGAAATTCACTGAAAAAACCATAGGTTTCACACTCGTTATAGTTAGGAATTAGCATTTAAAAAACCTTTGCAATTCACTGAAAAAAACATAGGTTTCTCACCAGTTATAGTTAGCTGAACATTTTACTCATACAAAACCATTGAAATTCCCACGTTATAGTTAGTTGCACTCACTATAACTCGTGCGCCCGCAATCCACTGCTGATGATGTCACATATTACATCATTCATGACATGGTCAGTGACATCACTGATGACATCACCGATGACATCTCAAATGACATCACTGATGACATCACTGATGACATCATCCAGTGTCTGTGTGTTTCTGTAAAGTTAAAATACAATTAAGTTAAAGTTCATAATTTACATATTGAAGAATGAGTGGATGTATAAGTGTCTGGATGAAGGATTTAGTAGGTGCGTGACGGACTGTATAAGTGAGTGATTAAATGTGTCTTACTGAATGCATTGGTTAGTGACTAAACTGTCCGAATATTTGCTTTAGTGTGTCTGTTGCTGTGTAAGCTGCTGCATGTGTTGATCAGTAGCTATATGAGTGGCTATATGGGTTATTGATTTGTTGTTCAAGTATTTGTATGTGAGGGGGAGTGTGTGTGTGTGGGTGGCTGGGAGGTGTGTGACTGTGCATATATATATGAGCAGTTGATTCACTTGATATATGGGTTCAAGAGTGCATGTGGAAAGAGCTGTATGGGGGGTTGACTGTCTGCATGGATGTGTTGGTGAGTGAATGGCTATCACAGTGCTCCATGTCCAAGTAGGTACATATGTAAAACACAGTGCATGTGAGAGTTGCCATATATAAATGACTATACATAAGAGCCTGTGATTGCATAAGTGACTGTATGGATCAATGTGTACTTGTATCAGTGATTGTAATAGAGATTAAGTATGTGTTAATATATATTTTAATAAATAATGTTTAGTTTTTATAACTGTGTAGTTGAGGAAATGGGAGTGTGATTGATTCTCTGCATAACTGACTAGGTGTTTGAGTAACTCTGTGGATGAGTGTCAGTGTGTAAGTGTCTGTATAAGTATATGACTGTATATGACAGTGTTCTATTGATGAGTGACCGTATGTATGAGTGATTGTATGGGTGAATGAGTGGATGTGTGGGTAGACCTAGAAATCAGGGAGTGCGTACGTAGTTACTGGTATTGGTGTGTCAATAATTTCAGGAATGGTAGTTTGTATTTAACACTGGGTGTATCAAAGGTTAGATTAGAGTGTGAGGAGGTGCATCGTATTATCACATGGATGATGTCATCAGTGATGTCATTTGAGATGTCATCAGTGATGTCACTGACCATGTCATAAATGATGTAATATGTGACATCATCAGCAGTGGATTGCGGGAGCGCGAGTTATAGTGAGTCCAACTAACTATAACGTGGGAATTTCAATGGTTTTGTATGAGTAAAATGTTCAGCTAACTATAACTGGTGTGAAACCTATGTTTTTTTAAGTGAATATATATATATATATACACACACACACACCCACACACACACACACACACACACACACAAACGCACGCAGAGCCCCATTCTTAAGATGTTCAGAGGTACCAGTGGCATCGGAAAAAGGTTGTAGTTTGGAGTTATTCAAAACCTCTGACCCACCGCAGCCAGAGAAGAATGGTAACCTGCTGCAACCATCAGATCATGACTTCAAGGTGAGGCAGAGGTTACTCCGGCTGCGCCTCAAGGTGTGTTCTACTTGGGCATTTTACGGCTGGATGAAGGGGTTGGAAGAAACCCAGTATATTTTAAAAAATGACTTTCACGCAAAACCGATAGAGTACAATCAGATTTAAACTCGCATAGACTGGATGGAACAACCCATTCTCACTGGAGATTTAATACAAACTTTAAAATTGGAGGGCTGTCAGTAATAGCACAGTCAGGATTCAAAAGGACAATTTGGGGGAATGCTGGGAGATGCAGTCTTTTTGAGTGGCCACAAACTCTTTTCTAACGAAAATTTGGCCGGATGCTTCCTCCAATGAAAGTAAGGCAGCATGTTAAAGAAGGTGCAGGCAATCCGGGACGACATGAGCATTTGAAAAAGGCACACTTGCTGAAAAGCGTCATGCATTTTGAAATAAAAGGAATTTCTGCACTTTCCATCAGACTTTTTATGTCAGAAAGGCCGACACGGAAAGGTTCTCGGAAAGGGACATCCTAATCTCTACGGAGGTGCCTCTGCAGGCACCGCCTCCATTGTAGGCATTAGGCCTCCGAACCTTGCTCCAATGGGACCCTTGATCTTGTCGGAGGTGGCGGTTGGTCCCTCCAACAACATTGCATTGACCGCAGGCATTGTAATCCAGTGGTCTGACCGATGACTTGGATGTCGGACAGACCACTACCGATGCCAGTTTTTGGCGGTCCGTCCGACATCCTGCTAAGGTCCTCTGTTCTTAATGTGTGATAAAATGTCTTTCCAATAAGTCTGTACTTGCATACAGGTCCACCACATTTAGAAAAAAGTACCCACTTCACAACAGTATTTCAAACATATCACAGGGCTGCTAAACATTGGGGCAATCTAGTAGGAGAAAGATACCATCTGGTCAATTGGATACATACATTTCCTTTATGCTGTGTTCAGGTAAATGTTATAGCTCTCGTGTACCAGATTGTAACTCAGGTGTCCCCAGTACCTCTATTCCCATGCCTCTCTCCCATTGAAATATATAATTATGCTACATGCAGCATATTTTTTATAAAGTAATTTTACTTTGTGCCTCACTCTCATTACACATGCGATCTTGTATACTCTTTTTCTGGACTTGTTCTATATTATTTCATTCACAGAATTTACTTCATGTAGGTATAAGGTGCACAGACATGGTAGACTGACCTTGAAATGGCTTCTTTTGATGTTCTTTAACAGTAGCCGCTAATTATTGGTGATAAAAAAGACAGCACATTTCTCCACTTAATTGTTGTAAATCAAAATACATTTCGATTGTGACACTGAATTTCTTGTACACCTTTGAGTGGGTTTATCCTGATCCATTCGGAAGGATCTGAATTGTGTCGGCTGTTATGCTTTCAGTTATTCTTCGATGTACTGTTTGCAGAGGCCGCAATAATATGATGATTATTACAGAATTACAAACCTATTATTGTATATCTAATGTACATCGAGAAGATTGCTCTTCACGGATAATGCTGACAAAAGACTGTGTCATAGCCCTGTAATTATTTTTAACTTGTCTCAGCCTTGCTGCATAATAGCTAGAAATAATAGCAGCAATAACTTTTGTGAATGCTGTAGTAAAATATGTGGATGCTCGCTCGATTGCCAAGCATATACATTAAAGATTGCTAGTGTTGATGTAAGGATAATTAATGCTTTACTCTGATTTAGACCGTGGCTGTCTCCGATGTTTGACAGATGGTTGTTTGTAATGTCCTCAGCCGCAATATTTTTTATGCTGTAAAATGCATCCAGCACTGTAATGAACCATAATTCTATTATTATTCTCTATACTGTTTTTTTACGGCATGATAGTCTGGTGTTCAATCTATACTTCAAGACAAAGTCAATTAAAGCGAATTCAGAGTAGATGCATGAGGAGAAAATCTTGAGGCCGATTCACAGAGGTATATTTACATGAGTAGATCTGTTCAGTGTAGATCCACCCCTACATCTAGGAGTAAATCTCCACTTTGTTGCTATTCACCATTTTACAAGTGGAGATTGATGAGTGGGTGGAACCTCTTGCAATCCACTTTATATCTGTAAAGCTACTACAAGTAGTATTCCTGCTGCTTGTGGACATATCCAACACCAGGGCAGAGATCTTCCTATCCACCAGCCCGCCAGGCCAGCAGAGGCTATGGCCGCTACTACTCTGGTGGATAACTGACCACCATATTTAAAGGTCTTAGTAAGCAGGTAGAGATATTTGTGCTTTCATTTGGAGCTGCCACTCTGGCGGTTCTATTGAAAGCCCTGATCCTTTACCAACCAGGCACCATACCTGAGGCACCTGCTCAACAAAATATTTGTTTTCCGATTGGGAATTTGTTTTTTGTAAAACAAATAATCAATAGACCTGACATGTCAAGAGTTTTATTCTTGTGCTTGGGGGCCACTGTAGATTGTCCTTGCTTGTGCAAAAGAAATCTATAGACATCTGCCTACCGTAGGTAGTGCAAGGTGATAGTATGACACTTGCCCAATAGTCGATGGGTTATTGCAGGCAAAGGCAGCTTAGACCTTGCTGGCAAAAACGCATGGGCAGTTTTCAAGCCACTTGTGCCTCCATGTGCCGCCATTGCATCACTTTTTTTTTCACAATGGCAGTGCAAACAGTGCGTCCAATTTACAACGTGACACATCTAGAGAGATACATCACGTTGTAAAGCCGTGCATCACATTATACATGCGTCAGGTATAATGCATGCAAGGAGGGCGTTCCCATGCAAAAAGCCATGTAGAACTGACGCAGTGGAATTTACAACATTTCACTGCGTCCCTCTACACCTTCACTGAATCAAAATCCCTACACCTGCTCAGACCAGACGTAAGAAATGACGCAGGGTTTTTTGAATGGGACTCACCTATGTGTTGTGGCGCATTGCTGGATTTGCGTCACTTTAATGAGCAGCTCCAACAATGTGTCACTTTTGAGCCAACAGATGGGTCAGAATTTCTGATGCATCTGTTAATCCTTGAGCTATGGAGCACTGTATTGTAAATACAGTGCATCCATGGGCATTTGGCGTTGGCGCAAGGAAAGTGATGCATCTATGCAGATGTGTCAATTCCCTGTAAATCTGCCCCCAGTGATTTCCCCGACTGTCAATAGAGCGGAGTACGTTGGGAACTGGCTTTATGTTGGTTCTCCTCCTCCATCAAGCTATAAATGACATGATGAGTGTTTTAATGTGAATGCTTACCTTCATATTACTTGTGTTACTGTAAAAACGTTGCTTTACTGCATTTCCGTGTTTAAGTATCCATATTTTGGGGAATACTTTACAAATATCATAAAACCGAGCCAAATAACATATATTCCAAATAACATATATTGGTATGTGTTCATTGAAAAATTCATGTATTCCAGCAAGGACTTTCTCCTAAGTGTTGGGCCAAAGATCAATGGATTAGATTAATAAAATGGAGTGTAAGCAAACAATAGCCTTCATTATCCTACATGATCAGGATATTCCTAGATTTTTTATATGCATTACTGTTCTTTTGTTCTATGGTATGAATAGGCTGTCTTAATCTCTCTTACTTCTTGTGAGGGTCAAATCTTAGATGATACATATGTGTTCATTTAGATTACCCTGTGTTACAGAAGATACCTCACTGCTGATATTGCTTTTTTCATCCGAAAAACATTATACAAAATTGTATTTAAAAAAAGGATGTCATGATTCCAGTCTCCTGTTAAATTGCAAATGATGTTTCAAAAGATGATAGTGAAAATATTTTTTTAAAGAAATGCAGAAAAATATCTCCTAATGAAGTAGGCGAGACAGAAGGTTGTGTGGGCGTTCGTTGACTAGCCCCATCCCTAAAAGCAACATTCATCTTAGAGTTCCAAAACCCTGTAATAGTACAACATGAATCACCTACTGTTATTTCAGAATTAACTTAAGGCAATTCTACAACAAGCATTTGCAATGCAATAGGTCAAGCATTTGTGAGAGTTTCAGCTACTTTCTTTGTAAATGACAATTCCTTTTATTTATCTGTTTTGAAAACCAACACATGGTTAAAAGAGAGTGATGTTTAAAATTACCTCCTTGCCTGTATGCTGAGTTTAATAGTGCAGGCAGGGGCAAATTTTAAAAACAAAGTCGGTGCTGAGGTGAATAGGTTAATGATCCACAGCACCTGATGTCTTACTTGTGAGAAGTCAACATGTTTCAGCACTTTATTGCCTCAAAGGGTCTATTGGCCTTCTTACGGACCGGAGAGGGAGCGATCTTTATCCTTTATTGCCTATACAAGGCTTTACCCCCCACAGTGACTACGGACTCGACACAAGTTATAAGTACAATGCACATCCGTACCTCTGGCAAGTATTGAGCCAATATACTCAATTAAGAAGACGGGTAAGTGAATCGGCGTACCTTGTTTTTAAGACGTACCCCTGCCTGCACAATTAAAATCAGCATACAGAGAAGGAGGTATTTTTAAACATCACTCTCTTTTTCACCTTTTTACGACTGTCAAAAACCAGATGGTCTTCCTCTTGGTGGAGGACAGGAGACCACCTGGAGAACTGGAAACTCAGGCGATAAAGACCCAATGATGATACTATACACCTAACCAAAAAGGCGGAGAATCAAGATATACTGCGCCTATAGTTAGAGTGATTGAGGTTTTTTTTACAACTTACATACTCTGGCATTACTAGACATGTAATCCATTCTCTATTGATTATTGTACATCCTGTCCTCCCCAGTTGCCCACAGCGTCCAGACTTCTGCTCAAAACAAAAATACGTGTACCTTCTGCCCATCTGAAACAAAGCAGGGTGTCTCTGAAGCGAGTGCTGTGCTTCTCTGCAGCTGAGGCAAACAAGAAAAGAATGAACAAAGGACCTTAAATAAAAAAAGAGGAGCACCACAGTAACAGGGGCAGTTGCCTGGGAGGGTCGGAAACACTAAAAGGTGGGACTAACTAAACCTATCCACCAAACAAAAGCAGCCCTATATGAAGAGCACTAGCAGGAGCCAATAGAAAACATGGGCAGTGCTTCAAGTCCATATTCAGATACATGCCTCGGAGAGCAGCGCATGCAAACTGGTATGCTCGACCTAAAAAGTGGTGGAGGACTGACCAGCATGGTCTTTTTCTGCATGTAAGCAAGACAAGCTCCATAATACAATTCTTCATCTCCACACAGGAATCAACAAACAGTAACACTTAGGATGTCCTAATACATTATTTTACTGCCTCCTAACTGTGCAGGGCTCTAAATAAAATACATACCTACAAAGATAGCATAATTTTCAATTTTCAAGAAACAATCAGGGTGCTACAACTGCTAAAAGCAAAATAAAGACGTTGTAATACTTAGTGAAACAGTAATAAAAGTAGTACAACATGGTACCCATTACTTGGTGCTGACTTCAACATCATCATGTAATGGGTGTATACAAATTAATGGAATTCATATAGTTTAAATAAGCAGCAAACAAGCAAGAGTGGGCAAGAGGGTTACAAAATAGGTGGACGTTATAAGAGGGATGGTACATGGAAGTTTGGGAGTGCTGCGTGGTGATCATTCAAGTAGTTTCAGACTGCAGTGAGATGCCATATGATGAGACGTGTTGTCATTTGCTTGTTGAAGGGTGAGTGCTTATTTGATCACAACTGGGATCTTGTTCAAGATTTGGGGGCCTAGTAGATGTTGGCTTTCTTGTTTTCTCCTTTTTCCACCTCCAATGGTTTGATGTGGCTGATGCAGTAGCTGCAGGTGCTACTAGAGATCATTAGCTAGGGGGAAAGGTGAGTGTTTTCTGTGTGGTGCTCCATAAATGATGCAGCAAGAAAATTCAGAAAGGCAGGAGCAAGCAGCTAGGAGCAGTCAATTAAGTTTTTAGAGAATGAGTGTTATCCTGGTGAACATTCTGAGTTTCTTGATCAGGGGGCTACTAGACTTTCAGGAAGGTTAGATTGGGATCGGCACACATGTCACAAAGGCTTTGCCTCCATAAAGGTGTGAGAGGATGAGAGATTGCTCAATGTTTTGTATGCTGTGATTGGCTGGGCAGGGAGTTGCAGCTACCATTGTAATTTATCATAACAGTCGCTTAGGCTCTAACAAAATGGCAAAAAGTGGAACAAGGGGTCTGGTTGTATGTGAACTGACCCCATAGCTGGAATATAAACGGTGTTTGAAGGACCCCTGATTTGTATAATATGTTGAGAAACAGGTTTTTCTTTACATGTGCAGTATTTGCGAATTCGCTGCGACCGTCAGTGTGGCCCCCGTGTAACATCGCGACAAATTCATGAATATCGCCTAAAACATTTTTTTTTAAAATACATTCACAGACAGATTCAGACACTAAGGGTCATATGCATCAACACGTTTTCCCATAGACACAGAATGGGCAAAACCATTTGATGCATCTGGCCCTAAAGCTTTCACTCATTGATGCACTCAGAGACTCATGAAGCCATTCACAGACCCATTCAGAGACACATACTCATTCATTCATAAAATCTTTATTTCGGCTGTTTTGCCAAAAAAGAGTACAATACAAAAAACAATATTCATGGATGGTAGTTCAATTCATTAATAAATGCACATTTAAATGATTAAAACATACATACTATAAAAATGCATGATCAGTAAAACAGCCCTTGTCTACAAATAATTTTAATATCATTCCTTAGCAATTATGAGCCTACGCTTGTGCCACATGGCTGCCAAAAACGGAGAAACCGCAAATACGATATGTCTGTCCGTATCAGTTTTTAGGACTCTAAAAGCATACATACACTGTACAAAGCCCAGGTTCTTGCATATGGGTACAAACCAGTACATCCTGGACTTACTTTAAGCTGGGCAGAAGATGAGAACGTGAAGTTCATTTTCTGTGTCACAGCTACACCCAGGACAGTTTCTCGCTCCAGACGCGGACCATTTACTAGTAAATGCTCTAATGGGCAGAGTACCGTATCTCCATTGTAGATAAAGTTTTCTAGCTACAATAGGGTAAATATCATCCATGAAATGCTCCAAAAGGAAAGAAGCTTTGATCATTAAAAAATAATTAGTTAAGGTGCCGGAATGTGGATCAGACAAAGCAGCAGTAAGTTTGTTATCAACAAAAATCCTGGTAAGGGACTTGCGCGAGACCTTTTTGCAACTCCTCTCGGGATCATGCCATAAGGCAGATAATCCAAACCTTACCAATTCATTCTTTATGTACATGAACCAGGGGATTTTACCTGTGCTGTGGTGGGATAATATTTCCTTGAGTTCCTGCCTATAATTTTGCAGCACAGGCGTTATCCAGAGCCTACGCCAGAACCTGAGGGGTTTGAGCGCCAGTTCGTCTTCAATGGGTCTCAGCCCCATGTCAAGCCTCAAGGGGAGGAGCGGAGTGCTTGGTGGGAGGGCCAGAAGCTGTCTTATGAATTTATTCTCGGTTTTAGCAATTTCGGGCCTGCAATGGTAACCCCACAACTCACCACCATACAGGATGGCACCCCTCGCCTGAGTTTTATATTTATCCATAGGTGGACTGACGGGTTTAAGTGTAGATAAATTGGACAGCTTGAGGATGCCCCCCGCAAGCTGTGCCAATTTCATTTGTGGCTTTATTTGCTGGGGGCCCCATGACAGGTTCTCATTGATGGTTACCCCCAGATATTCAAAAATCGACACCCTTTCTAGTTCAACTGGACCTAGGCTTGGATTTGGGTGGGCGGCTGCAGGTGGGTTGAAGATCATGAATTTTGTTTTACCAGCATTTATCTCCAAATCCCATCCTCTGCAAAATTCCTCAAAGCCATCCAGTATGCGCTGTATCCCCATGGGAGACTTAGACAGCAGCAGGGTGTCGTCGGCGAACATGATCGCTGGCACCCTGCTACCTGCCAACATTGGGGCGTCATTGTGGAGTACTACATCCAGATTGGCGATTACCCGTTGACATAGAGGCAAAACAGGGTAGGTGCCAGTACACACCCCTGCCTTACCCCCTGTCAACGGGGAATCTAGATGACAGCGCTCCATTCTTCCCACATCTGACCTCCGCAAAGTTCTCCTCATGTAACCTCATCAGGATGGTTAGAAGTTGGGGCGGAATACTCAGCTCGAGGAGCATGTGCCACAATTTCCCCCGGGGAACTAAGTCGAAAGCGGAGTGGAGGTCCACAAACACCATGTAGAGGCTGCCACCCTTTATCTTCACCGTTTTCTAGAATAAAAGTGCAAGGCGGAAGATTTGGTCCATGGTGGAGGTATTCCTCCTGAACCCCGCTTGGTACGGGCTAAGAATTGCGTGCTCCTCGATCGAGTCCTGAAGGCGATCTAAAATAAGCCGCCCAAAATTTTTTGGTGGGACATTAATCAGGCTGATGGGCCTGTAGTTGGCTGGGAGCAGAGGGGAGCCCTTCTTAAATATAGGGACAATGTCTGCTCCCAGCCAAGTACAGGGAACCGCCATGCCCCTAAGGACTGCATTAAAGAGTATTTGAAGATATGGGCCCCAGATCTTCGGCTCATGTCTGAAGATGTCTCCCGGAAGTTTGTCAAGCCCCGGGGCTTTTCCTACAGCCAGTTTGCCAATTGCATTGCAGACTTCCTCTGTGGTAAACTCTAGCTCATCAGACTGGGGTGAGGGAGCTAAGGGTATCGGAGTGCTTTCCGTACCTTGCTCTTTAGAATATAGCGCCTGGAAATGGTCTTCCCAGACCCTGGCATCTATATTTGGTTCAATGGCCAATTTTGGTTCCCCGCAACCTGTATTTACTATGGACCAAAATCCCTGTGCATCCCTTATATCGAGGGCGGCGGATAGGCTCGTCCACTTTTCATGGTCCCACTCTTGCTTTGCATGTTTCATTACCTTTTTAAACTGTTGTCTCCTTTCTCGAACTAGGGGTTTATTGTTTCCAAGCTTTATGGCCTGTACTAGCTCTGTCTTGGCCTTTCTACAGGCTCAAGGAGCGAACGGCCCGCTTGGCTCCTGGAGGAGCTGTAGTCTTGGGAACGCTGCAGAGGCGGAGGAGACAGATTGCGGGCCCCTGGGGACCTGGATGAGCCTGGCAGACGGCAGAAGTAGAGGGTCCATATGTTTACGCCCCGAACAGGCCTCTGATACCTTGAACGGAGGCCTAGCGTTGCACTGAAAGGAGGCTGTGCCGCAAACCACCCGTCCACACCACATCCCCCCCCCGGGAGAAACACGCGGACGCCCCGGTAGACCACCCGCTTTGGAGACTCATAGCCTTGCCAGATGGCCGCTGCTATCCGGCGAAAGGAGTACATCCCGACTGGTTGCGGTAGGCCTCAGAGTATTTGGCGCCTTTTGCGAAGGGGGACTATTGTGCTGAAGTGTCGCCATGGGATGTCCTGACAGATCCAAGCCCAAATTGACTTTTGAAAATAAAAAATCTAAGCTCGGAGAGCCCCTTACAGAGGCGGAGAACAATGGCGAGGAGATAGCTGCAGACAAAGACACGGCGGAACGTGACATTCGCAGCATTTTGATGGCCATGGAAAAGAACCTACAGGGTGGGATCACCTCCCTCGGTACAAAGATGGACGCCCTAACATATCGCATGGACCGGATGGCGGAGCGATAGGATAAACACGCAGAATGCCTGGACATGTCCGAACACCGCATAGGTGAAGTGGAAGAAGCGCAGACCACCCTGGACACGGAGCATAAGCAACTTGGCAAGGTGATACAAATCCTGCAGGACAAGGCCGAAGATTTGGAGGTGCGGTCTCGTAAGTGCAATATACGCATTATTGGCAAGCCGGAGAGTACGCAGACCGGGAACATGGAGCTGTTTGTTCAGTCACTTCTGAAGAAGCTACTGGAGGAGACGGCGTTTTCGGGGATGTTTGTAATAGAGAGAGCACACAGCTCCCTAGGCCCGAGCCCAAAACCCGGGGCTCCCCCGTGCCCAGTTATAGCAAAATTACTAAACTACAGAGACCGTGACACGGCACTCCGGCTTGCGAGAGATAGACATCCGCTGTCCTACGAGGGTTCCACACTGTCTCTCTTCCCAGATTTCACGACGAGGGTACAAGAGGCGAAACGTCAGTTTGTGCCTATGAAACGGCAACTCAGGGACATGGAAGCAGACTACGCGATGCTGTACCCCGCCAAGCTCCGAGTCAATCGTCAAGGGAAGTCTTTGATTTTCACCGACACGAAGGCGCTCCAGAAAGCCCTTAAGGAATGGCGCAAGGATGCGCGACAAACACCACGATCGGAGCGGCGAGAGGACGGTGCAGACGGCTCCTTGGAAGAGCAGGACTGACACTATCACCCTTGGAGGGAAGAAGACTCCTATTACTCTAGGATGTGATGCACTGGTGATGTATTATTTCGAGACTTTGCTATTAGTGTTGTTAAACGGGACTATGACTTATAGCGGTCCATGCTTATCTCTGCCACTGTACTGCTTGAGTCCTGTGGATGTGCATGGTGGATGGGATTGGATGGGGTGGGTGGGGGTAGCATGAAGACTGCTGAGCGAGACATTGGGGAAGTGTTATTTGCCGTTCCAGAACCTGAGAATGTTCGATTACTGTGATTTAAAGAAACCTGGTCTGCTCCGAATGCATGGTGCAGCATTAAGATTAATGCACAAGGCTAGTCGTTGTAAGACTGTAATGATCTCTGGGAGAGCGGACAGGGGGAGAGCGACTTGGTTAGCCACAGCACATTGATAATATCTACTCTCTATGGATAATCGTCAAATCGCTAGCATACATCTGCTATCACCTTATATTTGTTATGGAGGCGGGGTGTGTTAAAGCAGCGGGTCATTATATGTGGAATTGCTGTATCCTTAAGAATAGCGTCCTACCTACGCCCGACGTGTTGCACACCCCCACACGAGCGGTCTTCCTCTGTGGAGAACTCTCTGCTTTTTTCTTTAACCTTTGTTTCGGTCCCTAGGTTGCTGGGACGGGGAGTGGCGGGAGGGGGGAAGGGGTGTCCAGGAGTCATGAGGGCGTTTGTGGAGGGGTTAAGGGTGGGTGGGGGGAGGTTGCGGCCGAGTTGGGGATGGGCAGGCATGGGAGGTTCGGGAGGGAGGGTTTCATGGCATGGTTTTAGTGCGCAATATGGCAGGAGGGGACTGTTTCTCTGTTCTTAGTTTGCAAAGTGTTTTAGAGGCATGGACAGGCTACGACTGACACGATTGGTACAGGTGCGGACGGAGACATCTCCCCGCTTGCATGCACGTCACTCCCTGTTATGACACAGCAGACTCACTCCACTGACACGATTACGCTGCTGACCTGGAATGTCAGGGGCCTGAATGACCACCGAAAAGTTAGACAGGTGCTTCAATACCTTTCGAGACATGCAATAGACATAGCGCTCCTACAGGAGACCCACTTACGCCCTGACAGCCCTACATTGAGATATCGAGGTTTACATAACAACATACACGCTGCTGGATTTACCTCTCATGCTAGGGGAGTTTTGACCTGGGTGAACCCTAAGGCCTCACTGACACTGACCCTGATTGCTACTGACGGGGAGGAACACTATGTCATCACGAAATGTACTGGAAAGGGAATGACCTTACACATAGTCAAGACTTATGGCCCTAACTTTGATTGCCCCGCATTCTATCTGACGCTAGCCTCAAAGGTGCGCGACCTCTGTGGGGAACACGTCCTGTGGGGAGGCGATTTAAATGTGGTCCGGCAGCCCGCTCTTGACAGGTCGGATGGCCCTGATAGACGCCCTTCAGCTACTGCTAGGGTTTTGGAGAGGGAAATGTTACGTCTGGGATTGCAAGACGTATGGAGGACTAGACACCCGGCACAGGGGGGATACACACATTATTCAACCCCACATGATATCCATACCCGTACTGATTATTGGTTGACCACCTCACAAATTCTGGCTCAAGTTCAGGCGTGCATGACTTTACTGCATACCTATTTGGACCATTCCCCAGTATTGGTCACTCTCGGAGCTCCGGTGCGGCGTCCTCCTCCTTTTTCTTGGCGTTTCCCCCCTTATGCGCTGCTAGATGACGCCTTCCGAGAGGAGCTGGCTGTTGCCGCTGAGGAGTTCTTTGACAAAATTGTAGGTTCAGTGGACTCCTTTATGACCGAGTGGGAGGCCTTCAAGGCATACATACGCGGAGTTGCCATTGCCAAGCAAGCGGGTGTTCTTAAGTCGATCAGGGGCCGGTTGGCATTGCTCGAGAACAGGCTCAGGGACATTGAGGCGCGTTGTTTGGATGATTCTAGTGCAGAGCTTCTCCAGGACTTAGCTCAAAGGATTAGAGAATATCACGAGGAGGCAGACTCCGAGGTGAAACACTTGGGAAAGTACTCAATAGCGACATTGTACGGGGAAGGGGAGCGCCCGGGGGCTGTGTTGGCACAGATGGCGAAACAGCGTAGGCAAAGCACAACGACGCCTACACTGCGCACCCCTCAGACTGGGGAGCTTCTTCGTGAAGAGATGGTCGCGGATCGTTTTAGGGACTTTTATGCATCACTGTATGCCTCCAGAGGCCCAGCTGCGGAGGATAGGATTATTGACTACCTTACGCATATCCAGCTCCCTTGGCTGACTAACACGCATCACAAGTTTTTGGCCAGGCCGTTTGAGAGGGAAGAAGTCGTTTGGGCGCTATCGTCCATGCGTGCGGGCAGTGCGCCAGGCAGTGATGGCCTAACTGTGTCATTCTACAAAACGTATGCTGAATTATTGATCCCACGGCTGTTAACGTTGGTGGAGCAGATGGCGGAGGCTGGGGAGATGCCCCCCACGATGCGTGAGGTGATTATAGTGGCTATTCATAAGCCTGGGAATCCCCGTAGGACTGTGCCTCGTACCAGCCTTTCTCTCTACTAAACGTCGACGCAAAGAGATTTGAAACAGAGTACCCCAGACTATGGACCGATGATTCGGTTCGATATTTAGGGATTTGGTTGCACACGGATTTGGAGGTGGTTCTCAGAGAGATGTATGGGGTGGCTGTGTCCAAGTTGGAAGATGACGTGAACAAGTGGATAATTCACCCCCTGTAGTTGATGGGCCGTATATCCCTATTGAAAATGATTGTACTGCCCCGCTTCCTGTTCTTATTTAGTAATATACCGATGGTCCTATCAGGGGTTTTCTTTTGATAGCTGCATTCGCTGGTGCTGCGACTGCAGTGGGCTGGAAAGCAGACCAGGGTGGCATGGGACATACTTATTCGCCCCTATGAGGAGGGGGGACTGAACGCTCCTGATCTGAAACTATACTATGGGGCTGCTCAGGGTGCGCATGCCTATGGGTGGATTCATGGCCCAGTTGAAACTCCACACCTCCGCATTGAATCGATTGTTGCTGATCCGACCCCGCTGCCGGCGCTGTTATCGCGCCCTAGGGATAGACGGACAGGCATACTTGACTCACTGAATGTCGTTACGCATGCCTGGCGTCACCTGATGGATGCGCAGGCCTGTTCGTTGCTATATGCGCCTGGGGCACTACTGGACTGGTGCTCGTGGCTTGGACCCTGCGGAGATAGGGGAGTACTGTCTGCACTGGCTAAACTCGGCATCACCTGTATGGGTGACCTATTCGTGGACGGCAAGGCACGCACCTGGGAGGAGGTAGAATCAGAGGACGTTCCCGGGGGTATCTTTCCCCGCTTCCAATTCCACAGAACCCGACAAGCCTTGAGGACGTTGCTGGGTGAGGACATGGCTGAACCTCAGGTGGTTCTGGCTTTCGAATACATTGTCAACGCTAAGTCTCCGACCAAATTGATAACAAACCTGTATCGCATAACGCTATCTGAGCGCACAACTAATTACACTAAGCCCCGATTGGTGTGGCAGATCTGGCAATGGACCTTCCTGAAGATCACTGGCGTTACTGTTGTGCGAATGTAAAGAGGGTGTCGCTTAACGGTAAACATCGTCTGGTGCACTTTAAATTTCTGAATAGAGGATACCACACCCCTGCACGGCTGTTTCGGTATGGGCTTAGGGACAACCCTAGTTGTGAAAGATGCGGAGAGCAGAACGCCGATTTTATACACCTTGCTTGGCTTTACCCGAGAATATCAGATTACTGGGCTGCGGTTTACGGCGAAGTGAACAGAGTTGCTGGGCTGACACTAGTACCCTCACCCCTATTGGCCCTATCGGGATACTCTAAAGATATTCTGCCTGAACATAGACGACTGGTGGACATGACCTTCTTGGTTGCCAAAAGAGGCATAGCACTAAACTGGATGAGAGGCCCGGCCCGACTCTTGCTGGGTGGTCACATCATGCTGTACTGTTGTACTCAAACCGAACTGTATAGCGAGTTGCTGCCACCCCGTAACAGACCGAAGAACTACTGGGCGCTGTACCTGGAGATAGGTGCTACACAGGGGTCTAATGCTCGGACTGTGACCGATAGCGATGGGGAGGTGGCGGAGACACGGGCTGACACAACACAACATGCTGATGATGGGATGCCTAATTAGGGAACTTCCGGCCGGGGGCCCCGATACCACGCACTGGCCCATTGCTGGGGGAGTGCTGTTGCATGATGAAGGAGGGAGCTACTGATACCAGTAACCTTGGAAGATTGTGTCGTGGGCGAATTTGTATTAATTGTTGGATATGTGCAAGATGTAATCTGGAAGTGTTGATTTCCTTCTCATTCCTTTTCTCATTCCTAGCTGGACTCTGTATGTATGTCTTTGAAAATGCCAATAAACACATTATAATAAAAAAGAAAATATATGTTGGACGGAGGGTAAAAAAAGGACAATGGGAGGGGTTGTATAGTTAACCCATGAATATGTTGCGTCCTGTCACAAATGTGTGCCACTATCCGTGTATCCCTAAAGTTAACCAGCACACAATCACCCTTTATAGACTTTGGCCTGTGCCCCACCCATGACACCCTATGAACCATCAAGATTTCACTAGTAATGTGGCCCGGTAGCGGTCTATTTTTGTTAAGCCAGTCAGTAACTTTGTTTTTGAATGACATAAAAGATTCCCTGCTAGGATCACTTATTTCGGGGACCCCTGTTAGGACCACAAGATACAGGCTTGATTCTGGGGGCAAATCAATTCTAATTTCCCCAAAACAGCCCCTAACAAGTAGGTTCTGGGAGTCCTCATTAGGGTTTGCACTGTTGACCCCTATTGGTGCATTAACAAGAGAGTCCATTGGCGTTACTTGCTTTGTGGTATCTGCATTAGAGGGAGGCAACTTGGATGATAGTGTAGAATTTTGTAGTGCATTCCCCCCTGGCCTATATTAGGTTGAACATTAGCCAGAGTCACATTATTAGACTTTCTGCAATCCACAGTCAGTGAGGCCGGGAAGAGGCACACAGCTGCAGGGAAACACGGGCTGCTGGTCCTCGCAGTCCCGTCGATATAAAAATGCTCCAGAGTCAAAGTCCACAGCAAACAAACCACTGTGAGAGACACATACGCCCACTCACAGACCCACTCAGAAACTCACACACCCACTCACAGACCCACTCAGAGATTCATGCACCAACTCACAGTCCCAGTCAGAGACCCATGCACCCATTCAGAGACCCACTCAGACAATCATGCGCCCACTCACAGACCCACTCACATATTCATGCACTCTCTCACATACTCAGAGACCCATGCCCAGTCGCAGACCCACTCAGAAACTCATGGACCTACTCATACATTCCCACGAGGAGACCAAAACAGAGGCTCACATATCCACTGCAAAACAATCAGGTTACAGTTATGAAAACAATTCTAGAGAAACCATAGAAATTCACTGAAAAAAACGAAATGTTACAAGAACTTTATAGTTAGGAAATAGAATAAAAAAACACCTTAGAAATTCACTGAAAAAAACAAGTTACAGGGGTCTTGTAGTTAGGCTCTCAATTCACTCAGACAAAACCAGCGAAATTCAACAGTCATCGTTACCTGAGCTAACTATAAATCACGCCCCCGCAATGCACTGTTTATGACTTGACAAATTACATCTCCGGCATCGTCTCAGCCCTCTGGAAACTACCAACAATGAAGAAGGCTACTAACTCATGTGGAGGATCGAATGGTCACTAGCATCAAAAGAGAAGATTGAAATCTGGAAATCAAACTGGGCCAGATGGCCTACCACGCCCTCAATACCTGCAATTACTGCCTGCTGGTCCGAGCCGTCCTCTGCTCTGGGCACCCTCCTACAAGGGAAAATCCAGATGGTAGCGAGCCACAACACTGCCCATACATTAGGCCCACCAAGGTAAATAAAGAAAAGCGAAGACCAACAAAGGGCCACACAAAGGGTGCATAGGTAAATTAAGACCATCTCCTCAAGGGGGCACCTACGCTCTACTGCCCAAGAACATAAACATCTAGTAAGAGAGCATAGGAGAAAAGTGCAGGAGGCCAAGTGGATCAAAATGCTCTATTTGATAGTGGCAACCAAACAACAGCAATTCTGGCAATATGTTAATATAATACGTCATGGAGATAAAAGCAGCGGGAATTCCATTCAAGCTGAAGAATGGATTACTCGTGTTAAATCCCTCTATTGTGAGCCTCAAAAAAACACTCCTTGACCAACCCTGCTCATAAGAAGTTGGCAGATCTAACCGACACAGCAATGAAAGCACCCTTAAAGGAACATCCCCCATGGAGTGAATCCAACATCCAAGTCTCCAAGTCCTAAAGAAGTTCAGAAAGGCTGGTACCCCCAGCCCAATGTGCTTCCTGGGTCTCTATTTAGGGAGGACTCAAAGTATTGGAACTTGACATTAGAGCCTCTGTATGTTGAATGATGGCTCCTTGAAGGGGTAGTAGAGTCTTGGAGGTTATCCTTTCTCCAGCCTATCTTCAAGATGGGTTCTAACACTGACCCAAGAAACTATTGGCTAATAGCACGGTTAGACACCAAGGGCAAAGCAAACAGGATTGTACTGCTTCAGAAGGGTTCACTGACACTACACTGATATAAAAAATATAGACGTAAAAAATATCAATGAAAAAATATAGACTACAAAAATATAGATTCCCTATACTTAAACAGGTAAGTACAAAAATATGGACAACAAAATATCGACGTAAAAATATAGTTGTACAAAATATCGATTTTTATATATATATAAAAATAAAATAATACATATTAAATAATAACATTATTTGTAACAAGATAAATTCAGTTTATTATACATTGTTACAAAATATAACAAATAAAATAATTTAAAAAGTTAAACATAAAAATTAATATATGTATTTTTACTTTAAAACAATCAATACACTATTATTGTAATTTAATTTATAATGATATAATTATATAAAAATATATATATATGTATATATCAATAACATAAAATATAATAAAATATCATTCTATTATAAATTAAAACATTAAACTAGTTAAAAATATTTCAACTTACATTTCCCAATACGGTCAATGAAACAGTTGCGGAAGGATACAAATTATTATTCCCACTCCAATGAGTGCAACAGTAGGGAAAGTGTTGGATAGCAGAGTGATTACATTTACTATTCCAGCTCCAGTCAGTGCAACAATAGGAAAAGTGTTGGATAGCGGAGGGGTAAAAATTACTATTCCCACTCCATTGAGTGCAACAGTAGAGAAAGTGTTGGATAGCAGAGGGGTAAAAATACTTATTCCCAGCTCCAGTGAGTGTATCAGTAGGAAAAGTGTTGGATAGCGGAGGGATAAAAATTGCTAGTCCCACTCCAATAAGTGCAACAGTAGGGAAAGTGTAAGATAGCAAAGGGATAAAATTTACAGTTTCAACTCCAGTCAGTGCAACAGTAGGGACATGTTGGAAATCTGAGTGGTAAAAATGACTATTCCCACTCCAGTGAGTGCAACAGTAAGAAAATTGTTGGATAGGGGAGGGGTAAAAATTACTATTCCCACTCCAGTGAGTGCAACCATAGGGAAAAGTACTGGATATCAAAGAGGTAAAAATGACTATTCCCACTCCAGTCAGTGCAACAGTAGGGAAAATGTTGGATAGCAGAGGGATAACATTTACTATTCACACTCCAGTCAGTCAGTTCAATAATAAAATATTTTTTTTTTAGAAAACAAAAAAAATTAAATAAATATATGTATAGATATATGTTAAATTAAAATACAAATATATTTAATATTAAAAAAAAACATACATATGACAAATACCTACAAATATTATATAAAAAAAACTTCAAACAAATAAATATTTTTAACTAGAAAATATTTACAAACAAAAACATTAATTATTACATGAATATATTCATTTTATGTCCTACCCTATAACGCCACACAAATCACAACTCACATCTAAATTAAAAAAAAATTACTTTCATAATTAACATAAATAATTACCAAATAAATACAAGTAATACCAATTAATTAACTTCCCACACTTTACCCTTCGAATCCGCACAACACACAGCTAAAATTAAACTGTAAAACGTATTTTATTTAAAAAAAACTATTACTATTAAACAGCTAATTATAAAGTAAGTATCATTTATTTAATACCCACCATTTACCCCTGTAAAAGTAAAAGCCACACAAAACAATAAACAATTACCCTAAATAAATTCTAATTAATTAATTAATATTAATTAACAACTATTTATTAAATAATTAAACACATATTACTTTGCAACCTTTACAACTATAAACCCCACAACAAACACCTAAAAGTACACAATTTCCATATTTAATTTGCAATTAAAATTAATTAACATCTAATTATTAATTATTTACACATAAATTGCTTCCCACCATTTACCCCTGTAAACCCCACAACCCGCACCTAAAATTAACTACACAATTGCCATTATTAATTTTAAATAAATTAATACCAATTAACAACTAATTATTAATTAATAAAAAATAAATTACTTCCCACCTTTTTACCTTATAAACATGACAGCCCACACCTACAATTAATTACACAATTCCCGTAATTAATTTTCAATAAATTAATTAATACCAATTAACAACTAATTATAATTAATACAAAATTAATTACTTTCCACCCTTAACCACTATAAATTACAAAATTAATATTAATTAACAACCAATGATTAATTAATTAATATTAAATTACGTTACACAATTAACACTATAAAATCTCAATTAAATAAGTATTAATAAATAAAAAATAATCATTAATGTAATATAATTAAATTACTTTCCACCATATTCCAATATAAACCCACAACCCCCTACGGAACTAAAAACGCAAAAGTCAATTAAAATAAAGTTAATAACTACTAAAAATGTTGTACATATATTACAAATATAAACAATTCATACAAAAATAATACATCGCATACATTTGAAATATATACTAAAATACAAACACTAATTAAACAATCAATATTTTAAACAACTATTTTTTTGCAAACGATATTAAACACTTCTATATTTTTAACCCCTTGTGTGCTGCCCTCGGCCTTTGGCCGACGGCAGCACTACCTCCCTAGTGCTGCCGTCGGCAAACGGCCGACGCAGCCCCGCCCACTCTTTAGAACGCCCCCACCGCAGCGGAAAAACCGCTGCAGTTAAGGCGTTAAAATCGGTATTTCTTACCTTAAATTGATATTCTTGACCGCAATATTCTTGCTGTCGATATTTCTCACTCACGATAATTAGGACTCGGTATTTCTGTAAATCTACATTTAAAACTCAATAATTTTTCTGCACACCTCAGAAGTTAACACAATGGGCAAGGCAACTACCCTTCTATCAAACAGGTTTTCATGCAGGAGGGTCAATGGCGGACAATATAGTTGCTCTCTCATACATTGCTCATCAAGCTGTAACCCACATATCACTGCCGTTGTTTGCATGTTTCACCGACTAATCAGCCACCTTTGACTGAGTTGCCCGGAACATCTTATGGCAGAAGTTTGCGGGATGGAACATTTGCACCACATTGCTACGAGCAATCATGTCCTTGTACACCAGGACCTGGGCATGAGTTAAACTCTTGGGGGGACAGCTACCACCCAGATTGACACAGATCAAGGACTCAAGCAGGGCTGTGTGTGCCACCCATGTTATTCAACTTTTACACCACAGATTTGGGCCCGGCTTCAGCACAAGCTGCCCTAGTCATCCCAAGAATCAGAGACAGGAGAATCCCACTCATGCAGTACGCGGACGACCTAGTGCTGTTCGCCTATACAAAAACTGGTCTGCAAAAAGCCCTTAACGCTCTGAATATGTATAATCTCAGGAATTAGCTTGTGGCTATTTGAAGCATATCAAAAGTAGTGATCTTTGGGACATACCCAAAGAAGAGTGTAGTTGGAGGCCAGGGCCATTGAGGCTGGATTGTGTACAACACTATAACTATCTGGGTGCATGGCTATGTGAAACCGACAGACTAAGTGCAGCCAAATAAAATGAAAAGCAAAGCCAAAATGGCTACATATGCCTTGTGCAAATAAAACACCACACTTGATAGCCCAAATTCTACTGCGAGTCGGAGGGTGTTCCATGCCAAATTGCTCCTCGTGCTAAACTACGCCCAACAAGCATATCCAGGTATGCTGGGTACTGCCCTAGAAAAGATTCAGTGCACAGACTACAAGAAGTTATTCTATCTTCCACCTCAAACAAGGAACACTTTGTTATGACTTATAATGGGTCCTCTTTTGTGTCTGGACAATGCTAAACCTCTATGAAGAGCTATAATGATAGCGAAACATGTGTCAGTGGGTGCTTTTACACATTTCAGATTGGTTTGGATGGTATTTTACCAATCCAGAGCTGTAAAACGGTGCCTGGCATGGCAAAAGGTTTTTGTCATTTTACAGCTCGGCATGGATAGTACTCTGCTAATCCTATGTTTAAAGACTTTGCTGTAAAAATGGCAAAGGACTTTGTCCCTTTCTATCTCGGCGTGGAACGAACAGTGTAATCCTATGCTTAAAAACTTTGATAGAAAAGCAGACATTTGAGTTGAGCTAATTCATAGCGTCACTGGTGTTGAAGGGTGCTCTATACAGGAGCTGCTCTCCTCCTAAAGTTGGCAACGACCCACATACATGTGTGTGTATTTATATATATGTATGTATGTGTGTGGATGTGCGTGTGTGTGTGTCGCTAGAAGAGGTTTTGGATCACCTGCAGTTGGAGTAACTGTGAGAGCTCATTCATTGCACAAATGTTCCCTGATGATATACTGAAATCACATTATCCTCAAATATCTGCCCTTCATGGTTTTTTGCGTGAAACTAACCACTTTTCTCACATGACAAAATACATCCATAAGAAAATGTTGATCTTCTGCATGCTTCACATCAGGACCCGCAGAGACCTGTGCGCAAAATGAGAACAATTTCTTATTTTCAACCAACTCCATCTGTCCTCCCCAACAGCTATAATCGCTTCATTATCTATCCACAACAAGCTTTGTGATCCTGGTCGTCAAACCAGAAGAGAGCAAGCTGCTTTGTTCTGGGAATTTTCCAGTCCCACCAGATCATTACCAGTGATGACATAATTGATCAGGCTATACCCTTCAGCCTAACAGGCCGTGTGAGGTCTGCCTCAGTTGTCAGTTTTCATTCATTGTGAATGCCGGATGACTTAAGCACTTTGCCTGCTCCAGATGCCTCAGCTTTCAGGCTGGCAAGTATTCCTGCCTGTTCTCATTACCTCACCTTCCCGGTTATTAAGTGTAGCTGAAAGGAATGTCTCCCAGTTTATAAGATCTTAACCTCCAACCAGAGGTACATTTGCTTTAAAAAAACAACAAAGTTGCAACACCAGAGAAACAAGCATATTTGCTCCATAATTGCATATATCCCTTGCATAATTGAAGCTGCAGTCCTTTATTGACATTAGTAGATTTCTTTATTTTGGAAAGTGATGATAATAATCAATTTCAATCTGATTAAAAAATCAACAAAACTCTTATCTGCGTAATTTGCAAATAATATAGTCACCAGTGCTCAATGGAGCGATGTGGGTAGTTATGAGAAAGGGTGTGCAACGTTTTTATTACTCATGCATAGTCTCTTACAATGCCCAAATATTGAACTTCCAAAGAGTTTTCTGCTTTTCCAATGCCTACCCACTGGTGTAGTTTTTCTCGTAAATAACACTGTTATAATCTGCGTAATTTGGGGATTATTACCTTGCACAAGTTATGCCAAATTCCTAATGGTACGCGGTTATGCCACGTCTCGTAGTTAACCTGCTAGTCACAGTAAAATGACAGTGCGGGAGTGCAGTAGCAATGAAAGGAACTGGAATGCAAGCAGCCTTTAGTTTCACTAGTAGAGTTTTTGCACTACTTTTTAGTGTTCAATGCAAAATATGTCCTTGTGTCAAAATTGGCCCAAGGCCGAAAATATATCCTTGTGTCAAAATTGGCCCAAGGCCGTATTTGATGCTAAAATATAGTGATAAATGAAGAATTTTCATTTCACATATGTTTAATTCCTGTACTTTTTCAGAAATGTCATGCAATTACATGAAAGCAAATAAGCTGAATCTCGCAGTCTCAAATAGCTTAATTTTACAATAAACAACTTGCAACTTAAAGCACCCCTAGGAGCAGAAACCCAGAGGAATGGCATTTGGGGTGGCTAAACAAATAAAATGTTTCTTTGTTCTTTATTCACTTTTAGACAGTGTTAGTAATACTGAACTTTAACAGGCTTGCCATTGAATATATTTTGCAGCCACAGAACATTAACTTTGAGTCAGTGGTGGCAAGCAGCGTGTAGGGGACCAGTTAGGCAGATGGAGTGCAGGGAAGTGAGTCAACTAACAGTTTAAGGAGGATTGAAAATGGAGAAGTGGTATTGAACTGCGCTGTTAGAAAAGTTGGAACCAGTTTGTAGACAGCGGGCCTATTACAAGAAAAGTCTTAAGTAAGACTGCAACAAATTGTACTTTTTATTGTAAATTACATCATGTACTTTGGTATTACTTTTTGCACCTATTATAAATCAGGATTTGAAATAGGGTTATCATCAAATAAGGATATTTACTTCACAACAGACTATTAATAGTATACAATTATCTTGTAGTATTACAGTTAGCTAGCAGCAAGACTAGGACAACATGCCTACATAACCCATAGGGCGGAGCCTGTGGTAACCTTCCTTGACTGAGAGCACAAGGAAGGAGTGGGAAGTGGAAGATGTAATTTAATGTAATGTAATGATGTCTTGTAAAGCGCATGAATCACCCTACATGGGGTATCTCCGCGCTGTAGACCGCTGGGGAACCCGTCCTGGCTTTCCCTGTGAGATGGTTCCTACTGGGTATCTCCAAGGTGAAACCAAGCATCCCCGGCGTATGTGGGGGGCCGTTGTGGAGATGAGGCAAGCTAATGCCCAGAGTTGCCGAGTGTGATCCCTGGTTAGAGTAGGCACCGAGGCGAGAATTATCGAGTCCGCTGACCCTGGTCCATGACCCTGCCTCGTCGGGAATTGAACCCTGGTCCCAGGCCGTCCTCTGCTTCCGGGTCTGCCGCCTCTAACCAGTGAGCCACACCACTCCACTGACAGGTAAATAATCACAGATTCAACGATGCTCTTCAGGAAGCATTCAGTGCAATACTCACACCAACATCAGGTCCTGAGAATGAGTGAGCAAATGTTTCTATTTACAGGGGACCACAAGACTTCGCTTGAGGTGTTACTAGACTATCTCTCGGGTACAGAGAAGCTGTACTCCCTAAATGAATTAGCGACTATATACCACACCCATTTTTAACTGGAACTTGGGCTATGGGTTGTGCTCATTAGAAAACACTTAGCAGTGTGTGGTCTCAGTGGTTGCCAACAAATCCTCAAAGGGGGAACTATAATTGGTTTCTGAGTAGCCCCTTTCATTAGAGGCAGCATGGACACAACATAAAATAGTGAAACTCTCAGGGAAAATGAAAACAATTACCATAACAGGACACCATATAGAAACATCTGTGGACTTGTGTCTTTACAGACAGCAAAAGAGAACTGCTCATGTTATGCTCCAAGCATCCTTCAAAGAAACAGCCAGAAAGGGGTGAGCTTGTTTTCCTCAATTGTTCCCTGGCTATTGTTGGTGTGCAGTCATCTATTGATTCACAAATTGAGAGACTTGGGACATCTTTGATTCACAAATTGCGAGACTTGGGACATCTTTGTAACAACTCTCATTTTGCACTAAAAGTAAACGAGGAAGCCCACCAGGCAACGGCAAATTCAACTAGTTAACTTTATCATTTGTTTGCTTCTTATTTAATTGATTGCCTTCCTCTTCTTGTATTTGCCCCTTCTCTGGAGCATAGCCTCTTAACAATCATCTTGAATGGCTGAGTTGTATACTTCCACTACTCACATTTAGGGAACCTCTTTTTCGTCCAGCACTGCATGACAGTACATCTTTTGTTAAGCTCTCTCCCCTGTGTGAAAATTCACTCCTTAAATACACTAAGCACTGTGGTGTTCCCCACCCTTCCCATCATACCTGTAAAAGCACAGCAACTGGGCTACTTCATTGACACGCTAATTTCCTTGGTTGTCATTAGTCAGCGTGTGACGGTTTCACTTTCTCTTTGTGTGTTTGTCCGTTCCGTGGAGAACATACTAAGTACTACTTCCTGTGGGGGGCCAATGTCCTTCTACAGGGCACTTGCTTCCAGAGGTACGTTTCTCTAAATGTAAGTTCTACCACTCCATAAGAGTGTGTGTGTGTGTTTATAGGCCATCTCCCCTTCTCCTGTCATCCTGCTCCACATTGTTGTTTGCTAATACTGCTCTCATATTGTTTCCCTGTCATCATTGCTTGCCCCTTCCCACTCCCACCTCCTGGATTGTTGCTTCCACGGTTCCGCATTTGCTCCTTTCACTTGCCTATTCGCCATCCCACTCCTGCATTGTAGCCTCATCTTCATTGCTTGCTTTGTCCCCAAGCACCTCTGCATTGTTGATTGAGCCATTAAACCCCACCTGTCCCCTGACATTGCCTCCCCATCCCTGCATACCCCATTGCTTACTAATAAAACAGTGAAAGTGAGTCATTTAAAGTTGAAAGGCTTTAATGAACACCCACGGAAAGCTTGTGGCTGCAGCAAGATAATAATTCAAACTCACCACCAGTTGAGTCAACACGTTCTAACTGATGTCATTTGCATTCCTAAAAAGGAATGCTAAATTTAAAGAGCAAGTTACAACACATCTCCCTTTTTAATAAAATAAACAAAAAAGTGAAAAGGAGAGAAAAGGTAAAGATCATTGATATAAAATAAAATAAGAAAACAAAAAACAAATCACAACAATTACTTAGGGTAATATTCTTGTAAATACAATGGGGACTTCTTAGCTCTAGTACTGTGAGTAAAAGATTCAGAACAAGCTTTGTTGTTGACACACTGAGATAAATAATTTTGTTGCAGTTTGGTCTTGAAGCGTTGAGACTAGACATACACACCCCCTTCATACATTTAGTCAAACGAGACCTGCTCCAGACATACCCACCCTCAAGCATGACAACATTGTTCATAACTTTGATAATACACCTTGGTCCAAAATATTTAGATTCACCTTTAGGTGACCACACTGCTTTTTTTAACAAATACAAGATCGCCCACTTTCCATACAAATTTTCTTGCCCCCATTTTAATATCAAACCTCCGTTTATAATTGCTTTGATATTTTTTAACTCTCCAGTTATTTACAACACAGCCCCTGTCCTTTACACTCAACCATAAAGTATTCAGTTTAAAACCAATTGTCCTTCCCTTTAGTCTTTTAAATGGAGAACAACCAGTCACACTGTTTGGAGTATTCCTGTGTTTCCATAACCTCTCTCTGAGAATGGGTTTAAGCGGAACTCTCAACTCTAAAGCAGTTTGGGCAGAAGCTCAAATCAATCTATTCATGGTCTCGACTAAACCCTTAGCCTGGGGAGCATAAAGAGCAGGTTTGTGATGGGTGATGGATAAATCCTTAAGGAAATCTGACATCTCTTGAGAAGTAAATTGAACCCCGTTATCTGAAACAATGATATCAGGAACACCGTCACATGTGAAGGCATCCTTGGGAAACTCAATAATATTTTTTGATATGACAGAACTCATGAAAGAGGCGACACCCATTGTGACGTATAGTCAACAAGGACAACAACAAATCTCTCAGAAGGAGCCAAATTGTCAAATGGACCAACTATGTCTACTGCAAGTTTAGACCAAGGACGTTCAGGTACGGCAACAGGAGAAAGAGGAGTAGTCCTCACCTTCCTAGATTTGTCATTACCAGCACAAATTGTACAATCCCAATCAATTTCTTCAACATGAACGTCAACCTCTGGCCACCAATATGACTCTCTGACCCTTGCCTTTGTAAGACTGCGTCCAAGATGGCCTTCATGTGCAAGATTGATTATTATTTCCCGCATCATAAATGGGGGTAACAATCTATCATCACGATATAGCTCACCTTGAACAATGTTCAACTTGTCCCGAACATTCCAGTAACCTTTTGCGCAATCCGGATCATCTTTCAAAGAGGGCCAATCATTAACAGTGAAGTCCATAACTGGCACTCTGGCTTCATCATCACTCACAACACAATTCTGCCATTCATCTTTGTTGAGTGCTGACTCCTTCACCCATGAAACATTCAGCCATTCACGATCACTAGCAACATATTTTTGCAAAGGCATTCGAGGAAGGAAATCCGCTGGAATATTTTTAGTCCAGGCAAATATTCCACACAAAAAGTATATTCCCACAACCCCACAATCCATCTTTTAATTCTTGGAGTGGTGATCTCAACATTCCTACATGAAAACATGTGCACAAGGGGGCTTGTGATCAGATCTAACTAAGAATGGCAAACCCCACAAGTAAAATCTAAAGTGATTGATGGCCCATGAGCAAGCCAGAGAATCGCGTTCGATCACTGAATAACGCTCCTCTGCCCCTTTTAATGATCAAGAGGCAAAGCCAGTGACTCTTTCACTGCCATCCACCATTTGAGATAGAAAAGCCCCGAAACCTCGCACACTGGCATCTGTCGTCAAGAAAGTCTTCTTGTGTATGTCAAAATGGCCTAAAGTTGGCATCCTTGCAATTTCTGCTTTCACCTTATTAAAAGAATTAACACACTCATCATTCCAATTGAAAACAGCACCTTTTTTCAAAAGTAGTCTTATAGGTTGCATTACACTTGCAAAATTGCACACAAACTTTGAATAATATTCGAACAAACCGAGGAAAGATTTTACTTCGTCTTTGTTGGAAGGAAGTTATGCTTGTAGTATAGCTCCAGCTAGGTCAATTTATGGACTGATGCCCTCTCCAGAAATGGAATGTCCAAGATATGACACTGAATTGACCCTGAACTTGCACTTCCCACTCTTCAAGGTGAGTCCATATTTCTCCAACCTAGATAAAACACTAAAAAGAACTTCATCATGCTTAGCCTTATCTTGTCCATGGACAAGAATGTCATCCAGAAAAAATATTACAGAATTGATACCTGACAAAACATTTTTCATTACTCTTTGAAAGCATGCAGCTGCACTTGCTAGTCCAAAATACATTCTGATGAACCTGTAAGCACCTAAAGGAGTTACAAAAGAGGTTAAGTGTCTCGAATCTTCATGAAGCAGGATCTGATGGTATGTTGCCGATAAATCCATAACACTAAACAAACTTGCTCCTCCTAATTTTGACAAGGTTCCATTAATATTTGGCAGTGGTTGCCTGTCAACCCAAATTGAGTTATTCAAACTTCTTAAATCCGCACACTTCCTAATTTTAGTTCCTTTATCTTTAGGTGCCAAAACAGTGGGAGCGAGCGATTCTGAAGACCCTATTTCCTCAATTTCTCCCAATTTGAGTAGTCTGTCAATTTTCTCCTGAAGTGGTTTCATCATGAGGTTAGGCACCTTCCTTGCATTATCTTTTAAAATTATTTTATGTGAGAAACCATTCAAGAGACCAAGTTTGTCACTGAAAACTCCAGGAAATTTTTCAATGATGTCCTGAACATCACTCTGTAGAGAAACTAACATAACCTGCTCAGGTGCATTTGGGTTCAAATCCATGGCAAGGTCTCTTTGGTGGCGCCACCCTAAGAGATTATCGTCATGCTTAGCAACATAAATTTTGCCTACCGTTTCTCTACCCTTGAACACAATGGGTTTTACAGAGTATCCTATCAAGTCAATGGTTTGTCCTCCATACCAAGCAGGAATAATGTCAGGTGCCAAAAGTTTTATTCTGTCAATCCCAAAAGTGGAAAACCAAAACTTGTCGCTTATCAGAGTATACGGGGAACCAGAATCAGCTAAAACTGAAACGATTTCATCTCCGATGTATACATCACACCTAGGCATAGTCACAGTGTCAGAGTCCACTGACTTTACATCATTTACAGGGTCAGGTGTGCCATCAGTGATGCAATGAATTGCTTGTTGTGAAAATTCCTCATCATCATCAATCAAATTAACATTATTGTTCGCACACATTCGGGCATAATGACCTTTTTTCCCACAATTCCTGCAATTTGTACTTCTTGCAAAGCAATTAGAAAAATTAGTCCTGTGATTCTGACTTCCGCACGAGGGACATTTGAACTTCCCATCCTTATTTGAATTAAAATTAAACTTCTGTCTGTCAGGTTTTGTATAGCTTTTCTCTTGCTTACTATTTGCTTTATTGACACTTGCAACTTGGACTTCAGATGAAGTACTCTTTTGGTAATCTTTGTTTATATTGGCAACAGGGTCAACATGGTTTGTGCTTTTACGTATCTCTTTGACCCAATGAGAGGTGTGCTCAACACTCTCAACAATAGTTATGGCCTCTTTTAAATTTGGATTTTTTTACAACAACTTTTCTTGAATTTTTGGATCATTTGTATAGCGGACAAGTTGATCACGAGTAAAGAGTCAGTCAACTTTTCGAATTCGCGTGTTTGTGCTACTGACTAAAGCTGCAACATAATTGCCAACTCTCTCTCCTTTCCCTTGAACACGCAGGAAAAATGTGTGCCTTTCCATAACCACATTTAAACGTGCCCCAAAGTGTCTTTGTAATAAGAGAATACTCATTTCATAGACATCGTTTGGTTCTCCTGCTCCTCTACCTATGGGTATAGGATCTAGACTGTCATAAATATTCCTCCCCTCGATGCCAAGGTTATGTAACAAAACACCTGGCTTCCTGGCAGCAGAGAACTTTTACCCGCCAATAGCAATCAGATATGAATCAAACAGTGGTTTCCACTTTTCCCATGGCAGGACAGGTTCACCTTGTTCACTTAAAAATTGAGGGGGTTGACTCATTCCACTGGCCATTGACATGCTGAAAATTAACTTAACAAGCTAATAAAACAGGCTAAAATAACGATCTAAAAGAACAATTCAACATAAAGAAGGAAAAATTACAAGTTAACTAAAAAAATTTGATGAGCAAATTATTCTTAAAATGTAAAGTTGTTATGAATTCCCCTGAAGAACTTGAAATAAAAACTAACATAATAAGTTAAAATAAATAACTTATCTTTTAAAATGTTATCCTTAGTTTCACGATGGTGACCTCTTCAGAAATATTTTCTTTTTAATTTTTTTTTTAAGTTGAAAGGCTTTAATGAACACCCACCGGAAAGCTTGTGGCTACAGCAAGATAATAACTGAAACTCACCACCAGTTGAGTCAACACATTTTAGATGATATCATTTGCATTCCTAACAAGGATTGCTAAATTTAAAGAGCAAGTTACAACACTTCCTCCATAGCCTCACATCATCGTTTTCCCCATCCCCCACCATCCCCTATTGTTGCTTGCCCCTTTTCCTGCCCCATTGTGCCAGAAATAACACTATGATGAGGTCACCACTACATGTCTCATACTGCTTTTTTTTAAGCATTGGCAAAACCAATACGTCTTGCCTATGCAAGATCTGTTGACTGTGTCAATGTAATTTTTGCCATTTTGTACGGCAGAGGAGCTGCTGTGCATCACTGGCCAAAGTTAAAAAAACAGCATAATGACATGGCCAGCATTTATCTACCATTGTATCACTTTTTTAACATTCAGCCTTGCTGCCCAGTAGCTGTGCCGCTGTATAACATGGTTAAAAAAAACATTGACAAAGTCAATAGATCTTACATAAGTGAATTCTAATGTTTTTGTAAATTTTTTTTTATATATGCTGTATTCCACATGTTACATGAAAAAGCAAACTTTGGCACATAAACCTTTTATAAAGCAGGGGCAAGTGCCATCTCTTGCACTCACTCATCTGGAGTCTGAGCCTGAAGGTGTACTTAGCAGAACACTTGTCCTGGATATGCATAAATCTGCTCCTGCTCTTCTGCAAATGACTGATTTCTATGGAAAGTAACTCAGGCGTGGCAACTGTTTCCCTTTTCATATTCTTTTTAATTCTGTCATTTATAAAGTTTAAACATTGAATTGAATTTACATTTTTGAGATAGCATAAGATATTTGTTTACTTTTCCTTCAGTATTTTTAACTGTTTTTTATTTTATTTTTTGTAAACAATACTTTACAGACATACTTTAGTAAACAGCCTCTCTAAATGTGAACTGTTATGACTTAGAACCTGTTCAACTGTACTAGAAATGAAATAAAAAAACAATTTATATAGCGCGATAGCTACCCTCAGGCGTCCTAGCGCTACAGACAACGTGCTTGAACCGCCGTAGTAATGAGCTAATCAGATTTATTAAAAAGCCATGTTTTCAAAAGTCTGCGGAAGACGAGGAGTTTGGGTTCTGATCTGAGTTGGGGGGGAGGGAGTTCTAAATCCTGGCCACATTGTAGGAGAAAGAACGTCCTCCACACCTGGCTCTCCGGACCCTAGGTATTATGGCCTGGAAAGAAGAACCTGATCGAAGCTCTGTGGTTGGATGGTAGGCAGTCATCAGTGTCTGTTTGATCATGGTCCCTGTCCCCCATAAGGAACGATGCAACATACACAATGCCTTAAATAGAGTTCTTTCCCTAACTGGGAGTCAGTGAAAATCCTTAAGACTGGCTTTGACAGAAAGGGGACAAGGGATTTGAAGGAGGGTTCTAGCTGCCGAGTTTTGGATGATTTGTAATTTATTTAGAGTGGTCTGGGGTGCTCCCAGATACAGGGCGTTTCCAAAATCCAGACAGGACAGGATTAAACCCTGGCCCATAATCTGCCTTGCGTGGAAAGGTAGAAGAGGGAGGATATTTCGCAAAAGTCTTAGCAGGCCAAAGAAAGTTGCTGAGAGCTTGGCCGCCTGACAGTTAAAATTGAGGGATTTGTCAAGCCAAATGCCTAGACTTTTGATTGAATCCTTGGGTACAGGGGCGGTTCCTAGGCATGGGGGCCAGAATAGATGGATGGTATTGTTTGTATGGCCACCCAAGAGCATAAGCTCTGTTTTGTCCCCATTCAATTTGAGGCAGGAAGACGTCATCCACTCATGAACTGCTACCAGGCAGTTACCAAGGTCAGTGGGCGCGGGTATCGTCCGCATAGGTGATGATTTTTACCCCCAAAGGGCGGACAATCTTAGCTAGGGGGCTCATATATATATTAAATAATGTGGAGCTCAGGGAGGAACCCTGCGGCACGCCGCAGCTGAGAGGCTTGCTGGAAGATGTGGTACTGCCCTCAAAAAGCCTGGAAGGAACGGTTGGCTAAAAAGGATCTAAGCCAAGTGATTGCCATGCCCGAAATTCCCTTACTGCTGAGTCTATGTAGTAGGATGTTGTGGTTTACCATGTCGAAGGCGGCACTTAGATTAAGGAGGATGATGGCAGCGGAACATCCAAGTTAACCTATTTTCTTTTATACTGTTTATCGAATGTACACCTACTCATTTAATGTACAGTGATGCTTAATAACTATCTGTAGGACTCAACTAAACTGTTTTAGAATTACAATGCTTGTGAACTGTGAAGCGCTCTGATAACCAATTCTGGGTCTTGTTCGTGCTATATAAAACACGAAATAAAAATAAATAAACCAACAACTTTGCACTCTTATAAAAGCAAGACCAGTTGGCGTGAGCCAAGAGCTTTTGATTTTACTGTATTTAAATATATATGAATTTAACATATAGAGTCTTTCCGCCAGTCCTCTTCATCCATTGGTCTGTTTCTTTTCCTACCACTACAACATACAGTATTCGGCCATGGGTCACCACATCAGCTATTGGCTAACTTCACTGTAAGTGACGTTTTTTTTCTATTTCACAAGTAGTACATAAAATAGTTCATTTCAGTGGCAAGGAAACAATGAAAATGTCAGTTTTCTGATACCCAAACCCTTCTTGCATTGGCAATTGAAGAAAGAACTTTTGGAAAAAGCAGGGATATTTTTTCACTCAGGTTACAATCTAATTATAGGTTCAAAGTATAAAGTATAGAGCCCTCTGCTTTGCCAATAACTTGAGTGGTTCCCATAATCACTGTGCCACTGGAACCAAGCTACACCCGGCTGAAGAGTCCCATTCAGGGCAAAACTAGTCTTGGATTGTTTTTGTCAATCATCAAGACTGATTTCATATGGCCGGCTTCAAAGTGAGGTGGCATGGTGGGCACAAAATGATGGACTGAAGTGCAGCCCCAGTGATTGCCGATGGCTGAGATAAATTCAAGCATTCCATTTATGACCTTGTTGTTTTCAGTGGCGACCCGTGCAGGTAAGCGCAGTGAGGCGGGGCAAGGCAGGGGCGGGGCGGGGAGGAAGGGATAAATGAAGGAAAAGGGAAAATAGAAGAAATAAATAAAACCACCTAGCTTGCGCTAGCTGCATCACGGAGTCCGCGATGCGACGAGCATAAGGTAAGTGGTTTTATTTATTTATTTTATTTGACCTATTCCGTCGATTGTCACTTCCACCCTCCCCACCACCGCTTACCTGCATGGGCCGTCACTGGTTGTTGTTGCACTTGCCAGTAACTTGCGCACTGCTTTATGAATAGACAAAGGTTCATCAAACAAAAGAGTGTTCCACATCTGCTTGATCCATGAAAGTTGCATGCAGATTATAACAATGAGGGGAACCTCTATACGGACCTATATTTCTTTACATCTGAGCATTAAAGTCTCTACAAGGTTACAATTACGATGCTGCATAAGAACAAGAGATAATTCATTAAGACATGGAATGTATATTTGATTTCTTTCATTTATTTTATATCTTTTGCATAACAAATTATTTTTTTCTTCATTTTCTAGTGATCATTTTATCAAAGTTACAAAACAGTGACATGGTAACATATGTATATATAATTAAAAAATGCATGGTTGGATCATGTCTAAACACAAACCCCTAAGCAATACATATAAAATAACTTTCACTCATACCTTCATTCATACAAATTCAAACTTTCATACCCATTATTCTAACACTACTGACAATAACACAAAACAGTGAAAAAAAGTGAACAACATGTATCGTGTCCTCCGATAGACTCCTCAGAATATGGCTAGACCCCGTTATCTTATTTCTTCCTTTTTGTTTTGAGGGTTAGCAGTTTTTAGTGCTCCTTTCCTTCTCCAGATTTTGATTTCTGATTTAAACTGAGGGTGTCTGCATGCAGATTATTCACAGTAATTGTGCAGAGGTTCCAAAACGTTATTTCTCCCAGAAACAGGGATACGTTCAGATGTTACCAAATTTGGTATGTTCACAGGGCCAGGTTTTTTGTACATTTTTCAGAATTTGGTGTACATCTGTGCAGGCACATTCAAAGAGTTTGTACATTTCAAATAGTGGCAAGTATGCTTCATGCCATTCTTTTTTCCCAAATCTGACCATTGGCTCATGAATCAGTTTGTGAACCTCCCACAAAAATTTAAAATAAAGCTGAGTGACAGGTGTTTTTCTCCCAGAGTTATTTCCGTATTTACAGACAACAAAAGAAGTTCATGAACACCAAGGGCCTCATTTATGAGAAATGACGCATCTCTGCGTGAAAGCAGCGATGCGTCACTTCTCAGTGCGCACTCCTTGTGACATTCCTGATGCGTCATATTTAATGTATGACGCATCATGTCGCAAGGAGTTACAGATACGTCAGTATCTGTAAGCGCAAAAGTGACGCATTGCTGGAATGTGTCACAAAAGTGACGCAACTCCAGCAATGCGTCCTTTCACATGGGCAAGCCCCATGTGAAAGGGCCTGCATCAGTCTTACGCAAGATTTTGACGCAACGGTGTCCTAAAAGTGACGCAGTGAAATCTCATAGATTTCACTGCGTCACTTCTACGACCCTTCCTTGCATCAATACGCCCCCCTTGCATACATTATACCTGGCGCAGGTATAATGTGGCGCAGGGGTTTACAAAGTGACGCATCTACCTAGATGCGTCACTTTGTAAATATGGCGCAACAAGGCGCATTTTTTATGCCACTGGTGCGTCACAAAAAGTGACGCACCAACGGCGTAAAAGTGACGCATGGCCTCATAAATGAGGCCCCTAAAGTCTGATTTTGCCCAAGCTGAATGAAAGTGCATTTACGTTCGCCATTACTCACTATGAAGCAGTTTGTGTATTTTGCCAACTCTGTATCACAACAATAAATCATGTGGGTGTGCAATAACACAGTTTCTCCAGCGAACAACAGTGAGTAGTGTAAATGGCCCTTTGCAACACATGGGCACAGAGCTCTATTAGGTCCCAAGACTTCAGAAGTAATTGATATATTTACTTTATTTATGCACTTTTATGTAACGCAGACATTACCCAAAGGTGCTGGAGCACTTTACAGCAAGAATAGATCTTTACAGAAGACATATAAATGTCATTATACAAAGATGTTACGACATGTACAATGAGCCAAGAGCATTAAAGTATGGTAAATTGCAACAGTCATAAATATTGAGTAACAGGATGTTGATTGGTGCCAAGTACAGGGCAGAGTTCAATGAAATTGAGTTAGAGAGGTAAACCACAATGCATCTATCAGTGGGGAGACGAAACTAATGAGGTTTAAAATGGAGAAGGGAGATTAACTAAAAGGTCTTTGAAAAATAGGGGTTTCAGCTCAGATTTGAAGATAGCCATTTTGTAGGTTTGGCGGTAAGGAGTGCCATACTTTGATCACACTACCTGAAAATGATTATGTATCATTCCTTTTTAAAGGTCGATAGTTCTAGCAGCAGTGCTTTGGTGGTCCATGCTGGTCTTGCAAAATCTGATATCTTAAGCTTGTCAGCCAAGTAACATGGAGTGGATTTGTATAGGGTCTTGTGAGTGGCATATGATATGTTGTATAGAGCCCTGGCTTCAAAGAGCAGCCAGTGTTGTGAAACCAGAATGGGTGAAATAGGGTCATTCCTTTTAGCTCAATAGACAACACTTTCTGCTGAAAAATACGATGAGAATATTTAGGGCGGTTCATGAGCCAGGCCACAAATAACTACTAGTCACAATATGAAATAGTTGGCAACCATTTTGCAACTTCCAAAAGTGAGCAGCCTCAACATGCATATGAGCACTGTGATCAAAGGGACTTGGTAGAGGACTTGGTCAAAAGCAAAGCGTTTTGCCCAGATCACATTAGGCAAGGCTAAAAACTGAGGGCCTCATTTATGAAAAGTGTTGCATCGCTGGACAAAAACAGCAATGCAACATTTTTCAGTTCGCCCTCCCTATAACACCATGGATGCGTTGTATTTAAGTACAGCACTCCAAGTTTCAAGGATTGACAGATACATCAGAAATCTAATGACACTTTGCTGGAGTGTGTCGAAAAACAGACGCAACTCCAGAAATGTGTCATTACACAGGGGCGAGTCCCATGTAAAAGGGCCTGCATCAGACCTTTCACCTGCTGTAAAGCAGGTGTAAGGATTTGACACAGTGCACTCGTAGAAGTGGCTCAGGGAAATCTGTGAGATTCACTGCATCACTTCTACGAGCCTTTTTTACTGGGGAACGCCCACCCTGCATACATTATACCTGACTCAAGTATGATGTAGCTCAGGGGTTTACAAAGTGAATCCTCTGCCTAGATGTGCCACTTTGTAAATATGGCTCAGTGTGGCGCATTGTTTACACAGCTGCAGAGTCACAAAAAAATGATGCAACAGAAGAGTAAGGCCTCATAAATAAGGCCCTGTGTCTAGGAGGCTTTGGTGCATTAGGATTTGGCAGATGACCAAAAATAATAACTTATCTGTTGCAAGGAGCACGCAGTGGTGAGATGGTGTTACAGTCTTTATTGGAAAACGGACAGCACACAGCCACTCCTGCCTCCCTTCCCAGCTCTCCCAACCGTCTGCCCACTGACGCTCCCACATTCCGCAACCACAAGACAATATTCCTAAAGCAGGATTGCATGTGGGAACCCTAGGTAAAGGGGAAAGGATACATTACCATCTTCCCCCTTGAGCACAAATGGAAAACAAAATGATATAGTGGAAGAACAATGAAAATACATGCTCTACATGAAACTCTAGTTAAAGGCGTAATCTTGTGACCCATAAAAAGCATGCAATGCAGTAAGTGGAAAAACAATAAAAGTGCATGCAATGCAATACATGAATCTCTAATTCAGAGATAGTCAAAGTACGGCCCGAAGGCCGCATGCGGCCCTCCTGACATTTACATACAGCCCCCCTCGGCAGCGGCTGCACTAGGCTGCTGTTTACTTGACTCACCTTCATTTTAAAGACTGCCACTAAATATACATGCTTTGTTTCCCCTACACCCACTTTACATCCCCCTGCTCTCATCAGTGCTGCCCCTGGTCACACCATAGACCAAACTTTGCGGCCCCAGGGAAAATGTTTGAGAGTACCCATGCTCTAATTCAAGACGTAATCTTGTAAATGTCTGTGTGGATTGACAACTCTCCTGCCAAACCCCCTTGGGATAGACATGGAAGTGGAGGAAACAGCAACTCTGACCTGCCTATCTCTGTCTATGAGAATCTCCTAAGGAATCTCCTGACGGACCATTGCACTCATCAAAAAAAACTCCCTGAGGCACGCCACTGAGTGAGACAATGGAGTCCCCATCACACCGGATGTTACACTTGGACTCATCAGCTGTCTCAACATCATCGACAAACCATCATCCATTCTTCCTGTCTGCACACTCTACATGAAACTCTAGTTAAAGGCGTAATCTTGTGACCCATAAAAAGCATGCAATGCAATAAGTGGAAAAACAAGTGCATGCAATGCAATACATGAATCTCTAATTCAGAGATAGTCAAAGTACGGCCCGAAGGCCGCATGCGGCCCTCCTGACATTTACATACAGCCCCCCTCGGCAGCGGCTGCACTAGGCTGCTGTTTACTTGACTCACCTTCATTTTAAAGACTGCCACTAAATATACATGCTTTGTTTCCCCTACACCCACTTTACATCCCCCTGCTCTCATCAGTGCTGCCCCTGGTCACACCATAGACCAAACTTTGCGGCCCCAGGGAAAATGTTTGAGAGTACCCATGCTCTAATTCAAGACGTAATCTTGTAAATGTCTGTGTGGATTGACAACTCTCCTGCCAAACCCCCTTGGGATAGGCATGGAAGTGGAGGAAACAGCAACTCTGACCTGCCTATCTCTGTCTATGAGAATCTCCTAAGGAATCTCCTGACGGACCATTGCACTCATCAAAAACAAACTCCCTGAGGCACGCCACTGAGTGAGACAATGGAGTCCCCATCACACCGGATGTTACACTTGGACTCATCAGCTGTCTCAACATCATCGACAAACCATCATCCATTCTTCCTGTCTGCACACTCATCAGATTTCTTTTCTATAAAATCATTGTCAGCTTCCTTGTCACACCTCGTGACCAATAAAGTGTTCCTTTTGCTACACCATCTTTCATTCTGTACCAAAATTGCATGACTGACCATTTTCACCACACATGTGGCAGGAAAGAATTTAGAACCATTCTTCTTTTGACCATGTGGCCTCTTGATTCTCACCACATCCCCAACCTGAAAATGTATGTCTTTAACTCTGTTTAAGGCCCCGTATCTCTCCTTGCACTTTCTTTGACCCTCCTCCTCCCTGTTATGCACCTCCTTTATGTGAGGTAGTTTGTTACAGGCACTGGTCCTGTCTAACGCCTATGCTGGAGATAAATCACATGACGAATGCCTGCCTCTTAACAATACAAAAAGGGAGATACCCATGGAGGAATGAGGTGTGTTCAAATAACCCCATAATCTGTCCTGAACAGACTTCAACACTGCCTCCTCAGATGCCAAAGCTACTTGGATGCATTCTTTCAACATTCTATTGACCCTCTCCAGCATTCCATTTCCTTGCGGACTGAAAAGGGCAACTGAAAGATATTTGATACCATGGTCACTAACAAACACTGCATGACAGATGATTTAAACTGTACACCATTGTCAGTAACCAGGGCTTGGTAAAAGCCTTCTCTTCTGAAAAGGGAAGAGAAGAATTTGATGATAGCCATGGGTTCCCTCATGAACTTGCATTCCAACCTCTTAGAGAAGTATTCGACCACCACCAAAGCATATCACATGTCATATAGCAGATGGTAGATGGGCCCCACAAAATCCATGCCCAACCTTTTCCATGGACGACCGGGAAGATCAACCGGACACAAAGGAGTTTTGTGAGGGCACAATGATTTATCCGTCTGACTGCAACCACTGTACTTCCTAACGATCAAGTCAACCTCGCTGTCCATACCAGGCCACCAGTAAAAACTACGTACCTTTTTCTTTGTACCTGTCATGCCCACGTGGTCTCGATGAACTAAACTCACCAAATGGAGTCTGAGGACGGTTGGAGGAACCAAAAGACTCCTGTACAGCACCATACCATACCATACTCAAACAGAAACACTAAATGTTTGTGATCCCTGACCCCAAAAAAGTTCAGACCCCACAAATATGTGATAAAAAGCCTGGTCGCCCAGATACATGCCAGTGCTTCCCTTTCTATAGTGCTGTAGTTAGGTTCTGCTTGGGACCAACATCTGGAGGTAAAATACACTGTATTTTCCTTTCCATTCACCATCTGGGAAAGTACTGCCCCCAGATTCACACCACTGGCATCTACCGTAACAAATGATTTTACATCATGTCTGAACGAGAAAAGAGCGGGAGCCCGCATAATAAGTTTCTTTAAAGCCACACAAGCTTCTTACTCTTCAGCTCCCCACACAAATGCTTGGCTTTCACCTTGTGGATACCCTGCCGGGGTGTCTCACAGGGGAATACCAGGACGGGTTCCCTAAGCAAGCGCATAGATGCCTGCGATGTTGGCGATTTGCGCTATATAAATACATGTACATTTACATTTACATTTACAAAGACCTCAATTAATCTATATCAGCAGGCTCAGTACTGAATTTAATTGTGTCCACTGGATTACCCTTAGGTTTGATATCTGCGCCTGAGAGAAAATAGCCCAAGTACTCAACCTCAGGTACCATGAAAATGCCCTTGGTTTCCTGAGGTGTATGGTGGAAAAGAACTTGGCACTACCTACTTTGGCTAACATCTCCTGAATCTTAGATAAAGGAAAACAATCTACCAGGATGTTGTTGTTCAGGGATCTGAGATCAACACAGAGTCTCATGTCACCATCCTTTTTCTTAGCTATGACAATAAGGGAAATCCACTGAGAGGAGTCAACAGGTTCATCAACTTTCTCAGAACACAGGTTAGCTAAGTGAATCTTCAACTGACTCCGCACACTTAAGGGAACATTCTTGACATTATTCACCACCAGTACGGCACCGTCCTTAAGCTGAATTTCATGCTTAAAACCCTGAACCAAACTAAATGTTCCTCAAACAGTGCTGTGTGCTTCTCTAATAAACTGGAAACGGATAACAGAGGTGTGACTGCATTGCCTAAAGAAATTAGACAGTCAGTGCCCAGTCGTAGCACCATGCCAAACATACCCTGATCCTGTCTCCCCAAAAGGTTGTAACCTTTTTTTGCAACATAAACTTTTAGGGAGATGGCTCTATCTTGCAATGAAAGAGTATCTGTAAAATGACCCATCAAATCAATACTGTGACCTCCAAATACTAGAGTGCATATGTCCGGAGCAGCAACTGGACTGACCCTCACTTTGACCAATATAGTTCATAAGTAATTATGGTGATATTCGATCAAGGTATAACGTACTTAAATGTAAATGTGGTCAGTGGATGTGTGTCAAAGTTAGAAACTGCGAAATATATTAATGTTAATGAACATTCATTGAGGGGACAATGAAGAAAATTGTAGCAGAGCCATATAAGCTGGGCTATGGGTTGGGATTCAGAGAGAAAGAATAGAGGAGGCTTCCTTTTCTAAACTTTACTCTAAATACTCTATAAATAAATATTAATAATAATATGTAAACAACATAATACATTTGATAAGTGGTTAAGACAGAATATCTAAATACATTTCTACACACTTTCAGTTTTGCGGGGACGTATGTACTCACGTTTCCATAACTGCCAAATTATAGTGTTCCAATGACTAATATTTTCTTTTAGTATTACTCGAGTTGTGCTATTACCTTTATATACTAGAGTTAGAAATAAGGCAAATTCTTTTTTGCTCTTTTTTGAACCAGATACTCTATTTCGCCGTTCAACCCCAAACTATCAACATTATTAGTCTTTTTTAGAAATTGACTACCAGTCCAGGTGTTCGACAAGGTGTATGCTTGCAAAAGACCAATTGTGCAGTGGGCTTACAGCCCGCCTATTGATTTTCATTGTTTGGCTTTATTTTCACTCTCATTTTCTTGCTTCTTATTCAACGGCTTTCTTTCCTCCTCTTGTGTTTGTCCCTCTGCTGTAGCTTATCGTTTTTTCCATACTTTTGATTGGCTGATTTCTATTGTTCTAGTGCTCACTTTAAGGTTACTGCTTTTTTAGGTCAAAGCCTACCAGACAGCACTGATGCCTGGTTTGCTAAATACATCTTGGTGACATTTAGAAAGCTTTCCAGGGAATCTATTCCACCCATTTCATATCATTGGCTTTGTAACTAACATTTTCTGGCTTTATTTGTTTTAGGCTGCACAGGTTCAGTTTGTCCCTCCCATGAAGCAAAGGCTTTTCAGACTGCCAGTCCTTGTATTTTTCCACGAGTGCTCTTTTGTATAAACAGGCCTATAAATCTTGTTCTTATCTTGTCACCTTTGATATGCATTCAAAGTCAGTAGTCAAATGTCGGGCTCTGTCTTCCGAGGGAGCTTGTCGTTTACTTTTCTTTCTCTGAATTCACAGTGAGAGGATTTCGTGACAATCTTGCTGGATACTTGGGGCAGAGGAAAGGTTTATTTTCTAGCACTCAAGTGAACTGCTCATGTATTTCAGAATGTACCAGAATTAGCAAAGCACAAATTAAACACATTATTTGGTCTGTTCTGTAGTGTGTTGGAAACAAACAGATTATTGTTTGTGCCCTTTATAGTTTTATTAGTAAAACTGTATGTTTGTGCAAATAGAATGGTCATTTCAATTGAAAATATGTTGTCCATAATGGCAGTGTTCTACCACACCATGCATGCTCCACCCTACACCAGTCCACTCAACTCTATGCCACTCCACTGTACTCCACTCTACTTGACTCCACTCCATGCCACTCCATTGCACAACACTCTATGCCTCTCTGCTCAACAACACTCTACTCCACTCTTCACCATTCCACTCTACAACACTTCACACCACTCTCATCTACACCACTACGTTTTAGCCATTCTAAATAGCAGCCACGCTGGTTTACAACATGGCCAAAACACATTGTCAAAGTCAACAGCTCTTGCATAGGTGAGACCTATTGGCTTTGCTAATACTTGTTATTTTCTGTTAACAGTTTCATTACAGTGCATCTGTTTTCAAGCTTTCTCCCTTGTGTTGTTCTCCTCTTCCAGGGACCACCTACCCTCCACCCGCATTGTTATTTTCATTCTAGAATCTCTCTTGTGCGGTTTTCCCACAAATTCCCTGCTCTCTGTGCTGTTCTCTCTCTTATGCCCTTCTATTATGCCCTGTGATCCTTTCTACCTTGTGCGCACCTGGTCTAGCTCTCTGGTGCTTCTCCCTTCTCCTACTCTCCATTGTGGACTCTGCCTCAGTGCTTCCCCTCTGGCCCTGTGTTGCTTTCACATGTGTGTACTGCGTTTCTCTTAACATGCTCCTGTGTTGGCCCCCAGAGAAGACACCCCCTTTTTAGGTCTCAGCTTCCCGATGAGACATGTTGTATACATTCTGTGGGCATACAGCCCACCTATTGCTTTTAATGTGTTACCTAAAGTGTCCTTTAAAAAGGCTTGCTTACTAGTGGCTAATCTTTCCTATTTATCCCTCAGTATCTTGTTTTGTTCCCTCCCACAGAGCACCTCCCAATTGCTTGTAGCCTTATTAGTAACTGTTTTAGGAGCTACTTTTTTCTTTGTCTAAGCACACTTCACACGAGAGCTCGATGTTTTGAGTCGCTCCAAGCTCGTTTCTGTAAACAGGGCTGTCATTCTTGTTCTTATCTTATCACATTTGCTGTGCATTCAAACGATCAAATGTCAGATGCTGTTTTCAAGGGCCCCTCTTTAATTTTCCTTCTCTAACTTTAAAGTGAGAGGATTTCCCCTGTCCACAACCCCCTCCCACTTCACTGCTAGAGCCTGCCCCCAACCCCCTCCGTTTCTGTTAGAGTTCATTTTTAGACCTACAATTATGTCTATTGCTTTTCCGAGTTCAGTCTCTCCATTCTCTGTTGCGGCTGTGCATTTAAAGACCATGATCAAATGTCAGACGCTGTTTTCAAGGGCTCCTTTTTAAAAAAATGTAATTATTCAACCTTAACAGTGCTGCTTTCCATTCGAGAAGCTGATCTCTCCAGCTCTGGGCTTTGGAATGGGAGGTGATTGCGTCATCCCCATGTGGGAGAGTTCATAACCAGTGTCACACATGTTTTTTGTGCTGCCCTTGAAAATCATTCTCCAAAGACCCAGCATGTGACTTTTGCTGCAAGCTCGTTCCTCTGCCTGGAGCGTGGGTTTTCCTTGCTCTGCACAATGGGGAAGTGGACATCTCAAGCAGGACATGACATGTCCATTTGGAGCCGCCAATGGACTCACACAAGCAGTAGGTGAGCTGTGAAACATCCTGTCCTAGACCGACTTGGGACTTGGTGCGTGGATTCTTATCTGCATGTGTGTTGGCTATCTTGCTTTTGTTTCGGAACTGACATTTTGAGGTGCCTTTCACATGGCCTGAAAGCTTTCCAACAATAAACCAGACACATGCAACCATAGGTTGGCAGCACCACCAGGGACACTTGGACCAATAAAGCTAACAACCCTCTGACTTTTTTCAACTCAGTTAGACTCACCTCTCTTCACCTCCTTCCACCCCAGGAACACTCAGTTCACCAAAGGTGTGTGATCCTCTCACGCCAGGGGCACCACCAGCAACTAGGGCTTTTACATCAGATAGGTACATTCTGCTGACCCATGTATGCAAACACACCTTGGCCCAGTTACGGTCCATTACCACACGCGCACTATGTCTTCGGGTGCACTTATCCCAGGTGCAGTTGAATAGGCTTATACTCGCCCATTTCACACTCTACTTCCAAGGTACATGCTTTCAGCCATGCTCACTTCTTTCTCTCAAAGTACACTTTCCCAACTCTGGCACACCCTCCCCACAACAGGAACATTCTTCTCACCACTGGTACACTCCATTTACAAACATCTCACCCTAGTTATATTTCATATATCTTTAACACGCCTCCTCCTACCCAGTTACCAGTTGCCCCTTTGCCCAGTTACATGTGCATCATCTGAGGTACACGCACCTTACCCCGGACAAATATCCTTCAATCAGGTACGCTTCCTTCAGTTCAGTACTTTCTATGCATATGGGATACATTTTTAACCCAGGAATTTTCTCTCCTTCCCAGATGCTTTGGTTGACTTTCATTGTACTCCCCTCACCTTGGGTACAATGCCTCTCCCCAAGCACAATTGCCTGTCTTCTTGCACTCTATTCTCACCTATTGTGCATTTGCCTCTCTCCATGTACAGAAGCCTTTGATATACCTTTTACAAATGATGAGCTTTCAGGCTCCAACACCTCAACTAGTTTTTTTCTGAAACTTGCCAACTTTGTGGTTGGTTCTGGCTGGTGTCTAGTATTCCATCTGTTACATGCGCCTGCAAAGGAGAACCGGTTGGAACCTGCAAGTCAAGGGTGCCAATCCCGATATAATGGTGCACTGAATTGGTGAGTTGCTGGTGCACAGGGATGCATGTACCCTGCCATGATGTATGTGTATAACCCCTATAGATCTGCATATAAGATGCTGAAACCTACACAAATAAGGTAACTAAGTGGGCTAGCATGCCTGCTGCATGTGTGCATGCATGTTTTGTGTGTGTAAGCCGCCAACATCTGAATCTGTTTAGATTATAACCAGCAGAGATTTTTAAATAAATTGCAGAACACACTTGGAAGTTATGGAAGACAGCTAATGTAGCTAGTTTGCCTGCTATTTTGATCAATGTGTAACCGGCAGACATAAGTTTGAATCCCGATAACAAAGCTCAGTTGGTTGACTTGCCATTTGCTGTTACCTCTGTTTTAGTCTGCAGTTTATACATTGTTCTTGCTTTGCGTCCTGCTTCATTTTCTACTGTGGCTTTCATTTCTGTTCTCTATATGGTCCACTGTGCTTTGCTTCCACAGTTTGTGGTTTGCCTGCTCACCTCTTCCGGTGCATTACTTCCACTTCACCTCTCTGAGCTATGCACTCAAACTCGTGTAGGTCTGTTGTTTGTGCGCGTTTTCGATTTGTGCACTATTTGTAATTCATCACTTCTTTATAACTAAAATCAGTGATGGAAACTGCTACATTAGAAACAAGTTATTTTCTCAAACCTAAAGTACTGTAACACACTGGTATTGGAACCGGTCATGCTCGTATCACCTTCGGAGAGATGAAAGACTCCACAGGCCAACCAATATTAACAGTAGTGCCGCACTGTCTCTCACACAAATCACAGCAACATGTGCATTAGCCCATAATATTATAATAATATGAGGTTGTCACTGCAGTGGTGTTGACTGTATTTCGTTGAAAGCTCATAGAGGTTTTTACATTTTCACTGGTGCGTGTTTTATTTTTTTTCACCGGGACTATGTAGAATGTATTTGCTTGAATTTTTTTCTACTGCAGGTGCGTACAAAACCTTATTAGCCCAAAAAAGAAGGGTTTTAATTTTAGTTAGATAGCAAGGTATGAGAATATGGATTTTTGCAAGGAGAAACACAGTAACGAGGAAGGAGGCGAGTTCCCATGGAGGAGGCGAAGAATGCCCAAGGACGAATGAAGTAGCAACTTATGGATGTCGGAAAGTTAGTGACAGTAGCCAATTTGTGCTGTAATTGTGGAAAGTTACTTGATACAAACACGTGACTTACCTTGAATGCAATGAATGTCTTATGCTGTAACTAAGTGGAGGTCAGGGAGACATCTTAGGACTTCATGAGGTAAAGACCTCTGCTTCTGCTTTGAGTGGCTTCATGCTACTTGACCCTTAGTTGGAGTTTCTCGTACTGAAGACTATGACAGCTGACACATTTCTATTTTCCATTCAAACCCAATGCTTCTTGGTTCAGGGTGGTTCCTTTTAAGGCAGTGTAGGGAGAGATAGCTTGCACATGGATACTTTTGAGAATCATTTGGTGCAATTTAATGTTCAGCTCTTTTTCCTGATTACTTGCATCATCATCATCATTGAACTAGTTGTACGCTTTTTGTTATATAGGGTAAATTTCTTTAGGAGATTTGGACTCATCTATTTGTCCTGTATGATAAAGCTGGAGTTGATTCATATCAATTTGTGTCTAAATGTATAAATAAACCTTACTAATCTCAGATTCAGTTGTTGAGGGTATTACTGTGTGACTTTATTGGGTACACTGTATTGCAATTTAATTGTGAATGTTTCTTCCCTCTTACCTCTCAAGCAGCTAAAAGAAAATCTGAGTAGAAATGTTTAAGTGGGCCCACGCTCTCTCAATTGGTAGCAGAGGATAGTTTGCTCTTGTACAGGGAGATAGAATCTAACCTAGAACAGTCTAGACCGAACCCCAGTGGCCCAAGGACGAATGAAGTAGCAACTTATGGATGTCGGAAAGTTAGTGACAGTAGCCAATTTGTGCTGTAATTGTGGAAAGTTACTTGATACAAACACGTGACTTACCTTGAATGCAATGAATGTCTTATGCTGTAACTAAGTGGAGGTCAGGGAGACACCTTAGGACTTCATGAGGTACAGACCTCTGCTTCTGCTTTGAGTGGCTTCATGCTACTTGACCCTTAGTTGGAGTTTCTCGTACTGAAGACTATGACAGCTGACACATTTCTATTTTCCATTCAAACCCAATGCTTCTTGGTTCAGGGTGGTTCCTTTTAAGGCAGTGTAGGGAGAGATAGCTTGCACATGGATACTTTTGAGAATCATTTGGTGCAATTTAATGTTCAGCTCTTTTTCCTGATTACTTGCATCATCATCATTGAACTAGTTGTACGCTTTTTGTTATATAGGGTAAATTTCTTTAGAAGATTTGGACTCATCTATTTGTCCTGTATGATAAAGCTGGAGTTGATTCATATCAATTTGTGTCTAAATGTATAAATAAACCTTACTAATCTCAGATTCAGTTGTTGAGGGTATTACTGTGTGACTTTATTGGGTACACTGTATTGCAATTTAATTGTGAATGTTTCTTCCCTCTTACCTCTCAAGCAGCTAAAAGAAAATCTGAGTAGAAATGTTTAAGTGGGCCCACGCTCTCTCAATTGGTAGCAGAGGATAGTTTGCTCTTGTACAGGGAGATAGAATCTAACCTAGAACAGTCTAGACCTAACCCCAGTGGCCCTAGTCCAGAGTCCAGAATTAGGAGATGGAGAATAGACAGAGTTTCAGTGGTGTACACTGACACAGTTGAAGAGGGAGTATAAGTAGGGTTGTGTGCATGAGGATTATGTTTAGCTTGTGGTGATATAGTAATTGTGTGATGTCTTGTCGATGTGTTGTGGGAGTTGTGTGAATGTGGTGTTAAGTTGTTGAAGTTGAAGTTGTTATCGGGTCCTACGTGACCTAAAATCCTGGGATGTATAATAAAGGTGCAGAAGATACCATGTTGTAATTGTCTGCTAAAGGTTTGTGGATTTTGTCGTGAGATGTCGGTGACAGCCCAATTGAGATAGGGAAATTGAGTGCAAGATAGAGTCATGATTAATGTGGTAGAACTTTTGTGCCAGAGGAAAACCATACTGATCAAAGGTATTCCCCACTGCTTGAGGTTTCATTTGTGAATGTGTGTGTTCTTCAGGTGATTGAATTCTGTTGATTCTTTTAAAGGAGCAGACAATTGTTATTTGTTGTTTTTCATATGATTAGAGTGAATGAGATTGAGCGTGAGGAGTTGTGAAGGAGGGTGAACTGCTTCAAAGAATGAGAGTGATTTCTGAGTGTGCAGTACTGGGATAGGTCGGTTGGTGTAACGCTACGCTGGGATTAGATGTACCTGCCATTTGGTACTGCACTACTATTGGTGGTTGCATTGTTACGGAAGTTGAAGTTATTGAGTTTGGAATTGATTTGCAATTGTCAAGATAGGTTCGATAATTAGATGCTTCAGAGCAGTAAGAGCAGTAAGAGATATAGGGCCAGATGTACAACCGTTTTCTTTGCTGTCGCAATCGGGAAATCAGGCCGTTTGCTACCTCAAAAAGGATCTTGGCATGTAGAAACGCTATTTTATGAGTCGATGACTTGCAAAATAGCGTTTGCAACTGTCGCTATTAGGAAGGGGCGTTCCTTGCTATTAGCGAGTCACAATGGAATGTACCATTGTTTTGCGACCACATTTGCGTCTGGCCCATAATACAAGGAGATGTGGATGTATCTACTAAAGTGGGTGAAATGGCGATATCAGAAGAAACACCAGATAATTTGGCACATGATCACAGAGAAGGAAGGTGCTTTAGCATTTCCACGGTATGTTACATTTAATTTGAGGATAATTGACAATCTGAGAGGAATATTCTTTGCAATGAAACCATTACCTACACCTACACAGTTTGAAGAGCTTAATGCATGGCTTCGTGCAGTTCATGCAAAATAAATAGACAAATATCAATGGAAAATGTAGAAAGCGATGTGCACAGACACGAGATGAGATGAACAACAAAGGAGATGGAGGGTAGATATGATTGAGGGAGCGAGATTATACCCTGCAATAATGAGTGAGAGAAGTGATATTGGAAGAGAAAGAAAGAGAAGAGAAAAGAAGAATGCAGGAGATGGGCCTTTAGACAGTGATAGTGACACAAGCAACATTCTATTAGATGGACTGTTAGCAAAATATCCACCCCCATATAATCAGTCACACATTGGATGTGGGGGAGATATAGATGTTCCTAACCGTTCTGGAGGTGCTTCTGCTCTGGTAGCTTCAAACTCTGGTGTCGTGGGGGTCATGTCAGCAGGCATGACACAAGCTGCAGTGGGAGGGGATATGGGCGCATGTACTCCTGATCCTTCGGAAATTCATAATTCTAATCCGGCTTCAAGGATTCCAGATGCTCTTACAGTACTGGTTACCATTGGTCTTATAGTTCCCGTGTATGATCAGAGTCCGTTTGGGATTTAAAGTCAGAAAATGTCTACCCCTGCAGAAGTGAGGGCATAAGAGAAAAGAATAGATGGCCCCAATGTAAGATTTGCTCCATTAACTCTGATGAATGTAAATTGACCTTGTGCAGCGAGTGCAGATCCCTCTGCAGTACAGAATGAATTTTGACCCATAGGGTCCTTTCCTTGATTGACAGGCATGGATTCACCTGTATGGGAGACACTCCCAAATGTACATAACAGCACACCTCAAAAATGAACTTCCCCAAAAAGAACTTCTGAGAGCCAACTTATATTTGATGTTCAAGATTTAGAGCAATGGTTGAAGGTGGAAAATAATAATTCAAATGCGAGTCAAAGTATAGAGACAAGCCATGGAGCTATAAAGTTGGCTGTAAAAGTGGAACTGATTGATGTGGTTAAATTAAAATCAAAACTAGATGAAATAATAAGTGGGAGTCTAGAGCTTAATCAAATAGATACTTACCATCAAAATGAATCGTTATTCATGAGTAAATATGTTATTAGGAGAGAGAGACGGGCTCACGAGAAATTATCTGAATTGGCTCACAGATATGATGTTGACATAGAACGAACAAAGGCTTTACAGAAGAACCATTGACTTTCATTCAGCAATCAGGACATAGAGAACCTGAGATTACCAGGGTTGAAGACCCAAATCTGAGAATTAGATTTGAGCATTCGGATTTGGAGCACATTGGACAAATGGGAAAAGAAATGGGCGAACAGAAAGGGTTTGAAAAGAGCAGCGGTGAACCACCTCCCATAGGAAAAAGGGGGACAGGTATCCAGGCTATCCCTTTGCAAGAAGTACCTAGTGGAGGTTATGTGCATGTGCCTTGGAGTAGAGGTGAGCTTGCAGAATTTACAAATGATTTCCTGAGATTAAGAGCGAAACCTGTAGAGTGGTACAAACAGGTCGATCAATTTGCAAAGGTGCTGTGGATTGATTTGAATACATTGTTCGATATTGTAGTTCCTAGTGATTTGTGGTCTGCATGTAAAATAGCTACAGAATGGCCCAAAGGCGAGCCTGAGAGGGATCCAGTGACACATGGTCCGTCACCTATAGTGATGAAGAAACATAAGCAGGTGTTTACTTGGTTGGAAGCGAAAGTGCTCCAGCAATATAGTGATTGAGTAAAGATTCACAGGATGACTCAAGAACCTAAGAAGATGATTCGTGCATTAATTGAAAGCAATCGTTCAAACGGTAAAGTGGAATTGACACCCTTGAACGCAAGGATATGGGACAGTTTGTGTCCAGATTTGTGACTTGGTTGAGGCTTGAAATTAGTATAATGATTCAACAACATTTGCTTTGTTGACAGAATAAATCAGTTGATGAAATTCTGCTTAATGCTAAATATTGTTGTGATGAGATTGAGATTAAGCACAAGAAGTTGAATGGAAAGTTGATGGTGGCGCAGAAAAAGACTGCTCAAAGAGATCAAATCCAGACTTATGTAGGGCACACTGTCCCTAGTAAGGGAGTCTACCAGTCAGGGGCTCAAGTGAAACAAGGTGGGGATTTCTTCGGCAGGGAAGAGGACGAGATGCTCCTGGATACAAAGACAGGAATTGATGTTCCCACATGAAAGAGATCTAATCCATGTCACTATTGTAATAAATTGGGGCATTGGAGGCTCACAAAGAAGTACGTGTATGAGACTGGTTATAATTAAACATGGGCGAATTTTGCGAATCTCGCGTTCGCGAATTTTGCGGATTTGCGAATTCGCAATCCGCAAAATCCGCGAATTCTCGCGAATTTGCGGATTTTTTTTTTTTTGTGTTCGCAAGTGTTTCTGCCAGTTCGCGAGGATTTGGTACTAGTTCGCAATTGCGAACTTACTTGTCGGCTCGCAACGGTCGAGACTATGTTGTTTCTACGTCTGGTTCATCATCACAGCCTCCCAGCACCCTCTGTTTCACCACTGGCACCCTCTCTTTGACCCATGCCACCCTCTGTTACATCAATGCCACCCTCTGGTTCATCATCACTGTAGAAGATGGGGGGGAAAAGCAAGCCCACCTGCCCTGCTTGAACTGACATGAATTAATTTGGGGTTAGTTTATTAACAACACCTGCCCTGCCCCAACTGACAATAATGAATTAGGGGCTAATTAATGTGTCACTGAAAGAATTTCAAGTTCAAGCCTGGCACCTGCTTGTCTGCTCCTTTAGCTGTAAATCAGGACCTTTGTGGCATACAGTTAAGGTCAGAGCAGGGTCACACAATAGTTGCAAGCAGGCAACCGACTTCTGGAGGGCCCCCTCAGGAAGCACTACAGAGAATCGTTACAAATCATGAGGTTGACCTTTTGCACCTGCTCATTGCTTTTGCTTTTGCTAAAATCGTTTTTCGTTTTTTTCGCGCTATTCGCGGGGCGCGGCGTCGTGCGAAACCGACCGCGGAAGCCGCCAATTCGTGCGAATGAGCATTTTATTTTTTTGCGGCTTGTTGTTTCGCGAGTTTTTTTGCAGTATTCGCGAGCCGCTTGCAGCGCAACACACGAATGTACCCCAAGGTCGAGTACGGGCGCGGCCATTTTGTTTGCGTGACGTATTTCCGTTTCCGCCCGCTATGTATAATCTCGCGCAGTAAGCGCATTGCGAGTAGAGGTTCGCACGAGATCGCGCGGGAAATCTAGAGGTTCGCACGAGATCGCGAGGAAAATCTCGCGCGAACTAACTTTCGCGCTCGTGAACGGGCGCCGGCCATCTTGTTTTTCATTCATTTCCTGTGTCTGGGCATGGTGTTTAATCCTCTTGGTATCTTTGCCATCCTTTGCTTGTTTTCAGTTTTTTTTACGATTTTGCTTCTTATCTATCCCTCTCTTTTCCTAGCTGTATATTTTTGTCTTTTCTGCTATTTTTCTTTACTTTTAAACTACTTTTTTTAACTCTTTTCTTTTCTTCTTCCCTATCCTATTCTTTCTTAATTTTCTACTTCTTCCTACCTTACCTGCCCAGACCATGGTCAAGCCAGGCGCCGTGAAGCTGCCCAGGCACTTGAGGGCCGCAGCGGCGGCGGGGAGTAGTGCTGGACCCAGTGCCAGGACAGCATGCGGGAGATTGAGGGGGGAGCAGGTGACGCGACGGGAGATATTCAGCCCGGAGGAAGTGGGCGCGCTGGTCTACTTCGTCCAGCGCCGCCTGCCCAGGACCATCGCGGGAGGCGGCAGGATCGCGGCCGGCGGCTACAACATGCGGGAGCGCCGGAAGCGGTGGGAGAAGGTGTGCTGGGCCATATCCCACCTCTACGGGGTCCAGCGCACCTACAGCCAGGTCACCCATCGCTGGACGGACCTCCTGGACCGCGAGCGCGACCTGCTGGACCAGCTCGGCTTGGAGATCCCCGGGCTTGGTGAGTAGTAGTAGCCATTTAATCACTCACTACTATGATGTTTTCTCCTGCTCTGTGTTGTTGTATTGCAAATATTTGTTTTTTACATGGAGCAAGCCAATAATGCCGCTGATGACGATTACATTGTAGTTAAATTATATTTCAAATTCTTCTGTGCATTTCAGGTGCACTGCTCTCCTTCTCAGTGGCGTTGCTACTATGCTTATTTGTTTTCTATTTCGTGGTCTCATTGGCCTGAGTAACTATTATGTATGAGTGTACTTTACAGAACTGCGTAATGCTAGACACTAGGGGGCAGATTACATTTACAAGCCCCTTGCGCCACGTTTACGTTGCCTTGCGTGACGCAACAGCGGCGTAAACGTGCCGCATCCCTGCGAGTCATTTACAGCATGACGCATCTAGGGAGATGCGTCACGTTATAAAGCCATGGGCCTGCACCACAATGGGTGCGTTCCTAGTACGCAGGGTGGGCGGTCCGGCGGCTGTGCGCCTCGCAAAATTGCCTGCGTGAAATCTACAAGATTTAACGCAGGCACTTCTGCGACGCTGCTATGTCAATTCAATTCCTTATGTCTGCTCAAAGCAGGCGAAAGGACTGACACAGCATGTTAAGTATTGGGTGGCCCTGAGCATTACTGGAGTTGCATTGCGTTGGCGACGTGACTCCAGCGATGCGCCGCTCTTACGTGACGAGATGCGTCACGCAAGTGCCTACCCTTGCGCCAGGGCGCGCCGCATTGTAAATGAGGCGCATCTGCCGTGTCGCAAGGGTAGTTTTGCGTGACGCATTTGATCTGGCGCATCTCTGGAGATGCGCCAGAACGCGTAAGTAAGTATGCCCCTAAGGGGCAGAATTGCAATTACCGTCGCATCCCTGCAAAGTAGCAGGGATGCGCCATTAATTGTGCGGCCCGCTACCACCACCAAACATGGTGCGCCGTATTTGCAATGCGGCGCACCATGGGCCCAAAACGTCACCGAAGCTTTACTGCTGGAGTTGCGTCGCAACGATGGCGCAGCTCCAGCAATGCTCTGGGGTACCCTATCTCCCCAATGCTGGGTCAAGCCGTACGTCTGCTTCAAGCAGGTGCAGGGTTTGTGTGACGCATCATTGTCCTAAAGGTGACTGATTGAAATTTTGTAGATTTCCCTCAGCCACTTTTAGGATGTGTTCCAGCGCAGGAATGCCCTCCCTTGCGCCGGAACGCCCCCTGATGGCGCAGGGCTTTATAACGGGATGCATCTCCCAAATGCGTCACGTTGTTATAATATTATACGCCGCACCATGGCGCCCTTTTTTGTTTAGCTGCTGCGTCACAAAAGTCACGCAAGAACGGCGCAAAAGAGCCGCAAGGGGCTTAAATCTGCCCCTTCCTTTGTACCCCTGACAATAAGAAAAATAGTGGCGGTGGATTGATAGTTTGACTATTTAAATGACTGGTAATGTAGCAGGCAACTGTTAGTGTTGTCACTGATCTGACTGAAATCACAATGGAGTTTGTCTGTCACTTTGCGTCTTGCCTGCGGACTGCTGCCTGCCAGTCCTAGGTGAACGTTTCAGTACTTTGTTTAGTGAGTTACGTGACTTTCGAAGTCACAGGTCCGCAAATAAATGAAAACTAACCCTAATCAATATAATTTCGCGGAACTATTTTGTTATTGTTCTTTTGAAATGTTTGATTTGGTTGACATTGACAAGCAACAATCATCCATGTTTTCTGTTCTTTCTTTCATGTTGTACGTCAGCTCCCCCCAGGGGCGAGAGGAGGACACAGGAGCAGCAGGCGGCGGATGCTGTTCAACAGGGCCAGGATCGGGCAGGCGAGGGCTCTTCTGCTGGCCCCAGTAAGTTTTCATTTTAGACTAGTACCTATTTTTCCTAGCGTTCCTCATTTGACTTTTTTCAAAATTGTCTTTGATCTTCTTGTAGACTGTATCTAAATTCTTATCCTGCCTCTACTATGACTCCCTGTGGTATTACTAGATTATTCTTATTAGTCTGTCTGTGTAGCTAACTAAGATTGCACGGTTGGCGAAACTCCCATGATTCTAGTCAGCAATAGCTCTATCAACTTAGTGCAGTCCTCTGGGATTGTCCATAATGTCTTTTGAAGTGTTCTATCTGGACTCATGCTTGCAAAAATTGCAAAACCTTTCGCTCAGTCACTCTAGTCTGGACCAAAAAACACAGATTGTATTTAAGTTTAAAAGCTTTATTAAAAGTAAACACATTTATTAAAATTAAGTCATAATAAAACTAAACGTTTAACTGATAATGGAAAAGTGGTTAGTGCTGACGATTAATTGAAGACATTTCTTGTGGTCGAGCCGAGCTCTCACCTGGTTTCAACTTGATCTTGTTGTTAGAAGTCCATCTTCTGTCTGTGTGGAGAAAAATGGTGCGTGTTAAAAAAACAGCCTTCATCAGTTGTGCCAAAAAGTGCAGCAAGACAACCTTCCCTGGAAAAAGGGACATTTTTTTTAACTTTAAAGTAGACAGTCACAAATTACATTGTTTTCACATGTCTTCATTCCTAGACCAAAGACTAGTGAGTGCTTTATTCTAACATTCTTAAATGTACTTTGTAGGTGGAACATCTGGTGGCGGGGCCAGTGTGGAGGTGGTGGTGCTCGACACGGAGGCGGAGGGCGATTCTTCAGGGGAGGAGGCGGCGGCTGTGAGAGTTGAGACGGTGGTGGTGGCGGCCAGAGGTAAGCTCTTATATATTCCTTACTTATTGAGATTGAAGACTAGCTGGGAAGGCAAGAATATGAGATGCATGGCTGGGTGAATGATGAAGCAATGATGGGTGGAAGGACAACAGCCTGGGTGGGTGACACAGAAACTGTATGTGTCCATATACCTGGATCATGCTACTATCTGACTCTTAGATAGCATATGTGTATCTAGAGCAGGGGTACTCATAGTACGGCCCGCGGGCCGGTGGTGGCCCGGCAAGCCTTCCTTGGCGGTGCGCAGACCTTGCAGACAATCACTGCTCCCCCGGCCCCCACAGAGCAGAGGCTTTTTTGTATTTCACCTGTTAGCGCCCCTGCATCTCCACTCTGACAATCACTGCTCCCCGGCCCCCACAGAGCAGAGTGGAGATGCAAGGCCACAAAGAGGTGAAATAGAACAAAGCCTCTGCTCTGTGGGGCCGGGCAAGCAGTGATTGTCAGGGTGGAGAAGCAGGGGCGCTACAACAAACAAAGCCTCAATAATATGTTAATGGTCTTTTAAAGACCTGTTAAGTACTTTGGTGTTGTTGTCTGTGTGTGCGCGTTGAGGAAGCGGTCTCAACCCGGGCTGAAGGCTGACACAGATAGACACACACACAGTGAGATGACAGAGGTGGAGGGAGAGGGAGGGCAGGAGGGAGAGAGAGATGGAGAGGGAGGGCAGGAGGGAGAGCAGGAGGGAGAGAGATGTATGTAAATGCTGGGTCTGGTGGCTCAGTGGATGAGGGCATCTGCTGCAGGGTCCTGTGTGCAACCTCATGGTCACAAGTTATCGTTTTGCTTTAGCCCCGCCCCCTCTGACTCCGCCCCCACCAGTGCGGCCCTCGGCCACAAACTACACTGTAAATTTAGCCCCTGAGAGAAAGTTTGTGAGTACCCATGATCTAGAGAGAGTAGACGGTCAGTGGATGAACTAAGTGTAACTTTGAAGAGCATGTAACACTGCACCCGCACGTCCGTTCCAGTGTAGGAAAGGCAAGGAAAAGAAGTTTTAATTTTGTCCAAATACTACCATCAATAGTAGCAGTAGTTTGTATTGCAAGCACAGCATAGATCCGGTTATTACGGTGGCCACTCCCTACCTCTCTTAATAAGTTTAGTAGTACTCAGTCATTCATGTGTGGATGTATCACTGGTCATTCAATAAAAAGCAAAGCACCTAAAGTCATCCCATATATAAGCAAAAACATCCCATGTGAAGTGATAGATAATCAGATTATTTATCTTCTTCAATTTTCCATTTCTAGTACTCATTTCCACTGTAGGGTGAAAGTTAAATTAATTAAGCAGTAGCCCTTGAGTTGTAACAGAGTATTCTCAGTGCCACCCGTAATAGAAAAGTAAGAGCTTCACCACCTGCATGTACTGGACGGGTACAGTAACGCAACGCAAGTCTAGGTCACTCCTCATGGCGTGCGTCTCTTTTTCTCGGGTGCAAGTTTACTGCGCTGGCATTATGCCGGCTTGCAGAAGATAACGTACCAATTTTCCTAAACAAGAGACAAGAAGAAGAATAAGACTGGCGTACTTTCATAGTCGACTCCAATGGAAGTCCATAGTGCTCGTAGAATTTGTTCCTTAAACTCCCACTAATGTTAGAGCAAGGATGAAGAAGTGTGAGGTTAGATAGATACTGGCCTCAATAGTTATGTAATGCGCTTGCAAGTTGCTAGTTGTAGTGCAACACAAATTTCTGCTGAATGATTGAGTTAATCTTAAAGAGCATTGGTTACAGACTATGTCTTTCTTTCTTCATATAGGTTCTCCTTCCAAACGAACAAGGAGGAAGGAGCTGGCTAGAGCGGCCCGGCAACGGAGGATCGATGCCACTGTGGCCGAATATCGGCGGCTGGTGGCCCTGGAGGACGAAGAAAGTGTGCAGTCGACCACAACAACTACGTCGTCTGCATCGGCCTCCGTTCCCCCACGGGCTGCCAGTGCCACCCAGTACAGTGGTCCACCCAGACTGAGCCGGGCTGCCAAAGCCAAACGCCACCGCCGAGTAGCAAGTACAACAGCTTCCTCTCACAGCCGTTGCACCTACAAGGCATTGAAGGCACGCCTGCGCCGCAGTACCCTGATGGTGTCCCGCCTCCAGCAGGAGCTCCACCACTTTTCAAAGGAGTTGGAGGGGCTCCGCGTAGAGCACGCCTTGCTCCACCAGGAGCATGATGCCCTGGCCCAAAAAGTTGACAGCATCCACCCATAGTGTCCCTTGCCCGTTTTTTAGAGACTTTTGGGGGGTGGGAATTGGGAGTTGGGTTTTTGGGGACTTTTGAAGGACAATCGTTGGGGTTAGGGAGGGTCTTGCAGGAGATTATTTTGTTAGGGATATAAATATACTTTTTCAAACTTTATCTGACCATACCCGTTTCTTACTGCTTGCCTGGTGGGTGGGGGTTGCATGCCTATGAAAAAAAAGAAAATGAAATCTGGTTTGTCCTCCTGAGCAATTCAACGGTACAACTGAGAATATAGCAGGTGACAGAAGTACAGTAGAACAGTGCCACATTGTAGCCTAACAAATGGTAAAGTATAACTACTAATTCGGTTGAAGTTCTTTCACATTAGCAATGGTTCTTTGTCAAGCAGAGTAAGAATATATCCTCGGATTTCTTCACCAGCCTGTTGCTATCACCTTATCCTCCCCAGCAAGTGTGTGGATTTATTGCTGTAATTTAGTCACACATCAATCAAAACCACACAGCCCGGGGGAAGAGGGTTAGGGTTTGAAAAATGGATGGGTACGGGGGTTTTTGGGAAAGGTTTTGGGAGACAAGAAAAAATAGCACAGCATAGACAAACAATTGTGAACATAAACAAATCTTTGGGTACAAACCTATCCATCAATCTTTGAAAGTGCATGCACTACTGCATGCATGTCAGTGAAAAGTAAGTAGTACATTCGACAACTGTGGAAGAAAGAATGCGACAGTACAGGGCCTGTGTGGAATTATTGATAACGATATTCAACATAAGGTCTCTGTAGCCAGATACCCGAGAGCCTTGCTGGTCACTATAAATCCATTCACAACAACACTCAATGGGGTTGGTCTGGAAGGTATAGTAGATAGAAAAGGAGAAATTGGTTTTTTTCTAGGTGTCCCCTCACTCACCAGGGTTGCCCCTTGGTGACATGCTTCATCATTGGGGCCATCCCAGTCCTCTACGGCCTGGGGCGTGCTGCGACTTGCGAATTACGTAGGAGCACTTACAAATGACTATGTGTGGTGCAGATGTGATAGTGGAGTGGACTAAGTGATGTGTTAAGGGATCAATTTAGAAGCAGAGAGAGATCCAAGAAATGCAGTCACAGTCAGAGAAAAAGGCAAGGGATACTGTATCTATGTGGTTGTAGTGGTCCTGTTGGAAGTGGTAAGTAAGTTGCCTGCAGAAAAAAAATCCTTTTATTAGCGGCACTCCTCCATTGCAGCCGACGCTTTGTCCATCGATGTTGGTCACCAGAAGACACCCTGTCCACTGCCTGCCTGATGCTGAATTGTGGCTCGCTACTGTGAAGCCTGACTCCATCCTTCTTTCCCCATTGCAGAGACTGAAACCCGGCCTGTAATTATTCAATGAAAAACAGGAAGTGATATAATATTACAGCACCACTGATAAATTAATATAAGGTATGTAGGCTGTGGAGTGCAAAAAGTCACAATTTGATTTTCCTAGTAGACTGTACAATATTTTTGAAAGTGCGTACTCTGTCTGAGTCACCTTTTGAAGGATAAATAAGTATGGGCAAATTAATGTAGCGGATCTTTCCCCTCAAGCTAGGTGTACTGTACACTGTGTTTTAGAACAAAATTAGATCTTCCTAGCAGTGCTCCCACCCAGACCCTTACTAAAGCCAGTCGCAAAAATGTAGAAGACCCCCAATCAAATCTCAAAAAACGAGGCCTAGCAGAAAACTGGTGACAAAACTTACTTTGAAAGTAAAAGTAGGCCGAAGTACCCCCTTCCTAATTACCCCTTACCCACCGTGGATTGCATTCAAACCACTTGCAAGCAACCAAGCAAAATTAGCCATAGCCAGCATCGCTCCAAGACTCGAAATCCCCCCCACTCAAACACATGCAATAGAAATACTGCTAACCCTAACGAACCCTAAGTTAAGAATAGTGGCAAAGGCTTTCTTTAACTATGCCAAATCCCCCCTTTCCCACCATGGATTTTCTTCAAATGACTTGCAACCAAAATTACACATTCTCACGAGTGCTCTAAGACCCCAGAACTCAGTTGCAAAAATCTAGAACACCCCGAAACACATGCAATCCTGCTGCTAGGGCTAACCCTAACGAACCCTAAGTTACAAAAAGTGCCAAAAGGCTTTTCCGCGAGGATTTTGTCCCAACCACTTCTACCCGGTATTAGACCTTCCCAGGAATGCCCCAAGACCCGCCAACCCACCCGCCAAGAAGCATAACACCCCCAAACAGGCCAAAAGCAAAATCTCATACTTGCAATATTTCTCGGCCTTCGGTCCAAACGCGCTGCGTAGCTAGGCCATAAGTCGGGGTTGCCACGACGGATTTCCTGAAAAGCAAATGCAATCAAGATTAGAGTGTCCCAGCAGTGCTCCCAGACCACGAAACTCACCCACAAACACCAGGAAGCCCCCCAAACAGGCCCCCGAAAACGCTACATTGAGCAAAATGTCAGAAATAGCCAAAAAAAAATCGGCCTGGATTTTGTCCCAACCACTTCTACCCGGTATTAGACCTTCCCAGGAATGCCCCAAGACACGCCAACCCACCCGCCAAGAAGCATAACACCCCCAAACAGGCCAAAAGCAAAATCTCATACTTGCAATATTTCTCGGCCTTCGGTCCAAACGCGCTGCGTAGCTAGGCCATAAGTCGGGGTTGCCATGACGGATTTCCTGAAAAGCAAATGCAATCAAGATTAGAGTGTCCCAGCAGTGCTCCCAGACCACGAAACTCACCCACAATCAGACGGAACCCCCCCTAAGAGCACCTCAAAGGCAAGCAAGTCATCAAAAACACAAAAACTTTTCCGCCTGGGATTTGGTCCAAAACACTTTTATCCGGTATTAGAGCTTCCCAGCAATGGCCCCAGAGCCGTCAACCCAGGAGAAAACGAGTAGAAGACCCCCAAACAGCCAAAGAGCAAAGGTACAAAAATGGGGACTTAGTCAATTTTTCACAAATTTCCCAAATCACTCCGCGCGCGCTCTGCAGCTAGGCCCTAACTCCCCTCTGCCACCATGGATTTGCTTCAAACCTCTTGCAAAGTAAAGTATATGTAGCCAGCAGTGCGCCCAGACCCCGAAACCCACGCACAAACACCAGGAAGCCCCCCAAACAGGCCCCCGAAAACGCTACATTGAGCAAAATGTCAGAAATAGCCAAAAAAAAATCGGCCTGGATTTTGTCCCAACCACTTCTACCCGGTATTAGACCTTCCCAGGAATGCCCCAAGACCCGCCAACCCACCCGCCAAGAAGCATAACACCCCCAAACAGGCCAAAAGCAAAATCTCATACTTGCAATATTTCTCGGCCTTCGGTCCAAACGCGCTGCGTAGCTAGGCCATAAGTCGGGGTTGCCACGACGGATTTCCTGAAAAGCAAATGCAATCAAGATTAGAGTGTCCCAGCAGTGCTCCCAGACCACGAAACTCACCCACAAACACCAGGAAGCCCCCCAAACAGGCCCCCGAAAACGCTACATTGAGCAAAATGTCAGAAATAGCCAAAAAAAAATCGGCCTGGATTTTGTCCCAACCACTTCTACCCGGTATTAGACCTTCCCAGGAATACCCCAAGACACGCCAACCCACCCGCCAAGAAGCATAACACCCCCAAACAGGCCAAAAGCAAAATCTCATACTTGCAATATTTCTCGGCCTTCGGTCCAAACGCGCTGCGTAGCTAGGCCATAAGTCGGGGTTGCCACGACGGATTTCCTGAAAAGCAAATGCAATCAAGATTAGAGTGTCCCAGCAGTGCTCCCAGACCACGAAACTCACCCGCAATCAGACGGAACCCCCCCTAAGAGCACCTCAAAGGCAAGCAAGTCATCAAAAACACAAAAAATTTTCCGCCTGGGATTTGGTCCAAAACACTTTTATCCGGTATTAGAGCTTCCCAGCAATGGCCCCAGAGCCGTCAACCCAGGAGAAAACGAGTAGAAGACGCCCAAACAGCCAAATAGCAAAAGTACAAAAATGGGGACTTAGTCAATTTTTCACAAATTTCCCAAATCACTCCGCGCGCGCTCTGCAGCTAGGCCCTAACTCCCCTCTGCCACCATGGATTTGCTTCAAACCTCTTGCAAAGTAAAGTATATGTAGCCAGCAGTGCGCCCAGACCCCGAAACCCACCCACAAACACCAGGAAGCCCCCCAAACAGGCCCCCGAAAACGCTACATTGAGCAAAATGTCAGAAATAGCCCAAAAAAAATCGGCCTGGATTTTGTCCCAACCACTTCTACCCGGTATTAGACCTTCCCAGGAATGCCCCAAGACCCGCCAACCCACCCGCCAAGAAGCATAACACCCCCAAACAGGCCAAAAGCAAAATCTCATACTTGCAATATTTCTCGGCCTTCGGTCCAAACGCGCTGCGTAGCTAGGCCATAAGTCGGGGTTGCCACGACGGATTTCCTGAAAAGCAAATGCAATCAAGATTAGAGTGTCCCAGCAGTGCTCCCAGACCACGAAACTCACCCACAAACAGACGGAACCTTCCCTAAGAGCACCTAAAAGGCAAGCAAGTCATCAAAAACACAAAAAAATGTCTTCCTGGGATTTGGTCCAAACCACTTTTATCCGGTATTAGAGCTTCCCAACAATGGTCCCAGAGCCGTCAACTCACCTGCAAAGAGGTACAACAACACCCCCACAAGTGCTGAGTCTTTCTTCATTGGGCGTAAACCAGCCCTCTGGTTTGATGGAAATAGGAGTCTGGAGGAGGAGGATAGAGGAGCATGTTCTTCTGAACTTGTGAACCTGAGGAATGCAGACTGCGGCAACTTCAAATCAATTAGCAAACCAGTGAAGACAGTTCTGCTGATGGGCTTGATTTTGTGATTATCTGATTAAAGTTTGAAATATATTAACTGTGCACAACAAAGAAAGACAGACACACAGGAATAAAAGTGAATAGGGACGAAAAAGAAAGTTATTGATTCGTTGTCTCATTTTCAGGGCTCGGTATCACGGTCCAGGAATAAGAATAAGGCTTCGTCATCATACTCTGCGAATTCAGGCAGGGTGAGCTCAGTGTCACCTGACAGAGTAGAAATTCCCTCATCTATGTTGCTGGCCACTTCCTCTTCATCCGGCACGCTCTCTCGTACTCTGAAATCTGGTGGTATGAGGTGCTGATTCATCTTGATCATTGTTAACCTCTCCACATTTTTGGGCGAGAGGCGGCTCCGCTTGGGAGTTACAATGCCACCAGCCGCACTGAAAACCCGTTCAGAAGACACGCTTGCGAGTGGGCAAGACAAGTAGTTTAAAGCCAGGTTGGTGAGCTGTGGCCACAATTCTTTTTTCCCATGCCAATACGCCAATGGGTCAGAATTAACATAGACCTCTGTTGAGTCATTCAGATAGTCCTTCACCATCGACTCAAGGTCCTCATCCAAGGTTCCTCCACTTTGCTTAGCTCTTGCTGTGCCTCTGACCTTTTGAGAACCAAACCCACGCAGAGCTAGCCAATCCTCTTCAGCCTCCAATGTTTCTGTTGTGTTTCGTGCAGATGATCCGGTTGCCGGCTGAGAGGTCACTTGTGCCACAGCCACAGGTGCAGAAGTGGATTGTTTTGACTGGGGATGGCCTGCTGATGTACTGCCATTTCCTTCAATTTCCAGCCGTTCTGTTTCAAACCTCTTGGCTGACAAGGCTAGCCAACGTTTGTACTTTGGAACATGTTCATCATCAAAAGGAAAGAATGCTTGGCCTGCCAGCGCCTTTTTGTAGCGTGGATCCAGAATAGTAGCACAAATGTAATGCTGTTCTGAGTGGATCTTTTTAAGACGTTCATCACCTTGTAGGAGCTCTAATAATTGCTCAGCCAGAAGCAAAGAGTCTTGGTTTTTGTCATCTTTTTCAAACACAGAACACACCTCCTTCAGTTGGTCCTCCAGCATGTACAACAATGGGATAGCTTTTCCCAAATTAGAGTCCTCCTTGCTGACTGCACGCGTGAAGAACTCAAAAGGACGAAGCATGCGTGTCAGGCTTTGAACTATGTTCCATTGCGGCCCACCCATCCTCAGCTCCTCTGTACCCTCTGTAAGGAAATATTGATCGAGTTCTGTATACTGCTCATACAGACGCTCAAGCATGTAGAAGGTTAAGTTCCAACGTGTTACCACCTCCTGGATGAGTGCTTTCACTGGCATTTTACGTTGATATAGCAGGCTCCTCAGCTGCTTCCGGGCCTTAAAAGAATGGCTGAAATGCTTGCACATTTTTCGGCAGGTGTCCAATACACTGTACGCTGCACTGGCTTTATTAGCCAAGAATTTTTGGACAACCAGGTTTATACAGTGCGCCAAACACGGCACTCTGAAATAGTAACCGTCCCTCATGGCCTTAACTATATTGGCGCCATTGTCCGTGGAAACATAACCAACCCGGCGTTTTAGTGGGGACAGCCAGTTAAGGACCTTTGTGTTAAAGACATCCAAAATGTTTTCTGCTGTGTGACGTTTCTCCAAACCAAACATGGCTAGTGTTGCATGTTTCCGAGCAGCTTTAAAAACAATGTCCGTGTCAACACCTGTGTTTAGCTTTGCTTTAGCCCCTGAAAAAGAGACCCAGTGTGCAGTGATGCACATGTAATCAGCGCCTGCGCCACTGGTCCACATGTCTGTTGTCAGATGTATAGTGTGAACAGCACTCTTCTGCAAAGCTGCCCCAATCACCTTCAGAACATCTTCATGTAGTGCTGGAACCGCAACTCGGGCAAAATAGAACCGGCTAGGAACCTTCCATTTAGGGCAGAGCGCTGCCACTAATTCTAGAAAACCAACCCCTTCTACAAAAGAAAAAGGGAGAAGGTCCAGAGCTAGCATTTTAGCCAGCTTAGTGTTATACAGATGCGTCATTGGGTGGTTGCGTTCATATTGCGCTTCTGTAAACAACATCTTTTTAATGTTGCCCTGGACCAAGGATTTACGGGATGATGATGATATCTTCGACCCAGTTACGCTCGCTGATGAACTTTTCCACATTGATGTCTCACTCTCTCCCACACTCTTAGTGTGGCTCACATGGGGTGTGCTGCTGACAGGGGTACTGGGTGTAAGTGAAGTGTTTGAATCGTCTTCTTCCTCCTCGTCATCATCAGATGAAAAATCAACGTTTTGATTACGTGCACTTCTGGCTTGCATAAACGCCTCTAGGTGCGGAAGCCATTGGACAGGGTGCGCTCTCTTAAGATGACCTCTCTGGCCTCCGGTACCATAGTTAGAACCAAGCTTACCACGACCAACTCGAACCTTACAAAGGCTACAAATGGCTACGTTTTCCATTTTTGGGCAAACACTAAAGAAGTCCCAAACTGGAGACTTGAAATGTCTTTGGGGGCCGGAGGAGGCGGCGATACTGGTGGTGGTGGTCCTGCTGCTAATGCCAGATGAAGTGGAGGATGTGGATTGCCGAACTTCAGTACGTTTTGCACTTTCACCACCACGAATTGAGGTCGAGATGGGTACCTTCTTGCGAGGAAGAAATATGGAAGCGGTAGGTTTTGGTGTACTACTTAACTCCAAATCTAATGATTTCATTTCCATTGCCTCCTCGTCGACATCATCATCACGCTCAGCAGCTTCTCGGGATAGGGTCAAAATGTCTCTTTGCTGCATGCCCGGTGGGGCTGCAGTGACCTTTGTGATGACTGGCTCGTCGCCATCGTGAGAGGCTTCATCACCAGCAGTATCTGTCACTTCTTGTTGAGCCTCATCACACTCCATAGGTATGAGTTTTTCGACGACCTTCCTTTTACGCTTAGGTACCTTTGTCAGATCATGGTGTGCCTCATCCTCAGACCGCAGTGGTGGTTCCCAAGCTGGATCCGTATCATCAGAAGGAGGTGGGCTTGAAGAAGATGTAGACACCCCCCTTGATCTTTTCCTTGCTAGGGATGTGGAAGACAATGAATGATCATCAGGAGGAGTGGCTTCCAATGATACCTCGGCTTCATTGTCGATTTCCTGATGTGCCCCTACTTCGGGAGGAACAACTATTGTGGGCACTTGTGAACCTCCATGCACCTTTGCTTGCGCATCTCCTTTTGCTGCCTCTCCTTCCACATGTACTTGGGCGTGTACTTGCACATGGTGTTGTTGTTGCGGCTGTGGTTGTTCAACACTTGTCAGATGAGTTACAACAACCTGTGTTGATTCAGGGACATTGCTGCTACTTTCTTGCGATGAGCCAACATCACTGGTCGATGGTGATTGGAGAAGTACACTGACTGCCTCTGAAGCACTCAAGGGCTTTGACTTAAGTTGGCGTGGTGGTGGAGGCACTGAACCCAATGGAGCAGGGGTGCTGCTCCCAGCTTGGTCCCCAGCAGATCCTGCTGCTGCAGGCGTACTTTTTTTTTTGCTCCCAAAAAACGTGGCGGGTGGCACACCAGCCTCCTTGGTAACTTGCTTCTTCTGCTCCTTACTAGCAACTTTCTTGCTAGAGGAGCTACGGAGAAATTTTTTGGGGGCCATCTTCTTCAGAGCAGGTCAGACAGCAGGCCGCAGTTGCACGAATTGTAGAGTTGTCTGAGGCCAGACGTGACGTCGCGTGACGTTATGCTGCACACACACACCGCTGCAGGACTTCTTCCTGGCACTGGTGGTTCTCTTGAGTCTTGTGCACCTAAAAACAATGGAAGACAGAGGAACATCAGTTCAGTTATACACCACAAAAAAAATCGAAAAACACTGCAAAATCAGCACAATCCCATTCCATCCATGCCCTCCATGATGTTTAAATTCAAGACAACCCACAGAAAGACTAGGCCCATGCAAGACTCACTACCCCTGGGCATTAATAAAGGTTGAAAAGTAGGCAAAATGGTTGCAGCCTTGCAGGCCTAACAACAAAGCCTGCATTCAAAATGGCCACTTGCCTGCCAGCACATGGCCAGTGCCTGTAGCTGCACTCAAAATGGCCACCAGCCACATGGCCTGTCCCTCCCCATGAACACCACCAAAAATCGAAAAACACTGCAAAATCAGCACAATCCCAATCCATCCATGCCCTCCATGATGTTTAAATTCAAGACAACCCGCAGAAAGACTAGGCCTATGCAAGACTCACTACCCCTGGGGCATAAATAAAGGTTGAAAAGTAGGCAAAATGGTTGCAGCCTTGCAGGCCTAACAACAAAGCCTGCATTCAAAATGGCCACTTGCCTGCCAGCACATGGCCAGTGCCTGTAGCTGCACTCAAAATGGCCACCAGCCACATGGCCTGTCCCTCCCCATGAACACCCCCAAAAATCGAAAAACACTGCAAAATCAGCACAATCCCATTCCATCCATGCCCTCCATGATGTTTAAGTTCAAGACAGCCCACAGAAAGACTAGGCCCATGCTAGACTCAAATACCCCTGGTGAAAAGGCCACAAGTACAGGCCCAAAAAACGAAAATCACTGAAAAATCAGCACAATCCCATTCCATCCATGGCCTCCATGATGTTTAAATTCAAGACAACCCACAGAAAGACTAGGCCCATGTAAGACTCACTACCCCTGGGCATAAATAAAGGTTGAAAAGTAGGCAAAATGGTTGCAGGCCTAACAACAAAGCCTGCATTCAAAATGGCCACTTGCCTGCCAGCACATGGCCAGTGCCTGTAGCTGCACTCAAAATGGCCACCAGCCACATGGCCTGTCCCTCCCCATGAACACCCCCAAAAATCGAAAAACACTGCAAAATCAGCACAATCCCAATCCATCCATGCCCTCCATGATGTTTAAATTCAAGACAACCCACAGAAAGACTAGGCCCATGCAAGACTCACTACCCCTGGGCATAAATAAAGGTTGAAAAGTAGGCAAAATGGTTGCAGGCCTAACAACAAAGCCTGCATTCAAAATGGCCACTTGCCTGCCAGCCCATGGCCAGTGCCTGTAGCTGCACTCAAAATGGCCACCAACCACATGGCCTGTCCCTCCCCATGAACACCCCCAAAAATCGAAAAACACTGCAAAATCAGCACAATCCCATTCCATCCATGGCCTCCATGATGTTTAAGTTCAAGACAGCCCACAGAAAGACTAGGCCCATGCTAGACTCAAATACCCCTGGTGAAAAGGCCACAAGTACAGGCCCAAAAAACGAAAATCACTGAAAAATCAGCACAATCCCATTCCATCCATGGCCTCCATGATGTTTAAATTCAAGACAACCCACAGAAAGACTAGGCCCATGCAAGACTCACTACCCCTGGGCATAAATAAAGGTTGAAAAGTAGGCAAAATGGTTGCAGGCCTAACAACAAAGCCTGCATTCAAAATGGCCACTTGCCTGCCAGCACATGGCCAGTGCCTGTAGCTGCACTCAAAATGGCCACCAGCCACATGGCCTGTCCCTCCCCATGAACACCCCCAAAAATCGAAAAACACTGCAAAATCAGCACAATCCCATTCCATCCATGGCCTCCATGATGTTTAAGTTCAAGACAGCCCACAGAAAGACTAGGCCCATGCTAGACTCAAATACCCCTGGTGAAAAGGCCACAAGTACAGGCCCAAAAAACGAAAATCACTGAAAAATCAGCACAATCCCATTCCATCCATGGCCTCCATGATGTTTAAATTCAAGACAACCCACAGAAAGACTAGGCCCATGCAAGACTCACTACCCCTGGGCATAAATAAAGGTTGAAAAGTAGGCAAAATGGTTGCAGGCCTAACAACAAAGCCTGCATTCAAAATGGCCACTTGCCTGCCAGCACATGGCCAGTGCCTGTAGCTGCACTCAAAATGGCCACCAGCCACATGGCCTGTCCCTCCCCATGAACACCACCAAAAATCGAAAAACACTGCAAAATCAGCACAATCCCAATCCATCCATGCCCTCCATGATGTTTAAATTCAAGACAACCCGCAGAAAGACTAGGCCTATGCAAGACTCACTACCCCTGGGGCATAAATAAAGGTTGAAAAGTAGGCAAAATGGTTGCAGCCTTGCAGGCCTAACAACAAAGCCTGCATTCAAAATGGCCACTTGCCTGCCAGCACATGGCCAGTGCCTGTAGCTGCACTCAAAATGGCCACCAGCCACATGGCCTGTCCCTCCCCATGAACACCCCCAAAAATCGAAAAACACTGCAAAATCAGCACAATCCCATTCCATCCATGCCCTCCATGATGTTTAAGTTCAAGACAGCCCACAGAAAGACTAGGCCCATGCTAGACTCAAATACCCCTGGTGAAAAGGCCACAAGTACAGGCCCAAAAAACGAAAATCACTGAAAAATCAGCACAATCCCATTCCATCCATGGCCTCCATGATGTTTAAATTCAAGACAACCCACAGAAAGACTAGGCCCATGTAAGACTCACTACCCCTGGGCATAAATAAAGGTTGAAAAGTAGGCAAAATGGTTGCAGGCCTAACAACAAAGCCTGCATTCAAAATGGCCACTTGCCTGCCAGCACATGGCCAGTGCCTGTAGCTGCACTCAAAATGGCCACCAGCCACATGGCCTGTCCCTCCCCATGAACACCCCCAAAAATCGAAAAACACTGCAAAATCAGCACAATCCCAATCCATCCATGCCCTCCATGATGTTTAAATTCAAGACAACCCACAGAAAGACTAGGCCCATGCAAGACTCACTACCCCTGGGCATAAATAAAGGTTGAAAAGTAGGCAAAATGGTTGCAGGCCTAACAACAAAGCCTGCATTCAAAATGGCCACTTGCCTGCCAGCCCATGGCCAGTGCCTGTAGCTGCACTCAAAATGGCCACCAACCACATGGCCTGTCCCTCCCCATGAACACCCCCAAAAATCGAAAAACACTGCAAAATCAGCACAATCCCATTCCATCCATGGCCTCCATGATGTTTAAGTTCAAGACAGCCCACAGAAAGACTAGGCCCATGCTAGACTCAAATACCCCTGGTGAAAAGGCCACAAGTACAGGCCCAAAAAACGAAAATCACTGAAAAATCAGCACAATCCCATTCCATCCATGGCCTCCATGATGTTTAAATTCAAGACAACCCACAGAAAGACTAGGCCCATGCAAGACTCACTACCCCTGGGCATAAATAAAGGTTGAAAAGTAGGCAAAATGGTTGCAGGCCTAACAACAAAGCCTGCATTCAAAATGGCCACTTGCCTGCCAGCACATGGCCAGTGCCTGTAGCTGCACTCAAAATGGCCACCAGCCACATGGCCTGTCCCTCCCCATGAACACCCCCAAAAATCGAAAAACACTGCAAAATCAGCACAATCCCATTCCATCCATGGCCTCCATGATGTTTAAGTTCAAGACAGCCCACAGAAAGACTAGGCCCATGCTAGACTCAAATACCCCTGGTGAAAAGGCCACAAGTACAGGCCCAAAAAACGAAAATCACTGAAAAATCAGCACAATCCCATTCCATCCATGGCCTCCATGATGTTTAAATTCAAGACAACCCACAGAAAGACTAGGCCCATGCAAGACTCACTACCCCTGGGCATAAATAAAGGTTGAAAAGTAGGCAAAATGGTTGCAGGCCTAACAACAAAGCCTGCATTCAAAATGGCCACTTGCCTGCCAGCACATGGCCAGTGCCTGTAGCTGCACTCAAAATGGCCACCAGCCACATGGCCTGTCCCTCCCCATGAACACCACCAAAAATCGAAAAACACTGCAAAATCAGCACAATCCCAATCCATCCATGCCCTCCATGATGTTTAAATTCAAGACAACCCGCAGAAAGACTAGGCCTATGCAAGACTCACTACCCCTGGGGCATAAATAAAGGTTGAAAAGTAGGCAAAATGGTTGCAGCCTTGCAGGCCTAACAACAAAGCCTGCATTCAAAATGGCCACTTGCCTGCCAGCACATGGCCAGTGCCTGTAGCTGCACTCAAAATGGCCACCAGCCACATGGCCTGTCCCTCCCCATGAACACCCCCAAAAATCGAAAAACACTGCAAAATCAGCACAATCCCAATCCATCCATGCCCTCCATGATGTTTAAATTCAAGACAACCCACAGAAAGACTAGGCCCATGCAAGACTCACTACCCCTGGGCATAAATAAAGGTTGAAAAGTAGGCAAAATGGTTGCAGGCCTAACAACAAAGCCTGCATTCAAAATGGCCACTTGCCTGCCAGCCCATGGCCAGTGCCTGTAGCTGCACTCAAAATGGCCACCAACCACATGGCCTGTCCCTCCCCATGAACACCCCCAAAAATCGAAAAACACTGCAAAATCAGCACAATCCCATTCCATCCATGGCCTCCATGATGTTTAAGTTCAAGACAGCCCACAGAAAGACTAGGCCCATGCTAGACTCAAATATCCCTGGTGAAAAGGCCACAAGTACAGGCCCAAAAAACGAAAATCACTGAAAAATCAGCACAATCCCATTCCATCCATGGCCTCCATGATGTTTAAATTCAAGACAACCCACAGAAAGACTAGGCCCATGCAAGACTCACTACCCCTGGGCATAAATAAAGGTTGAAAAGTAGGCAAAATGGTTGCAGGCCTAACAACAAAGCCTGCATTCAAAATGGCCACTTGCCTGCCAGCACATGGCCAGTGCCTGTAGCTGCACTCAAAATGGCCACCAGCCACATGGCCTGTCCCTCCCCATGAACACCCCCAAAAATCGAAAAACACTGCAAAATCAGCACAATCCCATTCCATCCATGGCCTCCATGATGTTTAAGTTCAAGACAGCCCACAGAAAGACTAGGCCCATGCTAGACTCAAATACCCCTGGTGAAAAGGCCACAAGTACAGGCCCAAAAAACGAAAATCACTGAAAAATCAGCACAATCCCATTCCATCCATGGCCTCCATGATGTTTAAATTCAAGACAACCCACAGAAAGACTAGGCCCATGCAAGACTCACTACCCCTGGGCATAAATAAAGGTTGAAAAGTAGGCAAAATGGTTGCAGGCCTAACAACAAAGCCTGCATTCAAAATGGCCACTTGCCTGCCAGCACATGGCCAGTGCCTGTAGCTGCACTCAAAATGGCCACCAGCCACATGGCCTGTCCCTCCCCATGAACACCACCAAAAATCGAAAAACACTGCAAAATCAGCACAATCCCAATCCATCCATGCCCTCCATGATGTTTAAATTCAAGACAACCCGCAGAAAGACTAGGCCTATGCAAGACTCACTACCCCTGGGGCATAAATAAAGGTTGAAAAGTAGGCAAAATGGTTGCAGCCTTGCAGGCCTAACAACAAAGCCTGCATTCAAAATGGCCACTTGCCTGCCAGCACATGGCCAGTGCCTGTAGCTGCACTCAAAATGGCCACCAGCCACATGGCCTGTCCCTCCCCATGAACACCCCCAAAAATCGAAAAACACTGCAAAATCAGCACAATCCCAATCCATCCATGCCCTCCATGATGTTTAAATTCAAGACAACCCACAGAAAGACTAGGCCCATGCAAGACTCACTACCCCTGGGCATAAATAAAGGTTGAAAAGTAGGCAAAATGGTTGCAGGCCTAACAACAAAGCCTGCATTCAAAATGGCCACTTGCCTGCCAGCACATGGCCAGTGCCTGTAGCTGCACTCAAAATGGCCACCAGCCACATGGCCTGTCCCTCCCCATGAACACCCCCAAAAATCGAAAAACACTGCAAAATCAGCACAATCCCAATCCATCCATGCCCTCCATGATGTTTAAATTCAAGACAACCCACAGAAAGACTAGGCCCATGCAAGACTCACTACCCCTGGGCATAAATAAAGGTTGAAAAGTAGGCAAAATGGTTGCAGGCCTAACAACAAAGCCTGCATTCAAAATGGCCACTTGCCTGCCAGCCCATGGCCAGTGCCTGTAGCTGCACTCAAAATGGCCACCAACCACATGGCCTGTCCCTCCCCATGAACACCCCCAAAAATCGAAAAACACTGCAAAATCAGCACAATCCCATTCCATCCATGGCCTCCATGATGTTTAAGTTCAAGACAGCCCACAGAAAGACTAGGCCCATGCTAGACTCAAATACCCCTGGTGAAAAGGCCACAAGTACAGGCCCAAAAAACGAAAATCACTGAAAAATCAGCACAATCCCATTCCATCCATGGCCTCCATGATGTTTAAATTCAAGACAACCCACAGAAAGACTAGGCCCATGCAAGACTCACTACCCCTGGGCATAAATAAAGGTTGAAAAGTAGGCAAAATGGTTGCAGGCCTAACAACAAAGCCTGCATTCAAAATGGCCACTTGCCTGCCAGCACATGGCCAGTGCCTGTAGCTGCACTCAAAATGGCCACCAGCCACATGGCCTGTCCCTCCCCATGAACACCCCCAAAAATCGAAAAACACTGCAAAATCAGCACAATCCCATTCCATCCATGGCCTCCATGATGTTTAAGTTCAAGACAGCCCACAGAAAGACTAGGCCCATGCTAGACTCAAATACCCCTGGTGAAAAGGCCACAAGTACAGGCCCAAAAAACGAAAATCACTGAAAAATCAGCACAATCCCATTCCATCCATGGCCTCCATGATGTTTAAATTCAAGACAACCCACAGAAAGACTAGGCCCATGCAAGACTCACTACCCCTGGGCATAAATAAAGGTTGAAAAGTAGGCAAAATGGTTGCAGGCCTAACAACAAAGCCTGCATTCAAAATGGCCACTTGCCTGCCAGCACATGGCCAGTGCCTGTAGCTGCACTCAAAATGGCCACCAGCCACATGGCCTGTCCCTCCCCATGAACACCACCAAAAATCGAAAAACACTGCAAAATCAGCACAATCCCAATCCATCCATGCCCTCCATGATGTTTAAATTCAAGACAACCCGCAGAAAGACTAGGCCTATGCAAGACTCACTACCCCTGGGGCATAAATAAAGGTTGAAAAGTAGGCAAAATGGTTGCAGCCTTGCAGGCCTAACAACAAAGCCTGCATTCAAAATGGCCACTTGCCTGCCAGCACATGGCCAGTGCCTGTAGCTGCACTCAAAATGGCCACCAGCCACATGGCCTGTCCCTCCCCATGAACACCCCCAAAAATCGAAAAACACTGCAAAATCAGCACAATCCCATTCCATCCATGCCCTCCATGATGTTTAAGTTCAAGACAGCCCACAGAAAGACTAGGCCCATGCTAGACTCAAATACCCCTGGTGAAAAGGCCACAAGTACAGGCCCAAAAAACGAAAATCACTGAAAAATCAGCACAATCCCATTCCATCCATGGCCTCCATGATGTTTAAATTCAAGACAACCCACAGAAAGACTAGGCCCATGTAAGACTCACTACCCCTGGGCATAAATAAAGGTTGAAAAGTAGGCAAAATGGTTGCAGGCCTAACAACAAAGCCTGCATTCAAAATGGCCACTTGCCTGCCAGCACATGGCCAGTGCCTGTAGCTGCACTCAAAATGGCCACCAGCCACATGGCCTGTCCCTCCCCATGAACACCCCCAAAAATCGAAAAACACTGCAAAATCAGCACAATCCCAATCCATCCATGCCCTCCATGATGTTTAAATTCAAGACAACCCACAGAAAGACTAGGCCCATGCAAGACTCACTACCCCTGGGCATAAATAAAGGTTGAAAAGTAGGCAAAATGGTTGCAGGCCTAACAACAAAGCCTGCATTCAAAATGGCCACTTGCCTGCCAGCCCATGGCCAGTGCCTGTAGCTGCACTCAAAATGGCCACCAACCACATGGCCTGTCCCTCCCCATGAACACCCCCAAAAATCGAAAAACACTGCAAAATCAGCACAATCCCATTCCATCCATGGCCTCCATGATGTTTAAGTTCAAGACAGCCCACAGAAAGACTAGGCCCATGCTAGACTCAAATACCCCTGGTGAAAAGGCCACAAGTACAGGCCCAAAAAACGAAAATCACTGAAAAATCAGCACAATCCCATTCCATCCATGGCCTCCATGATGTTTAAATTCAAGACAACCCACAGAAAGACTAGGCCCATGCAAGACTCACTACCCCTGGGCATAAATAAAGGTTGAAAAGTAGGCAAAATGGTTGCAGGCCTAACAACAAAGCCTGCATTCAAAATGGCCACTTGCCTGCCAGCACATGGCCAGTGCCTGTAGCTGCACTCAAAATGGCCACCAGCCACATGGCCTGTCCCTCCCCATGAACACCCCCAAAAATCGAAAAACACTGCAAAATCAGCACAATCCCATTCCATCCATGGCCTCCATGATGTTTAAGTTCAAGACAGCCCACAGAAAGACTAGGCCCATGCTAGACTCAAATACCCCTGGTGAAAAGGCCACAAGTACAGGCCCAAAAAACGAAAATCACTGAAAAATCAGCACAATCCCATTCCATCCATGGCCTCCATGATGTTTAAATTCAAGACAACCCACAGAAAGACTAGGCCCATGCAAGACTCACTACCCCTGGGCATAAATAAAGGTTGAAAAGTAGGCAAAATGGTTGCAGGCCTAACAACAAAGCCTGCATTCAAAATGGCCACTTGCCTGCCAGCACATGGCCAGTGCCTGTAGCTGCACTCAAAATGGCCACCAGCCACATGGCCTGTCCCTCCCCATGAACACCCCCAAAAATCGAAAAACACTGCAAAATCAGCACAATCCCATTCCATCCATGGCCTCCATGATGTTTAAGTTCAAGACAGCCCACAGAAAGACTAGGCCCATGCTAGACTCAATACCCCTGGTGAAAAGGCCACAAGTACAGGCCCAAAAAACGAAAATCACTGAAAAATCAGCACAATCCCATTCCATCCATGGCCTCCATGATGTTTAAATTCAAGACAACCCACAGAAAGACTAGGCCCATGCAAGACTCACTACCCCTGGGCATAAATAAAGGTTGAAAAGTAGGCAAAATGGTTGCAGGCCTAACAACAAAGCCTGCATTCAAAATGGCCACTTGCCTGCCAGCACATGGCCAGTGCCTGTAGCTGCACTCAAAATGGCCACCAGCCACATGGCCTGTCCCTCCCCATGAACACCCCCAAAAATCGAAAAACACTGCAAAATCAGCACAATCCCATTCCATCCATGCCATCCATGATGTTTAAGTTCAAACTAGCCCACAGAAAGACTAGGCCCATGCTAGACTCAAATACCCCTGGTGAAAAGGCCACAAGTACAGCCCCAAAAAACGAAAATGACTGAAAAATCAGCACAATCCCAATCCATCCATGCCCTCCATGATGTTTAAATTCAAGACAACCTACAGAAAGACTAGGCCCATGCTAGACTCAAATACCCCTGGTGAAAAGGCCACAAGTACAGCCCCAAAAAACGAAAATCACTGAAAAATCAGCACAATCCCAATCCATCCATGGCCTCCATGATGTTTAAGTTCAAGACAACCCACAGAAAGACTCAGTCCACCCACCACTGAGTACCCCTGGGCAAAAGGCCCCAAAACAGCCCAAAAATCGAAAATTCCAAAATTTTAGTTGCAGCAACTGTAATGCCCCAAACAAACTTACTTGTAAAATTTCTAATCCAACAGTGATCCAAAGAAAGTCAAAAAGGCCTCAAATCCAAATATCCAGCAGCATCCACAAAAAGTAATCCTTCCAGCTCCAGATCCAAATGAAAAGTGACCAGGAGATGGACAAAGCACTGGGAGGAGCCTGCTGAACAGGAACAGGAAGTTGAAGACTGTGGGGCACTTCCTTCCTCCCACCCCCCTCCCCCCCTCCCCAAAATGGACTCCTCGCTAAAAAAGTGCAGGCAAATGTCAACCTAAGGAGTTATTCAGATAAAAATCATCATTTCTAGAAGGTTTATGCTGCTTGCTGGTGGATTTCTTGTGCAGAATTGCAAATTTTATATTTTCGCTCGCCGCATCTCAAATCTCGCAATTGCGAAGTACCGCGAGACGTGATCTCGCCGTACTCGCGTTGACAAACTCTCGCTGGCAATCCGCGATGACGTTGCGCGCTCGCCAATTCCCGCGGGATCACACAGCAAGATCCAAAATGGCGCAGCACTCGCAAACTATCGAGAAAAACAACCCGGCAAACGATGATAAACGCCGCGCGCCGCAAAAATTGTATCACCAACGCCGCGCGCCGCAAAAAAAATCCGCTGCGTGCGAATTTGCGGATTTTGCGGGAAATTCGCAAATCTCGCGGATTGCGAATTTCCCAAAAATCCGCAAAATCCGCGAGCGAAACGGATTTTCCGCCCATGCTTAGTTATAATCTCCTTGTTGCACTTGCTGTTCTATAAAATTAGCTTTTTAGGTTAGCACATGGTCATGAATGATCGGATCGATGCGATCATCTTCTGAGCAGTTGCAGTGCCTGCCCTCTGTTACTGAGAACTGCAGTCACGCAGTCTGTCTCCGGTTAGTGCCCTTCCATTTTCCCCTCCTGTCCATTGCAAGCTGGTACTTCGAGAAGAGGAGCTTTCTTTCTTTCCTGCGGTTTGCAGTCTGCAGTTTGAGCGGAGCAGAGGTGTGGAGCTGTAGTCAGGACCAGGAACCAGACCAGACCGGACCCGGACAAGAGCTGGTGGCCAGAGGAGCAGGGGCCGAGCGGAGATAAGTCGGGTCAAGCGGGTCGAAGTGGTGGTTGGATTGGCAGATGTTAATGCTCCTGTCCCCCCTCCCCTCTCCCGGGGCTCCCGTGGTTCTCTTTAAGTCGGGTTGAGCGAGCTGGAGTGGTGGCTGTTAACTGTCCTGTCCCCGCGGCTCCGGCGGCTCTCTCTGCACTCCCTGCACTGAGAGCCGAGCTGAGCTGAGCGGTGCTGAGCGAGCTAAACTACGCGTGTTGAGTCAGTGACTTGTGCCCCTCCCTCCCTGCCTCACTTTCCTTGTTCCCCCAGCTGCAAGACACAGAAACCCATGCTGAAATCACAGCAGATGCAACTTCGACTACCCAGATCGAAGGGCACCCGCCCACCCTCACTGTCTTCACTGCCTGGAGGACCAGACAAGCGGCAGGTAAACAGGCAAGGAGGCAAAGCATTAAGCATAAACTGCAGGCAAACAGGCGCATGCGCCATGAGACTCTCCTGCAGGGTGTCCAAGAAGAATTGCGTGTGTGAGTGCGAGCGAGAGCGCAGCATCCGCTAGCAGCGACTGCGGAATGTTGTGCCCGGGAGTGCCTACAGAAGCGTGCCAACTAGGTTGGGCGTGGCTTTTGGCACCCCGAGTAAGCTCTGCTCTCGCACCCACTGCACCCCTCGCTCTCCCTGCCTCTGGACCCTGCAACTCAGGTCTGCAAGCCGGAAATGCATTTAGGAAAATCCAGAGGAGCACCCCTACCTAAAGAAAAGCACAAGGTTAAGGAGGAACTTATGGCACTTACCACAGCCCTGCCCAGCAAGCCTCTCCATAGGACCAGGCTCACCAAACAGAGATGATCCGGAATTGCTGTGTGAGTCAGCAGCCTTAACAGCTCCAAAAGATGCAGACCAACCCCAGGCAAGCGTTGAGCGAACAGCAACTCCGAAAAAACCTACAGCATCGACTCCGGACACTAAGTGGAAAGGTAGCGCCACAGCTTCACTCACGACCTCTACCAGGCCCCACTCAGGTCTAAACAGCAACAAACAGGCTCTGATCACCGACTTTTTTTAATCGCCATTAAATCTAATTCCGAAACCCTATATCTCAATGACTCCAAGATTCCGAAAGCAAAAATCTCAACTCATCCTATCATAGATTCTGTAAGTAAGGCCCCCACAAGTCCCTCATGTGACAGAACAACCACAAGATGCGAGACGGATAGGAGTGGATCCCAGGCCAAGGGCCGGGTAGCTACGATCAAAGCAGCTAGTGTAGTGCCAAGTCTTCAATCTTTATCATCAAAAACCCTCCGCCCCCCGGATCTGCATCAAAGGCCAAAGCCCCTAGTCATTGAGGCACAAATTCATCATCATTTCCAGCCTTTCTCAGCCCCCCTTTGCTCGCAGTCACCAGGCCCACATAACCCTAAAAGACCCAATGATGGCGTCCCTACTCTCCAATTGATCACAAACATCATGAGTCAGTTTGGCAATTTGATCACGCTATCAGGAACTCAACGACCCGTGGCACAAAAGTCCGCCAACCCTAATACAAACAGCAGAGACAAGCCCGAACGATCTTCGTATCTGCTGGAAGCAAAACAATACAAAGGCCAGAACTTCAGCCAGGCCGAATCACTGGAGGAGTCGTTCTTCCAGTTCGAAACACATAGAACCTTCCTTTCGACGCCATCCCTTCAACTCAAGGATCCATGAAAAAAGGACCATCCCAGTAGGACCCCGGGATGTCAGAGCAATCATCTTCCTGCACTCCGAAGCAACAGGGAACACCACACTCACGCTTCCTTTGGTGAATCCAGTTGTTCCCCAACACCTATTGTGTGGCCACTTCTGCTCAATACCTTGGACACAATCGGCAAAACCGTGACCCTCCATGCTGACAAGCTAGATACCCAAGTAGACCTTTTAAACATTCTAGCAATTCATGTCCAGGGGGTCGTACAGACACTACACATCTTTAACGAGATGATCACAAAGGTGCAACAAGACCAGGACACCACACACCGATCGGACAAACTCCTGGTGGCACGGGCACCTCCCCAACACCAATGCAAGCAAATAATCCTGCACCCACGGCCGGAAATGCACGTGACAACTCAAACATTTTGGCCTCCAAGTCCTTTAACAACATCGATCAGTCACCAATAAAGCAGACAAGAAATCAAGCCACTAACCAAGCAGGAGAAAAAACACCTCAGAAAAGCGAAAAACAATAAACAATTAAGATAGTTAATTAACGCAATCTCCGTCAAACTTGAACAGGGAAGGAAACAAAGCGATAGTGACGGGGTCTCAAATGCTCCGGTTGGAAAAAGCTACAAGCAACCTTCAACTGCCCCATCCGACTCACCCACTACTCTTAGCAGCCCAAACCACATCAAAAGGGAACAACAGTCATCAGTTTATTTAATCCTCCAACCAGGAAAGAGAAACAACATTATTTCTTATAACTCGGTCGCACAAACAGCAAAACTCGTACCCCGATCAAATATAGATACAAAAGAAATAAGCATGATGCATCCTAGAGAGGTCAACACGATCAAGGATAACGCCTGAAAAGACTGTTGGAACCTTGTGATAACCGACAACCCGAGTCCGGGAAGCAATAACATTACCAACATAAGGGTCAACGAACTTCACGCTCAAAACACCAACGGCTCTCCATTCCCTCCTTTGACACACTTACAGCCCAAAGGGGCAGCCAAAACAATGGAAAGGGGAGCCGATCACGTGTCGCAGCATGACCCCTTTTTATAAAATAAAAAACTGGACTTTATTCCCCACTATGTCAAGGGGCAACCACGACATCCTCAACAGAAGCGTTCTGTTAAAACTATTCAAAGCTCTCTCTCCCATGAGCCATATTAATACTAGTTTTTTGTAGGTATCAAGGACCCCCTGATAGAGATAGGACTCCTGGGTCAGGGAAAACAATTTTTATGTAAGGGTATATATATTAATACTAGTGACATTGACAGTATAGAGTTCAAACAGAACCCGCATTCCATGGAATTCCAAGAATCAACTACAGCCACGTTCGCAGACTCCCTCTTTATTGAGCAAATCTGGCAGCAGAGGGGCCCTCTTGAAATGTGGGACATCAAGTTAAAAAAAGATCGACCCTCCGTGCTATCGAAGCCCACTACACCCGCCTATACATTCAGCGGGCCTGTTAAAAGGTGTCAAAGGCCCGTATAACTGCAGCCCTCTACCAGGTATAGACTCTAAGGCCAGGACAATCACTTTTGCTCACTATGAAGCCAGCCTGTCAATAGGATCTCATCACTTAAACATGGCCGGAACATCTCAAGCCTGGGAATGAAAAAACCCATGTGCAGCCTCTAATCCACCTAAGGGCTATAAAATCTGCTCCTGCAACGTGTTTGGCCTCGGCACGAAACTAGAAGACCTAGACTTTATGGAATTTATTACACAGTATAACCTACTCCTCTTCCAGGAAACATGGCTAACAAATTCTACACCTCTTGTCAACTACAGGAAATTCCTGAAACCAGCTAAGATGGGGACCAACCAAGGGAGAGCAAAAGGGGGTCTCCCTACTTTTATTTTGACTAATATTCCCGGACTTGCCTCTGCCATAGACCTCGACTCCTCCTGGTTGCAATGCGTCAAACTTGACACCCCGCCTTTAACCAGCTTGCTGATCTTGAACATTTACATCCACCCTTCGCTCAAACAAAAACGGGCAAGTATTGAACATTTACTAGCCTCACTTGCCACACTAAAACTCGCCAACCCTGACGCCAACATCATTCTGTCAGGGGACTTCGATATGACCTTATTGCAAGAGACAAAGGCACCAGGGGACACACCCAGGTCACAATTTGGCATGATACCATCAGCAAGAGTTGCGCTGCTCGACTCCATGACCTTTCAATGCACGTGATCAATGGTCAAAGCCCGTCAGACTGCCTAGCAGCATACAAAAGGGTCACTCAAAAGTCAGCCTCAATCATAGACTACACTCTTAGCGATCACAACCTCGCTCCCCATATCACGAACTTTCAAATCATGGATAGAGCAGAGAGCGACCACCAACCGCAATCCTTCATGCTCTTAAGAAAAATTGCAAACCCAGTCCTGGTTAAAGTAATGCCACAACAACTGCATTGCTACAACCTCAAATGTCTCCCGTGGAAAAAGGACAACATAAGCAACTTTATGGGTACATGCATTAGCATTTTGGAAAAATCCAAAACAGAACCATCAAGCATCCAGGCCTGGGAGTTCTTCAGCAGAGAACTAAATCAAAAATGCTCAAATCACGCTACTGGCAGTAAAGCAGGAAAACCTTTAGGGGCAGCATGGATAACTAAAAGCCTCAAACTCAAAAACAGCACTTGAATAAATATTTAAGACAATTAGGAACTCAGGGCACACCCTCCTCCCAAGACCTTCTGCTTTTAATTTCTAAAGCCTGAAAAGACCTCAAAAGAGATATAAAGGCGGCCAAGAAAGCGTTCCATGAACACCCTTAGGCAAAACTCCATTACTCTTGTAAACAAAGAGACTCCAAGAGCTTTTGGGAAATTATCAACCATATAACCAATGGTAGGAACCGACACCACAACTCGGACGTAATGGAGGAAACATGGAGAGCTCATATGGAATCACTATACACGCAAATACAGCCCTAGGCATCGCTGACTGCGGCCTATAAAAAAAGAAAGAGAGTTGCTGCCAGAAACCTAGTAAAACACAACTCCTCCTCTGATTTACTAGACTTTCCCCGGCAGATCCTTAAGGAGCAAGTCTTAAAAATAATTTACAAACTTACAATCCGAAGGTGCCCCAGGGCCCAACCGCCTCCCAAACCACTTGTTTCGGCATAATCCACTACTGTGGGCGAACCATCTGACCCCTCCTTTTTCCGAAGTTTTTGCCTTCAATATAATCCTGACTCCTGGAGGGGAAGTATCCTCACCCCAATATACAAGTCAGGTTCTTGTTCCAACCCTATATCAAACAACAAGAGAGTGTTAGTACAAGCATCAGAAACAGTAGGCAAGCAAGATTCTGTTCAAAACCCAACTAAACCTTAGGAAAGACTGTTATTCCAGTAGGAAAATAGAGTGCACGTGCTCAGAGGTCTAGCTAAAAGGACCCTCAGGCCCCAGTATAACACTGGTAGCCAGTTGTCTTCATCGGGTCCTCCTTAGTTGCTAGGAAATATGAAAGTGCGTTAAAAAGAGTGTGGACTACTCCTCAAAAACATTTTAATGAGAGGGTAGCTCTAACTCTGTTAAAACCAGTGTTTGAAAAACGTGATTATTTTTCAGGACTGCTAAGAGGTTGTGCAAATTTGAACCAATGAGTCCCTTACTTAAGTGAAAGAGGAAAAAGAAAAATAATAAAATAAGGTCAACATGTTTCTGCTTAATGAGCAATGAGTCAGCTCAGCATTCGTCAGGACCAAGGAGTAAAATACAGTACCACATCAATATCGTTGATACGGGCGGCGGATGTGGCCGTCGTAGGTTTTCCAGCGGGGAGCCGTTTGGAAACAAACCCAAACGTGAAGATTTCCTCCTGCCGCTACGCCCATGGGGTTCATTAACCTTTGATACCATATTTTTATTGTTTCTCCTACAAAAAGGAGTTAATAGAAATTGGGGAAGAATTTTCCTAATAGGATCTTCGACAACTGCAGGTCGTATGGTTCCTGGTAACCACTCTTTGGGTCAGAGCACTTTAGTGTGTTCTGACCGTTGAGTGGTACTGTATTTTACTCCTTGGTCCTGACGAATGCTGAGCTGACTCATTGCTCATTAAGCAGAAACATGTTGACCGTATTTTATTATTTTTCTTTTTCCTCTTTCACTTAAGTAAGGGACTCATTGGTTCAAATTTGCACAACCTCTTAGCAGTCCTGAAAAATAATCACGTTTTTCAAACACTGGTTTTAACAGAGTTAGAGCTACCCTCTCATTAAAATGTTTTTGAGGAGTAGTCCACACTCTTTTTAACGCACTTTCATATTTCCTAGCAACTAAGGAGGACCCGATGAAGACAACTGGCTACCAGTGTTATACTGGGGCCTGAGGGTCCTTTTAGCTAGACCTCTGAGCACGTGCACTCTATTTTCCTACTGGAATAACAGTCTTTCCTAAGGTTTAGTTGGGTTTTGATCAGAATCTTGCTTGCCTACTGTTTCTGATGCTTGTACTAACACTCTCTTGTTGTTTGATATATGGATTTATAAGGGGCATGAGAGTGTTTCTTCTGACCCTTGCTCTCTTGTTGTTTGAAGAATTCTTGTTCCAACCCCTCAAATTATAGATTGATTGCATTAATCCATGTGGAGGCAAAAATATATGCATCGAACCTGCTGACAGACTTAGAGGACTGGGTGACACGAATAAATCTTATTCCTCACACGTAAACCGGATTTAGGGCCGGGATGGGCACTCTTACGAACATTTCTGCCGTAACCCTCCTAGCCAACCAAGCCCTCGCAAAATCAAGGCCACCTAAAACAGCCTTTGACAAAGTCTCGAGAGCCATGCTATGGGTAAAAATTCACAATTGGGGGGTTCCAGCCAAGTTGCTAGAGGCCATAATCAACTTTTATTCTCAGACGTGGGTCCAGATCAGGAAAGGTGACGGGTGCAGAATAACTAACAAGATCACAACTCTTAAAGGGTTAAAACAAGGGTGTGTGCTGGTGCCCTGCCTTTTTAACATTTACATCGCTGACCTGGATGAGCACCTTCGGTCGATTCAATCTGACCCTCCAAAACTTGGCACAATACCTACACCAAGCCTTCAATACGCAGACGATATCGTTCAACTGATGCAAACGCCAGTAGGCTTGCAAGGATTAATCACCAAACTTGGAGGTGATGTGCTTTGTCAAACATCTTAAAGCAGTGAAAGATCATTAATGTATTTGGACCTTGGACAAACGACCCCTGACTGAGATGGACTAGTACAAATACCTAGGCTTTCAAATTGACTGCAACCTTAACTTCAAGATACATCTGAACCAAGGTCGCACGAAATCCAAACAGCTGCAGTTCGCCTTCAAAATCCTAAAAAACAAGATTGCAGACTGCTCCACCGGTCATTAGCTAAAGGTTATCACAGCAAAATCCCTTCCCTCCATCTCATACGGTACAGAAATCTTGAACGGCAAAGACGCCACAGGTCTAAACCTACCACAATCAATTCTTTTAATAAAAACTGTTTGCAATCCCGCGCCATATTCTGCAAGCTCAAATTCGGCTAGAATACAGTCTAAGAAATTAGATCCCCGATAGACAAGGTGCACTAGTCAAGTACTATTGGAGGATGAGGGACGCAGAGGACAACACAGTTGCTCATCACTGTCGGGTTGAGATTGAAAACCAACCCACGCTTAATAAATCAATCTTCAAAGTTCTGAAGGCTTCACTCTCGGCACTGCAGCTAGAGGAGGCCTGGATTATTGCTCCTACTTACCCTGGCTTCAAATCTGCGGTCAACAAAGCCATAAAACTGAATTCTTTATCATTAGACAAAACAGCCCTAGCAACAAATTCCCATGCCTGGACCGTTATACAGACATATCAGAGGCTGCCACCTCAACCTTATTAGTTAGATAATTTTCCTTATCAGAAAATGCACTTCTTTACGCTACTGAAGCTTGGGTCATATCCATCAAAGGACCTAACCCCGAAATGGAAACATTTATGGCAGTCAATGGAATGCCGCCTATGCGGAGTAGGGGATGAGTCTTTACTGCATCTAATATGTATCTGCCTGGTCCTAGCAGAAACATGAAAAATGGTCTTTCGGGAGGTTTTCAAGAAGGAACAAATAAGAACTTGTAGAGCTGCAGTAATTCATTGCCTCAGGGACTCATCAATATAATTGTCCTGCAGTGCCATAAACTTTTTGAAAATCACGGCAAGTGAACTGGACAAAATAGAAACCATCAACCAACTCAAATACTTTTAGAATATTCAGCCTCGATATCCTTCTATTGGACTGCTTTTATGTTTTAATACTTTTTAAAATACTGCTACTTGCCTTCCGACTATCATCTATGTGCTTTTCCATACTTTAAAAAACTTTTTTTAAATTTATATTTCATGTGTATCTTACCGATGGTGTTTTTTTAATGAAATCAAATAAATGTACATTTGACTCTGCCTCTGAATGTCGCCTTAATCCTGAAAATCAGGAGCTGAATGAAGGGTCTAATCAATCGCAGGGTAATGTTTTGCAACCTCAGAAATGCACCCAGACCGAGATCGCAGAATTCAGTTGTTTAACAATGTCCCATAATCCAGGTACCACAACCTCCGATGCCACAGCATGCTGTAATAATATTTGAGTTAACCAGAACACAGACATGAGTTGGAGTCAGAATATATCCCATAGGGTAACCATGTTTGAAACTCCCAATGGATACGGTTCAAATCAGTCCTTATGACGGTGCCTGGGGGAGAGGGGGGGGCGAAGACTGTACATTTGGCGAAATCTTAAAGGTTGATAAGAGTGGACCATACTTTGATGCTGATGTAGATAGCCACAATGTCACTTCCTTGATCTACACTAGTGCTACCTACTCTACTGTTAGAACAACAGAGGTTCCAAATCTACCTCTCTCTGGAAAAACAATCCAAGTTGTAGGAGTTGCAAATAAAAGATTGTCAAACCACCTGTCGGAAGAAGTGCCTGTAAAGATAGGGACATTTGAAGATAATCATTAATTTTTGGTGTGTTTTTCCAGTCCTATGTGTCTGTTAGAACGTGATCTGCAGTGCTGTGCAAGTTAAATTGCACCATTTATTGCACACCAAAGGGTATTGAGCTCCAGACAAATGATGAGGATATTTCCTTCATACTGGCAAATCAAAATTTGCATGTCTCATTTTTCCCCATGTTGGCGGTAAAAGACTTACTGTTGTGTTGCAGGGACGCAGTCAGAGACCTAATTTGGGACTTTTTGGGAATGGACATTGGAATCATCACAGGAGTTGATCCAGTCCATATCAAAGTTAAACCAAATGCTAAATACCTGAGAACCCCACAGTATAACCTAACACCTGATTCAGTTGCGGGAATTACACCTGTGATTGAGACTATGATTGAGCAAGGTATTCTGAAACAAATACTGGGGAGTCCATGTAACTCACCAATTATGGGCTTGCAAAAGCCAAGTCGTAAGCACAGCATAGTACATGATCTCCATAAAATTACCAATATAGTGGATCTTTGTTCCGTGATACCTAATCTTTCTGTGATATTGTTGCATATTCCATGTGAGGCTGAATGGTTCACTGTTATTGCTCTTTGCAAGGCCTTTTTCTCCATTCCCCTGCACAAAGATAGCCATTTTTTTTTCGCTTTGGGGCAGGCAATCGTGTTTTAACATGGTGCTGTGTCCCACAAGTGTTTACGGAGAGTCCTTCCATCCATTTTCAACCAGATCCTGAAGAAGAATCTCGAGTCATGTCTTGTAATTCTGTTCTTGTTCAGTATATAGATTACCTTTTGGTTGCATCAGATACTCAAGAAGCATGTAAAACTAATACGACTGCCTTTTTGAACCATTTGGCTGAGAATGAACGTAAAGTATCCCCAAGTAAGTAACAGTACTGTATGATGGCAGTGCTCTACTTAGGACATCACATTGTGAAAGGTGCAAAAAAGATGTCACAATAAAGAATAGCGAAGATTATGCAAATAAATCCACCTCGTATGCAGAAGGAAGTCACACTGTTTCTGGGAATAGTGGGCTACTGTCGTCAGTAGATACTCAGCTTTTTTCTGGTGGTTAAACCTCTGCAGAGGTTGACACGCGAGGATGTGTCTGATCCGGTGCCCTGGGACAACGATTGTTTGAAAGCATTCTTAGAGTTGAGAGAAAGTCTCTGTTGCGCTCTTGCACTGGGAATGCCTGAGTACAATAAAGTGTTTTAGCTTTTCTGCAGTGAAAGAGAAGGTTGTGCTCTCTCAGTGTTGACTTGGAATCATGGAGATGCTTTTAGACAGTTGCCTACTTCTGAGCTACTTTAGATCCAGCAGCGTCAGCATTGCCCAGATGTCTCAAATCTGTAGCAGCAACAGGTGTCTGCATAGAGAGATGAAAGAACATCGCAATGGATCACCCTTTGACAGTTTATGTGCCACACTCTGTTGAAATACTGTTGACTAGAACACATGCTCAGCACTTGACAAATAGTAGGCTCACTAGGTATGAGGAAACGATCTTGACTGCTGAGAATTTAACCCTGTAGAGATGTTAAGTTCTGAATCCCATACTCCCATTACCCAATTTTGATGCGGATGCGACCGAAGTAGAATGTAACTGCTTCGATGTCACTTAACTGTGTACCAAGCCACATCCAGACATAATGGATGTGCCATTGCCTGAGTCTGATTATTATGGATGGCTCCTGTCTAAGAGACAGTGAGGCAACTCTGAGGGCTGTCTATGTTGTCTGTACAGTTTACGAAGTGGTGGAAGCAGCCTGGATTGAAGGATTCTTCTCTGCGTAGATGGCCAAATTGATTACCTTCACACGAGCATGTTGTGTTTCAGAACAGCTGAGGGTGAATATATTCACTGATAGCCAGTATGGCTTTGGTGTTGTTAATAGCTTTGGATAGTTATGGTCTCAACAGGGATTCACAACTTCATCAGTGTCCCTCATCCACAATGGAGAAAATGTGAGAAAACTGATAGAGGCTCTACAAATGCCTAACCAGATTGCAGTTGTAAAATGTTCTGCTTAGTGTTAAGGGAAACAATTTTGTAACAGTTGAAAATCGTTATGCAGATGAGGTTGAACGTTATTGTGACCTAAATGTTTGCATTTTTAATGGTGAATTTCCAAAATGAGGGAGCAGATAGGAACAATTTTAATCTTTTGATGATCATTGCCAACACATGGGACGAAGTAAGGAGATTGCAATAGGAAGTTACTGAAGAAGAATAGCAGAGTTGGATTAGAGCAGGATGTGTGAAAAGAGATGATGACATTTGGGTTTCAGGAGATGGGAGACCAGTACTGCCCAATAGTTTGTTGCCACCAATGGCGAGGCATTAACATGGATCAATGCATGTAGGAAGAGACGTCATGGTGTGGTTTTTAAGCAAAACCTGGTTTAACCTAAGGTTTCGTGTGATGACTGAGGCATTATGTCATAGATGAGTGACTTGTCAGCAAACGAATGTGGGGAAAAGGATTGGTGCTACATTGAGTCACATAGGGAGATCTGGAGATCCTTTCATCAGGATGCAATTGGAGTTTGTTGAGAGGCCAGCATGCAATTGATTGAGGTACATTTTAGTAGTGGTGTGCATGTTCTCACATTGGTGGAAGCTTATCTGATTAGGAGATGTGATACCCTCAAGGTAGCTAAGCTGTTATTGAGGGAACTGGTTCCGAGATTCGGATGTCCAATCTCTTTAGAAACAGACCAAAGATTAATTTTAATAACGAGGTTCTGAGAATGCTATGTGCAGCATTGCAAGTGGATCAGATATTGCATTGTATTTATTAGCTAGAAGCTTCAGGCATTGTGGAGCAGGTCAATGGCATTCAAAAATCCAGGTTAGCTAAAGTGTTTGATTTGACGTCTCTAAAATGGAGTGATACTTTGCTTCTTGTGCTGATAAATCCTTGTAGTATACCTGATCAAAGGACAGGATTGTCGCCCCATGAGATCATCATGGGAAGGGCTTTGTGATTGCCTGCGAATATGCTTGTAAACATCACAGATGATTTGGTGCTCAACTACTGTAAAGGATTGGTTGACCTGGTTCATTTTGTACCTCACCAGGTTGAAGTGGCTAAAGCCCCAACACATCAGGAGCCATGTCATGACCTTAGTCCCGAAAACTGGGTCATCATGAAAAAGCATGTGAGAAACAATTGTCTACAGCCCCGTTGGTGTGGTCCGTAACAGGTTATTTTGGTTCCAACGACTGCTGTGAAGTGTGATGGCATTCCTAACTGGATGCACGCATCCCACACTCATAGGGTCCTGTGTCCCCTTGAAAAAGTAACAGCACTAAGGGTGGGAGTAAAATCCGTTTCGCGGGCGAATTTGCGGATTTTCCACGATTTCACGATCCGCGAATCTCGCGAAATCGCAGTAAAATCCGCGAATCAGCGGGGACGGTTTTCAGCCAAGCAAGGGTTACAGCAGCAGGTGCAAAAGTTGAAACTAATTTCTTTGTAACCTTTTACAAAAGCGTTACAAACAAATTAACTTCAACTTGGACACCTGCTGCTAATTGCTTCCTGGCGCCTCGTTGCCTACTTGCAACTATTCTCTGACCCTGCCCTGACCCTTGAAGCAGGGTCAGAGAATAGTTACAAGTAGGCAACGAGGCACCTGTCCAAGGAATTAAACCTCATCAGGAAGCACTTACAGATATAAAAGAACAGGAAGAAGGGAGAGGATGGCAAATACACCCATTTTTAGTTGTCAGGAGGGGTTAAACTAAAAGAGACCTTTACAGCACAATTTTCATATGCATTTTGCTAAAAATAAATAGCTGTATGTTCTGTAGGGGCAACTCAGGAATCTGGCCCTTCAGAGATCCGGCCTCTCTTTCTTTTTTCTCGTTCTCTCTCTCCCTCTCTCTTTCCCTCTCTTTCTCTCTCTTTCTATCTATCTATCTATCTATCTATCTATCTATCTATCTATCTATCTATCTATCTATCTATCTATCTATCTATCTATCTATCTCTCTCTCCCTCTCCCATAAACGACTGCATGGGTAACTTCGCTATGCAAGCGGCTCGCGAACACGCAAAAAACCCTGCGAACACGCAAAAAAAACAGCAAACACGCAAAAAACAAAAATCCGCAAATTCGCACAAATTCGCGAATTTTGCGGATCGCGAATTCGCAAATCCGCAAATTCGCGGATCGCGAATTCACAAAATTCGCCCATGCTTAAACAGCACCTCTACCAGAAGCGACACCACCAGAGGGCGAAAGGCCACAGGAAGAGGTTAGCCAAGCTGTAGGGAACCAGACAGAGCTTGAAACAGCACTAGAGTGATCTGTCGGCGATCCAAAGGTATTAAAGCTGAAGCTCCATCAGAGGAAGCCAGTACTGTTGTGAATGAGTCAGATCCCGACTCCAACGGAGGAACTAGTGCTGTGGGACCATTAGTGGTAGTGGGAGAAAGCTAGCCAAGAAATCAAGTGAGGAGAAGACTGAAGTTGCCTTCTGAACAAACACCCATAGTGAAATCATCTGTAGAATCTGAGCTGAGTGGAGACGAAGGTAAAGGGCCTGATCAAAGAAGGTCCAAGAGATCGAGGGTGCCCTGTCAGAGATCTTCTTCTCCTGAATGAACTTATCTTGCTAAAAATGATAGTGAGGGCAATTTTTTAAAATTCGGGAATAATAGGGGAGATTCATCTGAAGTTTTCAGATCTTGAGCTGAACTTTCTTCTTACTTTTGAACTGCCTTACCCAACAAGACTGAGGATCTTTAACAGAATGAAGCTGGATTTTCCTATCTGGATTCAGGGGACTTTTCTGTGCTTGTAAATGGACTGCAAATCATGATATTAGAAATGTTTATTAATGAATGTGGTCCTTTTATCAATAGAGATGTTGAATGAACTTTGTTAAGTTGCTTAAGAAGATTACCTAGGCCCGAAGAAGAATACAATTAGGTTTGCAATCTAGAAGAACACAGAGTAGGGCTAAGGAAGCCTCACGAAGATTGTACATACTTTTGTAAGTAAAGTTGGAACAAATAAAGAATGATTTTTCTGTTTGCACAGGTGGAGACCCACAAAGAAGATTCTGTTGCTACTATTTCTCTATCAACTTGGTCTGAGTCTAAATAGTATGGAAACTAATACATCTAATTGTAGATGTAGGTACATAGTAGGTGCACTAATAAAAATTATAGCGTTGGACCTAATATATCTGCTTGTGATTATATTCAGATTCCACTAGCGCTGTAAAAGAGAAACATACACTTGACCAGAAATCATCGTACAAAATAGATCTATCTAGAGGAGATTAAAACTTAAACACTTACACTAGGTTGCTTTATGAGTATGTTGATGTGATGGAAGCCAGAGATTGCCATGTTTATATTCATTTACCTTATTCAGTAGTTGAAGGCATTACTTACGGTCATATACCCTTAACACATGGTATCAATTGTAGTTTACTGTTGAGTATTTTCTATAGAAAGAGTCATTTCCAGTACTATTCTAATTATGATTTAGTTCTTTCAGAAGTTCTTTTATTCAAACACCTGGATAGACATTCATATGCTTAGATAACTGAAACTGCCGGTAGATATTTTGCCCCGGTTAAAACGTTAGATACTGCATATGTACATTGACACAATTTAACCTGTATTCTCACTGACATTGAACAGAAATTTTTAAATCAAGTAGAAGATAGGTATAGAGAAGTAAAGACTAATGCAACTAAAGAGGCACGTTTTCCCATTTGGTTACAAGAAGTAAACGATCATCAGACAGCAGAGAAGGTGGAATCTGAGAGAGAATGAAAATTAGATGATACAATAGAGTAGTTGGGGGAGGTAATGAATTAACAGACCAGTTAGAAATAGACAGCTAAAAAGAAAATTAGGGTGAGAGACAGAGTGATGATAAAGAGACAGGTGTAAAACTGACAGCTGAGAGAGAGGTGGGAGACTATTGAGAGATGGAGAGACTGACATGTGAAAAACAGATGTGTGGGGGAGTGATGCATTTGTGGGAGAATTCCGAGACAGGCTTTAAAAAGCAATAAGGAGTAAGAGGTGGCTGAGAGAGAGGTGATGAAAATAAAAAAGACACTTACCTTCATTCCTATAGTAGGACAGTGGAAAGTGGGACATCCGAACATGTAGACCTCTTACCAGTACCAGTTTCAGGCACAGCCAGGTTGTGATGTTACCCTGCGATGTTAAATGTATGTGTAAAATTTCTTAATAAAATACTTTGAATTAAAAAGAGAAACAGTTGAGAAACAGACGTTTGCAAAAGAGGGAGAAAAAGATAGGAGACAGAGGTCGAGGGAAGGTGGCAAGTGAGAAAGCAGCAGATGATGTGGAAAAAATTACCAAATGGAGGAAACAGACAAGAAAGGAAAAATGACAGGCAGGAGGAAGTGAAGGCAGGGGATTGAGGTGAGATGAGAGAAAGTGCAAGGCCGGGGATAAAGACAAGATATGACAGGCGAGAAGTCAGAGACAGAGCAGGGAAAAGGAACACACAAGACTGAGAGTTGATAAGGTAGAAAAGAGAGGTTTGAGAGGAGAGAATGTGACAAGATGAAAGCCATTGAGAGACAAAGGTGAGGAAAGTAGGCACATTCTCTTGTAAACATCTTAACAATCAGGCACAGTATGAGAATTGTACACTCATCTAGCATGAGATGGGAGCGTGCATGTTTTGCAGTTTTATGAAGGCAGGGAGATTCCTTCAGGAGTCTTTGATGCCTACAGGCCTTGTAAGGTTCATTATGGAGCACAGGTACAGACAACGCAGCAGACTGGAAGGGAGATGAAGTTGAGCCCAAATGAAGTCCAGAGTGCCCAGACGGTAGAAGTTTATTTATTTATTTATTTAAAGGTTTTGTAGAGCGCGTAGTAACCCTAGAGCATCCCAGCGCTAGAACCTGAAACTCAAGAATGTCAGCAATGGAGGGGGTTAAGGGTCAGGGAAGAGAAGGGTCTTTAGTGCTTTCCTGAACTGAAGGAGATTGGGTTCAGTTCTCAGTCTCCGTGGGAGGTTGTTCCAGTGTTTGGCCGTGTGGACCGAGAAGCGGCGGCCTCCGGACCTGGCTTTTTTAACTCTGGGGACTGTAATGAGGTTCTCTCCGCTGGACTGGAGAGCCCTTTCCGCTTTGTAGGGGATGATGAATTCCTTGAGGAGGGGAGGGCCGTTGTTATAGAGAGTTTTGTGGGCCAGACAGAGGGCCTTGAAGGCAACCCTTTCTCTGACTGGGAGCCAGTGGAGAAGCTTAAGAGCTGGCTTTGCCGATGATCTGGCGGGTGCGTCAGTGAGTAGGCGGGCTGCAGCGTTTTGAACTTTCTGCAAGGTGTTGAGAGTGGCTTTGGGAGCTCCCAGATAGATTGCGTTGCAGTAGTCAAGCCTTGCCAGGATGAGGCCCTGAATCAGGAGTTTCTTGGCGGTCGCGGGGAGCAAGGGGAAGATCTTTCTGCAGGCCCTGAGAAGTCCGAAGCAGATTCCTGCCGTCTTTTTTGCCTGTGTTCTGAAGCTCAGGTCGTTTTCGATCCATACGCCCAAGCTCTTGACCTCTTCCTTGGGTGCAGGGGGGTCACCCAAGCAGTTGGGCCAGAGGTGCGGCGGCAGGGAGGGCCCTTTGTGTCCGAGCAGCAAGATCTTGGTCTTGGAACCGTTCAATTTTAGTGATGAGGAGTTCATCCAGCTCTGGACTTCAGTGAGACAGCTGTGAAGATCAGAGGGGGATTGGTGCGGGTGTGAAAGGGTTACCACCAGCTGGGTATCGTCGGCGTAGTTGATGATTGATACGCCGAACGGACTGACCAGTTTCTCCAGCGGGGACATATACACGTTGAATAACGTCGGGCTAAGAGATGAGCCCTGCGGTACTCCACAGCGGAGGGGGATAGCAGGTGAGTGGCTATCGTTCTCCCAGACTTGGAAGGAGCGGCCATCTAGGAAGGATTTTAGCCACTTCAGGGCCATGCCCCTTACTCCAATTTCTCCCAGTCGTTGGATTAGGGTGTGATGGTCCACAGTGTCGAAGGCCGAACTGAGGTCCAGGAGGATCACTGCCACTGATCCTCCCGTGTCCAGAATGCTTCTGGCCTTCTCCACTGCTGCCAGGAGGGCGATGTCGGTGCCCTGGCCTGGACGGAACCCTGTCTGGGAGACCCCGAGTAAGTTGTTGCTCTCCAGGAATAGTGAAAGTTGTTTGTTCACTAGCTTCTCCGTGATCTTACTATTTCCTGGGAGAAGGGAGATAGGTCTGTAGGTGGAGAGGTCCTGGGGGGTCCAAAGAAGGTTTCTTTAGTAGGCCTTTGACCGCTGCCGCTTTCCAGCTAGGGGGGACTAGGCCCTGCGAGAGGGAGGAGTTGATAAGTGACGTGAGGGGGGGATGATGGTGCTGGACACTTTTTTCAGGAAACGGAGAGGGGCGGGATCGAGGGGGGACCCACTTTTGATTGAGGCCAGTGTAGCGGCTACCTCTTCCGTGGAGACTGGGCCAAATGTGTCCAGGGAGGGTGAGGGGCCATCAGGAAGATGGGAGAGGTGGATGGGATGGTTGGCAGGATCCCTGTCCATGTGGCTAGATTCGATAGGGGGAAGGGCAGAGAGAATTTTTTGTATTTTCTCATCAAAGAAGGTGGCAAGTTTAATGCATTTGCTTTCCGCTGCTTTGGGGTCCAGTGGTTTGACAGGGTGGTCTGGGGCGTGAAGGAGTTCCTTGAGAATGGCGAAGGTTTCGTGGGCCGAACAGGAGGCGTTTTTGATTCTGTCTTCGTAGAAGGCGCTTTTGGTATTGCATAGTTCCCTTTTATAGGATTTTACGGAGGCACGAAATGTGTCTTTCTTGTCTGCCGTTTTATCCTTCCTCCAAAGGCGTTCGTTCCTCTTGCATTCCTTTCGTAATAGGTTTAGTTTGGGGGTGTACCAAGGGGACGGGTTGACTCTCTTGGTACGTTTGAGGGTGCTAGTTTTCGGAAGGATGTCATCCAGAGATTGGGTGACCCAAGTATTGAATTCGTTGTCAGCGGCGATGGTGTCTTGAGAGGGGAGGGGGGTGTTTTCATTTAATTTGGCTGCCCATTCGTCTGGGACCAGTTTATGCCAGCGTCTAATAAGGGTTCTGATTTTGGGGGGTAGAGGGGGGGAATGTTGATAGACCATTCAAAGGGGACCAGAAAGTGGTCGGTCCAAGGGAGGGGGACGTGAGCAAGGGTGTTCAGGTCTTGGATGTTGGTAAATATGGGGTCGAGTAGTTGCCCTCTGCCATGAGTGGCCTGTGGGTTTTTTAGGCCGAGGCCAGTGGAGGTGATATTCTGTAGAAGTTCTGTCGCCTGCTTGTCGACCGGGTCCAAAAAATGGATATTGAGGTCCCCCAATAAAAGATAATTGGAGGAAGACATGCACTTAATGGTGATCTGGTCGATGAGTTTGCTAGGAAATTCAGCGAGTTGGCCAGGGGGGCAATATACAAGCATTCCCGACAGCGATGTCACTGGGGAGATTTGGATGGTGAAGTGGCAGCTTTCACATCCATTGATGTTGACATCCAAGGTTCTGCAGGTGAAGACGTCCTTGTATATTATGGCTAGTCCACCTCCTCTACCCTCTGGTCTATTCAGCGAGCATATTAGGTAGCCAGGAGGGAGTGCAAGGGCTATGTCAGGGCCATTGTTGGGAGTGAGCCAAGTTTCAGTGAGAAACAGGATATCAGTGGCATGGTTTGAGATCAGGAGGTTAATTTCATGTGCATGTTTAACGAGTGACCTGCAGTTGAGTAGGCCTAGTTGGAGTCCACCGGGTACCGGATCAGGGCCAGCGGGGTTGCAGAGGCTGCACCTGGTGAAAGGGTTGTCGCCCATATGGGTGTACGTGCAGGATGAGTGTTTCTGGGTGTTTAAGGCTAGAAGCTTATCCCGGGAGTAGGTCGGGCATTTCTTGGCAGAAATGGGCAGAGTAACTGGGCCTGGGTCCGGCTGGGCCCGAACGGGCCCAGAAGGGCTTGCCTTTGGCGCGCCTTCGGCCCTGCGCTGCCTGAACTGACACATAGTTTATGGAAGGAGATCGGGCATTGGGGGGGTGGGCGAGGCCTCGAGAGGTGGACATGTCTGTGGCTCCTCGCGGCCGGTGATGGCGACGTGCGAGTGAATTCCTCTCCCTGACAGCGTTTAAATCGACTGTCTAGGGGAGTATCAGGTCAGTGCTGGGGGGTGTGCGCAACGAGTTTAAAAACACAAGTAATCACAGTTTTTAAAAGCAAGTTATACGGTTTTTAGCAAAAGCGTCTCTCCCGGCTTCCGCCTCAGGAGTATCAGGTAAAGTGCAGCTCTAGCGATCAGGGCGCGCTTTTATCTGTTTGGCGAGGGGTGGGCGTGGCCACGAGAGGTGGGCGTGTCTGTGGCTCCTCGCGGCCGGTGATGGCGGCGTGCGAGTGAATTCCTGTCCCTGACAGCGTTTAAATCGACTGTCTAGGGGAGTATCAGGTCAGTGCTGGGGGTGTGCGCAACGAGTTTAAAAACACAAGTAATCACAGTTTTTAAAAGCAAGTTATACAGTTTTTAGCAAAAGCGTCTCTCCCGGCTTCCGCCTCAGGAGAATCAGGTGAAGTGGTGTCTATTTTATATCATGTCCCACGACGAATCTAGGGACCTACACCCAGGTAAGCCATTAAGTACACTAAGGAGAGGGTTGGGACAATTCAGGTTGCCCTCCCAGGGGAGGGACTGGACAGTGGGGAGGATACTCCCATGTCCTTTTTCCAGTTTCACAGCAGAGCAGGAGCTAACGGTTCCCAGAGCTGGTTTAAAATGGACTATGCAAGGCGGCACCAAATGTGCCCCTCACAAAGACTGAGTGGCGCTGGCAAGCGCACCCAACCGTCCTCAATACACTACATCCTGTCTGGGAGGTGGTTACACCTCCCTGAGACAGGACACCTATTGTTCTGCCTTCCCCTGCTCAGCAGCAGAAGGGCAGAATCATGTCTCTGGTCGGCAGTAGCCATGTTGTGCTGTCCGGGTCTAGAAGACTGACACCGGGAGCATTGAGAGCCCAATGGAGGCCCCTTCCAATGCTTGGAATCATACCTCCCACACTGTTTACGGTGTAGGGGTATGATTCCAACATATTAGATACCAAACATGATAGGATTCGATGCAGCCAGTTTTGAAATGGTCATCGCGTATTTACACGTGCCCCTCTAATGGTATATGGCTGATTCACTTACAACCCGGGAGAATGGATTCTATAGACTGTAGGGGTGTCCTGCTCATGCAGTGGCAACATCATACTTAGAACCAGGCACCCTGCCTTCAGGATTGCAAAAGGCCTGCTATAGAGGTTACTTTTATGTTTTAAGTGCAGTGACCCTTGATATAGGAAACCTATATCTTTCGTAAGTGGTGCCAGCACCAGCCTACACAGGTTGCAATGGCAGGCCTGTAGTTACAGTTTGAATGGTCTCCCATGGGTGGCATAATACATGCTTCAGCCTATGGGGGACTTCTGGTGTACCTATGCCCTGGGTACACTAGGAACTGACAAGGGAGCCTTGGTATCCAATCTGGGATGTACCTAAGTGCTAAACATAACAATTCAAGGGAGAAAGCAGAAAGTCTGGAGTGCTGATTAGCAGGATCCCAGTCAGACTAGCACCAGGCAAAAAGTGGGAGTAACCATAAAAGTAGATCTTACTTTCCTGCAAACGGTTTCCCTCATTTGGATGGTTAATGGTTTCTCTCATTTGTATGGTGCAATGGCTTCTCTCAATTGTATGGTATAGTGGTTTCTCTCATTTGTATGGGACAAGGCATTGTTTACTCATTTCTATGGTACAATGGTTTCTCTCATTTGTCTGGGCCAATGGCACCTCATTTTCTTGGCTCAATGGTTTCTCTCATTTGTATGGTACAATGGCTTCTCTCAATTACATACGTCAATGTTTTCTCTCATTTGTATTGTACAACGGTTTCTCTCATTTGTGTTGTTCAATAGTTTCTCTAATTTATATAGTACAATGGTTTCTATCATTTGTATGGTATAATGGTTTCTCTCATTTATATAGTACAATGGTCTTTCTAATATGTATGGGGCCACGCTTCAGTGCAAATGAGGAAACACCTCTTTGACCTTGTAATGGAGCAATGTGCGGCCATGAAATGTGTATTACAGAAGAGGCCCGCAAGCATTTGTAGCCCCTTCTGCAATATGAGTGGCCAAAGACACAAAAGATAAAGGAGGCACAAATGTACACAGGGCACTCCAGTAATTTGACTCAAGAATCTCCTTTCCTTAACATTTTCAAAGTGTTACACAACCTAACAGTTTAGTTTCAGGGGGTCATGTGGGCAGACAGCAATTGATCCGGGTCCGGAAGGATTATGGGGTCTCCAACCAGCAGCTCCTGAGCTACTGTAGCTTTCCAGCTACCTCTGAGCAGATCACCTGTGTGCAGCCCAGTTTATTAAATTAGAAAGCTTTTGCTTGGTTGAGTTAATAGACATATAACAAATTTGAAATTATAAAACACTAACAATATTAGTAGCTCTCAATGCATTTCATTGGACATAAGTAGCTCTCAGTACAGAAAAGGTTGGAGACCCCATGTACCTGCTGTTTTCAGCAGGGACTGCAATCCCTCCAGATCTGAGTGAAGAGATGGCTGTTCATGGACAGGTCCTCGAGAGGTCCCACTCAGATCTCCAAGCATTCCAGCTACAAAAGAGATCAAAGACACTTTGGTGTTCAGGCCTTCAACAAAGACAAGATGCACCGCACTGAGGGGCATATCGTGAAGGGGCCACTATATAATTATTGCCACTTTAGCGCCAGTTTTTGGGTGAAAAGCGGCGATAATTATATCGCATTATCAGCAAGGTCACGCTATCGCGTGAATCCTTGCCTTAGCGCCCTTTTCCCCAACGCCCAGCTTTGCATCTCTAATGAGATGCAAAGTGGGCGTACCATGCCAAACTTACATGGAGAATGTCGCTAAACGACATTTCTCCAATTAACAATGAAATCGCTAACCTGCTTAGTGATTAATAAAGAAGCGCTAACCGCGCTTATTGCAGGTTCCTGTACGCCTGCTTTCAATCTGACTTAGCCATGTAATTGAATGGGAGGTGGATTACATGGCTAACTCCACCCTGCCTTATCAGCAAAGTATCGCCTGTTGCAGTCCGATTATCGCTGGATTTCCAGTGATAATCGCACAATTTTGAAGCTAACGCTTGGATTTCTATCGCTTTGGAGATAAGCATTGCTGATAGCACGTTATCTCCGCGATAGAATCCAGCGATAGCCGGCGATAATTAACCTAGCGCTAAGTGCGCTTAGCGATGATTATCGCAGGTAGTTGCTCATATGCCCCTGAGTCAGGCCGCTTTCAAGGGCTTTGTTTTTGATTGACAGACAAATCGGCACTGGTATTATTACTCGGAAAAGATTTCAAATTGAAAAAAGCTTCCAGACGAGACTAATAAATAACTGTGGCTTAATTAGTGATTTTATCCAATTTTAGATAACATATTTCAGGACAGTGAAGATTCAGAAAAGACAATACCTGCTCCGCCTCCTGGTGCCAGTCTTGCCTCTGGTGTTTTCAAGGCTCTAATTGGTCATTAGGGGCTAGATTCGGTATTTAAGAATCGGTAAAACCTATGTAGGTAAAAAATCGGTAAAAAATACTGATTCGGTATTTACCGAATCGGTATTTACCGAATCGGTATTTGCCATTGATTCCTATGGGCCTTGAAGCCCATAGGAATCAATAGCAAATACCGATTTGGTAATTACTGAATCGGTAAATTTACCGAATTGACAGGGGGAACAGGGCGTCACTTTGACACCCTGTTGCACCCCTGTTTCAGGCTTGTGTGCCATGTGGCACACATACATGCCCTTAGGGCATGTCTGTGTGCCACATGGCACAGGTGTACATGCACAGATGTGCATGTACACAGGAATTCGTTATTTACCATGTAATAGTATTACATGGTAAATAACGAATCCTGAATGGCCTGTAGCACTGTTAACAAATTACAGATTCGGTATTTTTACCGATCAGTAATTTTACCGAATCGGTAAAATTTACAGAATCTGTAAATTTACCGATTCTGTAATTTTACCGATTCGGTAAAATTCCTGAATCTGTACGTTTTTCAAACCCCTACATACCAATGTCCAAATACCGGTCGGAAACGGCCGAAAATCAGTATTTTCGGCCGTTTCCGACCCATATTTGGACACCTACATCTGGCCCTTGGAGTCTTGTTTATTTAGGCATTATGGAGTTGTGGGTACATCCAATGCGGCCTGACCAAAGTTGGAGTCATGCAGTCTGTATTACATATTTTTTTCTAACTTTCATATTACCACAATTTTTGGTATATGATATTAAACCTAGAGACGTCATATCCATGCTCCTGGTTTATCTTGTTGGAATCCTTGGGGAAATACATGTAGCAACCAAAATAGAAATGCAGCTGATTTTGTAACTGATGTGTCTCTTTGGAAACCTTGCACTTACACTTTGCAACTTGAGTGGTGTCACTTCCTGTGATGTAAACAGATCGTGTGACATGCTTCAAGAGATGCGGTTGTGTGAAAGGTCATGTCACATCCCAATATTTTATTTATTTATGCGTTTTTATATAGCGCAGACTTTACCTGAAGGCGTCAGAGCGCTTCACAAAAGGAACAGAAAATTACAAGTGGACAAATTACAAAAGCAGACGTTAAGTTACATGAGGTAAAAGTGACAATTGTGAGCAAACAAAATACATGAGGTAGCAAACAGTGCATTACAGAAGGAAAGAGTGACAAGTGTGCAGGTTACAAGAGAAAACCAAGTACAATTAGAGGTAATATACTGCAATATATGCTAGACACTCAGGCACAAGAACAAACGTTACGTAGGCAATGGTGGCACTTGTGCAAGTATCAAAAGCAAGCAAAATGTGAGAGGTAGCAAACAGTGTGTTACAAGAGAAAAGTGGCGTGTGCATGTTACAAAAGAGTACCAAACACAGGTACAAGGATAATACTGCAATAAATGGTAAACACTCCCACCACAAGAGCACACTGGGAAGGCACTTCCATAGTTATGGAGAATAGAGTTTTCAGTAATGGGAGGTCTTCCTTCAGATAATAGAGAGGGTGTGAATTTCTTTTGGAGGTGGAGAACTTTGAGGTCCATTTTGAAGACCTGGGAGGAGGTGGTGGTCCGGAGCTGAGGCGGAAGTGAGTTCCAGATTCTCACCGCGTTGCCTGAAAAGGATTGGGTCATCGATCTTTCCTTCTTGAAAGTGGGAGGTTCAAGCAGTAGATTTTCCGCATTACGTGATGGTCTAGAGCCTCCAGAGAGTTTCAGTTTATTTGCCAGGTAGAGAGGAGAGGAGGAGTGCAAGGCTTTGTGGGTGATACAGGCAGTCTTGTAGATAGCTCTAGCCTCGATGGGAAGCCAGCTGAGGGTGGATAACATCGGTGTGATGTGGTCGCTTCTTTTGGCCCCATAAATGAAACGAGCTGCTGAATGAAGAACAGATCTAAGGGGGGACAAGTGGGATTTGGGGAGGCCAGCAAGAAGAGAATTGCAGTAGTCCAGTCTGGATAGGACCAGCGATTGCACCAGGGTTTTAAGGTCCTGCTCCGGGAAAAAGCGATGAATTCCCCAAAGAAGGCGCAGTTGGTATCGAGCAGACTTTGCAATGGAATTGATGTGGGAGATTAGATTGAGTTTTTTGTTGAGTATGACACCAAGTAATTTTGCGCTGTCGACAATGATGGTTTTATTGTTAAGTAGATTCATCTGATCCATCCATGATTGAACCGGGGGAGGAGAGAGTGAGGAGGAGAGGAGAAGGAATTCAGTTTTGGAGAGATTCAGAATCAGTTGATGAGTTGACATCCAGTTTCGAATGGAGTTGAGAGTAGAGCTTAGGATGGAGAGATCGTGAGTGGAGGCAACCTTGAGGTAGATTTGAGTGTCGTCTGCATAGAGATGATAGTGGATCCCGGATAAACTTAGGTGATTTCCCAGTGGTTCTAAATAGAGATTGAACAATGTGGGTGCAAGTATAGAGCCTTGAGGAACACCTTGACCTACCGCCACAGGAGCTGAAAGACTGTTCGCTATTTTGATCATTTGGGATCTATCTGAGAGGAAGGAGGCAAACCATTAAAGCACAGTCCCTTTCTCTGTTGAAGAGTGTTGAGGAGGGTGTTGTGATTGACAGTGTCAAAGGCTACAGAAAGGTCTAGGATCATTAGAAGGCAGGACCCCCCCCCGAATCGAGTATCCTCAGTGCGCCATTTACCAATTGCAGTATGGCTGTTTCAGTGCTGCAGTTTTGGATGAAGCCGGACTGACAATTGTCAAGAAGATCATTGTCCTTGATATGACGAGAGAGTTGTTTCTCTACACATCTTTCTGTGCTCTTCGCAAGAAAGGGTAGATTAATGATGGGGCGGAAGTTGTTGAGGCCATTCGCATCAGCAGTGGGATTTTTAACACCTTAGCTGCGTGTAAACATTTCTCCCCAGTGCTGCGCTGTCCATTAGAACTAGTGCTGAATGGACGTTCAATGGTCGTGCGCAGCACTGGGGAGGTAGCGCTGCTGACGACCATTGGCCGTCAGCAGCACTTAAGGGGTTAAGCAGAGGGGTGACCTGCCCAATTTTGAAGGAGACAGGAAGGGAGCCTTGACAGAGGGAGAGGTTGACCAGAGTGGTCCAATAGGAAAGGGAATGGGTATAGAAGTCAATGGCAATGGCACTGGGGATGGGGTCCAGAGAATGGTTGGTGGGCTTTGTTTCGCGGATTCACTTGAGGAGGGCATCTTCAGATATTGGGTCAAAGTTCTGCCAAATGGCTGAGGATTTGCGCTCCTCTGGAAGGGTAGGATGAGCGACCTGATCCACAAGTGATTTCACTTTTTAATCGAAGAATATAGCCAAATCCGCTGCTTTCTTTGTAGAATCCTCCAACTTGGAGGTTGGGGGAGAGCAGTTAGGAATCTTGATGAGATCGAATAGTCTTTTGGGTCTATTTTTGGCTGAGTCACGAAGGGTTTTGAAGTGCGATGCTTTCCCAGGGAAGATGTGCTCAGAGTTAGGGTGACCATGCCGCTCGGATTTGCCCGGAGCGGAGAGTCCCTGGTTTTCAATAGATGACCTAGCAGATTTCGGTAAATTAGGCTAATATCCCAGTTTTTTGAGAGGTTAAACTGAAAACAGTGAGAGCCACTTTTTTAGGTGTTCCAAAGCAGGGCTAGTTAGCAGCTGTTATGAGAAAGCAATTTAATTAACAGATATGACGCTAGTTTTAAAAATTACATTTATTTATTTTCTTAGTGCCTCTTCTAGGTTTCTATGTTGATGAGCGCTGTCCTTCTTTGCCACTTTGTTGATGTAAAAGTGTAGTCCTTCCTCTATTTTTGTGCAGTGTCCCCGTTTTTGTGTCGCAGTATCTGGTCACCCAAGTCAAAGGGCACGCAACGCCACTTCCACTGCCGCGGTCATTTTGGTGAATGGGCCCAGGGTGTCATAATGCTAAATTGAAACACAAACACAATACCTGATCGAAAGCACTGGCTTTAAATGTATGAGAAAGAAAAGAGTATGGACTATGGAAACCCGAAACATAATGAATAGGAGACTGGTTCTTATTTACAGTGCACAGCATCCTTCCCTGAGGTAAAACATATTCATTTTTACAGCATAGTAGAAATATCATTTCCTCTTCCTAATTCGGGACTCCGGGAGCGGTCTATCTCTATTTGAAATATCGATGCGAGGCGCAGGCCTCTTTGTGGGTTCGCTGGTAACCAGGAGCGGGAATGGAACTGCAGAGCAGCTGCCTCATAATTATAACTCCTCATCACGGGCGTGACAAAACAAGTTGTGGCATTCGGGAAAGGTCTGGAAAATAGGTGTCAGACCTTAACTAATAGTGATTGTCCTTCCATTCTATTGTAATTTACATTTAATTCGCACGTTTCATTTCCATTTAAAATATGATTACGGTGTTTTGAGGCCCATCGCACCTGTCCACCCGCATTAGGGGAGCTGGAAATAATGCAAGGTAGCAGGAACCAGGGACGGCCCGGCCTGCTCTGCCTTTGGATTGTGAACACATGCTGCCGCTCCAAGGGTCTGAGGTAACTACGACACACCAGGGAGAGGCGTGAGTCCATGCGGGCAGCCATATTGTACTCCACTCAGTAGTACAGCGAGTCAATTGAACAGATTGTAAAAATAGAGTTAATAGATTTTAGAGACGAATGTGTGGACGAACAGAGAGAGGCTTTGTGGATGAATGAATCTAGAAACCTGTTCGAAGCTAGAGGCAGGAACGGGCATATCTAGGTCAATAGAGATGCAGGAAGTTAGCTAAGATAAAAACGCAATAGACTGGCAAGATGGGAGCAGCGGGCCATGTGCGAGCCAAAATTGACTGTCTAGGACAGGCGGCCAATGGTGGCCACATCTTTTCAAAAGTTTGTGAGCTTTCTTTCATCCTTGAACGGCACTGGCTGCCCGCGGACCGGCAGGGTCACCTGGGCTGCTGGCAGAGGTGATCAGGTGACCTAAATAGGGGGCGAGCTTATCTGTTGTCCATCTTGCTGTTGGGACCCTTTGGATGGACGCCAACGCTTCTCGCTGACAGCACCACCTGAGCTGCCTTTTTTCTCCAACCACCTATCCTCATGGTCAACAGAGAGGGCGGGGTGGAGGAGGAGTTGTGTTTTGCTACAAAACAGGTGGACAACCTTGGCATCTAGTGTAAGTGCAGGCATATTCATCAGGAAATTGGGCTTAACTGATGTCCCAACCAGGGGCAGGGGTCCAGAATCTATAGAGCAGGGCTGGGATGTCTGCTACAGCTAGAGTCCAAAGCTTTATATAACGCTGCACCAATGGATGTTGCAGGGATGGATGGAACCAGGTATTCCCACCCCCCAAAGGTGTCCAGGGAAATACCCTTTTGGGTGGCCCTGGCAGGGTGAGTTTTTTGGGAGACCAGTCTTATGCTGGCCCAAGCTTCATCTATCCTAAGGGAGCAAAGAGGGTTCGCCTTGTGAGGACAATGAATCGGAGGACCTGTGTGTGTGTTGGGGGGGGGGGGGGGGGATTCCCCTTGCTTGGTCCAGGACAACCGAGCCAGGTGATGCCACAGGTGATGTGACCTGAGGGGTGGTCAAACGCGTGATTCTGAGAATTTAATGTATGCAGGAATTAAAATTGTGTTCGTTGCTCACAATGCTGTCATTTTTAAAACGAATGTAAATATTTCTCTGTATTGCTTTGTCGAATATGATATATCCAATGTCAATAATTCACGTTTATGACAGATAACAATAATATGGCCTTAGAATGGCATAATTTCTCTAATGCAAAAATGGTGTGGGGTATTGGGCCATTACAATGATAACAATTTGTAGTGTTAATATTCAGATTCCATGGGGATATTACTGGTCTCAATGCGGTCCCTCACCTGTGACACATGAGTGACAGTTATGCTTTCAGGTAGAGGGATGTACAAGCAGATGTAAAGAAGGATAGACTGATATACAGAATGAGACAGTGACATAGATAGATGGATGGACGGACTGACAGATGGGCATACGGACGGACGGATAGATTAACAGACATTTGGATAAGCAGGCTAAACTCTGGACGATGCAACGAGTCAGGCTGACCAAACCTCGTTTTGGAAACGGTATGCCAGTAGCAGGCGCATAAATGTTTATTTTATTTTAAAAAGCAACAAAAAATAGGCTGTGGTAGTGCTTTTTTTATGGCTACCCAGACCCAGTATTGAAGATGACGACGACACAGGGAACAAAGAGGAGGAGAGCGAGCCGAAGGGAAGAAGGGAAAAGGATGTGGGAATTGAGGATAGGGGTGGTGTGGGTTGGGCTAGGGGTAGTGGGGTTTCTTGGAGGGCATTTTTCATATGGCTCAGTTTTCTATAGGATTCTGGCCAAAATGATAAGATGTAATATTTCTTTTATAGAGAGGTGCCTGCTCTCTAAAAATCTGGAACATGCAGTATTTTACATTTTATCATCCCCACCGTCATAGGAGCCAAATGCTGAGAGCCAACGTTTTCTCTAATGGTTGATAAATGTTTATGTGCAACATCAGTTTTCTATTTATTCTCGAAATTGGAGACATTTCAAGACTGATCCCACGAGGTTCCACAAAATATTCTACCAGAATTCTTGATTAATTAAGCGCAACCCTTCACTTGTGTTCTGTCTTATGGCTGTCATGTTTTTTTCTGGATTTGATCAATGGTCGTTAACAGTGTGTCTGTCGTGATGGATGCTATTAAAAGGTTTGGAAATACTTCAAAAAATGCTTTTACCAGTTCGATATGCATACGCAAGAAACATTTACTTTGCAGAAGCTATACATTTTTGCAATTGGCATCAAAAATCTTTACTAAAGCTCAATTGGTATCTTGTTTGTAGGGTCGAAAGTCCCTGTCGCTACATCCATGTGACTACTTGCTCCATATTGTACCCATATGGCAGACCCTGCATGTTTCTTGTGCAGGAGTATACATGAGAATACTTAGACTTATGAGAGGTGGGTGACTGTGTTCGGCTCCTCCGTGGAGGTATATAGTGCCTAAGGTAGTAGGGTACTTCATAGGGTTTCACGGTAGTCAAAGCATCGGTTTTACCTTCTCCCTGCATGTTGCTCTGTTTCCCCCTGTCTGTAGAATTTAGTGTAAATTCTGATGCTCATCTAGTGAAGGAGGCAGGGATTTACGTTTGTTGCCCTATGGGTATGGACCATCCTCTGAAGAACCATTAATGGGAAGGGGCCAGCATGTGTGACTCCATCCCATCACCTTGGCCTTGTAGTCTGTTACCCGATGTAAGCCCCTGCACCCACCCAGGATCTGCTGACGGTGGTCGGCGATTCCTCATCTGAGATTGATGCCACCACAATTAACTGTGGCCTTCCCACTCAGATTTCACCAGCAATGGTTTTGAGCAGTGTGACCAGGAAAGAAGTGCTTGCACTGTGAACATAGGTCACATGGCATGACATGACCATCATAACACTGCTCCTAAAACAGTGTGATGACACCCACAACCCTCATCTTCTTTCTAGCCAGCAGATGAACTTATGCCGAAAATGAGTTAGACTACACGACAACTACCCGAGTCATTTATGAAGAGAAGAAACATTGACATTCAGAAAGTTCGGGCCCACTTAAACATCCCTACTAAACCAGATGATCTTTTTAGCTGCTTGAGAGGTAAGATGGAGAAAACTATCACCATTGCATCTATTTACAGTTTAACCAATAACTATTTGACAACTAAAGTAGAGATAGTAAGTTTAATTATAAATTCAGAAATAGATTTATATAAATCAGTCTCAGCATCACAGTATAGAAATATAGGACAAACAGAATTTACCCTATATAACAAATATCATACAACTAATTTTTTTATGATGATGCAAGTGATAAGGAAAAATAATTGAACATTAATTGTATCAATTGATCATCAAAGGTAAGCATGAGCACACTATCTCTCCCGACACTACCTTAACCCCTTGCATGCTCATGACGGCCCCTGGCCGTCATGCGTCACGGTGGGCATGTGCTGACGACGGCCACGGGCCGTCCGAATCCCACCCACTTTTAAATATCACCTGCAAATTTGAGGCACATGCAAGGGGTTAAAAGGGCAGCCCTTAACTAAGAAGCACTGATGGATTTAGGCCCAGATCTTTGTACTGGGGTGAATGTAAGACATTGTTCTGCATTCTGTCCATCAACTGTGTTTTTTGTAATTTTCACCCCGAGTGGGCTGGGTATGCTCAGACGTGAGTCCCAGGATCTCCACATCACTGGAGTCAAGCTATCCAGGCTGAAGAAGGCTGATAGCCAGAAACCGCTCCTTGGATGCTTGATTCCGGTCTAGGAAAGACATGGCTTGGTAGTTCGGGCTGGACTGTTCCCATGAGGCACAGGGTCAAGGCTGATTTGCATATAGCCATTGTCTGACCTAGGGTGGTGTGGAGTGCAAAAAAACGATGGATTTAGGCCCAGATCTTTGTACTGTGGTGAATGTAACACATTGTTCTGCATTCTGTCCATCAACTGTGTTTTTTGCAATTTTCACCCCGAGTGGGCTGGGTATGCTCAGACGTGAGTCCCAGGCTCTCCACATCACTGGAGTCAAGCTATCCAGGCTGAAGAAAGCTGATAGCCAGAGACCGGTCCTTGGATGCTTGATTCCGGTCTAGGAAAGACATGGCTTGGTAGTTCGGGCTGGACTGTTCCCATGAGGCACAGGGTCAAGGCTGATTTCCATATAGCCATTGTCTGACCTAGGGTGGTGTGGAGTGCAAAAAAACGATGGATTTAGGCCCAGATCGTTGTACTTGGGTGAATGTAAGACATTGTTCTGCATTCTGTCCATCAACTGTGTTTTTTGCAATTTTCACCCCGAGTGGGCTGGGTATGCTCAGACGTGAGTCCCAGGCTCTCCACATCACTGGAGTCAAGCTATCCAGGCTGAAGAAGGCTGATAGCCAGAAACCGGTCCTTGGATGCTTGATTCCGGTCTAGGAAAGACATGGCTTGGTAGTTCGGGCTGGACTGTTCCCATGAGGCACAGGGTCAAGGCTGATTTGCATATTGCCATTGTCTGACCTAGGGTGGTGTGGAGTGCAAAAAAACGATGGATTTAGGCCCAGATCTTTGTACTGGGGTGAATGTAAGACATTGTTCTGCATTCTGTCCATCAACTGTGTTTTTTGCAATTTTCACTAAGTTACAGCTTAGGATATTAGTCTGCATTCAAGGTAAATCATGTGATCAGCTCTGGTAACTTCCCACGATTCAGGCACAAATAGGCTACTGACACCATCTTCCCCACATCGATAAGATGCTACTTAATTCGTCCTTGGCCATTCTTCTCCTCCATGATAACTCGCCTCCTTGCTCGTTACCTAGTTTCTCTTTGCCAAAATCTGTCTTCACATACCTCGCTATCTTACTAAAACACAAATCCTCCTTTACTAAATAATGAAGCTTTGTCTGCACAAGCTGTTGAAACAAAATTGTAAGCAAACACATTCTACATAGTCGGTTAAATCAATTTAAATGTTCAACTTAAAGCTTGTGCTGGATCCATACTTGAGGCCACATAATCATATCAACTTAATAGTATGCAGGGTTCCAAATATGTGCATATTACTAAACGCATTGCAAATGCAGTTTCTTAACAAATTAACTAATTGCAAATTTTGACATTAAAGGTGTCAATTCAAAATACACCAATATAAATATCATTTTTTGCTACATGTATACATGTCTAAACTTTAGTCTACACATTCATCTCATATCATCAGCTTCACAGTTAGACACATTATAAGCTTTACCTTTCTCTTAAAATGGTAATATATAAGTATTGCAGGAATCTCGTTTAGTCACATTTCTAGGGGCACTGTTAGAACTGGGTTTACCAATTCCACCACGGTAGCTTGGAGCGAGGCAGGTCGGCACCCGTAGGCAATGTGTAAAGCAGAAATGCAGCACACACTCACGCTGAGACAGGGAGGCACACGCAATAAAATGACACCACACCAGGTAGTTGGTTAAAACAAGACTCTTTTAACTAGACTTCTTCAAGGCAGGAAAGTAACTTTTCCCAGGCATCAAGTAAGGCATTGGACATTTCCTATACATTAGGCAAACATGTCTGTAAATACCTCGCTATTATGTAGGGGCAGGCTAGGCAATAACATTTCTCAGAAGTAGGTTCATTAAAGACAACATTTCATAGGACTGGTTTCAATATAAAATATTTCTTGTGCAAGGGAATCATGGGTATAGTTCAAACTAAGCATACATTGCACAACAGCATCAAGTGTAACATTTCCTCAACCAGGTCACCCTAGAAAGAACAGTCCCCTGAAAGGGGGGTTAACTTAGGCCCAGTACAACAGGATCTAAAGCAGTTCGTAGCCCCAGTTCAGAAGGCCTGTAGTCACTTTTCCCTCTCACCTCAGTTCTTTAGGGCCATTATAGGGTTAATAAGGGCCAACATGGCCGCCTTAAGTGTAACAGGGTATGCTCAGACGTGAGTCCCTTGCTCACTTTGCCACTGGATTCAAGCAAGCCAGGCTGAAGACGGCTGGAATGCCAGAAACCGGTCCTCGGAAGCTTGTTTCCGGTCCAGGGAAGACATGACTTGGCAGTTCGGGCTGGACTGTTCCCATGAGGCACAGGGTCAGACTGATTTGCATATAGCCATGTCTGAACTGGGGTGGCAGAGTGGGCTAAAGAACGGTGATGGATTAAACCCAGATCTTTTGACTGGGTGTGAGTGTTTGATTGATTCAGATGCTCCGTCCATCACTACCCCCTTTTGTACCGCAGTCTCAGAAGGGGAGAGGCGTACGCGGGGCTGCCTCACTCATTCTACAGGTTCCTCTGCAACCCCGCCGCCTCCGCAGTCTCTTGCCCTCCCCCAGGGGGTGTTACCTTAGCTTTCAACCCTTCGAGCGTGGTACGGGAGCTCGCGCAGGCTATGCGGGCTCCCTGTGACTTATCCCAAGCCTGAGGCTGATCGGGGACTCGGGCTCTCCTGTGAGCCCCCTCGCTGGCGTTGGAGCTGGTCCCGGGCCTCCCGTTGCCTTCTCGGGCCCGGGGACCAATCAGGAGTGGCTAAACAGAGGCGGGCCCGCAGCCGCCAACGGCAGCGCGGCTTGCGGGGCGAGGCAGCCTCGCCCAATGGATGCGTGGCGTTGGCGGGTGTCTGGCCTATGCCCTCGTCATGTGACGGAGTTGACGGCTTCAGAGGCCCAGCGCGGCCTGCAGGAAAACCCCGGCGGCCCTCCCCGGCCTCGGGGGCCATGGCGGTGAGTGTGCAAGCTGCAGCAACTTCGCTCACGATGCGCCGGGCCATGGCGGTGAAGACGGGCCCCAGGCGCAATCCAGAGCAGCGCCCAGCAGCGCCGCAGGCGTGTCCGGGGCTGCAGCAGTGATCAACGCGAGGCAGCGCCTCTTCACGCCACAGCGCCTCCCAAATCACGGCGCTCAGTCCCAGCGCCCAGTTACAGGTACCGGGCGGCGGCGGTGAGGGTAATCTAGCGCTTCCATTGGCACAACGCTTAGTGGCACATTACAGGGGCATGCACAGTTCTGGGCAGGTTAGCGCCTAGAGATGATAGCGCTTAGGGGGCAGACAGGCCCGGTAGCAATACAGCCAAGTCCAGGGCAGCAGCGGTGATCGGGGGTTATAGCGCTTGAAGCACAGTTCAGGCAGAATACCGCTGGGGATCAGTCTCAGCTTAGGCAAGACAGGACAGGGGCACAGTTCAGGCAGTAAGCGCTGGTTACCTGGTTGATCCCCCAGCAGTGTTCACAGCAGGCAGGTGCTTCCAAACAGCGCTTGATGGTCACAGCGCCCTTCTTGGAGGGATGGATGGTAGGTTCTTGTGAAGTTTCTTGGGGGGGAGAAGGGGGGTTGAGTTGGTGGCTTCAGAGGCAGGATGGTTCCCCTTGGCACACTGGAGGTGGTTCCCTGGGTTCCCCCTCGCTGGGCCAGATCAGCAGACTGGCAGAGTCCCTCACCTAACTTAGAACAGCAGTGCCTAGGCCCTGTCAGTCCCAGTGGTGTAGGTTCCTCCCCCAGGCCCAACTGCCTAAACTCCTGCAGAGGTTCCCCCAGATTCGGTGGTGCCCCAACTGACAGGCAGGTTTCCCTCCTTGACTCTTATACCCCTAGGTCAGGTGACCCTCCTCTAAAGGCGGCAACTTGTAACCCCTCCCTTGGTCTTGAAGGTTCCAGGAGCTTCTACATTCTAGGCTGTGGACTAAAAAGACGGGATGGCAGTGTTACTGTATCATGATGTCCCAGCCTGCTCCTGACTACTAGTGCATGTCTACAAAGGCCACTCCACAGTAGCAGGGGCCTGTGGCAGCCATGTTGTTGGAAGAGAGCACCTGCACCTCAGCACTGTTTGGCAGTGGTAAGGCGCTGAGAGACCTAGGTCCAACAAAAAGATGGTGGAAAAACAAGGCGAAAGAGCAAAAAAACGGGGTAAGACCACCCTAGGACTGACAGGTCTAACACACACCATTTATAAATCTCATTAATTTTCACGTGGAGTCCTTTAAATATACAATACCCACCTTTCTTAGTTACATTATTCACACAGAATATATTTGAATGCACTCCTACAGTATCTCAGGCTGGAATCAAAATTAAGCTGCTCCAACAGAAATATAAATGTGTCCTTGACCAGTGCTCCTAGAGCAGAGGCTCCACTTGGCTGTAGTAACATAAAGAATTATAACTATATATTTTCCTTGCAGGCACCCCTCTCCCTTCACAGCGCAGGAAAGTTATAGAGAATCTTATGATATTTGTCAGAAAATTGCAGTGCTGTAAAACGTCTGAAAGCTTCAGAACATATTTCCTCATAAAAATTAAAAGTATTGTATCTTTTACTTAAAAAAATGACACTGAACTAGAGTATTATCTTTATTTTATTTTAGTTCTTAACACAGCGCATCAAGACCCTGGGCACAGAGTGGAAAAGCACTTTACAGAATGACAATTGGCATGTAATATAGGACATATAATATGAGACATTGACATCTTTGTTGTACAGATTCAGGAAGAACTGGTACAATAGCGAAGTACAGAATGCAAAACGTTTTTTAGGAAAGACAATTTACTCCACACCATCCTCCAAGAGTAAGTATTTCCTGTTTTACATTGCTCCCTCTTGACAGTCGAATCATAAACAGGATGTGCTTGACATTTCAGAGAGCTTTCAGTATCAGCTGGTTCTCTTGTTTCCACGGACAACTGCAATACTTGCTACAAGGATCATCTAGTATTAGTTGATGGACACAGCCCTAGAATGTTATTCTAACAAACCTCTGCCAAGTTCAGCATTCACAACATACATATACGTCTAAAATAATCTTGGGACAGTGGTGCTTTCTTGCATTGCAATATAAGAAACGTGTTACTTTTTGGTGACATTGGCATTCACAGAAAAAAGCAATGTTTCCTGATATCTCAATATTGTCTCTGATATTTGACCAGAATGGGGGATAATATTTGCCAGAGCCTACTCTATATAAAAAAAATGCCAGCCTGTAATAGATAAGTGCAATCCTTAAACCACGCGCCCTACTGTATTGCATTTCCACCCTATTGAGGCATGAGGTGATGTTCTCGGAGCACCGGCTTAGATGGGATAAAGTTCAACATTTTACAAATCAATTGTCAAAAGAATAGTAATTTAGCCATGAATCACCAACTACATATGCATTACACCACTGAGAGTAGCTTACATCACACTTGGCCCATGATCACTGAAGGTGAGTGCAACACTAAATTTGAACCACTCAACTCTCTTTCTGTCTTAAGGATGAAGGAGGATGATGAGTAGGTTCTCCCTAAGATTACTTCCAAACCTGCCACGAAATGGCCAAAAGTGGCCTCTCAGTTGTTTAATTTTTGCCTAGATTGTGGACTTATAGTCTTAAATGGCATACCAAGTCTGACCATTTGCCCTGTCCTACTTTTTTTATTATCATAGTTCTTTTTATTGCAATTTTATACAACTTTTACATCATACATGTATGACATGGGAGCCAGTACTCATCTATGTATGCTAGTGCCTGTTACAGTTTCATATAATGTGGCTCCGAACCTGTCTGCTTATTCTTTACAGTTGCTTACCCCTTCCCTCATAAAAACAAATGAAAGAATCACCCATCCCCTTGACCCTCCCCCCGTCCCTATCCCAACATTCAACTGAACAAACTTAAATGAAAATAATCAAAACAGTGTAGGGTACGCAACCAGGGGGACTAGTATTGAGTTGTATTATGTATTGGTGTGCAAAGGTGGATGAAGAGACCGGGGATGGGGTTCTAATCTGTAGGTTTCCACCTTCCCCGGGTGTACCAGTTAGAATTGGAAGAGGTGTAATGCCCTCGTACTGGATGGGCATGCCAATAATGGTAACCCGGTCGAAAGAAAATTGGTTAGAGACCCCTATGTGCATCAAAGATTTTTGAAGTTGTCTCGAAAAATATCACTTAACCTCTCCATTGTAAGTGCCTGCCAGAGACGTGCATGCCATTGAGTGAGAGACAGTGCCTCTGGTTTTTTCCAGGCTGCAGCCACTGCCATTTTTGCTGCGCCCAGGAATAACCAAACAATATCCTTGTCTGCCTTCGTCTGATATTTTAAGGAATCTGTCCTGAGTCCTAATAGTGCGAAGGAAACTATTTCTGGTAGGAATGACCCAGAATCTCTTTTATTTGGGCCAGTATCTTGGACCCAAATGGGCGAATATTAGGGCAGTCCCACCAGATGTGTTGGAATTCACCCAACAGACCGCAGCCCTTCCAGCATAGGTCGGACGTATCCGGGTAGCATTTTTTCAATTTCGTGGCATATAAATACCAGTCATACAATATTTTGTAAAGTGCCTCTCTGAGACTAAGAAATGATTATGTTAATGTATGTTCCTCCAGAGAGCCTGCCAGTCTGTAATTGGTATGTCATGTCCCAGGGTGCGCTCCCAGAATGCCATATGTCGCAGCATTTGCCCTACTGTGAAGCATAGCAGTAGTGAGTAGAGGAAGGAGATAATGCCTTTGGTGCCTTGGGTCTTTTTCAAGAAGGCTTCAAGCGGAGTAAGACCCCTCGTGCTAGCCTCCCTCGACCCTGGCTGAAGCACCCTATGCCCTAGTTGTTGATAGTGGAAAAATACTTATTTTGTTAAATTGAAATCTCGTTGACAGTGTTCAAAAGTGAGTATGTCAGTGTTGGGGAATAAGTGTGATGGCATCAAGCACCCCCTCATGCATAAAGGGGCCTGTCACTAAGCCTGGCTGAAATGGTGGGTTAAAATGAATCAGGGTGAAGGTAGTGGGAAATGTTGACCATGGCGACTTCTTATGTACCTCGTCCCATATCCTCAAAACTGTCCTTGTGGGAGTGCTAATATATACATTGGCTGGTCAGTCTACATTAGGTTTCCACAGTAGATCCCAGATGACTCTGCCTGTTATTGCCCTGTCCATATGCAGCCGACGCTTGTCTGAAACCCTTTGTGACCACTCTATGATAACGCACAGCTGTGCTGCTTTATAATACATGTTAAAGTCTGGAAGACGTAACCCTCTCTCCATCCTAAAACTCCAAAGTAGTTTAAAGGGTAGTCTTGCCCGTTTGTTCAGCCATATGAATTTGTTGAGAACAGTTTTAAGTTTATCCAGAAATCCTGTTTCTAATTTATTCAGTAAGCTTTGAAACAGGTGAAGGAATCGAGGAAGTACCACCATTTTAATTGCATGTATTCTCCCCAACCAGGAAAGATAGAGTGTGGCCGATCTTTTTAAATCTGAAATTAACGTTTGTAGTAAAGGTGGATAATTAGCCTGGAATAATTGGGAGAGTCTTGGAGTTAGTTTTATGTCTAAGTATGTGACATTTTTTGAGGCCCATTGAAAAGGTGAGGATCTACAGAGTGTCTCCATCTCTCCCTCCAATAGAGTCAGATTCAAAAGGGAGGATTTGGATAGATTGATGTGAAATACCACCATTTGCTCAAATATGCTTTGCTCTCTTTGGAGGGCCGTCAATGATTCCTTGGAATCTGTAAGCGGAAGTAGGATGTCATCTGCGAACAATTACATTTTATGTTCTTCTCTCCCAGAGCTGCTGATTGGCTCTAATTGCCATGGCTAGGGGTTCAATACTCAGGGCAAAGAGGAGAGGCGAAAGTTGGCAACCCTGCCTTGTCTCTCTTTCCAATCAGAATGGTTTTGCGCTAACGCCATTCCCAAGAACCCTAGAGGTAGGGGCACCATAGTTCGCTTGTATCATGGTTATAAATTTCTCCTCAAAACTAAAGCACTTGTGTGTTGTAAATAGAAACGCCCAGTCAACGAGGTCAAACGCTTTTTCTGCGTCTAAACCTAACATGCGTTTTTTATTCGTTTTTTCAATGAGATGGAGGACTTGTCTGACATTGTCGTGTGTTTGATGCCTCTTTATGAACCCCGATTGATCGGGATATATGACTTCGGGCATCAGGTCTTTCAGACGTGAGGCCAAGATTTTAGCATCAAGATTGAGAAGTGCTATAGGTCGATAGGAGCCACATAATTGCGGATACTTCCCGGCCTTTGGGAGTACTATTATGTGCTCGTCTCTCATTGAAGGAGTGACTATCTCCTCCTTGGCCATGTAATTGAATAGTTCTGTCAGGTGAAGAATTAGTTCTGCCCTGTATGCTTTATAAAAACGAGCCGTTAGCCCGTCCGGACCAGGAGATTTGAAGAGTTTTAGATTGGCTATTGCTAGTCATACCTCCTCCCTCTGATGGGTTCTGCCAGCCTATCATTTTGTTCCTGTGTTATCTTGGGCAATTCAATTTTATCTAGAAAGCTTGTCTGGGAAACCTGGTCTGTGTGTTCAGCCTTGTACAGGGCCTGATAAAATTCCCCGAGCACTTCCGCTTTGAGGTGCTATTCAGTTTCTATTGTTCCCTTCGAGTTTTGTAATTCACTGATATACTCTTTGTCCCGCTTCACTCTAAGCTGTCTCGCCATGTTCGTTCCAGCCTTATTCCCCTGAGCGTATGACGTTTGTTTCAGCCTCAGTAGTGTCATTTTGACCCGGTTTGCATATATTTCATTCCGTTTACCCTTAGCTGCGGTAACTTTCAGTTGAACAGGTAGACTAGGCGCATTCTTATGTGCCTTTTCTAGAGCCTGAAGCTCAGCCTCCAGAGAGCACCTTTCTAAGCCCCTCTGCCTATTTAATTCCATTGTTGCTGTGATACAGTGCCCCCTCAGCACTGTTTAAAGGCATACTAGTTGTTGGCTGGTGTGGTGTCTTGGGAGTGTTTTGTTGGAAAAATTCCTTTATTGTTTTACGAAGTTCGTCCTGCACTAGTCTGTCGCAAAGTAGCCCTTGTGGAAAGAACCAGCGTGCATACCTGGGTGTGCGGACTCGCCATTCCAGGGAGAATGTTACAGGGGTGTGATCGAAGATGATGATAGATTTATTGCCATGGATACGTATATTGCCTTTTATTGTCTGACTCATAAAGATATAATCCAGTCTCGAATATGTATGGTGGATATGTGAGGAAAAAGTGTAGTCTTTTTCCTGATTGATGAACCTCTTGCCATATATCTAATAGGCCCAGATCCTTTATTGCATTTTTTTAAGCTGCTAGTCTGTGCTCTATGTGGGTGTGTGCTATCTATTCTGGAGTGCCAAGTAAGGTTAAAGTCGCCCATAACGATCACCTCCCCCTCTGCAAAGTTTCCCAGCATGTTTAGTGTCTTCAGAAGAAAAGGAAGTTGGTTGGCATTAGGGCATAGACTGATGCCAATGCACACAATCTTCCACAAGTACGCCCCCTTAACATCACTCTTCTACCCACTTTGTCAGTTTTGTGACTTTCCACTTCGTGCTGCTCTATGGTGTTCATTTCACCCCGAAGAGGATGTCCCATGCATGACCTAGGATAATAAGACGCACTTCCAGGGTGCTTCGATCCTTTGGTGCTTTGGGCCCTCCCTCAGAGATGTGGTTCTCTGTGCTTTTGAGGGAAAAGAAACAGCCGCCACATGGCCTCCTCATCCTTCGCCTTTGTTCAATTTCTTCTTTGCTGATTAGGTGCTCTCTGGGTGAGCCAGGAAGGGGTCTCTATGTTTGCACCTGTGCCTCTCTGTAGCCCGATCATTTCTGTTTGTCTCCAGACCAAGTAAATTCATGGCTTCCTTTAGCTCCAGGCAATGCTACTGTCTATTATGATGTTCAAATGCTAGACCAAAGGGAGAAGTCCATCTGTATCTCACATTGTCCTGAAGCAGTTTATCAAGCACTGGGCGAAACTGTTGGTGCCGTGCCAAAGTAGCTGGAGAGATGTCTTGAAAAAGCCAAAATGAGAATCCCTGAAAAGACACCTTGTCGGTTTTCCTAGCCCTTTGCAGGATGGCTTTCTTTACTTTAAAACAGTGTAGCTTGACTAGAACTTCCCTTGGTCTCTGAATCACTCCTGTGGGGGTGTCTTCTCACCCCGTGCACTCTGTCTATTTTAATCTTGAGGGTGTTAGGGCCCAGGACCTTTTTGAATATTCCTGTTACAAAAGCCTCCAAATCTGGACCCTCCACTGCTTCCTCCAATTGTTGGATTCAGATATTATCCCTTTGGGATCCATTTTCGACATCTTCTGTTTTAATTATCGCCATTTGTAGTTGTGTTTTCAGTGTTTGCGTCGCATTCTTCTGCTGTTCAACATCCTGCTCTAGCATTTGAGTTTTCTTTTCCATGTCTAGAGGCCTGCTGCCTACAGAGTCAATGTCCTGCCTCAAGGTGAGTTATTTATCATTCAGGTCAGTTTTAAGCTTGTCAATAGACGTGGCTACATTTGTTTTTATCTCCTCCCATAATTCCTTTTTAAAGTCATGCAGCGAGGCTAAAAAGTCTCCTTTTGTCAGTGCCAAGCTCTCGTCTGCTCCTGCTAGTTGTAAGGTAGTGGGACCTTCTGTGGAGCCAAAATGGTTGGAAACCTGATTAATTTAGGTCTTCTTTGGTGGCATAGGGATGATCTGAGCTCCTGATGCCCGAATCAGGCGGAAACACTACTAACAAAGTTTTTTAGGCTGCCTCTCGGTCCTCCAGGGCCGCTGGCTTCTCACTGTGAGCTCCCCTACATGTACCAGGTAAGTCCTTCTACTTTTACTTTTGTCTCACTGGCAAATCCTGAATGCTGACTACCCGAGCTCTCCCCTTTGGTGCCTTAGACGACTGAGATCTAGAGCACAGATTATGATCTCTGAGGCCTTACATTTGGTCTTGGTTCCCCGCACTGATGAGTATTGTTACTAATGTACCCCGTATGAGGAATTCAAACTGCCTTTACTTTCCTGCTTGGCACAGTCCTTTAATTGCTCCTTCCCTCCATCTTCCAGTCTGTCTTACCTCACCTCCCCTGACACTCACTGGTTGATTGATACCTTGATTTTGTCCTGGTGGCTGCCATTTTAAAGTCAGGCAGACTGCGTGGGGGATTCCGATTAAATCAATGGCCGCAGGGTATCCCCAGACCTGCAACCCCCTGTTCTCACAGTGTCAATGCTCACTGCAGTGTCTAGGCTCACCCGTTGATACTGGCAGCATCATAGCTCCTCTGCGCTGTGCTCCACTCCCCAAGGCTTCACCAGCACGTTGCTCTGTTCTTCTGTCATGAGCCTTTCCCTCCTAACGGACTTCTCTGATCACTGGCCCCTGGTAGGTCGTTTTGGGGCTGTTGCTGTGTGTCGTTTCCTCCTCACTGCTTGTCACCGCTTTGTTTGATTCCCGGAAGGTGGCCCATCCCCCATCGCACGCCATCATTCCCCTCGCGGGTTTCAAGGCGATGCTCCTTCACCAAAGCACCTACTCGAGGAAGCGACAAAGCCCCTGGTGCCGGCGCCACCCTTTATCTTGTCGCTTGCGGACTTTGTTGGTGTCTATTTACCGACTTTACATCTTGTGGCAGCGGAGCTGAGACGGATTACGTCCTCTCCACCATCTTGGTTGGCAACACCCACCTTCCCTACTTTTAAAAGAGATCTGTATATTAATGATATAGATTATAAACTGTTGGATCTGAGACTTTGGTCATATATGATAGATATGTTATTTGTCAACCAACCAGATGGCTATTGCAACACCCTTGTGGCTGAGTTTACCACAGATTTATTAGGTGAGACCTTTGATCAGAGTAATGGTTTTTTCCAACTCCATTGGCCCTCACAAATAAGTGTAAGAACAGAAAATGGGCCACCATTATAAGTTGTGAATCTGCTTGGGAGCAGGATGGCGTTAGTGTGAGTTCTCGCCACCAAACAGCTCAAGCCGTGCAGGAGAGTATCAGCAGTAGGCTATGCTGCCTGACCCTGTGATGCTGATGCAAAAGTTGTGCGGAACGCAAGCGGTCCGGCTCTGCAGTCAGACCCCCGGGGCTGCTTCAGACAATAGACACAGCTGCAGGGGTGCTCACCTTGGCAAGAGCACTCCGGGAATCTTTTGCTTGCTGGCTGGTTTGCTCCATTTTTGTTCCCATCTCCATTGAGCTGACACTCCGGTCCAAATGAAGACGGAGTCAGACTATGTAGTCCCGGGGAGCAAGAATCATCAAAATGAAAGCTGCCCAAGCCAGCGCCACAGAAAGGAGACGCAGAGGGGCCAGACACTTTCCCCAAAGTTAAACATGAGACCAGCGGTCTCAAAAAGGCGATGGGGAAACATGGGGTGGAGGAACCCCAAAGGAGGGTGCATGTCTCCAGACCTCTATTGTCAATCATTTCTCGGCATTTAAGATACTGCTCCCCATGGCTGACTCTGCATTGTTCCTTGAGGGTGAATCTGGCTGTTTATCACTAGCTAAACAAGGGGATGGGAACATCATGTAATTGTCTGATACCCTAAAAGAAAATCGTATCTCTGTCCAGTCTGGGGAAATTGTGGTACCTAGGGACCAACTACATGGTACAGAGGGACCGTCTTGCTCCATGGATTCTACCAAATCACCAGATTCTCCCTTAGCTTTTACCAATGGAAATACCGGGTCCACCGTGGCTTTGAGGTTAACGATACCACTTGCCCCTGGTGCCCTAGCCTCTGCTTTGGCTGCTAGTTTAACAGAGGTGGGATCTAAACTTCAACAGGTGGAGCTGCTAACTACATCCATAGCTTGGAAGATAATCTAGGCCCCCATCTCCTCAGACCCCGAATTTATTGGTGAACATTTCTATTCAGTATCAGATGGCTCAATGTCTGTGACAGACAATGGTGTAACCAGCTCAAGTGATGTCAAGCTCTCTAAAATATATGACACAGATCCTTCCAAAGATACAGGAACTGTTAAGCACCAGAAAAAGCTATGCAACAAGGCAAAAAGACATAGCTAGCTTAAGTGGGATTACTCAAATTGTCAGATTTCTTTCCCCCTCGGTGAAAATGCTGTAAAGACCTCACTTTGGGGAAATTTTAAAACCACACCAGAGTCCATGGTTGAACCTTCTTTAACCTCCATACTGGTCTCAATTAAACAATTTCAAGAAGAGGTTCACTCTGACAGCTATCTTGCTAAAGGGGCCGCCAAAAAGCTACAAGGGGGTATGAGGAAGCTAAGCAAAATCTGCACCGATATTGATGACCGTGTTACCATGGTTGAGGCCCTCACAGAAAGCCTAGAAGCTGAAGTAATTACTTTAAAAGATCAAGGCTTTTCCCAAGCTGCATGTCTGACTGATCTAATGATGAAGATGGAAGAGCAGGAGAACCGACAGCGCAGGAGTAATCTTTGCCTACTAGGGATTCCTGAAGGGGTAGAGGGAGACAATCCAAGGCGCTTCATCGTGAAAGTCCTGTGAGACGCTTTTCCCCAACACTCAAATTGCAATTGGGACCACGAGGTTCAGTGGGCATACCGCTTCCCCTTTAACCTAAAGCAATGACGCATTGACAGCAGCTCCCTCAGAGAAAAACCCAGGGCCTTTCTGGTGTTTTTTGGGAACTTTCTCCACAGACAGATGGTCTATGAACAAGCCCGCCCGAACTCTCAGAAGGGGTCTAATGGGGTAATGTTCTTTGCAAAACCTGATTTCTGTCACGTTACAGTAGAGCGAAGGTGGCGCCTTCACCAATTTATAGTCCTCTTTCAGCAACAGTGCGCTCAGGTGTTCTTAATGAACCCTGCCAGACTAAAAGTTATCTTAAACAGGTCTTCTCTGATCTTTCTGTCGGAGATCAAACCTAGTGAATTCTTGGGGGAAATTAAGGTAAAGAAGGGGCCTCGCTATTCTGTATTTAATCTGATAAAGACTAATTTTCTAGATCTATTGCTCTCCTACTATTTCCCTTCTGTTACTTCTGTTACAGTCTGTCTCGTGGTAGGAACAACAAGAGGGCCCTGGTAGGTCTGTTTAATGGGGAAAATGTCTCTCTCTTACTTGCCGGCATATCCTAAATCATCTTAGCAGCTATATACGGCATGGCGTGGCGGTGGGGATTCTCACATGACAACCATCATTGAGGGTCTTCCTGATTGCTCTATTTTGGGGGGGGGGCTCGGGAGGGTTGGGGGGCCAGCAGCACTGTGGTAGTGGGAATATTGGTGTTTTTTTTTTATTGTTGTCTCAGTCATTTTGAAGTTAGGTTATGAAGTTATGGCACTAATGGTAGGGCGATTAGAGGAAATGAAGGGGGAAAAGAGGGAAAAATAAGAGAAAGGTTGTGGTGATGAAGGAAAAAGAATTCTCTAGGCTTCATTGCATTCAGTATAATGATGCTCTTCATGTCCATAAAGGTGAAGTAGTTTATGCTGGACCTCAGATGTGCTCTGAATGGATCTTTGATTGTACTTGGTATGTAACCTGCATGATGTTTAATCTCTGGCCAGTTGGTCAAAATTTCTAAATGAATAAGCTAAGTAGTCTAAGAATTGTCTCAGTAAACATCTGTGGCCTGAACGATGCTTTGACGGGAGAGAAGGTGGCACAGGGGCTGCGTCTGTTGGGGGCTGACAACGTCAGCCTCCAGAAAACACACATCGAGGGATCGCGGAAACATCTGCTGAACTGATTGGGGTATAGAGTTATTGGGAGACCTCTCAGGGCGTGCAGGTGAGAGGTGTAGGGGTTACGATTCAAAGGAAGCAGTCACTAAAGTCTGTCCCTGTGAAATCTGACTCTCTTGGAAGATGGGTCATAGTGGAATGCTATCTACCTCGCAATTTCTCTTTTACTATATGTTCCATCTATGGTAGTAACAAGAATGATCCTGGGGTAATTAACTGAATCTTAGGGGAACTGGCCCATTGGCCTCTCCCAATTATCATCTGTGGCGACCTTAACATCAATTTGCCTAGTAACTGGAAAGTAAGTGACCAATGGATTTATGTAGGCAGGAATCCCAAAGTACATCAGGCTGTAATAAACCTAATGCACACTCATTGGCTTAGCGATGTGTGGGCCAGTTTAAAACCAAATCAATCGGGATTTAAATATTTTTCAGCCCCGCACCTTTCTTTAGCGAGGCTGGACTACTTTTTGGTTTCATCTTCTTTGGTTCGGGACTGTTCTATTGACACCGCTCCGCAATTTATGTTGGACCACGATCCACTTATTTTTAAAATATTGGGGGGTTGGGATCCAGTGGTGAAATCTCGAATGGGAGATTTGAAAAAGCTTTGCTGTATGATGCTGGATATCAGATGCACATGCTGGGCTGGATCCAAGAGTTCCTCGAGATAAACACAGGGACTGCTTCAACTATGTTGGTGTGAGATGCATTAGAAGCGGGTATTCATGGGGAGACCTTACGGAACTCCATAAGGAAAAATAAGAAAGTAAAAACGCAGATCTTTAAACTACAAGATAAGATGATAAAGGCAGAGTTTAAACTAACTCGGGCAGTTCAGTCGAGGGCCGAAATTGAAGCTGCACAGTTCGAAGTGGTAGCCATCAAAACCGCAATTGGGTCAATATTTCGAGAGAGGGTGGCCGCTAAATGGGCTTCTGCTCATGAGAAAACCTATGAGTGCAGAAAGCTCATCGGCCATTAGTTGGTTTTCAGAACCAGACAACAGGTTTCCTCCAATGAAATACTCTCAATACATGTCTCTACAGGAGAGATTACAAACGACCCAATTAAAATCCAGAGGGCATTCAGAGAGTTTTATAAGAATCTTTATACAGAGGAAAACACCAGGGGCATATCATCAAGGGCTTGCGATAGATTTATCACTGCTTTTAGCATCCGTTTTCGGGCACAAAGCGGCGATAATTTTATTGCACTATGCTAAACTGCTTTAGTGGTTCCTTGATAATGTTAGCACCATTTTGATTAACGCCTTGCATGTCATCGCTAATGACATGCAAGGGTGGCGTTCCTGACTTAAAAGTCCGTGACAACGGTCGCTGACACACCATCGCCCTATTACCAATGCGGCCTGAATCCATTAACACGATAAAAAAACATGCGCTAATCGTGTTTATCGCATTTCCCTAACGCCTAAATAAAACATGACTTAGGCATACATTGCCATACATTACATGGGAGGTGGATAGTCAGGTTACAACCACGCTTGCCTATTAGCAAGCTTTTTTTTAATCGCACTGAGTTTATCGCAGGATATCTCCCCTCTAAAACCCGCTATCGCTGGCTTTCACATCGCATCTTAGCGATGATAATAGGCCGCTAATGATGCAATGTGAACCAGCAATAGCGGGAGATTAAAAAAAATGTGCTTCATGCGCTTTGCGATATGTATCGCGTTTTGTTGATAATATCCCCCATGGTCACCCGATTCAAGAGAGAATGAGATCTCCAAATATCTTAATGCAATCTCACTGTCTCAACTCAGTGCAGAAGATCATGAACAACTAGAAGACCCTCCGACCTAGGAAGAAATTGCCATAGCTTTAGCAAGCTTACCAGATGACAAAGCGGCCGGCGCCGATTGTATCCCAGTCGAATTTTATAAAATCTTTACCCCCCAAATAAGAGACCTCTTTACAACTCTAGTAGTTTCTATTTTTAATGGGGCACTTCCCCTTGCTTCATGCTCCACAGCCAAGATCGTAATCTTTCCAAAGAAGGATAATTCACCACTGGAAATGGGCTCGTACAGGCCAATCATGCTCATCAACTGTGATTCTAAGGTATACTCCAAAAGTTTCACATCCAGATTATCTGCCAGAATTGAGCCCCTTGTCTCTAAGTTGCAACATGGGTTTATCCCTAAGAAAGGCACTACAGAACATATTCCGCGGACCATCACCCTGTTTGACGCAGCTCAGATCTCAGGAGACCCGATCTCGCAATTTCTTTGGGGCGTCATGAGTAGGATGTGTTTTGGGCCTAGAGCGAAACAAGTCATTCAAGCTCTATATCTAAATCACACAGCCAGAATTTCAATAAATGGGAGACTGACGGAGCAGATTGAAATTTCACGGGGTACTCGACAAGGCTGTCCTTGCTCTCCAAGGCTCTTTGCCATATACATAGATCCCTTCATTAAGAAAATTGAAAATAATCCTGAAATTCTGGCTGCGAGCAGGTTTGGCTGGGACACTAAAATCATGGCTTACACCGACGATCTGGCTGTGGTGACTCCTGACCCTGAGACAGCCATTCTAGCATTGGAACAGAATGCTCAAGAGTTTGGGAAGATTTCTGGATACGCACTTAATGAAGGAAAGACGCAGATCATTTTAAATCAAGAAAATAATTTGGTGGATAGTAGGGTTGTTCATAAAGCGAAATATTTGGGGGTTTACATCGTAGCCGACACCGACTTGATTGTAGAAGAAAACCTGATCCTGTTGGCGGTAGAAACTAAGAGAGCACTTAATCGGATAAACAATCTACACTTGACCATAGTGGGGAGGTGTAATGTTCTTAAGATGACCTTCTTCCCAAATTACTCTATTTCTTTAGGGCTATCCCTCTAGAATTCAGTAAAACAAAGTTTCAGAGATTTGAACAGCTCTTCCCTCAATTTGTCTGGGCTTATTATCACCCTAGGAGGGCCTTTAAGCAGCTTTCTCTTCCTTGGGATACAGGGGAATGGGCACTCCCTAATCTAAGATTGTATTATTGGGCTACGGTATTACAATATTGTACGGAACTGCTATATGAACACTCATCTATTGCCACCACAGGACTCCTGTCTCCTTTTGAATTACTAATTGAGGCAGAGGCTCGGGCTGTTTTTGGCGGCAACTTGAATATGGATATTACAAGCGGGTCTGATTTAAGACCCTGCTAAGCGCTTACAAGGTCTTTTCCAACATACGCAGACTTTATTTGCTGGGCAGACTGAATTTGTATACTCCCATTAATAGCAATACTAACCGGCCAGCTAACTTTGGGAGATCATATCTCCAATATTGGTATAAAGCGGGCATTTTAAAGTTGGGAGACATGTTTTCTCCCGAAGGAGTTTAGCCGTTTATTGACCTTAGAACTCAATTCAAAGTGACAATGAGGCTTTTAAATATTTTGCCATTAGGGATTTCCTGGCCCGTAAGGCAGGTGGGTCTGTTGGGTTTGCAAAAATGTATCTCATTGACAAGCTAAAGGGCCCCATTCTACCCTGTATTGGGTATATATACTCTGCATTGAACAGGCAAATGCCTGATGACATGGTCAAGATTGCAAATGAATGGCAGCAGAAATTGGATATTCCCGGCAATACTTTCTATCTTGCCTTCCGATCTGCCCTGAGCGACCTGGTGTCAGCTAAACTACTACTGCAAAAAAATGATGGACGGAATGCTGACAATGCAAACATTTTCCCCAGTCAAAAGATCTGGGTTAAATCCATTGTTCTTTTGCCCACTACGCCACCCCAGTTTGGACCCAGCCATATGCAAACTGCCAGGCCAGGTCCTCCCTGGACCGGAAACAAGCATCCTGGGTCAGTTTTTTGGGTATGTATCCCTTCTTCAACCAGGCTAGTTTGAATCCAATGGCACGGTGAGCAAGGGACCCTCGTCTGGGCATACCCATCCCACTTAGGGCGAAAAGTGTTACAGCAAACAAATGATGGACGGAATGCTGACAATGCAAACATTCTCCTCCAGTCAAAAGATCTGGTTTAAATCCATTGTTCTGTTGCCCAGTGCACCACCCCAGGCACAATTTTATAGGACCAGCTTCTTTTTGTATATTACACCTAGCAGAATCGCTAAATGGGCCACAGGCAAAGGAAGGCTCTGCCCTAGATGTTTGGAGTTTAGTGTAGACTCTGTCCATATGTTTGCTACCTGTCTGAAATTAGAGCCATTACTCGATAAAATACAACGTTTCTTAAGTAAAGTTTTATCTCAGGATATCCAGCTAACCCCCACGATTATCCTGTTGGGTATACAAAACATGCTCAATGGAAAGAACGGTGGATCGTACATTTTTGCAGCCATGACCATATTCAGGAGTTGTATAGCTTTTTTCCTGGATAGATACAAATCCCCCATTGTTTTCCCAATGGCTGGCCCGATTGGTAGCGACTTGTAATCTTGAGAAGACTATTTATGCTAAAAAAGGCATCCGGGCAAAAAAATAAAAAAGGGATTAGTTATATCGGAACCATTAACCAGGTGGGTCAACCAGGCGAACTCTTAAGGGTTCCTGCTATACATACATCATTTTATGGCATGTCTATATTACAGTTTGGTTGTCATACTTTACCTCTATGGAGATTTTTTTTTAATAATCCTTTCTACCCATTATATATGCGATGTTTCCACAAAGATTTGAATTATCTGCTTTTTAAAAACTCTTTGCAGGGGTATCATTATTTTTATATTTTTTGATCCAAACTTATGCACAGATATTTTATGTGTTCTACACCATCTGGCTTTATCGCTATCATTACGGTTGTAAAAATTAATTGCTCTTTTGTCTTGTTACCTTTATGGACCTAAAAAAGTGACTACTACGTAAATGTGATAGGTTCTTCTCACTGTGGTCATACCTTATTGTATTTGACATAGGGGTGGGGGATGGGGTGTGGTCGCAATGATTTTCTCACTCTGTTTTTTTCGCACTGCATATTTATAAAAATTAATGAATATAAAAAAAAAATAAGTAATGAATCTATCAAAGCCAATATATATAAATCTTTAGTGACTAAGTTTGAAACCCTGGATTTCACGCTGCAATTTAATGTGAGCATTTCTACCTTTGTTTCTCAACACTTTGAGTTGTTTGAAACCCTCAAAGCTTTATTTAAAAGCAAGTCACCTGGCTTCAAGCCAGATCTACATCATGTCCCTGGTATACAGCGACCTGCCTGTCTGCCAAAACTAAAGCTGCTCTTCTTCACATAGAGAAAGCACCTGGCCCTGAGTATGCCTGTGGATCTATTCAACTCAGAGCCACATATTTGGGTTCCATCTCTAAATATGCTCACAAATGCTGTATAAAAAGGTGAGCGGCCATAATTGTTCCTAATCATAAAAAGGTGGCCTATCGGCTTAATTGACAGTAATCAAAATATCTTCTGCAGACAAGTGTTATTTTGTATGTAGGAGAGGATGGATGACCACAAGGTTCTGTCCCATCTGCAGGCAGTGTTTTGTAGGAACATCGGGACAATAGACCAGATATTCTGTTTCATGACCATCTCCTGGAACTATGCCACCACCACCATTAAGAACGTTCATCTAGATGTAGCCTTTATGGATATGAGGGCTGCAGTTGATCTGGTTCTGTGACATACTTTCTGGGAAGTACTGGATCAAATGAGGTTGCCACAGGACCTTGTTCATCTATTGGTCAACCTACATACAGATACATATGTCCAGGTGAAGTGGAATCGGGGATGCGTCTTAGTTTCCACACTCTTTTCTTTGTTTATGAATGGATAAAGTGGTAGAAGTGTAGAACAACTGACAGCATGATGCCCCTAAGATAGCGGGTGCTCATGTCCTTATATTGCTCTTCTCTGATGATACCCTGTTACTCTCTTGTACACGGATGGGCCTCCATCATCTCCTTAACCATTTTGTGGACTTTACTAAATTTTAGGGCTTGAAGATTAATACAGGCGGATCAAAGCCCATGACCATAAATCCCCAGTGCTCATATAGAAACATCTTGAAGGTGGATGGATCAAAGTTAGATCAAGTCAGAAAGTTTGATTATTTGGGCATCAGCTTCACGGGGAAACTCACTTGGGGTATGCAGCTTCAAAAAATCAACTACCTCTTGTCTCATAGATCAGCAGCAATTGTGAGGAAACATAAAGCTTTGGTTAGTAGAGCTGCTTCCCCACTGTTGAGTTATATAGAGCAGTGACCTTGGGTGGTGCACTCAATGGGGCAGAAATCCAGGACTCGAGGGATTCCTCACGATTTAAAATCACAGAAAATAAATGTGTAAGACAGTATTGAACTTCCCTGCCTGTACACCTTTAATTCCTTAACAATGGTATTTGAATTATTTTTTTTAATAATCAATTTTATTGAATTTTCAAAATATCCAAACAAACAGCACCATTCAGAAATATATAGTATAGAATCAGACCAAAATAAACACATTCCACATCAATACGTTAAATGACATATAGGCAAATCAGGGACCAACACATCCAGCGGCAATCTGTAAGCCCGCCCAGCCCACCCTAAATCTCCATCACTCCAACCCACTTCCCCCACATTCGTCGAAATTTCTCAGAGAAGCGTCTGGCCACATAGAGAGGCCGCTTCTGGGCGGCACACCAGTCCACTCCTCTGCACCAACGCGCCAATGTTGGTGCGGTATCAGTCAGTCATTGGGCAGCGATATCTCTATTAGCTACCACCAAGGCCGTGTTGAGAGAGAGCTTTTCGGCTCTGCTACCATCTAAGCCATCACTGACTCCCAAAAGAACCCGTGTGGGATCCAAAGGTATCTCCCAGCCCAAGACCACCATCAATTCCCTTATCAAAGACTCCCAGTACCGCTGTATCTCAGGGCAAAGCCACACCATATGATAGAAGTCTGCCCGGGGTGGGAGTAGTGAGGGCAGCTGGCATCTGGCCGAAGCCCACAGTGTGAAGACGCAGCGGTGTAAGGTAGGCAGCGTGTAGGAAGTAGACTTGGACCATCCGAAGCCGCGCTGAGACCGTGATCGTTTTAGGGCCCATCAAGGCTACATTCCAGTCAGCGTCCTCTAGAGCCCCAAGCCAGCCCTCCCACCTATCTTGTTGCAGGGAGAGAGAGTTTGGGATGGTGTTGGTAAGTGATCGGTATATATTCTGGAAATCCCCCCTTGCCCCAAATCACCAGTCATGATTTGGGCATCCGGTGGACTATATTCTGGCAAGGAAGTACCGTCTGGGATGTATGGGCGGAGGGCATGGCGCAGCTGCAAGTAGCGAAGGAACTGGGAGGAATGGAGAGATTGCCTGGTCTGCAGGTCTAGGAAGGAGCGCAAATGGGTACCGCTCCAGACGTCGCCCAACAGGGATATCCCAATGAGATTCCACTGCCAAAACCCTGCCAAGGAAGCCACCTCTATAAGCCGGGTGCCACACCACAGGGGGGTGTATTGGGTCAACTTGCCCGACAAGCGGTGGTGCCACAACCAGGCCCGCCAAGCCAGGAACACTACACGGGTAATCTCAGGAAGAGCTCGGGGGATAGCGGCACCATATAGCATTCCCTGGAGAGTGGTGAAGCCCAGAATGTGCATTTCCAGGCGATACGCCGGGTCAGACCAACCACCATTAAACCAGTCATGAAGCGCCAGGAGCCGGGTCGCTAGATAATACAGGTAGAGGCTCGTCACACCGAGACCTCCGTCAAACGGCGGGACGCAACATTGTGCTAGGGCCAGCCCATAGAAACTTTGTAATCAGATCATCAGTCTCTCGGAACCAAGATCTGGCAAACAAGAGGTGTGTGTTTTGGAGCATGTAGAGAAAGTGAGGTAAGACTATCATCTTGAAAAGGGATATCCGACCCAGAGGATTCAGGGGGAGGATACGCCATTTTGAGAGATCTGCACGGACCCGTTGGACCAGCGGGGTTACATTGAACGACCATGCGAGTTCAGGGCAGAGGGCCACCCAGATTCCCAAATACTTGAAGGACAGCTGACGAAGAGGGATCGTCGACTGCCAATCAAAGCACTCTCTGGACATGTGTAGGGGGACCAGTACTGACTTAGCCGGGCTGAGCCGTAAGCCAGAGGTAACTTCAAAGAGGCCAAGCGCTCGGAGGCATCGGGTCCCAACTGGGCTGGGTCCACCAGAAACAGCAGGACATCGCTTGCATACAGTGTAATTTTGGCTTCTTCAAAGTCGGGCCACGGCCATCCCGTGAGGGAGTCGCGCTCCGAATAAGGCAAGCCAGGGGCTCCATAGCCAGGGCAAAGAGGATCGGGGAGAGGGGGCACCCTTGCCGCGTGCCACGGCAAACGGGGAAGGGGCGGGATAGGGCTCCGTTGACCAGGACCTGCGCGTGGGGTCGATGATACAACGTCCCCACCAGCTTGCGGAACAGGGTACCAAAGCCCATCTGCTCTAATACAGCCTCCAGGTAGCTCCAGCCAACCGAATCAAAGGCCTTCTCGAAGTCCACAAGCAGGAGAGACAAGTATGGGGACAACAAGTGCCGGTTTGCAAGAGCAAGATGAAGGCGTCTTAGGCAATGTCTAGTTCCTCAGAGAGGCATAAAACCACACTGGTCCTGATGAACCAGGGAAGTGAGATGGGGCCATATGCGGTTGGCCAGGATGGAGGCGATGTACTTGAGTTCGGTATTAATGAGCGAGATGGGACGGTAGTCCGAAAAACTGCTCGAGGGAGGTTGGGACTTGGGGATCACTATAATGGTGGCCAGGTCAGTTTCTAGGCGGAAGAAGCCACATTCTACTGCTTCATTATACATCTCAACAAGAGGCAGGACCAAGGTATCTCAGTAGGATGAGTAGAATTCTTGGGGGAGGCCCTCCGGGCCCAGCGTCTTACAGTTGCCATGCGGGAGATGGCGGCTGCCACCTCTTCAGGGGCAAGCGAAAGATCCAGTTCCGCTGCCGCAGAGTCGCTAAGGAATGGAAGTGTGAAACGTACACGCTGGAGGTCATGGAGGGAAAGATCAGGTACCCGTACCGAAAAAAGGGTGGCATAGTAGGTAGCGAAACAGTGAGCCAACGCTAATGGAGCACAGTGAGTCCCGCCCGTCGCATCGACCACCTCCCGTATTATATGATTGGTCATTGGGTAAGTGGCCAGGCGGTGGAGGAGCTTCCTGTTTTTGTCACCCCAGCCGTACACAAGGGCCACAGAGGACCACCAAAGAAGTTTGGCGGCCTCCATGGAGGCCTGCCTGATCTCATCTCTCAGGAATGTAAGTCTCCTGTCTTGGGCCTCATCTCTACCCTTGGGTGGGAGCGCTCCAAGCTGGGCGTCCTGCGCTTCCAGAAGTGTGAGCCAGGAGTCCCAGGCTGCTCGAGTGATTTTAAGCTGTCCTTTAGCGTATCCTCTAATGGTGGCCTTACCGGCCTCCCAAAGGGTACACGAGGAGGGCACTGAGCCTTGATTAGTGTCAAAGTAGCGCCGGAGCTCAGCACCAACACCGTCTCTAAAACTCCTCACCTTGGAGGAACCAAGCATTGAGCCGCCAAAGAGGGCGGGAGGATGGGGGAAGGATTCAAGAAGCCCCTGGGAAGGATAGAGACCTCTTGGCTAGCCAAACAGTTGAGGGCCGGCAGGAAGATGTTGTCGATGCGTGCATGTGTGTGGTGTGAGGCCGAGGTGTTAGTGTACCGTCGCGTATTAGGGTGCCACAGTCTCCAAGCATCCCCGAGGCCCAGGGGGCGATCTCCCAGGGCCCCTTCTATAAGAATAAAACAACCCTGCGGGTCATGTGTCACTCTACGCGCAACTAGGGAAAGAGTGCGGCGCACCAGGATGGCCACCCCTCTCAAACCTCTATTGAAGCTAGAATGCCAGACTGTGCTAAAGACATAGCGCGCTAGGAAGGGGCAGAGGTTACCTAGCAGGGGGGTCTCCTGAAGCAGGAGCACATCCACAGCCTGACGCTGAGCGTATAGCAGAATAGCAGCGTGCTTAATCTTATCCAGTAAATCGTGACATTCCAGTACATGACATGGAGCGAGGACGCCCCGTTAGGTTCGCCGGACATGAGGGGGCCGTGAAGGGAAGCGGGCCAGAGGCCCACAAGGTATGGCAGGTTGGAAGAAGGCCGAGCCCAGAGCCCGTGGACATGGGGTCAAAGCGATGTGTGGGACATGGTCGCACAGTTGTGGCATGACAAATGTGGTGCAAGGGACAAGCTAATAAGAAACAAAACAAACGGGGGCCGCAGCCCCAACCCCTCCCAACCCCCCACCCTACACTTCAGGAACAGAAACATCTGTTGCCCAAACAGTAAACAGGGAAGCAAAGAACCAAACTAAAATGCTTGGTAACGGGGGAACAGCATGGAGGACCCACCCTCATAATAGGATGTACATATCTGTAGGCAGCATTATTCAATGAGCTATTAAACAAATCATAGCAATTAAGGACATCCAGGTGCAGCCAGAGCAAAAAGAATCCCCAGAGCCACACAGTTCAAGCCGGACCTGTTAGGAGCATCGGGCTGCAGGAGAGATCCGTGTCCGTGAGATCCAGCAAGGGTGGGTTAGGCGAGTCATCCCCAGAGGCAGGGCGGTCCAGAGAGCCAGAGCGCCGCCCAGGAGGAGCAATCGCCCCGGATGGCCCCGTCGTGCATTCCCGCCGGGGACCCACTGGAGAGTACGGAATGAGCACGCCGCTTGCCCCTGCGTCTCCCAGAGAGCCGGTGACGCGGCCGAAGGGACAACATGTCCCGTTGGGGGCCCGCTCTGCCAGTGGATGGCGCCAAGTCCCGGGCAGACCGCCTCATCGGCCGCTCCTCAGTGGCCTATGTCCATGCCTCTTCGGGCATATTGAAAAAGAAGAATTTGTTCTGGAAAATCACTTGCAATCAAGCCGGAAAGAGTAGCAGTATTGGATGTTCAGCAAACGCAGTTTTTGCTTGACCTCGCCATAGGAGCGAAGTTGGAACCTCGCAAGTATAGTCGGGGAAGACCATGATAGTCAGGTTGTCATACTTGAGAGGCTGCTGTTTCCGGGACTCCGCCAGGATGGCTTCTCTGTCCCTGAAGTTGTGGATGCGTAGGATGTTTGGTCGTGGAGGTGTGCTGGGCTGTGGGTGAGGAGCCAGCACCCTATCAATCATGAACCAGGGGAGGAGGGAGCCTTCAGGCATCCAGGAGCGCACCCAGCGCTCCACGAAATCCCCCGCCCGGCCCTGTTCCACATCTTCTGAAAAACCAACAAGGCAGAGGTTGTTGCGGGGGCTCGATTTTCAGCATCCTCAGCCTGACGGTGGAGCTCCTGCGTGTGAGATTGAAGTTGGGTCACTTAAAGTTTGAGCTGGCGGACATCATCCATCCTCCACAACCGCGACTCGGGATTCGACCTCTGTAATCCAGGTAGTGGCATTGCGGAGGTCCTGCTGGATCAGGGTCATGTCCACGTGGACCTCCGCGATCTTCTCTTCAACCGAGGATTGGGACATGTGGATTTCCTGAAGGAAGGTCTGACGCTGCAGGAGGCTCCTTGTCCGTGAGCCCACCCGTGGCTCCAGCGTCCGCAGTGGTCAAATGGTCAATCTTAGTCGCAGGCGTCTTGGGCACCTTGTCCCTGACCATGGCCGACCACGGGCAAGGGGGAAAGCAGCGTGTGGATTGCGGGCCAGACACCTGCAGGCAGGGAAGGTAGGGGAGAAAGGAGGGGGGCATGGTACGCCCAGGATGCCGCACTCCACCACACAACCCAGTAACTCCTGCACAGGGCCCCTCAAGCAGCGGGACAAGGTCAAATACACCGGGCCCCAGGAGGCGGGAGCAACGTCCACCGGAGAAAGCGAGGCTCAAAGGCAGCACTGAGGCCCTCAAAGGGTCCGCTTCTGATGGCTCACAGCAGGCGACAGCGACACTTCCTCACCAGGACGATGTGGCAACAGAGTGTCAACAGCTCCAAGGGAAGTTCAACAGGCCCGGGAGGCCCCGGGAGAGCCCTGCATGTGATCTCCGCTACCCGAACCGGCAGCCGGGTATAGGTTGCACCAGATCCCAGGCCCCAATTGCAGACCGGTGCAGGGCATCGAGGGAAGTGAAGCAGGGTGTTGGAGGGGGTCTCACCTCCTCCCCGCAGCCCCAGGTAGCTCAAAGGGCGTCCTCCCCCTGCGCAGCAGCGGAGAGGGCCCGGGTCCCGCAGGGCGACGCTGGTGAAGGCAGGGGCCCAGCCCGAGAAAGGACTCCGGAACAGGCAGCCGCAAGCGCCAATGGTAGGTTGGGTCCGTGAGGCACTACGTGTGGCAACGTTGACAGCAAGGGAGCAGGCAGCAGAGGCAGCGCGAGCAACCCTCGTGAGGACTGGAGCTGAAAGGGGCCCAGGAAAGAACAGGGCCCTGGGCCGGAGTCAGAGGCAACCAGCCCGGGGACCACAGGTGCAGAGCCGATCCGGCATGAAGGCCACAAGAGAAGAGGAATGGGCGATGGAGGTCTCTCCCAGCAACTTCGCTGCCCGAGTGGTGAAGCCAAGACTCCACGTTGGTCAGGATGGCTCTTCACCCCCCTTACCACCGTCCGCTCACAACACTGTGTTCCCCAGTGGTGGAACGTAGGCCCCAACCCGGAGGATGCGTGGGCTATCAGACGCAAGGGCAGCAGCAGGGAAGCAGGCCCCAAGGCGGGGACCCCCCAGGACCAAACTGCCGACCGCAGCACGATCACATTCTGAGTCCGCTGCCTGGTGGTTCAGCCAAAACGACCCCCCCCTGGCAGGACCACACCGTGCCGTCTAGCAACTCCCTTCACCGCACTCACCGAAGGGGAGGTGAAGAGCAAGGCCAGCTGGGTTTGGCGCATGGGCCGCAGCCACTGGAACCAGCAGCAGAGCCTTCCAGATCCCACGGTGCGCCCAGGCCTCGGACCATCGTAGGAGCCGCCCGCTGTCTGAACCGGCAGCCGATCTCAGGGGGGCTCCCGCAGTGCAGGTCTCGGGCCGAGCCAGGCACCACCAGATCTCCAAATCCCCAGCAGAGAGGCAAGAGGCAGCGCCGGAAGGAGGCCGCATGCCGCGCAGCACCATCCAGTGTACCTCTCCATCAACTGTGTTTTTTGCAATTTTCACCCCGAGTGGGCTGGGTATGCTCAGACGTGAGTCCCAGGCTCTCCACATTACTGGAGTCAAGCTATCCAGGCTGAAGAAGGCTGATAGCTAGAAACTGGTCCTTGGATGCTTGATTCCGGTCTAGGAAAGACAGGGTTTGGTAGTTCTGGCTGGACTGTTCCCATGAGGCACAGGGTCAAGGCTGATTTGCATATAGCCATTGTCTGACCTAGGGTGGTGTGGAGTGCAAAAAAACGATGGATTTAGGCCCATATCTTTGTACTGGGGTGAATGTAAGACATTGTTCTGAATTCTGTCCATCAACTGTGTTTTTTGCAATTTTCACCCCGAGTGGGCTGGGTATGCTCAGACGTGAGTCCCAGGCTCTCCATATCACTGGAGTCAAGCTATACAGGCTGAAAAAGGCTGATAGCCAGAAACCGGTCCTTGGATGCTTGATTCCGGTCTAGGAAAGCCATGGCTTGGTAGTTCGGGCTGGACTGTTCCCATGAGGCACAGGGTCAAGGCTGATTTGCATATAGCCATTGCCTGACCTAGGGTGGTGTGGAGTGCAAAAAACAATGGATTTAGGCCCAGATCTTTGTACTGGGGTGAATGTAAGACATTGTTCTGCATTCTGTCCATCAACTGTGTTTTTTGCAATGTTCACCCCGAGTGGGCTGGGTATGCTCAGACGTGAGTCCCAGGCTCTCCACATCACTGGAGTCAAGCTATCCAGGCTGAAGAAGGCTGATAGCCAGAAACCGGTCCTTGGATGCTTGATTCCGGTCTAGGAAAGACATGGCTTGGTAGTTCGGGCTGGACTGTTCCCATGAGGCACAGGGTCAAGGCTGATTTGCATATAGCCATTGTCTGACCTAGGGTGGTGTGGAGTGCAAAAAACTATGGATTTAGTCCCAGATCTTTGTAATGGGGTGAATGTAAGACATTGTTCTGCATTCTGTCCATCAACTGTGTTTTTTGCAATTTTCACCCCGAGTGGGCTGGGTATGCTCAGACGTGAGTCCCAGGCTCTCCACATCACTGGAGTCAAGCTATCCAGGCTGAAGAAGGCTGATAGCCAGAAACCGGTCCTGGGATGCAGTGTTTTTTGCCGCTTCAGGCCGCGCCCACCAGATTTCTCCGTCTCCTCCTCGCGCAGGTGGTGGACTCTGTGGAGCAGCGGCGCCTGTTAGATCCACAATGGTCTGCTCCGGTAGTGAGCAGCCGCTCAAGGCCCGAAAACACAGGAAGTGAGCGCAGCCATTATGAGTGAGGCGAGGTGGGAGAACAGGCCACAAGATGTCAGAGCAGGCCGATCGCCACAGAGGACAGCTCAAACAGGTAAGGCAGGCTGCCAGGAATTGATGGGTACAGCTCTGGGGGTTAGAAGGCTGCAGATGTCGGCGGATCATGGCAAGGATGACGGAGGGGTCCAGATCACTCCTAGAGTGCGACCGCCAACTTGACATGCCAAGCCAAGCACCCCGTATTAAAATTTTAAAGGAATTAATCATATTGCTCGCCTCAAAATCTTGACTTTTTGGGCAAGAATATAGACAATCTGGGAGTTGATTCCTTATAAAAAAAACTTTGCAGCAACGAATTCTTCTTGATAAATCCGATAACAAACCGTGGTTGAGAGCCGTGAAATCTTTATGCATTCAGTTAAATATGATGGCCATGTGGGAGAATCCAAACAAGATGGACAACAAGGGAGCCAGTAAGATAAAGGAAACAAAACATACTAGGAACACGTCTTGCAGAAGATAGTGTGATAAGAGGTTCTGAAGGGCTTGTTGACAAATCTTTAAGCCATAAATGTACCCCATAATTTGAATTATACCTCTATAGAATAATTCTGCAGAGGCTAACTCTCTGTATATACATTTCCGAATTGTGTACATTGCCACTTAGGTTGGTTGAAAGCTTTATTCGATATGCAAAGATATCTTACAAGCATAACATACATTTATAAAAACAACATTACAAAAAATACAAGTATGTCATACATTTTAAGAAGATAAAATTGTAGGGATCCCCCTAAGATAAATTAGCTAAAAAGGGATTAAACCGATATAGACAATCTCTTGCAACGGATCAACCAGCAACATTTTAAAAATTTGGAGACGCCACAGATTATAGGAGGGGAGGTATCAGTCAGTAAAATTCGGAGAGCCACCGAATGCATGCGTGTTCCCAAGCATTTGATAAGGGGTTTCAACCAGTATCTACTTGGATAAATATAATCTGGACACTCAAAAAGTACATGAGCCACCGTCTCAGGCCTGGCTGGGCAGCATGCGCAGAAAGGGGATAAATGAGCATGGGACTTCCACTTTGATACAGTTGCTCCTAGCGGAAGAGTGCCAACTCTGAACTTGAAATAAAGGGCCCTATCCACTGGCATAGTGATAAAATCCATGTAAGGTTCATATAATGCCACATCCTTTATTCTGAGAAACGCTGGAGTCGAATTGCCGTGATTAGGGTTCCCACTTTGTTGACAAAAGACCCAGTCCCAATAAAGTTTTTTGAGGACTGCCTTTTGGGGAGCAGATTTTGTAGACCAACAGTGTCCCAGGCCCAATTCCCCTAGAAGATTTTTTGTGTCCCTCAGCCACTTGATCTTGTTCCAGCCCCCCATGTCCATTACTTCTGATAGGCCCTCGGCATAAGATTTTAGTTCCGGGACCCTCCATATGCGGGACCATAAGAGCAATGGGCGAAGACGGGCCTGGTCTTTGATGCTTCTGCAGCCCAAATCCATAGGGCACCGGAACTGTGGGGGTGCTCGAGGGGAGGGCTAAGAGGTCCTTTAGGAGCTTATTTTCGGCCTTGGATAGGGATTCCACATTACAGTTGCCCCATCGCTCCGCGCCATACAAGGCAGAAGTGACCCCCCCTTGCCTTGTAGATCTCAACTGCGGGTGCCACTGAGGATCTGGAAGATGTATGATATTCCTTTAGTAAGGCACCCCCTACCCTTTTGTGGCAAAGAACCATCTTGTCAATGTGAGAAGACCAGTTCATCTTGTCATTTAGGCGTAAACCCAAATAATCAAATTCAGATACTTTCTCCAGAGGGACCGAGTTCAAAGTTGGAGGACGACCCAGTTTCCTTGGTGGGCGTAGTATCAAATATTTCGTTTTTTCTACGTTTATCACCAACCCTCTAGCTACACAAAAGTCCTGGAAACGGGTCAACAGCTTCTGGAGCCCCTGTGGGGTTTTTGAAATAAGGAGAGTGTCATCCGCGAACAACAATGTTGGAATCCGCTCACCCCCCAGGCAGGGTGCGTCCGCAGGTTCCTGAAGCAGGTGCTCCACCACACCATTTACATATAGGGAAAAAAGTGTGGGAGCTAACACGCAGCCCTGTCTGACACCCCTACAAACCGGGATTCTGTCTGTTGTCTCGCCATTTCTCCCCCAGCGAACCTGGGCAAAGTTATTCGTGTGGAGTTTGGTGAGGAGGAAAAGGATGTACGGGGGCAAGCCCAGACCATGGAGAACCCTCCAGAGTTCCTCCCTGGGAACTAGGTCAAAGGCAGTCTTCAAGTTGATGAAGGCCAGGTAGAGACTGCCCTTGCCCAGTTCCACGACCTTCCAGTGCAGAAGTGTTAGCCGAAAGACTTGCTCAATTGTACCTGTTCCTGAGCGAAAGCCTGCCTGGAAGTCCGATAGGACTTGGTTCTCGTCCACCCAATGTAGGATTCTCCCCAGGATCACTTTTCCGGCTACTTTTTGTGAAGAGTCAATCAGGCTTATTGGCCTATAATTTCCTGGAATGTCTCTACTACCCTTTTTAGGTCTCGCAGACGTAAAAAGCAGGCGTAAGCCTGCTGTCTGCGAGACATCTTTTGTTGGCGTTTTAGAAGGAATCTGAGACGGAGCTCACGCACGAGCGTCGCCGTCTCAGATTCCTCCGCGAGGGCGCGCACGGCACCACACACACGCATGCGCAAACACAGAGACACACACCACACTCACGCATGCGCACATACACAGCCATACACAGGCACACACTGCATACACACACGCAGACCCACGCACACACACACAGACACATTCGAACACACACAGACACACGCGCGTACACCCCCCTCCCCTCCCACTCACCGGGCTCTTTCAGGCTGGTCGGGCACTCACCGTGCTGTTGCTGGGCATCGGGCTCCTCTCTGCGGCAGTCTCCTCACGGCACCAGGGGACAGGACTTCACTTCCGGGGCTCCCTCCAGCACCTGGGAGCCCTGCAACACTCTGGCTGTTGGCAGCCCCGGGACTCTCCTCAACTCATGGGAGCCCCGGGCTGCGGAGAGGCCATCTTCACTTCTTCCTCGGTGTCGGCGGGCGGGACTTCCTGCCGGATTGCAGGCCCCGCCCCCGTCTCGGCCAAAAGTGCCTGACTTCCGGTTTTCACGGAGCAGGGCTGCGGCGGTGATTTCTTTCGGGGGCAAGAGGGGTAAGCACCCTCGAATTAAAATATAATTAAATTTCCTTCTTGTGTCGCTTGGGAGGCCCCGTAGTATTAACACTGGTTATACAGGGATCATGTGTTACACAATGTTTCGGATCCCGCTAGTATCTGATTTTTGCTCGGGTGAGCTTCGATATTGAAAGTCAGGTGGCATGTTTTGGTTTTTCTTAAACGAGGTAACCGACAACACATTTTACCAAGTGAGAATGCCGTTTCTGGTGGCTTTTGGCATTTCAATATTTCGATAACTTATTAACGGCACATATCTTTACTCAAGTTTACGCAATGCGACTTATTGCTAAAGGTAGCGACAATGACATTGACTCACACTCTTACAATGTGAGCTTTTTGTGACTTCCTCTGTTATATGGTAATCATTTCGTTTTTAACCCGGCTGGGTAGTACTGACACTTTATGTATAGCACGGTTCATTGTACATGGCAATGTTATATGTGGGACCATCTGATGTAAGCCCATTTTTGTATTTACCCTATCTTTTAGGTGGTAGCTCTCATGATGTCCGGAGCCTTATGGCCTAACCAATCTTTTTCTACGTTGCCACATAGAGTTACTCTGCTTCCTCTTCTGCTTTCACCACTGTGCCTCTCTCTTCTGGTGTTGTGCCTCTCTTCTGCCGCTGTGCCTCTCTCTTCTGTTGCTGTACCTCTCTTCTGCTGCTGTGCCTCTCTCTTCTGCTGCTGTACCTCTCTCTTCTGCTGCTGTACCTCTCTCTTCTGCTGCTGTACCTCTCTCTTCTGCTGCTGCTGTGCCTCTCTCTTCTGCTGCTGCTGTGCCTCTCTCTTCTGCTGCTGTGCCTCTCTTCTGCTGCTGTGCCTCTCTTCTGCTGCTGTGCCTCTCTCTTCTGCTGCTGTACCTCTCTCTTCTGCTGCTGTACCTCTCTCTTCTGCTGCTGTACCTCTCTCTTCTGCTGCTGCTGTGCCTCTCTCTTCTGCTGCTGTGCCTCTCTTCTGCTGCTGTGCCTCTCTTCTGCTGCTGTGCCTCTCTCTTCTGCTGCTGTACCTCTCTCTTCTGCTGCTGTACCTCTCTCTTCTGCTGCTGCTGTGCCTCTCTCTTCTGCTGCTGTGCCTCTCTCTTCTGTTGCTGTACCTCTCTTCTGCTGCTGTGCCTCTCTCTTCTGCTCTGTACCTCTCTCTTCTGCTGCTGTACCTCTCTCTTCTGCTGCTGTACCTCTCTCTTCTGCTGCTGCTGTGCCTCTCTCTTCTGCTGCTGTGCCTCTCTTCTGCTGCTGTGCCTCTCTTCTGCTGCTGTGCCTCTCTTCTGCTGCTGTGCCTCTCTTCTGCTGCTGTGCCTCTCTCTTCTGTTGCTGTACCTCTATCTTCTGTTGCTGTACCTCTCTCTTCTGCTGCTGTACCTCTCTCTTCTGCTGCTGTGCCTCTCTCTTCTGCTGCTGTGCCTCTCTCTTCTGCCGCTGTGCCACCCTCTTCTGCAGCTGTGCCACCCTCTTCTGCCGCTGTGCCACCCTCTTCAGCCGCTGTGCCACCCTCTTCAGCCACAGTGCCACCCCTTCTGATGCTGTGCCACCCTCTTCTGCTGCTGTGCCACCCTCTTCTGCTGCTGTGCCACCCTCTTCTGCTGCTGTGCCACCCTCTTCTGCTGCTGTGACACGTAAATACAACACATATTACATTACAAATGCTATAGGTGTCACATTTGCGAAAGTTAAAAATATTAGCATTGTAAATGACGAAGCTATTAATTTTGCTATTTTCAAAACCAACACATAAATAAAAAAATTGTCATTTACAATACCAATAGCTCAAACTTTCCTAATGCGAGGCCTATTGCATTGCAAATGCTTGTTATAGATGGGGACTACCACTGCCCCTCTCCATGACTCTGGGATCGGGCCACCCTCCAAGATGGCATTCAAGAGGGCCGAGATCATAAGACCCCAGTCAGATGGATAGGCCCGCAGTAAATCCCCTGGGAGCCCATCCGGGCCAGCTGCTTTCAATGGGACCACAGTCTTGATGGCATTTTCAACCTCCCATGGTGTAAATAGGGTAAGGGTGCTAGATTCCATCAAAAAGGGGAATACTGCTGGCTCGGTTAGGGGCCCTTCTATCGCTGAATATAAGGCCCCAAAGTGATGGGACCAGCTCTGGGGTGGAATAGTACAGGTCCTCAGAGTGTCATCGGGTCTTCTACGGGAGCCTATCAATTTTAAGCATGGGCGGAAAATCCGTTTCGCTCGCGGATTTTGCGGATTTTCGGTAAATTCGCAATCCGCGAGATTCGCGAATCTCCCGCAAAATCCGCAAATCCGCGAGCAGCGGATTTTGCTCGCACTGCTCGCACTGTTCGCGTGAGTTCGCGGCTTCCCAGTACAACTTCGCGCCCCGCGAATAAGTGCAAAATTGCAGAAATACGATCTTAGCAAAACTGAAACTACTTACCAGGTTCAAAAGTTCAGGCTCATCATTAGTAGCCATTTCCTGTAGTGCTTCCTGAGGGGCCCCTCCAGAGTTCAGTTGCCAGTTGCAACTATTATGTGACCCTGCTCTGAACCTCAGAATAGTTACACATATGCCACAAAGGTCCTGAATTACAGCTAAGGGAGACAAGCAGGAGCCAGGCTGGAAGTTCAAATCCATTAATCAGCCCCTAATTCATTATTGTCAGTTGGGGCAGGGCAGGTGTTGTAACTAATTTTGCAACAATGAAAGCACTTAGCAAGTGCAAAAGCTCACTAATCAGGAAGCACTAAGGAAGCAGGTGCCAGCTAAAAAAATATTCTGTGACACATTAATCAGCCCCAAATTAATTCAGGTCACTTGAGGCAGGGAAGGTGTGCTTGCGTTGCCACAATAATGTACACTGACTGGACAACCAGAGGGTGCTGTGATGAAACAGAGGGTGGCATGGGTGGGCCAGAGGGTGGCATGAGTAGTCAGAGAGTGGCAGTGGTGACAGAGAGTGGCAGTGATGAAGAAGAGTGTCCCAAACAGGCTGGACACGTAGAAACAACAAGTTCGCGAAACTTGCGACCTGACAGGTAAGTTCGCAATTTGCGAAAGTGTACAAAACCCTCGCGAACTGGCAGAAACCCGCGCAAACACACAAAAAAAAAAATCCGCAAATTCGCGAGAATTCGCGGATTTTGCGGATTGCGAGTTCGCAAATCCGCAAAATTCGCGAACGCGAGATTCGCAAAATTCGCCCATGCTTAATCAATTTCCAAAACTCCCTGGCATCTTTACCTTTCCTAGCAGCCAACAAGTCCGCCCAGAATTTCTCCTCCCATTCCTTCTTTGCTGTTTGGATAGCCTTGGAGTAGACCTTCCTAGCCTCCCTTGTCCTGACTTGAGATTTTGCTTTTACTGCCTCAACCAGGTTTTTTTTCGCCTCCCTACAGTTATGGGTATACCACCAGTCTCTTTTATTGGCCCTTTCTTTCGCCCCAGTATGTCTCTGGCGCACAGTGAACAGATTTGTCAAGGCCCCAGTTAGGTCGCAAAATACTTCGCATACCTCCCCAGGCCTCCTTCAACTATGCCTAGGTTATGTTGGGCTGGGGCCAAAAGTTGGGACACAGCATCAAGTTTTCCGGTAGACAAGAGAAGTTTTGACCACTTCAGGCGCCTACCGCAAAGAGATACCTCCGACTCGCCAAGGTCAACTATGGGGCTAAGTATAGAACCCCCACTGCTAACAGACCACCTGGGGGCTAGAGTGAGGGACAGCAAATTGTGGTCGCTTTCGACTGAGGGGACTATTACCATATCCCTCACTGAGCTCCATAAACACACATCAAGCAAGATGTAATCAATTCTTGATGTGTGGTTGGGCCTATTGTATGTATGAGCACCCCCTTTGTCCGAGCTGGTCCTTCCATTTAAAGCCCTCAGGCCATATTCTATACTAAGGGCATTTAACTGCAATGCCACCTCGGACCACTTTTTAATCGAGGGATGTTCTAGGACTGGTATCCCCCTCCTACCATCCTCCTCATCCTGGTCCTGGGTAACGTCCGAGCCCAAAGGCTCGAACGTGCAGTTAACATCACCTGCAATCAAAGTGCAGGCTTTGTATGGAGTTGCCCCTAACAAATCCTCCAACAATGCAATTGTGGGAGACTGCCTCCCCCCCTTAGTGCCTCTGGCGTAGACATTAAATATGTTCAAAACAACACAACCCCTGGCGTCCTTCAGTGTGATATTAAGCAAGTCTGGGCTATTGGTCTTAGTTTCCACTACCGTGCAATTTAGGGTTAAAGCTACCCAGATAAGGAGACCCCCCGAAGGTCGCCCCCTACCCGAATCTGGGCAAACAGCTGGGATGGCATAGGCAGAATACCCCACCCTATGCACTGGCTCCCTACTCCATGTCTCCTGAAAAATGCATATGGAATACTCTTCCACTAGTGCATTCCAGTCAGGCAATGCCAGTTTTCTGGCTATTCCGGCAACGTTCCAGCTGAAGACCTTCAAAACTTGGTCCGTCACAGCTGGAGCGCATAGGGAAACTATCTCTTGACATGGAGTCACCATGTCCGAGCATGGCAGTGATCGCCCAACACCAATAGGAACTAGGTCCCCCAGAAAGTCCAAAGTAACCGATGATGTGGTTTGGGATTCATTGGGGGAGGGAAGAGTAGGTGGCATTACAGTACCGTGTGAAGGCTCGCCCGGTTCCCCCCTGTCCAGTCCTCCCGTTGCTTCGAGTCAGTAGCTCCTAGGGCCACAATTTTGACCCAGCCACCCGGTTTGGGGATAGAAAGGGGGCACAGACAAACTACTTATTCCACCACTATGACCATTGCTCATTTCCCCCATAATAGGCCTGAGAATGATGTGATTAGCAGGCCGCGGGTAGAAATAGGTCAGGTCCACTGCGCTAATTCCAGGGCCTCCCACCGTTTGGTCTTGGATACAGATCGATCTGGCTACTCTGTTGTCCTGGAAGTTGATAATAATGCAGTTTCCCTCCAGCTGCTTCTTGCCCCGTCCGACCCAGGCCACCCTGCGGACGCCAAGGATTAGTCCGTCTACGCCCGCAGGGAGTGGTTTGTTTATTTTTAGCCAATGAAGGCTTTTATTTTTTAGGGCTTGGTGGGTTTCTGATTGGTTATCTTTCAAGGGTGGGACCTTGACCAGCACAACGACGTAAGAATGGCAGTCTGGGGGGAGGTCAGCATAAGGTCTGCCAGAGAAGTTCTTCAAGGCGGGTGCAGCTAAGACAGGTGCTGCCGAATGGCTTTTGGCAGGTTTAGCTGGCAAAGCTGCCCCATCTCCCTTAGTCTTTGCACTGTTTGGGGGTATTTGCTTAGGTTTAGAGTTACACCCAACCGCGGGGGCCTTCGGTTGCGTTACTATCTTATGTACTTTATCGACCTTAGTGGGCTTCCCTTGAGTTGGGATAGAGTGTAGGGCAGGACCTGATTTGGACATAGGTGGAGCAGTGGTAGTAGGACCTGATTTGGGCATGAGTGGGGCAGTGGTAGTGGGAGTTGGGGCCGTACTTGGTGCTATTGGGGAAACCGCTTTTGGCGGAACTGGAACCTGTACCGGAGCAGCAACAGCTGCAGCTCCTTTTCCCAATCTGCCACATGAGGGGTCCTCGCTATTCCTGTTCTGATGTTTGAGTGAAAACAAGTTGTCAAGGGTCGACTGCTCAAGACTATTTACTCTAGCCTCCACCCTCTTGATTTGTTCTATGAGCAGTGTCAGGGAACGGTTAAGCGCATCAATGATTTGGTCCAAGCAAGCTGGAACTTGGATGGCAGATGGCTTGATGTTGGTATTGAGTCCCCTTTCTTGAGGCGGAAACTCTCCCAATCCGCCCAGACGCTCTGGGCTCTGACCATTATCTAATGTTACACCTGTGGCCCTTGACCCTTGCTTCCTAGAGCGTTTACAAAGTATGGAATGGCTACCTTTGCGTACACTCACAACCCGTTTCCTCTTAGCTTGTTTCCGGGCACCCTGAAACACACCTAGCGCAGGGCAATGAGGGACCCACAGGGGGAGCAGGGTCTGGCGACGGAGAGTTTTGACTAATAACAGGAGAAAATAAAGGTGGAACGCACCCTCCAGCAATCTCGTCACTGGGATCGCCTGGTGTTAACTGTGCTGCTAGGTTCTCTAACTTGTCTATACTTTCGGCTATTTCAGACAACCGGGGACGCTCAGGCATTTCTATACTAAGTGGGGATGGAGCTATAACCGGAGTAGGTGACAAGGCTTTGGCCGCAGAGCCAAGAGAGGATCGTCTAACTGGTAGGAGATCCCCGGAGAGGCGACGCTCCATCATTGCGATCTCTTTCTCTATGACTGCCGCTACTCTGGTTATAAACCTATCCATGGTTCCTATCGTTGGGTTTCCCCCCAACCCCTTCGCCCCCACCTCTGAGCAATTTCCCAGAGCGAGTAGACATGGTTCGGGTTTTGCCCTCTGACAATGTCACAGTACCTTTCTGGGCCAGTGTAGATGATGTTAGGGACCTGGCCCAGCCCAGCCTCTGTCAGCCCCTGACTGCCACAAACTGCCCGCCCTTTGCTCGGGCTTCGCTCGGCGTCCCGCGAGACGGTAGACGAGCTGTTGAAATAAGGGGCATTGCAGGCTGGGGGCGTGGCTATCAGGGGGCGCATCCGCGATGTTCCTGGGTGTGCAGGGACTCCTGGGAGACTGAGTCCCTGCCGCGCACCCCCACTGAAGCAACTGCCACACTCCAAGTCTCTCACACAATCCTCAGCACAGTCCTGCCGCCTGAGCCCATGGTCCTGAGCGCGAAGCGGCACCCGCGAAGCGGGTGCGGCGAGCTGCAGCTCTGTTAACAGAAGTCCACAGAAGGGTCCAAGAACTGCTGCCCAGCCCGACACACAGCAAGAAGGTAGGCACAGGGTCAAGGCTGATTTGCATATAGCCATTGCCTGACCTAGGGTGGTGTGGAGTGCAAAAACAATGGATTTAGGTCCAGATCTTTGTACTGGGGTGAATGTAAGACATTGTTCTGCATTCGGTCCATCAACTGTGTTTTTTGCAATTTTCACCCCGAGTGGGCTGGGTATGCTCAGACGTGAGTCCCAGGCTCTCCACATCACTGGAGTCAAGCTATCCAGGCTGAAGAAGGCTGATAGCCAGAAACCGGTCCTTGGATGCTTGATTCCGGTCTAGGAAAGACATGGCTTGGTAGTTCGGGCTGGACTGTTCCCATGAGGCACAGGGTCAAGGCTGATTTGCATATAGCCATTGTCTAACCTAGGGTGGTGTGGAGTGGAAAAAAACTATGGATTTAGTCCCAGATCTTTGTACTGGGGTGAATGTAAGACATTGTTCTGCATTCTGTCCATCAACTGTGTTTTTTGCAATTTTCACCCCGAGTGGGCTGGGTATGCTCAGACGTGAGCCCCAGGCTCTCCACATCACTGGAGTCAAGCTATCCAGGCTGAAGAAGGCTGATAGCCAGAAACCGGTCCTTGGATGCAGTGTTTTTTGCCGCTTCAGGCCCGCCCACCAGATTTCTCCGTCTCCTCCTCGCGCAGGTGGTGGACTCTGTGGAGCAGCGGCGCCTGTTAGATTCACAATGGTCAGCTCCGGTAGTGAGCAGCCGCTCAAGGCCCGAAAACACAGGAAGTGAGCGCAGCCATTATGAGTGAGGCGAGGTGGGAGAACAGGCCACAAGATTTCAGAGCAGGCCGATCGCCACAGAGGACAGCTCAAACAGGTAAGGCAGGCTGCCAGGAATTGATGGGTACAGCTCTGGGGGTTAGAAGGCTGCAGATGTCGGCGGATCATGGCAAGGATGACGGAGGGGTCCAGAGCACTCCTAGAGTGCGACCGCCAACTTGACATGCCAAGGCAAGCAGCCCGTATTAGAATTTTAAAGGAATTAATCATATTGCTCGCCTCAAAATCTTGACTTATTGGGCAAGAATATAGACATTCTGGGAGTTAATTCCTTATAAAAAAAAACTTTGCAGGAACAAATTCTTCTTGATAAATCCTATAACAAACCGTGGTTGAGAGCCGTGAAATCTTTATGCATTCAGTTAAATATGATGGCCATGTGGGAGAATCCAAACAAGATGGACAACAAGGGAGCCAGTAAGATAAAGGAAACAAAACATACTAGGAACACGTCTTGCAGAAGATAGTGTGATAAGAGGTTCTGAAGGGCTTGTTGACAAATCTTTAAGCCATAAATGTACCCCATAATTTGAATTATACCTCTATAGAATAATTCCTGCAGAGGCTAACTCTCTGTATATACATTTCCGAATTGTGTACATTGCCACTTAGGTTCTTCAAAGTGGAAGCATGATGATAGAGGCTCAGAAGGTTGTCCATTTTGCCCTAAAATGGTGCATTTGATATTGATATGTCAAGGGTACAAATCCACATCGTCAAGATGGATCCTTCGGTTATGCCCTAACTTAGTGATCAAACATAGTGCAGTGGCCTTATGCATATTAAAAAATAACACAGCTGAACCAATTGCATCTGCTCTTTCAAGATGTCTAAAATAGGCACGGTCACTTCGAGCTGCTGTAGTGAAGACCCATTGGAAACATCTTCTGAAAGTATGATGTACCGTGGGGACACTTACTGTTGGCTGCCTTGTAATATCTTCATCTCAAATTTGCTTGTTTAGGAATATGAGGGAAAACGTATGTTTTAGTATGTTAAAATGAAATAGGCATTTCGCACTTTAAGTATGAATTATTTTAGCATTTTAGGGATTGTGAACCTATGCTGGTAATAATTGTATCCTTTCCTAGATTTCGGCAACATGTAAATGATAGTGGCATGTGAAATTCGAATGTGTAAAAGAAACTTGTGAAACTGGTGGCATCTTATCTCATGCAAAGAAACTGGGTTAACTTCAAAATGGCTAGTCTTTGTGCAATGAACTTAAGTTGATCTTGGACATGATTTAATTCTGTTATGGACGTTGTTTTACTTGCGACCGCTGTTAAGAGTTATCGTACTGTTTAATCTCTTTTTATCGGTGTATTTTTATGCTTTTGTTTAACTAAAGATGAAGTATGATTATAAATGTTGGTGTTATGTACTTTTATGGTTGTTGCGACCGAAATAAAGTACATAGGGGCAGATTTATGATGCCCTTGCGCCTCTTTGCGCCGCAATTGCGTCACTTTATTTAACGCAACGGCGGCTCAAACAATGCGTCCTATTTACAACATGACGCATCTAGGAGATGCGTCACGTTGTAAAGCCCTGCGCCATAAGGAGGCGTTCCTGTGCAGGGGGGGCGTTCCTGCGCAGGAACGCCTCCTGAAAGTGGCTGAGTGAAATCTATGCGATTTCACTCAGTCACTTTCAAACCCTGCGCCTGCTTGAAGCAGGCGTAGGTCTTGACGCAGCATTGTGAAGATGGGGCACCCCCGAGCCTAGCTGGAGCTGCAACTCCAGCAATGCGCCACCTTTCCAGCACTGATGCGTCACGCATCTGTGCCGTTTTTGCACAATGGTGCGCCGCATTGTAAATGTGGCGCACCATGGGTGGCGGAGCTGTGGCGCACCGTGGCGCACATTAACTGGCGCATCCCTGGGGATGCGCCAGTTAACATAAATCTGCCCCTTAATGATGATAGTAACTTAGCCATGAGGTCATATAACACAGGCACCTTTTGTCTTATAATCAAACTGAAATCAAATATGTGGTGAAAATATTACTAGAATATGGCTGACAGCCAATGACATTAAGCAACTAAAAGCACAGTGGTGCATGTAGTATCCAGTAAAAAGATTAGGTAAGTAGACAGTTATTTCTCCTAATTTGATGGTGACCTTGTTTGTTAATAAATTGAATGTTATTGTGCCTCCACAGTAGGGTCTCCTTGTGTTATTTGATTGACTCCATAAAACGTTTTACTGGTGTTTAATAGTAATCGCATGCATTTTTGTGCCAACTCCAGCTTGAGTATGGCCCCCATGAGGTAGCAACTTTCTTTGTCCTGCCATGCAAACCCTAAAACTCACTTATAAAAAAGAATAATATCAGAGTTACTGTTAGTCAGATCAACAACATCAACATGAGCTCTACTAAACTGTGAATCAGATAACTTCAGATGACATGTGTATGCAGACTCTACCTACAAAGCTATCGCTCATCCTCATTCCAAAGAATGTGCTTCAAGTACCCAGCAATTCACTGTACGTGCACCAAACAAACCTTTACTGTGACGTCCTCTTCAGAAGGTGGCAAATAGAGAATCTAGGGCCAGATGTAGGAGCCCAAATACCGGTTGGTAACGGCCGATTTCGGCCGTTACCGACCGTTATTTAGGATTTGGCATGTAGGGGCCATCATTTCGGTAAATTTACCGATTCTGTAAAATACCGAATCGGTATTTTAACCGATTCGGTAAATCCACATGTAGGTGACACTCCTATGAGTGTCACAGGCCCTTAAGAATAGGTATTTTACCACCCAATCCTATTGGGTGGTAAAATACCGAATTCAGGTGTGCATGCACATCTGTGCATGCACCCCTGTGCCATGTGACACACAGACATGCCCTTAGGGCATGTATGTGTGCCACATGTCACACATGCCTGTATTTGGGGTGCTAGATGGTGTCAAAGTGACACCCCCTGCACCCTTGCAGGATTCGGTATTTACCGATTCGGTAAATACCGAATCGGTATTGCCCATTGATTCCTATGGGCTTCAAGGCCCATAGGAATCAATGGGTAATACCGATTCGGTATTTACCGAATCGGTAAATACCGATTCTTACCGATTCGGTAAATTGAAAAAGAAATTTACGTACATCTCACTACTTCTATTTTACCGATTCATAAATCCCGAATCAGTAAAATTCGGTATTTATGAATCGGTAAAATAGAATTACCTACATCTGGCCCCTAGTCATTGGATCTGAATCATGTGTAGAAGTCATTGCGAGCTATGCTTATCTGAGGAGTAGTGGCAGGCATATCTATTACAGGGTGAGTCATTGGTCAGGTAGGCCTTGAGGAAAGTAGCAGTGTGAAGGCTAAGTTAGGTGTCTCACTGCCCACTGTCTTGCGGCATATTATTGAATATCCACTTAGACAGACAAAAGGCCTGAATAGAAGTAAGATTTTTCCAGAAACTTAGTAAGATTGTGTCTGAGTGGGATTATCCATCATATATTGTCATGCAACCATCATCAGAGGCGAATATACTTAAAGATGTAATAATGCAGTCAAGGGTTAGTCATTGGCCAAACATTCATTAGATGGTTCTACCCATTGTGGGGTAGGACATAATGTCCTTCATAAAGGGGTTGTCTGTTGGGGATTGTTATTGTACATGAGAGGGAACAAACATCCCTCACATTGTTTAGCCTGGAATTAAATGTCAGCCACATTATCAGACAAGATGTTAAATCATGTTCTGTACTGAAAAAAGTGGTGATGGTTTGAGCCTTGAGCATAGTGGGAAGTTGCTCAGGGGCCCACCTTCAAGGGGCCGGTGGGAAATATAGTTTTCTATTTAACATCTTTCTATTCTGTTTTGTTACCTGAAAAACTCTGTCTACATTGTGTTCTGACTGTGTCTTTCTCTCTCTCGCTACCCTGTGTCATCTTTAAAAATGTTTTGGTGTCCCCGTCAAGACACATTTCAACAAAGTTTAATATTTAATGTAATATTGTTACTCCAAGAACTATGTGATACCCTGGTGGACTTTTTCCATGATAAGATCTCAGCCATCTACGAAAACTTAAAACCTCAACCACTGCTGCCAACAACATCAGCCTGCTCACACCCTCATATACAAACCCCAAACACTGGCTCATCAATTGGGACCCTCCCACATCTCAAGCCACCATCTCCAATATGAACTCTGTGAACACTGCAGCATCCATGGACCCTTGCCCCCACCACATCTTCAACCTCAGGATCAAGATGATTGGCAACTAGCTCAAGAAAGTCCTGACCAACTCTATCACCTCGGCCACCTTGCCTGAAGACTGGAAACATGCCAAAGTGATCCCCTCCTGAAGAAACAATCCGCCAACCCAGCGGAACCGAACAACTACTGGCCTATCTCGCTGCTCCCGGTTTCAGGGAAGGTTCTCGAAAAGGCAATCAACCAGCAACTCACCAAACATCTGGAACACAACAACCTCCTGGACTCTTTTCAGCCCTGATCACAGCCACTGATGACATCAGGGCCCTTCTGGATCACAGCAAAACAGCAGCCCTCATCCTGGACCTGTCAGCTACCTTTGACAGCTTCTCCTTCACATCTTGATCAACAGACTACACCATATTGGAAACATTGGAGACACTCTCAAATGAATAACCTCATACCTCATCAGAAGATCCCAGAGTATCTTTCTCCCAAGGTTCACATCGGGACCCAATACGAACATCTTCGGCATCCCCTAAGGATGGTCCTTCAGCCCCACCCTCTTCAACATTTACATGACTCCCCTGGCCAACACCGTCAGATCGCACAGACTCAAAATAATCTCCTATGCTGATGCCACTCAGCTTATCCTCTCACTGTCAGGAGACCCATCCACTACCAGAACCAAGTTCCCCAGATGTATGATAAACATCGCCAACTGGATGAAGAAGAACTGTCTAAACCTCAACACGGACAAGGCAGAAGTCCACATCTTCGGGAATAACATCTCGCACTGGAGAGGTGCATGGTGGCCTGCTGAACTCAGCCCATTCCCCACACCGGCAGACTATGCCCACAACATTTGCGTCATCATGGACAGTAATCTATCAATAAAGAAACAGATGTTCCCTGCTGCTTGTAAACATTACACATGCTCCGCAATGGGTGTTGCTGGGGGCGTTCCCAGCAGCATCCATGGCTTTTTGACACTGCCCCAGATATACAAGAAATCGTAAATCTGAGGCAGCGCCAAAAACGGAGATGTAAGGGAGGCAGACCAAGGAGAAATATCTTTGTTTCCCCTCATTGCTCTTTTTACGTGTGCTGCAAGAGGAAAAGCCTATTGTGATTGTTTTTATGCAGGAAGGTTTGCCTTCCGGCACAAAAATAATCATCCCCGCAATGCAGCCACCCTTGCATTGTGGTACAAAGGTGCCTGGGTTCGACGCACGGCAGCCCATTGTGCTCCGGCGCAGGGGAAAAGGACACAAATGCACTGTGGCAGAGCATCATGATGGCCTGCTGCGTTGCCCTATGGCAAAACCTCTTAAACGAGCCCCTGCATGTTTTATAGGGTGCCATATTAACGTCCTGTATCCTTTAGTCAAATTCATAGGAGCCTTCCATTTAGAAGTGAATCACCCACCAACCTGTATTTTGCAGCGCCTGATCTTGTACACATTCCCAGCGCTTCTTCGTAATCAGCAAAGAGCAAATCGTGCACTTCGTTAAAGTAGCCCCTGGTTGTGTTTTCGCTCCATGTTTGGAGTCGTGGGATAAATTTAATGCATTGTGAAATAAAAGCAACGAAAGACAGTGATCTATTGCACTAGGAATGGTGTGATTTGTGGTTTCAGTCACATTTCCAGCATAAATTGCAGAAGCACTGAAGCAGCAATTCCATCAGGAGACGCATCCTCCACTGTGGCAGGGCCTTCACTATAAATCTATGTTCATTGCAATTTGTCCTGATTAGCTCAGATCTCCATAGACCCTTATTTGCCTTTGAAACTTAGTTTGAAGGACGACCAATGGACTCTTCCCTATACAGCATGGTACCCTCATGACCAAGATGATGAAAACTGGGAAGCGCTAAATTGAAAGGGGTGCAAGTAATAATTTTCTTATTAAATGCATTTATCAAGACATGCCCTAAAGGCACTTGCTGTTCTGTCTAACTGGCAATTCTATTATTGTAGAAGATTTTGTGAATGATAACGAATAACGGTATTTACTAGCAAATACTCCTCAAACACGTCGCAGAGACCGTGTCATTTAAAAGGTTTTGGGGGCCCCGGACAAGATATTCTGTGGGGGCCCCAGTTCAGAAACAACTTTGAATTCTATTACTAATTTCTTACTAATGCAAGCCGACATGATGCCAACAATATTAAATAGTATGTGAAACTTTGGTGAAATATGTCTTACCTGGAAAGCTAAAAATCCTTAAGTGGCACTGGGTAGAGGGATAGAGTCAGAAGTAAAGGCAGGCAGAGAGTTTTCGATAGCGAAATGGAACAGTCAGAGAGAAAGTTAACTTTCCAGGAGGGGCCTTTGGAAGGTTGGGCCCTGGACAATTGCACACTTTGCCCATGCTTTAAAACGTCTCTGTGCAGAGACATTTTAATTTGGGGTGTGCGTAACTTTCTATGACATAATAAGTGGGATTAATTATGTGACGAGCGTTATCTACCATTTGGTGCCATTTTCTTTTAGCAAAATGCACCCTTGCTTCCAAAATGGACCTGGGGATGCTTATTGCACTTCAAAAACCGTGCTGAACACAAACAGCTGCTCGTGCCCTTTTAGTTCACTGTCCCTGTACTCCTGCGGTCAGATTTTTGCCGTGTATTGCTCTTAATTATGCGAGTGGTCATAATTGAGTCATGTGGTGTTACAAGAGTAACGCGGAATTACCAAAATTACTCTGCTTACTCCAGCGTAATTAAAATTTCGCCCACGCCTAACCGTAATCTCCTTGCACAGAATGATGATGGCTTCATCTCTTCCCACAGAACTATTTCAATAAATCTTCCTCTTTATGGTGACATCATAATTCCTCATTTTCCATTTATGACAACGAATGCCCTCCCCTCCCTCTTGGAAAAACATAGGGGCATATTCTCAAGGACTCATCGCTGAGTTATCGGCATTTTATCGCAGCCAAAGTGGCGATAAATGTATTGCCCCATTGACAAGCTGGTGCTAACATCCCATATCACCAGTTTACCTGCGATAGCAGCCGCAAAAAACATCCCCACAGAGGACACCGGCCACTAACGCTAATGATATGCAGAGTAGGCGTCCCAGTGGAACAAGCATTTTCAATGCAATGGTTTCGCCTTTGGAAAAGTTTGAGCTATTGGCATTGTTAATGACAACATTTTTATTTATGTGTTGGTTTTGAAAACAGATAAATAAATGGCATTGTCACTTACATTGTTATTAGCTTAATCTCTGGAGTCTCTAGAACTCCATAGCACTCCCTAGCACTGTGCACTTCCTAGCTTCCCTAGTCCCTCCGCACCTCTTAGCATTGTGCACTCCCTAGCTTCCCTAGTCCCTCCGCGCCTCTTAGCATTGTGCACTCCCTAGCACTCTCTAGTCATTTCCTAGCACTCCTTAGTCACTCCCTAGTCAATCTGCACTCCCTAGTCACTCTGCACTCCCTAGTCACTCTGCACTCCCTAGTCACACATGCACACTTAGAGCCACACCCCCCCCAAAGCCACACACTCCTCCCAGAGCTACACACACCTCCCCCCAGAGCCACACACACACCACCCCAGAGCCACACACACACCACCCCAGAGCCACACACCACCCCACAGCCACACACACATACACACTTTGAGCTACACATATATAGCCAGAGCCACACACATACACACTGATTACAAACACACCCAGAGCCACACCCAGATGCACACACAGAGCTACACATACATACCCAGAGTCACACACATATAGAGTTATACATACACCCAGAGTTACACACACATATACACACACATACAGAGCCACACACACATACACACCTAGAGCCACATACACACACCCAGAGCCACACAAAGACATACACACACAGAGCCACACACACACACACACACACATCCTGAGCCACACACACTCAGATCCACACACACAGAGCTCCACACACACACACCTAGAGACACACATACACCTAGAGCTACACGCCGCTTGCAAGCTGTCTAGGCTCGACCTAAAAATCAGAGTGGAGAAAATAAGAGTGGCAAAGTGTTTCGTTTCTAATAGATAGATTACTGTTGTGTGGCAAAGTTCGTAAACAAACTGGGGAATTTTCATCTGGGATTTGTATACACTAGGGTACTGCAATCTACAAGTCAATATGCTAAGCGTAATTACTGGCAAATGTAAAACATTGGCTTTATCAGTCATGTGACAGTACCAAAACTTATCCTAGTAGAAACCACCTTTCACAGAATGCAGAGTTAAAATGATTCATTTTGTACAAAACTGGTAGCGACAGAAGTACGATGTTGAGATTCAGCACCGTGTTGGTTGCAGCTACTGGGCACATGCATTAGTCGTAAAGCTAACATTAATTTAGAGGCTTTATACCTGCCAACAATTATGCCGACATCGCCGCAAAACAATGTCACTGAAGCCAAGCATGCATGCTTAGATAGCTGCAGTACCTTTTTTAGTACAGTAAATTGATCAAACATCCTGGCCATTTACAATTAAGAGTGGAAGTACGGATAGATAGATTTTTTTTTTTTTTTAGACAACGAGATAGAAACAATTACTTTCATATGTAAACCTAAGGAGGCATGCAAGACTTCTTCCCCATGACCTACGGTTATACTAACGCCCTGTATATACAGTCTAAGAAAGGCTACGAAATCAGAGAAGCTGTCTGAAGAAGAGAACATTTTTTAAAGAAGCAATAACGCTAAGGATAGAAACATGGGTAAAGCAGAAACCTGATAAATGTTGACTCCATGGCAGGCATGTGGTATTGAAAATCGGTAGGGCAAAGTGTAAAAAAATTTGACAAGGCAAACATTATCTGCCCTAAATTTAACATACGTAATAAAATGTAACTCATTAAATACCTGAAGGAAAAACTAGACCAGTGTAAAAAAAATATTTAGATAACAGAAAGCAAGGTTCCAAGTGAACAATCAGTAAATGGGTGAACCTATGTGGCACAAATTATAAATAAAATTGTTTCAGGAGCACCATTGCATATCTCCTTGGCATCCCTTTTATGTACAACTCCCTTAAACATGCATCTACTCCATACATTTAATCACCTTATTATCTACTTAGACTCCTTTGAAATCTCAACCCTCGTGTCTGATTATCGAAGGCAAAGGTTAAATGGAGGGCAAGGGAATCTACTTTCACTTGCTAGATAGACCTACATCTCATTTGACAAATAGCAGTAGCAAAACCGAGGTAGGGTGGAGGCGAGGTAGGGTGGAGGCAAGGAAAGGTGGGTGCAACCCCGGCAGTGTAGGTGGAATCGAGACCACAGCAAAGAAGGGTGGTGAAACCATGTGGGTGGAACCAAGGCAGGAGCAGAGGGAGGGTGATTGTAATCAAGGCAGAGGTGGTGGAACAGAGGACGGGTGGGTGGAACTGAGGTGGGCTGGGGGCACCCCGGAGGCGTGAGGCAATGAAGACGAGGCGGGTCTCGGGAGGAGACGGGCAGTATCAGAGGGTCAGAAGGGAAGACTTGTGGGAACAAGGAGGGCGAGGCAGGATGAATTAAACTAGACGTGCGGAGGCCTTCATGCCAGGCTGCCCTCTGCTGACTGCACTTCGGGGCTTGGGACCGGTCACAGCGGAGATGCCAGGGGGGAGGGCGCCGCGCCGTAACCAGGAGGCGGTGTCAGCAGAGCGGGCCTCACCACCACGCCCGGGGCGCCGGGCTATGCGCACAAGCATTTACAAGTACAGCCTCCCCCCCTCTCTTTGAAAGCACCCGCACTCACCGGCTGTCTTCTGGCGGGCGGGGCTAACCTCCTCACACGGGAGCCTTGCTCCCTGCAGCACTCCTCCGGCGGTCGCTTTGGGGCCGCGGGCGGGGTTCCTCTCCTCCTGGGCTCTCCTAGATGCAGCAGGGCTCCCTCGCATCACGGGAGCCCTGCAAACCGGCCGCCAGGCTTCTTCTTTCTTCCCCCCGGGCTGCGGGGGCGGGCACTTCCGGCCAACCCCTTCCGGGTCGCTGCGGGCAGCGCAGCGGCCCTTCTCCTTAGGCAGGCAGGCGGGGGCTGATTTTATCGGGCAAATGCCGGGTGGGCACCGGCTCTTTAAAGATAACCATCAATCGAGGTGGGCACTCGATCGGCCCACAAGTCCGCCACAAAACGGTCCAGATGCCGGGTGGGCGAGGGGGGGCGTGGTCGAATGACGAAAATAAACCCAGGGGGCGGGAAAGGGGGGAGGAGAGACGCAGAAGTGCCGGCAATGCCGGAACAGACTCGGGGGCGTTCCAGGCTTTCGGCTGACGTCGCGTGACGTCGGCAAAAGCCAAAGATTCTCGGGAACGCCCCCGAGTCTCCTCCGGCCATGACGGACGCCTCTCTGTTCCAATGGCTAGCCTCCATTTATGGAGCTAGCCAATGAAGCAGAGGGGCGTGTTCAAGTCACCCATACTAGAAACTACAGATTTCTCTGGAGGCGGAGCCTAAAGGCTCCGTCCCCCAGCGAAACCTAAAAACGTCAGCTCCTACAAAACTGCCTCACAGTCCCTCCCTCTCCAGTGCAGGCAGCTCGCACCCCCTGGAACGCACCGCCATTTCACCTGGCACGCTCTGAGCGCCTCCAAGACTAAAGCACTCTCTGCTGGAGCTGGCCCCCCTGCCCTGCTCTCCTATGTATTCCTGGCTCGCTCGCTCGCTATCCTTTGAATCTCATTTTCTTCCCCTGACTGTACGGACCGAGCCGTCCCGCGCCTTATCTTTGTTGTATCTCTCTTTACCTCCTACTCTTCCTTTTAACATTAGCCCTGAGCTCTTTTCTACTCGAGGCCTCTCACTCGAAGGTTTCCCATTCGCTGTCATTATTTTCTCTACCTCGGACTTCTAAAGCACACAGCATCGGAAGATATTACACATATAACTTTCCTTTCCATAGACAAAATTCGAGTTTCCTGTGCAAAGACGTGTTACAAGTGCGCTCTCTTTCTATGAGGCGGCGCCTTCCTTCTCAGGTGCCCATCGCGAGCCGCTGACGCCCTTTTGTTCACAGGCTGAGGTACCCCAGAAAAAAAGGCTGCTCCCCCCGACTGCCCCTGCATGACTACCTCATGTCTGCCAAGCCCTTTGGTGACATTAACAAACATATGTGGGGGGGGGGGCTGCGGCTTCTCTGTCAAGCGCTCGCTGCGCCTAGGCGCTAGGTCCAGGCTATGACATATATCTTTTAAAAAACACAGAAAATACTCGTGCTATCGCCTCTGAGAAAGAAGTTTTCATGTCCGGTGTCCAACTGGTAGAGGATGGGGTGGGGGCTCTCTTCGACCGAAGGGCCAGAACGACACAAACAGCAGCCAGAAAGAGGGCCATTCTCATCCAAACACAGGGGCGTCCCCGTCCTCTCCCGGACTCCGCTCATCCGTGGCCGGAGCCCGGAGCTGACGGCCACAAACAAGGCGCCTCTGCCCGGCTTGGGTCTGTTTGAGCCACAAAGGAGCCCGCTTCTCTGTCGCTGACGCTCATAATGAATCCCCGATTGTCAAAACGGCAAAAAAGTGCGCTTAAGGTCTTTATCACAAAAATGCGATTTAATGATCTCTCTTTTTCCGGCAGGAAGAGAGAGGCATGTGTACACACGGTGCCCGCGTCGCACCCGGAGACAATGCAACGAAAACGGGGCACGGGAGGTGCCCATGTGGGGGTGCGCGGCTCAGACTCAAAATGCGCGCTTCGAAGACTCGGGGCGCAGCGCGAAAGCACACTTTCATCTGAGCCTGGAGGCGGAATGAACGAAAGGAAAACTGAAGGAAGATGGGCTCGGAGCGGGCACCCCGACCACCGTGCTTGGGTTGCACGCTTAATTCAGTTTTAAGTTATCGAAAACTATGGGCAGGGTTAACAACAAAAGACACACAAACACTCCAGATATGTCTTTTATAGCAATTGAACCGACGCCCGACATGCAGATGCGACCGCTCTTCAATAGAAATCAATGTTCTTTTATCCCGCTTCCTGTCAGTAGAATGAGGGAAAGCGGTCTGGCATTTACCACGGCAAACGTTTTAAATGTGCCGAATTTCTATAACGACTCAGAAAACCATGTCACTGAAAAGTTTGAAAATTAATTTTAAACTCACTTTACAAAAATGGACAAGCGCTTACATTTCTGTACTTGCCACTAAATATTCGTTGGCATAATATTTTTTTAATTGTAAATTTAAGGTGACTTAGTTCAACAGTTTTTTCTTCCAGAGGATACATAATAATGCGAAAACCAGACAATTCATACAGTCAATTAATACGCTATCGGGCTGTTTGAAAACGATATTTGTAAGATTCAGTGGGCTGCAAAATAAATTCCAAGAATAGATAGTTGTAAAGTAAGTTTTACGCAGAAGACAAAACGTCAAAGGCGTTTCATTTCGGCTTTTCAACCTGTATTATATTTTTGGCCGTCTTCTCAACGTTTACCGTAACCATGAAGATTTTACTTCGAATTCTTTCTGATGAGATGTGTTTTTTTTAAAGGGAGTGGTAAAAGATCGCGCATTTTAAGGGCCAATTGTACACTGTTTTACATGTATTTGATGGTGCATGATTTATTAGGAAGAAACACAGACAGCACCGAAACGAATCAAACTTTTAAGTTTTTTTTACAGTGAAAACGTTGCTGAGAGGCGGGTTTAGGAGAAATATTCGATGGATAGATAACAAATGCAAATGGTTGCTGCAAATATACATATATATAACAAGCTCGGAAGGGGGGCAGGGACCGCACGTACCTCACAGAGCACATCCGAAGCTTTGTTTGAAAGACAGCTCCAACCCGAGTCTGGAAACCGGGCGAAGGGCTCATCTCCGGGGACGCAGGGACGGCAGGAAACCCTACCCGGACAGAAGGAGCGCAGGAATCCTTTTCTGAAGCGCTCGGGTCCGGGAGAGAGGATTTGGCCTTGCTCCCTGCAGCACTCCTCCGGCGGTCGCTTTGGGGCCGCGGGCGGGGTTCCTCTGCTCCTGGGCTCTCCTAGATGCAGCAGGGCTCCCTCGCATCACGGGAGCCCTGCAAACCGGCCGCCAGGCTTCTTCTTTCTTCCCCCCGGGTTGCGGGGGCGGGCACTTCTGGCCAACCACTTCCGGGTCGCTGCGGGCAGCGCAGCGGCCCTTCTCCTTAGGCAGGCAGGCGGGGGCTGATTTTATCGGGCAAATGCCGGGTGGGCACCGGCTCTTTAAAGATAACCATCAATCGAGGTGGGCACTCGATCGGCCCACAAGTCCGCCACAAAACGGTCCAGATGCCGGGTGGGCGAGGGGGGGCGTGGTCGAATGACGAAAATAAACCCAGGGGGCGGGAAAGGGGGGAGGAGAGACGCAGAAGTGCCGGCAATGCCGGAACAGACTCGGGGGCGTTCCAGGCTTTCGGCTGACGTCGCGTGACGTCGGCAAAAGCCAAAGATTCTCGGGAACGCCCCCGAGTCTCCTCCGGCCATGACGGACGCCTCTCTGTTCCAATGGCTAGCCTCCATTTATGGAGCTAGCCAATGAAGCAGAGGGGCGTGTTCAAGTCACCCATACTAGAAACTACAGATTTCTCTGGAGGCGGAGCCTAAAGGCTCCGTCCCCCAGCGAAACCTAAAAAGCATCGAAAACACCACTCCGCAACATTCTCAACAACCAGCCAGATCGGCGATAAGATCACAAAACACGCAATAAGGCGCTTTGCCAGCAAGGATTTAACATCTGCCCCTACCTGGTGTAAAGTCGGATGACAACCTGCACCATAAAAGGGAGCCAATACCCAGAGCCACACCAGAAGAACAACAAATGCCATGGAGCTACTGATCATGCAGCTCGGAGCCCCAAGAGGGCAACAACACCCACCACTCCCAGGCCCGCCATCTCTCCCGGACTACCACAGAGGCACGCGCAGACAAAGATAGCGGACCTTCAGAAAACGCACCAGCCTCACAGACCTAACAATAGAGGATGTCATTGCCCACTACAGGCTCAAAAGGACAACCATCCTCCGCATCCTAAACATCCTAGCCCACAGGCTGATGGTACCAACACAGTGGACTACCAACATCCCTCTGCACACAAAGCTCCTGGCTGTGCTGCATCTGTTAGCCTCTGGTACCTTCCAACCAACAACTGCCAGAGTCTGAGGCATCTCACAGCCTGCCCTATCAAAGTTCCACACAACTGCCTTGGATGCCATTCTCCGCTTGGTACCCCAGTACCTTTACTTCCCCCACACTGCGCAGGAACAGCTGGAGACCAAGCAAAGCTTTTATGCCATAGCTGGCTTCCTGCACGTGTAGGGGGCAATCGACTGCACACATGTCCTACTTGTGCACCCTGCCGTCACTGCACACAGTTACCGCAACCGAAAGCACATGCATTCAATCAATGTGCAGGCAGTAGTGGACCACTGGGGACTCTTCACCAATGTCGTCGACAACTCTTGAGGCAGTGTACATGATTCCTACATCTTCTGACAGTCCATCACCAATCGGCGCTTCCAGGATGGCATCTACGGAAATGCTCTGCTCGTTTTTAAGTACCAAATGAACACACCACACACCCCAACTCCACAATCATGCAACTCACAACTCTGGTAATGCACACATTACCAACTCAAACACAACATTCCAAACAACATGCCCACATACCAGACACGACAGCACAACTTACTGTGGTAACCTGGGCTAGCCATGTACATGAGCTATCAACGGCATGGCACCTCAGCCATACAATAGCAGTTCACGGGGAAAGGTGGGAACCAGGCAGGTGTGAAAGAGGCAAGTGACCCATAAATGAGAATATACACAATGCCAAGTGTGGTGAGGATGTGCAGTCTAGACTGCAGGATGCATACCACAGGCATATCCATGTCGACATACACTGCTGGTGTTTGGAGTCTAGTGGACAGTGGATGCAACCATGTCACCCCAGCCAGTGGGGAAGTTCTTGGAAATGCAGCTTGTTACGTCCCCCCCGCAAGCGTGAGAGGAGTGGGCTAGCCCACCGTATGCCAGGCCAGCATAGGGGTGTGAATAAAAAGCATGTAGCTCTTGGCCTGGTTCCCTTCTGGAATGCCCAACGTGTCTGCCAGGGCAGCGCCTCTCACTCAGCCACAAGGCTGACACCAACGTCATGAGCAGTGTTGCCTACGATCCTGTGCGCCTGCTACACTCCAGGCCGCTGGTCCCTGAACCCGTCTTGCCTGCCCCTGTGCACCCAGGCCTCCCTGCTCACCTACCGACACCGGTGTGCCAACACCGGCATGTGTCAAAGAGGGCTCACCACTTGCCAGTGCAAGCTCCAAGCCCAAGGCCCGCAACCATGGCAACCTCTTCAGACCATCACGGCCTCCGTGACACAGGCCCGCAGTACACCTTTCTCGTTGATGCACTCCGGCCTGCACTACGGTCAAGTAGGTCACACATTTGGAACTGAGTCTTGATTTCTCAATGGCAGAGTTCATATGTTCATGGGACGTTTTATATCACTGTACTCCCTTCGATGTGGTGCCACCAACTCTGTGCATAGCATTCCAACCACACGTGTCTGTGGTCCCTTGATGACTACAGCCTTCAGCCTACACTACGGTCATGTAGGTCACACATTTGGAACTGAGTCTTAATTTATTTATGGCAGAGTTTATATCATTGTACAGGCCTCCTCGCAGACTGCATACACTTTCAGCTCAGGTGCCACTAAGTCTGTTTCCCGACATCCATGGAGACTCACTTGTTGAATTTTGGTGGCGTCTGAGTATATTCCCTGGGGGTTGTCCTCATCATCATGTAGCTGATACTGACTTGGTGGTAAAAATGATTCTGTAGCATTCATCTCCTCCATATTGCCGTTTCTTCTTGGTTCTGCCCTCTGTATCATGCCCTGTAAGAACACCTTCCACTGAGTATATTCCCTGGGGGTTGTCCTCATCATCATGTAGCTGATACTGACTTGGTGGTAAAAATGATTCTGTAGCATTCATCTCCTCCATATTGCCGTTTCTGCTTGGTTCTGCCCTCTGTATCATGCCCTGTAAGAACACCTTCCACTGTCCCCCGCTACCGTCCGCGACATTCAACTTGGACATAGATGAGGACCCACTCAGCCCGCGTGGCCCTACCTCAGTGTACTGCAATCACCGTCCTGTGGCGGTGAGCTTGTGCCGGCTGCAGTGCATCCAGGGCCACTAACTCTTTGCAGCTCAAGTCAGGGACCCTTGCTTTTTGAACTTTAAACTTCTTATTGTCTGATCATTGTTTTAGGTGTTGCTAGCACCAACCACTCCCTGAGGGCTGTCCCCTCCCACACCCATCCAGCACTGGCGTCACTGGACATGTGACCCTGGCAATTAAAGGGGACGGGCACTCTGGGCGTGGTAAAGTGTTGGCCGTGCCAAGGAGGTAACTCATGCGTGTGTCTCTGTTGTAATGTCTGCGCCACCCGTCCCGCAATGGACAATGTTGCAATGTACCATACCCCCGGAGTGCGGGCTCGGCTAAAGGGGTGAATGAGGGAGAGCAAGCCCGCTCGGAGTCCGGGATCATACATGCCAACTGTTGTGTGTGCCGCTATTACCGCAGCAGAAGCCAAAGGACTACCCTTATCCGCATGGCGAGTGCAGCCGGCCATGAACTTCACATCTGTGTACTCCCTATCCTTACCATAGGCCTACACTCACTTGGTCCTCCACCATCAGCGCACAACATCACTGTGTCGTAGTCAGGCGTGTGGACATGCGCAGACAGACATGGCAATGGTGTGCCGTAGGGGTGCAAGTGATGCTACCGCGCTATGCACACTAGTAAATAGGCTCGGGGAGGGAGGAGCAGCAGCGAGGCTACGTAATACACTTTGATGCCGCTTATTTGCTACAAGCAGTACATCTCAAACATGAATCACTAAGTCATACATATCACACAGTTGGCAAACACAAAAAGCATCCCTAGTAGCTAATAGCAAATGTGCGTAGGCGCTGGGCAAGCAAAAAGCAAAAAAATCTATATACTTAGAATTACATGCAAAGATGGAAAATTGAAGGGTCACTCAAACAACAGTAAATTCAAAGAAATACAAGAAAATATAGTTTATAAAAATAATTGTGGACAATTTATTGCACAAGATTTTTTTTAAATTACATAATACATTAAAACATTAAAACATTTCATTAGCAATCATTTCTACAGTACATGATTCAAGAAAACAAGGTTGACGCTGCGTTTTGGTGATTTTACACAGATCACCTTCTTCAGGACAGTTTTCTAAATGGTAAAAACTATTCATACTGTTATTCTTTAAACAAGTTGTCGGTGGCACCCTCTTTTAAATACACAAATAAAAACACAGATACAAATCGTGCCCTATGCCCAACTGAAGGGCACTTACATCTTAGTTAAATCATTAAATCATTAATTAACTCTGTTCTTTCAAGAACCTCACCTGGAGCAGAAAATACAAAAAATACAAATGTCTCATAGATTGTATTAGCCAGTGCTATGTATAAGTGACACTGGATTATAACCCAATATCTTTGAATTGACACACCTATATCCTAAATGGAATTTAATACCCTATAGGACACTTCAAAAATGACATACCTTTCTTAATCACAAGAAAAGGACTAACATCGGTTTCCACTGTTCAATATGCGTGGACCGGGATCTGTGTGAATAGACTTTTTGAGATTTCATAAAAGTTACGCCAAGGGAAAATACCTATTCAAATTAAAATTGAAAGTTAACTTTCATGAAAGGCAAGTGCCTGTTTTCCGATCTTAACCATTGGTGATAGGGAAATAATACCTACCAATGTCTAATGGTCTTATATTTTGGGAGACCTCCGTTCGATTATTCCGTGTTTAAACATAAAAACTGCAAAAGTAAAAATAAATAAAGGGTCTCAGCTAGATTTAATACCTAATGCGGCTATTCTACAATTTAATTACAGGCCGGAGCCCATGATGACTTGCCTGGTAGGTGCCTGACAAGCGACCTTAAATTTGGTTTACTTGTAAATCGCGACTGGATAGTGACTGAGCCTAGCACATCCCCATGATTTTATCCTTCTGGCTCTAAAATGGTTGTACAAAAAAAAAGGGTGGTTCAAGTCAATTATAAATGCCTTATTAACTATATAAATCGAGTAGTGGTATAATGATTTACCTGAGAGTACTTCTTGCCGCAATTATTCTGCAGGCTATAAGGTTCTTCATCAACCTGTTTAAAAAGGGATTTTTATCAGTCTATATTGTATATCCCAAAGTATGGAGACTCTCCAATTATGTTTCTCTATTTGATAACTAATAGGACTTGTTCATGTTCCCTTAGAAATCTATATGCCCGGTATGATTTCGATAGGAAGATTTTTTTAACAAAGATATATATTTAAATGTATTTATTTATATCTATGGTTGTTGGGGAACAAGTTAACATTATGTACTATATATCGCCTAGCCTGGAGTTAAAATGTGTGTTCTCCCTCCTTTCCCGTTGGGTTTCATATTTCTCATATAGTGCATCTTATCGCTGTACAGCTATCAATTCAATGTTTAAATTATATTGCATGCCCTACAGCTTTAGACAAAGGAACTGTGAGTATAAAAAGGGGCTGTGACCCCATGTGAAATGTTCTCTCTTGTTCCTGACTTGAGGGGGGTCTGCTGCTGCTGCTGGGCTCCAGGAGGAACCGCCACTGTGGACTTCCTCCCTGCTGGAGGGCCCTGTGAGCTGGCCCCTGGCTTTGCCCCCATGCATTCTTAAAGACTTCCCCTGAACTTTGCCTCACTTTGAAAGAGGGCTTTGCTCTTGACTGCTGGCCAGAGTACTCAACTCCTCCCCCCCCTGGACTTAGGAATTCCCTTCTAGAGCCGGGAGTGCTTTTTCCTTTATTTTAAATGGCACTTGGTTTGTCGTTTTGTTGAGGAGTGCTACATCGTCCCAGTCCTGAGTGCTCTCTACTTTTGTTTCACAGAGTTCAAGGAACTTCACTGTGGAGATTTCTCCCGCAATTCTGCTAATTTCCTAAGCGGGTGCCCAACCCGCATCTTTGCCGGTTCCTGAGCAGAGTTGAAAAGCGGGTACCCACCCCGCTTCTATATTTACTGAAAACGGGAGCCTACCCCGTATTGACCGTGCACTTTCTGCATTCTTAAATATCAGGTGCCCACCCTGCACAATTGCTGCCTTCGTACGGGTGCCCACCCCACATTGCTGCCAGGAAGCATTGTTGCCGGCCCGACCAGGGAGCCAGGAGGCCTGGCCTGGTTTTGGACAGGCCGACCGGAAGTTGACCGGGCCACCCAATCACAGCGCGCCCCCTGCAGCAGAGGGGCAAGTCCGTGCTGGATTGTGGTGCGTCTCCCGTGTTGCCGGAGGGAGCCCGCGGTGCCTAGTGAGGAGCAGAACGAGGGTGAAGAGGCTGGCGGGGCTCCTGTGTCCGAGGTAGGAGCCCCGCATGCTGCCTAAATTACCGGGAGCCTCAGAGGCTCCACCGGAGAAGCCGCAGCCATCTAAGAGAAGACGGAGGGGGCACGAAGCACATTGTCGGTGCCTGCTCCCGCCGCATGCCAGCTCTGCGCCGTCCACCCCGGAAAGAGGAAACCGGAGGGCCAACAAAGGAGTTCCGGTGAGTGGGATCACGGAGGAAGGGCCCGTCTGGAGCCTCGACAGCTTGGTGTGCTGATCAGCAGAGTTCCAACTTATGCAGCAAGGAGTTTTGCCCAGGTGGGAGAGGTGGAGTGAGGCCTCCCTGCCCCCCTGTTGGGAAGAATTGCGACGGTTCCACAGAACATTGTGCATGCGGGAGCAGTGCCAGAGGAGACCGAAGGAATTCCCTCCACAGCCGGTGAGTGGGGCTGTAGTCCTGGTGTCAGGGGGTGGGACGAGACATACTTTCGTTGCTTGCCCCCCTCCATTACGCCCTAATCCATGTTCCCTGAGGCACAGTTGGTGCCAGTGCTTATTCCTTGAGCGGCCCCGCCTGCCAGAGGGCCGCTCCAACGTTGGCGTGTGTTGCTAGTGTCCCAGTGGAGGTACATAAAAGGGCACAGTGGTGCCCGTGCCATCTTTTGGATTTTACAGCTGCCCAGCAATTAGAGGGCAGCTGCCATGTTTAGGCTTGGTCTTTTACTTCATTGCTTTTGCTGCTTTGTGCAGCTAGCCCTGACTGTTGGACAAAGGGCGTTTGCGACTGATCCAGCGGGCCAAGAGAAATTCAGTCTCATATATACATTTCTACACCACAATACTTACCATAATTCATAAATTTATCACTAGGCCCATAAATGACTGAGACATGAATTGACCAACTGAATCTTATGACCTAATTATTTGAACATGATATAAACATTTAATTAAGTCAAAAATCATAGGCAATGGATTAACTAAAGGTAACTCAAAGAAACAAACAAGACCAGCTTGTCATTTCAAAATCTATTTTTATTAACTTTATTTTAAAGCAAAATGAATTTTAATGTGAAAACTCTTTTATTGGCAATTTTTATTAAGCAGTATTATTTATTCAAAGGCACATTAGACTGTCAGTTCAAATCAAACTCAGCATGAGAAATGCTCAAACATTTAGGAAAACCCTATTGCCGTATTTCACTAACTTAGCTGTAAGAAACCTAAAGGGAAAAAGTTAAGTCTCAAAGGATCTTACGTGAAACGAAAGTCCGGCAGCGTTTCTGGAGCACAGGAACGAACGAACAGTGCTCTTAGTAAGGGGGTAATTCTTATACTTTTTTCCTATCTAAAACGAACTAAAAGAATACAAATATTTGAGCAAGACATAATTTGATTGGTCAAAGACATCTCCTGATGAAGTCATGCGACTCTCGCATAGCAAGAGTCACGTTCTTTCAAGAGCGGCATTATTTTAACGTGTCACTGGCTTCCGAAGGTAGCAACATTTGACAAAACCTTACACGACTTCCTTCGTCCGTCCTAGCCTTTCCGCCGCTGAGCGTCAAAATTGTCCTTGACCATGAAGAAATCTGAACCAAATGTCCTTAGCTTCCACACAGCCTTGTTTACGAGCCATTCTCCAAGAATTATTGTAGAAAAACATTTCCACATTCAATCGTTGCTGTGCAAGGCCCACTTTTGACAAAGCTTCGGACATCCATTTTAGAAATAGGAGAAATAGGCCACAGGCCTTTTCAGCGTTAGTCTAGTATGCAAGGAAACACAAAACAATAATTAATTCAAGAAATGATAATTATTCTGTTACCCACCCCCTTTACTAAAGTTAACCCATTAGTCTATGTTACCTAGTTTTGCATACAAAAGATAAACAAACATAAACACATGAGACGACAAAACATAAACAAAAGCACATTTAAAGAATGCACATGCTATTATGCCCCGGAAGCTTGTTTCCTTTCCAGTAAAAGAATTGGCTTGGTAGTTTGGTCTGCCCTGTTCCCATGATGCACTGGGCCAGGGACAGACTAATTTGCATGTAGCCAGGTTCTGAACTGGGATGGTGCAGTGAGCTAAAAAACGGTGATGGATCAAGCCCTGATCTGTTGACTGGGTACGAGTATTCTGCTTAATTCAGATGCTCTGTCCATCACCACCCCCTTTTTCTGAATCGTTTTGTCCACCACAAGCGTGGTAGGGTATGCTCAGACATGAGTCTCTTGCTCACTGCACCATCAGGGTTCAAGCAAGCCGGGCCGAAGACGGCTGTAATGCCAGAAACCGGTCCCCGGAAGCTTGTTTCCTTTCCAGTAAAAGAATTGGCTTGGTAGTTTGGTCTGCCCTGTTCCCATGATGCACTGGGCCAGGGACAGACTAATTTGCATGTAGCCAGGTTCTGAGCTGGGATGGTGCAGTGAGCTAAAAAACGGTGATGGATCAAGCCCTGATCTGTTGACTGGGTACGAGTATTCTGCTTAATTCAGATGCTCTGTCCATCACCACCCCCTTTTTCTGAATAATGCTATTATTTTTAACAGCCGCAATTAATACATGACAAAACAAAGGACAAAGTAAATGTATTATTCAAAGCAGAATGACAAACATGACAAGAGCACAAATGATTAAACCCGCGCGTTTGTGTTGGTGCATATTACTCTAGGTTGAGTCAGTACAAACGTGCAAATCATGCAACACTCATTAGTTCATTAAAATTATGGAAGTTTCATTTGTCACGAACTTTTATTTCAGAATTAATTCTGAAAGTCCGCTCCATCAAGACCCATGGAAGGCCAGTTGGCCTGGGGACAGTTTTCATGTGTTGTGCCCCCGCTTGGGGCACACTGTGTTTATGCCTAAATGTGATGTCTACTGCGCAATGCCTTTATGCCCGGTTTCATACCTCTAACTGTGTTTTATGATTAGGAGGTTGTTTTGGTATTATGGTTTATGCTAGGGAGATTATGTTTCACTGTGTGATTTATGCCTAATATGATGACTATTGCATAGTGTAGTTTACATTGCAGAACCTTATGCTAAGTTCCTAACTTGTACCAGTAGTTACTGGTTGTGCTATGCATTTACTATTTGGTGCTACAGTATTCTATGTTCTACATCTACCATTTCTATTAAGTGCTGATTCTGACAGTGCCCCACGTGGCCCTGTCTTGTGTAAATAATCACCTGTAAAAACTGCCCGTGCCAATTGGCACAGTGTATCTGTGTGATTATGATCTAATGTGTTCATGGTAATACAAGTGTTACCAAAAGAAGGGTTTAACCCAAAAAGTCGCTGGTACCTGGGTGCTAAGCATTACATATACAGGGGTCCCAGAGAGACAGCGTATCAGAAAAGTACGCAATTACTGATTCAAAACCATTATGGATACAAAATTCATCATATTTAATAAAGCAAACACTGTCATGAATCACAATGTGCCACTGAATCAATTCAAATCTTTAGACATAAAAATATATTAAAGCCCCAAGTAAAGAAGGGGGGGAAAGGGAGTGTAAGATGTGAGATGTAAAGAGGGTAGGGTGATTCAAAGAAGAGAAATGAATTTCATGATCAAAACAAAACATTCATTGTTAATGAAGAACGGCTGTAACTTCGCATTTTTTCGGCGTCGTGTTGATTTTTGAACGTCATTTGACACGTTGTTGTGAGATTATCGCATGGTACCGCCGTGTTGAGAATACACGTTAACACAGCATTATTTTCCCGTGATAGACTGCGATGTGAAGAGTTTTGTTAAGCTAATTTTGCGTTAATTATCACAAGTTCTTGAGAATATCCCCATGGTTTCTTTATTCACACTATAGTGGCACACAGTCCTCTCTCCATGTTGAGGCTTGTCTATCTTTGTACCGTGGTTACATTCTTCCATACTCCCCCATCAAAGAAATTATGCCCTTGAAAATGTGAGGGCTGTTTAGTAGGGCCTCCTGATCAATTAGGCAATTGTTGTGGCAAGTACTACCATTGTTCTCAGAACCACAGGAGCCAGGTAGTGCAGCAAACTGCAGGGCACCGCAAGGCGAGGTAGAATACCCAGGCTCTGGTAACTTCATGATTAGAGTACCAGAATGTACTTTACCTAGGTATGCTGAATTGCCTCAATCATTAGCTACAAGTTGTGCAAAAGGCTGCTGCGCACCTGATTCGTAATTTATCTCTAAGAGAACCTGTGCAATTTCGTCTTAAACATCTCCACTAGCTCCCTATTCACAAGCGCTCCGTCTTCAATGCTTCTGCTTGGTGCCTAGAGTTTTCTGCAATTTAGGTCCAGGATACCATTGGATCAGACTCCTTCCTTGTAGACCGGCCTGTATGCTGTTTTCCTCCATTACCAATCTACTTTTACATCTGTGCATCAAATGTAGTTGTGTGGTAGGCCATGCCTCCTTTCATCTAGCCAAGAACATTTGAAACTCTTTACCTCCAATCCTTGAGTAGCATTCTCCATCTGCCTAACTCAGGAAAAAGCTTAAAAAATGGCTACTTCAATCTACGTTTTGCTCGATGCCTTCTTCCCTCTTTAGTGCCAGGACGCCCATTTCTGGGTAAGTGAGTGTTTTACACATTTCTGTCGCCAGACTGATGGAGAGTCATGTGGGGAAGAATACTTAGCTCAACAAACACACATAGCATACATTATCAATATATCGTCCAAGCAATGTTTTCTGGAAGTAACACCTTTCACAAAAAAATGTTCATTAACTTAATGGAGTCTCCTGGCAGATAAGCATTACTCTGCCATGTATCATAATTACTTTGTAACCAATTCGGTATCTCAAGGGCACAGCACATTGAAAGAGTGGATACGTTTGCAACCAGAGAAGCTTCAAGCTTTGCTTTATTGATGCAGCCAGAGTCACACACAGTCAGATAACTTAATCAGTTCTGCTCTGGGTTCACTTGCTGTACTTCAGTGCCACGAGAGCAGCCATTGGTCTAGGCACCAACTGTGCCCAAAGAGCCCCTCTTTTGACTCCCGTAATGGTACGGGAAGAGGCGGCATATGCAGTCTAAAAGAACAAATGGATTTTATGAGAAGTGACAGAGGCTTTCTTGTAGGGTGTGTGGTGTTGACACTAAGGTACCAGAAAAGCTGTGGCATTGGGAAGAACTATACATGTCTGCAGTTCATTTTTGTGGACAAGATGAGGTACAGAGGCACGCCATTTGGAAATGCTGTCAAGGGCTGTGGACAGGGCCAGACTGGGACCTAGCAAAAATGCTCCCTTTCTCTCCTGACTCGTTCTTTCTCTTTCTTTCTCTCTTTTGAAGTTCCCCCGTGCCAGCTGCATGTGATCTGACAGCCCTGAGGAAAGTGGCAAGAGTCCCAGGAGTGGTCCTGGGATTTCAAAACCGGCCTCCAAGGGCTCCGGCCCACTGGAGAAATAAAATAGAAGGGCAGTCATGCCCCGGGTGTGGACCAATGCAGAGTCACACAGACACTCACTCTCTGGGCCACATCGATTGGAAGATGCTCCTAGGGAGTGATGATGAATGTAGAGGCACATAGGCCCTCATGCAATGTCACTGTCACTCTCAGAGACTATGTGGTGCACCACTCAATATGGATGCACACAGGCGCTCATTCAGGATACAGTAGATCACAGAGGCTTGTGAGGTCCATGCAAATGTTGCATGAACATGAATTTGCCTTGAAACAGGAAAAGAAAAGAGGCATTTGGCAAAACAGGAACAGCTTGTTTAATTAAACACTTCGGCCTGGAACACAGTTACAGAAGCAGCTCTGAGGACTGTCTCAAAATACAATCAATCTGAGCAAGGTTTTATAAGGTTTTGGGCCTTATGAAGATACTTCTGTCAAACCTTGTTTGGTGAAAGAATGCAGGACTTGTCTGTGGAGTCGTAAATAAGGCTCTTCCCTGATTAAAAAAAGCAGGTGGGCCTTGACCTTGTATGGGCACAATGTGGCCAGTGGGTAACGTGTCCAGATGTCCGGCATGAGAGGCGCATGATCACTGTGTGTACTGTGTGTGCTTTGTCCTGATTGGCTATGTGTTCCTAACTTCGTGTGGCAAGTAACTTAATGATGTTTTGGGAATGCACGCACCCCTCCGGCCATGTGTGCTTTATTGGAGCTGATCTCACCGGACCACTGTGGTGTTGCTGTGCTTATCTGGCCCTGAGTTTCCTGTTTGCATGTTTGGCTGCCAGCTACATGCCACCCCACCTGTGATGTGTCGATCAGTAACCTCAGGCCCACGTTGCAGAGCCTGCCTGACCTCGTATTTCTGAGTTGAGGTTGACGGAGAGTTCATGACGGGCAAGTTTGTTAATGGTGATGCGATTTCGCTTGTATATGCAAGTGTGTCATTATAAACATTAGCAGTGATTTTATCAATATTAACAATCGCCCCACTAGTTGAATTTACAACTACACTATCTAATCCATACTTCATGACAGTCTCATTATTGGGGACATGTTATTCTTTAGTATTAGCTATTACTATATTCCTATTTACTTGCATTCTACCTAGTTTGAGGATTGCGTTTTTACTGCAGGAACTCCCCAGTTATAGGAAACCACACAAGAACAATAAAAATATTAAAGCAGGCAAAAGGGACTTGTAGAGTCCAGTTAGCCATGAGGGGAGCCATGAAAACCAGTTCAACTACCATGCCTGCTCAGGGGCACTTCCCTCCTCATGCATGTCTTTTTGTAAATGGTGCAGTGCTTGGATGGCAAGCATTAAAGTCCATTTGTCTAGATCCTTGCCTGATATAAACATGCTGCAGAATGCTCCGATCTTGGCACACACTCTCTCCCTCCTCTGTGGTCATTAGGTCCAGCACATATCGATGTTGCATCACCATGATGCCTCTTAGGTCTTCCTTGATTGCATTATGGCCAAGCTCAGTGATGTTCATCATCTTGAGCAATTACCACGTGGTTATTTGTAACCAGTAGGCATTCAATTTCATCTGCACTGTGAAGAAGGGTATGGACCCTCCTGCTTTTATTTGTGTCTCTGAAAATAGTCTGAATTCTTCCGGTATGTCCTTGTACAGAGTCCAGCCAATATACTCAGCAGTTTTCTCAAGCCTAATGCAACAGAGTCATCTTCTTCTTTAGGGGATGTTGGTGCAATTTTAACAGATACTCTCTGAGAATGAACAGGGTTTGGGGTGTGTATGGTGATGAGGGAGCAGAGGGCACGCCATCTGGGGACTAGCTGAGAGATGGCAAACTCGCCACACTGCTAGCATGTGTCTATCAGTGTGGAGGTGCTGCATTGCTTGTCCGAAATGTGCAGCACTGTGCCACATTTTTTATTTGTTTCAACTCCAATGGTTTCTTTACCTCTGAAACACAAAGAATACAGTGCAATTTTCAGTACAATTAGTGGCTGCCCTTCCCCTTCTAACCACGTATACATATTCACCTCAGTATCCCTGATTTCTTGACAAGGGGTATCTATGCAGTGGTTCAACCCTCCCCTTCGAGACTCATTTTCCTTTATAGGATCAAGGTGGTTGCCCCTACACTGGAACTCCATGACTGGGGTCCCTTTGTTATTAAATAAAGCAGCCCCAGTAATGCTATGGGCAATCCTGGAACCACAGATGGCAGCGGGAGCGGACGTGTTCGTGCATTGTTGTGGTGGTTTGTCTGCCTCCAAGTATCTCTTTACTGGAAAGTCTCAGGGCCAAACAGTATCCTCCCTCATAGTACCCCTCAGGCACATCCTATCTAGCTGGGTCTGAATGTCACTAGGCTGGGTGAAAAGGTACAATACTGTGGGATTGGTTTTGTATTGGGTCAGATTCACTACTACTCTATGGGGTTCTACTCTGTTGGGTTGTATCTTGGCCCAATCCTACATAGATATAGGTGGAGAAGATATTTTGCTTTTTCGGGGCTACCTCTTGGGACAATTAAAGCCTGTCTGTACCTACTGCATGCGATATCAGCGAACAGACGTAACATGACCTAGCTGTTATCTTGGAGCCTAAGGTGTTCATGTGCTGATACCACATGTTGTATAAGAGGGAGCTGTGTATTATATGTGGAAAGCTAGTGTTGGATTTAGTGCAATTATAAGTGATGGGGAGAGGTCCCTACGCAAGCACGATGATAGCTTCGGGGTAGACTCCATCAGACTGGGCAGTACTTTGGTGTTGAATGGATGCAAAAACACCCATAGTAAGCAGAAGGTATATAGAAGTTCAACAATATATAACGTATTGAAAATTGCAGGTCTTGGGTATTGGATCCAGGGGAAATGTCTGTAATCTTCTGGTGATTGGGGGTTATTGACTTGAAAGTTCAAAACAAAAAGTTCAAGATAAAAAGTTCAGAGTGCAGTTCATGGGGGATTTGTCATTGAAGGCTTCAGCCGCGTGTCAGAGAGGTGGAGCCAAGCATTTAACCCTTCCACCTTGATGGTCGGTTGGTGTTGTGAAAACTACTCTGTGGGGCCCTTCAAACGTGGCTTGCTTCCATTTCTTTACAAAGTTTCAAATGAACACTTCCTGTCCAGGTTGAGGTACTTGATATGGTAGCTTGGCATTTTTGCATTTGGAGGTCTGGTGGTGGACTTGCTTAGATAGGACTCTGACGGTTTTGGTAATTCAGAGAGAAACATATGCAATCTGTTCCTTAATGCTTGAGAGCTAGCCGCGGAGCTCAGTTTGGACCTAGTTTTTGGGATGGGCATCCCCATCAAACTACCAGTCATGATCTGGAGTGGTGTGCGGTGGTGATCGCTGATGGGTGTGTCACTCAGTGCAAACAAGGCTATGGGCAGACAGTGGAGCCATTTCTTATTAAGGCTTGTTCAAATTTGGCTTATTTTATTTATGATTTGATTTGGAGATTTATATAGTGCATGAGTGCCCAAGGGCGTCTAGGAGCTGGTACCGAAGCATCCCGGGAAGGTTGCCTATGAAAGAGTAAAAGCATAGTTTTAGTTTTCAAAGAGCCATGTATTTTGTAATTTTCTGAAAGATAGCAGTGTTGGGCTGTTTTTTTATATCAGCCGAAAGCGAGTTCCATGGTTTGACTGTCCCCAGGATGAAACTTCTTCCGCTCCAGCGAGCTTTCTTAAATCTGGGGGTCTGTAAATGTTTGCTCTGTGATGATTTAAAGTTTTTGGAGGGTACATACCAGGTCAGGTTAAGCAAAATTTTGTAAGCATATTCTTGGTTCTGTTGTTAATTAAAAATTGTCCTTTCAAAGTGCGCAAACATTTTGTCATGTTATAAGTTAGGTTTCTGTGCTAAGGCTTATAAATGAATGCGCCTAAAATGATAGGCAAGGGATTCAGCTCGCTTTTATATGTGGAATTATAAAAAGTGATTGGGTTTAGTAAAAATAATTAATACATTTTGAAAAATAATTATTAAAAATAAGTGCTACAAAATTCGTTTTTTACTATTAATAAAGCTTAATGCTCATACTGTGACCTCCTAGCATTATAATTTAATTTAAGTTGTATTCCACTGCATAATGAGAACATTAGCATATGGAATTTCACTTAGCGCAGGCGTACAAAACTCATTTTTCTAAAGATTTACATGGGATATGTCTGATTAAAAATCTCTGAAATTTGTAAACAGCATTCTGAGGATGATTAATATGTATAACAAGTATAGGATATTTATTTTTAAGTGCCCCTAATATTAAAGTCGAATTTGGGTAAAATAGACCATTTAAAACAGTATTTTTGCCATTTAAAATAGCTTTAAAGTGCATTAGGTCTCAGTAAATGCATACATTTAGGTATAATTCAAATTCGCAGGTTGTCCCCATTTGGGTTTACTTTTAAATGGCCCAGTGAGATCCAATTAAGGTTGCTGAAATGAGTACTACTGCAACAAGCATTTGTTCTAAAAACTGGTATGTGTGTTATTAGGTTCTGTGAATCATTCACAGTAAATGTAGTAGGCCTTCCGTCTTAGTCAGCCTCAGAATGAGCAGACACTGTGGGCTAGGAGAACAGGCTGCTCAAGTTGCGCTAAGATGCTACCTTTAGTTTTCCTGTAAACAATGGAAGAGGCTGTCATGTTGACATTTGTGACCTTTTAAATTCGAGCCTTGTCTCTGTGGAATGCAGAATGACCTTGCTAAACAGGCCTCTGAAAGGTGGGATTTCTGGTTTCTCCACAAGAACATCACTAAAATTAAAGAATTTATGGGCATATTACCAACGTTTAGCGATATTTACCGCTAACGATGCTTAGCAACAAATTTTTGAACGCTAAGCATCGCCGGAAATTATCGCAGAGATAACTTGCTATTAGCAAGGTTTATCTCAGTAGTGATAAAAATCCTCGCTCTAGCTGCCAATTGAGAGATTATCGCTGGAAAACCAACGATAATCTCTCGAAGTTTGGAGTTAGCTTGATGATAGGGGCTCACAAATTTAGCCATGATATCCACCTTCCATAGGATATCATGGCTAAGTCAGGAAAATACCAGGTGTAAAAAAAGCAGTGCTAACCGCGGTTAGCGCTGCTTTTTTTTATCACTAACAGGGTTAGCGAAATCCTTGATAATAGGAGAAATGTCGCTTAACAACATTTCTCCTATTATTTTTCTCTGGAACGCCCCCTTTGCATCTCATTAGAGATGCAAGGAGAAGGGTAGAGAAAAAGGGTGCTAACATGCGAATTTGCGTGTTAGCACCCTGTTGCTGATAGGGAGATAACTTTATCTCCGCTTTCTTGGCTTTTAAAGCCAAAAAAGCGGAGATAAATCCCTTGATAATATGCCCCTTAATTCCAAATGGACAATATAAAAAAAATTTCTTTGAAAGTCCCAACATCATGACATTTATATTTCTGCTCTAAGAAATAATGTCTGCTAGTTGCTTTATTTGACAGAAAATGATTGAAAGACTGACAAGATGCTAACAGTTAAGTAATGGAAATTTATTTTTGTGTTTTTTAATACGTATCATGTTTTGTCTTCTGATTAAAAGTTATAATTGATATTTTTTGGTTATGAGAAATGTCTCTCTTTTGTGTGTTGTGTATTTTTTTTTCTTTTCTCACTTCTGCCTACAGATCATTTATGGATTGTTCTGGGTGATTTAAAGAAGTCAAAACACGTGAGTTTGGTTGGTTGAAAGGAGATGTGTTTTTGCATAACTCCTTTGGAAAGAAATGTTCAATTTTTTTTTAATGTTTGTGTATTTGGTCCAATCATGAATTGTTTTTGCTGGTCCTGTATGTTAGAAAGTTGTATTTGACAGCAGATATCCACTAACTGGTGATCTACTGTCAAAAGGAGGGTAAGAAGGCCCGAATGGCCCGAATATTGGGTTTTGGGACATGGTATTGTGCATCACCGCTCATTTATATATGCTACTGTTTTGTCTATGCTTTTTGTGCAAGTATATCTGATGGCTTGGCATGTACGTTTTGTGTTTGTGTGTATCGCTGCATAACAGTTGGGTTGATTTGCTAAATTTCACAGATAATGATATTTTCATACTGTGCACAACAGACAACACTTCATCCGTGTATGTCAAATTTGGCTTTAATGGTATTTGAAGTAAAATAAAAGAAATATACAGGATCAAAGTATGTCACATGCTGTTTGTCACGTACTGCCCCTCCCCTTAAGGAACAGGCAGCCCTAAAATTATGTATCCTGATTGGACGTAAGGATACAATTATAGATCTGTGACTCTTGTACATGGTGACCTAATTTCTATATTACATTACTCAGTTTTTTTCTGCTTCCTAAGTAGTGTATGGCTTTGTACCATAAAGGAAACCAGGTTTCATTTTTTTTCCCTGAAGAAGGAACTGGAACATTAGCTAAGGTTTATGTATATGGTGTAGCGGCCAGCGGTAGAGTTACATTTTTAAACTATTGTGATTTTTTTGTGTATCACTCACACTCTTGGTATTGTGTCACATGCTTGACTATCACCCAAGTAATTTCTTGTTCTTCCTATACAGTTTTCTTTTGTCACTACTCCCCTCACCAATGTCGCATCATGCCTAGTTATTGGGGATTTTACCTGTGACCTAGTCCCATTTCTCTTTTCCATATTTCTTTCACTAGTCAGTTTTTTTTATTATTGTTGATGTATTGTTCAGGTTCACACTTGTATGATCAGACTGTTTTTTAAAGAATTTTCTTTAGGCCTACTTTGATGTTTCCCAGTCTAACTGTCAGGGTAGTGACGGACTGGTTAACTGACTCAATATTATAGTAAGATACGTTTCCACCTCAATAGGAGACACCTTACGTTTTTTTGAATATGACAAATTCAATGCCTATTCTAATTTGGTTTTTAGTTCCTTTTTCTGCTGCTTTAATTTTTGATGGACAGATGTATTTTACCAGGACTCTCTAGTTCTTGTCTTTTGTTTCCACATCTTGATCATTAGCTTTTGTATTGCATAGTCCACCTGATGCACAATTATTAAAGGGAGGTATCTACATGTCTCTGATAATATGTATCATGTGATCTCTCTTTTGAGGTGTTCTAGATAAGGAATTTAGGAACACCTATATGTAATCATTGAGAAAAAAATGTGTTTGCCCCATTAGACAATGCCACCATATGTGAAGACATCCATTTAGATATAATTCTCGTGTAGTTATCTACCCTTAGATGATGGAGGCTCTCACACGGAAACCCAATTGAAAAGCCTAGAGGCACTGTTTTGCCTACTGCCTTTATATTTGTATTGCTTTTTGAGAATGACAGTGTATTCTAGACTAAAATTGTCCCATGGCGTGTGGCCACTCCTTTGAAGATCGCAGGCCACCTGTTTGCAGTCCCCTTGTTATACAATGAACAGTTTAAAGCATCGCACCTGCTTCATCAGAAGGCGTTCAATATCAGAAAAGAAGGAGGAGCTGGTTTTGCCACAGAACCGGAATTTCAGTGCAAAAGAGCGCCTGTCATGTGCTGGTTAACCTCTGACAGTGTGCAGTCCCTTGAGCCCCTTGGCCTGAGTTTTTGGCCACACACCCCTTTTTCCTTTGCTCCAATGGAAGTGCAGTGCACCGGCGGATCCAAGATTGGCAAAAGGCACTACATTCTGGTGCCCATGAAAGAGCAGCCTGAGCGTCCTCTGACACTGAATGATGAGTGTTGGAGCCTGAGAATGGTCCCGGGTCTGCACGAGATGACCTGTGCCCTTGATCAATGGAGAGCACACTACCTGTAGTGCCTGCCGCAAAGGAGAGATACTGGTGCACTGCCTTGAGACATTGAGACTTTTGAATGAGCTATGAGTGTTTGCCAGGAGGGCACTCCAACGAATCATGAGACGCTTGAATGAAGAGGCCCATGCGGAAGAAAACAACAAAAGAAGATTTGATGGAAAATAGAAGCCTGCCAGAGAGGCTTTTTGAACGGACTCTGGGCGTAGTTGGTTTCACAAGAGGTTTCCGTGTGATTGTATAGACTAGGTGTTAGGAGACTGATTGTTTTGCTGGCATTGTTTTAAAGTACTATTCTGTTTAGTAAAAGCAGAATAAAGTCCATTTGCTGTGGAAGAGTACCCCCTTTTCACCTCAGAGCATTGATGAGGATTACCACTGTTTCACCTGAACATACAAAAATTACTGAAATGCATAGGAGCCCTAAAAATGTTACTAGATAATTTTAGGATTTGCTTTTTGCTTAGAGTTGTGAAAAATTATTATTTCATTTGTAATAGTGGTCACTACTTTCTCCTGTTGTCTATATGTTCTTAATAACGTGTTTTCTAGTATCTTTTTAAACATGACGTTGTCATTTATGGGTGGGATTGTTTTTCTCTACTCAATTGACTTCTGCACCCACTTCCCAACCTATGTCTTTTCCTACTACTGCTTCTTTGCACTCTTTTCACCCTTTTCCTGAACATGAGCAGGTTAGAAGATCAGAATTCGTTAGCAATTCTTTTGTACAGCTTCTGCATCAACACCAGTTAGTAGTGAACATCACTAATTGTTGGGTGTGTGATCTTATGCCACCTACTACATATAGAGGTATTCCCTATTTTGTCCTGCCATATGTGGCCTTTGTGCTACTACATGTGTAAGGAGATGTGTCCCGAGAGAGTTGCTAAGTAATAGGATTATGCTCCAGCAACATCTTGATGATCTGATGAATATAGACCTGGATTCAGATTGACATGAGTTTAGGTTATTGCCTATGTAAGGGCAAAAGGAGGGACTGAGGTTTCGTGAATTCTGAACCTGGGTCATAAAGGTCGTGGTTCTGTTACGAATTTGGTAACAGCGAACCGTAAACAGTGAGTTCAGCAAGTATGAGTGTTTTCATCATGTTACACCAATGGATTCACTGTGTATTTGAAGATTTCGTTCTGAACCATGGGTTCCATTTTGTGCATAGCAGCCATTTTGTGGTTGCCCTCACATAGGCTGATGACTTTAGCTGACTTTTGAATGAACTGAGTGAACTGACCCTGTTGCCTGAAGCTGACCTTGTTAGACCAGTTCCTTGCCCAGTAGCTGATCAAGATTAATGATCAGAGCACAGGAGATTGTAAAGTTTGGTATGCACATACACACCCCTTATCCTACCTCTCATCTGTTTCTGTTCCTTTTTATGACCTGTTTTACGATATGGGTTGTGGTCTTACTATTATGGGTTTGTTCAGCTTGTGCAAGAAGGAATGTTGTTTTTTATATGCATGCTTGCAAAAGTTAGGACTGCCCCTTACTTTTGTGCTGAGTCATGTAACCTAAAACATATATAAGGGCTCTGTTATCTGTATTTCCTCAGACTGCCTCATTCAATTGCTAAGGCAGTTGGGTGATGTAGCCTCACTTAATTAGCTTTACTAAAGATGTCTTTCATATTTCAGCTTCTGTGCCAAGTTCTTTATTGATATTAGTAAGACCCCTGAGAATGAAGATTTTCCATTTCCTCACAGACACTCTCAGACCCACTGACAAACCCATCCAGACACTCTCACACCCATTCACAAAACCCATCCAGACACGGTCACACCAAGTAGGAAATCTACACAGAGACTGTCACATCCTCACTTACACGTATAGACGTAGTCTTACACCCACTCATAGAGCCATATGGACAATGTTACACCTATTCATATACTCTACAGACACTGTTAATCCCATTGATAAACACATACAGAGACTTTCACACTCACACTTATACCCATTCAGATACTTTTACACCCACTCACATACTCATAGAGACCCTCTCAGAGTTACACCCATACAGACATAGACACACCCATTCACAAACCCACACAGACAGGTCATACCCATTCACAAAAGCTATACAGACTCTCACACCCTATGTAGATACTCTTACACTCACTCACATATACATATAGATACTCTCACACCCACTCACATAACTGCACAGACTCTGTCACATCCACTTTTACATCCATGCAGACACTGTCACATCCATTTAGTAACCTATACAGTTACTGTCAAACCCAATCACAAACCTATACAGAGACTCTCACACCCATTCTTACACCTATACAGATACTCTCACACCCACTCACATACCCATGCAGACACTGCCACGCCCATTCACATACCCTACACATACTGTTGGAGCCATTCACGAACCCATTCAGAGACTATCACACCTACATAGAATCCATACAGACACTTTCCCACTCAGTTAAATACCCATATGCACTCTCTTACACCTACTCTTACGCCCATAGAGACACTGTGACATCCATTCACAAAACCATACAGCGTTATACTCATTCACAAACCTACACAGAGACTGACATCCACACTTACAGCTATACAGCTACTTTCACACCCACTCACATACCCATACAGTCACTCTTACACCCACTAACATACCTATATAGACACTCTCACAACTAATCATTTACCCATACAGACACTCTATCATCCACTGTTATACCAAGACAGACACAATCACACCCATTCATGTAACTATACAGACACTGCCATACCCACACTTACACCCATATACACACTGTCAAACCCACTCACATACCTATACAGTCTCACACCCACTCATATACCCGTACAGACATTCTTATGCCCACTCATCTATGCATAGAGACACTTACACATGTAAAATTATGCCCATATAGACACTCTTATACCTAGTCTGAAATCCATTCAGAACCCTCTACCAGAAATATAAATTGCAATGTTTTGGATTAAATGTGTGCTTTTGGTTTGCGGTATCGCAGAGGGTCCGCCGCTCCAGAAAAAGTTTGAAAAAAAGGAAGACAAATTTTTGTTACATTTAAATTATGAATACTTTTTTAATTATTTTATTGAAATTATTTCCTTTTGTGTTTTTAATTTTTACCCTTAGTCTGACTTCTCCTTTGTTTGTTTTACTCTCTATTTAGTAAAATACATTTAATTGGTTTTTTTTCTATTGGTTTCTCTGTCCTTTTTTGTCATCTTTTAACTATCTAGACATTACTTTTTCTTACTTTTTAAACTTTGTACATGATTTTAAGGTAGATTATTTAAAGCTATTTACCACATGTTTCCCTTTTATTGTGGAAAACAAATAATGTACGAGGGTGGCCACAGGGCCTGCCTATAGTCCAGGCGGTGTGGACAACATTCCTCCTCATTTAAAAAACATTGAAAGTCACTAAAAAAGCTAAGGTTACAGGAGTATTAAACTTAGGAACTAGAATAAAAAAAACTTTGAAATTCACAAAAAAACAATATTACAGGGACCTTATAGTTAGGAAATACAAATTAAAAAAACATAGAAATTCACTGAAAAACCAAAGGTTACAAGGACGTTATAGGTAGGAAATAGAATTTTAAAAAACATAGAAATTCACTGCAAAAACAAAGGTTACAGGGATGTTATAGTTAGTAAATAGAATTAAAAAAGAACCTTAGAAATTCGCTGTAAATACCAAAGGTTACAGGGACGTTATAATTAGCTATTGAATTTACTAGCACACAACCAGAGAAATTCAACAGTTAGAATTACCAGCCCTACCTATAACTTGCTCCCCCGCAATGCACTGCTTATGACATCACATATTACATCACTCATGACATGGTCACTGACATCACTGATGACATTTCAAATTACATCACTGATTACATAATCCTGTCTGTATAAGTGTGTCAAAAAGTGTTTAAGTGAATGCATGTTTAGCATCTCCCTGTCTGTGAGAGCAGTGCCACCTTCCACTAGAGGCGTGGAGCTGGCTGGGATTGCTGGGGCCTTGATAATCACCCTGCGGTCCCCATGCTGCACACTGGGCGCTTTGGGGGACACCCTTGAGACATGGACAGGCCCAGGTGGATGGGGTCCCTGTGGCCAAAATCGACCTGGGGAGGGGGTCTGGGTGCTCCCCGCACCAGACCGAGAGTGCAGATTTATGGAGACAAAGCACCAGGTGGAGGGCCGGGGTGAGGCATGGAGGGGGCAGAGTGAGGGGAGCTGGGGGAATGTGTATGTGCTGAAGCTGTGTACTGTGCATGCACCTTCTGCAGCACTGCCAGCACCCTCACAACATTGCCTGCACAGACCCCTCTTCCTTGCTTTGCTCTGCCAACCCCATCCACATTCATTTTCTGTCTGCACAGCTTCATGCACCTTCCATAGCCCTGCAACCACCCTCCGTAGCCATGCCTGCACGGCTCTAGGCACCTTTATACCTGGTCTGCACAGCCCCATGCACCCCCTGCCTTGCACAACCGCTTTCGCCTTCAAATAAGCCTGCACAGCCCAGTGCATCATCATACTCAGCATGCACAGCCTCGTGTCCCTTTCACAGCACTGAATGCACAGAACCTTTCACCTTCAAATCCAGCCTGCAAATCCTGTGCATCATCAGACTCTGCCTGCACAGTCCATTGCACCTTCATACCCTGCTAGCATAAACCCTTGCATCATCATACGGTGCCTGCACAGCCATGTCCTTTTTCATACAGTCAGAGCCCCTTCCACCATCATACCCTGTCTGCACGACCCCATATAGCCTCATACACTGCTCACCCCTGGCTATAGACCTTGATACACTGTCTTCACTACACAGTGCACCCTCTATGGCCCAAGCGCTTAGAGACCCCTGGGTTATAACGCGCTATATAAATAAAATAAATAAATAAAATAAAATAAATAAATAAATCTGCACTCTATACCCTGTCGGCTGAGCCCTCACATTGTGTATGGCCCAGTGCATCCTCTACGCTTTCCTGTGCACCTTCCATTTGTCGTCAGCACAGCCCTGCCCGCTCAGCCCTAAATGTGACTATGTTATGTCTGTACGGCTAAATACACACCTGGCCCCCAATGTCTGCACCAGCAGTACAGTGCCGCTACTGCATGTGCATCCTTCACATTCTGTGTGCACAGCCCCAGTAGTGTCTCTGCCTATTACCTCCTCTGCACAGCCTGTGTACCTTCCATACCCTGTCACCACAGTTCTGTGATCCATTCAAAGCCCAGTCTGCACCCTCAGTACTCCACCTGTGCTGACCTTGTGTCCTGCTTACCTGCCTGTGCAGACAGTGCATCCTGTATACCTGCCTGCACAGTACCAATGCACCTTCCCCAGTACTCAGACTGCGAGCCTTTGTGCACACTTCTTGGGGGCGCACACTGCAGATATAAGACGTTGTCTTCATTGTCTGCAACTCTGCCCTTACCCTTCTCATTTCATCACCCCAACACCTCTGGTTACTCCTTCCCATAATGCACACATTTAGACAGTACATCACCCTTTCTTTCCCGTCTCACAGCCCCTCTCTCTTCAGGCACTACCTCCCATCGATGCATGCACACATTCAGACACTATGTCGCTCCTTCTCTCTTACCCCCCACTCCCTCAGGGCGCGCCTCTCTATCCATGCACACGTTCAGGCACTATGGGGGTGTAAGTGATTTATTCCAGTAGGAAACAAATTGGGGGGTTGTGGGGTGCATGACTGGGTTGCTGTGGTTCTTGCAAAGGGGTTATTTGTGTTTTAGAAGGGGGAACATGCTATCTCTAAAATACTCTATAGTTTTGTGTTCAAAACTTTCTAAACTCCCATCTGAGAAGTATGCACCAAAATATTCCATATGTAGATTGCTTCTGCTCTTGTAATATAGGAGTCGCTGCTTAAACTCGGGAGGTGGGGGAGGTTACCATTCCCGAAAGAGGTTTCAAGAGCTGGGACTGAAAAACCGAACGTATTTTGTATAAGGTGACAGAGATACAAATAGCGAACCAAACTGCTTTACATTAGAAAAACAATGGGTTAAATGGCATATGGAACAGTGGGGCCGTATCTATCCATACAGAAGAGGTTTATCCAGCACTTAAAATAGGCTCCCCTGCATTTTACTCAGACACTCATGCACCCACTCATAGACCCATACAGACACTTGCACAGCCACTCAAAGACCACTCAGACATTCATGCACCCACTCATACTCCCAGTGAGACACTTATGAAGCCACTCCCAGTCCCATAGACACTCGTACAGCCAGTGAAACACTCACTCACACACCCACTGAGACACTCATGAACTCACTCACTCACTCACTCACTCACTCACTCACTCACTCACTCACTCACTCTCAATGGTTACAGGTTACAATTAGTAAATACACCCACTCACTCACGCACACAAACACCCACACAACCACTTACATATCCATTCATACATCCATACAAGCACTTACACATCCACTCACTCATCCATACAGCAACTCACATGGATACTTACTCTATAATACAGCCCCTCAAACACCAGCTCACTTAACCAAACACCCACTGAAACAGTGACTCACTCACCCACACAGCTACTCACACACCTACTAACACACCCATACAGCCACTCACACACTCACACACACACCCATACAGGCACTGAGACACCGACTCACACATGGATACAAACAGTCACACAGCCACTCACATAATATATTATAGAAATAGTACCAGTAGTACTGAGAGTACACTATTTCAACTTTTGTAGTATTTTGGTAGATATGTTTAACACTCATAAACTTTTAGAAAACACACACTCATTGGATGATGCCATCAGTGATGTCATTTGAGATGTCATCAGTGATATCACTGACCATGTCATGAGGGATGTAATATATGAGGTCATAAGCAGTACATTGTGGGGGCGAAAAGTATATTTAGCCCAGCTAATTTAAACTTATGAATTTCACTGGTTTTGTACGAGTGATATCTGAGCCTAACTATAACTTTCCTGTCTGTTAATCATGTCTGAACTGGGATGCTGGAGTGAGCTAAAGAATGATGATGGATTAAACCCAGATCAGTTGACTGGGGGTCAGTCTTTGCAATGCTCAACACTCCGTTCATCATCCCCTTTGGTTTTGCTTTATTTATGAAGGCCAGCTTCACTTTCGCGCTGCCGTTGCATCACTTTTAGTGAGGCAGCCGCAGCATAAATAATGCGCCATGGTGCGCCACATTTATGAAATGTTGCATCTAGGCAGATGCATTACTTCGTAAACCCCTGCTCTGCATTATTCCTGCGTCTGGTATATTGTATGCAGGTGGGTGTTCCCCCACAAGAAAGGGTCATAGAAGTGGCGCAGGGAAATCTATAAGATTTTGCTGCGCCTCTTCTAGGATGCCAATGCGCCAAAACCTTACATCTGCCTCATGGCAGGCGTAAAAGTAACGCAGGACGCAGGCACTTTCGTGAAAGGAAGATTGCTGGAGTTGCATCACGCTTCCGACCCAACTCCAGCAATGCACCACTTTTGCACTGACAGATATTCCTTGTGACATGATACGTCATAAAGTAAATATGAGGCATCAATGGTGTCGCAAGGAGGGCGCACTGAGAAGTGTTGCACCACTGCTTTCACCCAGCAATGCGGCACTTCTCATAAATGAGGCCCGAAATACGAGGTAAGACAGTCGCCTTACAACATCACTATTAAGGGGGCGCAAAAGGCATCATATCCTGCTTAGAACTGCCGCGAGTGAGGGAAACGGTTCCACGGTCAAAAATGCACCTTTGCTGCGGATGAAAGCCCTATCTAACCCCGCTGCCTTATAAGTAAAATAAATAAATATATATATTATAAGTACTGTCTGTTTCTTCAAAATAGACTCTATAAAAAGGCCTCGCCTACTTTTAGCACCTACAAAGTAGGGTCCTGGAAGTGCGGCCTATAAATCATGCATTCATTCATTCGTTCTGGAATCGGCTGTTTTAAACACTTGTGCGCCTATTGTCTCCTCTGACACATTAATTGGGTTTTCCTCTCGCTGTTTGCCAGCAAATCTAAAATGAACAATGGCTCAACCCGAAGCTCCGTTTCATCTTTGCAAGTAATTGACAATTATTTGATGATTTGCTTTGCTTGCTCTGTCCCTGCTAGATTGATAACGCTGCTCCTCTCACGGCTGACACTGTACAAAGCTAATAAATGAAATGGATTGTATTTGTTACTGAGACATCTCCAAGGAGCCAGGGTCATACAGGCCAATAAAATTGGCCTCATAAATTTATCCTGACACGCAGGAATTACTACAGCAATCTGAGGTCACCTTCCCATCCCTACAGGAGCTGATTTATCACCAGCTTGTGTGTTATTAACGCTGTTTACATTTTTCTTTGCTCACATCTGATATGAATCAGAATGGTCGAGTCTCGCCAGCGTTTTGGTGCTCTGTTATTGTTTTATTTTGCTAGCCTGACTTTAGTGTTCATGTGCCTCAGTTTGCAGCCGAGTGATCATTCTACTCGCCAAAAAAGCTCTTCCACACCCCATCATGGGTACAAGCGCTATATAAATGCAAACCTTTTCCCCTCTTTTATCCCTCCACTATCCTTCTCAATTCAATTAACTGACTGATATCCACTACTCAAATTACTTTCATATTTCCCTATACTAATTCCCCACTGATCCTTTATGGGTTCCGGAGTAGGGTGCTACTCGCCGAAAAAGCGGTTCGACGCCTCATCAGGGGTAGTAAGCGCTATATAAATGCAATTAAAATTGCAATATATGAGGTGCACAATGTTATAAGTCTCAAACCTAGCTCCACCATCATCATCTGCACTTAGTTAAGTGTTATTGTCCTCCACTCGAGATTTTAACAAAGGTTAATGTCCTCTGCTGCAGTGACTAACTGCTGATTATTTTCTGCTCTGCAGTTAAGGGTCTGAGCTTCAGCTCATGGCACAAAAATGGATAGGGCAATAAATATTTGGTAACACCACCATCAAATTGTCTAAAAGGCCATTGCCCACTTTACCACAAATATCAGTCAACACTAGCATAAAGACACCCCCATTGCTCAGCTACTGCGAGTCTCTGCATCACACTCTTACACAACTTACAATGCTTACCAAAAAGCAGTAGCTAATGCATGTATTCAAAGTATTATCATCTGCTTAAATATGGTTAGTAGTCTGAACAGGTTGTTACTATGACAATATACTGGTGCTTCACTGAATGCAGCTGTGAATGGCCGGAGAATAGGAAATGGATCTGTCCCACAGGACTAGAAATATAGGAAATAGATCTGCTGTAGGTGCCTGGGGAGTAGGGATGGAATATGCAAAATGACTGGAGAACAGGAAAAGGGTCTGATGTACATGGCTAGAGAGTAGTGTATTTTATTGTAGTTGCATTTTATAGCACTTCAGAATCCTCATGAAGTGCATTAATGAAACGGTTAACCTCATCAGCCCGGCGCAGGTTCCTGCGCTGTGCTGAACATTCTAATGAGCCAACGGGCTCATGACGGAACGGTTCCGTCATGAGCACAGGCCAACCGACGCTCATGACGGAACCGGTCCGTCAATAGCACAGAAGGGATTAAAGGCCACAGTTTGAGTGAGTGCTTGATTGTTAGAGTATATGAATTGTTTTGTGGCCCTCTTGGGAAGTGTAGTGGTGTGGTACAGGAGTGACAAGTGTAGTTCTCTTGTTTAAGGTCGCCAGTTCTGGTCATACAATGGGAGGAAGATGTATGGGAGATAGCTCACTTGCATTTTGCATGAATTTATTCTTGATTCGATATGATTAGGTTTGACTCCACCTTACTCCATAGATCCATCCATGAGCAAGACAAAGGGAAATCCTGTATGCAGGCAGTCATGTCTATACAAGTCAAATTCAAATTCAAATTCAAAAACTGCTTTATTCGATTTTGATTAAAAAACCATAAAAGCACAGTAAAAAAAGAACAATTCATAATATAAAACATTTTTACCATTAAAAGGTGAATAGACGTTACCATGAATCATGATAATACAGTAAAAACAAAGCAGCTCATTTTAGATACATAATTTTTTTTGTTGCAGTAACTCAGAAGGATTATTATAGATCAGTTCATTGTAATCCTATATCTGATTATAGTTTTTAAAAAAGACGACATAAGGAACATAACCAATTCATCCTCCAACATTTGTAACCTCAAAAGTGCTGTTCTACATTGTCTGAGTCCCCACTTTCGTAAGATAGGAATTAAAAATCTTCTCCTTGGCAAATCATACAATTTACAAAAAAGTATACAGTGTAACATTGATTGTGCAGAAATATCATCACATGGACATAATGTCAAATTTTTTGACCAAGAGTGTAACTCTGGGAATGTAGCCAGTCTAAAGAAAGTCCCCCACGAAAACGTGTAAGTAGCATGCGTGAATAACAACTTTGCATCTGTATCAAATATGGCTGAATCCCCTGTCCTTGGAGCATCAAGTGATTCTCCATGACTGAGATCTTACTTTTCTCTATCAGCCAACGTTTATTTTCTTTCAACTTCTTCCTTGATACAGTTACTAGGCAGCTTGGGGAATCGAAATATTCTGGGTAACCAATGTCATAAAATAATTTCTTTACATACATAATCCAGGAGATCCTTCTAACCCCATGGAGATTAAGGCAATCCTTAATTATGTCTCTATTAAAATTGGTCTCGTCAGTGGACCATACCTTATGTCATAGGAGGAGGGGGTTAACTTTAATGAGGTCCGATATATATGACAGACCTAGTTCTTTGTGACATGCATGGGTAGAGGTGGACCCCGGGACAGCTAGGAGATAGCGCAAAAAACGCATTTTCACAAAGTTGTATGTTGTGAATTTCGGCTATTCCCCAGATCCCTGCCCCGTATATCGCTGTGGAAACACATTTAGATTTATATATGTCCACAAGCTCTGGAACTGGTCGTCCCCCAACTTATTAGCAAAATTACAAACGGCACATACAGCTCTCGAGAAAGCTAATTTTCTCGCGTGTGCCGCCGATGACCAGGTACCCGTTTTCTCAAAGTTAATACCCAGGAACGAGAATTTATCAATAGTGTCTATTTTTGTTTTTGAGAGAAAAGTTTTACATGTAGTGGTTTTGTTTGTAGTACAGCACATAGTGAATGTTTTGCTTATGTTTATTTTAAGACCTCTGTCATTCATATAATTTGAAAATTTAGTGATCGCTATGTGGAGGCCTACTTGAGTCTGTGCCATAATTACTGCATCATCTGCATATAATAATATAGGGACTGGGGTGTTCCTAATCTGAGGGTAGTCCTGCTTATCCTGGACCAGGTGGGAGCCTACACTGTTTATATATAGATTTAAAAAAAACGGGGCGAGTATACATCCCTGTCTAACTCTTTTGTTTATGCTGAATTTGGATTTACATTCGCCCTGCTTCCCAAACCGCACCCTTGCCCCAGCCCCCCGATATAACTCCTTAAAAAATATGAGTAAGTTAGAGTCCACGCCCATTTGTGACAATGTGGCCCAGAGTTTGTGGTGATTTAAACAGTTGAATGCTAAACTCAGGTCGACAAATGTTAAGAATAACTTTTCCTTTTTGGCTGTTACATACTTGACTATAATCAACACCAGGTTCAATTCTTGTTCTGTCGTGCCGAGTCCTGCCCTAAACCCATATTGAAACTTTGAAAGTATGCCCTTTTCTTCCACCCAGAGTTGAAGTTTATTTAATATGACCCTCCCGGCAACTTTCATAAGTGATATTGGACGGTAACACTTTGGTTCGTTACGGTCACCCTTTTTGATAATGGGGATCACTATAGCCTCTAGCCAGGTGGAAAAGAAAAGAACCTATGTTTATTACAACTGTGCAGGACGTTAGTTAGAAGTGGGGCCCATAGCTCAGTGTTAGATTTACATATATCCACTGGCACACCCTCGGGTCCTGGGGCTTTCCCTGCAGCACTCTCGTTGATGGCAGTTAAAACTTCCGCCAATGAAAATTCGATGTTTATGGGAAAAGCTGGCTGAATCACATTTGCATCTTCAATTATGCCTAGTCTCTCACTCTCGGTTGGGTCATCTGTCTGATAGAGGTCCTTGAAGTGGTTGACCCATCTATCTTCAGTAATTGCCATCTCAATAGTGTTAGTTGCACTGTCAACGAAAAAAGGGGCATTAACAGCCTTCCAGAAGCCTGTATTATCCTTTGTTAGGCAGGCTTGATGTAGCGCCTGCCATGCGTCCTGTTTCAACTAACTATTACGCTTTTTAACCACAAGTTGGTAGTCAGTTCTAGCCAGCCTCACTTCGTCCTTACTTCTTGGCTCACTTTTTAACCCCTTCCACGCTGATGACGAGCTGGGCTCGTCATGGCGTAGCCTCCTCGCACGCTGATGACGAGCCCAGCTCGTCACGTAACATGCGATTTAAAAAATCTCAGCGTGCGAGCGGAATTCCGCTAGCGCGCATGAGGTTAATTAAGACCTTCAGAAGATGAGCATGGGCTTTGCTACAGTCCCTATCAAAACATCCCTGCGCCTTAATCTTACCCTGTTTCTGTGTCCCTGTGAGGAGTTGACGTAGTTCCTCAGTAATTCTGAGGAAAGCCTCAGTGACTAGGACATTTTCATCAGTCAGAGTTAGACACGTGTCGAATTCCTTATGTTTATTTTTTACACGGGTTGCAAAAAAGGCCATGGGTTCTACTTTATTCCATTTTATGGCATATCCATTTGTCTTTGCGAGGCTTAATTTATAATGATATCGTTTTTCTATTGTTTTAGTTATTTTTCGCTCCCTGCAAGAGAAAAAAGTAGCATATTTGGGAGGTGGTCGCTTGTCACAATGTCACATGTCTTAGAAGTAGTATTGTGACAAGAATACCGATTTGATATAAGAATAAAATCAATTACTGATTTACACCCCCTCCCTATAAAAGTTGGCTCAAAAGGGACTGATAGAGTACATAATTCATTAGCAAAGCCCAAGTCAAAATGGAAGGTCACTTCGTTTAGCCAGTTGCCCAGAGCAGTGTGGGAGAAATGTGATCGTAAATCATCTTTATCTGTGCCCCAACCGCAAATGCCCAGATGACTATATGGGCATAGAAAACAATTGAAGTCGCCAACCCATATAACACACATATCCCCAGACTGTTTTTCTTCGATGTGCCTCAGGGTTCAGCATAATTCTTCTAATACCTTTATGATCTCGATTTTTGGGATGTTATTATAAAAGTTTATTAGGACTGTTTTCTTTTTTCCCTTATTGCTTACTAGCAATATCTGATAATGTTCAGATCCATTAGCGAATTTCACTACCAGATCATTAAAAAGGTTGGACACATAAATACACAATCCCCCTTTATTCCTTCCCCATGGGCTCGGGCTGGCAGGAGTATGAAAGGTGCGGTAGTCATTAATATGTATGGCCTCGAGTGCCCAGGATTCCTGCAAACAAATAATAGAAAAATCCTGTATATAAGTTAAGCAATTAGGGTCCCTCATTCTAGTGGACAAACCAGTAATGTTGCACGACATCAACTTGAGAGTATTACCCATCTGTGATTTATTAGTGTTAATTCCGGCGACTATTTGGGTACTAACATCTCCAGCTGGACTCCTAGGTTTACTATGCTGTACAAATGTATTCAATTCATATTGTCTAGGCTGACGATTATTTTCCAAATCTCTTCCCTTTCTACTATTTTCCAAGTTATATTCGACTCATGGGGGTATTCACCCTCACTGAATATAGGTTGGTTAATTTTCATAGCAACATTGGCATATCTAATTTCTTTGCTTGCACCATCTAAGCTGTGTTTTGAACAATTTGTAGCCCCCCCCGAAAACCAGGTTAGTTGGATCGTTGTCAGATTCTTGCCTCTTGACCTCTATTCCCCCTTCCGTTGAAAAGACACTGTGGGAATTAGTAGTAATTTGGGGTAAGTCAATCGACCATATCAAGAGCACTGTACCTGTTACTGAGGGGGATACCAGATACCAGACCATAGCCATCAATACCAAACCTATTTCTAACATTATTTACTTCCGAACTCCCTTCCAGAGTATTTTCATTATGAATATGATTCACACGTCGTGTTTGGGGGCGGTAAAAGTAAGTAAGATCAAGTGGCTGGATTCTAGTTCTTATCTTGTGAGACCGCCTCTCACAGATATATTGCACTACTTGGGGATCTCTGAAATGTATGATAATGCAGTCACCTGATATGTCTTTCCTGCTCCTGCCCATCCAGCTAACCCTGCGACAAACAGGATTTTTCCCTGCATATGTGACAGCAGGGTTCTGTTGGTGTTTAACCAGTGAATGGTTTTATTCTTCAGTTCGACAAATGATTCCACACTTCCCTTCCCTAGTTCTGGAACCCCTGCCAGGGCAGCGACATAGGGGATGGATTCTGGTGGTAAGTCGATTTGAGGTAACAAGATCTCATGCTCATCACTATCAATGGATCCCTTCCCACCCTCCTGCAAGCTTTTAACATTTCCCCCTCCCGACACATGATCGACTGCGATATGCCCCATACCTGTGTCTCTAATACACTGTAGAACTGCATCATTCTTCGAACTCGGGCCAGTTCCAGCACAGTCCCGCAAGGATCTTTTCGTGGAATCACGCTCCGATGTGTGGGGAATTGGGTTGAGAACCAGGGTGTCCCTTGTGCCGTTTATCGGCAGAGTTTTATCTTGATTAATTGTTGTCTGTTTCTTCTTATTGCACTCAAGATTAGATATGGTCAATTGCTTGAGTGTCTTTAATTTGTCTTCAATTTGTGACAATCTGGCCAAGATGGGCTGCATAGAGGACGTGAGGATTCCACCAACTTTTAACCAGAAGTCCTCATCCAATATGGCCGATGTTCCAGCCGGCGGAATATCATTTGGAGTACTTAATACCAGCGTCTGATGTTCAGGAGAAGTTGGTACAACAAATGCTGGAGCGCCCATATTCTTAGCTTTAACCACCTTTGGGTGTTTCCCCTTTAGAGCACCCCCCCTTGCTTCTTTTTTGGAATCGCTCCCGATGTGTGTACAGATAGCAGTAGCACAACCTCGGGGGCAGGCATCATAGATGCACAAGTAGAAACCCCGCCAGGCACAGATGTCGGTGTGTTGGTGTTACTTTGGGTCTGCATACAGGGGGCCCCATCAGACCTGGTGTTCACCGTATCCACGCTGGTTAAACCAGTGCTATGGCTTGAGTTCACTGATTCTGAGATAGCGTTTGTATTTATGTGTCGCTCCGGGGTGACAGACAACACAATGTTTCCCAGAGAAGACCGTTTAGAAAAAGCCGGGTCTAGCGCTCTGTAAGTTCAATTTCGTGTGCTAACACCGACGTTGCCCTTGAGATGAATTGATCGAGTGTCCCAGTCACAGAACGTCCAGGTGCAATCTTCCTCCCCCTCCGTATTCCTCCAGTCAAATCAGGATTGGGATTGTTGCAATATCACCACAATATCAATACAATAACAAGCCAAGTTAGAAAAACTTGTTCTTACTTTCGGGTTTATGACATTAGAGGGAGGGCCCAGCCCAGCCTTTTCCAGCCTCGAACGGGCTCAAACGGGCCCACCCATGGCCCAGGCTTTGCACGGCGCACGTCCCGCAAGCGTCCCGCGTTGCGGGAGGCGTGGTCAGTAATGTAGGCTGTGGGCGGCAGGGGAGGAGCACAGGTGGTAGTAATTGCGGGGCACTTGGTCTTAGTAGTCCCACTGCTTCCTCACACCCTCAGCGACCTGCAAATCCTGGAGAAGTCCAAAGAGAGCAATGCAACCGCTGCGACCGCCCCCCACAAAGCGGGGGCCGCAAGCAGTTTTCAAGGCAGCGGCAGGGGAGGAGCACAGGTGGTAGTAATTGCTGGGCACTTGGTTTTAGTAGTCCCACTGCTTCCTCACACCCTCGGCGACCAGCAAATCCAGGAGAAGTCCGAAGAGAGCAATGCAACCGCTGCGAGCGGCACCATCAAGAAGGGTTAGGAGGCGCACAGCGGAATCAGCCATAGTAAGTGTTGTTTTAGGGACTACTCATAAACAACAGTGGACTGACCATAGTAGTGTAAGTGGTGACAGGCAGTCTGAATATATTCATACAATATCACTAGAGAATACCAAAATAGCAAATAGTTCTGTATTTCAAAAGAAAAGCATGAAGGAAACAAATATGAAATATGTAGCTAAAAAAATAGGACATCAGTCAGTTCTACCGGGCTGAAAAATGGAGAATGGTATGTGTGCTACTGACCTTGTGTTGAATATGTAATACGTATCTTGGAAACAGTTAATTGATCTGCACTACAAGACCAGGGAACGAGAGAATGGTCTTCATTATACCAAAGATAATATACATTTGATCTGCGTTACATCACTAAAATACATAATTAAATCTGCAGGACACAACTGATATATTTATTATTTCTTACGAGTTTTGTGAAGTGCGATATGTCTCCTTCATTTTCCTCAGAGAGGTTGACAAAGGGATGTAAGTACACAGCAAGATGGTTAGAAGGGGAGGTTAGAGTCCAGTTAGATGGATAACCCTGTCAGTAGTTCTTCAATAGCAGCCCTGTGTCATTTCAGAGTTTAGTCTTTGTTTCATCCTCTTGAAATACAGTTGGCTAATCTAGTGAGCAAACAATGAGCACAGAGCTATGAACATTCATAGGAGGTGCCAGTTTCTGCAGGTTTGTAGGGCGTTTAACCCATTATACTTTATGGATATAACAATAAATTAGGACCAATCAGGATATATTTCAAATACTTTTTTATTACTGCACCATGTGAAACCTGGCAGAAGAAGACCCACTTAAAACCCTGAAGTTGGCACACTGATGTGGAGTGAATGACGCGCAGGGCCTCAAACAGATCCATGCCCTCTGCCCTGAGGCACATCATACATAACTTTGTACATAACTCTGACATTCCAGGCCCAGAACTAGAGGTGGGTGTGCCGCTGAAAGTTCAATCCAGATGCATAGCCCTTGCTCATCTTGAAGTCAACCTGCAACCGTAAGCCCATAACAGCTGGCTTTCCAGTGGTCTCTGCCTGCCCCACAATCTAACCTCATGCACCAAGAATTACCAAAGCAGTGACCTTAGATGGAAAACAGGTGAGAGAAATAAATACCATTTAGTAGTTGAATTACACAATGGGAAATCAAAAGATCTAGGATCAAACCAGTCTTCCCCGTTTAAACATATTTTGTAATCCTAGGCAAATATTTCATTTCGAAAATGCATAAAACTGACGTATAGCCAGCCTGTTACTTACCATTACGTACCATTGGTTAGGTTTGACATCGCTCTTGTTTCCTTGCTTACGTTCAGCATCTCCTGCTCACTTCCTGCTTCCTCTTGGTGTTTAGAGATCTTGTCCTGCCGCAGAGCGTGGACCAAGTACAGCTTCCTGTCTGCAGCCAGTGTCCTTCCACTGTCAGTCAGTCATTAAAACTTTATTTGGGTTGTTACAACCATAAAAGTATACACAATACATTTATAAAACTTTATAAAAACACAAAATATGTAAAATTTATAAAATTTCAATTCAGTCCTTTCCGGGAGTAAACCCCAATAGCTTTGTTATTAAACAGTATCCTCCTAGGATGTTAAAATCAGAAGGGTGAACATGAGAAAACATATGTGACCAGGACTTCCAAACATAATACATACATTAAAGTGTAGTGTAGTTCCTAGTTTCCCACTAGGCCCTGCGCATTGGAATAACATAAACAGTAGTATCGACGTGGAACTACGGATATTCCAGGCCTCCACTGACTATGCTAAACTTAATTGGGTGTGTTACCAACTAGCTCAGAGGTCACTGGAAACTTTCTTCTCTGCATGGGAAGTGATCAGCTTCCCTGGCACAGACAAGAAGGGATTCAGCTTTCCAACAACCGTGCAACATGACAACTATGCTCCTCAGATCAAGAGTCAATCTCTAGGGTCGTGTGAAACAATAGACATGTATTTCACTCAGTCAGTCTAGTGCAGTTTACTTTCACGAGATGTAGAGAATAGAGAGACGGGCGTTTGTCAATAAAGGGTTAACATTTATTGAACAGTCTTTCTTCTCGTACAAGAGAAATGTATTGCCACCATTGCAAGACTTGTTATGATAAAAAGTACGTACAGTAAGATAAGGATTGCGAAATAGAACTGTAAAAGCATTGATATGGTTTCTTAGCCATACAATGGTTTAAAAGTAATAAAACATATATACAGTCATATATACATTAGGCTAAAATACTCAACTGGTGCTTCTAACTAAGCCTACCCCAGTGTGCCGTTTTGCCCAGGTTTGTTTCAAGAATTCTCGTCTAAGGGTTTAGTCAACACCATACCTCTGAATAGAATGATGGAGGATTGGTATCTCCTTCAGGGGTCACTCTCGATATCCCAGTCACCCGCAAGGGTAGACCGGAAACGCTGGAGCTGGATTTCTCTGCACGAGAAAGGCAGCGGCTCTTCTTCAGCGCGTCGAGGAAGGAGGGGGGACAGCATCCGCGGGCAGATGGAATCTGCTGGATGTCTTCGCAGAGGGACGGCTGTTCAGCTCCTAAGCGTACTGCACCATCGTTCGCGCTTTAGCAGCGATAATGGTATCAGTAGCTTCACCACCAAGGGGACAGCAGGCTGCAGCAACAGGGTGCTAGCTTCACCAGCACGGGGTCTTGCAGACAGCTAGTATCAGCAACAGTAGCTCATTGCTTAAGGCAAAGTTGGTAATATTTATACCTGACAGGTGCCGGGTTTGACGCAAGTTTGCTGGACATAAGACGTCAATTAAAGATGTCACTAGGAAGTGATAGTTATCAGTTGCTCATTAGAGTTCCATTACTAATCAAAACAAAGCAAGCGGGGATTTCCAGGTTTGCTGAGTTTTATCTTGTTGAAGAACTCGGAGTGTTAATCTAGGAATATCAGATAGTGACTTCTGCTCTGTAATTGCACTAATTGGTCGCAAAGGAAGTGGCAGAGAGAACTATGCTGGAATGTGGCTCTGTTCGTGTGAGGCCAGAGATGACTTTTCTGAAAATCGCACTTGAACGGTTATGCCAATATAGGGAATAAATGGATTTATAGCCGAATAGGGGCATAAGGTCACAGTATCGATCAGGAACCTAGATAAACACATAACACCCACTCCACGTATTCATGTCCATCAAATTACTAAAACTAGAGCAATTAGATGCATGTGTAACATTGCCCACCCCAAAATACATAAATGCATTCGAAATAGGCGTACTTGAAATACATGAAATTTAGGTACTGTACGTTTTTTGAAGCATAGTAATCATTCAAAAAATTATTGCATATGAGATCAATGAACGATTATGCAAAAAGAATTACACATGAAGTATCTCTGACAGAAGAAAAGCGAGATAAATCATCACATATAAATGCATTGTAATGACATGTGCTAGAGGCTGGTGTAATGTTGTTATGTCTCTAGATGTGTTTAGAAATAGAAGTGTGAAGCTTCTGTTCTCTAAGAATAGTTTTTACGTTAAGCAAAGAATTGTTCGTGCCAGAAAGGGTCAATATTAAAAAAATGTCCAATTCAAAAGAATTATTGCTTGACCGGGGAAATAGAGTTCCAAAGCTTTTAGCAGTTTTTGTTGATCAAAACTGAAGGCCGAATTCAGAGTTCATGGGAACGCTGTGTGTCGGAAAGCTTCTCCAAAGTTATTGTTTCTGTATGGGTGAGAACATCGTATCAGACAGGCTCTCAAAGAATTGGTCTACAAATTCAGGTGACAGTTCAACCAAATTTGATAGCGCTGTAACTTGGCAGGTGTGAGAATGATTGCTGTCATCATAGTCGGGAGCAGCAATGCTCACAGAACGTTGTACCTGGATGATGTTGCTTTTGTCACTCGCTCCACTGTTACCACTTGGTTGTAGCACAGGAGTCTCCACGAATGCCGTCATCAGGATTGGTAGCCGCTGGGGACAACACAATGCGTGAGCCGTTATTGGACTGAGCAAAGTATCGACGTCCATTGGTGCTGCTGATGGAAGTGAAAGACAGATGTCCAACACGCATTCATCTCCGCAAAGCATACACCGTAGCACAGGTAAAATGCAATTTTGCCATATCGGTCTGAATGAAAGGAACCAGGTCATGTTTAGATCTCTCAGCCTGGCCAATCCAAGGACGTTAGTTATCCTGTCCCGGTAGCGCATTGCTAGGATTGTCTCTTCCATTCCCATGGGAGCTATGTCTGAGCCGAGGCTTGCCATAACGAAGCAGTAGGGTCAAAAATAAAATCCCTGCTACAAGTCCCGAAAATAATGGTATGCCGCCAAAAACAGAGTGCACAAAATTAGGAACGATTCCCAAAATTGCCTGGAAGGGTGTTAGAAGTCCCGTAAAGACTGTCTTAAATATGCCTGGGATGCTTGTTGCACTAGACATGTTAAGGAGTTGGCTCAACATTTCTACGAAATGCACGGGGCAATTTGTTGATAAAAGGTCATGAACTTCAGTAGCTGTCCTTGCAACTAGAAGATCATACGTCTCTTTTGATGACGTTATAGGCACTGTTGTCTGTAAAAGTACAGATTTCATTTTGCTTAATGTATCAATTCGTATAGAATAGAGATTCAGACGAGGCCAGATGGGAGTCACTGTGTCTGCAGGCCCACTCGGAAACAATGCTTGCATACAGCATTTGACCATGGATGTTACTTTCACTAGATAACTTTTCCCTGGCACGAGGCCACAACATCTGTGATCCGTTCTAAGAATGTAACTCCCGTTCGAAAGTTGCATAAAGAAGGGCTCTATCTGAGTTGCAGGTGTGACTAGCTGGTGGCATGAAAGGTTGTTAGAATTTCCATCACATGCTCCGTGTAAATTAATACCCTGACACAAAAGTATACCGCTTAGTGAATGTTTACAGTTCTCACCACTAAGAAATACATTTTTGTCGCTGTCACTATAGCAAGAATGAGTGTATGGTAATTTCCATTCAGATTTTACATATCCTTTACCTAATTGTTCATACTGGCCAGCAGGTATGTACTCAAGGCACTTTTTAAATCGGAAAGTTGTTATCGGAATTGTGATAATTCCGTGTATTATCCATTCAATGACAGGACTCTCTGACATTGTCAATGGTAATCTCTCAAGTTTTTCGATGCTCAGGATTGTATAGTCTGCTCCTTTCTGTGCCAAACTGATCTGTTTATCAGTAAGGTTAAAACTGGAAAATAATGACGTTGTGTTGATTAAACGCCAAGGCACATAGCCTGAATGAAGATTTTGCAGCGTCCAGCCTAATTCTATAATAGAACGTAATTGAGACTGGCCATGTTGTAACATTAGCAAATCTCTGTCTATCACATCAAAGGCAGAGGATACAATATTGTCCAACGAATATATTCTGGAAGACAGAGTCATTAACCCATTGTCTACTACAGAAAGTGATTTCTCCAAATTAATACGATCAATTTCTCGTATTTTTTCAGCAGTTTCAATTTGTTTGACTTTCCAAGCCTCGTTGTAAGCAGCATAGATACTGGTCGCTATGAAACGCTTTTGACGCTGTTTGCGTGGTCCAAGGATGAAATCGCGCAAATCAGCACCATCTTTTAGAAAAGACAAGTGTTGCTTAATTTCAGCCAGTGTGGACGAAGTTAGCCATTCAAGGCAGAGTTTCCCTACACTGTATGTTGTTATAATCCCTGGATGTTGTCTCTGGGAGTATCTTGAGTCTAATCTGGTCATTTTTAACCCCTGTGTTTTATTCAGGAATCTATCTTGATAGCTATTTGTGTCTGTAGGCCAGATTAACCATTTTTTCCAATCAGGATGTGTTCTGTTGAAATGTAAAATTTGTGACACGTCTAACTCAATATCTGCGGTTGCATTCTCAGGTATTGGCTTTGGTATAGACGGTGTTTTAAGGTCTTTGATCTTAGCTAGGCCAAGACAAGATGTTTGGTGTATTCTGTCATTTAAAAATAACATTTGTTCTGGTATCATGCAGGTCCTAAATAGTGCTTCAATGCCTTGCACCTGCCAATCTTTTGTACCTCAAATTGTTTTCGTTTCAATATTATTTTTCCAATAATCAAAACCAAATGTCATCATTTTGTCATAAAATGCTTCTGAATATATCAATTTAGAATTTGTCAGCATTGTTTTCATTCCTGTTTAATCTAACAGTTTGTAATAAAACGTTTCTGCATTACTGGTGTTGAACCCTGAGAAGTATTTGAATTTCTCAAATAATGCTTTAGAACTGCTTTTAGGTGGTGTAGCACAATGTTCCCATTGATTATACTTAAAAATATTTCTAGGCTGTGCAGATTTATGCAAGTAATGATCCCCATAGTGGGTGTAACAGAATAGCTGCTCATAACTAGATGAACCTTGTAAATAATCATGATCTGTGAATCTAGCTGACATTACTAAATCAGACATCATGTCATTAATACTGTTAAAGTCCCAATCATCAGAGAATGTACTTGGTGTTACAAAGTCACTTAAGGAAACCTTTAGTTGATGAGGATACTTCAGGATTTCGACCGGACCATATATCTCATAGTCTGTTTTCTCCCATACTACCCCACCAGGTATTGGAATTGCTGTGACATTTACTGTTGACAGTTCTCTTTTCTTCACGTGGGATGATCTGTGTGGTTTCAGGACTAGGTTGATGTTCTGACTTGCTGTGTCCATTGTAATATATTTTCCCTCAATGAATTTTCCCAAACACAGTACCATGATGAGCCAAAGCAGGAGGAAAAATACACCTAGACCGAACCAGAACTCTAGCCAAGGGGAAATAAGGTAGATTTCCTTCAATTCATGAAAGAGTTCTGTTGCTTTTTCTTTAAAAGACTTTTTTGTTTCTGGCATCACTTCGGGGTCGTTTTGATCTTCAGAGACGTTGTCGAAGTTGATGAAATAACCAGAGGCAGTTCTGTCAATTGATGGGATTGTTCTTTCAATCTGTCTCTCGGTAGCACTTTCTGATGCCACATCATTGTAGACTGGTGATGTTTCTTGACGAACTGTTTCAATCTGTGTTTCAAGAGGCACGAGTTCCATGGCATTATTGCATAGTCCTTCATTGTGCACTGCAGGCTGATCGAATGTGATTAGTCTTTCAGTTTGAACCTCTTGGATTGTTGCAAGTTTGGGTATTCTGTTGTTTCTTGGGAGTCCACTGGGCCTACTGTTGATTATAGGCCACATGCTTGTGGTTTTACCAGATCGATGGACACGACTCTGTTCTCCTTTTTACCAGCAAGGGGCGGTAGTACAACTGATCTTGTTCCGGTGACTGCCAAGACAGGTACTGCTTTTCTGTAAGAAGGCCCAAATTCCTTCTTAACCGCAATCTTTTCTCTGACTAGATCCCCAATCTTTGGAATCCAGACAGCCCTTGCTGGGGCTGTTGCTGGTGGTGCCTCGTCAGTGGTACTTGGCTGTTGCTTTAACTTTATGTTGCTTAATGATTTTCTTGTTTCATTCAGTTCCTGTAAAACAGCCAAACGATCTTTGATGTCAAAGTCTGTTGTTTTTTCTTGTACCACTGACATCTAACTATCGAGGTCCTGAATACGCATTCTAATTCCGAACAATAGTTCGTATGGGCTGAAACCTTTTAGAGAATTTCTTGGCAAGTTATTAAGACTAGTTTGGACACTTATTAAATGTTTGACCCACCCAGCGCCTGAACCTAATACCTTCGCTGTTATAGATTGCTTTATGTCCCGGTTTTTTCTTTCTACCACACTGTTCCCTTCGGGGTGCGACGGACAAGAATACCGCAACCCAATTCCCATGCTAGCCATGGCCTCCTTATAGGCTTGAGAGCTGAAAGCAGGACCCTGGTCAGAATGGAACGTGGTAATTGCGTATGTGCCGATAAAGACTTGCAAATCTTTTATAACCGTTCTAGCGTCAGCCGAGCGCTGGAGGCCTCATTTTTTAAGTGCTTTTCGTCTTAATGGTGTACACTGGGACGCGCTCTCTTCTTTGATTGCGCAGATAGACCGCCTTATGCTGTCTAGCAGGGATCCTGAAACCACACTGGCCTGTTCATTACTGCGATCTCTGTTGCAGTTTTCACAGTTTTGAGCAAAACATTGAATATCTATGCTCATTCCTGGCCACCAGTACTCTGATTGTAATTCTTTCAGAGAAACCTTAATTGTTTGGTGTCTCAGACCCAACCCCATGTGTGCTTCCAGTAAGAGGAAGCCCCTCCTGCTCCTGTTTGGAATTACTCTGTCCCCCACTCCAGGGATTCGAGCAAAAAGAACGGAGTTTGCATTGATTATGTATGCATAATTGAGTGGATAGTTTACGGGTAGTGCTGCACAGTCGCGCTTTTACGGTCGTTTTTACTGCCAGCATGGTTTCCCCGTCTATGTATTTATCTGTACGCTTTTTTGTGGCTACGGAAGCCGGTTTAGTTGCTTCCGCTGTGGCTGTATTAGCCAATGAATTCCCTGCAACGTGAACGCCATCACGTCGAAGACTCTGTGCGTGAATCACGTGAGTCTTTTGTAGTTCTTTGTGTAAAAGAGCTACCTGTTTCCATAGCATTTTATGCTTTATTGTGGCACCTGTGTCATCTTTGTAGTCATTTTCGATCCAACTCTGCAGTTTGTTATTGTAAGAGTTGACGCAAAAATGAGAATCGCACACTATAAGTGTCGGGAATTCACGTTCTGCATTTTCGAGCGCCATCTTTAAAGATCTGATTTCAGTTCTCTGAACCGAACAGTACTTTACTGATTCAGTTTTTGTTACTTTCGGTGTAATTCTACCGCACAGCCAACGACATTTAATGATCGCACATGCTGCATCGTAGGATTTTCTCTCTACGTTGAAATGCTGTACAAAGCTATCTGTATAGATTATACATGCGTATTGTGGGAGAGGCAGAATTTCGATTGGCAGAGGATACTCTTCTTCATATTCTAAATCATTCAGTTCTTCAAATTGCGGGGCGAAATAGTATTTCACATCTTCCGCTCCTAGAGAATCTATATACTGTATCCATTTCGGATCCAGTGACACTGTAGGCAGGTTTACTGGGCTGAATAGCGCCTCGAAGGCGGATTCCGCTGTAAGGATATTAATCCGTTTGCCGTGTGCTAGTTCTCGTTCATTTGCTAATGCGATTTGCACTGCTTTCACAGTTCTTTCTGTGGGACTGAATGTTTTTTCTGCTTGTGTGTACAAGTGAGATTTAATTGAAATTGGTACCTTTTCTCCCTCATTAGAGGTTAGGTATGTGAATCCGCATCTTCCTGGGATGACTCGGATTACAAGATCACGTGTGTTGTCACGTGTATCTAATTTTGTTTTTGCTAACATGTCTGTTTGCAGTGATCTCAAAATTTCTGTGTGTTTTTGAGTCCAATTGATTTGTTTAAAATCAGGTTTAATTAGTCCGTAGAGAGGTTTAACCCTCTCTGCGTAATTTAGAATGTAAGTTCTTCCGAAATTCAGAAAACCTAGCATGGATTGTAAATTCTTCAGCGTTTTTGGAGCTTGGAGTACAGCGCACTTCTCTAGGAAGTTGTCCGCTAGACTTTTCCCTTCACTTGATAATTCGTACCCTAAAAACAGTACTGTCAGATGGGCAATTCGAGACTTTTTAAAGTTGAATTTGTAACCCTCTGCTGCGAACCCAAGTATAATGGTGTTCACTCTTTTCAAATGAGTATCCAAGTCATCGTCTGTGAGATAGATATCATCTACGTAAGATAATGCCTCATCATCATAGATTTGTAGTAACTCTGTTACCCTAGCTGAGAATAGTCCTGGGCTGTTCTTGAACCCCTGTGGGAGTCGACAGAATTTTTTCTGCGACCCAAATGCGGAGAAAGCGGTCAAATATCTGCTTTCCGGTGCAATGTTTTGACAAAAGAAACCATTAGATATGTCTAATGTCGTTCTATATTTTTCCCTAACTATGTTATTCATCAGGGCTGCACTATGCGAGTTTTGTACTGCAAAAGTTTTGCAACATGTATTAAGGTGTCTGTAGTCCAAAACTAGACGATATGAATTGTCTGGCTTGGAGACAGGAAACAAAGGATTGTTCATTTGAGAGGTGCATGTTTCAATCACCCCCTGGTACTCAAGTTGATCTAAGATCTCCCTGACCTGTTTTTTAGCTTCTTGCTTAATGGGATACTGCCGTTGGGCAGTTGGTTCACTTTTTAATTGGATTTTGTGAGGAGGAGAGTCCTCATCCCATCCTACATGATTTTTATATAATGCAGGTGCCTGGGCCACTGCCCATTTCCTTGCATATGTATATTTTTTGTGAATCGGAATGTGATTCGAGAAGGCAGGCATAATCACTTCTTCGCCACGAGGGCACTCCCTGACAAACTCTGGGGGCCAATCTTTTTCAGCTAACAGAATATCGTAGCCTTTTGAGAGCTTATCCCAAAATAGACCCTTAATGTTCCTAGTCTTATCACCCTCTATACGCAATGTTATTTCGTATATCTTATGGGGCTCGCTAAGTCTGGTGTCGGCAGTTTCAACCTGAATGTATTCATTCGTGTCCACTGTCTCCAGATGACTCATCAAGATCTTGCGCGCTATACTGATTTCTGCTGCACTGTCCAACATTGTCAATGCCCACTCCCCGTTTTTCAACTGTGTCCTCAGTATTCTCGGCATGGTTGATTACTCTAATACTGGCTACCTTCTTTTTAGGAAATTGAGATTTCTTATTTTGAGCAGGTTCCTTGTCTTTGGACTTGGTGTGCTCTCCTGGGTCTGACCGTCCTCTTCTTTCCGAATTCTGTGGAAGAGATCGAGAGGGACGTGTATCAATACTTTGATATCTATCAGGTTTTTTCAGATTATCCCTATTTCTAAGGTTATATCTTTTCTCAGAGGGCTCCCTCTGGGGAGACTGGCGTTCTCGAGGCGGAGTTCTTTCCCTCCGTCGAGGAGACCTTCCTCTGGACTGGAAAACTTTTTCCTTGGGAGTGGATTGTTTATTTCCATCCCAGCTCTTTTTAGGAGTGTTTAAATTATTTTTAATAAATAATTTTTCAGGATTTTCGAGCAGTTGGGGCTTAACTGGTTTCCCACCCAAGCTGTCTCTACCTAATTCTTCATAGCATTTTTCTATGATTTTTGCAAGCTCAACAGGATCTTTTATATCTGTTTCCTTCAACTTCTGGCAAATCGCCACAGATGCTGCTTCTCCTTTAATGTTGGCTAATAATATAGCCGAGACCTGCTTGAAGTCTTTCAGTAATTTCATACCTAGATTTAAAGCGGGCTCTGGACCGAATTCATTTTGAATCTGTTTTAGCACTTCTGGTATTACCGCCATAGACGGAACACCGTGTGTTTTTGTGTAAATGGAAGCAAAGACTGTACCCCAAGTGTCACAGTCCTCCACGTGTGGTGCGATTCCCATAGGAAGGCAGATGGTCAAGATTCTGTGTTTCTCAATAGGGGTAGTATCAGGAAATACTGCCTCTATTTGAGTGATTTTCTGTGCTAACCAGAAAGGAATTTGTTCCCGTTTTACGGGTGTTTTACCAAGACATGACTGTATGTTCTGTGGTGTGATTTTATTAGTGTTCCCCTGATGAGGGGTCAGCTGTGGTACATTAACAGCTGGCTGGACTGTTGCAGTCCGCATTACATATTGGACTAATTGCCTATGTATTTTTATTAATGTGTTTAGCTGTACTAACAGCTCTTCTCTAGACATTTTTACAATGTCAGGATGTGGTGTGTAGCTGGCTAGAACCGGCCACGTTGCTCCTGGTCTACCTAGTGGACCGAGCCTGGTAATGTGATCATTGTGTTTTAGGGCGCCATTAAACCAGAGCAGGTGCTCTTGAAATTTAAGTGGAATTTCAATCTCCTCGAAAGGAGCGTACTCTTCCGGAGGTTTCTCTATTTTGTAATAGTGAAACTCTTTTGTTCTAGCGTTTACCGCTGGAAAATTTATCCATGAATAGAATACCTCTGTCTGCCGATATTCGTGAGCCTCTATCACGAAAATTACTGTACCACCTTGTGGTGTCAGTCCGTTTTCTATAAGTTTTAAAGTTATAGATCTTCTTAAATGTGCCCGGATGATTATTGCACCCGGTACCATATCGTCGGAATCCTGCTGAGTTGCATTTACTGCGGCCCCAGTGGTTCCGTTATTTTCTGGCATTGTAAAAATGCAAGGTTTGCAGAGTAGGTCTCCAAGGAGACAAAGATTAGGTGCACAATATTTTGGAACACTGTATCCTTCAACGTTGAATAAACCGGAGCTTTACATAGGAATCTCTTCCTACTAAGGTCGGGCGGATTTTAACCTTTCACCCACTCCAGACGTCTATTGGAGTATTTACGGGAGAAAGGGGTCTGTGTGAAATATGCACGACTGAGTTACTCTAACTGTCTTGCGTTAGTTTATCGCCTTACCAAACGTTGGGCGCCATGTAGTGTAGTTCCTAGTTTCCCACTAGGCCCTGCGCATTGGAATAACATAAACAGTAGTATCGACGTGGAACTGCGGATATTCCAGGCCTCCACTGACTATGCTAAACTTAATTGGGTGTGTTACCAACTAGCTCAGATCAGCTTCCCTGGCACAGACAAGAAGGGATTCAGCTTTCCAACAACCATGCAACATGACAACTTTGCTCCTCAGATCAAGAGTCAATCTCTAGGGTCGTGTGAAACAATAGACATGTATTTCACTCAGTCAGTCTAGTGCAGTTTACTTTCACGAGATGTAGAGAATAGAGAGACGGGCGTTTGTCAATAAAGGGTTAACATTTATTGAACAGTCTTTCTTCTCGTACAAGAGAAATGTATTGCCACCATTGCAAGACTTGTTATGATAAAAAGTACGTACAGTAAGATAAGGATTGCGAAATAGAACTGTAAAAGCATTGATATGGTTTCTTAGCCATACAATGGTTTAAAAGTAATAAAACATATATACAGTCATATATACATTAGGCTAAAATACTCAACTGGTGCTTCTAACTAAGCCTACCCCAGTGTGCCTGACCTAAGCCTAACACGTGGAAGGGGAGTAAGGAAGTAGCTTTAAGTTAAGTTGGTTTTGCCAAGGTTTGTTTCAAGAATTCTCGTCTAAGGGTTTAGTCAACACCATACCTCTGAATAGAATGATGGAGGATTGGTATCTCCTTCAGGGGTCACTCTCGATATCCCAGTCACCCGCAAGGGTAGACCGGAAACGCTGGAGCTGGATTTCTCTGCACGAGAAAGGCAGCGGCTCTTCTTCAGCGCGTCGAGGAAGGAGGGGGGACAGCGTCCGCGGGCAGCTGGAATCTGCTGGATGTCTTCGCAGAGGGACGGCTGTTCAGCTCCTAAGCGTACTGCACCATCGTTCGCGCTTTAGCAGCGATAATGGTATCAGTAGCTTCACCACCAAGGGGACAGCAGGCTGCAGCGACAGGGTGCTAGCTTCACCAACACGGGGTCTTGCAGACAGCTAGTATCAGCAACAGTAGCTCATTGCTTAAGGCAACGTTGGTAATATTTATACCTGACAGGTGCCGGGTTTGACGCAAGTTTGCTGGACATAAGACGTCAATTAAAGATGTCACTAGGAAGTGATAGTTATCAGTTGCTCATTAGAGTTCCATTACTAATCAAAACAAAGCAAGCAGGGATTTCCAGGTTTGCTGAGTTTTATCTTGTTGAAGAACTCGGAGTGTTAATCTAGGAATATCAGATAGTGACTTCTGCTCTGTCATTGCACTAATTGGTCGCAAAGGAAGTGGCAGAGAGAACTATGCTGGAATGTGGCTCTGTTCGTGTGAGGCCAGAGATGACTTTTCTGAAAATCGCACTTGAACGGTTATGCCAATATAGGGAATAAATGGATTTATAGCCGAATAGGGGCATAAGGTCACAGTATCGATCAGGAACCTAGATAAACACATAACAAAAGTGCAATCTCGTTACCATACGCCTATACCTCTGTACTCTGGAGAAACCCCCTGACTCGGCTCATGTTTTTCCCCAAAGCGCAGGCTATATCCAGATTTACCATCCCCACCAGGAGATCTACAGCTTGCTTTCTATTCATAATCCTATAAGTTTTGAATAGCAGGCCTAAAATCTCCTTACGTATATCAAGGGTCATCCTACAGTCTAATAAAATATGAATAATATCACAGGAGGTACCTAACGTACATGTGCAATTGCCATTACTATTTATCATGTAATTTTTAACCCTGGTATTTACATAACAGGGGTTTATGCCCATTCTCAGTTTTAAAACCTCTCTTCTTAAGTGCTGATTCAGCAACCTATCCAAGGAAGGGTAGGAGTGGACTTCTGAAATCCATACTTGGATCATATGGGACACCGATATTTTTTGTCGGAGATACTCTTGATCGCTTTTTTGCCTATATTGGTGTGTCCTAACTGGGTATCTAGTTCTATTCCTAGCTTCCCATAAGCTTCCTTTAGTGAGAGTCGTGTTTCTTTAGCCCACGATAACTCGCTGGAGGCAATTTCCTCTCTACACCACTGTGATATTTTTCTGGGAGGTTCCCCTGTCTCCAGACGCTGCCAGAACCGTATTAGTGCAATCCTGGATGTAATTGCCCAGGAAGTGACTCCTATCTCCAATCTTGCTGCTTGTACCATTGCTGATTTCGACAACGAGAACAATCTTTTTAGGATCATACCCTCCTCTTTATCCCAACCTTTTTTCCCACTAAGGAGGAGAACCTCTGATTCTTATAGGAATTGCGTGGGGACCATTGCCAGGTAGGCTTCTATAGCCAGCCCATCTGACAAGTCTCCGTAGAAGCTATTAAACCTTTTTAAGCCCTTTATAGAGGCTGTTGTCCTGATTTTTAACGCTTCCAGATGGGTGGTCCATTTCAAGTTACTCGTGAACCATACTCCCAGATATCTATATTCCGTTACCTTCTCAAGTTGTTCCGTTCCTAAATACCAAGGGAAACGGGTCTTACTTTTGCAGAAGCATAGGATTTTGGTCTTTTCCATATTTACTACCAGTTTTTTATTTAAGCAGTATTTATGGAACATATCTAGTTTCCTCTGCAAGCCTATCTCCGTCTGGTCCATGATCACCAGATCGTCTGCACAAAGCAGACAGGATATATGGTTACCCCCTAGCTTTGGGCTAGCCCCTCTAACCTCTTTTAGATTCCGAGGTAGGTCCGCTATAAACAAAGAGAATAGCAATGGGGCTAATACGCACCGCTGCCGCAGGCCATTTCCAATCTGGATCTTACCAGATAATTCACCATCCTCGTCCAGGACTTCACTGGCCACGTTGATCTCCAAGTACGCTTTTTATTTTTTAACTTCCTGCATTCCTTTAAGAGTGCATGTGCCTGCAGTCCGCCCCACCTCTCATTGCTGTCTGTGTTTTTGCTTGCTGCCTCCCATCTCCCTTCTCCGCCCCTCCTTCGTTCTGCATGCCCCCACCCGCCCTACTCCCACGATCCATGCTCTTTTTTTTTAACAATGTTTCCAATTTTATATGATATCAACTCGATCCAAAGATTTTGGACCCCATTTTCAGGAGCACCAGTTCAATGGTAGCAGAAAGACAGATTGTCTCAGACAGTACAGACAGGCAATGAAGCGGTAAAACAAATGTGATTTTTATATAATCCGACAAATGGCAAACTGCCACCTGCAGGAGCTAAGGTCACTGTTGCTTAGGAAGGGGTTTCATGTATAAATATCGATTTCAAAAATATCGATGTCAAAAATATTGATTACAAAAATATCGACTACCTATACTTAAAAAGGTAAGTACAGTAATATGGATGTAAAAAACTACAGATGTAAAAAATATCGACTTTGAAAATTGCATAACTTAAAATAAATGAATTACATAATATTAATATTATTAACAAAAGAAATTAAATGTAACATTCATTTTAACTAATTTATAACAAATAAACTTAATGTAATAAATATAAACACAAAAAAGTGTGCATATACATATAATTACTATTCCCACTCCAATTTGTGCAACAGTAGGGAAAGCGCTGGATAGCGGAGGGGTAAAATTTACTATTCCCACTCCAGTGAGTGCAACAGTAGGGAAAGTGCTGGATAGCGTAGGGGAAAATATTACTATTCCCACACCAGTGAGTGCAACAGTAGGTAAAGCGCTGAATAGCGAAGGGGTAAAAATTACTATTCCCACTCCAGTATATATATATTTAAATATATTATTATTGACAAAGATAAAAAAAATTAATTACACATTATTTAACACTATAATATCCGCAACACACACCTACAAATAATTACATAATTACATTTAATATTTACTAATTAATTATTGAAAAATAATATATTTTTCTTTATTCATTAATCAATGAAAACTTAATTACTTACCAACTTTCACACCATTTACACATATAAACACTACAACACACACCAAAAATGAATTATACAATTGCAATTATTAACTACTAATTAATTTTTAAAAATTGAATACTTAATCAATAAAAAAATTAATTACTTATCACCCTTCACACAATTTACACATATAAACACCACAACACACACCAAAAATGTATTACACAATTACAATTATTAATGAATAATTAATTAATGGTAATTCATTTAACAATATTTAATAATTAATAAATAAAAAAGTAATTACTTACCACCCATCAAACATTTTACACATATAAAAACCACAACACACACCTAAAATTAATTAAACAATTAACATATTTAATTATGAATTGACTAATTAAAATTAATTAACAATTCTTTATTAAACTATTTATTATTTAATCAATTAACATATTAATTATTCAATAGATTGTATATAATTAAATTACTTCCCATCCTATTCCCCTATAAACCCACAACCCACTACGGAACTAAAAACGCAGACTTAAACTTAAAATAAATTAATAAATAGTAAAACTCTAAAACATATAAAATGACAAACGATTCTCATTAAAAACACTAAAATACATAAAATTATTAATAACTATATTTTTGTCAACTATATTTTTGTAAAAGATATTTATTACAATGATATTTTTGTAAACGGTGTTACTTATCTGTCACTCGATATTCTTGTCAACTATATTTTTGTTGTCGCTATTTCTTCCCCACAATATTTTTGCCGCAATATTTCTGTCCCATGATATTTCTCTGTCGATATTCCTACTCTGCACCGAGGAGGGATGCTACCCATTTCAAGGAAAGAAGGCACAGCAGTGCCATTTGTGCTTTGTTTTTCTTTACTTTAAGCATTGTTGCACAGCAGCTTGCACTGCTGTGCAATATGTATATAAGAACATTATCAAAGCCATGGCTTAAAGTAAAGACAAGCAAAGTGTTAAGATGTGGTCAACATTGGCCACGTCATAGTGCTTTTTGGTTTACTTTAAGCCATTTTACACAGCAGCCAGAGCTGCTGTGCAAAATGACTAAACAAAGACAATAGGTCTTGCATAAGCAAAACCTATTGGCGTTGCCAATGCTTGTCTTCATTGACAGATATGAGAGTACATTCAAATATGTGAGGGGTGGCTACCATTGAAATCAGGAAATCGTGCCTCTAAATGCAACATATTACCAAAAGTATCAGGTGACAGAGTTTTGACATTAAGAGCTTGATTACGTAGTCACAAAAGACAATCATAGAGTGGGTTCATGCTGCTTGGAAACTAATAATCAGATTTTAGAGTATCTAATATGTTTTAGATTTTTGTCGCATCCTAGTGAAGAAGCAAAGGTAATGAAGGTGAACAGGCAAAGACATAGGTATTGAATCTTACTATTAAAGTCCCAATGTTGAGGAAATGTTTCCCTTCATTTTCCAACAATTTAAAATGATGAGACACCCATACGGGAAACAACCTTTACAACGCAACTTTTACAACGCACTACCATTACAACGAAACTTTTACAACGCAACATCCATCACAACGCATGCATTTACAACTCAACCATTACAACGCATGACACTACAACGCACACCATTACAACGCATGCCATTACAACACAGTCATTACAACGCATACCATTACAATGCATAGCATTACAACACATAGTACCCTTACACTATCAAACACTTACACTACTGTTGCACCCCCTGGAGTTAGAATAGTAATTTTTACCCCTACACTATCCAACACTTACCCTACTGTTGCACCCCCTGGAGTTAGAATAGTAATTTTTACCTCTACACTATCCAATACTTACCTTACATGCAATGTAATGTTATGCGTTGTAATGGCATGCGTTGTAAATGTAGCATGCGTTGTAGTGGAATGCGTTGAAAAGGTAGTTTCAAAGAATTCGTTGTAATGGCATGCGTTGTAATGGTATGCGTTGTAATGGATGTTGCGGTGTAAAAAATAATGCGTTTTAAAGGTAGGCGTTGTAAAAGTATGCTTTGTAACGTCATACATCCCACCCATACAGCATTGAAGTAAAAATTGCCATGAAGTGAACAATGGTATGTAGAGGGCAGAATGTTGAGGTTAATATGTGCAAGATTTCTTCTACACCAGAGTCTGGATGGTCCTGTCTCTTTGCTAATGACACTCATGTCTCATAGTAAAATGTGCTGCTATTTTTTATTGATGTTACAAACCGAAGCACTACTTGGTGAGTTCATCAAGTGAGTGGATGACATCACATACTCAACTTACCTTATTTCACTACTTTGAATTTGTTCACTTTTGTATTCTAGTTTAGCTCCTCTTTGTCAATGTCTGTCATAACACCCCCCCTGAGAGTCCTTTAATGTTCTCACAGTGGAACAAGAATTTGCAATGCAATAGGTCTCGCATTTGTAAATGACAATGCCTTTTATTTATCTGTTTTGATAATTTACACATAAATAAAAGGAATTGTCATTTACAATGCCTATAGCTCAAACTCTTGTAAATGCAAGACCGATTACATTTAAAAGAAGCAGCCGCCATTGTCCCGGGCTGCTTAGATTGTTAAAGTGCGTATGGCCCGCTGAATGTTGCAGGAAAGCATGTTGTGCCTGCAGTAGGTGAAACTCATTAAAGAAAATAGTGTTCATAGACTAAATTAGACATACCGTGCTGGCTTCTGATTTGTTAATAGGCTTGCTAATCCCTACTTAGTACAGCCTTGTCTTCATTTGTAACTTCCCATGAGGACTGGCCCTTTTACTTCAGTTGTTACACGGTATGTCTTTTCAGGTCTCGCCTAGCGAATTCAGCGCATGCGCTGCTTCGCTTGGCGAGCCTCTACTGTTGTGACTTTGGTGAGCGAAGGGAGACAAATCATGTGCAAGCACGGACAGGCGATGTGCGCGCGCATGCGTCTCCTCTGCCTCACACGCTCCCACTGCATGCTCACACTACAAGGCAGACACGCGCTTGTTAATTACTGAAAACCGTGACTTGAAGAAACGGTTCACAAGCTCTCTTTCCTTCTTTCATTCTTCCCTTTGAAATGGATTCAAAAAAGAAAAACACTCTTGTCGGAAATGCCCTTTTTCAGAAATGTTCCTATTCAGAAGTGCAGCCTCAGGATGGAGAGAAATAAAAGGTTTTAAATATGAAAAATAAATACATAACTAAATAAAACAAGACAGAGTGGATGCAAAGTGGCCAGTTTGATTTTATTCAGATCAACACACATCAGCCTCACTCTACAGACTTTGCAGTGAAGCTCTACTTTTGTTTTCTCGTCTTTCTTTGAACAGCATTGTTGTCCCCAGTTGGGGAAGTGTACCATTCCTGGATGTATTGCAATACCTTGTTGATTGGAAAACAAAATGTGTACCATGTCTCTGTGTTTATGGATGTGGTCTTTTTAAACCATACTGCTTACATTTTGTAAGGACATAAGCAATGGACATTGAAACAGTTCCCTTCAGGGCCCTGTAGTCATGTACTTAACTTTTCAGGTAAAACCACTCACTGATTTCTGAATAGTGAGTGAGAGATTGTTAAAGTAACCATGTTGTTTCTGCTTATATTTCACATGCTTTACTTAATCTTGCACTCCCTATGAGTGTTTGCTTTTACTTTTTTTTCAGGCAGGGCATTACTCTTATCAAGTGCATAATTCCAAGTGTTTATAGCAGGCACAATTTGGTTTTAGCTGAAGGCAGTGTGAGTTTCTCTCAGTGGGGCAGTATAGTGTTCAGTGGGGGAGAGGATGTGGCACTATGGCCTGAGCTGTCGAATTTGGAACTGGGGAACTGGGTTCAGCCTTCATGACCAGTCCACCAGACCACTCTACTGAGGGAGCATATTCCTGTGCTTGACCTTTGAAGCCCCGAAAGACCTTAGAAGGCCTGATGTCTTAGCACAAGCAGGTTTACCCTAGTGGTGTCTATTGTGGGTTAACCTTGAAGGCCTGTCCACCACAATCCATACTGAAGTTCATCTCCAGTCTTGCGGGCAGGCCTACGAAGCAGCACACCCTAGAGCCACAGTGATCCAGTCACTGTGACTTTGTCACTGAGGTCACATGAACCTTGAGCAGGTTAGGGTGGTGCGAACGGTCTGACTGCACTGGGTACCTAGTTTGGGTGGGTGCGTAGTGTTTGCAAGTATATTGTGGTTTTAAAAAAACTTGCTGCTTTCTTCCTTGTCTCCAGCAATTTTCAGCAACAATAAAAATATAATGATAACTTTGGTGATTAATGTTCTTCCTAGAGAGAGATCAGAGTGTTGTCTAGTGGAAGGGTTGACTCCTGGAAAGGTAGCACAGAGGGTTAATGTGCCTGCTGCAAAGAACATGTACCATGCAAATCACAAAGTGCACATAATGTTAACTAGGTTAGTAGGTTACTGCTTTTGACAGAGAGATCCTTTTGTTACTTGCAGTCTATAAGTTACAATCCTAACATAGAACAGTGAGCTATTAAACTATACTGCCTACTAGTATGGTTGTCATGTGGCTTCTACACCTTGTAGTCCTTTGTCTTATGTAACATTTCCTATACAGTGATTTACACACATATAAATGATTGTCTCTATGTAGTGTGTGTGATGTAAAGTGCTCTGACACCGTACACTGGTATGAGTGGCGCTGTACATCAAATTAAATGCATCTGAGAAAGTGTGTGGTTATGGAGACTTGAGTGGGATTGTTAAAGGGTGGTAGTGAGGAAGTCCGAGGTGTAGGTGATCATTGGGGGCACCAACAAACATTGTTACAAAGGGCACCACCAGCACTAAAGCCGGCCCTGCTATCGAGGCCAGTCCACCACACCCATTGGTACCTCCATTGGCCTTGGTTCAGCAGTAGCAGCTGCAACTCACCAAGGATCGGCAATGCAGGATTTGCACGCACACCAAACTAAGGGGAATATTATCAAGATAAAATTATCGCCGCTTTAGCGACAGGAAACTGCTGCTAAAGCGGCGGTAATGGGCTTGATAATGTGCCCTTGTGAATTCCCATTCTTTCAAACAACAACGGCGCCAGGATACTGCCGGATTAGTCGGCGTACAGTGAATGACTAATCCGGCAGTATCCTGGCGCCGTTGGAATAGGTTTACATACCGCGACGTACATAGCACCCAATTTTGGGCTGCTGTATTCACTTCTGATACCTCTCGCCGGCCACCTACTAGTGCACGGGTAATTAGAGGCTTACAACGTCAAGGCATTATTTTAATGTCCTGATGATGGTCCCTATAACATATAGGGGGACCGAAACGCCGTCGACCTTGTAACACCGTATACAAAACGTGATTGCTATGTGTTGTAATGGTGGTTTCTTGATTTTTTTGTATAACGGTATCTAGTACACAGAAAACGTGTGTCTGCCTTAAAAAGCCTTCCTTTCGGTAAATCTACCTTCTGTATTAAGACCTGTTAGTGTTGGGCACAGGCTTGTGTACCACACGGGTGATCAGTTGAAGGTATTCTGTTTGAATTTAATTGTACATTCAGTAAACTTAAAGACCTCTGTCCCGCTGGACATGTCACTCAGAATATAGGGGCTCATTATGATTGCGGATTTTCCGCATCCTCCGGGCCGGCGGAAGCCACCGCCGGCCCGGAGGATGCGGAAAATCCGCAGCGGACCCACCAAAGAGCCACCGCCACATTAGGATGGCTGGTGGGTTCTGGTTTCCGTCCGCAGCTTTTCCTCCGCGGTTGGCTTACAACCGCTGAGGAAAAGCACTAATCTGGTGACGGTGTCTCTCAGACACCGTCCGCCAGATTAGTATGTGCCTGCAAACATGCTTTTCCGCGGTGGCTTTTCCTCCGTGGAAAAGCATGTGTAACTTCACTGCGGGGGCCCGTTGCGGGCCCCCTAGGTGAAGGGGGGGTGTGGGGTGCACATGGGGGGGTACCTATGGTACCCCCCTGCATTTGTATGCAGAAAGCGGCAGGCACCGCGCGGTGCCTGCCTCTTTCTGCATGCAAATGAAATGCGTGCATTTTTAACATTGCCGCAGGTGCAGCTTGAAGCCGCACCCGCTGCAATGTTAAAAATAGAGGATGTGACCGCCACCCTGGCGGTCACATCCTAATCGCACAGGAGGGGACTCCGCAGCTCATGCGGACGTCACCTCCTCCTCAATGATCGTGGACGGACGCAAGTCCGTCCGCGATCATAATCGGCCCCATAGTACGGATTTTTTCTATATTTATTTTTCTCTCTATTAATGAATGCATAGGACCGTTTTTGTTTGAAAGAATTTAGCTCCCCGAGGTCCCTTGTTGACTTGATTGGGGTCCCTTGTTGTTATAAATATAACTTGTGAATTCCCATAGCAGCCCAGGTTAACACCAGAACTAGGGCTGCTATGGGAATTCACAAGGACATATTATCAAGCCCATTATCGCCGTACTTGATAATATGCCCCTCAGTTTGCAAACTTCACAGTCTCTCTGCTTCATGCACAAGCACATTTGCTACCTGCTTTGGAGCCACTGGAATTATGCAGCAATGGGGGACAAAATGATGCCGCAGTGTTGACTAAATTATGCAACAAAAAAAAGGCTGCAGCGTAATGCAATATATTTTCTTATACTTTATTATTTAGACATTTTTACACATGTTAAGTCTCTGCAAATATTCTGCCTCATCAGTATCAGTATAACATACAAATGCAGCAGTGAGAAAGGTGGTCAGTCAGTTTTTGCAAAGGGCAGTCCCCTTTGCAGCAATTCAAGTCACTTTTTTTAGTAACTTTTTACCCGTTTTGATTTGTTAAAACTGTAAGATTATGCAGTGAATGATGTATTATGTGGCAAATATGGCAGAGCCATAATTATATAGAAAACATTTCCAAACTAGGATATTTTGCCATTCATGTTTGAACTGCTCTTGTGGAAGAAGGGACGAGAAGTGCTAATGAGTGAAACTGCATGGCTTGGAGACAAATGGCTTGTGATTCCACTTTTAAGCTTATTTGGGACATTGTGTGATTGGAAATATATCCCGCTTTGTGAATGTATTTAAATGCCAAGAACTCCTATTAAACCTTAAATAATCAAGTGTTTCCTTTGGTTGAATTAAATAACACAATAAGCTGTAACTAGTCGGTGAAATGCTAACAAATACTAAAAATTGGGATGTTTGGCACATTCTGGCCACACCTCTGACTCCGCCCACTGATCCAATCTTTGGGTTATCCTCGCCCTGCGAGTCTTCGCCCACAGTTCCCCTTCTTTTTTCCCCCCACTTCGACCACTGCATACATGTAGTGACCCGCATCAGCACTGGAACTCCCCATGACCTTCCGCAAGACCAGGGTGGAACATGAACCCCATTCTCCATTCAACCCGCGGTGTAATGGTGCTCACCATGGGAGGTAACAAAGTTCGAACCATGCTCTTCGAAGGAAAACAAGGTCCCTATACTAGGCAGTATTAACTTTGCTTTTGTTCTCTTAACACACAACAGTGCCATCCTCTGTAGCATTTGCTGCTCTGCCCAACCTCCTCCCTCCGCTCCCGGGGGTCTCCCCGCTCCACCATGCAATAAATGTACCGCCTGCACTTGGTAAGCGGCACGCTTTATTATGCCCATTTGAAGATGTTTGCGACTGTGTAATTCGTAAGCTATTGTGGCACACAATTATGCAGTAGTAAAAGCATGTATGCCTGCTATGTAGTCTTTTGTTGAAAACTGAATGCCAAAAAGACAGTAATTGTGGGCTGTAAAAGTATGCTTACCAACTAAAGTGCCTTTGTAAATTGGTCCCGAAGTTGTTTTAGACCCCTGTACCCCAGAAAATGAACATTCAGCATTTGCACCACTTAGGACTTTATTATGCCCATTTGAAGGTGTTTGCGACTGTGTAATTCGTAAGCTATTGTGGCACACAATTACGCAGTAATAAAAGCATTTTTGCCTGCTACGTAGTCTTTTGTTGAAAATTGAATGCCAAAAACACAGCAATTGGTGGCTGTAAAAGTATGCTTACCAACGAAAATGCCTTGGTAAATTGGTCACCAAGTTGATTTAGACCCTGTACCCCAGAAACTGAATATTCAGCATTTGCACCACTTAGGATCTTTGCCAGAGTGCAAAGACAGGGCTGGAATTGGAGCAGGTTAGCGCTGGGGCGCCTCTCCCAGGAATGTGTGCAGTCTGTGTGGGCCAGGCCGTTTTAGGGTACCTCTTGTCCATGTATCTGAGCACAGATCTCTTCTTTTGCTTTCATGCTCTGTGAAAACGAAGATTCATAGACCATCTGCACGGTATTAAAGCTTTGGTGCTCAATTGTTACCGCTCTTACATTTTTAATTAAACGATTTATGACTCAAAGTAAAGTCACTACATCGTCTATTCGTACTGGCTTTACCTGGGCAGTCTGCTACCCTGTGCATCCTTATTTTACTGACATCCGGTTAAAACTTTAGTTTGGAAGCGGGTAGGGTATGGGGGGTTGAGAGGCCATGCACTTCCTGCTGTAATTTGTATATTATCTGCAAGTCACTCGCTCCAATCCAAGTGTCTGATTAGTCATTTATTGCCTTTCATTTTATAGCACTTATTACTGTGGAGAGGGCTTCAAAGAACTTTGAATATTAACCACATGGCTGCTGCGGGGATTTTTGCGCTGTGCTGCAAATTGCTCTTTTGCTTCACTTATGACGAGCTCAGCTCGTCATCAGCACACGACACCCGTGGGTGATGACGAGCTGAGCTCGTCATCAGCAGCGAAAGGGTTAACATCAGTTATTACCTATCGACACTGGCACCCTTTTTACCCGGCTTGGTAAGATGAGAGGTGGTGATGTGAGTCCAGCTTGGTTTTTTGAAGGGTTGGAATCACCACACCACCATCCTCGTTCGTTACATCCAAGGGAGTTTCCCCCCGCTTTAATGTGACAGATTAGTGAGCTGTTGTATCTGTGTGTCACAAGTTGCAGTTAAAGCTGGACAGCCTTTCTTCTTTAGCTGTCGAGATATTGCGTACCATTCATTCGGTAATAGTGTTTTTCATTAAACGTTTTCTGAGACAATTCATCCTGTGATAACTGATATGAATGTTCAATAATATGAAGGCCCTTGAGAACATAGCACAGAGGCAGCCCCTCTTTTTAGGTTAAGCCTGGGCAGCGCATATGCTGCTCTGGGAGGCATGCTGTTGAAGAACCGGAATAACCCATTTACTGGGTCTTGGCGGCGGGGGAACCGCCCAAGTCATCCATACCCTTCATACGTAGCAAAAGGAGACACAGGAGCCTTCGTCTGAAGGAGGAACCCAGATTTATTCAAATAGCCCGGGCTATGGAACAGAGTCCCAAGCTCGTTAGAAACACGACAGAGGAGGTTGCTGTTTTACTCCGCAGCTTACAAGCCTTTTATAATTTTTCATTCCAGTCTTTTGGCTGTTAGTCCATTGTTCAATCAGGGCAGTGTTTGCAGTTGATAACCAGATCCAGACGATGTTTGCAGTTGGTGACCTGGTCAAGGCTTGGTACTCAAATCATTGTTCACTCAGCTTGATCAAAGCACAGTCATTCAGGTCATTGTTCGATCAGCTTGATCAAAGCTCGGTCATTCAAAGCATTGTCCAATCACCCTGATCAAGGCCCAGCAGTCAGACCATTGTCCAGATAACCTGATCACGGTGTCAAGGATGTTTACAAGACAGGGAGCAGGAGATGGAAAACAAATCATTTACACAGGGCGTGAGTGTCTCATGGCTTTCTGTCGAACTGCAAAGAACAGGGGGGTTGGGTGTACGACAGTTCCTGGGCAGAAATGCAGGCTGCAAGATGGTTTTTGTCGTGTCAGTTAGAATTTCTTCAGGCATCAGCAGAAACGACCAGGTGGGTCGTGTGGAAGTGTTTGACACAAAATGGCAATGAAAAAACAATGGAGTCCCGGTCCAAATGATGCCGATCAGAAGAACACTTTTCCTCAGACCCTCCTTTTGCCATTGAGTGGCAAATACTTTAAGAAATGTCAATGTTCATAAGGCCATCGGTTTCTTCTTGGAGCATCATCATCATATTGGTGTTGTGAATGTTAGAGGGTGGAGCTTTATGGTCTGGAACCACATTGTACAGAGCACTGGCAGGCACCGAAAGCACAAACAGCAGGAGACCAGGACAGTTACTCCCAAGGCAAGGAGGATGAGGACGCTCCACCCCCACTGGGAAAGGAGGCCCCAGATCCAGCCTGTGAGGGACCAGTTGCCTTCATCCAGATGAATTTCGGAAGAAAGGCAATGCAGAGGTTGGATGGCATTGTACACTGTACGTGCGTTGTCTGGGATGTACACGCAGCAGCTGGAGCAAATCAATTTACCAACACCACCACGATCAGCAAGGATGATGTCTAGGACCATGCAGTTCTGAAGCGTTATAAGGCGTTTTACCTGTAGCTCTGCAGTGATGTTGGAGAGGACACCAGCTGTTACTGTGATTGTGGCTTCAAGGACCCTGGTCAGTCCTCGTACTGTTTGCCATGGGGCCCCAGAATGGAAGGAAACCTTTAAAGAAGTCCCCGGTTTCCTGGCCTTCTGTATCCTCGGCTGATATGATGCCCCTACGTGAGTGACGCAGAGCGCCCTTCATCAACAGGTGGTAACCCCATGGGTAGAATACGGTGGTGGAAGGAAGAAGGCCAGATAGCAGGTACCATACCAGTTACGGGGGAGCCAAGTGTAGGCAGCAGTGCCACAGATGAAATAGGTGTTGGGGGATGCCACCAGCTTCGGAGGAGATGTAGAGTGTAAAGCTTTTGTGATATCACAAGTACTGGTACCAACTTTCTTAGTCCCTAGGCCCTGGATGCAGACACGGCCTTGCCCATTTATGACATTCACAGTGTCTTGTTCCTTCTTGTGCGGAATCTGGAAAATGTTCGTCGAGTTGAATACTACCATCTCACCGAGTTCATCTGGTGATAGTAGCGATGTGGATGAGCGGGTTGGGCAAAAATGGAGCATTGGCATGGCCAAATCTGTTCCGCCAGAAGTCATCCCGAAATGTTCCAAGGGCAGAATTGGCAGTACCATTGACAGTATAGGCCTCCTGTTTCAACATCCACCATGCAAGACAAGACCCAGAGATAGAAAAGGGGTAGGGAAAGAATGGGACAGGGTGTATCATGGAATGCGGCATCAGTCCACACACCCAGGAGTTGGAAGTGTTCATGATCAGCTGATGATGATGCAACATTTGGATGAAGGTGTTATTGAAGAATTCTGCACGGCGGGGTAATTCGTGGGCTGGTAGCATGTAATACTGGTGCTCTACAGGAGTCAGGGTAGGAGTTGGTGAGGTAACAGGATGGTAGATTAGTAACAACCAACCAAGGATAGGCAGGATGAGGGAGACAAACAGCGTCTACTCTCAGCCGGGGAGATCACAACCCTACAGCCTATAGGCACTTGGCGAAGTCAAGGGCAAGCCTTCCCTCGGGCGCAAGTTATATCAGTAGGAAGTAGGGACAGTATGGTTGGGAAACAATTGTTCTTGATGTTGAGCAGAGTTAAGGAAGGGTTCCACCCTTCCTTTTTAGTACCATGTCACTCTCTGCTTCCGTAGATGTAAAATGCAGTCTGGCATCGCTGAATGGGACAAATGATGGGACTGTTTCTGTTTCTGCGTCTCCTTGTCCTTCCCTCACCCACTGATCATAGGGGAGGGGCAGAGGCACATGTCTAGAGTGGGACGAATGCACCCAATTCTTCTGAGCTTCCACTTTCACAGCGGTGCGGTTGGCCAGCAACAACTGACGTGGCTGTGTCCAGCGGGGCTCGAGGCTCTTAGTCCGTTGAAAATTTCCTACTAAGACCCAATCACCAGGTTGGATAACGTGTCCTTGGCCCTCTCTTTTGTCAGGTATGGCCTCATGCACCTGGTAATAAAGAGTACAAAAGGTATTAGTTAGACTGTGTGGAGTAGTGTGGCTCACTGGTTAGAGGCGGCAGACCCAGAAGCAGAGTTTGGTCCGGGACCAGGGTTCAATTCCCGACGCGGCAGGGTGTTGGGCCTATGTCAGCGGGCTTGATAAATCTCACGTCGGTGTCACTCTAACCATGGGTTCCACTCAGCAACTCTGGGCAATAGCTTGCTTAATCTCCACAAACTGCCCCATCAACGCCGGGGATGCCTGGCTTCACCTTGGGGGTGCCCAATAGGGACCATCTCACAGGGAAAGCCAGGACGGGTTCCCCAGCGTTATACAGCACCAGGAAGCCTACGGGTAGCAGTGCGCTTTACAAGCTCAAATACATTTACATTTACATTTACTGTACAGATAATCAGTTAATACAGGGTATTCAACATCAGACAATTTCTTAGGCCCCGGGACACCCCATACATTGACAGGCCTCCCAAACACAATCTCATGGGGGGATAGCCCTATCCTGGTGTGGGCCGTTGTTCTTGTAGACAATAGGGCCAGGGTAGAGCATCAAACCAAGTGACACCTGTCTCGGCTACTATTTTGGCCCTTTTAGTTTTTAGGATGCCATTGTACACCTCCACTAGACCTGCTGACTGGGGGTGGTTAGCTGCATGGAATTTTTGTTTTATACCCAATACTGTACAGATATATTCCATAATTTGAGCCGTAAAGTGTGTCCCGTTGTCACTCCAGACCAAGCGGGGCAAACCTAATCCTGGGAGGTACCCTTTCAATAGCATTTTGGCGGTAGTGATAGCTGTGCAGTCTTTGACGGGTAGGCCTCCACCCATCGGCTGAAGGTACAGACCACCACTAAGACATATTTCAAATTGTTACATCGGTCCATCTGGATGTAATCCATTTGGAGGACTTCAAAAGGGAAGGAAGGAGGAGAGAATCCTCCCTTAGGAGTAACTGTGCCTTTTCCTGGGTTATACATTAGGCAAATCATGCATGTTTTAACCAGCTTTTCAGCATATGCTGGTATCTTAGAGTCGTACCATGTAGGTTCCAACAGTTTATATATCCCTTTTGCACTAATGTGAGCAGAACCATGGGCCATCGTAACTACTGGTAGCACATGACTGTCAGGTAACATCCATTGTCTTTCCATAGTCGTACGGACCCAGCAACCATCATTTCCCTCCTTTGCTAATTGCTCCTTCCACACCCTTATTTCCTCAGGAGTAGTACGGGACTGAATATCGATCACACTCTGTACTGTGTTTTCAACCATGGCCTCGTCTGCCACCCACCTAGCGGGACCTTCTACATACATTCCTTCCTTTTCCTTAGAATTGTGTGTATTTTACTCGTGTACTTGCTTTTAATAAAACCTACTTTACCTGCTCATTTCCGGTTCCCCGCGCAGCCGATTCATCGCTGCGGCGGGAGGTGACCGACCTTTGGACAACACTTCACGCCACTTTGGCGAGCGCCGAGGCCACGCCCCCTCTCGGAGGCCACGCCCACTTTCAGCGCATTTAAATAGACGCTGTTCACGAGCGTCCTGCCCAGTCTTGCGAGTCCTCCTGAGGCGGAAGCCGGGAGCAGACCTTTAGCAATTTTACCCTGATTAATAGAGAGAATTGTGTGTATTTTACTCGTGTACTTGCTTTTAATAAAACCTACTTTACCTGCTCATTTCCGGTTCCCCGCGCAGCCGATTCATCGCTGCGGCGGGAGGTGACCGACCTTTGGACAACACTTCACGCCACTTTGGCGAGCGCTGAGGCCACGCCCCCTCTCGGAGGCCACGCCCACTTTCAGCGCATTTAAATAGACGCTGTTCACGAGCGTCCTGCTCAGTCTTGCGAGTCCTCCTGAGGCGGAAGCCGGGAGCAGACCTTTAGCAATTTTACCCTGATTAATAGAGCGAATTGTGTGTATTTTACTCGTGTACTTGCTTTTAATAAAACCTACTTTACCTGCTCATTTCCGGTTCCCCGCGCAGCCGATTCATCGCTGCGGCGGGAGGTGACCGACCTTTGGACAACACTTCACGCCACTTTGGCGAGCGCCGAGGCCACGCCCCTTCTCGGAGGCCACGCCCACTTTCAGCGCATTTAAATAGACGCTGTTCACGAGCGTCCTGCCCAGTCTTGCGAGTCCTCCTGAGGCGGAAGCCGGGAGCAGACCTTTAGCAATTTTACCCTGATTAATAGAGAGAATTGTGTGTATTTTACTCGTGTACTTGCTTTTAATAAAACCTACTTTACCTGCTCATTTCCGGTTCCCCGCGCAGCCGATTCATCGCTGCGGCGGGAGGTGACCGACCTTTGGACAACACTTCACGCCACTTTGGCGAGCGCCGAGGCCACGCCCCCTCTCGGAGGCCACGCCCATGTTCCCCTTCCCTCAACTCCCATAAATTATGTGCCATTACCGGACGCGCAGCGGACGAGCGCAGCGGGCGCGCCGATGGCGCGCCGAAGGCGCGCTTAAGGCAAGCCCGTCTGCGCCCGTCCGCGACCAAACGCGCCTAGGGCCTAGGCCCCTTCTCCTGCCCGGCCCATTACAATATTCATCGGCACAGCTACTCGCTCTTCAAGCCAGCAGGCCCATTGAAGCCTCCCTGACCATCCATATCAAGAATCTGGGCATCACAGCCGCAGCAACTCCGATCGCCCCTCTCACTCAGCCCCTCCCTCCCCCCTTGCCCTCTCCTCCCCGTCCTAATCCCCCAGCCGGACCCAGTCAGGTCCCACTTACCATATTCTACCTCAACACGCGGTCCGCGGTTAAGCATTGCCACGAACTGTCAGTTTTGCTTGATATCCATAAACCAGACCTCCTATTCCTTACGGAGACCTGGTTCCGCGACAGCTCCCTCCCTAATCTCCTTGCCTCCCTTCCAGCCACCTACTATGCCCTCCGGGCTGACCGCCCAATGGGTAAATCCGGAGGGGGTGTCGCCTTGATCGCCAGAAAGGATCTACCATTCCAACCTATCAGATTTCCCTCGATAGGCACGGCCGACTTTTTAGTCGCTCGCTCTCTTTGTTACCATACTCCCCTCACCTGCCTTCTTGTGTACCACCCTCCTCAACCGTCGCCTACCTTCTTGGACGGATTTCAAGAACTGGTGGCCTCCCTAGCTGTAAACAATTCATCCGTCCTGCTCCTGGGTGATTTTAATTTCTGGCCTTCCGACCCAGCTGAATGCTCCACTTCCAAGGAATTTTCTGAAACCTTACGCTCTCTTAATTTCATCTCGCATATCAATACCCCGACCCATATTCATGGACACACGCTCGACCAAATCTGGTCTCTGAACTGCCCTATTTCTTCTCTGTCCATCTCTCCCTGCCCCTGGTCTGATCACTCATTGATCTCTTTCTCCTCTCAACTCGGACCGCCGATCAAGTCCTCGCACCCCAAAAACATCTGGGCCCGATCCTGGAGGCGGGTAGACCTGGCTGCCTTAGCCTCCTCTCTCTCCTCCTCCTGCCCCGATCTGTCCGGCCTGCCCTCAGCGGTTCAAGCCAATTCCATCAACTCGTGGCTACTCTTAGCCTGCGATTCCATCGCTCCCCTGAGGCGCATTTCCTCCAAACGGACTAATGATTCCAACCTGTGGTTCAATAACGATCTGAAGGCACAAAAACTAGCGGTCCGCCACGCAGAACGAGCATGGAGAAGACAGTACTGCCCTCAGCTTAAATCACACTTCACTTCCCTCTTGCAGCAATATAAGAAATCCATACTGTCCACCAAAAAAGAGTACTTCTCCTCCAAAATCCTAGTTGCGGAGAACAAATCCAGAGAAATTTTTGCCATCATAAAGAAACTTGCATACTCTGATCGAACCACCCTTACACCCTCCCCCTCTCAACCTCTTTGTGATACCCTGAACTCCTACTTTTTGGATAAAATTGCGACAATCAGGGCCAATATTCTTCCCCCTTCCCCCTCTTTCCGAGTCCCTCCTTGTCCCCCGACAGTCGCCCGCCTTCACACATTCCCTCCTTTAACAGAAGATTCTTTCCTCTCCCTCCTCCCTCTGGTCAAATCTGGCTCCCCTCACGACCCTTGTCCTGCTCACATTCTTGCTCATGTCTTCACCAACTGTCCGCTACCCCCCCTCACCTTTCTTAACAGTTCCTTGGCCCAAGGCGTGGTCACCCCCGCTCTCAAATCTGCCATAATCCTGCCCATTCTAAAAAAACCTGGATCAGATCTTTCCGTCCCTGCTAACTACCGCCCCATCTCCCTCCTCCCCTTCCTAGGGAAAGTCCTGGAGCGGCATGTCACCAAAGCACTATCTTCCTACGTGGAAGCTAACCGAATCCTGGCGCCCCGTCAGGCCGGCTTTCGACCGGCTCACTCCACCGAGTTGGTCGTGCTTTCTGTACTGGACAACCTTAGAGAGGGAATGGACAATGGCATCCCCCAGGCCCTGGTGCTACTCGATCTCTCGGCCGCATTCGACACGGTAGATCACTCCATCTTACTCTCCCGTGTCGGAGCGGCGGGGATCGGAGGCACCGCCTTGGTCTGGCTGTCCTCCTTTCTAAGCGGACGCACCCAGGCAGTTCGCCTGGGGGACTTCTGGGCTGAACCACGGAAGGTAGTGTGCGGGGTCCCCCAGGGCTCCTCCCTTTCCCCCCTACTGTTTAATTTGTATATAGCCCCCCTCATCTTTGCTCTTCAACAGATGGAGGTCTCCGTAAACAATTTTGCGGATGACCTCCAGCTCATTTTTTCTCTGTCCCACTCCCCTGACTCCAAATCCAAATTCCAATCCACCATGCTTTTCATCCGGGACTGGATGAATCACAACCACCTGAAACTAAATCCAGATAAGACAGAGCTTGTTCTGACAGGTGGTTGCTCCAGTCCCTGGTCCCCCCTCTTCTGGCCCTCCTCACTTGGTCCCCCCCCACCCCCCACCTCCTCCGTCAAAACCCTGGGTATAAAAATCAATGATCAACTCACTATGCACTCCCAGGTGAGCTCGGTGGTTTCCTCCTCTTTTCTATCCCTCCGCACCATCCGTAAAGTCTCCCGCTTCTTCTCCTTCACAGCCCTGAAACTTATTGTACTGGCCATGGTCATCTCCCGCTTGGATTATGCCAACGCTCTTTACCATGGCATGCCAGCCTATAGCGTACGTCGTCTCCAGCTGGTCCAAAACCAAGCGGCCCGCTTGGTATACAACCTGACGAAATCCCATCACGCCACTCCCCTTTTGAAATCCCTGCACTGGCTCCCTGTGCGCGAACGCTCCCTTTTTAAGGTGGGCTGTCTCAGGCCCAGCTAGGCAGGTCCCCCGCTTTTATTTCCTCGGAGATCATACCTTATGTCCCCCCCAGGGAACTTCGCTCCTCTTCTCACCACCTACTCACAGTTCCTCGCTTCCGTCGTAAGAAATGGGGAGGGTCTAAATTCTCCACCCTCGCCCCTGTGTTCTGGAACTCCCTTCCGATGCAACTCAGAACTTCCAATCAATACCAGCCCTTTCGAAAGGCCTTAAAAACCTTTCTTTTTTCCAAAGCATTCCCCTCATAAACTCTCCTCATTCTCTCTCCCCGCTCCATGACCTCAGAGACTCTGCCTACTGTAGCGCCATGAAACCTTTGGGTGTACGTGCGCTGTATAAATATTTTAAAAATTCAAAAAATTCAATTCGAATTCAAATTCAAATTCTTTTTCCTAAGAGCTGATTGTCTGGCCGTCTGGTCAGCCAGAGCATTGCCTTTCCCAACATTATCTGCCACTTTCTTATGGGCCTTACATTTTATAATGGTCACCTTTCTGGAGAGTGTCAGGGAGTCTATCAATCGATGAATTAGGGGGCCATGTTGAATCTTGGTCCCATGGTAAGTAAGGGAATTCCTTTCTTTTCATAACCTCCCAAAATTGTGGGCCACCCCGAATGAAGATTGGCTGTCAGTATAAATGTTTACCGTCATCCCTTTGCTTAACTCACAGGCTCTAGTGAGGGCCACTAATTCTGCTGCTTGAGCAGAGCACTGCGAAATCTGAGCTGGTTCTACTACTTGCCCTAATGTCGTGAGGGCGTAGGCGGCTGAGGTGTTACTATCTGGCCCTCTGAGACAGGATCCGTCAACATACAGTGTACCTTCTGGTTCTGCTATTGGGGTATCCTGTAAGTCAACCCGTTCCTTTGTCTCCTCCTCTGTCCTTAACACCTTGGGTGCTTGAGAGATTCCCCTCCTGTGCTGCATTCCCTGAATCCCCATTGTTCATGACGAGCTCAGCTCGTCATGAGCACAGCTCAACCGTGCCTCATGACGAGCTGAGCTCGTCATGAGCAGCGAAGGGGTTAATATGCTGTCATGTGGGTCTAAGCGGGCATCCTGAGTATCCAGTGGGAGTAATGTGGTGGGGTTTAGTACAGTGCATCTCTTGATGTTAATGTGGTTGGGAAAGAGTGTCAGTTCATATCCTGTGAGTCGTGCGCTAGTGAGGTACTGTGTCTTGGTGTTATTAAGGAGGGTATCTACAGAATGGGGGACATCAGAGTCAGGGGGGAGTTCATGATGATCCCGCACTCTGACGGAATATGAGGGCGGCCGCAGCGGTCGCCCGTAGGCATCCTGGGAGAGCCCTTGCAACAGGATCTAATGTGGCTGAAAAATAGGCACATGGCCGATGGTGACCTCCGAACATCTGGGTCAAGACAGCGCATGCGCAGCTGTCTGTCTCATGTAAAAAAAGAAAAAATTGTTTGCTATAATCAGGAGTACCGAGTACTGGAGCAGTACACAGAGCCCTCTTTAAATCTTGGTAGGCCTGCGCATGCTCTCTAGTCCATGGAAAGGAACTGTCTGATATGTCTTTAGTGGTGAGGGCAAGAAGAGGTTTGACCATGGCTGAAAAGTTGGAAATCCACTTTCTACAGTATGAGGTTAGGCATATGAAGGCTCGCACCTGCTTTTGTGTTCGTGGTGCCGTCATAGCATTGATAATGGCTACACGATCAGCGGTGAGCTGCCTTCCCTCCTTCGAGAGGAGATGACCTAAATAGGTCACCTTCTCTTGACAAAACTGAAGCTTTTTCAAAGAGACTTTGTGATTATGGAGGGCAAGGTGGCGTAACAAACAGAGAGTAGCTTCTTTACATGATGGGGAAGAATTTCAACAATGAGAAGGTCATCTACATATTGTAATAGTGTGAAGTTATCAGGGAGTTCCAAGGAATCTACTTGACTTTTGAGGGCTTGACTATAGATACTGGGGCTCTCGGTGAAACCTTGAGGGGCGTGGCAGAATCTAAAGCTCCGCCCACCAAGGGAGAAACAAAAAAATGTCTGCTGTCAGGATGTATAGAAATGCTGAAGAAAGCATTCTTCATATCTATGACAGAAAAGTGTGTTGCATCAGAAGGGATTATCGTTAAGAGGGCTGTAATATCAGGGACGACAGGATATTGGGAGATTGTTTTTTTGTTAAGGGCTCTCAGGTCAATCACGAATCTGTATATTTTAGGGGAGAGAGCATCTCCATTGGTCTTTTTAAGAACGGGAATAATGGGACTGTTACAGATATTGCCACGCATCTCCTCCACTACGCCCTTGTCCATTAATTCAGATATTATTGTTAAAAGGGCCATTTCTCCTTCCGCGGGTAGTCGATACTGCTAGAGGCGGGGGAGAAGTGCACCTGGCTGGATGCTTTCCCAATGAGGTGATATGTTGAGAAAGGACCAGACAGATACATATATGAGCTGCGGTGGAAGAAATTGTTAGGGATACACCTTGGGGACTACATGATATGGTAGCATACAGAGCTTTCAGTAAATCCATGCCTAACAAGTTTTCACTGCAACCTGTAGTAAGGACCAAGGGTGCGTCAACATGTGCAGGGCCAATATCGAGAGGTAGGGGTTCAGAGACAGGGCTCGTAACAGGTGTTCCTGCAAAACCCACGGAGACATTCATATTGCCAGAAAGGGGTGCCTCCGGGACTGACAGACGTGCAATAGAAGACCTGGTGGCCCCAGTATCTAAAAGAAAATGCTGATTGTTCCCCACAACTGACATTTGAACATACGGGCCCCTTTGATCCACTGGAATTTGCACTCTGGTAATACCCCTTTCCTGGCTGTCCTATACTTGGTAGGACCCTGTCTCATCAACTTCTTCATAATCATCATTGTAATAAGTGCGTGTTGCTTCGTACCCATCAAACCTATTGGCTGGGTGCAGCCGGACGGGAGCGTCATCCCTGGGCCTACGTTCTTTATCCTGTGGATGGGGTGGGCCATGGTCCCTAGTCAGACTCCCCTCCACCGGGAGCGCAAGGCCGAGTCTTCCCTGTTCGGATGTTTTCAGCTAACACGGGTCACTCATCTATCCAATGGCCGTACCCTTTAAAATAAGCACACTGATCTGTTTGGAGGGCTCCCGTACATTGAGGGCTGGAGGGGGTAGACTGGCGAGCCCTCGGAGGGGGGTGGGGTTGAGGTATGAAATTCCCATGGGCATCGGGACCTCAGGGAGGGTAAGCCTGCTGCAGAAGTGCCTTAGTCTTAAGATCCATAACCTTCTTACTTTCCTTGTCTCTATCTTCATTCTCCCTATTCTTGTGATATTGTGCCATAGCCAACATACCAGTCATAGTTTGGGCAGATTACGTACTTTCAACTTTCTTAAACCTGGCGGAGATCTCAGGAAGCAAGTTGCTGACAAACTTATCGACAAACACTGGGCAAGAACCTGGGGTCCGGGGATCCAAACCACTATGTCCCTTGTATTCTGTCTCAAAACGGGTAAAGAATTCAGCCACATTCTCATCTTTTCACTGCCTACAGGCGTTTATTTTATCCCAGTTAATGACAGTTTCCGGCAAAAGTGTTTTCATAAACGTTATTATTTTACTGGGCAAAGTCAGGATGGCAGCTTCTGCTTTAGTCCCTCCTACCCTTGCTTCTTCCATAGCTTCTAGTTTAGCCCATTTACCTCCCAATGCCACTTCATGGTCAGTATGTCGAATCTTGTCCCAAATTTCAGAGGGGACAACCGTACCAAAAAGTAAATCTATATCCTCAAGAACGAGAGTACCTGCCGATATAATCTGACCTAATTCTCTGTAAAAGGCAGCCAGATTCTTCTGGGGATCTGGTAATTGTCCTTTTACCTGCACTACTTCTGACCTTTTCCAAGGAACATGAACCCAAAGCCTGCGCCAGTGTGCCTCAACAGCCCCTCTGCCATTATTTTGGGCATCGGTAAGTGCGTTAACAAAGACAGGAGCTGCCTCTCTCATTGGCATAGCTGTTTCTAGAGGGGTGTTGGAAAAAGCGGTCATATCACGGTAAGCCATTAAAGCAGACATAGCACCAAACATCCCCTCTCCCTGAACATCGCCTCTTCTTATTTGTGACCTAAGGTCCATTATCCGGTGGGTATCTGCATAAGCGCATTCTCGAATCTTTGCATGACCAGCGTACACATGTATTCAGCCCAGGTGGTCTGTTCCATAATCGTCCACTGGGAAAAGGTGGACCATATGTCTTTAAAGGCATAAATATTCCCATTATTTATCCAACATTTACACTGTTGCTTCTGTAGTTCATTTTCTCGAAGGGACGAAAAGCTGACAAGGAGGCCAGTCGGGGGGAATTCAACAATTTATATAAATCCTGCTTAAATGTTGACCACGGGGATGCAGGAAAAGGGCAGGTAGGGGTAAAGCCGCAGGGGTAGGGCGAATGGAGACTTGTTGTCATTCAAGCAGCGTGGTAAGTGTCATAGGAAAAATCGGGAGGGTTGGTGTGACAAAGGGAACAGTAGGAGGGGCAGTGGGGGCAGGAGTGGGCGGTGGCGGGGGGACATGCGGGGTGTGAGGCGTCAGGGCAGGGTACATTGGGGCATATGCAGGAGGGCTTTCTAGCATGGTATCAAGCAAGGAATCACCTTCTCCCCTTCCATATGGCCCTTTCCTTTCTCCTCACAAGCTGGATATTATTTTTGTAACCGGGCCCCATGCTCCCTATCGGCTATTTCTACTGATGTTGTCATTTGATTTTGTATATTTTCTCTGGCGTGGTCGGCCATTGACATATGTTCCTGTTTTCTTTCTTGAGCCTTCTGCTTTCAAGCTCTCTGCTCTATCTCTTTCCTCCAAAATCGGACAGATTCAAACATAGATGGGCGCGTTTTTTTCATTAATTGTTCCTCTAAGTTGGCGAGAACTTGGAAATTAAAGGAGCCATAAAGTGGCCACTGTAATTCTGCGTTACTTTGTTTCGTATATTTTACCCAGAATGAGGAAAAGATTATGGCAGAAGGGCCATGTTTAACATATATTGTATGGCCAGGGGTCCCTTCTGGAGGAAGCGCACAAGCCGCCTCCAGCTGGGATTCCTGCGTACACATACAACAACATAATTTCTTGAACTTACTACTGACTGGCATGCTTGTAAACAGATAACAGACACCAGCGGGTTTTAAAAACTCACCTCGCTTGCTTGGCTTTTGCAAAAGTCATTAACAGCAGAATCATACAGACTTGGTGGGTGATCAGTCCACCCTTACCTTACAGGGGTAGTTCTCTTCTGCAGACTTAGGGCTGTGTCTTGCTCCAGAAATATTTGCTAGGGGACTCCAGCGAGGACGCGGTCATGTGGCCCAGACCGGGTGGGGAGGAACAGCGGGTGAGTCGTTCGGCTTACCGGATTGCAAGAATTCCTCAGGTAGGGCGCCTCCGTCGGAGTCTCTCCGTTCACCTCCTCACAACCACCTGGCCTGACCTTTGTACTCGTGGAGTCCCTGTTTGGGTGCCATTTGAAGAACCGGAATAACCCACTTACTGAGTCTCCGCAGCGGGTAAACTGGCCAAGTCTTCCATACCCTTCATACGTAGTAAAAAGAGACACAGGAGCCTTCATCTGCAGGAGGAACCCAGATTTATTCTAATAGCCCAGTCTATGGAACAGAGTCCCAAGCTCGTTAGAAACAAGACAGAGGAGGCTGCTGCTTTACTCCGCAGCTTACAAGCCTTTTATACTTTTTCATTCCAGTCTTTTGGCTGTTAGTCCATTGTTCAATCAGGGCAGTGTTTGCAGTTGATAACCAGATCCAGACGATGTTTGCAGTTGATGACCTGGTCAAGGCTTGGTACCAAAATCATTGTTCACTCAGCTTGATCAAAGCACGGTCATTCAGGTCATTGTTCGATCAGCATGAACAAAGCTCAGTCATTTAAACCATTGTCCAATCACCCTGATCAAGGCCCAGCAGTCAGACCATTGTCCAGATAACCTGATCACTGTGTCAAGGATGTTTACCAGGCAGGGAGCAGGAGATGGAAAACAAATCATTTACCCCAGGCGTGAGTGTCTCATGGCTTTCTGTCAAACTGCAAAGAACAGGGGGGGTTGGGTGTGCGGCAGTTCCTGGGCCGAAATGCAGGCTGCAAGATGGTTTTTGTTGTGTCATTTAGAATTTCCTCAGGCATCAGCAGAAACGACCAGGTGGGTCGTGTGGAAGTGTTTGACACGAAATGGCAATGAAAAAACAATGGAGCCCCGGTACAAATGATGCCGATCAGAAGAACAATTTTCCTCGCTGTATTCAAGGATGGACCTGAAGCTCCGTCCACTCTCCGTCCATATTTTTCATTGGCTTGTGTCATTGTCCACTGTGAACTGTGACTTTTCATTGGTAAATAGGCGTAGTAGTCCCTCCTTAGTACCGCTTTGTCTTATTTTGTAACCTTCCATAAAGACACCCCTGTTACATTTGTTGTTACATGGTAGGCTTTAATTATAGCCTCCAAGCACTATTTTCTTAAATCGCTTTGTCCACGCTCTGTCATATCTCTCCTACCGCTTAAAAAAGAATCTTTATAGCATGGGCGCCGAACGCATTTGCAATGCTAAAGGTCTTGAATTTGCGAGAGTTTGAGCTATTGGCAGTGTTAATGAGAATGCCTTTTATTTATCTGTTTTAAAAATAGCACATAAATAAAAGGCTTTGTCATTTACACTGCCAATAGCTCAAACTCTCATAAATGCGAGAACTATTGCATTGCAAATGCTTGTTTAGTCTGTAAGCACTATTTTGTTTAATGAGTTGCTCCTACTGTAGGCACAACATGCTTTCCTGCAACATTCAGTGTGCCTTGCGTGCTTTCACCTTCTGGTCAGCCGGGTAAAAGACGGCCGCTTCTTTGAGCAGTTCTGGCACTTACAAGAGTTTTATCTATTGGCATCGTAAATGACAATGCCTTTTATTTATGTGTTAATTAGCAAAACAGATAAATAAAAGGCATTGTCATTTACAATGCCAATAGCTTAAACTCTCGCAAATGCGAGACCTGTTGCGTTGCAAATGCTTGTTTATAATACTCTGACGCTGGACCTAGTGGCCCCTCTGTAGTACCCTCTGACGTTCGACGTTGTCAAGCAGTGTATTCTGAGCCAGGCAGGTCTTAGGTTTTCTAATGGATTTAGCCCTGTGCTAGTTTTGCTCTGTTCTTGGCAGTGGGTGCAGATGGTGAGCCCAGGCCTCATTAACTCTGACGACAATTAGTTTAGCTCATTCAGAATTGCTTGCCTGTGTGGAACCCCTTCGATATTTTGATCATTCTTTTAGTAAACTATACCTATTTAATTTTCTTGATTGGTGTACAAATACTTTAAATAAAACCTTTAGCTGAGCTCAATCGGTAGGAAAACATGGCTGCTCTGCAACGAGAGTGTTTGTGGTTCCGGGCTGTGTGTTCCAGGAAGGATGTAGGCCAGTTGTTCAGGTATGACAGCATTTGTTAATGGTTTACAGGTGCATTTACCTATTGCCAACCAGCAAATCTACTTATACAGCCCCGCCAAGCCTGGCTCGTGAGAGCTGGCTGAAGCTTGGTGGCTTCTTTTCAGGCTATATTAGGCCAACACATGTAATAGACTGTGCAGTAACAGCTCCCCATTAGCACAGCCATAGGCAAGGGAAGATAAGCTCCAAGCATTAAAATCCAGGGCTTGTATTTCCCTATCAGTTTGTATTTTTTTACTTTTTGCTCATATAGTTCAGGGCTGGCTTCCCAAAGACTTGCCAACTGTGCAAAAACCTCCCTTCTCTTTGGCAGTCAGTGACTCTCATTAATTTGAAATTGGACCACGAGAAATTCCCTCAGTGAAATGAAAAAACGTGCACACTATTAAAGGTCACAAATGCTGCAATAATGTAGGGTCTATTCAAAACATGTGATCAGATTTCAACACTTCATAAATAGCTTCTCTGGTTGCAGGGCCATGTTCAAGTTCAAAACGCCGACCAAACAATCTGTCTCCTGCCAAGACTGTATTTGAGACAGCGAAACGACAATATTCAGCCACATTAAATGACAACTAACCATCTACGTTGTCCCCTGGTTGTGTTTACGGAGGGACGAATACGTCCTTGCCTGAATGTTTTAAGTCTCTCACATAGCACCCTAGAAACAGAATTTAAAATGTTTTATTCTAATGACATGATGTTATGCACATATTGGCACAATACCTGATAAATAATGTAATGCTCTCCATGTTCTGGTACTTCAAATGTATGATCCTGTGCTCAGGTTAAAAGTGGTATTTCTAGCAGCTGAACTGCCAACACTTAACGGGGACCCAGGGGGAACTTGGCACGAGCCGGTGTTACCCTGGGGTTTTTTCGCGCAGTGGGGCAATCCACGCAGCGTGATAGGTGTAGATAGGACGAGGGGTGGGAGTAGCAGGTAAGTATATATAGTTAGAGTTTTGGTGGGAGGATCACTGTGAGGGAAGCTAGCGGCACATTTTTTCGTTGACCCGCCCACCCATCCTCTTTTTTGTATGCATATGTAAAAAAATAATAATAATAAATACATTTTATGCGTCACATTAGGACAGGTATTAGTTCTCTCCTTCTTTAGTTAGTTTATTATCATTAGGTGTTTTTTTGGGGGGGTTAGGATAGTCTCGAGTGGGCTTATCCATCCCTCTGGGGCAGGGAGGGGGGAGGAAAAGGTCAATAAAACAAATGAGGGGGAAGGAATGTTGGGTTTGTACAGTACATGGGGGTATTTCTAAAGTTTTGTTTAAAATAGTTGGTTTTATTATGATAAGATGTTTTTGGGGGATCTTGATTGCAAACGGGGGTGGTTCTTGATGCGGCAATGTTGTTCTTATGGGACAAAATATGCTGCTTACCTTTCTTAATAAAGTGACATTTTCTGCTAAGATAATAATGGTGAGTGGATTGTTGTTATTGCGCGATGCTCTCATGAACAAATACAGCCAGGGGATCATTGTTAACCGTTTTTGTAGCTGTTCTCTCTGTTTTAGACCTAGTAGTAAGAAGGTGTGGTAATACGTGCAGACTAGGGCCTTGACTCCAAGTTCCCCCATTCTCCCCAAGACCTCCAGCAATGGTAACTTTGGAGGGGGGTGGACTTACATGCCAGTGAAGAAGTACGATTTTCGGAAATAAAACCTGCTCAGATTAAACCTCAGTTTGTGTGAAAACATTAACACAAGTTGTGAAATTACCAGTGAAAATATTAACATTGGGTGTTTGGAAAGAGAATCAAGAAACATGCAGGAAAATGATAAATGGTTCTTGTAGGACGCAAATAATTTCTGCATGAGAGAGAGCAGCGAATATAGTGAAAAAAACGTGTGGCAAAAAGGGTAAACACTTATTACATATATTAAGCGTTGAACATGTTTGCCTTAATATCAGAAGAATGTGAGGGCATATTATCAAGGGGGTTTATCTCCGCTTTTTTGGCTTTAAAAGCCAAGAAAGCGGAGATAAAATTATCTCCCTATTACCTAGCTGTCGCTAACACCAGTTAGCGACAGCTAGTAGGAGATAGCGACCATCTTGGGCCCCACTTTGCATGTCAGTGATATTTATCACTAATGATATGCAAAGTGGGCATGCCAAGATGTTAGCGACTGAAAACAGTCGCTCACATCGCTATCTCCTATTACCAACTTTTGGAGATATTCGCGCTAAGCGCGAATATCTCCAAAACCTAACACCTGTCCCGAGCAGTTCTTAGCCATGTTATCCAATGGGAGGTGGATAACATTTCTAAGAGCATTAGCTCGGTAATGCATGAATATCACGGACTTTTCAGCGATATTCATGCATTGCGGCGATTTTTATCGCATTTGTGATAAACCTTGGTAATACCAGGGTTTATTTGCGGTAAAAATCGCCGCAGCGCAGCGGTACATTTTTGTCTCTAACCAAGCAATAGCGATAATTATCGCTATTGCTTGGTAATATGCCCCAAGAAGACTAAAATGAATTAATGAAAAGAGCTTTACATGTGAACAAATAACTGAAATCTGTTTGTTTCTCCTAGAGAAACTGCATGCTTTACAGAGAAGGCCTCAACCACTGTTAGGTTTTAATTCGTTTTTTTAAACGTAGGCTGCTGCAGAGAAATATTTGTCCTTCATTATGATTATTGTGTTCTTTTCTTGTCTACGACTACGTGGATGGGCTATCGTCTGGAACTTACTACTGTCCGGGGAAATGATACATTTTTATGGATAACTGCTCTAGTAAAATATTGCAACATGACTACCATGTGTGTGAGTCAAGGAAGAGTGGTATTGTGGTTTCCTCTGCTGAAGGATGAGGATGACCTCAAGGCTCAAAAAAATAACTTTTGAGAGTGAGGTGCGACGGAAGTGGTGTCACTGAACACCCCATGCTCCTGAACCAATGAGAACTGAGAATCTCTTTGATTTTGTAACTAATTTAGGGATGGGCTTTAACAAGTAGGGGATATCTATATGTGTAAGAACTAATTCTTGGAGAGAGTGCGGCACACGTTGAGGATTTGGCAGACGTGTGAGCTGTGAGCTATTTATTAAGCTCTATTTGCAGAAGCTGATTGAACCTGACTCTAAAACTTTGCTCCTCATGCCTTTGTGAGGTTGCCCCAGCTATCCCTTCTGGCCAGAGGGTTACATCTTCAGACTATTAGCACACTTTGCTATAGTATTTCCTTAGGTTCGTTTGATATTCTGTTTGCATTGATTAAGTTACAATGCTCTTTTGTCTCTCCTCCTATCCACTCATTCATGCGTGTCTAAATGAAATGTTATTGTGAATTATGTTTCTTGTTTGATGATCTATATTGCAAAACAGTGACTTTGTATGACCGTTTTTATTTGCTTACAAAATAAATAGATGATGCTAAGTGAATAGTTAAACTGAGTCTGTCATTTATTGATGATCATGATTAATGAGTTTTGTACTTATCATGTATAGATTATTTTATAAATCTTCCCTTTGTTGTAGGTCCTCATAAGCGGTGCATATTCCGTCAAAAAAGTTGCCTGTCCCCGACAATTCTCAAAAGATTAATTGGAGGACGAGTTATTGGTATGAGCAAAATTTTGATTACATTAGTGAAATGACCAGTAGTTATTAATTGGGTTACTTGTGGTGAATTTATGTTTTCCCCACTTTCCTGCTGCATCTGTTTTGGTAGCAGAGCTAGGATGGTTAGTCAGATTGATTATACCGGTAAATGATTTATGACAGAGATTATTATTTGTTTTTATTATCGTTTACGTACCTTTGTTATGCTGTGGTCAGACCGTTGATTTTAAAGGAATTGAGTTAGTAGGTCCAGGAGTAGGCCTAGGATCCCGGGATAAGCCCAAGGCTGAGTCTTAGTGTGGCATACACTAAGTAGAATTGCATTGTCTGCTGTTGATGCAGTGCTGACCAATGGACGTATTGTCGGTATTGCACAGGGAACTTTGAAGTTTGTATAGTCAAGATGTATTTGGTACCTTTAGAAAGCGCATCTGCAGAAGCCCCAAAAGTATTCACTTGATTGAGAGTAGAATTACGCTGGTCGAGGTTTTACTAGTCAGACCCTCCAGGATTTCGCGATTTCGTTGTTTGCCGGAAAACGGCACGTTTGTAAAAATGTAGTGATTTTTACAAAAGTGCCTATGAAATCTAGCACAGTGTGTAATAAATGCAAGATTTAAAAGTAATTGTATATTTGTTGAACATCGCTATTTCCATGACAATACTCGTGTCCAACCTCCACAATCAACTGACTTCCTTCACACAGGGTTATGTAAAATAGGAGTAAGGCAGAACGTTTATGGAATCCATACATTTCTCTAACATGCCCGATTTGTGAATTTTCTATACAGTAATACATTTCTACAATCTGTAGGTATATGGCTCGCCATCCAAGGATTTACAGCTTTTTTGTGAGGAGGACAACAATTTGCCTGAAGATAACTTTAAAAAAAAGTAATCAAATAATTACTTGGAACTTTTCACTGAAGTAAAATTAACATTCAGTACTTGATCATTGGCATTGGTGAATTTTGTGGAATTCCACAAATATTACAGGTGTGGAATTTCCCACAATATTTGCTTGTGCAACACCGTCTAATGCAGAATAATTCTCCTATTCATATTTTGTGTAACTTTTGAAAGCATAGTATGCTATTTCTTTCAATTTTTATGTAAGCCACTAGTATGTGAACTTTAAAAATTGTCATGCAATTTCATGAAATTTAGCATAATTTCAGCTAAATATCTCGAGAAAAATTCATGGTTTTGGACGCCAAGGGCCCCATTAGGATGGTGGTCGGAAAACCACCCCGACCGCCTTGGAGGCGGGAAACAACTGCCCGCCGAGAACGCTGATAAACGGGCGGTCAAATTAAGAACAACCGCCAAAAAAGACCGACCGCGGCGGTAGCGGGCCAGCAAAAACTGCCCTACGCAGACAGTGACGTCCAAAAACTGACAGCGGCAGTCGGAATCGCAGCGGAAAAGCTACAACCCGCCGCAAGCAAAGCAGAGACACCGCACTGGAAATTAGCATATCCCCGATGGTCTCGCGGTACGAACCGCTGTTCCCGACCGCCGCAGTCGCACACTGCAGTGAATGGGAGAGCCAGCGGGAGAGCTGCAGCATGGCCACCGCAGTGGACGATCCTCACAAAACATAGTGGACGATGCAAAAACACCACAACAAGGGCAAACATTGCACACAAAAAGTAGCCATGCCCCCCAAATACACAAAACACTTCCAAATGAATGCCAAACAAAAACATACATTTTTCAGGACAACTCCCACAGCACACCTGACAGCAAAACCCAATTATGACACACCCACACAGCTGTGTATAAAACCAGCCCCTTCACTGACCACAATCCTTTGCAACACTCCAGAAGAGAAGGGCACACACCAGAGCTGACAGGAGAGGCAAGACAACACATAACACCCACCACCACCACCACCCCATCACACCAGCACCAACAACCCCCCAGCACATAACACACCTCACACAAAAACACCACACCCATCACCCACACCCTTGCACTGACAAACACTTCAAACACCACACACCATAGCATCACAGAAAATGCCCAAAGTCACAGAGAGTGAGTTGACAGTCATGGTCAATGAGATAGTCAGAGTGGAACCACAACTGTTTGGCAGCCTGGTCCAACAGACACCATTAGCCACAAGGACACAGATGTGGGAAAGTATAGTACAAAGGATCAATGCAGTAGGGACCACCCCGTGATCCAAGAAGTGTTGAAATATAATCGATAGACGTGAACATCGCCGGCGCCATCTTGCCTAACAAGAGCCATTGTATGCACGTAAACTGCATCCATTTTAGATACCGTGGCCATTTCGTGTGTTGCCGATCACCAGCGCTTCACCCTGACCTTGCAGTCATCCCCCGCGCTCTGCCAATCCCCAAGCACACATGCCAGAGTCATAAAGCATCCTCAGCACGACCCAACCCCGGAGCCACTTCCCGTGCCTAACGCCCATGTCCTTTCATCCCCCTCGCATGAGCAGGCCCATTGATAACCTCCTCCCCTGCACCTGGCTGTTTGACCCTGTCCCAGGCAATAACCAGCCCCTGCGGATACAGTTTATTACCCCTGTACAGTAGAAACTCGCTCCCCATCAAAGAGGTCGGAATTAATCAATGACACAACTCTCTTAGATCTGACCGATCTTGCATACTTCAGACCCTGCCGGAATGCCCAGCTGCGCGATAACAATCACCTGCTGAGACCAGGGTGGGGGACATTTGCTGTTGGGTTGGAAGCGGGGATTCCGGGGATGTAATAAACAACTGTCAGGAATGTGTTACCCTGCAATAAACAGTCAAGATTGTATATAAAAGGCTATGCCACAGAGGTACAGTTAGAGCACCTCGAGAAGACATTTTGTTTGTCCGAATTGACGTGTTCTCCTCCGGAGAAATAAACCTGTTCATCGCTTTCCAGATATCCAGCGCCTGCCTCTTTATTTGATTAAGCTAATAATCGAGTAGATCAGAGGTGATTAACGCCAAAGCAGTGATTGATGATAACTGGGAAAATCTGCTTTTCTACAATTGGCGTCCCAACGTGGGGCCCATCAGCGACACGTGGGTCCGGTAGAGAGGTCCTAATGACAGAGTGAACGACTGCAACAATCGGAAAAGTGCACCTGCCTGAAAGAGACCCTCGTCTGGCAGCCGATCATCCGAAGTTCACCGGTTCTGAACGGACCTCTCTCAAGTGATCTACGATCCTGACTGGGATCCCACAGGAGTGCCACGGCAAAAACGGAACACAGAGGACGATCAGGCGCTGAAAGTGGAAGACAAAGAACTATCCAAACGGTCCGGGTAAGGTCGAGTAGGATGTTTGGTAGGACGGTTTTTCCATCTGATTGATTGTTTGATTGCATTGGAATTGATTGATTTGAAAATACTAGTATTACGCTCTTTGGTTCCTTGGTTCTTTGGTTCTTAGGATATTTGGTTCTTTTTGAGATATTCCCTGCTTGCAAACAACGAAGAATAGGAACGTTCTCTCTCTTTGCAGTGAAGGATAGGTAGTGTGGATCTTTGTCCACCATTGTTTGAGATCTTCATTTGTCTGATTATTCGTCATGCCTATCTTCTCCCCACTGATTGGTAATTGGTTCTGCCCGGACCGCTTATTAGAGGTCAGTCATCCGGCTCCACTGGAAGGCACCCCTAATAAGGACATGTTCGTTAAATATGGATTAGTCGCTGTAGCTTACAGTAAACTATGGCATAAAAGTACTAAAAAAGATTGAGAAAATCAGTGGCCACTGATGGGATCTTTTGACCTCGATAAAATAGAAACACTAGAGAAAGCTCTACGCAAAAAGAAAACAACGCCAACTATGCTCAACAGTCTCAGCATGTGGCAAAAATAAACGATTCAAGTAAGAAGAAAGATGAAGCAAGATTAGAGAAGGAACTACGGAAATCAGCTCACCTAGCTGGTAAAAAGTTAGAAGAAGAGATTAAGGAAAGAGAAAACGCTAGGAAGGATCGAGAATCAGAGATCTCAGGACAATGCCCTGTCAGAGCGCCCTCGCCTCTTTACCCTGAGTTACCATCAAAACAGAAGATAGACAACGATTTACTCCTAGGTCCACCAATTATCTACATGCCAGCTCCTTATGCCCCTACTCATCCTCTAATACAACACCAAGATTCTCAAAACGTAACCGAAAGTGGCGCCAGGGCCTCGGTACCCACGGCCTCCGCGCCGACCGAGCCTCTCGTGCCTGATACCTCGTCAAACGACGCACCAGTAAGAACAGAAACAACAGAAAAAGGACTGGTAAGAATCCCGCGGTTGAGTAAGAGTGAGCAAGCAGGTATTGAGAAAATCGTCAAAACTCTGGTAGACAGGAAGGAGATGGAAGAATATATAACAGATATATGTAACTCCTATGTCAACAATCGCAAGCGACACTTTGTTGTGCGTTTTTGTTATTACACCCTCACGGCTTATGAGGAAAAGTACAAGAAAATAGGGCCTGACCGACTCATGACTCTATACAGGAAGGTAGATACAGGAGACGAGAATGACTGTGATGTGGCGGAACTTTTCTCCTATACCCTAGAAGTCTTCCGCCACCTCACAGAACAAGGATGGGTAGTCAAAAACACCACATCGGAAATGACGGAGCCTCCGATGGAGAGGCTAGACAATATGATGCCCATAAAGGAAGCTGCCCCCTATTGGATCCCCCCTAGAGGACAGGGAACTCACAATGACATAAATCACCAGGACGCCAAAGGAAGAGTGGTTTATAATTGGGTATATCAGCTTTGGGATAGACAAGACATCCTGACGTTCCGCAAATCATTGCCGGACTTGCGAAAGAATTCCACCGCGTTTTACACAGAATTAGGTACCGCACTATGATCGACAATTATGACGTTTGCCGACATCGACTTGTTCTTTGGGCTATGCCTGCCAACTGATGTATGGAAACAGATCAGGAAAATAGAACACTCTGACCTGTTCGGTCATACCTGGGAACAACTTGATGTACTAGACATACAACGAAACCCTGGACAGAAACCTGTAAAAGCCATATTAGACCTCCCGTATAAGATAGTACAAAAAGTAAAATCCCTGATTCCTGAGAAAGGATAGATTGGTCCATAGTAACCACTTGCCGTCAGAAACCCCAAGAAGATGTCTCAGAATACTTCTTCCGGTTCGACACAGTGTTCTCCGATTATAGTGGACAAGACATGTCCACTGCGACCGGACATCACTTGTTCATACAAAACTATGTTAAGGGTCTGTTACCGGAGGTATCGCAGAAGCTACAGACCAGCGAAAGCAGTTGGGCGGCCTCTAAACCAGTGGCCATCCTCCAGATGACCCAGTACTATGAACACCAGAAAAACGAAAATGATAGGGCCACAGAAAAGAAAAAGAAGGATTTAAAAGAACGAGTTATGATAGCGCAGTTACAAGGGGTGTACATAGGGAAAGAACAGTACAAGGGAGGATATCAGCAAAATATCCCTCGAATACCACCACCCAGAAATAATGTCTCCACACCCTACGCTGGACGTCAGGACTTTGGAGAGGATCAGTGCGTATTTTGTACAGGGTACGGACACTGGAAATCCCAATGCCCGATCCTGTTAGGAATGAATAGGGAAAAAGGGGCGAGAGAATTGACAAATGGACCGAGAGGTAGAGGACGTGGGAGAGGGTACGCAAACAACGCTAGTGAAGAGAGACCCGGTAGAGTAAATGCATTTGACCATCCCCGACAGAATCAGTACCAACAATCTGACTACGACAACAGGTACGACTTCGCATAGGACTGCCTAGGGCAAGGGAGGGATCCAGTCGAGCTCTATGTTGACCAGCAATGCCCTTATGTTACCGCAAAGGTCCTGGGCATGAAGTCACCATTTCTGGTAGACACTGGAGCAACATGTAGTGCATTATCTAAGCAACTGATTCCAAGGGCACCCTTGTCTGGCTCACACGAGACATCAATAGGATTTGATGGTACACCCTCCACCAACCCCTTGTCCAAACCGATCCCCTTTGACCTTGGAGAAGATATAATCGACACAACATTTCTCCTCTCCTCCAATACCCCAGACGCCATTATGGGTCTCGATCTGTGGAAGCATTTTCGAGCAACCATCAGATATCACCAGAGGGCTAGAAAGCATTGATCAAAATAATACAGTCACTGGTAGTAGCAGGAGTAGTAGAGGAGGTAGTGAGCAATGTCTGTAACAGTCCGATCCTACCGATCATTAAGTGACAAGGAGAGGGAGATGGAAAAGCATACCGCTTCATCATTGACCTATGAGAGATCAACAAAATTGCTGTGCCACAGTACCCTGTAGTCTCTGACATCACCACCATACTGATTCTGATCCCGTCCACTGCCACCACGTTTACCGTAATTGACTTTAATAATGCCTTCTTCTCCATACCCATTCACCAAGACAGCCGCTATCTCTTTGGATTTACCCTAAGATCTCGCTCGTATAGATTTTGTCGAGCACCCCAGGGGTACACCGAGAGCCTGAGCATCTACAGCCAGGCGCTCAAAAGATAGTTAGATGAAGTTCAGTTACCAGACGGGGTGGCGTTGATACAGTATGTAGACGATATGCTTTTAGCAGCAGACACCACTCCATTAGCAGTCACTGCCACCATCCAGCTCTTACACTTCCTTGCAGAGAATGGCCACAAAGTTTCCCGAACGAAATTGCAGTTTTGCAAACCCCAAGTCACGTATCTAGGACACCTCTTATCTAAGGAAGGGAGGAAGCTCACACCTGACAGAATCCAGACTATTCTAGACACTCACATCCCCAAGACCCAGAAGCATGTCCGCTCTTTGGTAGGCCTCACCTCATTCTGTCGTCAGTGGTTGCCGAACTTCAGTCTCTGAGTCAACCCCCTACTTTCCCTACTAGCCAAAGACACTCCATTACCTCTCCCTTGGACACCCGAAAGCCAGACGGAGTTCAAAGAATTACGAGATGCCCTGTGTTCAGCACCCGTTTTAGGAACCCCGGACTGCTCCAAGCCATTTTCCCTCTATACACACGAAAGAGAGGGATGTGCCTTATCTGTCCTAACACAATCGATTGGTCCCAAGCAGCGCCCTTGCGCTTATTTCTCAACCACCCTCGACCCAGTAGCCAGAGCACTACCGGCATGCTTACGTGCCGTAGCAGCTGCAGCAGTTTCGATCTGCCAGAATGAGGGAATAGTACTCTCCAACTCCCTTACAGTGTTAGTACCTCATGCAGTTGACACGCTTCTGAATCCGACCAAAACCCAACATCTGACTAGTGCACGACTGACAAGATACGAGTTGACCCTGCTAGCGCCACACATTACTCTGAAGCGATGCACCACTCTAAATCCAGCTACGTTGTTACCTCTACCCGAAAACGACCCTAGCGTGACTCCCCTACATGACTGTGTGACCCTCACTGACGAACAGACAAGGAGCAGGGTAGATCGCCGAGACACTGCTTTTCCAGAACCTGAAGGGGAACTATGGGTAGATGGCTCGTGCATCAAACTCCCAGATGGCATGACCTCAGCTGCATACGCCGTCACCACTGCCCAAACCATAATAGAAACAGCCTGCATTGCCCAACGATCCGCGCAGGCGGCAGAACTGATTGCCCTTACTCGACCATGCATCTTAGCAGCAGGTAAGACAGTAAACATATACACGGACAGCCAGTACGCTTTCGGGGTGGTTCACCATTTCGGGCTTCTGTGGAGGGAACGAGGATTCCTGACCTCGCACTCATTTTAGATACCGTGGCCATTTCAGGCGTTGCCGATGACCATCGCGTCACCCTGACCTTGCAGTCATCCCCGTGCTCTGCCAACCCCCAAGCACACATGCCAGAGTCATAAAGCATCCTCAGCACGACCCAGCCCCGGAGCCCCTTCCCGTGCCTAACGCCCAGGTCCTTTCATCCCCCTCGCACGAGCAGTCCCATTGATAACCTCTTCCCCTGCACCTGGCTGTTCGACACGGTCCCAAGCAATAACCAGCCCCTGCGGATACAGTTTATTACCCCCGTACAGTAGAAAATCGCTCCCCATCAAAGGGGTCGGAATTAATCAATGACACAATCCTCTTAGATCCGACCGATCCCGCATACTTCAGACCCTGCCGGAATGCCCAGCTGCGCGATAACAATCACCTGCTGAGACCAGGGTGGGGGACATTTGCTGTTGGGTTGGAAGCGGGGATTCCGGGGATGTAATAAACAACTGTCAGGAATGTGTTACCCTGCAATAAACAGTCAAGATTGTATATAAAAGGCTATGCCACAGAGGTACAGTTAGAGCACCTCGAGAAGACATTTTGTTTGTCCGAATTGACGTGTTCTCCTCCGGAGAAATAAACCTGTTCATCGCTTTCCAGATATCCAGCGCCTGCCTCTTTATTTGATTAAGCTAATAATCGAGTAGATCAGAGGTGATTAACGCCAAAGCAGTGATTGATGATAACTGGGAAAATCTGCTTTTCTACAATTGGCGTCCCAACGTGGGGCCCATCAGCGACACGTGGGTCCGGTAGAGAGGTCCTAATGACAGAGTGAACGACTGCAACAATCGGAAAAGTGCACCTGCCTGAAAGAGACCCTCGTCTGGCAGCCGATCATCCGAAGTTCACCGGTTCTGAACGGACCTCTCTCAAGTGATCTACGATCCTGACTGGGATCCCACAGGAGTGCCACGGCAAAAACGGAACACAGAGGACGATCAGGCGCTGAAAGTGGAAGACAAAGAACTATCCAAACGGTCCGGGTAAGGTCGAGTAGGATGTTTGGTAGGACGGTTTTTCCATCTGATTGATTGTTTGATTGCATTGGAATTGATTGATTTGAAAATACTAGTATTACGCTCTTTGGTTCCTTGGTTCTTTGGTTCTTAGGATATTTGGTTCTTTTTGAGATATTCCCTGCTTGCAAACAACGAAGAATAGGAACGTTCTCTCTCTTTGCAGTGAAGGATAGGTAGTGTGGATCTTTGTCCACCATTGTTTGAGATCTTCATTTGTCTGATTATTCGTCATGCCTATCTTCTCCCCACTGATTGGTAATTGGTTCTGCCCGGACCGCTTATTAGAGGTCAGTCATCCGGCTCCACTGGAAGGCACCCCTAATAAGGACATGTTCGTTAAATATGGATTAGTCGCTGTAGCTTACAGTAAACTATGGCATAAAAGTACTAAAAAAGATTGAGAAAATCAGTGGCCACTGATGGGATCTTTTGACCTCGATAAAATAGAAACACTAGAGAAAGCTCTACGCAAAAAGAAAACAACGCCAACTATGCTCAACAGTCTCAGCATGTGGCAAAAATAAACGATTCAAGTAAGAAGAAAGATGAAGCAAGATTAGAGAAGGAACTACGGAAATCAGCTCACCTAGCTGGTAAAAAGTTAGAAGAAGAGATTAAGGAAAGAGAAAACGCTAGGAAGGATCGAGAATCAGAGATCTCAGGACAATGCCCTGTCAGAGCGCCCTCGCCTCTTTACCCTGAGTTACCATCAAAACAGAAGATAGACAACGATTTACTCCTAGGTCCACCAATTATCTACATGCCAGCTCCTTATGCCCCTACTCATCCTCTAATACAACACCAAGATTCTCAAAACGTAACCGAAAGTGGCGCCAGGGCCTCGGTACCCACGGCCTCCGCGCCGACCGAGCCTCTCGTGCCTGATACCTCGTCAAACGACGCACCAGTAAGAACAGAAACAACAGAAAAAGGACTGGTAAGAATCCCGCGGTTGAGTAAGAGTGAGCAAGCAGGTATTGAGAAAATCGTCAAAACTCTGGTAGACAGGAAGGAGATGGAAGAATATATAACAGATATATGTAACTCCTATGTCAACAATCGCAAGCGACACTTTGTTGTGCGTTTTTGTTATTACACCCTCACGGCTTATGAGGAAAAGTACAAGAAAATAGGGCCTGACCGACTCATGACTCTATACAGGAAGGTAGATACAGGAGACGAGAATGACTGTGATGTGGCGGAACTTTTCTCCTATACCCTAGAAGTCTTCCGCCACCTCACAGAACAAGGATGGGTAGTCAAAAACACCACATCGGAAATGACGGAGCCTCCGATGGAGAGGCTAGACAATATGATGCCCATAAAGGAAGCTGCCCCCTATTGGATCCCCCCTAGAGGACAGGGAACTCACAATGACATAAATCACCAGGACGCCAAAGGAAGAGTGGTTTATAATTGGGTATATCAGCTTTGGGATAGACAAGACATCCTGACGTTCCGCAAATCATTGCCGGACTTGCGAAAGAATTCCACCGCGTTTTACACAGAATTAGGTACCGCACTATGATCGACAATTATGACGTTTGCCGACATCGACTTGTTCTTTGGGCTATGCCTGCCAACTGATGTATGGAAACAGATCAGGAAAATAGAACACTCTGACCTGTTCGGTCATACCTGGGAACAACTTGATGTACTAGACATACAACGAAACCCTGGACAGAAACCTGTAAAAGCCATATTAGACCTCCCGTATAAGATAGTACAAAAAGTAAAATCCCTGATTCCTGAGAAAGGATAGATTGGTCCATAGTAACCACTTGCCGTCAGAAACCCCAAGAAGATGTCTCAGAATACTTCTTCCGGTTCGACACAGTGTTCTCCGATTATAGTGGACAAGACATGTCCACTGCGACCGGACATCACTTGTTCATACAAAACTATGTTAAGGGTCTGTTACCGGAGGTATCGCAGAAGCTACAGACCAGCGAAAGCAGTTGGGCGGCCTCTAAACCAGTGGCCATCCTCCAGATGACCCAGTACTATGAACACCAGAAAAACGAAAATGATAGGGCCACAGAAAAGAAAAAGAAGGATTTAAAAGAACGAGTTATGATAGCGCAGTTACAAGGGGTGTACATAGGGAAAGAACAGTACAAGGGAGGATATCAGCAAAATATCCCTCGAATACCACCACCCAGAAATAATGTCTCCACACCCTACGCTGGACGTCAGGACTTTGGAGAGGATCAGTGCGTATTTTGTACAGGGTACGGACACTGGAAATCCCAATGCCCGATCCTGTTAGGAATGAATAGGGAAAAAGGGGCGAGAGAATTGACAAATGGACCGAGAGGTAGAGGACGTGGGAGAGGGTACGCAAACAACGCTAGTGAAGAGAGACCCGGTAGAGTAAATGCATTTGACCATCCCCGACAGAATCAGTACCAACAATCTGACTACGACAACAGGTACGACTTCGCATAGGACTGCCTAGGGCAAGGGAGGGATCCAGTCGAGCTCTATGTTGACCAGCAATGCCCTTATGTTACCGCAAAGGTCCTGGGCATGAAGTCACCATTTCTGGTAGACACTGGAGCAACATGTAGTGCATTATCTAAGCAACTGATTCCAAGGGCACCCTTGTCTGGCTCACACGAGACATCAATAGGATTTGATGGTACACCCTCCACCAACCCCTTGTCCAAACCGATCCCCTTTGACCTTGGAGAAGATATAATCGACACAACATTTCTCCTCTCCTCCAATACCCCAGACGCCATTATGGGTCTCGATCTGTGGAAGCATTTTCGAGCAACCATCAGATATCACCAGAGGGCTAGAAAGCATTGATCAAAATAATACAGTCACTGGTAGTAGCAGGAGTAGTAGAGGAGGTAGTGAGCAATGTCTGTAACAGTCCGATCCTACCGATCATTAAGTGACAAGGAGAGGGAGATGGAAAAGCATACCGCTTCATCATTGACCTATGAGAGATCAACAAAATTGCTGTGCCACAGTACCCTGTAGTCTCTGACATCACCACCATACTGATTCTGATCCCGTCCACTGCCACCACGTTTACCGTAATTGACTTTAATAATGCCTTCTTCTCCATACCCATTCACCAAGACAGCCGCTATCTCTTTGGATTTACCCTAAGATCTCGCTCGTATAGATTTTGTCGAGCACCCCAGGGGTACACCGAGAGCCTGAGCATCTACAGCCAGGCGCTCAAAAGATAGTTAGATGAAGTTCAGTTACCAGACGGGGTGGCGTTGATACAGTATGTAGACGATATGCTTTTAGCAGCAGATACCACTCCATTAGCAGTCACTGCCACCATCCAGCTCTTACACTTCCTTGCAGAGAATGGCCACAAAGTTTCCCGAACGAAATTGCAGTTTTGCAAACCCCAAGTCACGTATCTAGGACACCTCTTATCTAAGGAAGGGAGGAAGCTCACACCTGACAGAATCCAGACTATTCTAGACACTCACATCCCCAAGACCCAGAAGCATGTCCGCTCTTTGGTAGGCCTCACCTCATTCTGTCGTCAGTGGTTGCCGAACTTCAGTCTCTGAGTCAACCCCCTACTTTCCCTACTAGCCAAAGACACTCCATTACCTCTCCCTTGGACACCCGAAAGCCAGACGGAGTTCAAAGAATTACGAGATGCCCTGTGTTCAGCACCCGTTTTAGGAACCCCGGACTGCTCCAAGCCATTTTCCCTCTATACACACGAAAGAGAGGGATGTGCCTTATCTGTCCTAACACAATCGATTGGTCCCAAGCAGCGCCCTTGCGCTTATTTCTCAACCACCCTCGACCCAGTAGCCAGAGCACTACCGGCATGCTTACGTGCCGTAGCAGCTGCAGCAGTTTCGATCTGCCAGAATGAGGGAATAGTACTCTCCAACTCCCTTACAGTGTTAGTACCTCATGCAGTTGACACGCTTCTGAATCCGACCAAAACCCAACATCTGACTAGTGCACGACTGACAAGATACGAGTTGACCCTGCTAGCGCCACACATTACTCTGAAGCGATGCACCACTCTAAATCCAGCTACGTTGTTACCTCTACCCGAAAACGACCCTAGCGTGACTCCCCTACATGACTGTGTGACCCTCACTGACGAACAGACAAGGAGCAGGGTAGATCGCCGAGACACTGCTTTTCCAGAACCTGAAGGGGAACTATGGGTAGATGGCTCGTGCATCAAACTCCCAGATGGCATGACCTCAGCTGCATACGCCGTCACCACTGCCCAAACCATAATAGAAACAGCCTGCATTGCCCAACGATCCGCGCAGGCGGCAGAACTGATTGCCCTTACTCGACCATGCATCTTAGCAGCAGGTAAGACAGTAAACATATACACGGACAGCCAGTACGCTTTCGGGGTGGTTCACCATTTCGGGCTTCTGTGGAGGGAACGAGGATTCCTGACCTCGCACTCATTTTAGATACCGTGGCCATTTCAGGCGTTGCCGATGACCATCGCGTCACCCTGACCTTGCAGTCATCCCCGTGCTCTGCCAACCCCCAAGCACACATGCCAGAGTCATAAAGCATCCTCAGCACGACCCAGCCCCGGAGCCCCTTCCCGTGCCTAACGCCCAGGTCCTTTCATCCCCCTCGCACGAGCAGTCCCATTGATAACCTCTTCCCCTGCACCTGGCTGTTCGACACGGTCCCAAGCAATAACCAGCCCCTGCGGATACAGTTTATTACCCCCGTACAGTAGAAAATCGCTCCCCATCAAAGGGGTCGGAATTAATCAATGACACAATCCTCTTAGATCCGACCGATCCCGCATACTTCAGACCCTGCCGGAATGCCCAGCTGCGCGATAACAATCACCTGCTGAGACCAGGGTGGGGGACATTTGCTGTTGGGTACGTGTGGGAACAATTTGGAAGCGGGCATTCCGGGATGTAATAAACCACTGTCAGGAATGTGTTACCCTGCAATAAAAAGTCAAGATTGTATATAAAAGGCTATGCCACAGAGGTACAGTTAGAGCACCTCGAGAAGACATTTCGATTGTCCGAATTGACGTGTTCTCTTCCGGAGAAATAAACCTGTTCATCGCTTTCCAGGTTCCCAGCGCCTGCCTCTTTATTTGATTAAGCTCTTATCGAGTAGATCAGAGGCGATTAACGCCAAAGCAGTGATTGATGATAACTAGAGAAAATCTGCTTTTCTACAGAAGGAGATCATGAAGCGGTGGCATGATCTCAAGAGGGTTGTTAAGGAGAGGAGAAGCAAGAACCTGGAGCTGGCTGACAGGACTGGTGGTGGCCCTCCCATTCCTCAAAGAACATACACACCATGGGAGGAGAAGGTGCTTGCCATACTGCATCCTGAGAGTCTCAACGGGAATATCCTGGGGATTGGAGGCTGGTAAGTACAAACAAAAGTAAAACAATACATTGATATGTACTGTATTGCACATCCACAAACACACACCACACCAGGCAAATCACATCCATCTGCACCTCACACCCAAAAAACCTGTCCCACAGATCCAACAGACACCCACTCCCATGTACCCTAAACATCTTTTGCAATGTAACCAGGGAGCATGAGCACAGTCAGCCTGCACTACCACTCCCACTCCCACCATACCTCCTGTCCAACACCTGAGCAGCATGGAGCACCCCCTCCCTCCCAGGAGCCCCTGGAAGCCATTGCATTGTCCACCCTCACCTCACAGGTAGGTAGCCATCTTGCTGGTGAGGCCTGTTTGGGGGAGGGAGGCCCGCACTCCTACTCCCTCCATGCCCCCTGTCCCACACGTGAGCAGCATGGAGCACTCCCTCTCTCCCACAAGCACTGTGAAGCCACTGCATTGTTCATCAAACAAACTAACAGGTAGGTAGCCATCTTCTCTGGGAGGCCTGTATGTGGGAGTGAGGCCTGCACTACTACCCTATCCATGCCCCCTGTCCCATACCCCAGCAGCATGGAGTACCCCCTCCTCACAGGAGCCCCTGGAAGCCGTTGCATTGCCCACCCACACCCTACAGGTAGGTAGCCATCTTGCTTGGGAGGCGGGTATGTGGGAGGGAGGCCTGCACTCCTACCCCTACCACACCCCATGTCCCACTCCCTAGCAGCATGGAGCGCCCCCTCCCTCCCAGGAGCCCTTGGAATCCATCTTGCTTGTGAGGTCTGTTTGGGGGAGGAAGGCCTGTACTCCTACTCCCACCATGTCCCCTGCCCCACACCTGAGCAGGATAGAGCCCTCCCCCTACCATGAGCACTTGGAAGCCATTGCATTCTTCACCCTCACCTTACAGGTAGGTAGCCATCTTGCTTGGGAGGCCTGTATGTGTGAGGGAGGTCTGCACTACTACTACTACCATGCCCCCTGTCCCACACCTGAGCAGGAAATAGCACTCCCCCTCCCAGGAGCACTTGGAAGCCATTGCATTCTTCACCCTCACCTTACAGGTAGGTAGCCATCTTGCTTGGGAGGCCTGTATGTGTGAGGGAGGCCTGCACTACTACTACTACCATGCCCCCTGTCCCACACCCCAGCAAGATGGAGCCCTCCCCCAACACCACCCAGAAGCACATGAAAGCCATTGCATTCTTTACCCTCGCCTTACAGGAAGGTAGCCATCTTACATGGGAGGCATGTATGTGGGAGGGAGGCCTGCACTCCTACTCCCACCATGCCCCTTGTCCCACACCCCAGCAGCATGGAGCACCCCTCCCTCCCAGGAGCCCCTGGAAGCCATTGAAGTACACCAAACAAACTTACAGGTAGATAGCCATCTTGCTTGTGAGGCCTGTTTGAGGGAGGAATGCCAGCACTCCTACTCCCATCCTGCCCCCTGTCCCACCCCTGAGCAGAATAGACCCCTCCCCCTCCCAGGAGCACCTGAAAGCCATTGCATTGTTTACCCTCATCTTACAGGTAGGTAGCCATCTTGCTTGGGAGGCCTGTATGTGTGAGGGAGGCGTGCACTACTACTACTACCATGCCCCCTGTCCCACACCCCAGCAAGATGGAGCCCTCCCCCAACACCACCCAGAAGCACATGAAAGCCATTGCATTCTTTACCCTCGCCTTACAGATAGGTAGCCATCTTGCTTGGGAGGCCTGTATGTGGGAGGGAGGCCTGTACTCCTACTCCCACCAGCCCCCCTGTCCCACACCCCAGCAGCATGGAGCACCCCCTCCCTCCCAGGAGCCCCTGGAAGCCATTGCAGTACACCAAACAAACTTACAGGTAGGTATCCATCTTGCTTGTGAGGCCTGTTTGAGGGAGGAAGGCCTGCACTATTACTCCCACCATGCCCCCTGTCCCACACCTGAGCAGGATAGAGCCCTCCCCCTCCCAGGAGCACTTGGAAGCCATTACATTCTTCACTCTCACCTTACAGGTAGGTAGCCATCTTGCTTGGGAGGGGAGGCCTGTTTGGGGGAGGGAGGCCCGCAATCAAACTCCCACCATGCCCCCTGCCCCACACCCCAGCAGCATGGAGCACCCCCTCCCTCCCAGGAGCCCCTGGAAGCCATTGCATTGTCCACCCTCACCCTACAGATAGGTAGACATCTTGCTTGGGAGGCCTGTATGTGGGAGGGACACCTGCACTCCTCCCACCATGCCCCCTGTCCCACACCCCAGCAGCATGGAGCACCCCATTCTTCCCAGGAGCACCTGGAAGCCATTGCATTGTCCACCCTCACCCTACAGGTAGGTAGCCATCTTGCTTGGGAGGCCTGTTTGGGGGAGGAAGGCCTGCACTCATACTCCCACCATGCCCCCTGTCCCACACCTGAGCAGGATAGAGCCCTTCCCACCCAGGAGCACTTGGAAGCTGTTGCATTGTTCACCAAACAAACTTACAGGTAGGTAGCCATCTTAACTGGGCTGGCTGTTTGTGGGTGGGAGACCTGTATCACTACACACAGCACCAATTGCATGCAATGCATCGATACCTGACATGTACGAGTAATTGATGTACCTCTGCATCATGTAATGAGGCACAGTATTACACTTAATAAAAATAATGAAGATCTCTCAATTGTGTAGTGTACAGACAGTGGATTACATGCAGCTAACAGAATACTTGCACAGTGCCCAACACTGACCATTACCCATCTAATCCACAGGTGATGAAGAACTCACTGCTGAGGACAACAACACCGGCCAGCAGAGCCAGTCTCCACCCCCCGTCCATGGACTCTCAGATGTAGACTCCCAGGATACTTTGGAGGATGAACTCCAGGCCGGCCCATCTTGTGTGCCAGGGAGCAACAGGTCCCACGCTCCCATCATCCCCACCACCACGTCTGCTGCAACAACTGCACAGCAGACCCCTGCAGTCATGGCCTGTGCCTCCACCGCCACCACCAGTGCCACCTGCAGCACCTTCCCTATACCAGCCCACACCAACAACTGTGGACGGCAGGGAGAGTGTGCGGGGATCCACAGTGGCCAGGCAACAGGGCTGTGGCAGCAGGGGGAGGGCCAGGGTCACCCCCAGACCTCAAGAGGTTGGCACACCATCCCTGGACAACTTCAACAGAGTCATCGGGCCTACGAACAGGTCCAGGGTCAAAGTGGCCGGTCTGACCAACTATTACGTCAGCTCATTGGACAAATGGTGGACCTCATGGGCCAGCAAATGGCGTTACTGAGGGACAGGCCTTCATCCCAAACAACACCTCCCCCCCTCAATGTTGTGCTGCAGAATGACAGTGCACCATCCTCCCCTGCGGCCACAGAGAGGGTTGAGTCCTCAGACGCCGCTGGCCATGAAGCAGGGTCCTCCCCAGCCAAGCGACCAAGTGGGCATCCAAAGAAGAGCCTGGGAGTCTCTGGAGGCAAAGCACCAGCCAAACACCAGTTATGTTATGTTATGTTATGTTATTTATTATTTGTTAAGCGCGCATACGCCCAAGGGCTTCTTGGCGCTGGTGAGAGAGTCAAACATAACAATACATAAAAAAGATACAATCACTGTTTACAATAAGCCTGGGAAAAAAGAAAAGTTTTAAATGCCTTCCTAAAAGCAAGGAGGTCCTTGCTATGTCGCAGAGTCAAAGGGAGGGAATTCCACAATGAAGCGGCTAAAAGTTGAAAACTGCTGCCTCCCTGACGTTTCTTTTTGAAACGGGGGACCTCAAGTAGGTCTTTGTGGATTGATCTCAAACTGCGCGAAGGTATATATTTGCGCAGTAGTAATCTAAGGAACATGGGACCCTTACCCTCCAGAGCCTTGAACACAATGCAGCCCACCTTGAATGTGGCTCTCTGTTCCACAGGCAGCCAGTGCAGGGTCTCTAGTCCGTGTCTAATTGATTCCCACTTAGGGACTTTGCAAATAAGTCTCGCAGCTTGATTTTGCAAGTATTGCAATCTTTTAAGTTGGCCAATAGGCGCCCCCAGATAGAGGCCGTTTGAGAAATCAATTTGGGACAGGACTAGAGCACTAACTGTCTGAATTAAAGCCAGACCTGTAAGAAGATGTGCTATTTTCTGGATCTTCCTCAGTTGAAAAAACCCCGAGGAGACCAAAGTTCCGACTTGACTTACCAAGGTAAGATCCTCACTAAGAGTCACTCCCAAACTTTTTACTGTACGGGATTTTTTTGGGGGCGAGCCCATGTCCGACGGCCAAAAGCTAGGACTCCATCTGATCTCACTCTTCCCAGGTAGAATGAGCTCCGTTTTTCCCGGATTTAACTTAAGGTGGTTTAGAGACATCCACCTCTGGATAAAAGACATGGTTGCTCGAAATTCCTCGGCAGCATTGTGAGAATTTAGCACAAAGACCAACTGCAGGTCGTCTGCATAATTATATACATCAACCTTAAACTCTCGTAGAGAGAACAACAGAGGCCGCATATACAAATTAAATAATAAAGGGGACAAGGAGGATCCTTGAGGAACCCCACAAAAGGAGATTTTTTTAAGGGGCTGTGAAAGAACCCAGTCGAACCGATTGGGTACGTCCAGAAATAAAGGACTTGAGCCAGGCCAAGGCCAAGTCCCGAAGACCGGCCTGTTCGACACGGTTGACCAAGATGGTATAGTCAACCGTGTCGAACGCCGCAGACAGGTCCAATAACACCAAGGCCTGGTGCAAGTCCCTGTCTGCATTAGACCTTAAAGTATTCTGAACGGCCAATATCACTGCCTCAGTAGAGTGACCAGGCCGGAATCCTGCCTGGTTGGGTTGTAAATAACCAGAGGCTTCCACAAAACTTGATAGGCAGTTGGTTACATGCGCCTCCAATATTTTGGATAAGTAAGGCAGTAGCGATATTGGTCTATAATTAGAAAGGTCTGAGCAGTCACAGAGCCAGCCCTGATGGCAACCCTCTTCCCCACTGCATTGACTGTTTGAACTGCCCTTTCGCACACTGCCTTGTCAATAGCACCTGTCTGTTGGACTGGGTCACCACATCCATGTGGTGTCTACTCTTACATCTCATTTACCATGACTGTGAACTCACTGCTCCATCACCACCTTCATGTAAATCTGCCCGCACCCCTCACATGTCACCTTTGTAAAATACCTTACACACTTCAATTGGTGCAGCTTTGTCTTGAGTGCAATATTTACAGTGTTCAAAATGTTAATAATGTATCCAAACAATGTACAGTAGGTAGGCCTGGATAATTTTGAGGCACCTAGGGAGACACAACAGAACGACAGTCACTGGCATGAGTGTGGCATCACAGACATAACACTACACCAACCATCTACATAAGTCAACAGGCAGACAACACAATGTCCAACAAGTGTCAACAAACAGAGTTCCGTATACGTTCACAGGTGAAATGTCACTGCCATATTTCCACACCCAGGTGACTCTACATGTGCCTGTCTGTACCATCCGCACATAGCCCTTCACGACAACAGCAATCACACCAGACAATGTACAATTTGTACCTCGTCACCCACCTTCAAGTGAAGTGGAGGGTGATGAGCTGTTGAAGCATGTCATCTCCTCCCTCCTCTCCACTGTCCTCATCACTGGACTCAGGTCCCTGATCAGGCGGGGGCCTTGGGTCCTCACCATCCTCCATGAGCAGGGGAATCCCCTTGTGAATGGCCATGTTGTGGAGCATACAGCATGCCACAACGATCTTGCAGACCTTCCCAGGTGAGTATGACAGTGCACCTCCAGTCCTGTCAAGGCAGCGGAATCTTGATTTGAGCAGGCCAAAAGTCCGCTCAATGACACGACGGGTCCTGCCATGGGCCTCATTGTACCTGGTGTCAGCCGGGGTCCTGGGATTCCGTAGTGGGCTCAGCAGCCATGGATGGCTGGGATATGCAGAGTCACCTGGGAATGACAAACCCACATTGCAATGTTGCACAGGCAGAGGGCAGCAGGTCACACACACAGCACACCATTTCACTAGGGATACTCACCCACAGTCCAAGCATGCTCGGGAAGCAGATTTGCCATCATCTTGGGCACAATGCTGTTCCTCAGGATGTATGAGTCAGTGGAGAAGTGTGGCTCAATGGTTAGAGCGGCAGACCCTGATGCAGAGGTCTAGCCCAGGACCAGGGTTCAATTCCCCACCTCGGCGGGTCTTCTTGGGCTCAAAATTCCATGGACCTGATAATTCTCGCCTCAGTGCCTATTCCAATCATGGAGTCCCACTCTGCATCTCTGGGCAATAGCTTGCTTAATCTCCACAATGGCACTCACAACGCTAAGGATGCCTGGCCTCCACCTTGGGGATGCCCAGGAGTGGATGCCTCACAGGGAAAGCCAGGATGGGTTCCACAGCGGTATTCCAAGGCACACCACCTGCACATTGATCGAGTGATAATGTTTTCGATTCCTAAAAATGTGCTCATTTGCCTGTGGTGGCACCAGACCAACATGGGTGCAATTGTTGCACCAACAACATGGGGGATGTGCCCAAGGGGATAGAAGTCTCCCTTCACAACGGCCAAATCTGCTCCACTGTGGAAATGTATGTATCTATCCTTATAGATTTGATTTGATTTGATTTGTCCATTTCTAAAGCGCACGAATGCCCGAAGGTGTCTTGGCGCTATGAATTGTCCAGTTTCCGGTGCAGGTCTGGAGTTAGTGAAAATTTATGCGGTGAAAAGCCAAGTCTTGATCATCATGCATGCAAGAACATCCCTCAGCACCAGGCTGAACATGGGTTGCGACATCCCTGCAGCGCTGGCCACAGTCTCCTGGAAGGAACCAGTTGCAAAAAAATGGACTTTGTACGTTGGTGTGAAAGCTGTTGGGTAGTGGCGACGAGGCTGCAGGTGGGGTTCCAACAGATCACAAAGGATCTTCAGGGTGGATCTGTAGAGGTGGAATTTGCGAATGATCGCAACATCCTCCATGTCCTCCAGCAGTGTCAAGTGACGTAGGAGATTAGGCCTCTTCCTAGTTGGGAAGAAAATGGACATATGTCAATGACAACCATCATGAGATACCCACAGCACATCCTGTTAAGGATGTCACGGAAAAACAAAGACTGCCATGAGAAATGTGTGACACACCAGGTTACATGGGTGGGCATTTGAGACACATAGAGGGCAGCCCTCTCTATTTACCATACACAAGTGCCTCAAACAACACATAGGTCAATGTGAATGCACACATACTGAACCCCACATTTCACATGTGAACGCCTTGTAGCGTATCATCTTGCCAATGTGTGTAAAATGAACATGACTGTCTCATACTCATGTGCTGTACCTGTCACACCTCAATGCATCATTTTAACTTGGCACACATGGACAACACAATGATCACAGTAGGTAGCGAACTGTCAGTTGTGTGCATGAGCAGATATGAAAGCACAAGTAAGTAACAACACAATACAGTGAGGCAAGCCATGCCAAGGTCAACAATGACCCACAACACATTGATTGGTTACTAAGCATGGGCGAATTTTGCGAATCTGGCGTTCGCGAATTTTGCGAATTTGCGAACTCGCAATCCGCAAAATCCGCGAATTCTCGCGAATTTGCGGATTTTTTTTTGTGTTCGCAAGGATTTCTGCCAGTTCGCAAGGATTTCTGCCAGTTCGCGAGGGTTTTGTACCAGTTCGCAATTGCAAACTTACATGTCGGCTCGCAACGGTCACGATTATGTTGTTTCTACGTCTGGTTCATCATCACTGGTTCCCAGAACCCTCTGTTTCACCCCTGCCACCCTCTGTTTCACCCATGCCATCCTCTGGTGCATAAATGCCACCCTCTGGTTCATCATCACTGTAGATTATGGGGGAGAAAAGCAAGCACACCTGCCTGCTTCAACTGACATGAATTAATTTGGGGTTGATTTATTAATGTGTCACTGTTTTAAAATTCCAGTCTGGCACCTGATTCCTTATCTGTAATTTGCTTTCTGTTGCAGTGCAATTTTTTTTTCCAGGACCTTTGTGGCCTACTTGTAGCTATTCTCTGAGCCTGCTGTGAGGGTCAGAGCAGGGTCATATAATTGTTGCAACTAGCAACTGAACTCTGGAGGGGCCCTTGCCAGGAAGCACTACAGGGAATGGTTACTAATGATGAGTTTGAACTTTTGAACCTGCTGAATGCTTTTTTTGTGTTCGCAAGGATTTCTGCCAGTTCGCAAGGATTTCTGCCAGTTCGCGAGGGTTTTGTACCAGTTCGCAATTGCGAACTTACACCGCACGCAGCAAAATTGTATCACCAAGAAAAAAAAATTCGCTGCGTGCGAATTTGCGGATTTTGCGGGAAATTCGCGGATCTCGCGGATTGCGAATTTACCGAAAATCCGCAAAATCCACTAGCGTAACGGATTTTCCGCCCATGCTTATTAGTTACACACTGTTGAGTCCACTACAACACTGTCACGCATCATCAACCATCAAATGCATAATTGACATTGCAGGGACCACAGACCAATGTACGTCACACATTGCCAACCATGGCACGTGCGTCCACCTGTGGATTATATGGAATACTGGCATTGTGTGCACAATTATATGCCCTTAACCATGTTGCTGCTGTGTACTTTAGAAGTGTTCACGATGGACATTGCCATTGCATGTGCCGGAAATTGCGGTAGCTACTGCCTGGCCCCGGTGGTGTGACACCAGCACCACACCCTTCACAAGTGCGGTAGTCATTGGCATGGAGACATGGGTAGATGGCGGTGGGCATGCTCCGCCACCCAAATCGTGGTAGATACCGCCTGGCCACAGCAGTGTGACACCAGCACCACCCCCTTCACAAGTGTGGTAGTCATTGGCATGGAGACATGGGTAGATGGCGGTAGGCATGCTCCACCACCCAAATCGCGTTAGCTACCGCCTGGCCACGGCGGTGTGACACCACCATGGGGCATTGCCTAAAGCCAATGGGAGAAATGATTGTGGTGGCATGATGTCATTTTGAAAATTTCAAAAGGTGTTCTCCTCCACCGCGAAGGCGGTCATTGGATGGGTTTGAAAGATGCACCATCGCAGTAGCACACCCCGGGCCCCTGCGGCATCACCGCCATGGAGCATTGCCTAGAGCCAATGGAGGAGATGATTGCGGCGGCATGATGCAGTTACGAAAATCACGGAAGGGGTGCTCCGCCACCGCGGAGGCGGTCATTGGCTGGGTTTGAAAGAGGCAGACCTGGACAACAAATTGTTGCAGCTTGGCACCTAAGAAATTATCCCAGGGGGCTATAAATCTGTGGGAGTGAGCCTCACATTTCCACTGCTCACAGACCCTGCTGCCTGGGACCCCTCATCTGCTGCTGCCTCCAGGGACTGCTGCCTGAGACCCCTCATCTGCTGCTGCTTCCAGGGACTGCTGCCTGAGACCCCTCATCTTCTGCTGCCACCGGGGACTGCTGCCAGAGACCCCTCATCTGCTGCTGCCTCCAGGAACTGCTGCCAGAGACCCCTCATCTGCTGCTTCCTCCAGAGCCTGCTGCTTGGGACCCTCTCCTGCTGCTGCCTCCAGAGCCTGCTGCCTAGGACCCCCCACCACCCACTTCCACCACAGGTGTTCCATGTCCACAGGGATGACAAGGACAGAGAAGATCTGTGCCAGTCCATTCACAAGCGAGGAGCTGGAGGTCCTTGTGGACGAGGTGCTGGCACACTACCCAAAGCTGTATGGTGCCCTCAATGTTGTGGTAATTCATCGTAAAGGGAGGTATAGGGCAGGGGGGTCAGACATGTAGTTGTACGGCTGCAGCATATGCCTGAGTGTGTGGGGTTGTGTCATACACTGACAAACTTGCTGTCTCCAGGGCGAGGGAGTGTGTGTGTCCCAATGTCAAGGTTTACCCTGCCTGCTGTTGTATGTCTCAGTGGAGTGTGTTACATTGTCAGCCATACCGAGCCACATGATGTTGGACATGCAGGTGCCATGACAGTAATTGCTTGGGTGATTGTCTCTGTGTGCCCCTGTTGTCCGACTCAGTGTGAACCCATAGACTATGCCCAGTGCCCACCCACCAAGACAAGATGACATCTCTGCACTTACTGGGTCCTTACTCTTGTTCATTCACACTGAAATAAAGATGTGTACCATCTCAGCCCTGTATAATTGCACATGACCACACTTGTGTTGGTGAGTTCATGTGCCCCGATACCACACACATTACATACACATATGTTCACAGGACATGCTCATTGAATGCTGCCCAGTCATGCACACAGTGATTCTACACACAGACACAGGTAGATATGTGATGTATGTAGTGGCCAGACATGCATAGGACTGGAGATGTGTGCAAGCCACTGAGGGTGTTCAGTGCAGTCATCCTGCATGTGTGTGAGATTATCAGGGACCCTGTACACCCTCATAAAGGCATGCAATCACATCTGTTTGGCCCATGCAGAGTGCCCTTGTGAGGTGTACCCCAGTTTGGGATGGAGGGAGATTACAATTGGTCATGAGTCTGTGTCTTGCTACTGTACTGATAGATGTTGGTCCATGACACTGTGTCACTGATCATTTCCCCTTCTTTTCTCCCATGCCTGCAGCTCAAAGTACAACAGCGTAAGGCCATGTGGAGGGCCATTGCAGCAAAGGTGCGAGCCCTGGGGGTATCCAACCGACGACGCACCCACTGCCACAAAAGGTGGGATGACATCAGCCGGCTGGCAAAGAACGTGGCAGAGATGACATTGGGGCTGCTACCACGCACTAGGCGTTTGGCATGGCACAACATGACACCACTGATTGGCTGCATATTGGCAGTGACTCATCCAGAGCTACATGCACGTCTGAAGGAGCATCGGCAGCAAGGCAGGGGTGAGTATTTGGGGAGGGTGACTTTGGCTGGGAGCGGATGTATGTGTACAGGTCCTGTGGCAGCGGTGGCCCATGTGATGTTCGTGGGGTGGTGCTGTGCTATGTCATGTGAGTGGCTGCAGGGATGGGTGCCATTGTCATGCATTTGCCCAAACTGCCCTCACAAGGTTAAGCGCCTCCCTGCTGGGCTTTCCCATTGCCAGATGTGTTAGGATCTACATGGTCATTCAGCATTGGGATAGTGTGGGGAATCTATTAGGGGGTGAACAGCAGTGTCCACTATCTGACTGTGACTGCATGTATGCCTACTTTGCATGCACCATGATCGGTGAGGCACACACATCTGACAACAATGTGCCCCAGAGTACCACATGGTCTTTGGTATGGCCTGCTTGCCAATTTGGACTGTCATGTCCTAATAGGTGTGTGTGTTGTCCCCTCATGTTCCCTCAAGGTCTGTCAGTGGTAATAAGTGGTGTCCCCACATCATGTCCCTTGGTGTGGGCAGAGCAAGTTGTGTCTCTGGTACACTTCATCCACGGGCAGGGTGTTGTGCTGTGTGGCCTCAACATGGCTCAGTCATGGCAGATATTCAGGGTTACAGGCACTGTTGTGGTCTATGTAGTGTGCTGCTGCAATATGATTGCAGGGTGTGGTGGTCACCATGTAGATGTGGGCATCTCCTGTACTGCATTAATTGGTATGCTTTGTCCTGATGATGACACTTATACAACCCTGCATCTCTCTCTCATGCAGAATCGACAGTAGACACGGAGGAACAGGAACCGGAAACCAGTGGTGGTGAGGGTAGCACTACAGCTGCCCCGGAGGCCAGTGACACAGAGACCACCAGTGCATCTGAGGGGGACCGGAGTTTGCAGAAGGAATCTGTGCCTGAGACACAAAGTACTACAACATCTGATGCCAGCGGTGATGCATCCATGTTGGCAGGCACAGGGAATGGGGACTCTGCATCATCCTCTACCACACAGCGGCCAGTGGCCAGCCTCCCATCCACTTCCTCTGGTGCTGCCTGTGTCCGTGTCAGTAAGAGGGGACGAGTTGGATTCACACCTGGCACTGCTGAGCCTGCACCTGTCCCCCCTGCTGCCCTCAGTGCTGAGTCTGTAGAACTCCTGCGCCAGCTTTGTGTGGGCCAGACAGCCCTGCTCAATGCCTTCAGTGACGATGACAAAACATTAGGCCAGGTGGTTGCCTACATGGAGGGCATACACTCTGACGGGGGTGGGCTACACCATACAGTCAAGGCTTTGTCGTCCACATTGACGTCTGCCCTTCAACAGGCACATGCTCTCATTCCTGCTCCAGGGCCTTTGTCCACCCCCAGTTAGTGTCCACATTGGATGATAATGACCACGGTACCCAGTCACGATACAGCACAAGAAGCACCCAGCAGAAACAACCCAAGCGGTCCAGCCCACAGACACCATCCCCTCAGAAGAGCAGAGACAGCCCAGAATGCAAAAACAAGAGCCCGTCAGGGAAGAGCAAGGTTGAAAAGCAAGGAAGCAGGCATCAGGCTCCCATGCCTCGGAGGCTTCACCAGCGAAGGACTCTCCAGGCCCTAAAACTTCAGGCAGAGCTCGGCATGCAGTGTCTATGCCCTGTGAGGAGGTGTTGTCTGGCAATGGTACACCTAGGAAGGGCTCAGGGCCACATCCCCCTGCCACATCAACTCCAATTCCAAGCCCAGTGAAGCAGGTGAAGGAGGGCACTGTAGGGGCTACCCCTAATAAACAGGCAAAGGGGGCACTGTAGGGGGCGACACCTGGCAAACAGGGGAAGGTGTTCCAGAGGCGTAGCCAGACAAAGCATCGCACAGGATACAGCACGTCACCAGAGGGAGTGCCAGTGTCTGCGGCTCTGTTGGTGTGTGTGCCTGTTATGTCATCGCCAGTTCCCAATATCCCCAGTACAGGAAAGCCATTTCGCATTCCCAAGAAGTGGAAAGGCACCCCTCCAACCTCTCCTACCCACACTGTGTCACAGCTCTGCATGACTCCGCCTCCACGTGCCACAACACCACCTGGTCGAAAAAGCCCTCCAGTTTGCCAAGCCACTGATAGCCCTACATCACCTGGGCCTCTGTCTCCCCAGTCAAGTGGTCCTGCTGTCCCGGACGCACAGCCAGCTCCAAGTCTGCCTGACAGCCTTGAGTGAGTGGTAGTCCCCCTCATACACCTGTCTCTCATACAGGTGTGCTAGTCCTGCCCATTGTTTACAACCTGGGTGTGTTGCTGGCCATGGAAGGGTACAGTCAAACACACTCACTGTGCAGCTTCTCATGTCCTGACTCTGCACTTTGCCATGCACACTGGCCTTGTCATTCACTGCTGTTCTGGCCTTGTCTGTGCAGCTTCTCATGTCCTGACTGTGCAATTCTCCCTGCCCACTGGCTTTGTCATTCACTGCTGTTCTGGCCTTGCCTGTGCAGCTTCTCATGTCCTGACTCTGCACTTTGCCAAGCCCACTGGTCTTGTCATTCACTGCTGTACTGGCCTTGCCTGTGCAGCTTCTTATGTCCTGACTCTGCACTTCGCCATGCCCACTGGCCTTGTCATTCACTGCTGTTCTGGCCTTACCTGTGCAGCTTCTCATGTCCTGACTCTGCACTTCGCCAGGCCCATTGGCCTTGTCATTCACTGCTGTTCTGGCCTTGCCTGTGCAGCTTCTCATGTCCTGACTGTGCACTTGTCCCTGCCCCTTGCCTTGTCATTCACTGCTGCTCTGGCCCTGCCTGTGCAGCTTCTCATGTCCTGACTCTGCACTTCTCCCTGCCCACTGGCCTTGTTGCCCTGCTGTGTTGGCCTTGCCTGTGCAGCCTCTCATGTACTTGCTGTGCCACCTTCCCTGGACACTGGCCCTGTTGCTCTGCTGTGATGTACTCTCACCTGTGCAGCCTCTCATGTACTTGTTGTGCCACCTGTCCTGGACACTGGCCCTGTTGCTCTGCTGTGTTGTGCTCTCACCTGTGCAACCTCTCATGTACTTGCTGTGCCACCTGCCATTGACACTGGTCCTGTTGTTCTACTGTGTTATACTCTCACCTGTGCAGCCTCTCATGTACTTGCTGTGCCATCTGCCCAGGACACTAGCCCTGTTGCTTTGCTGTGTTGTACTCTCACCTGTGCCCTGGACACTGGCCCTGTTGCTCTACTGTGTGGTACTCTCACCTGTACAGCCTCTTATATACTTGCTGTGCCACCTGCCATGGACACTGGCCTTCCTGTTTGTAGTTAGTGCAGATTATCTTGCATATGATCAGCATTTTGTGCCTTGCTCTTGTCTACTGTTGTTCTACTGTCACATCTGTGCAATATGTGAATAAAGACAGTTACTCCTGTTGTCTGTTTTGTCGGTGTCCTTGCTGCTTAAAGTTATTTTGGTGTGTGCATTTGGTTGCTTGTGCCCCATGCTCTATCTGTCACTTCAACATTGCCAAGATCTTTGCACGCGTCACATTTTTAAACAGGGGTGACAGTGTCTTCAGGCCCTTCAGACACTGATACTAGTGTTATCTGTGATGGCTCTTTTACCTGTCATGCAGTTCTCTTTTTAGTGGTTTGCTATTGTTGGGTACATTGTTCACATGTCAGGTTGGGGTACACTGCCAGCACAGGTTTACATGCAGGCTGGGCACTGTCATGATGTATGTGTGTTATTCCTTTATGTGTGCCCAGCTGTGTATGTGTCTGGTCATCCTGTGTTGGCCCTTAGTCCTGGTCTCATGGCCTACATGAAATGTGTGCTCTTGGGTAGTCAAGAGGTGTGCAGTGTGAAGGATGTGACTTTGTAGTGGGTGTTGATGTGTGTGTGCCCTGGATTGTGAAAGACACACATGTGTCACCCAGGAGTTGTGTGCCTGTTGTTTGGATTGTTGTGCCCTGTGAATATGGTTGTATGCACATGTGTGAGTTGTCTGTTGTGCACTGTGCAGTGTGTTGGTGTGTTCATGCTGTTCTGTCTGAATCCTCCTTGTTGTTTTGCTCACTTATGAATGTGCAAAGTGTGTGACTTGCACATCAGTGTTGTGTTTGTTTGATCATCAATGTGTCTTGAGTGTCTTTATGTAGACTGTGTGGCCCTGCTGCTCCACACAGCCATTGTTATTGTGTTTCTCATGCATTGCATGCACATGGCGCCTTTTCTCTTCCTGTATTGCATGGTGTGTGTGTGGTGTAATGCCATCCCCTATGTGTGCCACTTATGCCTACCCATTCCATTGTGAGTCTGCACTCCCTCTATATGTGTATGGTACACCCCTTCCATGTCTACTATTGACAAGCAAGTGAGTTCAATTTGATGTCAGCTGTCCCCATTTACATGTGTGTGTGCCTCCCCATCACTTCATTTGTGAGACTGTGCTTTTGTGGTGCAGTTCTTAGGCCAAGAGTGATGTTCCACTCTGGACATTGCCCCAATGGTTTATGTGTGCTATTCTTGTGCTATTAATGAGCCATGATTGCTCATGTGCACTTCAGCTGTGTGTGCTGCCCAGTGCTCTGGTCAATATGATTGTGCTCTTGTATCCCAAAGAGGTGCATCTGTTGTTGTTGTGTTTGATGTATGTCTGTTGGCTGTGGTATTGCTTCACTTTCTGAGTGTGCTGTTGTGTTTGTGCTGTGCTGATTAGACTTGTGTGTGTTGAGTTGTGTCAGTCATGTCTGTGTGTGACTGTTCTGCTTGGTGCGCACACACTGCTTGTTGTGCATACAGTGCTGTGTGTATGTGGCCTTGGCTTTGGCTGATGTGCATCCCCAGATGTCCTGTGGTGTTTGTTCATTTTTGATTTCATGTGCATCCGTGGTTGGTTTCATGTGGCAGTGTAGTTCTGTGCTGGTGCACCTCTTGTGTGATTTGTGGTATGTTGTGTGTGTTTTGTTCCTGTGTGATGAGGTTGTGCACTTCTGTTGTGTCTGTGCTCCCATTGCTTCTCCACAGTTTGGGTGACAGGGTATGTCTGTTTCTGATGTAGTTGTGTGTGTGTTCCTGTAGTGTTTGTATGTCGTTTTTGGGCAGGCATCTGTTCAGGCATCCCTGTGTGTGTGTTCTGTTTATGGCTACACCCAGGGTGTGTGTTTGTTTGTGTGTGTATGTGCTGGCAAGTACTGGCAGCCTTCAGTGTGTGTGGCACTGGTGTTGTGTGTTCCTTGTCAGCCACTCCTGCAGTGGCTGTCTCCCTGGTTGTTTGTTGTATGGTGCAGGGTGTGTATTGAGCTTGCTTGTTGCTGCGCTTGTGTCTTGTTGGTGTGCATGGGGGTGCACAGGATGGGCACCTCCCCTGTGACTTGTTGGGGTGTGTTTGGAGGGGGTGTATCCCTGTGGTCTCAGTGTCCTGCCCATGCCTTGGACTGGCCCTGCCTTCTGCATTGTGCGCATGTGTTGACTGCTGCGGGGACGTGAGCGGGACCAGGACATTGCTGCATGTTTGTGGTCAATGTGTGTTCAGGATGCCATTTGGTGACTTGGTGGCAGGTGGGTCATGAGTGGGTGCCCTTGTGGATGTGTTGTTGCCCCCAGCAGGGTGTCTGTTATGGTTTAGACCCTGTGTCAGGACCGTGTGTTGTATTTGTGAATTTGCGTATCTGCGGCGGCCCATTAGATGATAGTGCTGTAGCAGGCACAGCACCGGAAGCACATGTAGAGCTGGGTCCATGGCAGTCGTGACCGGGTGGTGTGGACTGGGTCTCTGCTATCGCGCTTCGTTGTTGAGTTTCTGCTGTCTCTGGTTGGGCGGTGTCTCCGCTGCGGTGCGTCTGCTTTTTTGGGCCATCCCAATTTGTGGAGCAGGCGGACATCATTCCACACGGCGGTGAGTCTCTATTGGCTCCCATTGCCTTTCCACAGTTTGGCTGACAGGGTATGTATGTTTCTGATGTAGTTCTTTGTGTGTTCCTGTATTGTTTGTGTGTCGTTTTTGGGCAGGCATCTGTTCAGGCATCCCTGTGTGTGTGTTCTGTTTATGGCTACACCCAGGGTGTGTGTTTGTTTGTGTGTGTATGTGCTGGCAAGTACTGGCAGCCTTCAGTGTGTGTGGCACTGGTGTTGTGTGTTCCTTGTCAGCCACTCCTGCAGTGGCTATCTCCCTGGTTGTTTGTTGTGTGGTGCAGGGTGTGTTTTGAGCTTGCTTGTTGCTGCGCTTGTTGCTTGTTGGTGTGCATGGGGGTGCACAGGATGGGCACCTGGCCTGTGAATTGTTGGGGTGTATTGATTTGTGGTTGGAGGGGTGTATCCCAGTGGTCTCTGTGCCCTGCCCATGCCTTGGACTGGCCCTGCCTTCTGCATTGTGCGCATGTGTTGACCTCTGTAGTGACGTGAGCGGGACCAGGACATTGCTGCATGTTTGCCGTCGATGTGTGTTCAGGATGCCATGGGGTGACTTGGTGGCAGGTGGGTCATGTGTGGGTGCCCTTGTGGATATGTTGTTGCCCCCAGCAGGGTGTCTGTTATGGTTTTGGACCCTGTGTCAGCCCGTGTGTTGTATTTGTGAATTTGCGTACCTGCGGCGGCATCCGCGCCGGCCCATTAGATGATAGTGCTGTAGCAGGTACAGCACCGGAAACACATGTAGAGCTGGGTCCATGGCAGTCGTGACCGGGTGGTGTGGACCGGGTCTCTGATATCACGCTCCGCTGTCGAGTTTCCGCTGTCTCTGGATGGGCGGTGTCTCCACTGCGGTGCGTCTGCTTGTTTGGGCCATCCTAATTTGTGGAGCGGGCGGATGTCATTCCACATGGTGGTGAGTCTCCATTGGCTCCCACTGCCGTGGTGGCGGGCGCACTTTGATGGCGGTGCGCGTCGCTCCGCGGCGGACGGGAACTGACCTATGTTTTGCAGTACTAATATGGCGGACGTGTTTCCCGCTCCTCGCGGGCGGAAAAATGTGTTTTTCCGCCCCGCCAGCACTGCGGTGGTGCCACCGCCCGACATCCTAATGGACCCTCTAGCGTTTACACCACTTAAGAATAATCAGGGATATTCAGGTGCACCCATTTTAGAGAAGACCATATGCAATATGGCTGAGATACCCGCCACCCCCTCTCAACACAATCCCCAAGAATTGGGAAACCGGAAACAGTTCTTGAACTTTTGGAAGGCGGGAAGGGAGTTACCCTTCCCGGCCGTATTTATTAAAATATGAAACAAAATAAAACATTAAAATTAACAGTTTCATATTATGTACAATTTCATTTCCACATTACGATGTTTGGCTAACCTTAACAGATCTCTAATACAAAGGTTCTCCTAGCCGAACTAACATCCTACAAAACATTTGACTTGAAATTGTACATCCTAACGTTAAGGGCCAACGGCAAGGTCGTAACCGGTGTCAGATCCCTAAACCAGAAATACCCCCCTCACTTGTGAGAGGAGCGACCGCACAGAGGCGTACCTCAAGTGCATCTACCAATTTCCCTTTGTACTTGACGGGGGCCCCAATAAACTCGACGCCATTTAACGGTCGTTCGAGGACTCGTGTGAGGTGTCTAAAAGGTAGCGTAAACCCCCTCCCGCACCCCACACAACTTACCCATCTGCCGTCGCAGATTTCCTGGCCCCGGGAAATTCCCCAGGAGGGGCAGTAGCCCCTCCTATCCAGGAAGGGGCCTTGACCACCTTTCCTTTCCTTCCGGCGGCCTCTCCTTAGACAGGACCGCCTCCCCGTTGAGGGGCCAATTGGCCACCTCCCCCGAGCGCTCCCATCCGTAATGGGTGACGCCCCCTCATAGGGATCTTCGAATTACTGCTCACCGATCATGACCTTACCGCCCGACCAAAATAAATACGACAATTCTACCTAAGTTACTAAGATTACAAAGCAAACATCACTCATTACCAAGCGTAAATACTGATCAATCCTTGTTCCAAATTACCTTATTTGCAAAACATACTGAAAATAACCAATCTTTATTGCATCTTAAGAAATTTCACGACAATCATTACAACCTGTAAGAAAACAGAGAAAACAAAACAAGATACTATATCAACTGTATTCACAACGAATCGCTGTCCTCAGGGGCTGGTGGGTGGGTCAAAATTGGCTCTTCGTTCCGTCTCGAGCTCACGTGCAGCGGGGAGGTGCAGCTTCAGAGCACAGGAACAAGAGGATGCTTTCTTGGCTTCCGCTCCTTTTATCCGTCTTCAGGGTGGGCGTAAACCCGCCCCCGCCTGCCTCCGAGGGCGTGGCCGGCTCGTCGGCATCTAGGCCAGCCCACTCTAGGGCGGGAAAAAGGCGCGCCCCGGCTACGCCGCTTCGGGCATACCAGCCGAGACTCGCCTCCCGCCCAAGATGGCTTCCCGGGGGGATCGTGGTACTCCACCATACGTTCGGGGGGACCGAATGGTCGCCCCTTTCCATATGGCTGAGATACCCGCCACCCCCTCTCAACACAATCCCCAAGAATTGGGAAACCGGAAACAGTTCTTGAACTTTTGGAAGGCGGGAAGGGAGTTACCCTTCCCGGCCGTATTTATTAAAATATGAAACAAAATAAAACATTAAAATTAACAGTTTCATATTATGTACAATTTCATTTCCACATTACGATGTTTGGCTAACCTTAACAGATCTCTAATACAAAGGTTCTCCTAGCCGAACTAACATCCTACAAAACATTTGACTTGAAATTGTACATCCTAACGTTAAGGGCCAACGGCAAGGTCGTAACCGGTGTCAGATCCCTAAACCAGAAATACCCCCCTCACTTGTGAGAGCAGCGACCGCACAGAGGCGTACCTCAAGTGCATCTACCAATTTCCCTTTGTACTTGACGGGGGCCCCAATAAACTCGACGCCATTTAACGGTCGTTCGAGGACTCGTGTGAGGTGTCTAAAAGGTAGCGTAAACCCCCTCCCGCACCCCACACAACTTACCCATCTGCCGTCGCAGATGTCCTGGCCCCGGGAAATTCCCCAGGAGGGGCAGTAGCCCCTCCTATCCAGGAAGGGGCCTTGACCACCTTTCCTTTCCTTCCGGCGGCCTCTCCTTAGACAGGACCGCCTCCCCGTTGAGGGGCCAATTGGCCACCTCCCCCGAGCGCTCCCATCCGTAATGGGTGACGCCCCCTCATAGGGATCTTCGAATTACTGCTCACCGATCATGACCTTACCGCCACAGGCCGGATAGTTGACCGGCTATCCGGACCCCCCACAAAACACTCCTACCTAAAGGTCATGCTGTAAACCCCTTAACCAGGCTATGAAGTCTCCTATGAGTAACTCGTTCCCCACCCGGGACAAATGAACACCGTCCCCCAAATACATACTGTCCCCTTTGATACAACCATGCGAAACAGAATGCAGTGTATTTGAACGAAACAATCTACTCACTTTGTTATTTATCTTTTTTACTGAATGATTCAGTGCAGTAACCGAAATAGCCCCCCGCCACACTTTCCGTGGGATCATATGGGACCATGCAATTGTGCACCCTGGAACTCTTCTTGCCAACCAACTTACTGTGGAAAGCATTGCCTCAAGAAGAAGTCGTCTACCAGTGGCCACCAGATCGTTACCCCCAAGATGGACTATGATTATAGACGGCGGTGACCTCGTCCGCTCTAACAAACCCTCAAAAAAGAATTGAAACTGGTCAATACAGAGCCCGCCCTTTCCGTAGAAGGACACCCTGTACCCGTATTCCCCAGCCATGTGACTCATATCACCTGCTTTGAATACGTCCGCGGCACGCCTCACATATGAGTGGCCCACGACCCACACCTCCTTATTCGCAGACGGTGATTTCTGACCGCTGGTCCCCAGGAGTCGGGTCGACTGTACAGTCCGCCCCGCTTCGTAAGCTTGCGTAACTGAAAATCAAACAGAGACAAGAAGCGTGAGTATATCATTACAGCTTCACAACATGTGCAACCGCACATACCTTTTATAACAATTAGAGGACCAACGCCCCACACGTTTTACTTGCTCCACACTCAGACCCCTGGCTGTAGCCTCTGTAGCAGCCCCTATCCGAAAGGAATGGGTCCCGAACTCGCCGGGGTTCAAGCCCGCGGCCGAAATAGACATCGCAAGTACCCTCCGGAACTGAAACCTCGTCAGTGGGGTGGCGTCAGCGTGTCTCAACAAGGTCCCCCCCCATGCTGCCACCCTCTGCGCTAAATATTCCTCTACGCACACAACAGGGCACATGGAAGACCCGGGGATCCTCTGAATGATTACGCAGTCCCCGATTGCACCCTGATCGGATTTGGACCTAACGAACGAGACCGTCATCGTCTCCTCCCTGACCTGAATGTGTTCCCGGCACAGTCCCCCCATCGTATCTCGCTTGTTCTTTGCCACTAATTCGCTTACCCGCATAGCCCCATGGAATGCTAGTGCAAATGCGGCTCGGAACAACACTGCTTCGTACTGGGATGAACACGTTGCCGGTAGTACGGACAATAACAGGGTCAACCTATCCAGACCTATCGGGTGCCTATCGTCTACTCTGCGACCCTCAAGGCGTTGCCACCCACGTAGCGCTTTCTGCACAACGAAAGACGCTGTCGGGTCCTGGATCCCATGAGCCTTTGCCATAAAGGAAATGGCGGCCCGATGCCTCTGGGCCGTAGCTACTGATTTGCCTGCCTGATGTAAAGAGAGCAGGAATCTCACTACAAACTCTTCCTGACCCCAAAGCTCCCCCCCGGCAGTACCCAAAAAGGCCCAATAGGAACGGAACGCCCCTTCATATGCCTTCCTCGTCCTGGGTGCTAAACTCTCTCCCACGAGGTTTTGTAGTTCGGGGCACCGAGAGACCAGAGAGCTTCGGGAAAGGGTGCCGCCACCGGGTCCGCTGTGGGCAGAAAACCCCAGAAGGCCTGCATACGGAAACGAGAAAGCGCATCAGCCGCTTGGTTCATCACCCCCGGCACGTGTCGCGCCCTAAACAGTACATTCAGTTGCATGCATAACAACACAATTTCCTTGAGCAGTCTCAGAATCAATTTACATCGTGCTGCCTGACTATTGACACACTCAACCACGGTCATGTTATCAGACCAGAACACCACAGAGTGATCCCTAAACCCTTCAGGCCATGTTTTCAAAGCCACCAGAATAGGGAACAGTTCGAGAAAAGCAATGTTACTCGTCAACCCGCACTCATGCCACCATGACGGCCATTTTTGAGCCAATCATTGTGTACCCAATATGGCGCCAAAACCCATACTCCCCGCCGAATCTGTCCAAAGCCCCAACTCCTCGGAAGACACCGCTGGTTTGTTCCAGACAATTCGACCATTGAAATCCGCCAGAAATGCAATCCAAATGCGCATGTCCTGGCGAACCTCTGCCGAGAGTCTCGTGCGGTGATGTCCTTCCTTCAATCCGACCATGGATTGTGCAATCGAGCGGGAAAAGGGGCGCGCCATCGGTATCACTCTTAGGGCAAAATTCAACTGACCCACCACCTGTTGCAATTGATGCAGGTTTACTTTCGTTGCACGAATACATGTCTCAAGGGATAACCTGAATTTTAACACTTTTTCCTTGGGTAATCGAAAACAACCTTCCACCGAGTCGAGTTCGATCCCCAGAAACTCAATCAAGGTCGAGGGACCCACAGTCTTACCTGGCGCCAATGGCACACCGAATTGATTCATTAGGACACAAAATTCATGTAAAGCCTGTCCACACTCAGAATCCCCGGCTGCCCCCAAAAACAGAAAGTCATCGAGATAGTGCATAACATGTTGAAAACCTGTCTTCCTTGTGAATACCCACTGCAGAAAACAACTGAACTTCTCGAAATAGGCACATGAAATCGAGCATCCCATTGGCATACATCTATCCATGTAATAGCGACCCTGAAACTGAAAACCAAGGAGACGCTGGTCGTCTGGGTGTACCGGGAGCAACCGGAACGCTGACTCGATGTCCGATTTTGCCATCAGCGTCCCGGGCCCCCGGCGATTCAACATGACAACGGCCTCATCGAAGGATGCGTACCGCACCGAACACACTTCCGGGTCTATTGCGTCATTCACGGAAAGACCACGTGGGGCTGACAAATTATGTATCAGCCGAAACTCACCCGGGTCCTTCTTGGGGACCACCCCTAGAGGAGAGCAAACAAAGTTAGCAACCGGTGGCAAATCGAATGGACCGGCGACACGACCTCGAGTCACCTCTTTCCCAATCTTTACCTGCACCACCGCCGTGTGCTGCAAGACCGACAGTTGGTTCTTACAGTTTGGTACACCCTGAAAATCCCCCACTGGGATGCGGAAACCATATGAAAACCCGTTTCGTAACACCCCAGCGGAAGCATGATCCGGGTATTCGCTGAGCCAAGGAATCATTGCCATGGTATCAATCGGGGTAGGTAAAGGCGCCCCTCGGACTGTATTAGACCTGTTTGGCGCCTCCCTTACCACCGTTATCACCCGTTTTGGCTCTGCACATGGACTCAGGATGGGATGGCTGCCCACACCCTCCACACTCATGTCTGAATTTGCATGACCCCTGGGGCCTCGTACATTTCCCTCTGTTAAAATTCCAACAGATCCCCCTTTTACCTGTGTTGCCACTCGGCTTCGAGTGGTACTCGTTACCTGCACCCGTCCGAAAGGGTGTCCCAGAGTTTTGGCGGGAAGATTCCCCCCCGTTACTCCCTACCAATGGTACCTTCAACATTCCTGTACTCTCCATTTTTTGCCATGACACGGAGTAGTAACAGTCACAAGTCAACAATGGGTTGTGTTCTTTAGCTTTTCTAAACAGATTGTCATAGCAGAACCACTGATTGCCCCCATATGCCACAGAATACTCCATAATACGCGACTGATAAATGGGTAACTCGGTCAGCAACTCGGGCCTGCGCTCGCCCATGATGGAGGTAAAAATGCCCCACGCTCTGCCCCAAGTACCAATGGTCTCGTCGACCTTAAAGGCGGCCATTTTCGCGCGCCAAACACTCGGATGCATGAGCTCCTTTTGACTCTTCACATGCTCTATCTCGTAATGGTCGGTAAGCAATGAAAACATATTTACATACTTATCCGCCCAAATCAATTCCTTAATTTCTTGTGGGACGTGCTGGGCAATCTTCTCCCTTCGAGAAGGTACAGACCCCTCCCCCGCAATCGGCAATGGCCGCTTACCTGAAGTAGACCCCGCTCTTGTCGCCGAACTTGGGCCTGCTGTACTTCCCGCCGCCGGAACCTGTGGGGGAACAGAAGATGTTGCCTTCGCAGCCTCCCTAGATTCCCGCAGTTGCCTCATTACTGCCCGGGCGTCGTCAGCCGTGGCGCCCTCGCTATCGTTTCCCAACCACGCTGCCAATTGTGCCGCTAACTCGGGGGGCATATCCTCCCTGTTCACGGGGGTGACCACCACAGGGATTGGAATCCCCTCTTTCGGCACCGGGATTGGCTCCTCACGTGGGGTTTCGGGAACCGGGGTGTCTCCCCCAAGCGCTCCCCTTCTGGGCCTCTTGCTCTTTCCACCGGGGACTGTTCCCTGCAAAGGCCGTTTCGGTCCCCCCTCCCCGTCCTTAGCCTCCACCTTTTTCTTCAGATCGGCTATCTCCTTCATGAGCATGCGGAGCATCTGCTCGGTACCGACCCGCTTTACGACTTTCTTGGGCATTCTCAGACGGGATATCTGTAAGACAAAAGAACGATTACAACGCTCAAAATTGGCTCTTCGTTCCGTCTCGAGCTCACGTGCAGCGGGGAGGTGCAGCTTCAGAGCACAGGAACAAGAGGATGCTTTCTTGGCTTCCGCTCCTTTTATCCGTCTTCAGGGTGGGCGTAAACCCGCCCCCGCCTGCCTCCGAGGGCGTGGCCGGCCGTGTCGGCGTCTAGGCCAGCCCACTCTAGGGCGGGAAAAAGGCGCGCCCCGGCTACGCCGCTTCGGGCATACCAGCCGAGACTCGCCTCCCGCCCAAGATGGCTTCCCGGGGGGATCGTGGTACTCCACCATACGTTCGGGGGGACCGAATGGTCGCCCCTTTCCATAAGCTGAATATCTATTTCTGTGTGCAATTTCAAACACATGGGCCTTTGAAATTTTCATAAATGTATCTGTTGGTTTCATATACATAGTTGCACACATTTAACGTTCGTAGAGAACTATGTGTGGGTCATGAAGATAGCCTAGGACTGTCACTGGCAATGCAAAGTGCCTGTTCAGGTCATTACTTTCTTCCATGCCCTTGGTAAGTGACATAAAGCAGTGGAGCCAGTCTGCCATATTTTAGCTTTCCCAGATTTATCTAAGAGCTGGTCGAGTCTAAAGTTCATTTTCAAGAAACCTCCGGTCTGAACCTTTCTTGCCAGAGCCTTGGCTGCCTTCCACTTCTCTCATGCTCTGACTGGTCCAGAAGGAGTCCTTTTCCAGACTCCTCAGGAAATTAAGCATATTTTTTCTACAATGCGCTTACACTTTTAGCCTTCCCACGGCTGAAGTTGTGCTCTATGAGAGTGTAATGGGGTCAATGTGAAGACAGTAAAAAAGTTGTGATCTCTGTTATAGCCCTGCTGGTGCCTCCACTGCTACTCCAAACTCTGGTACAGTGCTTAATTTGCGATGGTGGTTGCAGGTGATGAGCATGACAATCATTATTGGAGGCCAGGACCTGTTTATCGTCCTCAGAATTTGACCCAGAGAAAGGAAGGCAGAAAAGGGAGAAAGAAGGGAAAAGAGAAGGATGGCAGCACAGTGACAAAGGAAGAAAGTAGTAAATCAAAATACCTGCAAGAGTGAGATAACTCAACTACATTCTGTATGTTGGAAGAAAGAGACATTAGGTGGAATGAAGATTAGTCAGCCTTGGTATTCTGCAACCCTGAAATTTGACAGCACTGGCAGTGGGCTCCTAATAAACATTATGGGCCCCAGCATTTATGTTTCTTACAAATGAAGATCAACTCTGGAGAGCTGCCCAGATGGCGACAAGGCAACTCACAGCCTGGTCCTGTCATCCAGAGCTTTGCTGTACCACAGAGCAAAAAGTGAAGGGAATGAGGCAGTTTGTGAATGGAATGAACTTTGATACATGTGGGCAAAAGTCCTGGCTATCACTGGGACAGCGTGGTGCTGGCCATTGGACCACCAAGCACCTTCTTCACAGGAAGCAGAAGCAAGTTAGATGACCCACTGGCAGCAGAGACTAGCAAAGTGCAGGATTGTAGGAGGACAAGGCAACACCCCTAACTTGAGTTACAACCCAATCACAGTGTCACAAAGGGGTCTCACTTACATGTCAAGACAAGGACGGTGAAAGGTACAATCACATTTTAGCTGAGACACATATTTGCAGATGAGATCAGCACCAAGGTGATTGCAATAAAACCACTAGGTACGGGACAATGACCAGGGATTTATCTACAGTTATAATCTGGGCTGGGCAAATCGTTTAAATAGAGGATATATGTTTTATCACTGTCTGACAGAACCTATACCAAAGCAAATGGAGGATTGCATTTCCAAGGGATAACACCCTTCACCTGTGGTCTGCTTCCTCTGTTCCATATCCCAGGTTGCCTATTTCAAAGAGGAATACTCTACTAAAACAGTTTCCATTGATTTAAGGCTAAAAATGAATGGTTATGAGTTAAATAAAGTGCAGCAAAAATGCAGCTAAATTTCCATATTTGGGCCGCTAAATTTCCATATTTGGGCCGCTAAATTTGCTAATCCATGCCGCTATATCCTGGGGGGTTCTGACTATTAGCGGAAGAATTCTTAGAGTGATTTGTATCTATTCTTCTTTTAGTGGAGCAGACAAGCTGAATTGTCTATATGTTCTAATCTTGTTTGTTTTAAAAGGTTCTTTTTCAATTGTTGCCAATAATTTTGTAAAGGGAGTGCCAGTTGCAAGAGTTAAACTGATGTCACTGAGAGACGCGCTGACATTGGTTATCTAGTGGGAATTGTCGCAAGAGTGGTGTGCTGCTATAAGTTGGTTGGTGTGAGTCACGCTGGTATTGGCCAGTGTTAATGAATCAGATTTGTTAGCAGTACGGAAGGAGTTCTTGAGTAGGAGTTTAGCAATCGAGACAGAATTAAGTTGTTCAAATTGTTGAAAACTTTGTTTAGAAAGGATGAGCATATACCTATTGGAGAGGAAATACCTGTAGCACCTGAGGGTACGTCTGCTTCGTGTATGTCATTAGAAAGGGGATACCATACATGTACGTGATTGGAAAATTTGATGAACTATATAGAAAGAGATGGTATTTTGCGTATCCAGAATATGGTACTTTGAATACTAGGATTTTGGAGAATTTGAGATATCAGATTAATGAGTTGAGACCAATTCCTAGACCTATGCAGTATGAGGCACCTGAGGAAGGGGAACACGAGGAATACAAAAGAAATAGAGATCGGACTGAGAGTAAATATAGAAATACTGTGAGTAGGTACTCAGAGGCAAAATGGGATGCACAAATGAAGAAATGGAGAAGATATGTGATAGCTAAGGGTGAAGGAATGTATCCAGTTGTTTTGGGGGAGAATCAAGAGGGAGTAATGTGTAGAAAGAAGAAGATGAACATAACCGAAACAGATGTAAATTAGGTTGATGATGACCTGTTAGATGAAGTATCGTTGAACTGATCACCACCATATGGGGAGGAACAAGAGAGGCCTTCACCAAGTGCTCCATTGTTTCAGATAGAAGTACTTCATGGGAAGAACTCTAGTGTAGTTCTCAGGGACTGTCCAGGACTATGTCAGGAACACAGTCAGGGACTTGGGCAAGGACTGGGAACTGGGTAGAAAACGTACACAGAAAGGGGAGTACAGCACTGCCCAAGATCATACAGGAAGTTAGAGGAGAAAAAGGGATCCAAAGGGGAAACCTGTACAAGTTAACAAGATGGGTAAGACTCAGAAAGGAAGGGCACTCACAAGGCAATGTAGCATTCAGACTAACTACACCCAGGACAGACGTGAAAGACATATATAAAATACAACATTAACAATAAAGGGGAGTGTGGGGTAAAGCACTCAGGAACTCCACATGGTAAGACTGAAGCTCAGTAAGTTTCTCACCCACAATTGCTGTTACAGATACTGACTGCAAAATACCCACATATAGGATATGCATGCAAAGACAGGGTCTGTGGAGCTTATACCTATGGTGATGTTATAAATGCAACTCAAAGACAATATTCACAGTGAACAAGAAACACCACCTAGGTAGTCAGCTATGCCCATGGATCATGGCGATCAAACAGGAACCTGCAAGGCAGTAACAGCAAGAGGGTAGAACTAAACACAAGCACAAAATACAAGGATCTAGCAAGGAGGAGTGCTTAACAGGAAAGGACGGAAATCATAGGGCATACTTGCCAGAAAGCAGGTAACAAACATACAAGGTAACAGAAGCAAGACAGCAGAATAGAAAGACAGCAAACTAGAACTGGAACCAAGGAAATAGGAAGAAAGGCAGGCTGGGACTGAAAAAGGATATACAGAATGGTAGGCTACAAGGGTATACTAGAATAGTGCAGGTTACGGAATCAAGAAAACAATAGGATAGAAGGCAGTGCTGGGGCAGGAACAAGAATTAAGCTAAGGCTCAAGAGTCAAGGTAGCACTGCAGGCAGTGCTGGTTCAGGGACAGGGAATTTTAAAGCTTCAAGGAGTCAAGGTAGCACTGCAGGCAGTGCTTGATCAAGAACAGGGAAATTACTAGAGCTCGGGAGTCAAGGTAGCACTGAAGGCAGTACTGGTTCAAGGAAACAGGAAAGAGATACAGCTCAGGAAACAAGGAGTCAAGAGGGCACTGCAAGCAGTGCAAATCAGGAACAAGCAATAGCTGAAGCCCAGGAAAAGGAACAAAGAATAACTATAGCTCAGGAACTCAGGAAACAAGGTAGCACTGCAGGCAGTGCTAATTCAGGTACAAGGAATAGCTAATTCAGGGACAAGGAAAATTTGCTGCAGCTCAGGAATAAGGATTACAAAGGCTCAGGAGTCAAGGTAGCACTGCAGAAGGCACTGACAATCCAGGAACAAGAAAAACTGCTGCAGCTCAGGTACAACGAATACTAAGGCTGAAGGGTCAAGGTAGCACTACAGGCAGTGCCAATTCAGGAACAAGGAAAGCAGCAGCAGGTCAGGAACAAGTCATAACTAAAGCTCAAGAAACACTGGAAACAAGGATAGCAAAAGCTCAGGGAGCACTGGAAACAAGGATCGGTCTCAACAGTAAACAGCTACAATGACCAACCTTGGCCTGAAGGGAGCTGGGGCTTATAAGAGCTCACAGTAATCACATGCAGTAGGGGTGAACATTTTAGCAGCAGCCAGCCACAGGTAAGCTGAATTCCTCCACCCATCCTTGGCCTGCAGGTGTGGAGACAAAGCAGTGAGCAGGGAATTCTGTGTAATGGAGTTTCAGGCATGAGCTGGATGGCTTCCACAAAACCCGGCATGGATTGGGAATGGATATCTATTCCCAAATAGTGTCCAAATGGCTGGAAGTCAAGATATGCATGCAGGAGAGTGTCTGGAAGCATATTAGAACACTGGAGAGTCCTACAGTACAGCCACCTGGTGGTGGACATGAGAACACAGGGAGCGAATTGTGACAGTAGTGAGTCAGGCGAAAGGGGACTTAACAAAAAGAATGAATCTGCTGAATTTGAATGCAAATGCTTTGTCAGTTCCTGTGACTATTGGCCCTATAGTTCCATTATAAAATGATGGACAGAACATCTCACAGATACATGCACTAACAGTTCCTACAGTTCTAGATAAGACTTTTATCCCCATAGCGAATGACAGGATTAGTAATGCTATGAGTGAATCAGAGTCATTGATTGACATTTCAGAGAGGTCAGTGCAAACTCCAAAATGAGGTGTACAAATTGATCCAAGGATATTGTTGCAGATTACGAAAGGAGTGACACCCACTGCAGGGGGGGTAATTAGGACCTTCACCAGAAGAATTGGATGCGTGGATCACAGGAATTACTTCTAATAAAGTTAACAAGAGCATGGATGTGAGTAAATTGAAAGCGGATTTGGAAGAAATTATATGAGGCACAATAAGTCCAGAGAGATTGAGTGGGTATCAGTAAGTAGAGTTGTTTTTCTTATGTAAGAATATTATGAAGAAAGCGAGAATCTACATGAAAAGCTTGCACAAACTTATGGTGTGGATATAGAGAAGTCAAAAGATTTACAAAAAACATATAGCTTGGATTTCAGTGACAAGGATCTGGAGAGTTTGCATGCTTCAGGGAAACAGTTGTAAATTAAGGAGGTAATTAGCACATTAAGACGATGGGGTGAGTTTGAAGTTGGAAAGGCCGATGGACTAAAAAGAAGTAAGAAACTGTTGTGAATACAGGGGCTTTGCCATTGTATCCTGTGAAGGAATCAAGTGCAGAGGAGACATAGATCAAATAAGAGAAGTGCCAGGAGGTGGGTATGTTCATGCCCCATGGTCAAGACAGGACATATTTCCATTTACTATAAATTACCCAGATTGAGAGAAAAACCAGTGGAGTGGTACAAACAGGTAGAGAGGTTTGTGAAAGTTTGTAAAGTCTTATTGTTAGAGCCGGCTTGCCTGGCACCAGGGCACTCAGGGATAACTGCGCTCCAATTGCATCAACTGGGGTGTTCCCCACTGGTGTCCTTGGCCTCAGTACTAGTGGCCCCAAAACTGGATAACCAAGTACTCCTCTCCAGCACTTGACTCTCTAAGGGTAGTAAGGTAGAGCAGTTCAAGGCTTACTCAAGGAGGTGAGGTGTAGTTGGACATTCAGAATGCAGTGCACACCGTACTACCAGCAGATAAACTCAATGTCCAGTGAGTGCTTTACTTTTTATAAAAGAAAATTACTTTAATAGACACAAGATAATTATACTGCACATAAAACTAGGATAAACAGTGAAAACCAGATGTCTCTACAACCCTCTGGGCCAGAGTTCTGACCCTAAACAGTATTATAGCGCCTAGACGCCAAGCACTATAAAAACACAGTTATCCGAAAACACACAATTAGCATTGCACATTACAGACCATGTTTCACAGCGCTGCTCTCATTCGCTAGAGCCTTGATACCAATCTTTGGATTGAAAGGATATAGTTTCAGCATATGATGTGAAGTCAAAAGTTCTTGATCAGCACCATAAACCCCTCCCAAAGCAACAGAAGTTCCCTCCCATCCTGAGTGAGGACACTGCTCTAGGGGTGTCAGGGATCTGACCACAGGTGCCTGATCTCTTGTCACAGTTTACTGGAGTCCAACTAGTCCAGTAGCCACTCGCTATCTGTAAGAGGGTAGTGGATGGACAGAGTGCCAGTTCACCCTCATACACCCAGAGATCACAAAAAGAAAGGAGGGGCCTGTTTCACTGGTCTCTATTCCCAGCTACTGCTTTTACAGGTTTCCATAGTGCAGGGGAGGAGTTTAGAGGGGATTTGATCTCACCGTCAAGGACTAGAATTAAGCTTACCCCTCTCTGGCTCCATTGATGTGCTGCAAGCTGCCTTTCCACACCAGCTTCCTTGATGTGCCGCAAGCTTCCTTGCCACACCAACTCCCTTGATGTGCTTTAAGCTTCTTTCCACACCTTGGACAGCTGTCTGCAATTTTTCTCGTTCAAAAGCGCATGCTCCACAAGTCTCACAGAAACAGCTAGTCTTCTCCCTTGCTGCTGATTAGGCATGGGCGGTAAATTCCGTTCCGCCCGCGGAGTTTGCGGAATTTGGGTAATTTCGCGTGCCGCGGAGAGCTCGAAGTTGGCCAAAATTCTGGGTTCCACGACTTCGTGAAATTTTTTGCTTGTTCGCGTTCTCAAATGCGTGTTTGCGAGATATTCCCCCCATGCACACATACAGCGATTGCGCACAGTAAAAAAAGCATCGCGAACAAGCAATTCGTGCAATTTCTGCTTGTTCACAGAGATTTTTTACCGTTTGCGGAGATTTGCGTAACATGATTACGCAAATTCTGCCCACCACTTCTGCTGATGCCCTGGATTCTCATTCAACTTTTGGCAGCAGACTCCATCAATCATAGAGAAAACATCCTTAAGTTCCGGATGCAGGCTTATCTCTTGCCTCCAAACTGCGGGTCATGCCTGGCTATCTAGGGATGGACCTGGTGTGGCCGCCTCTTCAGTCATAAAACCAGACTTGAACAACAGCTGACCACTCAGGTCAGAGTTTTATCACCTCTGATTGATAGGCTCATCCAATCAGAGGGTCTGCTACTTGCATCCTGAGCACACCTCCAATCGGAAATTATTCATGGCATGTTCAATGCATGGCTAAAGCATGCACAGTTACCTTCCATGTTTCCTGGTACCAACCTGTGCAGTTCCCTAAAGAGGAATTTTAATTAACTCCAGACCAGGAGGCACTGACCAGTGGGAGAGGGTCCTATTAGCAGAGTTAATGCAGCTAAACCCAGATAAGAGGTGAGTGTCTACCCCAGCCCATCAGGCCTTTCCAAGGAAATAGGGAGGGGCACAGGGGGAGCTGGAATGTCCAGCAGAACATTTCGCATTCCGCTCAGCTCACCATTCTTCCCCAGTACGCAGACTGCACAGACTTGGTCAGGAGGGTGGCTAGGGACTCACCTATCCTGACTATAGATTTATGTTCAAGATGCCCAGAATACGGCTACTACTGTTACGAAAGTTGGTGGAAGGGGTACAGCTAACAAAGAAGATTTGAAAAAGAAATATCTGTGCCATGCTTGCAGTAAGTTGGGACATTGGAGACTCGAGTGTAGGAGTTTTTTGGCAAACACAGGTGATACAGGTGTAAATGAGATGAAGCAGATGCAAAATCAGAATTCTCAGGTACACGATGTGAGACAACAAATACCTCAAGGTCCTGTGCCAAATCAGAATGTAACTAGTCAAATACAGAGATATAGTGCAACCATGAGTTTTCATGCAGATGAATCAGTAAATCCAAATGTACAAGTGGCTTCACAATATTGGTTGCAGTGCCAAGGGAGTGATTCAGATACATCTCAATGACGGTGCCTGAGGGTGAAGGAGTAGTGCGTGCTTGGCCCATCGCTTGAGGTAGATCAGTGTGGTCCATTTGTGGATGGTGAAGTAGAAGGTAATGTGATTACATTCCTTGTCGACACTGGTTCTACCCGTTCCACTGTGAGAACTGTGGAAATTCCTAACCTACCCGTCTCTGGAGATACTATCCATGTTGTATGTATTTCAAATCAATTGATCAAGACTCCAGTAACAAAACTAATGAAAGTGCAGATTGGAGACTTTCGAGATTTGCATTGCATTGTTTTGAGGTACAGAGTTTCCAAAGACTGCTCCTTACAAAATGAGTCCTGAGACAATTGCAGGAGTAATGCCTGTGATTGAAATGTTGATTGAACAAGGTATTCTTAAAGAAATATTAAGCAGTCCTTGTAATTCGCCTGTAATGGAAATTAAGAAACCAAGTGGTAAATATAGGATTGTTCAGGATTTGAGAAAAATAAATCAGATAGTGATACCTTGTTGTCCAATAGTGCGAAATCCTGCAGTGATTCTGTATGAAATGCCATGTAATGCAGAAAGGTTCACAGTGATTAATTTGTGTCAAGCATTTTTCTCAATACCTTTGCATCTGAATAGTCAATATCTGTTTGCGTTCCGGTTTGGAAACCTTTGTTTTGGCATGGTGCCGAGTTCCTCAAGGGTATAAGGAGAGCCCCTCAATCTTCAATCAGATTCTGAAGAGGTGCTTAGAGTCACTGGTAATTCCCAATGACTTAGTTTTGGTGCAGTATATCGATGATATGCTTGTTGCATGAACGACTAGAGAGGCTTGTGTGACAGATACTATTGCTTTACTGAATCATTTTGCAGTAGGCGGGCATAAATTGCATCCAGCTAAATTACAATTTTGCCAGAAAGAATTTCTCTATTTGTGGCACAAAATTGAAAAAGGAGTCAGAAAAGTGTCAAAGAACTGAATAAATGCGATATTGCAAATGAAACCACCTCAGACACAGAAAGACATTCAGATGTTTCTGGGTATGGTTGGCTATTGTAGACAGTGGATCAATGGGTTTTCTTTGCCAGCAAAACCATTACAAAGATTGACTCACAAAGATGTGTTGGATCCGATTCAATCGAATGAAGAGGGTATGAAGACATTCATTGAGTTGAGGACAGCCTGTGTCGAGCACCAGCTCTGGGAATGCCAGATTTCAGCAAAGACTTTGCATTATTCTTTTGGGACAGTTACAGTTGTGCACTTTCAGTTCTAACACAGATGCATGGAACAGCACGCCGTCCAGTGGCATACTTTTACTGCCACTCTTGATTCCGTGGCTGCAGCGTTACCAGGTTTTCTGAAGACAGTTGCTGCTACTTGAGAGAGTCTGGAACAGAGTGAAGCAATGGTGATGGGACATCCATTGAGGATGCATGTACCACATTCTGTTGAGATTTTGTTAACACAAACTCGAACACAGCATCTTATGAGTAGTAGGTTAACAAAATATGAATGAGTGATTTGGGAGCTGAAAATGTGATTGTGACAAACTGCATGAATTTGTATCCAGCTAAGTTGGTGCCCAATATAAATTGTGACGTGGCGATGGATGAAGAGGATCATGATTGTCTGGATGTGACTGAGTTGTGTACAAAACCAAGACCTGAAATAAAATATACTCCATTACTAGAATCTGATTGTGCGATGTTTGAGGATGGATCTTGCTTGAGAGCTTCCTATGCAGTTTGTACAGTGGCCAAATGTCATTGAAGCTTCATGCTTAAAAGGAGTAAAATCTGCACAAATTTCTGAACTAGTAGAAATTGACAAAATCATGTTGCTTTGGGAAGAGTTTGAGGATAACCATATTTACTGATAGTCAATATGGTTTTGGGGTTGTACATGATTTTGTACAATTGTGGTTCCAACATGGTTTCTTGACCTCATCAGGTTCACCAATTCAAAATGGAGAATATGTAAAAGACATGTTGTTGGCACTACAATTTCCCAAAGAAATTGGGGTTGTGAAATGTTCAGCACACAAATCTGGCAGTAATTACATCACTGTAGGAAAAAGGTATGCTGACAAAGTTGTGCATTGTTGTGCGTTAAATTCAACGTCGATCAACAAAAAGACACAAAAATTTGATGAAAAAGTGTGCAATCTGATATTCTCATCTGTTGAAACATGGGAAGAAATTAGGCAGTTGAAAGTAGAAGCAAGTGTTGAAGAAAAAGAAAACTGGCTCAAGGCAGGATGTTCACGTAGGGAAGAAGATGAAGTGTGGATTTACACTGATGGAAGACCAATAATGCCAGATAGCTTGTTATCCCAAATTGCGAGGTTTTATCATGGTCCTACACACATAGGTAGAGATGCTATGATTAGGTTGTTTAAGCTGTCATGATTTAACTCTAAATTTACAGTCATTGCAGAAAGTCTTGGCCAGAGGTGTGTGACTTGTCAGCAGCTAAATGCAGGGAGAATGACAGTTGTTAGTTGGGGTGAATTGGAAAAGTAGCGGTCCATTTACAAAATTGCAAGCTGATTTCATAGAACTACCACTGTGTAATGGACTAAGATATGTATAGGTGATTGTCAGTCTATTTTCTCGTTGGGTGGAAGCTTATCCAGCAAGACGCAACAATAGCTTTACTGTTGCTAAATTGCTACTGAGAGAGATCAGCCCAAGATTTGGATTTCCAGTGTCTTTAGAATCAAATAGAAAGACTTGTTTCAATAATTAAATAATGTAAACATTTATTTACATAGGATTAAAATAGTGAGTGACCAAGTAAAAAAAACTTTCATAACAATAACAAAACAGCAATACCCAGAAAACCCTCTTTTTGAACTGTCAATATAAACTTCAAAGGTAGACAATCAGGGCTTCATTTATAAGGCACTACTGGCACTATTGCTCCGACGGAAAGTCACTTTTTTGATGTTCCGGTGGCGCAATGTGCCACTGGCATTTTATAAGGCCATGTAAAGCCATGTTACCTGGCTTTTCATGGCCTTATAAATATGTGCCCCTTTCACGCAGAAAACTGTGTGAAAGGGGTATTCCATGGGTGTTGTTAGGGGTGTTCCCAGCAATATCTATGGCTTTTTGACACAGATTCCCCCAGATTTTCAAAAAATCGTAAGTCTGAGGCAGCGTTAAAAACATACACATCCCCAGGGGAGGCGTAAGGGAGACACAACGAGGAGAAACATCTTTATTTCTCCTCGTTTTTTCTCTTTCTATGTGCGCTGCATTCTCCAGCACACATAGGAAGAGGAAAAAGCCTTTTGTGATTGTTTTTGTGCAGGAAGAAATAATCATTCCCGCAACACAGGCACTCTTCCACCATAGTGCAAAGGTGCCTGCGTTGGTGCACAGCAGCCCAGTGTGCACCAGCACAGGGGAAAAGGACCAGAATATCGCCCGTATCGAATAGATACGGCACATTCCTGCACTTTTCTTTTGCCTTAGGGCAGCGCAGCAGCAAGGCCTGCTGTGCTGCCCTATGGCAAAAAAAAAACAAAATGAAGCCCTCAATATATTATGAACAGCTATGCCCCTATTTAGTCCCACTCTTTCTAATGCTTGCTACCAGCAGTCAATTAGGTGATTTCTTATTGTGGAGAAGTGTGGCTCAATGATTAGCGCGGCAGACCCTGGTGCAGAGGTCTAGCCCGGGACCAGGGTTCAATTCCCGCCTCGGCGGGTCCTGGGCTCAAAATTCCACGGACCTGATAATTCTCACCTCGGTGCCTATTCCAATCATGGTGTCCCACTCTGCAACTCGGGGTAATAGCTTGATTGATCTCCACAACGGCCCCCACAACGCTAAGGATGCCTGGCCTCCACCTTGAGGGTGCCCAGGAGTGGACGCCTCACAGGGAAAGCCAGGATGGGTTCCACAGCGGTATTCGTACAAGCGCCTTGAGACCCTTGCGGGTGAGTAGTGCGCTATACAAGTATCAATTTACATATATGAAATTATTTATTTAGTTAAATGGATAGTTTTCATTTTCAGCAATGACTACTTATTCAGTAGTGGGCATGTGATGTGGATAGTATTCATTTCCACCCAGCCTCTTTTGCCCCGGCACACACACCTCTTTGAAGAGCACGTTATCTCCTGTGGTGGCTGTCATGCCCAAGTAGAGCAGCTCGTCTGCTTATCTCTCGAATGCGAACTCATTCCTGTCAGCACACATTAACAGAGTGGTAACTTTTCTTCTCAAAGCCAAATTGGCATTTTCTCACTTCCTACAGAAACATGTTCAATTTCCCACATTGGACTCATATATTCAAACCAATAAACATTATTGGCTCCATGTGTTACGGCCAGTGAGGATATCACTGTTTCCATTGTTTAACTACTCTTCTTTGGCTAAAATATTACTAAGATTTTTACTGTTATGACTTGACTGTTTCAAAATATAGAGATGAATGTTGGTGACAATATATTTAGAGACAACTTTTACTTAAAACTTCTGTTAGATCTGCAGTTAATGCTTTAATAGGAACTATTGTACAGGACATAGGAAAACATATCAAAGACATTATTTTAGCCAAGAACCAGCCTGATGGTTGTAGCAGAATTACTAAATATCCTTCTAGTCAGAATAAAAATCCTTGCTCGTATGTTAAGTTTACCATCATAGCAATGGAAAAAAAATAACTTGTAATGTTCCTCTCATGAAAAACATAAACCATGGAAGTGACAGTTCCTGCGGGCAAGAATTCTGATGAAGTCATACTTGTGATTGATGGTGATCCATACTAAGTTGATTTTGGAAATCTACCATCAAAAATTCCCTTTAAAAAACAGGTAAAGCTAGTTTTTAAAACAAACCACCTCATTGTACTCACGATCAGTCTAATGACGATTCAGAGTCAGTAGCTTATTCTATTGATTCTGATGTCCAAAATGACTCTGATCCTAATTGGTTTGGATAATAAAAACAAACTCAAAAGAGTCACAACATTTCCCAGTCAAAATGCGACACATACCAAGATTAAGACTCAATGGTGGACCCTTTGTCTGACTCTTCCTTACTACAGTTGCGGCCGGCATGACTCGCGGGTGGGGAGGGGGGGGGGGGGGTCGGGGGGTGGTGGGGGGTCGCATGCATTTGTGGGGTTTAATTACAATTTTAAAAATTTACCTTTCCGGTACCCCGCACCGCCTCAGCTCTTGGCAAGTCTTGTTTTTTCCCAACAGGAAGCAGCCACAGGCTGCCTCCCTCCCCTAAGCCAATCACAACACTGCAATGGCAGAGTTGTGATTGGTGGGGACGGTGCTCAGCCAAGCAACTATGGGGAGGCCATTTTCTCTATGTAGGCTGCTTACAGCCTACATAGAGAAAAGTCAGAGTGTGCATGAGTGGTTTGGTTGGCCGCAGAGGGCTGACCAAACGGTCAGGGCCCACATCATTGGGCAAGCCACTCATCGCCCGACCCACCCACCCGCCTCCAACCAGGCATACCCTTCTGCTTTCTCGCAGTGCAGGAAGCAGAAACATAAAATGGTATTTAAAATACAATTTTATGTTTCTGCTTCTCGCACTGTGAGAAAGCAATGGGGAGATGCTCCTCCGACCTAACAGAGGAGCCGCCCTGCCTTACTATTTCACCCACTAGCAACTGATTGGACTACCAATCTCATGTTAGAGAGTATACTTGGGCAAGAATCTGAACCTTCTTAGACAAAATTTGGCCCTTGCCCTGTTTTGGCTGACCAGTTTCTAGCTGCATTGACTATAGATCCTTCCTAAAATGTTATCTTTTGTTAAGAAATATGCTGAAAAAAACAAAAGAAAAGAATTGAAGGGAGAAATAGTTTAATAAATAAATACATTGCACGCACATTTATATTAACCTGAAACATGCAAATGCATTTACTGTGTGATGTGATATTTACATTAATTTAACCATAGCTTACGCCGGCCTCAATTTAAAATCATCGATGTTCAGCTGCCATATTTCTTTCTTGCAATGTATTTTCTCTCCTTCTCATTACACGAGAAAAGCTGTAAAGGCAAGGTTAATTGAATGTATCATTTATTTTATTTCTCATGTGTATATTTATCTTTGTATATTTCTCGGAGAGCAAAAGAATAAGCAAGCAACTGGAACGAGAGCATCTTGGATGAAGAGTATCATCTTACTGTAGATATCGAGCTAGAGGTTGTTCAACAGAGACATTGTGGGGCATATGTACAAGCTCCTAACGTGACTGGAACGTCACTTTTTGCGATGTTCCCGTGGCGATAGGGCCTTGCCTTATGTACAAGGTAGCATTAAGCCACTTAAAGTGGCTTAACGCTGCCTTGTACATAAGGCACCCTTTAATGCTGTGTTTAGCGTGCAAGGGGGGTGCAGTGGGTGTTGTGGTGGGCGTTCCACCGCAACACCCATTGTATTTGACGATGCCACCTATGTACAAGGGTGGCGTACATAGGAGGCAGCACCAAAATTAAGACCAGAAATATCCTGGTCTTAAGTTGGCGAAATGAGTAGAAATGCATTATTTCTACTAGTTTTTGCTATTGCCATGTGTGCTGTTTTGTGCAGCACACATGGAAAAAGCAAAATGCCATGGTTTGTTTATGTACAGGAAGGTGTCCCTTCCTGTACATAAACAAACCTTTTTAAAAAATGGCATTTTGTAGCTTTCATGTGTGCTGCATGAAGCAGCACACTTGAAAATTACAAAATGGCATTTTAGGATTGTTTATGTGCAAGAAGGGACACCTCCCTACTCATAACCCTGTGCACAGACACCCTTGCAATCTGGTGCAAGGGTGCCTGCATTGGCACTAAGCTGTTGAACTTAGCGCCATCGCAGGGGGAAACACAGGGCTGCACCACATTCTTGTAAATATGGTGCAGCCTTGCGTTTCCGAAGTGGCGGAGCCTGTCGTTAAGCTTAGGAGGATAACAACACGCTCTGTCACTTCATTGTACATATCTCCCTGTGTGTTAATCATGGAAAAGAACTTTGGGGCATATTATCAAGCCTGTGCGCTAAAATTATCGCCGCTTTATCGGCCGAAAACAGCCGATAAAGCGGCGATAATGGGCTTGATAATATGCTCTATGGAATTCCAATCGAAGCACATGTTAGATGTGAAGACATCTAACATGGGCTTCGATTGGAATTCCACAGAGCATATTATCAAGCCCATTATCGCCGCTTTATCGGCCGTTTTCGGCCGATAAAGCGGCGATAATTTTAGCGCACAGGCTGGATAATATGCCCCAAAGCTCCCTTTATCGAAATGTACTTTATCCTGATTTGTTCGCTTCATGGGAATTGTGTGCAGGTGTACCAACTTAGATTCTTAAGCAAATACTTTCCAAACTTGCTTGATAAATCTTTATTTGATTCTGTCATTTGTAGGCTTTTCATGCTGACACTTTCTACTGAGGTCTTCCCAATCTCCCCAAACCTTTTTTTTTAGCTAAGTATGGATTTTCCCCTTTGGGGAAACTGATACTGCTTTGATTTATTCTATGACAAGTTTATGATAGTTTGTTTTTGGAATTGTCATTTGGGATTGCTTTGAATTATATTGACTACTGCATTGATGTATTGGCTACCGAATAACAACATCATTATTTATTTGAATTGCTAATCTGTTAATAAACCTCATGGTTTGCAAATCTAACATCAGCAAATCTAGTACAGTTAAATAGCATATAACAATCCCAGGGATTGCAAGCCTTCCTCTTTTGTTTGCTGCTCCTAGCCAGCTAAGTATGTTTTATTTGACTGGACTGAGTGTGTGTATAATTCATATTGTTTCATGTTAGTTTCCAGTTTATGGAAACATGAGATGTGTTTAGGTATTTTCTGTTTTGGGGTAATGCCCCAAACCTTACCTTTTTTTTATTTCCCTACCTCCCATTAACTCTACCCACCCCTTAACCCAAAAATCCCCTTTACTTCCCTATACCTATACCCACCCATAAACTCTAAAATCAGCATTACCACCCCTTACTTTTACCGCACTTTAACAAAAAACAGACATTTTTATCCAGAACACTATTTTCCGATTTTTCCCCCCAAAACTCAAAATGTAGCTATATTTTGCCTATTTTCTCGGTCCCATCCATGGTATCTGACAAACCCTAGGTATCTTTAGAATCCCAAGGATGTTTGAAAAAAGGACGCTTGGGGGGGTGGAGTTTTGCCCAAAAGTTAAGGGATTAATTTGTTTCTGTCTATTGTGATAAATTTGCAGTGCTTAATTTGTAAAAGAACAATTCCTGGAGCCCCCCATAAAAGCTCTACAGATTGTCGGGGTGAAAAATACCAAAGCTGCTTAGTCTTGATTCTGCCTGTGTCTCTTTTGTCCACCACCATAGATTCCCTGTCCCTTTGTTTCACTCTTGCAGATATGTTTCCTTCCCTGCTTTCTCCCTTTGTCACTGTTTTTTGCTCTTTTCTCCCTCCTTCTTTACCCTTTTAGGTCGGAAGCCTACCAGTCAGCACAGCTGTATAGTTTGCTTAGGACTTCCTGTGGGCATTCTGAAAGCTTCTCTTGGAATGCCTAGAGGCGGTATACAGCGGTTAGCACGCATTTTTTACAACGCGGTGCTGTTACCACGCTACTTTTACCACGCAAGTCGTTACAACGACTTGCGCTGGAGGGCGCTCCAGGATAGTAAATAATTTAATTTACTATCCAACTCCTTCCCTAGAGTCCACGGGGACTGTAGTTGGAATAGTAAATTAAAAAATTTACTATCCAGCGCCCCTCCACGCAAGTCGTTGTAACGACTTGCGTGGTAAAAGTAGCGTTGTAATGGTACGCGTTGTAAAAGTACGCGTGGTACCATCATATATCCCCTAGAGGCACTAGGACTCTCCCAGCGAGTTGTAGAACCCACCCATTCTAGGGGACACCTCCTAGACCCCATATTTAGCAATTGCACACAGTTCAAAGTCAATTCACCCATCCCTCTCCCCTGGTCTGATCATTTTCTGATCCCATTTACCTGGTCACCGCAAATTCCATACACCGCTCCACCTCCGGTACCCCATAGGGACCGTAAATGGTCAAGGCTCAATTACACACAGTGGGCCACTGTTCTAGAAACCTCCACTCCAGTATGCAACCCCGGCCCCACAGTCAGCAATGATAACTTTAATAAGTGGATTTCTCACTCTCTGGACTGTATTCTTCCAATCACAAATCTTGAACTGAAACACAACCCAAGAAATGCACCCTGGGACTCTCAAGATCTCCGTGACATGAACAAGGAATGTAGGAAACTGGAAAGAAAATGGCGCATCGATTATTCATCATCAAATAAAGATGCATATCGATCGGCTATAAAACTCTATAAAAGCAACATAAAAACTGCTCAATCCATCTACTATGACAACAAAATAAACGCAGCGGCATCAAAACCGAAAGAAATTTATTGACTTGCTAAATCTCTCATTAAAATTTCCGGACAAACTTCCAGACCCTCATAATGCTCAAAGCCGCTGCACTGAACAGGCAGAATACTTTCATAGTAAAATAGCCACAATCTACGCATCCTTCCCTCAAGTCCCCACTACGCAAACGGGTCCAACGGACACAGCTTCACATCCCTTGGTCTCCCTGGAGGCTTTTCCAACACTAGAACCCATGATGCTTGAATCTATCATGCTCCAGGTGAAATCTGGATCCCCTGATGACCCAGCCCCAGCACAGTCTTTGCGGTCTGTCACTCCCTCCATCTTGCCTACCATTTATAATTTAATTAACGCCTCCCTATCCTCAGGCAATGTTCCACCAAGGTGGAAACAAGCAACGGTAAGAGCCCTCTTAAAAAAAGCTAACTTAGACCAGTCGAATCCTGGAAACTACCGTCCAATATCCTTACTGCTGTGGATAAGTAAAATCGCGGAGAAATATGTAAACAACACTCTTACAGAATTCCTAGAAAGTAACAATTTACTGGACATATCGCAAACTGGGTTTCAACCCATGCATGGGACAGAAACAGCGCTTCTGGCTGTGACAGAGGGAGCAAGAATGATTGCGGAACAAGGCGGCACTGCGGCTATCATTTTATTGGACCTCAGTGCCGCTTTCGACACCGTAAATCATGACATCCTTCTTCAGAGGATCACAGGTCTCGGAATCGGCTCCAGGGTAAATGCTTGGATTCATTCCTTTTTGTCAGACCGATCCTTCCGAGTCTGTGAGGGAAACGTTACATCGCCCAGCAAACCACTCAGTTGTGTGGTTCCTCAGGGCTCCTCCCTGAGCCTCACACTGTTTAATATATACATGCGCCCCCTCGCTGAGATTATCCGCCCTTTTAGTGTCCAAATTATATCATACGCTGACGACACCCAGCCGGTGGTAACGCTGAATCATCCATCAACCCAGCCAAGTGATCTAAGGGGCTGCATGGAAGCAATCTGTGCCTGGATGGCCCAGTCATATTTCAAATTAAACGGAGATAAAACGGAGCTAATGATATTAGGCAACTCTCCGTCAAAATCCATCGACTCCATATGGCCATCCTCATTAGGTCCTGCTCCTGAACCTAAGGACACCATTAAAAGCCTGGGAATCTGGAATGGACAAAACACTTACATTCAACCAACAAGCAGTAAAACTTTCTGCTACCTGCCTAGGCATTCTCAGGCTTATCCGCAAGATCCTTCCGCTCCTCCCTCCAAAGGCAAAACAAATCATGATTCAAGGGCTAATTTTGTCCCGTCTGGACTTCTGGAATGCCCTTTACCAAGGAGCACCCAAATCAACCCTAAAAAAACTCCAGGTAATTCAGAACTGCGCTGCTCGTACCCTCCTAGGAATTTCCCGTCGCAGTCGGTGGAAGCAGAACTAAAACAAATCTCCACTGGCTACCTATCAGGGCAAGAATCGAGTTCAAAAGCTTGTGCATTGCCCACCACGCCTTCTGGAGGAAAGGAGCAGCTTTAAATCACACCCTGACCAACCCATATAATCCCACCAGACAGCTCAGATCGATGCATGCCTTCCGAGTAAGCAATCCCAGGTTTCAAAGAGCGAGGTGTGGAGGTCGAACTTTCTCTGTAAATTCGGCCAGACTCTGGAAATCTCTCCCCCTACCCCTTCGCTCTGAGCCCAACCTCCTCTCCTTTCGGAAAAAGCTGAAGACGTTCCTGTTCAGCAGATAAATGCAGTTCCCTTTCCTTATACACTCCTGTCATCCACTAGCGCTAGGACGCCTGCGGGTAACTATCGCCCTTTATAAAAACCTACTCCAATCCAATCCAATTCAATGCATTTCACCTATTGCTCACTATTGACTTTGTGGTTTGTAATTTACAGTTGCTTGATTTCTGTTTACTGGCTTTATTTGCTTTAGGATGTCCAGTTTGAGCTCGCCACTACCTTGAGCATACCTTGTTTACTGTATCCTTCCGAGTACTCGCTTTCTGTAAACAGGTCGTTAAATCTTGTTCTTATCTGGTCAGGCTCTGTCTTCCGAGGGAGCTTGGTTTTTACTTTTCGTTCTCTGACTTCAAAGTGAGAGAATTTACATGACAATCCTGCTGAGTACCCATGTGAGGAGAGAGGGTGTTATGTTTTCTAGCACACAACAAAAATGAACAGTGCTGATGTTTCAGAATGAATGAGAATTAGGAAAGTACAAATGAAGCGTTGTCTGTAAAATGTAATTACAATGGCAGTGCGCTGCCATACCATACATAATCTACACTAAGCTACTCCATGTTATACCACTCCACTCTACAACACTACTCTACTGTTTGCCCTTCCATTCAACTCCACACCAGTCCATTCTAGGACACAGAACGCCACTCTATGACATGCCACTCAACGCCCCTCCACTTTAAAACACCCTATGACACGCTACGTGACACCACTTGACTCCACGCCACTCCACTCTTTGACACTCACAACATGACACAACACGCCACTCTACTCTATGCCATTTTACTCTATGCTTCTCCACTCTACGCCCTTCCACTCCATACCACTTTCCAACTCCACTCTAATCTACCACAATCCACTCCAGCCTACCCCATTCCGTTCCAATCTACCACAATCTATGCCTCTCCACTCTAGTTTGCACCACTCTACTCTAATCTACTCCCCTCCACTTCACTACAACATACCCCAATCTACTCCACACCAAACTACTCTATTCCAATTTACCCCATTTCACTCCACCCAATCTACCTCACTCCAGTCTAACCCACTCCACTCAAATCTACCCCCACTTCATTCAATCTACCCCACTCCACTCCAATCTACCCCACTCTACTCTACTCCACTTCAATCTACCCCAATCTACCACACTCCACTCTACCCTCTGCCACCCCACACTACTCAATTCTATCCCACTCCAACCTAGCTAATTCCTCTCTAATTTGTCCCCCTCCACTCCACCCTACTGCACTATACCCCAATCTACCACACTAAACTCAAATCTATTCCACTCAACTCCTCTACTCCAATCTACCCCACTCCAGTATACCCAATCTACTCCAATCTACCCAAAACACCCCAACTTCAATCCAATCCATTCCACCTCAGTCTACCGCACTCCAATCTAACCCACTCCCCCACTCTACTCCACTCCAATCTACCCAATTCTACTCAAATCTATATTACTCCACCCCATCTACCCCACTCCATATTACCCCACTCCATTACAATTTAGTCTACTCAACTCCAATCTCCATTCCACTACAATCTATTCCTCCACACTCCAATCTTCTTCACTCTACCCTAGTCCAAAGCACCTCCGTCTTCCCAATCCACCTCAATCTACCCCACTCCACTCCAGTCTACAGCACTTCACTCCATTCTCCACTCGTTTGCAATCTATCCAACTGCACTCCACTCCAATCTACCACACTCCACTCTACCCCAATCTACCTCACTCCACTCTACCCCAATCTACCCCAATCCACTCTACCCCAATCTACCCCACTCCTTTCAACCACAATCTATTCCATTCCAATGTACCACAATCTATCCCACTCCAATCTACTCCAAGCTACCCTACTTCACTCTTGTTTACCCCACTACGATCCATCCAATCTACTCCACTACACCCCTTTCTTTTCCACTCCGATATACCTGACTCTATTCAATCTACCACAATCCACTCCACTCTACCCCAATTTACCCCACTCCACTCCATCTACCCCATGTCAGTCTACTCTACTCCATTCAAATCTACCCCACTCCCCCCCACTCCAATCTGTTCCACTCCACTTCAATCTACTCCACCCCAATCTACTCCTTTCCAATCTATCCCACTCCAAACAACCCCAAACGACTCCACTCCAATGTACTCACTCAACCCCATTCTACCCCACTCTACCAATCATCCCCATTCCACTCCAATCTACCTCATTAACCCTACTCCAATCGACCCCACTCCAAATTACCTCAATTCAATCTACCCCATTCCAATCTACCCCACTCCACTCTAATCTACCCCACTTCACTCCAACGTACCCCACTCCACACCACCCAATCTCAATCTACCCCACCTCTACCCCACTCCAATTTATCCTACTCCAATCTATCCCAGTCTATACCACTCCAGTCCAAACCACCCCACTCCAGCCTACCCCACTCCATAAACTACCCCTCTCCATTCCAATTTACCCTACTCTAAACCACCCAATCTACCCTACTTCACAACAGTTTACCCCACTCCAATCAACCCTAATCCACCCTTCCCCATTCTTCCCCAACCTACCCAGCTCCATTCCAATCCCCTGAGCTACCGGGTTTTTATGGACCCGGCGGTGCCAGGGAGAACACCCAAAGACCTCGAGTCCTTCCTGTTTCAGACTACAGAAACACAGAGTCTTCTATGTGAAGTCAAAGATCGTATTTATTGGCTGCAACCAGTAACAGGTATCCTAGAAGTACAACAGCATGTATGTTCTCAAGAGACTGCTCGTTTTTACAGAACCAGTCTTCTCTCTTTATACTAAATAATGAGCTTCAGGCAAACATTCCTTGTTTTACGGTCAACCATACAAATATTTCTACTACAAACAAAAAGCAAAGTCATGATGACAAGCCCACATTTCAGTTTATCCAGTTCATGATAGATTACCCGGCAAGGTCCAGAACTTTCATCAGATATCGACGGACCACTAATAAAAACGGGCACCTCCTCCTCGTAAAACAGGTCATAAAGAAGAAACAGGGACAGGTGTGTGTGAGATTAGGCATAGCTTGTGTGCGATGAACGGTTTATGACATGTTGTGCCTTGATACTAATCTCATTCGGCCACTGGGATGGGAACTGCCCGAACAGGTTTGGCTTGAGGCAGTGGAGTTAACTCGCCCAGGTCACAGAAGAGTCAGCAAAGGTGTACGTGTCCTTCAGATCGAATTCGGCCTTAGTTATTCGACTATGTGAGGGTAATCACAAAATGGAACCCGAGGGTTCAAGACGAAAACTACGATTTCAGGGTGATTTCGTTACTCGATCATGACGAAAATGCTTATGTATAGTATTTAAGCCATTTCCGGTCTGCTAGTACCAAAATCTTCATGATACGATGATATTTATGACACGAGTGCAGAGCTTCGGTACCACACAATACCACACAATAGCCTAGTCCAGAATATTCAGTACCACAGACCCTCCTTTTGCCCTTACATAGGCAATAACCTATACTCATGCTAATCTGAGTCTAGGTCTGTATTCATGAAGTCATTGAGATGTTGCTGTAACATCATCCTATTACTTAGTTTGTCTCTTAATACAGGTTTCCTTACACATGATGTAGCACAGAGCCCACATATTGCAGGAGCACACTGTACACACAGACAGAACAGGAAAAGGATGGGTAAGACCATCCCAATGACTATCAGAATCTTCCATCCCCAGGCAGATATCAGTTCCCAGAACCATCCCATCAAGGACCAGTTTCCTTCATCCACGTGAATGGATTCAGAGATCTTATGCAGTTTGGAGATGGCCTGGTATACTGTCGGAGCGTTATCGGGGATGAAAATACAGCAACTCGATTGGATCACTTTACATACCCCACCACGGTCTGCAAGTATGACATCTAATGTGACCCTGTTCCGAAGAGTCATAAGGCGATCCGACTGGAGCTCAGCAGTCAAATTGCTAAGGGCACCGGCAGTTTCAACTACAGTGGATTCAACCACCCTTGTCAATTGCCTTATGTTCCTGCTGTTCACCATAGGCCCCTAAAACGGCAGAAAACCCTTTGCAAAATCTCCGAATTCTTGTCCTGCAGTGTCTTCTTTACTGACGATGCCTCTAACTATCCTTGTCCTATGGTAATCTGCGTCGGCCGTGTAGGTGGGAGGCAACAGGAATGAGACAAAACATGTGCCCGAGAAGTCAGGGGGCAACCATGTATAGGCTCTATCATGGCAGATGAAATAAGTACCCTTAGCTGCTAAGAATGAGGGGGAATTTCGGGATGCAAACACATATGTTTCCGTGGAGACGGTCTTCCCCAACTGAGCTCTGGGATTTTTGCCATTACCTTGCAGACATAGGTGACCCTGAATGGGTACAACCCAAATAGAGGAGGATCTCTTCACTCGCTGGTTCTCACTCAAAGCACCTCCATATTTCATCATATTCCATTTAACATAAGCTTGCAACTCATCTCTAGGAATCGTTCTGTACGAGTCAATTGTTCTGCTCATATTTGCAATTCCTACTACTAATGCTTTGTTGCTTGAGTTACTTTTCGTGGAATGTGGAGAATATGGTTCAATGGCGAATATGAACATTGTTTGGAACGCCCATAATGAACCATTGTAGCTAAATGGTAAGACCAGGTATGGGACACCCTTGCCTGTTGTATGTGGCATAAGACCCCACACCCAACAGTTGGTTGTGTACTACTAATTGGTGTTGGTGTAAGAGCTGAATGAAAGAGTTATTAATAAACTCTAATCTTCTTGAGGACTCATGTTCAGGCAGGGGGTGAAAAGAGTGGGAGGAAACAGTAGGAGGAGGTATGGGCTGAGTAGTGGGTGCAAATGAAACTTGAAAGGTGTAAAAAACATATCCTATTAAAAATATCATGACACCAAGCAGCATAAAGATACAACATATTAACGATCTCTTCTTTGACATTAATATACACATTTTATCTTTAAAGTTCATTCGTTTGGCAGGTTTCTCCATCTCAGAAAACTCCATCCTCTCTAATTTGCTGCCCGCGGTGGTAGGGTGTTTCTGCTGAAGAGTGCTTCTGTTAGTCCAGGGCAACTCCCTTAGACCAACCAGAACTGTCGACCTAACCGTCTCCAGCTGCACTCCAAAGACTTTGGCAACCGCGACCCTAACAGCAGAACCGGATGGCGGTTCGAAAAAACAAAAATGAGCAAGTTTCTTGGATGAGAGAGCTGCACAATGTCCATAGTCATAGTTCTTGGCCTTACATTGTAACGGTTCCTTCCAGGTGCTGTCTGGTCTTGGAATAAGAGTTCAGGCTCTGTAGTGTTCAACCGAATTGACGGAGGCACAGCTTCTTGTAAAATGTTGTCGCTCTCCTTTTTTGAAGTTGTTCCTTTTATCCGTGCATCGCTAAAAAGTAGGAAACGAGGCACGGTCTCAGCTTCAGAGTCAGCGATCCCCTCCTGGACCCACCGGTCGTACGGAAGGGGCAGTGGGACCCTCTTACAATGATGGCCGTGTATCCAATGTTTCTTTCCTTCTACTCGAACGGCTGATCTTGTCGGGAGAAGAACAATATGAGGGCCGGTCCACCGGGGCTGGTCATTCTTTGCTCGCTGGAAATTCTTAACCAGTACGTAGGATCCAGGATCGATAGGATGCCCTGGAGCTTCAGAGGCATGAGGTAGAGTGTCGTGGACCTGTTGGTGTAAAACACGCAATTTAGCCGTCAATTCATACAGATAATCAAGCAGTACAGGGTGTTCTATTTCGCTAAACCTGGTGGGCCTTGGCACTCCCCATATGTTGGCCGGGCGGCCAAACACAATTTCATAGGGACTAAGTCCCACTCTAGAGTGAACAGTCACTCTCGTTGATAGGAGTGCCAAGGGCAGAGCGTCAGGCCATTTAAGGCCTGTGCTTGCTTGGATCTTGGCCAGTTTCAGTTTTAACATGCCATTATAGCACTCTACTAGTCCAGCTGATTGGGGGTGATTTGCAGCGTGGAACTTTTGATGAATGCCTAGCCCCTCACACACTTTCTTCATCACTCGACCCACAAATTCACTCCCATTATCACTCCAAACCATTCTAGGCATTCCGAATCTTGGGAAAAATTCTTTGACAAGGGCTTTGGCTGTGGACAAAGCAGTATTGTCCTTCAGGGGGTATGCTTCGACCCATCTTGAAAAGGCACAAACAACAACGAGTACGTATTTCAAATTGTTGCACCTTTCCATGTGGATGAAGTCTAGCTGCAAAACCTCAAACGGATACGTTGGAGGCGCAAAATGACCAGCTGGAGATGGGGTTCCCCTACCAGGGTTGTATTTCAGGCACACCATACAATTCTTGACCACATTCTCTGCACACTTAGGGATTCCAGCATTTTGCCATACTGGAGCTAACAACTTACAAATCCCTTTCACGCTAATATGAGCCATTCCATGAGCCATTGTCACCACTGCAAGCACATACGCATCGGGTAAAACCCATCGTTGATGCTCTGACAATTCAATCCAACAACCATTCGCATTCAATTTACCCTTACTTTCTCTCCATTCATTCAACTCTTTCTCTGTAGCTTCAGCTTGAATGGACTTCACACTCTCAATCGTATCTTCACACATACCAACATCACCAATCCATCTCGCAGGGCCTGCAACATACATTCAACTCATTGCATTCCTAGTAGTTTCTTTCGAGACTTCATCCGCAAACGCATTTCCACGACCAACATCATCCGTAACCTTTTTGTGCGCACTGCATTTCACAATTGCAACCTGTAACGGCAGGGTCAGTGACTCGAGAAGCTCATTCACCAACTGACCATGTTGGATCTTAGCACCATGCGAAATCAGGAACCCACATTCTTTCCACAATCATCCAAAACTGTGAGCCACACCAAATGCATACTGACTGTCCGTGTACACGTTCACTCGTTTTCCTTTCGCCAACACACACGCTCTTGTAAGTGCAATCAATTCTGCTGCTTGCGCTGAATTGTGGGGGATACGTGCAGCTTCAACAATAGTATGCAAAGTCGTCACAGCATATGCTGCAGTCGTATCACCATTCGGCAACTTGAAACACGAACCATCAACCCACAAAGTACCATCACACTCTGGAAGAGGAGTGTCTTTAAGATCTATCCTCCCTTTCGTCTCTTCCTCTGTTCTCAGAAAACAGACATGCTGATCTTTACTATCATCATCTGTCTCAGCTAAAATCGGCAACAATGTGGCTGGGTTTAGTGTATTGCACCTCTTTATGTGCACATGACTTGCCAACAGTGTTAGCTCATACCCTGACAATCGAGCACTAGTTAAGTGCTGTGTCTTTGTCCTGTTTAACAGAATGTCCACTGCATGCGGGACCAATACAATTAACATGTTATTCATTACTAACCCAGCAGACTGTCGAATAGAAACAGCTGCTGCCGCAGTGGCTCTCAAGCAACTTGGCAACGCCTTGGCTACCGGATCTAAAGTCGCTGAAAAATACGCGCATGGACGCTGTTTGTCCCCAAAAGACTATGTCAGAACTGACAATGCGCAACCTTCTTTCTCATGGACATATAATGTAAAAGGCTTACTGTAGTCGGGGGTACCCAACACAGGAGCCGAACACAATGCATCACGCAATTCGGAAAAACTTTTCTGACACTCTTCAGACCACAGAATGGGATTTGGTGTATCTTTACAAGTTAATGCCACCAAAGGTTTGGCCAGTAAGGAAAAATTTGGTATCCATTGTCTGCAATATGATGTAATGCCCAAGAAAGCACGCACTTCTCTCTGTGTCCTTGGGATACTCAATTTTGCAATTCCCTGAATTCTCTCTGGGGTCAGTTTCCTTCCCTCCTTCGATAAGAGGTGACCTAAGTAGGTTACTTCTTGTCGACAAACTTGCAATTTTGAAAGAGAGACTTTGTGGCGCAGATCACACAGATGACGCAACAACGACAATGTGGCTTCTTTACAAATATCCTCAGTATCTGCAGCTATTAGCAAATCGTCGACTTATTGAATAAGGGTAGCGCCGACAGGTAAAACCACCACGCAAAAATTTTCTGTGAAGAGATGACACATAGGGGGTACCCAAAGAAACTCCGCAAGCATTCTTACAAATGAGCACGTTTTACGCCGAGAGAGTGTAGTGTAGTTCCTAGTTTCCCACTAGGCCCTGCGCATTGGAATAACATAAACAGTAGTATCGACGTGGAACTGCAGATATTCCAGGCCTCCACTGACTATGCTAAACTTAATTGGGTGTGTTACCAACTAGCTCAGAGGTCACTGGAAACTTTCTTCTCTGCATGGGAAGTGATCAGCTTCCTTGGCACAGACAAGAAGGGATTCAGCTTTCCAACAACCGTGTAACATGACAACTTTGCTCCTCAGATCAAGAGTCAATCTCTAGGGTCGTGTGAAACAATAGACATGTATTTCACTCAGTCGGGTTAGTGCAGTTTACTTTCACGAGATGTAGAGAATAGAGAGACGGGCGTTTGTCAATAAAGGGTTAACATTTATTGAACAGTCTTTCTTCTCGTACAAGAGAAATGTATTGCCACAATTGCAAGACTTGTTATTATAAAAAGTACGTACAGTAAGATAAGTATTGCAAGATAATACTGTAAAAGCATTGATATGGTTTCTTAGCCATACAATGGTTTAAAAGTAATAAAACATATATACAGTCATATATACCTTAGGCTAAAATACTCAACTGGTGCTTCTAACTAAGCCTACCCCAGTGTGCCTGACCTAAGCCTAACACGTGGAAGGGGAGTAAGTAAGTAGCTTCAAGTTAAGTTGGTTTTGCCAAGGTTTGCTTCAAGAATTCTCATCTAAGGGTTTAGTCAACACCATACCTCTGAATAGAATGATGGAAGTCTGGTATTTCCTTCAGGAGGCACTCGGTATCCCAGTCACCCGCGAGGGCAGACTGGAAACGCTGGAGCTGGATTTCTCAGCAGAAGAAATGCAGCGTCTCTCTTCAGCGCGTCGAGGAAGGAGGGGGGACAGCGTCCGTGGGCAGCTTGGAATCTGCTGGGCTCTTCGCAGAGGGACGGCTGTTCAGCTCCTAAGCTCACCACACCATCGTTCGCGCTTTAGCAGCGATAATGGTATCAGTAGCTTCACCAACAGCAGCGGGGCAGCAGACTGCAGCGACAGGGTGCTAGCTTCAGACAGCTAGTAACAGGCAGGCGACAACAGCCTACACAACAGCCATTGCTTAAGGCAACGTTGGTAATATTTATACCTGACAGGTGCCTGGTTTGACGCAAGTTTGTTGGACATAAGACGTCAATTAAAGATGTCACTAGGAAGTGATAGCTATCAGTTGCTCATTAGAGTTCCATTACTAATCAAAACACAGCAAGCGGGGATTTCCAGGTTTGCTGAGTTTTTATCTTGTTGAAGAACTCGGAGTGTTAATCTAGGAATATCAGATAGTGACTTCTGCTCTGTCATTGCACTAATTGGTCGCAAAGGAAGTGGCAGAGAACTATGCTGGAATGTGGTTCTGTTCGTGTGAGGCCAGAGATGACTTTCTGAATATCGCACTTGAACGGTTATGCCAATATAGGGAATAAATGGATTTATAGCCGAATAGGGGCATAAGGTTACAGTATCGATCAGGAACCTAGATGAACACGCAACACCCACTCCACGTTTTCATGTCCATCAAATTACTAAAACTAGAGCAATTCAATGCATGTGTAACATTGCCCACCCCAAAATACATAAATGCATTCGAAATAGGCATATTTGTCATACGTGAAATTTTAGGTACTGTACGTTTTTTAAGCATAGAAATCATTCAAAAATTATTGCATATGAAATCAATGAACGATTATGCAAAAAGAATTACACATGAAGTATCTCTGAACAGAAGAAGGGCGAGATAAATCATCACATATAAATGCATTGCAATAAATGTGCTAGAGGCTGATGTAAGTTGTTATGTCTCTAGATGTGTTTTAGAAATAGAAGTTTGAAGCTTCTGTTCTCTAAGAATAGTTTTTACGTTAAGCAAAGAATTGTTCGTGCCAAAAAAAGGGTCAATCTTAAAAAATATCCAATTCAAAAGAATTATTGCTTGAACGGGGAAATAGAGTTCCAACGCTTTCTGCAGTTTTTGTTGATCAAAACTGAAGGCCGAATTCAGAGTTCATAGGAACGCTGTGTGTTGGAAAGCTTCTTAAAAGTTATTGTTTCTGTACGGGTGAGAACATCGTATCAGACAGGCTCTCAAAGAATTGGTCTACAAAATCAGGTGACAGTTCAACCAAATTCGATAGTGCTGTAACTTGGCAGGTGTGAGAATGATTGCTGTCATCATAGTCGGGTTCAGTAATGCTCACAGAAGGTCGTACCTGGGTGATGCTGCTTTTGTCACTCGCTCCACTGTTACCACCTAGTCGTAGTACGGGAGTCTCAACGAATGCTGTCATCAGGATTGGTAGCCGCTGGGGACAACACAATGCGTGAGCCGTTATTGGACTGAGCAAAGTATCGACGTCCGTTGGTACTGCTGATGGAAGTGAAAGACAGATGTCCAACACGCATTCATCTCCGCATAGCATACATCTTAGTACCGGTAAGATACAGTTCTGCCATATAGGTCTGAATGAAAGGAACCAGGTCATGTTTAGATCTCTCAGCCTGGCCAATCCAAGGACGTTAGTTATCCTGTCCCGGTAGCGCATTGCTAGGATTGTCTCTTCCATTCCCATGGGAGCTATGTCTGAGTTTCGGCTTGCCATAACGAAGCAGGAGGGTCAAAAATAAAATCCCTGCAACGAGTCCCAAAAATAGTGGTATGCCGCCAAAAACAGAGTGTACAAAATTAGGAATGATTCCTAAAATTGCCTGAAAAGGTGTTAGCAGTCCCGTAAAGACTGACTTAAATATGCCTGGGATGCTTGTGGCACTAGACATGTTAAGGAGTTGGCTGAGCATTTCTACGAAATGCACGGGGCAATTTGTTGATAAAAGTTCATGAACTTCGGTAGCTGTCCTTGCAACTAGAAGATCATACGTCTCTTTTGATGACGTTATAGGCACTGTTGTCTGTAAAAGCACAGATTTCATTTTGCTTAAAGTATCAATTCGTATAGAATAGAGATTCAGACAAGGCCAGATGGGAGTCACTGTGTCTGTAGGCCCACTCGGGAACAATGCCTGCATACAGCATTTGACCATGGATGTTACACTTACTAGATAACTTTTCCCTGGCACAAGGCCACAACATCTGTGATCCGTTCTAAGAATGTAACTCCCGTTTGCAAGTTGCATAAAGAAGGGCTCTATCTGAGTTGCAGGTGTGACTAGCTGGTGGCATGAAAGGTTGTTAGAATTTCCATCACATGCGCCGTGTAAATTAATACCCTGACACAAAAGTATACCGCTTAGTGAATGTTTACAGTTGTCACCACTAAGAAATACATTTTTGTCGCTGTCACTATAGCAAGAATGTGTGTATGGTAATTTCCATTCTGATTTTACATATCCTTTACCCAATTGTTCATACTGGCCAGCAGGTATGTACTCAAGGCACTTTTTAAATCGGAAAGTTGTTATCGGAATTGTGATAATTCCGTGTATTATCCATTCAATGACAGGACTCTCTGACATTGTCAATGGTAATCTCTCAAGTTTTTCGATGCTCAGGATTGTATAGTCTGCTCCTTTCTGTGCCAAACTGATCTGTTTATCAGTAAGGTTAAAAATGGAAAATAATGACGTTGTGTTGATTAAACGCCAAGGCACATAGCCTGAACGAAGATTTTGCAGCGTCCAGCCTAATTGTATAATAGAACGTAATTGAGATTGGCCATGTTGTAACATTAGCAAGTCTCTATCTATCACATCAAAGGCAGAGGATACAATATTGTCCAACGAATATATTCTGGAAGACAGAGTCATTAACCCATTGTCTACTACAGAAAGGGATTTCTCCAAATTAATACGATCAATTTCTCGTATTTTTTCAGCTGTTTCAATGTGTTTGACTTTCCAAGCCTCGTTGTACGCAGCATAGATACTGGTCGCTATGAAACGCTTTTGACGCTGTTTGCGTGGTCCAAGAATGAAATCGCGCAAATCAGCACCATCTTTTAGTAAAGACAAGTGTTGCTTAATTTCAGCCAGTGTGGATGATGTTAGCCATTCAAGGCAGAGTTTCCCTACACTGTATGTTGTTATTATCCCTGGATGTTGTCTCTGGGAATATCTCGGGTCTAGTCTGGTCATTGTTAACCCCTGTGTTTTATTCAGGAATCTATCTTGACAGCTGTTTGTGTCAGTAGGCCAGATTAACCACTTTTTCCAATCAGGATGTGTTCTGTTAAAATGTAAAATTTGTGTTACGTCTAACTCAATATCTGCAGTTATATTTTCAGGTACTGGCTTTGGAATAGACGGTGTTTTAAGCTCTTTGATCTTAGCTAGGCCAAAGACAAGATGTTTGGTGTATTGTGTCATTTAAAAACAACATTTGTTCTGGTATCATGCAGGTTCTAAATAGTGCTTCAATGCCTTGTACCTGCCAATCTTTTGTACCCCAAATTGTTTTCGTTTCAATGTTATTTTTCCAATAATCAAAACCAAATGTCATCATTTTGTCATAAAATGCTTCTGAATATATCAATTTAGAATTTGTCAGCATTGTTTTCATTCCTGTTTTATCTAACAGTTTGTAATAAAACGTTTCTGCATCACTGGTGTTAAACCCTGAGAAGTATTTGAATTTCTCAAAAAATGCTTTAGAACTGCTTTTAGGTGGTGTAGCACAATGTTCCCATTGATTATACATAAAAACATTTCTAGGCTGTGCAGATTTATGCAAGTAGTGATCACCATAGTGTGTGTAACAGAATAACTGCTCATAACTAGATGAACCTTGTAAATAATCATGATCTGTGAATCTAGCTGACATTACTAAATCAGACATCATGTCATTAATACTGTTAAAGTCCCAATCATCAGAGAATGTACTAGGTGTTACAAAGTCACTTAAGGAAACCTTCAGTTGATGAGGATACTTCAGGATTTCGACCGGACCATATATCTCATAGTCTGTTTTCTCCCATACTACCCCACCAGGTATTGGAATTGCTGTGACATTTACTGTTGACAGTTCTCTTTTCTTCACGTGTGATGATCTGTGTGGTTTCATGACTAGGTTGATGTTCTGACTTGCTGTGTCCATTGTAATATATTTTCCCTCAATGAATTTTCCCAAACAAAGTACCATGATGAGCCAAAGCAGGAGGAAAAATACACCTAGACCGAACCAAAACTCTAACCAAGGTGAAATAAGGTAGATTTCCTTTAGTTGATGAAAGAGTTCCGTTGCTTTTTCTTTAAAAGTCTTTTTTGTTTCTGGCATCACTTCGGGGTCGTTTTGATCTTCAGAGAAGTTGTCGAAGTTGATGAAATAACCAGAGGCAGTTCTGTCGATTGATGGGATTGTTCTTTCAATCTGTCTCTCAGTAGCACTTTCTGATGCCACATTAGTGTAGACTGGTGTTGTTTCTTGACGAACTGTTTCAATCTGTGTCTCAAGAGGCACGAGTTCCTTGGCATTATTGCATAGTCCTTCATTGTGCACTGCAGGCTGATCGAATGTGATTAGTCTTTCAGTTTGAACCTCTTGGATTGTTGCAAGTTTGGGTATTCTGTTGTTTCTTGGGAGTCCACTGGGCCTACTGTTGATTATAGGCCACATGCTTGTGGTTTTACCAGGTCGATGGACACAACTCTGTTCTCCTTTTTACCAGCAAGGGGCGGTAGTACTACTGATCTTGTTCCGGTGACTGCCAAGACAGGTACTGCTTTTCTGTAAGAAGGCCCAAATTCCTTCTTCACCGCGATCTTTTCTCTGACTAGATCCCCAATCTTTGGAATCCAGACAGGCCTTGCTGGGGCTGTTGCTTGTGGTGCCTCGTCAGTGGTAGATGGCTGTTGCTTTAACTTTATGTTGCTTAAGGATTTTCTTGTTTCATTCAGTTCCTGTAAAACAGCCAAACGATCATTGATGTCAAAGTCTGTTGTTTTTCTTGTACCACTGACATCTGACAATCGAGGTCCTGAATGTTCATTCTAATTCCGAACAATAGTTCGTATGGGCTGAAACCTTTTAGAGAATTTCTTGGCAAGTTATTAAGACTAGTTTGGACACTTATTAAATGTTTGACCCACCCAGCGCCTGAACCTAATACCTTCGCTGTTATAGATTGCTTTATGTCACAGTTTTTTCTTTCTACCACACTATTCCCTTCGGGGTGCGACGGACAAGAATACCGCAACCCAAATCCAATGCTGGCCATGGCCTCCCTATAAGCTCGAGAGCTGAAAGCAGGACCCTGGTCAGAATGGAACGTGGTAATTGCGTATGTGCCGATAAAGACTCGCAAATCTTTTATAACCGTTCTAGCGTCAGCCGAGCGCTGGGGCCACATCCATATGAACCTCGTACAGGAATCCACTGCTACCATGATATATCTATAGTTACCGTCCCTTTGTAGGGGACCACAGTGGTCCAGGTAAACACATGCAAATGGTTTATCCGAGATAAGAAGGGGTGTCTGCGCTGGTCGTTTTACTGTTGATACTTTTATCCTTTGGCAAATCTCGCATTATAATACATACTTTTTAGTTTGTATCCTTAAGCGAGGCCACCAATATCTCTGTTTTAATAATGATATTGTTGCTGAAACGCCAGCGTGTGCAGAGGCAAGCCCTTTGTGTGCCGCTTTGATTAGTCCTAACCTGTGTTCCCTGTTTGGAATTACCCTATCCCCCACTCCAGGGATTCGAGCAAAAGGAACATTATTCGTATCTGTTGAATATTAGTACTTTTCTGGAAAGCCTTTTGAGAGTGTTTTCTTATCATTTTTTACTGACGCACTGACAGCTTGTAGAATATCGCTGTCTATTTTTGTTTGTGACCGAGTTATCGCAGCTACGGAAGCCGTTTGCACAGCTGCCTTCGCGGCTTCATCAGCCAATGAATTCCCTGCAACGTGAACGCCATCACGTTGATGACTCAGTGTATGTATCACGTGAGTCTTTTGTAGTTCTTTCTGTAAAAGAACTACCTGTTCCCAAAGCATGTTATGCTTTATTGTGCCACCTTTTGCATCTTTGAAACCATTTTCCACCCAATTCTGCAAGTATTCATTATAAGATTGTACGCAATAAAAAGAATCGCACACTATTAGTGTGGGGAATTCGCGATCGGTATTTTCTAGCGCCATCTTAAATGCTACTAATTCAGCTCGTTGAGCCGAACAATCTCCTAGAGATTGTGTTTTAGTGACCATTGATCTAAATTTACCTTTGTGCCAGCGACCTTTAACAATCGCGCACGCAGCACTGTAAGCTTGCTTACCCCCAACTGCGGGTTGTGCTGATCCGTCAGTATATATAATACTTCCGTATTCTTCGAGAGGCAGGATTTCAATTGGCAGAGGACATTCATATTCATATTGTAAAAATTCCTGTGTTTTTAAGTTAGGATCAAATTCGTAAACTACGTCTGTTGCAGCAAGAGAATTAACCCACTGAATCCATCTCGGATGCAAAGCTTTAGCATTAGGAATGCTTGCTTTAGTTACCGCTTCTAAAGCCGGTATAGGTGTTACGATTATTATTCGTTTACCTTGTGCTAGGGGCCTTTCTTTTGCTACAGCAGTCTGAACCGCAGTTAGAATTTTCTCAGTTGAACTGAATTTTATTTCAGCCTTTGTGTACAAGTGTGATTTGTAAGCTATTGGTACCTTTTCTCCCTCATTAGAGGTCAGGTACGTGAATCCGCATCTTCCTGGGATGACTCGGATTACAAGATCACGTGTGTTGTCACGTGTATCTAATTTTGTTTTTGCTAACATGTCTGTTTGCAGTGATCTCAAAATTTCTGTGTGTTTTTGAGTCCAATTGATTTGTTTAAAATCAGGTTTAATTAGTTCGTAGAGAGGTTTAACCCTCTCTGCGTAATTTAGAATGTAAGTTCTTCCGAAATTCAGAAAACCTAGAATGGATTGTAAATTCTTCAGCGTTTTTGGAGCTTGGAGTACAGCGCACTTCTCTAAGAAGTTGTCCGCTAGGCTTTTCCCTTCACTTGATAATTCGTACCCTAAGAATAGTACTGTCAGATGGGCAATTCGAGACTTTTTAAAGTTGAATTTGTAACCCTCTGCTGCGAACCCAAGTATAATGGTGTTCACTCTTTTCAAGTGAGTATCCAAGTCGTCGTCTGTGAGATAGATATCATCTACGTAAGATAATGCCTCATCATCATAGATTTGTAGTAACTCTGTTACCCTAGCTGAGAATAGTCCTGGGCTGTTCTTGAACCCCTGTGGGAGTCGACAGAATTTTTTCTGCGACCCAAATGCAGAGAAAGCGGTCAAATATCTGCTTTCCGGTGCAATGTTTTGACAAAAGAACCCATTAGATATGTCTAATGTCGTTTTATATTTTTTCCTAACTATGTTATTCATTAGGGCTGCACTATGCGAGTTTTGTACTGCAAAAGTTTTACAACATGTATTAAGGTGTCTGTAGTCCAAAACTAGACGATATGAATTGTCTGGCTTGGAAACAGGAAACAAAGGATTGTTCATTTGGGAGGTGCATGTTTCAATCACCCCCTGGTACTCAAGTTGATCTAAGATCTCCCTGACCTGTTTTTTAGCTTCTTGCTTTATGGGATACTGCCGTTGGGCAGTTGGTTCACTTTTTAATTGGATTTTGTGAGGAGGAGAGTCCTCATCCCATCCTACATGATTTTTATATAATGCAGGTGCCTGGGCTACAGCCCATTTCCTTGCATATGTATATTTTTTATGAATCGGAATGTGATTCGAGAAGGCAGGCATAATCACTTCTTCGCCACGAGGGCACTCCCTGACAAACTCTGGGGGCCAATCTTTTTCAGCTAACAGAATATCATAGCCTTTTGAGAGTTTATCCCAAAACAGACCTCTAATTTTCCTAGTCTTATCACCCTCCATACGCAATGTTATTTCGTATATTTTATGGGGCTCACTAAGTCTGGTGTCGGCAGTTTCAACCTGAATGTATTCATTCGTGTCCACTGTCTCCAGATGACTCATCAAGATCTTGCGCGCTATACTGATTTCTGCTGCACTGTCCAACATTGTCAATGCCCACTCCCCGTTTTTCAACTGTGTCCTCAGTATTCTCTGCATGGTTGATTACTCTAATACTGGCTACCTTCTTTTTCTGAAATTGAGATTTTTTACTCTGAGCAGGTTCCTTGTCTTTGGACTTGGTGTGCTCTCCTGGGTCTGACCGTCCTCTTCTTTCCGATTTCTGTGGAAAAGATCGAGAGGGACGTGTATCAATACTTTGATATCTATCAGGTTTTTTTCAGATTATCCCTATTTCTAAGGTTGTATCTTTTCTCAGAGGGCTCCCGCTGGGGAGACTGGTGTTCTCGAGTCGGAGTTCTTTCCCTCCGTCGAGGAGACCTTCCTCTGGACTGGAAAACTTTTTCCTTGGGAGTGGATTGTTTATTTCCATCCCAGCTCTTTTTAGGAGTGTTTAAATTATTTTTAATAAATAATTTTTCAGGATTTTCGAGCAGTTGGGGCTTTACCGGTTTCCCACCCAAGCTGTCTCTACCTAATTCTTCATAGCATTTTTCTATGATTCTGGCAAGCTCAATTGGATCTTTTATATCTGTTTCCTTCAACTTCTGGCGAATCGCCACAGATGCTGCTTCTCCTTTAATGTTGGCTAATAATATAGCCGAGACCTGCTTGAAGTCTTTCAGTAATTTCATACCTAGATTTAAAGCGGGCTCTGGACCATATTCAATTTGAATCTGTTTTAGCACTTCTGGTATTACCGCCATAGACGGAACACCGTGTGTTTTTGTGTAAATGGAAGCAAAGACTGTACCCCAAGTGTCACAGTCCTCCACGTGTGGTGCGATTCCCATTGGAAGGCAGATGGTCAAGATTCTGTGTTTCTCTATAGGGGTAGTATCAGGAAATACTGCCTCTATTGAGTGATTTTCTGTGCTAACCAGAAAGGAATTTGTTCCCGTTTTACGGGTGTTTTACCAAGACATGACTGTATGTTCTGTGGTGTGATTTTATTAGTGTTCCCCTGATGAGGGGTCAGCTGTGGTACATTAACAGCTGGCTGGACTGTTGCAGTCCGCATTACATATTGGACTAATTGCCTATGTATTTTAATTAATGTTTTTAGCTGTACTAACAGCTCTTCCTTTGACATTTTTACAATGTCCGGATGTGGTGTGTAGCTGGCTAGAACCGGCCACGTTGCTCCTGGTCTACCTAGTGGACCGAGCCTAGTTATGTGATCATTGTGTTTTAGGGCGCCATTAAACCAGAGCAGGTGCTCTTGAAATTTAAGTGGAATTTCAATCTCCTCGAAAGGAGCGTACTCTTCCGGAGGTTCCTCTATTTTGTAATAGTGAAACTCTTTTGTTGTAGCGTTTGCCGCTGGAAAGTTTATCCATGAATAGAATACCTCTGTCTGCCGATACTCGTGAGCCTCTATCACGAAAATTACTGTACCACCTTGTGGTGTCAGTCCGTTCTCTATAAGTTTTAACGTTATAGATTTTCTTAAGTGGACCGGGATGATAATTGCATCCGGGTCAGTGTGTTCGGGACCTTGCTGAGTCGCATCTACTGCGGCCCCAGTAGTTCCGTTTTCTCCTGGCATTGTATAAATGCAAGGTTTGCAGAGTTGGTCTCCAAGGAGACAAAGATTAGGTGCACAATATTTTGGAACACTGTATCCTTCAACGTTGAATAAACCAGAGCTTTACATAGGAATCTCTTCCTACTAAGGTCGGGCGGATTTTAACCTTTCACCCACTCCAGACGTCTATTGGAGTATTTACGGGAGAAAGGGGTCTGTGAAATATGCACGACTGAGTTACTCTAACGTCTTGCGTTAGTTTATCGCCTTACCAAACGTTGGGCGCCATGTAGTGTAGTTCCTAGTTTCCCACTAGGCCCTGCGCATTGGAATAACATAAACAGTAGTATCGAAGTGGAACTGCGGATATTCCAGGCCTCCACTGACTATGCTAAACTTAATTGGGTGTGTTACCAACTAGCTCAGAGGTCACTGGAAACTTTCTTCTCTGCATGGGAAGTGATCAGCTTCCTTGGCACAGACAAGAAGGGATTCAGCTTTCCAACAACCGTGCAACATGACAACTTTGCTCCTCAGATCAAGAGTCAATCTCTAGGGTCGTGTGAAACAATAGACATGTATTTCACTCAGTCAGGTTAGTGCAGTTTACTTTCACGAGATGTAGAGAATAGAGAGACGGGCGTTTGTCAATAAAGGGTTAACATTTATTGAACAGTCTTTCTTCTCGTACAAGAGAAATGTATTGCCACAATTGCAAGACTTGTTATTATAAAAAGTACGTACAGTAAGATAAGTATTGCAAGATAATACTGTAAAAGCATTGATATGGTTTCTTAGCCATACAATGGTTTAAAAGTAATAAAACATATATACAGTCATATATACCTTAGGCTAAAATACTCAACTGGTGCTTCTAACTAAGCCTACCCCAGTGTGCCTGACCTAAGCCTAACACGTGGAAGGGAAGTAAGTAAGTAGCTTCAAGTTAAGTTGGTTTTGCCAAGGTTTGCTTCAAGAATTCTCATCTAAGGGTTTAGTCAACACCATACCTCAGAATAGAATGATGGAAGTCTGGTATTTCCTTCAGGAGGCACTCGGTATCCCAGTCACCCGCGAGGGCAGACTGGAAACGCTGGAGCTGGATTTCTCAGCAGAAGAAATGCAGCGTCTCTCTTCAGCGCGTCGAGGAAGGAGAAGGGACAGCGTCCGCGGGCAGCTTGGAATCTGCTAGGCTCTTCGCAGAGGGACGGCTGTTCAGCTCCTAAGCTCACCACACCATCGTTCGTGCTTTAGCAGCGATAATGGTATCAGTAGCTTCACCAACAGCAGCGGGGCAGCAGACTGCAGCGACAGGGTGCTAGCTTCAGACAGCTAGTAACAGGCAGGCGACAACAGCCTACACAACAGCCATTGCTTAAGGCAACGTTGGTAATATTTATACCTGACAGGTGCCTGGTTTGACGCAAGTTTGTTGGACATAAGACGTCAATTAAAGATGTCACTAGGAAGTGATAGCTATCAGTTGCTCATTAGAGTTCCATTACTAATCAAAACACAGCAAGCAGGGATTTCCAGGTTTGCTGAGTTTTTATCTTGTTGAAGAACTCGGAGTGTTAATCTAGGAATATCAGATAGTGACTTCTGCTCTGTCATTGCACTAATTGGTCGCAAAGGAAGTGGCAAAGAGCTATGCTGGAATGTGGCTCTGTTCGTGTGAGGCCAGAGATGACTTTCTGAATATCGCACTTGAACGGTTATGCCAATATAGGGAATAAATGGATTTATAGCCGAATAGGGGCATAAGGTTACAGTATCGATCAGGAACCTAGATAAACACGCAACAAGAGTGTTTGTTGCAAACTAAAGAAAAGAAAGAACTTGACCGTTTGGTGTGTGTGACCACATTTGGTCCTGACACGCACAAAATGAGACAAACAATTCTCAAAAATTGGCACCTATTAGACGGGCTGGAATGCCCCTTTCCCCGTCCCATTTTTGCTTACAGAAAGAACAAAAGCATTGGACAACAAATTGTCAGAGCAGATGTGGCATTGCCAAAACCTAAACATGACATCTTGTCTTGCTGGAACATGAAACCAATTGACGGGCATCACAGATGCTGCAATTGTGTAGCGTGTTCCAGCACAATTGAAGGTAATGAATTTGAACATCAGGGGATTAAATGGAAGCATTCTGGCTTCTCTAATTGCAAAACTAAAAACGTCATATATGTCATCCAGTGCCCATGCCAAAAGATCTATATTGGGAAAGCAAACCAGCAAGTAAATTTACGTATAAGTCAGCACAGGTCCCGGATAAGAAAGAAGGTGCTTAATGGGAAAAATCCCATTCAGAATTGGAATTTAAATGGTCGGTACTTTTTACAATTGGTACAGCACAGCGCCCAGCGGACGTCGACAAGGCGTTACTCTAAAAGGAAGCATACCTGATTCTCAAATTTTATAGCACACTCACAGGTCTTAACAGCATGTCTGAATTATCAAGAATCTGACTGATGTTTTCGCCAATAGCTGACTCTGAATAAGACATTGACCCCTTACCAGTCTTGCGCTTAATTCCCCTTACATAAATAAGGTGGACTCCCTTGTTTGATGAATACACTATCCACATTTAGCCTCAAATAATGGCTTCCTTCTTTTTTGTTCGCCTTATCATTGAGTGTTTTTTCAATAGCTGAACACTCATTTGCAACTCGAATAGGCATGCAGTTACCTTCGAAAAACACTTGGCGCGTACATTATAAGGCATGGGACTACATATACCACAATGTCCTGGGACGTCAATCACACTCGACTTAAATCATACCAAGATGGCCCCCACGTTACGTCAGGCATTCGCACAGAAGCCTCACACTGGGGATACCGACTGTCTACTGACAGGTAAGAACTAGCTTCGCTTTGCCGCCCACGCGTCCCAAAAGCAATCGTTCACGGCCCCGGTATTCATGCCGTCTTTCGTCTTTTTATATAGTGCACCACGAATTTCGGAGTAGAATTGAAGTACTCCTCCTACAACGCCTGGGCCACAATGACACACGCCGCCAACCCAGGTAGGCTTTTGTCCGCCCGGACCAACAGCCATATTCATCAACATGAATTGCGCTCGCAAATGGCCTGATTCTGAGAATCTGGCCGTTTGCGAGTGCGATTTTTGCATTTGGGATTCATCATCCCAAATGCAAAAATCGCTATTACCGAAATCGCATATTTGCGAGGAATTGGATTTAAGGAATCTCTAATAGAGATTCCTTAAATCCAATTCATCAACCAATTGGAAATTGCGAATTCGCAATATTTGGTCGCAATTTACCACCAAGTCTGACTTGGTGGTAAATTGCGAAAAAAGAGTAAAAAGCACTTTAGTGCATTTTTTCTTTTGCATGTTACACACACACGTCCTCTGGACATGTGTGTGCGCAACAACTGTTCAAATGTTCATTTGAGGGGTGCTACAGGGTGTCCTTTGGACACCCCTGGCACCCTTCAAATCGCAATCTTATTTGCGATTAGCAAATTGCTAATCGCAAATAAGGAATACTCCCCATTCATTCCTATGGGCCTTTTGGCCCATAGGAATGAATGGGGAGTTTTTCCTTATTTGCGATTAGCAATTTGCTAATCGCAAATAAGGAATCAGTAGGAATCGCAATAAATTTTGCTAATCCTACATGAATCCCGTTTTGCGAGTCCTTAATAGCGAATCGCTATAATTCGCTATTAGGGCCTCGCAAAACGGGAGATTGATGAATCAGGCTGATAATCATTTACACATCGTTTTGCCACATTAAGTGCTGACATTCACTTCGGCTTTTCAGGTCGGAGAACTTTCCGCAAATCATCAATACAGATTGGATTTCATTTCCTTCTGCAGATGCAAGACGCAATGTACGGGGTCCCTTTGTTATTATGCCTGATTCTTATAAAGGTTCTTACCATTATACAGTACTAGCCTGTCCTTTTGTTAAACAGGACTTCAAGATCAGCAACCTTAATCTCCACCCTCTAAGAGGCGCCGGACGGTGCATATAGAGGTAGGTGGCATCTAATGATAATACGCCACCCTTTTTTGTACATGAGAATTTAATTCTGGATTTCTCAAACAGCATATGCTTTATTCATTTTAGAATCAAATCATTGAGGTGCCGCCCCCCCCCCTGTCCACCTTTCAAACCCTAGGAGCCTGATACTCACAGGTACCTTTTTTACAATCTCATGGATTTGAGGAATTCATGTGAGTTTTGGCTTTCAACATTATTCCATTTTATTCTTTACACAGACAACTCACAAAGCCCTGATGAGGGTTCGAAAACCTGCTATTCGAACCTGAAATGCGTCGGCATTCCGCAAGAGCCAATCATAACATTAAGTGTTCCTATGCAAATGATTGAACGCAGCATGTGCTCTTGTTTTCACTTAGCTTTGGTTGTCTCAAAATAGGAATTTATTAGTAAATATTAATGAATTCATGTGTGAATATCCTTTGTTTTGTGTATTTATGTGTTTCACGAATTGTTGTTCTTTATAATTGCTTATGATTTGTGCAGCCATTGTGTTGATTAATTTGGTGTATCTTTTTTCTGTTCCTAAAATTTCCTAAATATAAAAAAATACGAGTAATGGGTATAAATAAAAGTACCTGTACAGGTGTCATTGATTTACACTTGTCATCATTTTTCTAAATAATTTCAATCAATGAGGAGTGGGCAGTTTCTATTGTCTTCCGTAATGCCGAAGAAAGCACGCACTTCTCTCTGTGTCCTTGGGATACTCAATTTTGCAATTGCCTGAATTCTCTCTGGGGTCAGTTTCCTTCCCTCCTTCGATAAGAGGTCACCTAAGTATGTTACTTCTTGTCGACAATATTGCAATTTTGAAAGAGAGACTTTGTGGCGCAGATCACACAGATAACGCAACAACGACAATGTGGCTTCTTTACAAATATCCTCAGTATCTGCAGCTATTAGCAAATCGTCGACGTATTGAATAAGGGTAGCGCCGTCAGGTAAAACAATCGTGTCAAGCTGTGTTTTTAAAGCCTGACTGTATATTGATGGACTTTCACAGTAGCCCTGAGGGGCGCATTTAAAGCGGAAACTTCGGCCTCCTAAACTGAAGCCAAAAATATCCCTGCTCTCCTCGGCAATCGGGATGCTGAAGAAAGCATTCTTCAAGTCAATTACTGAGAACCAAGTGGCTGAAGCTGGAATCATAGTCAATAGGGCAGTGATGTCAGGGACAACGGGAAACTGTGGCACAACTATTTTATTGACCTCCCTAAGATCAATCACAAACCTGTAAACAGGTGGCTGGGAAGGATCAGTACGCTTCAAAACCGTCAGAAGAGGACTATTACAAACGTTGCCTCTTGTCTCTTCAACAACATCTTTCTCAATCAAATCATAAATAATTGCTAACAACGCCTTTTCACCTTCACTAGAGATCTTGTATTGGGGAATGCGCGGCATTCTAACATTGGCTATCAGTGTTACAACATATGGCGCTATTTCCAAAAGACCCACATCATTGGGTCCAGTAGCCCAAAGAATATCCGGAAGAGAAGACAATTCTGTCGGGAGTTTATCCTTTGACAAATACATTGGAGAAACCACTTTCTTACCCAGTGTAAGTTGTACTCCTGAAGGAGAACAGTACAAAGTCGCATATAGTCTTTTCAACAGATCTAATCCCAACAAGTTTTCACCACAACCTGTTGTAAGAATGAGGGGTGCTTCGAATTCACAAGGTCCAACAGAAAGAGACATAGGACTAGAAATCGGGTTCCTAACCGGGGCGCCAGAAAACCCTACTGAAACATTCATTTCGCCAGACAAAGGTGCGCCAGGGAGTTTTGAGTGCATAATAGAACTCTTTGTAGCACCAGTATCCAACAGAAAAGGCTCTGACACACCTGATGTAATTACCTCAACATAAGGCCCACTCTGATCTACTGGAACTGAAACAACTCCCTCTCTTTGTCCATGGCTGTCCTAGCAATCATTACCTTCCATATTCTCATCTTCTGCATAGTAGTCATCAGCATAGTACTGAGCCGTCCTAGCAAACCCGTTATTCTGCTGGTCGAAACTATTCATAGAGTTCTGAGGCGGGAAGGAACGAGCGTTCTGGAGGAAGTTTCCCCGTCCCCTACCTCTAGGAGCTTGTTGAACACCTCGACCTCTTGCACCAGAAGTACCATTTGTACGCTGTAACAAAACCAGACAACTACTCTTGAAATGACCCTCTTCTTTGCAATACGCACACTGATTGGGACCATACGGTAAACGTTGCTGAGAAAACTTGTTTCTTTGCGAGTTCCTCGAAAATTGCTGAGGTTGCTGATAGTCACGCTGGCTATTATTACGAGGTGGATAAGCTTGCGGCAGGAGGACTTTAGTTTTCAATTCGTTAGTCTTTTTATCCGCTTTCTCTAACTCATCTTTACGCCTATTCTCATAGTACTGGGCCGTGGCTAAAATCTGTGCTGACGTGGAAACAGCCCAAGCACTCTCAGAATCCTTCAACTTATTACATAATTCAGGAAGCAAATTATGTACAAATTTGTCCACAAACAATCTTTGGCCACCCTCCGTAGACATATCCGGACCACTATGATCTACAAAAGTCTCCTCGAACCTCGTGAAAAAGTCAGACACAGTCTCATCTTTCTTCTGTTTGCATGCAGACAACTTGTCCCAATTAACACGCAATTCGGGCATTAAAGTCTTCATGTACGTAATAATCCTACCAGGAAGTTCTGCTACTAAGGGCTCGGGTTTAGCACCTCCAACTTGTCTAGCATCAGCAGCGGCAATATTTACCCATGTGTCACCTAACTCTTGGTCATGATCCGCATGACAAATCTTTCCCCATAAAGGCTGTGGAACAACATTCCCAAACAACATGTCTACATCGGCTAAATTCATGATACAGGAGCCTGCAATCTGTGATAATTCTTTGTAATATCCTGCAGGATTCTTACGGGGATCAAGCAATGTCTGCTTAAGAGCCAAAACTTCAGCTCGCTTCCATGGGACATGTACCCACACATGCTGAAAATGTGGCAGAACGGCAGGAACAGCATTTGCGTCCCCTTCGCTCCAAACTGGGGGAACCTCTCTCATGGGGTATTGTCTTGCCTTCTTCTTAACCTCAGAGTCAAACAACGACTGGGAAACACCCTCACTCCTAAACGACAACAATGTTGCAACTGCTTTCTCAACATCAAAACCTACAATTGTGCCTTTTGCAAACTCGAACCGCACACGGTATAACTCAGACATATTGCGTTCCGAATTGTCTTCCTCTAATTCTTTGCAAAGGAAAACACACATTTTCTCAAAAACGTATCTCTGTTTCGATGCTTCCCACTGATGGAAGACATCCGTAATAGATTCTAAATCATATCGTATCGGGTCTGTAACCCATTTATGTGCCAAACGATCCAATATCTCTTTCTCTCTAGAGTCAGGCAACTGACTGCGTGACTGTCTACGCTCTGTAGCAGGGGACATACCCAATTGTCCCAACCAAGGAGAAAAGAAACCAGAAAAGGCAGCAGTCATTCGCTGTCTGATAGAAGGAGGAGAAGAGAGAATAAGGGAAGAATCCAGAATCGGAGCAGGAGGAGCATTAGGAACAGACGTAGAAGTAGCAGGCAAAGGCAAAGTTGGCGGCCCCTGAGGAGGCTGCGCCAAAGGGACGGCAACCAAAGGAAGAGGAGTTGGTTGTGGAGGAATCACAGGAGATATAACAATCGGAGGTTGTACAGCCACCACTGGTGGCGGAGGCGCCGTAGCATTCTGTGCATAAGGGGGTAGTGAACTCAGGAGGTGTGACATTAACGGATCTTTCCCAAGATCGTTCCTTGCTTCCTGTTCTTTAGTTGGCAAAGCTGAGTAGCACCTATCTACCGCTAATTTCTTTACTCGTTTCATCTGTTCACTTTCTTGTTCTTCTTCATTATCCCTAAATGCAACAGCAGCTTATACCATTGACATACCTCGTTCTCATTTATTTTTCTTCGCTAATTTCATTTCTCTCTGTTTGGCTTCTTTGCGCCATAGGCGAAAGGGGTCAAACATCGCCGGCCGGGCTTTCTTCTTGAAAAGTTTAACCTCTAGATCATCCAAAATTTCTGTATCAAAGCTACCATATTGTGGCCATTTTAAAACACCATCCTTTCTGGTGTATCGGATCCATACTCCGTTATATGTGATAGGGCCTACGCCATGCTTCACATAGAGCTCATATGTTGGAGTTCCAATCGGTGGAACCGGACACGAGTCCTCCAATCGGGAGTCCCTACTACAACCAAGACAAAACAAATTCCCAAGTCTGCTAAGACCAGGCATCTTCGTTCTCTAGTCTAGCTTCAAACTTCAAAGGATTATCGAATACGATAGTCTCGTGAATACACGAGTCCTTCGGCTTTGGCACTTGCAAGTTCCAAATCAAAGCGATCCCAAAGGGATACCAAACTAAGAACTAAACTAAGGACTGGGAGACGCTCCACTTATACTTAACTGAGGTATCGATGAGGTCACCAGAAGACTCGTCTATCGTTTCGCTCTACCAATCATCAAGGGTCCAAAACAGGGCGATAGTCAGGGCAGCAGTCCTTTGTAGCCGTCGGGACGCGGGGAACCTCGCAGCAAAGACCTTCGGACCACGTCGACATGCAGGGGTCGCTGAAGTAGTTGGCCGTCCTCCGGAATTTTCACACGAAGCTCCTCACGAACCTCTGGCGTGAACGGTACCGCTGATACCGCCCCACATTGGGCACCAACTGAGGTACCGGGTTTTTATGGACCCGGCGGTACCAGGGAGAACACCCAAAGACCTCGAGTCCTTCCTGTTTCAGACTACAGAAACACAGAGTCTTCTAGGTGAAGTCAAAGATCGTATTTATTGGCTGCAACCAGTAACAGGTATCCTAGAAGTACAACAGCATGTATGTTCTCAGGAGACTGCTCGTTTTTACAGAACCAGTCTTCTCTCTTTATACTAAATAATGAGCTTCAGGCAAACATTCCTTGTTTTACGGTCAACCATACAAATATTTCTACTACAAAGAAAAAGCAAAGTCATGATGACAAGCCCACATTTCAGTTTGTCCAGTTCGTGATAGATTACCCGGCAAGGTCCAGAACTTTCATCAGATATCGACGGACCCCTAATAAAAACGGGCACCTCCTCCTCGTAAAACAGGTCATAAAGAAGAAACAGGGACAGGTGTGTGTGAGATTAGGCATAGCTTGAGTGCGATGAACGGTTTATGACATGTTGTGCCTTGATACTAATCTCATTCGGCCACTGGGATGGGAACTGCCCGAACAGGTTTGGCTTGAGGCAGTGGAGTCTGCTCGCCCAGGTCACAGAAGAGTCAGCAAAGGTATACGTGTCCTTCAGATCGAATTCGGCCTTAGTTATTCGACTATGTGAGGGTAATCACAAAATGGCTGCCGGTCACAAAATGGAACCCGAGGGTTCAAGACGAAAACTACGATTTCAGGGTGATTTTGTCACTCGATCATGACGAAAATGCTTATGTATAGTATTTAAGCTATTTTCGATCTGCTAGTACCAAAATCGTCATGATACAATGATATTTATGACACGAGTGCAGAGCTTCGGTCCCACACAATAGCAGAGTCCAGAATTTTCAGTCCCACACCCCACTCCCCTCAGCTCTATCCAAGTCCACTACACTCCAATCTACCCCACTCCACTCCAATCTGCCACACTCATTATCAATCTACCCACTCCAATCCAACTTACCTCACTACAATATACCCCACTTTAGACCACTACAATCTACCCCATTCTACCCCACTCTATCCCAATCTACCCCACCACTGCAGCCCAATCTAACCGTGAGAAGCTGGCCTGGTATAGGATGTCCACTAATAGCACAAACACTAATCAAGACTGATTTGCATATGGCCAGGTCTAAACTGGGGTGGCGTGGTGAGCAAAAGAATTATGGATTTAACACAGTTCTCTGGACTTTGGGTGAATATTTTGATTTGTTTTGCATTCCGTCCATCAATTGTGTGTCTTTTGCCACTAATGTAAGTGGGCACCTTGCACAAGTCCAAATAACCCTTATGGTGATTTAAGAGGTCTTAGACAACCTTAGAAATCTCTCTAAGTGGTAGCTGTGGAGATTCAGGCTTAGTCCAGAAGGAGCGTAAAGCAGCGTGTTTTAGCAGAATGCAATCTTATAGTATAGATCAACTGAAAAATAACCAACCAAGTATTTATAAAAATATGTATTTATTATATAATGCTCTTTAGTATGTTCCAATATCTCCAACACGAGGATAAGCACATTGAAAACAATACTTCAACAAAGAAACACAGTAAATAGCACGAAATACACGGTGGCCCGGGGGGGGGGGGGACCAAATCATATACTAAGAAAGAGATATAAGAACCACAACTCAAGTCAAGACAGCGTTGAGAGAACGAAGAAGTGCTGGGACCCCAAGGAACCATCCAATGTGAGTAGATGGGACCCCACAGAGAGTGTGTGCAGTGGGGGAACACCACCGCGTGCCCCGTAAACTCTATGTACAAGTCGCAGTTGGATTTTTAAAGATTAAGGACCCTTTCCAGGGGACCCTGAAGAAACCCCGTGGAAGACAGAAGGTTGGAGAGCCACCCCACCCATGGATACCCTAGTACCCAGGTGGCCTACACCAGGGAAGTCAGGTGCATACGTATGTAGTGGTGCCGGACCCAATGGACGACTTCAAGAAAGTGCTGCTGCTGGAAGAGGAGAAAGTGTTCGTGGGAATCCAAATGTGAATTCTTGAAGAGGAGTACCTGAAGGCAGAGGAGGCAGAGTCTATGCCACTCAGGAGTGACCAGGAGACTTGGAAGATGAATGCCCTCCTATGTCGGGTGCTTCAGGAAGGATGACAATGAAGTTGACTCTGCAGCTGTGAGCACTAGTCGATGCTGAGGAACACCAGTAACCAACAAAGAACAAGTGCCTATACTGAAAGTACTTTCAGAGGGATTTAACCACCAGAAAAGAGGATTCTTCAGAACTGGGGTGTGCTTATAAATTGCTTTTTATTTTTAATGCCTAGGTCAAAGAAAGAGAGGGGTATATTTGTCTTAATCATATACAGTTGAACAGAAAATACAGTTTTTTTACACACCAGAAAAAATTATTATGGACACAAAAACAGTGAAAATGTTAAAATCCAACAAGCATATCAAGTTCATTCATATCACAATCATCCTTCACCATTCATACAACACACATCTACAAATACTCAACACGGTTAAATACGAATATGTAACCGAGCAGAGTATTGGGTCTGCTACAATATGTACAATTATATATACAATTTTTACAGTGATTATGCAAGTATAAATCAAATAAATCAACAAGATCAAATATGCAATCAAAAGCAATGTATCCAACAATTTATGGCCGGTAGTGTGGCAGTATTTTCACACTACGGGAAGGACCAAAAAAGGAAGCAGACACTGGACATGAAGGGGCCTACGCGTTTCAAATCCCTATGGATTGGGAGGGATTTTCATCAGGGCCAGGTAGCTCTAAAGGGAAAAAAAGAAGAAGATTCTATAGTGTATATCTTAAAAACTTAAGAAACCAAGAAGCTTGAGTACAGAACCACCCAAGGTTCCATATGCTTACCATTAGCGGAGAAAATCCGAGGGAGAGATGTACCACCTGTGTAACAACAAAACAATAAGGACTACATAAGTGAAGGGAAGTGTTTGTCGGGGGCTTTTAGGTAGCTGTCAGCGGACAAAACATTTACCTTAGGTGTGTGCGGCAGCCACGTTGTTGAAAAAATCCAAGTTATAGAATAGGCGGCGAGAAGAAGTTGGATGGCCTGGGAAAGAGACAATATCCATTTATTATGGATTGGTGACGGATGGTTGAGTTTGTTGACTAGCATAAAGCTAGGATTCTTACCGGGGGATCGTGAGTGGTCGCGTCCAAGCGCAGGGTCGCGAAATTGAAAAGTTCAGACTTCGTTGGTTTCCAGCCTCTGATGGAAAAAAGAAAAATATTGAAGGCTTCTCAGGTCAGTGTTCAGGGTGTGGATGAACACGTCTTTACAGTTGAAGCTAGACGAATTGCTGCTTACCGGTAAAGAGCCAAGGATCTGTTCGAAAGAATCACCGGCGTCTCCAATAGCACTAGTCTCTCGCACATGCGTGGAGTGTAGTATAGTGACTGCGGCTCCTCTAAATGTAGTGCTTGATTGCGCATGCGTGAAGTCTGCAAGGGTAGTGACTTCAGTTTTTAACAGGATTCATACAGGCGAAGGAGAGAAGTCCTCTTATAATTTGTATATCTCCGATATCTCATTAAGCCCTCTAACTGCTGTGTCGAATTTGACAATTAAATAGGCCTCTCTTTTTGAGAGTTTTTGATCCATATCTCCTCCTCGTGGATCTTTTTCAATTCGAGAGATCACTGTCCATTTAATGTCACTCAAAGAATGTTTACAACGTTTCCAATGGTTAACCAATGGGGCATTTTCAATTCCATTCTTTATCCTGGATTTGTGTTGAGTGATTCGAGTGCGGATTTCTTGATTGGTCTTTCCGATGTAGAGTAGGCCACAAGGACAGATGATGCCGTATACTACATATTTGGTTTTACAATTGCTGAAACTATCATGCTTCCATGAGATGCCCTGATGTTGGAACAACGATCCTTCGATGGTTAATTCACAACAGAGACACGTCCCACACTTGTGATGGCCTGTAATGGGGGGGAATCCCAACATCTGTCTTAAGGACGGTTGTGTATTTGATTTTATACCAGCTCTTACTACGTGGTTGGCCACGCTGTTCTCTTTCCTGAACGCGAACAGCGGCGGGTTTTGCAGGCTGGCGTCCAAATTTTTTACAAGGTGCCAATTTTGATTGATGATTTTTTAAAGATTATTGGCATTAGGGCAGTAGGTGGTTACACAGACTTGTCTGTTGGAAACTGGTTTATTTTTTCTTTCTAACAAACTGTCCCTCTGGGTCCATCTGGCTCTTTTCATGGAGTTCCGGACTAGTTTTTTAGGGTAACCCCTGTCGCACAGTTTAGAGACTAAATTTTCAGCATGGAGTTTGTAGTCCTCATTTGAGGTGCAATTTCTACGAATTCGTAGAAATTGCCCGTAAGGCAAATTTTCTTTTAGACTCCGCGGATGATTGCTGGAGAATAATAAAGCTTTGTTCCTGTCAGTGGGTTTGGTGAAAAGGGATGTGGCCAATGTTCCTGCCAGTGGAAAGACTTCAACGTCCAGAAAAGCGATTTTTGTAGCTGAGTGAGCTATGCTGAATTGTATGTCCAGTGTTCTAGTATTGAGCCAATTGTAAAACGACATGAGAGCTTCTTCACCCCCAGTCCAAATCATGAAGACGTCGTCTATAAAACGCCACCAAGTGGCGATGTAATCTTTGAAAGGGTTATTATTGTGGATGTATTTGTCCTCGTAGAGTGACATAAATAATACTGCTAGCTCCGGGGCGAAGGGACACCCCATGGCAACCCCCTTTGTTTGGAGGTAGAATTCATTTCCGAAACAAAAATAGTTCTTTTTCAGGGCAAAGGTGGCCAGATCCACTAGGAATTTCGTAGGTACCCGGACGGGTCTGGGTCTTAGATCTAAAAAGTATTCCAGTACAGCCACAGCTTCATCTTGCGGGATTTGTGTGTAGAGCTGTGTGACGTCCAGTGTTACAAGCAGATCTTTTTCCTTTTCAAATTTTATTCCTTCCAACTTGGTGATAAAGTCCGTTGTGTCTCTCAAGTAAGAGACAACAAGGTCCATGAACTGTTTCAAAAAACAGTCAACGTACTTTGCTACCGGTTCCAACAGGGTCTACCCGTGGCGGGGTGTGACTCCCTGTTGGAACCGGTAGCAAAGTACGTTGACTGTTTTTTGAAACAGTTCATGGACCTTGTTGTCTCTTACTTGAGAGACACAACGGACTTTATCACCAAGTTGGAAGGAATAAAATTTGAAAAGGAAAAAGATCTGCTTGTAACACTGGACGTCACACAGCTCTACACACAAATCCCGCAAGATGAAGCTGTGGCTGTACTGGAATACTTTTTAGATCTAAGACCCAGACCCGTCCGGGTACCTACGAAATTCCAAGTGGATCTGGCCACCTTTGCCCTGAAAAATAACTATTTTTGTTTCGGAAATGAATTCTACCTCCAAACAAAGGGGGTTGCCATGGGGTGTCCCTTCGCCCGGGAGCTAGCAGTATTATTTATGTCACTCTACGAGGACAAATACATCCACAATAATAACCCTTTCAAAGATTACATCGCCACTTGGTGGCGTTTTATAGACGACGTCTTCATGATTTGGACTGGGGGTGAAGAAGCTCTCATGTCGTTTTACAATTGGCTCAATACTAGAACACTGGACATACAATTCAGCATAGCTCACTCAGCTACAAAAATCGCTTTTCTGGACGTTGAAGTCTTTCCACTGGCAGGAACATTGGCCACATCCCTTTTCACCAAACCCACTGACAGGAACAAAGCTTTATTATTCTCCAGCAATCATCCGCGGAGTCTAAAAGAAAATTTGCCTTACGGGCAATTTCTACGAATTCGTAGAAATTGCACCTCAAATGAGGACTACAAACTCCATGCTGAAAATTTAGTCTCTAAACTGTGCGACAGGGGTTACCCTAAAAAACTAGTCCGGAACTCCATGAAAAGAGCCAGATGGACCCCGAGGGACAGTTTGTTAGAAAGAAAAAATAAACCAGTTTCCAACAGACAAGTCTGTGTAACCACCTACTGCCTAATGCCAATAATCTTAAAAAAATCATCAATCAAAATTGGCACCTTGTAAAAAATTTGGACGCCAGCCTGCAAAACCCGCCGCTGTTCGCGTTCAGGAAAGAGAACAGCGTGGCCAACCACGTAGTAAGAGCTGGTATAAAATCAAATACACAACCGTCCTTAAGACAGATGTGGGGGTTCCCCCCCATTACAGGCCATCACAAGTGTGGGACGTGTCTCTGTTGTGAATTAACCATCGAAGGATCGTTGTTCCAACATCAGGGCATCTCATGGAAGCATGATTGTTTCAGCAATTGTAAAACCAAATATGTAGTATACAGCATCATCTGTCCTTGTGGCCTACTCTACATCGGAAAGACCAATCAAGAAATCCGCACTCGAATCACTCAACACAAATCCAGGATAAAGAATGGAATTGAAAATGCCCCATTGGTTAACCATTGGAAACGTTGTAAACATTCTTTGAGTGACATTAAATGGACAGTGATCTCTCGAATTGAAAAAGATCCACGAGGAGGAGATATGGATCAAAAACTCTCAAAAAGAGAGGCCTATTTAATTGTCAAATTCGACACAGCAGTTAGAGGGCTTAATGAGATATCTGAGATATACAAATTATAAGAGGACTTCTCTCCTTCGCCTGTATGAATCCTGTTAAAAACTGAAGTCACTACCCTTGCAGACTTCACGCATGCGCAATCAAGCACTACATATAGAGGAGCCGCAGTCACTATACTACACTCCACGCATGTGCGAGAGACTAGTGCTATTGGAGACGCCGGTGATTCTTTTGAACAGATCCTTGGCTCTTTACCGGTAAGCAGCAATTCGTCTAGCTTCAACTGTAAAGACGTGTTCATCCACACCCTGAACACTGACCTGAGAAGCCTTCAATATTTTTCTTTTTTCCATCAGAGGCTGGAAACCAACGAAGTCTGAACTTTTCAATTTCGCGACCCTGCGCTTGGACGCGACCACTCACGATCCCCCGGTAAGAATCCTAGCTTTATGCTAGTCAACAAACTCAACCTTCCGTCACCAATCCATAATAAATGGATATTGTCTCTTTCCCAGTCCATCCAACTTCTTCTCGCCGCCTATTCTATAACTTGAATTTTTTCAACAACGTGGCTGCCGCACACACCTAAGGTAAATGTTTTGTCCGCTGACAGCTACCTAAAAGCGCCCGACAAACACTTCCCTTCACTTATGTAGTCCTTATTGTTTTGTTGTTACACAGGTGGTACATCTCTCCCTCGGATTTTCTCCGCTAATGGTAAGCATATGGAACCTTGGGTGGTTCTGTACTCAAGCTTCTTGGTTTCTTAAGTTTTTAAGATATACACTGTAGAATCTTCTTCTTTTTTTCCCTTTAGAGCTACCTGGCCCTGATGAAAATCCCTCCCAATCCATAGGGATTTGAAACGCGTAGGCCCCTTCATGTCCAGTGTCTGCTTCCTTTTTTGGTCCTTCCCGTAGTGTGAAAATACTGCCACACTACCGGCCATAAATTGTTGGATACATTGCTTTTGATTTCATATTTGATCTTGTTGATTTATTTGATTTACACTTGCATAATCACTGTAAAAATTGTATATATAATTGTACATATTGTAGCAGACCCAATACTCTGCTCGGTTACATATTCGTATTTAACCGTGTTGAGTATTTGTAGATGTGTGTTGTATGAATGGTGAAGGATGATTGTGATATGAATGAACTTGATATGCTTGTTGGATTTTAACATTTTCACTGTTTTTGTGTCCATAATCATTTTTTCTGGTGTGTAAAAAACTGTATTTTCTGTTCAACTGTATATGATTAAGACAAATATACCCCTCTCTTTCTTTGACCTAGACGTTAAAAATAAAAAGCAATTTATAAGCACACCCCAGTTCTGAAGAATCCTCTTTTCTGGTGGTTAAATCCCTCTGAAAGTACTTTCAGTATAGGCACTTGTTCTTTGTTGGTTATAGATTGGCCCAGCCTTGCTGATTCAGGGCCAACCCTACTTGTCTCCAGGAGGAACACCAGTAGCCTTGCACCAGCTGTCTCATGAAGGATGTCAAGATACAGAGGGGTCGGCGTCCATGTCCAGTGGGAGCATGAACAAGCCTTGGAAAAGGCAAGCTACACAGGAATCAAAGTAGGAGCAACGTTGGGACTAGCAAGGTCAAGGGACTCACCAAAGGCAGGGGAGTCAGGGCAGGCCCCAAGTAATCAGGGGAGCCCAAAAGAAACAATACTGTCCCTCAAGTGGACACACATGCCAGAGGCACTGGAGTCGTGAGAGTACTTCAAGCAGGCCATGATGCACACGATGCGGTGTGGTTGCAAATGTAGGGGAGTGACTCCTACACTCCAAGGGAGATTAATTCAGGTGTCTTGGATGCTTCACAGGCCTTGGAAGGTTTCTGTATAATGTACAGGCACAGCCAATGCAGCAGACTGGAAGGGAGACAAAGTCAGGCCCAAACGAAGTTCAACGAAGTCCAGAGTACCCAGACATTAGAAGTGCAGTGGTGTCTGATCTGAATATTATCCAATGACGGATCTAGGGACCTACACTGAGGTAAGCCCTTACATACCCTAGGGAAAGGGTTGGAAATATTCAGGGGACTCTCCCAGGGGAGGGTCTGGATAGGGGGGAGGTTACTCCCATGTCCTTTGTCCAGTTTCGCACACAGCCGGAGCCAACTGCTCCCAGATCTGGTTTGAACTGGACTATGCATGGGCACACCAAGTGTGCCCCTCATGCAGACTTTCTGGCACTGGCAAGCGCACCCACCCAGTCCCAATACACTAAATACTGTCTGGGAGGTGGTCACACCTCGCTGTGACAGGATGCCTATTGTTCCACCTTCCTCTACTCAAGCTTGGCTCAGGAGCAGGAGGGCAGAAATGTGTCTCTGGTCAGCAGCAACCATTTTGCGCTGTCTGGGTCTGGAAGACTGTTACAAGAAACACTGAGAGCCTAACGGGAGGCTCTTCCAGTGCTTGGAATCATACCTCCCACACTTTACAATGTGTTTCCCACCTCATTTACGGTGTGGGGGGATGATTCCCAATGTATTGGGTACCAGAAATGATAGGATTTGTTGCAGCTGTGTTCAAGATGATGGTCATCGCGTAGGTACACAGTGCCCCTCTAAATGATATATGACTGCTTCACCAACAACCCAAGAGAATGGCCTCCATAGGCTGCAGGGATGTTCTGCTCATGCAGGGGCACCCTCTCACTGTTAACCAAGCACCCTGCCTTCAGGTTTGCAAAGGCCTACTATAGGGGTGACTTATAGGTTTTAAGTGCAGTGACCCTTAGATATAGTAAACCTATATCTTTAGTAAATGGTACATTGACCAACTTACACAGCCTGCCATAGCAAACCAGTAGTTCCATTTTGCATGGTCTCCCATGGGTGGCATAATGCATGCGTCAGCCCATGGGAGACCTCTGGAGTACCTCTACCCTGGGTACCTTATTACCATATGCTAGGGACTGATAATGGTACCCCAGTATTCACTCTGGAGTGTACCTAAGTATTCAACACAACAATTTAGGGAGAAAGCATGAACAAGCCCTGGCAAAGGCAAGCTACACAGGAATCAAAGAAGGAGCAACGTTGGGACTAGCAAGGTCAAGGGACTCACCAAAGGCAGGGGAGTCAGGGCAGGCCCCAAGTAATCAGGGGAGCCCAAAGGAAACACAACTGACCCTCAAGTGGACCCACATGCCGGAGGCACTGGAGTCGTGAGAGGACTTCAAGCAGCTCAACAAAAGATGCAGGCAATGATGCCCTCGATGCGGTGTGGCTGTAGATTCTGGTCACAGGAGATGCTCATGCTTGGGGCTCCTTGGAACCGGAAGATCTTTTTGCAAAGAAGCCAACAAGCCTTTGCAACTTCAAGTTGGACACAGTACACAGGGGCTCAGTTATTGCAGCTCCCACGAGGGATCCTGGCCTCAAACTTGAGATGGTAGAGCGGGTATCAGGAGCTGTAGAAAACAATGAACTGTGTTGCAGAGCCCATGGAGTCTGGAAGAGCATATGATCTGCAGACAGGTCAACTTAGTTGTGGTGCCTGCAAATGCAGGGGAGTGACTCCTGCACTCCAAGGGAGATTACTTCAGTTGTCTTGGATGCTTCACAGGCCTTGGAAGGTTCCTGTATGATGCACAGGCACAGACAATGCAGCAGACTGGAAGGGAGACGAAGTCAGGCCCAAACGAAGTCCAACGAAGTCCAGAGTGCCCAGACATTAGAAGTGCAGTGGTGTCTGATCTGAATCTTATCCCATGGCAAATCTAGGGACCTACACCCAGGTAAGCCCTTACGTACCCTAGGGAAAGGGTTGGAATGATTCAGGAGACTCTCCCAGGGGAGGGCTTGGACGGGGGGAGGTTACTCCCATGCCCTTTGTCCAGTTTCGCGCCACAGCTGGAGCCAACTGCTCCCAAATCTGGTTTGAACTGGACTATGCATGAGTGTGCCCCTCATGCATACTTTCTGGCACTGGCAAGCGCACCCACCCAGTCCCAATACACTAAATACTGTCTGGGAGGTGGTCACACTTCGCTGTGATAGGATGCCTATTGTTCCACCTTCTTCTACTCGGGCTTGGCTCAGCAGCAGGAGGGCAGAAATGTGTCAAGGGTAGGCAGCGACCATTTTGTGCTATCTGGGTCTGGAAGACTGGTTAGCAGGATCCCAGTCAGACTAGTCTTAGTACAGCTTAGCACCAAACAAAAAGTGGGGGTAAACATAGAAGTAGGTCCTACTTTTCTACACTAATCTACTATACGCTACTCCAATCTACCCCACTCCTGTCTTCCTCACTCTTTCCCAATCTACTTTACCACGTTCTACCCCATTCTACCCCATTCAACCCTACCCCATTCTATCCCACTCTACCCCAATCTACCCCACTGCACTGCAGCCAATCTAACCTACTACACGCTACTCCAATCTACCCCAATCCACTTTATCCCAATCCACCCCATCTCGGTATACCCCAATCTGCCCCCACCAACCCCACGCCACACATGCCACTAACTTTTAGCCATTGTGAATAGCATCCTCACTGGTGTACAAAATGGTCAAAAAACATTGCCAAAGACAATAGCTCTCTCTTAGGCGATACCTATCGGCTTTGCCAAAGCTTGTTCTTTTTGAGTCTCTCTAGTTCTGGGTTAAAGTCATATAAGGAAAAATAATTTCTGGTCCCTAAAAATAATTGCCAGTGGGCCCCATCTGGAACCACCTGCTCAAACTAAGCACTGATCATAAGAAATCAAGGATAGTTTCCATGAATTTCCCAAATATCACAGATTGGTATTCTCAGTTAGGTATATATCCACTTATCTGGATAATGTGCTGTATGGAATCCACAAAACCGAAGATATGTTTGTATTAAAAGGCAGAATTTTAATTTGGCATGGGGTTCTCCAAAGTTAATTTCCTTGAGAAAAACTGCATCTTGCACACTTCAGCACTTCCCTGTACAGTACAGAACATAATATCAACAAGGTGTCTTCTCTGAGAAAGTAGGAGGTGAGGAATCTCACAACTGAAATATAGACTGAGAGGTGAGAAAACTTTGGACAAATAGTGTGAGGCTCCTCACAAAAGCTTGAAACCGTTGGCCTGCCTCAGATAGAGCACCCACACTTTACATGAGTAAAGAGAATGCATTGGGACAGTATGGGACACTCTGCTCCAGAACTCTTAACTGTTGGTCTGTCCAAACAAACAACATAGAACTTTGGTGTTCCTTAAGACTGGTTAGGTGTCTGTGCAGACAATATGAGAATTTGCATTAAGGGAGAATCCCAGCTCTGCAAGCACGTACAGAATAGAGCTGAACATCTTAGACTAGACGTGCAGGTGTTCTTCATCTTTCAACCAGTCACAATACAGAGTTCAAAGTTAACAGGCAGGGATGAAAGACAGAGAGGTGCTTGTGACAGTATGATAAAGACAAAATGATCAGATGAAACCTGGCATTGGCACTGCAAGCATTTCTCTGTTGTTGTACTGCCATGGATACTGAACCATACAGTGCAGTATTTCCATGGCGTTAGTTATGCTGGTGGCTACTAAGGGGCATATTATCAAGCAGGGCGTCAAAAATTATCGCAGTTTTAGCGGCATGAAGCTGCCACTAAAGCTGTGATAATGGGCTTGATAATATGGCCTTGTGAATTCCAAAGAAACCCATGTTCTTGTGTGAACATGGGTTTCTATTGGAATTCTCCACGGCATATTATCAAGCCCATTATCGCTGCTTTAGCTGTAGTTTTCTGCCGCTAAAATGGCGATAATTTTAACGCCCTGCTTGATAATATGCACCTAAGTCTGGGCGGATAACTCTGCTCCGCCAGCAAAGTTTGTGGAGTTTTAAAAACCCGCAATCGCTGCGGACCGGAGTAACACTTACCTTCCTCCAGCCAAATTGGTGTCCTGCATGCTCCTGCTGCTGTCTGTGGCTCCACTCGCCTTCCACTGCGCTGATCTGGTTCAACTAAAATTAACAGGAAGAACTGCAGTGCACATGGCGTACTGTGTATAGGCATGCCTGGCCCTATTATACTATGTGCACTGCAGTTCTTCCTGTTAATTTTAATTGAACCGAAGCAGAGCAGTGGAATGCGAGTGGAGCCACAGGAAGCAGCAGGAGCAGGTAGGACACCGGTTTGGCTGGAGGAAGAAGGTAAGTCTCCAGGCCAGCAGGTCTTATTATGCGGGAGGGTGGGCGGGAGGTTTAGTGGGAAGGGAAGTGGGTGGTGGGCAGGGAATTAACGGAAGGGAGGTGGGCATTTAGCAGAGGGAGTGCGGGGGGACAACGGGGTGCAATGTGTGACTCCACCAGCCACGGAACTCTGCAGAATTTGACTGAGTTTTCTAGCAACTCCGTGAAATACCGTGGAGGACTACTACACAAACTCCACCCACCTTTAGTGGTTACCAATTGGGACTTACTTATCATTATCAGTCTTTGACCCAGTAAAAGTGAAAGCAATGAAAGAAAGGGAGAAGGAAGGAGGAAGAGAGAGATAAGGAGAAGTGATGAAAGCAAATTAGCCCTCACCCTTCAGCCGCTACAGATATAAAGAAGAGTGCATGTGAAGACAAGTGGAGGGAAAATAAATAACACTAAATACCTATAATTTTTTTCTTGAATGTTTTGGGAGATAATGCGTTTTTTTAATTATAATAGCTGTGGATGGATATTTTATGTGCATTAATGTTGATCTGCAAAGGAGGACATTATGCAGTATTATGTACATGTGCATTTAGGAGTCAGGGTTACAAAGTAATTTAGCAGTAGCAAACCCTGCAATTCAGTAATTCACAGGGTTTGTGACTGGTAAACAGCTTCTTAGAATTTACTAAACCCATTTAGCGATTTGGGAAGTGCTTACCTAATCGCAAAAGGATTAGAAATGCATAGCAAATCGCAATTTAGAAAGGACATGTTTAGGGCATCCCTTCCAAACTGTTCTTCACAATACTACGTATCACTGGTTTGCTAAAACAGCTTTAGGCACAAGCCACTGCTAGGTTACCAGGTCCTCAAAAAAAGTAGTAAAGGGGAAGTTCACTCTGTGAATGTACAAAAAATGTTTGTTTGGGGTCGGCAGTGGTACAGAGGACTACTGCCAACTCTTAAAAAACTTTTTTAAATGTTTTTTTTTCCTTAAATGCAGACCAGGTAGCTATTATGAAAATGGGCTACAATATATATATACCTACTGGCGATAGCCAGTAGGTATATATAGTTAGGATTTTTTCTCTATGGAACTTTTGAAAATTCTATGTCTAATAACTTTGGCGTTTGTGGACGGAATCGGCTGAAATTTTCAGGAAAATGGCACATTTTGTTTTTGAGCAGCCCCTGAAAATTTGGGGGGGTTCCGTCAAGGGGGGCCGAGAAAAAAGGGGGGTCCCAAAACGCGTTTTTCCCATTCATTTTTCCATAGGGCCTTTGGCCTCACTTTTAGCTCGAACGGCTGAATGGATTTACACAAAACTTGGCAAAATTGTAGGGACTGTTAGCCCGATGTGCCTTTGCTGGGTCTCAATATATGTGCTCCAGTGGATTTTGAGAAATTAACGTTTTAAAAAACAGATATATCTGTGACAGTGTCCTAGATAGCGCTCCAGATCGCGTACTTTTCGCGTAACAGAGCTTTGCAAAGCGAAGCTGATTGGCTCTCCGGTGTCTGTCAACATTCTAAACAGTCCGGTGCGGCCGCCATCTTGTCTCTCGGTAGGATCGAGAGACAAGAGGAGGAGAAAAACGAAGGGGGAATTTAATGAAAGGGGGCAAGGTAGACCCCTCTTGACCCCCTAGGAATGATGTTGGGGTTATTAAAGGGTCCCGTGGGGCAAATAAAAAAAATTAGATTTTTCGCGGTAGAAGCGCTTCTCGGTTCGCGAACTGGGTCGCAAACTGGTAGCGAAACGTGAATTCGCCATTTTGTGTTTTGATTTAATTAAATTACTAGATGGAGGAAAAGCAATGTGAGTATTGGGTATAAGGGGGTATGGGAGACGTATCCTGACCCCCTATGTTTTCTGAGGGTGGTTGAGGAGGCTCATATATGTTGATACTTGTCTTCCAGCGGTTGCGCGTGAGCGTTTTTTTTTTTTTTGCCGCTTGACTTCTGTTAACGATCGATTCGAAGGAAATTAGGAAGTGTTGATCGCCATTTTGACACTGCGAGTAAATATATTGTTAAAAATAATTGTTATAAATTAATTCGTATTGATAAACATTGTCTGCGCCATCTTGCCTTTTTTCCAATGCCACACTTTTGTTGTGTACGGCAGCCATTTTAGATGTCTTGACCAGACCCACTCTATGTACGCCGCAGATCCTCAGCATGGCTCCCCACCCTCGCAAGCATCTCCCCCACGCACTGGTCACCCGTGCTCTCTCTCTCATGCATGGGCCATAAACTTCCCCCCATCTGCGCTGCTGTTCCCTGAGTATCACACCCTGTGCCCGCCCGACACCTCCCTTTCACCCTGTTCACTACCGCACCCTCTGACACTCCTCTTCCTCTGTGTCCGATTGTCCAGGCCGGTCCCAGGCTATCACCTAGCCCTGCAGATGTAGTTTATGGCCCCAGCTGTAAAGAATCACCCATCTTCAAAGGAGTTACAGTAGATCAAGGCCCCCACCCGATGAGATCCGTCACACCACACGCGTTCCTACTATCTGATAACCATCCTGTATTGTGCTTGGGGAGGGGATTCTCACTGTGAGGGTGTGTGGGTCCGAGCCTAAAGCGGAAGATTCCAGGGATGCCTCTTTGTACATCAAAGTTTTTACAATTATGTGTCACATTAAAAATATATAGCACTCCAACAAAGTAGTAGGATTATAAAACTTTAATAACTTATAAATATATACAACGCAACAAAAACCGTAAATACATTTAAACATTTTTTTGAAAAAAGAAGCAACAATGGTCAGGAGCTGTGTTTTGTGCGAATAGTCCCAAGGCAGCACAACGTGCTGAGTTCTGGACGGCACCCAGGTGATGTTACCTGGGTGCCGCACTGGTTTTTGGTATCCTACAATGCAGCTCCGAAAAATGGCGTAGGGCGTCCCGGGGGGTGCGGGAGGAGGCCTCTTCAGTAGCGGTCTGTTGTGCGAATAGTCCCAAGGCAGCAGAACGCGCTGAGATGTGGATGGCACCCAGGTGATGTCCAGTAAGTTGCCGCACTGGTTTAGGTATCCTACAATGCTGCTCCGAAAAACTGCGTGGGGCGCCCCGGGGGGGGGGGTGGGCGGCGTGAAAGGGCCTCCTCAGGTGGAGGCTTGTCTGCTGTAGTGGGGCGCCCCTTTACCGTTTCAGTTGCCATTCCGCCCGCTTTTGGTACACTGTGCCAAAATCCGCCATTCAGCTGAGTTGCGCCCACTCTTGCGGTTCAGCGATAGGCGGCTGCTACAGGACTCTCAAAATGGCGGCAGGCTCTTTCCTTTTTTTTTTTTTTCTTTTCTTTTTTTTTTGCAAATAAGCTTCAGACAGTGTTACAAGCGCTGCTCAGAACTCTCAACTATGACACCACCTCGGTGCCATCCGGATCTTGGCGCCTTGTGCTGGTTCCGGCCTATTCACACATCGGTCCGCTGCTGACACCACCTCACAGGCCAACGGGGCACCCCACGCCGACTTTCGGCGCAGCATTGTAGGATGGCCACACCAGTGCGGCAACTTGCTGGACACCACCTCGGTGCCATCCAGATCTCGGCGCATTGTGCTGCCTTCGGCCTACTGTAGCCGCAAGTGCGGACGCAACTCAGCTGGATAGCGAGTGAAACACCAAGGGGTGCCCCACTGCAGCCGAGGAGCCAAGATCTTGGGGGCGACGCACAGCATCACATTGCTTTCCAATGCAGTCAGTTCCTCAAACAGCCCCCACTGACTGACGCGACCTCACAGGCCAACGGGGCGCCCCACGCCGACTTTCGGCGCAGCATTGTAGGATGGCCACACCAGTGCGGCAACTTGCTGGACACCACCTCGGTGCCATCCGGATCTTGGCGCGTTGTGCTGCCTTCGGCCTATTCGCACATCGGTCCGCTACTGACGCCGCCTCACGTGCCAACGGATTTTCTACGCTTTTTATAGCCCTATGCCGCATAACAGGTCATGTGACTTGTTTATAAAACTTTTCATTGGTTCATTTTACTTTTGGTTTCCTAATGATGGAAGGCTTGATCATATGACCTAAAAATAACACTTTTCATTGGATTAAAACATTTGTTTTTCCCAAACGATGAAAGCCCCACCTTGTTTCTGGATGTTTCAGACTGAAGCTGGCATCAGCATGAGAGCACCACCATCTCGTAGCTCAGTCGTGGCCATTCCACGAGCAATCATGGCAGCCGCTCCCCACCAGAAGCCTGTGGGAGTCGGGGGCCCTCAAGACTTTTGTAGAATCTTCAAGGCTGAGGGGACACTTTCGAGAATGGGGCCCAAGCCCTAGCAGACAAGCGTCCGAGTTCCAAGGTGTCCCAGGGCCATTTTAGTGGACCACGCCCAAATTTGAAGAGCCGGCCGCCATTTTGAGAGTCCTGTGGCAGCCGCCTATCGCTGCATCGCAAGAGCGGGAGCAACTCAACTACATGGTGAGCGAGACGCTGTAGTCGCAAGAGCGGGCGGTAAACAGCTGAATGGCGGAAGAGGCACAGTGTAGCAAAAGCGGGCGGAATGGCAACTGAAACGGTAAAGGGGCGCCCCACTACAGCGTGTCTTCAGGTCAAACGGATTGTGGGACAAGGTCCAGAATGGAAGAGTCATCAAAAGGCAAAAAGTTCCGCCGGACCCCGGGAGCCGGCCGCCTATGTCGGGGGCGATCTTAGGCCACACCAGGGCAACACGACTTGGGGAGGGGGCAGGAGCCAAGCGCCCCCTCCCAGTCCGCACCACCACACCGTATGTTGAAAATCTGAAGCCATCGTTCTACAAACTCTCAACCAGCCTTGGATGGAAAAATCTTGAAGAATGTACAAACTGAAAACCAGTTTTTGTCTGCATAGCATCAGCAGCAACGCTTGCTATCAGAGTGCATGAGTTTCATGCTCGATCGATTGAGCTAGCCGGATCAGGCAACAAAAAGTATAAAATAGTTATGTAAATAGTTATTTAATAAAATGTTTTACCCTGTTACTTTGCTGGTGTGTTGTATATATTTATAATATTTGCATAGAGTTTATCGTTATTTTGGGCGGGGTGGGTGGCAGAGCCGAGCTGTCTTGCAGCCATCATGGTGTGGAGCTCAGTTCATCTCACTAGTTTCGTATTTCTCATGAAGGGTTGTTCCTAATGTTTCTATTTTAGCGAGGTCAAAAAGAGATCCCATTAGTGGCCTACTGATGTTGCTCGATTACTTTTGTTTTTTTACACGATTTTTCACTATCTGCAAAGACTAAACAGAGTATTGCGACTCTGTGCTTGTTTGTAAATAGAGAATGAACCAAAGAGAATCAATTCTAAAACAGTAAATGCTTGGATAACAATCAATCAAATGGAGGGACAAGCAGGCACGACGGATTACCACGGGGGCAAAGGCCAGCGTTAACTACCCTTCACTATCTGCAAAGAGAGAGTACTACTAAGAGAAAAGAGGGGGGGGCAGCGTTCAAAGCACATCAGCGTGCATAAACACGAAAATGTTTTTACCTATCACGTACTTGACATTTGACAGCTTTTGATATTTGCTATTAAAAAAACATTGAAATTAACTGAAAAAACCATAGGTTTTAGGCCATATATAGTTAGGGATTAGCATTTACAAAACCATTGAAATTCACTGAAAAAACCATAGGTTTTAGGCCATATATAGTTAGGGATTAGCATTTACAAAACCTTAATTTACTCGCACAAAACCATAGAAATTCGCATATATAGTTAGTTGCAATAACTATATATCGCGCACCCGCAATCCACTGCTGATGATGTCACATATTACATCATTCATGACATGGTCAGTGACATCACTGATGACATCACTGATGACATCTCAAATGACATCACTGATAACATCTTAAATGACATCACTGATGATATCACTGATGACATCACTGATGACATCTCAAATGACATCACTGATGACATCACTGATGAAATCTCATTTGCCCTTACTGATCACATCACTGATGACATCATTCATGTGATAATACGATGAACCTCTTCAGACTCTAATATAACCTTAGATACACTCAGTGTAAACAGACACTCACAGACTGTCACTCATCCATGGAGTTACTCACACACCTAGTTAGTCATGCAAAGAATCAATCACACCTCCATTTCCTCAACTATACAGTTATACACACCTTACTTATTAAAACATATACTAACACATATTTACTCTCTTATACAATCACTGATACAAGTTCACAATGATCCATAGAGCCACTCACACATTCACTGGCTCTTATGCACAGTTATTTATATATGTCAACTCTTACATGTACTGTGTTTTACATATGTACTTACTTTGACATGTAGCACTGAGAAATCCAATCACTCACCAATACACTCTTGCAGACAGTCAACCGCCCATACAGATGTTTCCACATGCACTTTTGAATCCATACATCTAGTGAATCAACTGCTCACACATTTATGCACAGAGTCACACACCTCCCAGCCACCCCCACACACACACTCACTCTCCCATACTAATATTTGGGCAACCAATCAATAACCCATATAGTTACTCATATAGCTACTGATCAACACATGCAGCAGTTTACAGAACTACAGAAATAATGATGCACAAATTAAGACAGTTTAGTCACTAACCCATGCACTCAGTGAGACATATTTAATCACTCTCTCATACAATCAGTCATGCACCTACTAAATCCTTCATCCAGACACTTATACATCCACTCATTCTTCAATATGTAAGACATATTTTAACTTTACAGAAACATACAGTCACTGGATGGTGTCACTGACCATGTCATGAATGATGTAATATGTGACATCATCAGCAGTGGATTGCGGGTGCGCGATATATAGTTATTGCAACTAACTATATATGCGAATTTCTATGGTTTTGTGCGAGTAAATTAAGGTTTTGTAAATGCTAATCCCTAACTATATATGGCCTAAAACCTATGGTTTTTTCAGTGAATATATATATATATATATATATATATATATATATATATATACGTTGAACAGATTTTAAATGTTTATAATATGTATATTGGTTTGCTATATTAATGCAATTTTTGGATGATGTATTGTATACTGTGAATGATATTTCTTCCATATCTATTAATTTGTGGGAGGAGTTCCGTTTTTTTAACAGTATAAAACCACTTATGTCTCTGGGTTTTGTCATGTGATCAAGTCCGGGTTTCCCGGACGAAACGCGTCATGCTGCCATCCCCATTGATGGAATAAAAGCACTTTATTTCCTTTGAAATCCTTGGTTTGTGGTCTGTACCTGGCTGTGTCCGTTTGGTTTCCTCGGCGCTTCAGAATTGTGGACTCTAATTCATTTGGCGAATCGGCTGAATTCGTCTCTACGGACCCTCTCGTCTTCACATACTGTGGCTGGTTTGCAGTTTTGGCCGCCCTCGCCTTTGGCGATTATCTGTTCCCGGAAGGAGTACAGCGTTGCCAGCCCCCCACGACCCGGAAGTTGATACGGATGTGCTTCGCGTCGTGGCCGCCGACGGTTTGCTGGTTCCCGTGAGGATTTGTTTGGCTCGTAGGAACCGAATTTCTCCTCGCTGACAGCGGATTAAGGTGAGCCATTGGCGCTTGAGGCTAACGTGTGGGTCAATCGTGGGTTCTGACGAGATACGAGGACATTATTGTTTGTTCACTTTCTTTTTTCAAGAAAAAGACGTGTTTAGCATTACACGGAGAAAAGACTGTTTGAACTAGTGCTTAAGAACTTTATTTTCCGCAAGTAACATGGCGATGGCAGCTGACATCTTCCGAGACAGGGAGCAAGCAGCAGATGCTCTTTTCTTAAATTTGCCGGCAGTTCCTAAACCAGGGGAAAAACGTAAAGAATTAAATACCGAAGGTGATGATGTCAAAACTAAACTGAAAAAATTGGAAAAACTGCTCCGGACGGAGCTCACAAAATGGTGGGAACAAAAAAGCCTGGAGAAATATAAGGAAGTTAAGCGAGTTCCTCGAGGCTTAAGAGTATTAATAGCACCTTCCTTCGAAAATCCCAATCCTCTGATGCTAAAAGAGTGGGCTCAGCATAACCTCGATGCATCCATGGGTATGGTTTGCATATTAATTAAATACGCCGAAATCGATAGAGTCGAACTAATGACTCAGATTGAGAAACTCAACCTCGAGCTGAATGCTTTGGAAGATCAAGAGGCGATTAACAAAGGGCGGGAAGACATTAAAAAACGGTTAGATAAATATGAAGAGACCATAAAGACCCGCAAAGCCTTCAAGTTTGCAAGAGACAAGGCTGACTACGAAAATGGTAGAATTTTCACATTCTCAAGAAAATTTGAATCCGTTAAAAGGCAAGCTTTGACAACATCTGTGCCAATGTCAGCAACTACATCACAAGCTCTTCAAAATCAGCAGACGGAAATTCCTAATGGATCAGACACAGACATGAGTTCCATCTACAGTAGTGGGGGGTCTGATGATGAAACTAATGTGCAACATCTCGGGAGCAACAGTTTCACCCCATCTGAGGAGTTGGTTTTTATGGTAGAAGATCGGCGGAACACCTTGAGATCTAGGGGCACTCAGCCAGCAGGAACAACAGGAGGAAGAGGCGAAACAAATCCCTTAAAGAGAGGAGGAAACGCCAACAACTACGGGAAAAAGAAAAGAGGAAGGGGAAATGCTCAGAAGAAATAATAAATGATATATTGAAATTATCAATCATACCACCATGTGAAGGAATAATGTTTGGCATGGAAATGCACGATAATTATGACTCTAATGCAATAGTTGCATCACCTGAAATTGAAATAAATGAAAAAGAAAAAGATAAAGAAAAAGGAAAAAATTCTCAAAAAAAAGACAAAAATTCTACAAGCACCGTTGGCCATTCTGCCAACTCCGAGGAAGAAAATACGGTAATTAATTTGACTGAATTGGATCTCAATGCAGCCGAAAAACAGCTTCTTTCATTGGGTCTGTCTTACTGCCCCAACAATGGATTTAAATATGTGCAGGCCAGAATAGACACCTTTAAATTCATAAGGAAACTTAAACTCCTTAAATTCCACACCACCAACAAAAAAAGTGAAAAAGCGAGAGCAATCATTAGTGAAACTCCAACCCACAAGAACTTCACTATTGCTGACACCTTGGCTCTTAAAACGGCTCATTCACTAGTCAATGATGACGAAGCCCCAAATAACACTCAGGAGGTTTTTGGTGCTATGGGAATCAGTAGTGGCAGCGCCGGTAATAGTCCATTCTGTCCCAAGTCTACTTTCGTTCCGGTAATGCCACGGGATGCAATCGACATCTTCAATGACAGGGTTGTGGAAGATCTGAAAGATTTGAATAAAATGGTGTCTAAAAATAAGAAAAAGAGAAGCTACAGAGACAAACAATATTCTCTATTGATGCAAAAAATTCAATCAAGAGGTGACATCATTGTCAATAAAGCGGACAAAGGTGGCAATATTGTCTTGTGGCCACGCACTCTATACCTAGAGGAAGCTGAAAGACAATTAAATGACCCAGCCTGCTATAGGAAGGCCTCTTTCAATGAACTGAATAAAATCAAAACTCTTGTACATACCAACTTAACTACTTGGAAGAGAGAAGGACTTATTAGTAAAAAAGAATTTGATTTTCTGAAGAAGGACTTCCCAATTACTCCAACGTTGTACCTTTTACCAAAAATCCATAAAGGCACTACTCCAATACCAGGGCGACCCATTATTTCCGCCCAAAATAGTTTGTTGGAACCCCTTTCAAAGTATGTTGACTTTTATTTACATGAGTATATGGAGGCCTTGCCAAGTTACTTGAAAGACACTGGTGACTTCCTAAAGAAGCTGAATGAAGTTGTGTGGAAATCAAACTATTTGTTTCTAGTCATGGATATTACTTCTCTTTATACCTCCATTAATCATGTTGATGGTTTGAATGCAATTGAATACTTCTTATCAGCTAGAGATATTAAGTATTACGAACATAGTAAAATGCTCATCAGCATGATTGACTTATGCCTTAAGAACAACTATTTTCTTTTTAATAATGAAATTTACCAACAGCTGCGTGGTGTTGCCATGGGAGCGTGCTTCTCCCCCAGCTACGCGTGTTTACACGTGGGCTGGTGGGAGAGGCACGTCCTGGGTGGGATCCGTAGTTGTTTGGATGAGGATGAAAATGGTATTGTTAAAATGTGGCGTTTCATTGATGATGTCTTTATAATCTGGCAGGGGGATAAAACATCAGCAGAAGAGTTTGTTAGTAACATCAATAACAATTCCCTAAACTTAGAATTCTGCGCAGACATCAGCAATGTAAAAGTAAACTTTTTGGATGTAGAGGTTTATATCAAGAATAATGAGATCATGACGAGAATGTATAGAAAGACCACGGCTGGAAATTCAATTTTACATGCGCAGAGTAACCACCCACACCATCTTATCAAAAGCATCCCCTATGGGGAGTTTTTAAGAATCAGGCCCATATGTAATAATGACATTGATCTCATGAATTGCTTAAATGGGTCTTACCAAAGATTTTTGCGTAGAGGTTACAATATCCATAACCTCACTAACTCTCTAAAAAGGGCTTTATCTACTGAATTAATGGCCACGATAGAACAGCCAGCTCAGGTTATTCCTGAAGAGGAAGTTTCTGTATCAGAGAAAACTTCTATTCGCCTAATCACTACTTTTAATAACCAACACAAAAAGATGAGGCAAATCATTAAATCTAACTGGCCCATCTTAAAAACAGATATCGTGGTGGGTCCATTGTTAGAAGATATGCCCAATATCACTTTTCGAAGAGCTCCCTCTATGAGGGATGCTCTGGTCAAAACTAGCCCTGAAACTATTGTCAAATCTAACTGGTATTCTAACAAAGCAGGCTTTCGAAAATGTAGTTCATGCCGGGCTTGTAAATTCGGTGTGAACACCAGCGAGTTTGTTGAGGGTCTCACTAATGCTGTAATTCCTATTAAGAACTTATATACCTGTAAAACAGACCATGCAGTTTATGTTTTAAAATGCACGTGCAACTTACAATATGTTGGCAGCACGAAACTGCAGGTATTTAATCGTATCCTACAGCATCTCCGTTCCATTGTAAACTCTGACCCTAATTATCCAGTGGCACGTCATTTCAAGCTGGTACACAAAAATAATCTCAATGACCTGCAATACTTTGTTATTGACTCAGTTCCCCCGAACAAAAGGGGTGGTGACAGAGAGAAAAGACTGAGGCAACTAGAAAGTCAATACATTCTGAGACTTAACAGTAAGATCCCTAATGGCTTGAACATGGGAGAAGACTTGAATAATTTTCTGTAAATATTTTATTCTGCCATATGCATGATTTCTTATAATGGATTTTTAACTATTTATGGTTTTAATCTATTTATTCATGTTGAGGATGGTTTAATAAGATCTGCTCTGGTCATTCAATCAATTGTTGAAAAATCTGACATGTATTTATTATCCAGCTGTGATATTATGAATTGCATTTTTCCACAACTACTGCTGCTATATACTATGAGACCCAGTTTGTATCTCCCCTTAAACTAATGTGTTTATGCACTGCCGATTTTGCACTTTTCTGTCACTTTGCACTTTATTAACACAATTCGTCTGCCCCAGGGTTTCACCTGGTTAAATTAGTTTGTTCCTTATTGGGATTTAGCACCCTGCACTTTTCTTCTTTACACTTTTTGAATCTAGTAGTGGTTTTTCAGATTGTTATACTGAAAGAATAACGGACCCTATGGGCTTTGATTTTCATCCAGTTACTAAATGCACTTTAACTTGGTAGCAATCCGCTTGGGCACTTGCCCTCTATACGTTGAACAGATTTTAAATGTTTATAATATGTATATTGGTTTGCTATATTAATGCAATTTTTGGATGATGTATTGTATACTGTGAATGATATTTCTTCCATATCTATTAATTTGTGGGAGGAGTTCCGTTTTTTTAACAGTATAAAACCACTTATGTCTCTGGGTTTTGTCATGTGATCAAGTCCGGGTTTCCCGGACGAAACGCGTCATGCTGCCATCCCCATTGATGGAATAAAAGCACTTTATTTCCTTTGAAATCCTTGGTTTGTGGTCTGTACCTGGCTGTGTCCGTTTGGTTTCCTCGGCGCTTCAGGATTGTGGATTCTAATATATATATATATATATATACTATATATATATATATATATATATATATTCAATGAAAAAACCATTGGTTTTAGGCCATATATAGTTAGGGATTTGCATTTACAAAACCTTATTTTACTCGCATAAAACCATTGAAATTCCATATATAGTTATAAGCGCTAACTATATATCGCGCACCCGCAATCCACTGCTGATGATGTCACATATTACATCATTCATGACATGGTTAGTGACATCACTGATGACATCACTGATGACATCTCAAATGACATCACTGATGACATCACTGATGACAACATCCAGTGACTGTATGTTTCTGTAAAGTTAAAATATGTTTTACATATTGAAGAATGAGTGGATATATAAGTGTCTGGATGAAGGATTTACTAGGTGCATGACTGACTGATTGAGTGAGTGATTAAATGTGTCTCACTGAGTGCATGGGTTAGTGACTAAACTGTTTTAATTTGTGCATCATTATATCTGTTGTTCTACAAACTGCTGCATATGTTGATCAGTAGCTATATGAGTAACTGTATGGGTTATTGATTGGTTGTCCAAGTATTTGTATGGGAAACTGAGTGTGTGTGTATGGGTGGCTGGGAGGTGTGTGACTCTGTACATAGATGTGTGAGTAGTTGATTCACTATATGTATAGATTCAAAAGTGCATGTGCAAACAGCTGTATGGGCGGTTGACTGTGCATGAGTGTATTAGTGAGTGAATGGATATCTCAGTGCTACATGTCAAATTAAGTACATATGTAAAACACAGTACATGTGAGAGTTGACATCTATAAATAACTGTGCATAAGAGCCAGTAAATGTGTGAGTGGCTGTATGGATCATTGTGAACATGTATCAGAGATTGTATAAGAGAGTAAAGTAAATATGTGTTAGTATATGTTTGAATAAGTAAGGTGTGTATAACTGTATAGTTGAGAAAATGGAGGTGTGATTGATTTTTGGCATAACTGACTAGGTGTGTGAGTAACTCCATGGATGAGTGACAGTCTGTGACTGTCTGTTTACACTGATTGTATCTAAGGTTATATTAGAGTCTGAAGAGGTTCATGGTATTATCACATGAATGATATCATCAGTGATGTTATCAGTCATGTCAAATGAGATGTTTTCAGTGATGTCATCAGTGATGTCATTTGAGATGTCATCAGTGATGTCATCAGTGATGTCACTAACCATGTCATGAATGATGTAATATGTGACATCATCAGCAGTGGGTGTGAAGAGGTTCATCGTATTATCACATGAATGATGTCATCAGTGATGTCATCAGTGATGTCATTTGAGATGTCATCAGTGATGTCATCAGTGATGTCACTAACCATGTCATGAATGATGTAATATGTGACATCATCAGCAGTGGATTGCGGGTGCGCGATATATAGTTAGCGCTTATAACTATATATGGAATTTCAATGGTTTTATGCGAGTAAAATAAGGTTTTGTAAATGCAAATCCCTAACTATATATGGCCTAAAACCAATGGTTTTTTCATTGAATTTTCAAGGTTTTGTAAATGCAAATTCCTAACTATATATCCACTATAACCTATGGTTTTTTCTGTGAATTTCATTGGTTTTTTAATAGGAAATAATGAAAAGCTTTAAAATGTCAAGTACGTGATAGATAAAAACATTTTCGTATTTATGCACGCTGATGTGCTTTGAACGCTGCCCCCCCCTCCCCTCTTTTCTCTTAGTAGTACTCTCTCTTTGCAGATAGTGAACGGTAGTTAACGCAGGCCTTTGCCCCCGTTGTAATCCGTCGTGCCTGCTTGTCTCTCCATTTGATTGATTATTATCCAAGCATTTACTGTTTTACAATTGATTCTCTTTGGTTCATTCTCTATTTACAAACAAGCACAAAGTCGCAATACTCTGTTTAGTCTTTGCAGATCGGGAAAAATCGTGTAAAAAAATAAAAGTAATCGAGCAAAATCAGTACGCCACTAATTGGATCTTTTTTTGACCTCGCTAAAATAGAAATATTATAAACAACCCTTCATGAGAAATACGAAAATAGTGAGATGAACTGAGCTCCACACCATGAGGGCTGCAAGACAGCTCGGCTCCATCACCCATCCCGCACAAAATAACGACAAACCCTATGCAAATATTAAAAATATAGACAACACACCAGCAAAGAAACAGGGTAAAACATTTTATTAAAAAACTATTTACATAACGTTGGTTTATAAGATGATGTCAGTAGTGGACCGATGTGTGAGGTCGAAAGCAGCACAAGGCTCCAAGATCCGGATGGCAAGCTCCTGGATGTTGGGTGCCATAGTTCAGAGTTCTGAGTTTGAGCCTTTTTCAATGCCTGTGCTTTGTTGTTTCCCCTCCATCAAAAACAAAAAAAATATATAAAACTGTGCAAAAATACAAAAAAAACAAAAAATGTTTACAAAAGCAGTGCTTGTAAGACTGTCTGAAGCTTATTTCCACCTACTGCAGCTTCACTATTCTCAAAGTAAGTGAGGGTCGTTTGTGGACCTGACTGCATTTGAAAACAATGTTATATGGTACCTCCCTAAACCGCTTGACGGAGGCCCCCGAGGGACGGTGTGATGGCACGGACTCGGAGAAGACGCTTGGCTCCGACACCCTCCCCAAGTCTTATAGCACTGGTATAGCCTGAGATCGCCCCCGACATAGGCGGCCGGCTCCCGGGGTCTGGCGGAACTTTTTGCCTTTTGATGACTCTTCAATTCTGGACCTTGTCCCACAATCCGTTTGACCTGAAGACAAGCTGTAGTGGGGCGCCCCTTTACCGTTTCAGTTGCCATTCCGCCCGCTTTTGCTACACTGTGCCTCTTCCGCCATTCAGCTGTTTACCGCCCGCTCTTGCGACTACAGCGTCTCGCTCATCATGTAGTTGAGTTGCTCCCACTCTTGCGGTGCAGCGATAGGCGGCTGCCACAGGACTCTCAAAATGGCGGCCGGCTCTTCGGTTTTGGGCCTGGTCCACTGAAATGGCCCTGGGACACCTTTGAACTCGGACGCTTGTCTGCTAGGGCTTGGGTCCCATTCTCGAAAGCGTCCCCTCAGCCGTGAAGATTCTACAAAAGTCTTGGGGGCCTCCGACTCCCGCAGGCTTCTGGTGGGGAGCGGCTGCCATGATTGCTCGTGGAATGGCCACGACGGAGCTACGAGATGGAAGTGCTCTCATGCTGACGCCAGCTTTAGTCTGAAACATCCAGAAACACTGTAGACTACCAATTCGATCAGTTCCGGTAGCGCCCCAACATGACCCGGAAGAGAAGAACTTGCCCTCCCCTCTTTGACTGATGGTTCTTGTTGCCTGTCCCCTCTGTTATCATTTAACAGAACTTTTTGGACTACTGAAAGGGGTTGTGTTCCGAACGCTGGTTGGTGGAGACATTTTGACTATATTCTTGACCTACGTTGTCGCGTAATGCGTTATATGACACGCCGCGTTAGCGCACCCGGAAGTGATCCGAGGCGCGGCGCGCAGCGCGTAACGTAAGCATAACAGGTCATGTGACTTGTTAATAAAACTTTTCATTGGTTCATTTTACTTTTGTTATTTTAATGATGAAAAGCTTGGTCATATGACCTAAAAATTACGCTTTTTATTGTTTTCGAACATTATTTTTTTTAAAACATATGTTATAATATTCCAGGCTAATGTACTTTCCCGGAAAATTTACAACTGTCCTGCAAGTAAAATATATTCCTTTTTCGAGAAAAAGGGCGTTTCTTCCTTCCATGACGGAGCCGTTGAGTAAAAGAGATTCGGCCTGCTGTCTTAGTCGCCGATACGCCTGATTATCAGATTCTTATCGATCACTTTATGTTGCAGAAATGAAAAACACAACTGCCCTTGACCATTTATCTTTACTGCGTTCCTACATATTATACCTTTTATCCGTCATGTAATTGGACTGCTTTATTTCACTTGCCTTTTACTGATTCGAAAACAGTGACTAAAAGTAAAAACTTTACCAATGTAAATACTACTACCGTGTTTTGTTTTAAAAACCTTTATTGTGAAAATGTCAGTATACAAATACGGGCCTATAACCACGTGGGCCGGCCACGGAGCAAACTGAAATCGTATATGATGAGGAGACATTTACACTGTAGAGGAACGTAACGAGCGGGCCATTAGGTTGCAAGAACAAAGGTGTCTAACAGTTGCGGAATCGGTGGACGTACATTTTGTAATTAAAATACGACAGGGCCACTTACAATAACATTTTCTAGATATACATTTGCGGGCAAGGAGTTACGAGTCCCATTTATACCGGCGCCATTTTGGGCGAGGCCGGGCAGGTCCAAGATATAGTCAAAATGTCTCCACCAACCATCGGCCAGACCAGAACCCCTTTCGGCCCTTTATGCTACAAGATGGTGTCTTCCATTCAGAAAATATTGTTGGCAGCATTTTGAAAGGAAACAGAAACAGCCGTTCTCCTAGTGAGTTTCACATTTTTTCATTTAGGAAAAATGTTGAAGAGTAGTATGTGGAAAATCTGAAGCCATTTTTCTACAAACTCTCAATCAGACTTGGATAGAAAAAAAAATCCTGAAGAATGTACAAACTGAAAACCAATTTTTGTCTGTATAGCATCAACAGCAACGCTTGAGTCAGCTTTGTGTCAAGCCGCCATTTTCATTCAATCAATAGCGTCCCCCTGCACACATTCAGGGACCTGGTCGTGTCTTCAGATGAAACGGATTGTAGGAAAAGAAGCAGAAAGGAAAAGGAAAAAAGTTCCGCCGGACCTCGGGAGCCGGCCGCCTATGTCATGTGCGACCTTTGGCCACACCAGGGCAATAGTGAAGCTGCAGCAGGTGCAAATAAGCTTCAGACAGTCTTACAAGCACTGCTCAGAACTCTCAACTATGGCACTCAACATCCAGGACTTGCCATTCGGATCTTGGCGCCTTGTGCTGGTTCCGACCTATTCACACATCGGTCCACTACTGACATCACCTCATAAGCCAACGGGGCACCCCACGCCGACTTTCGGCGCAGCATTGTAGGATGGCCACACCAGTGCGGCAACTTGCTGGACACCACCTCGGTGCCATCCGGATCTCTTGCGCGTTCGAGTCACTGTACCGCAAAAGTGACCGGAACTCAGCTGGACACGCCGTCTTTCGGCGCAGCATTGTAGGATGGCCACACCAGTGCGGCAATTTGCTGGACACCACCTCGGTGCCATCCGGATCTCGGCGCGTTCGAGTCACTGTACCGCAAGAGTGACCGCAACTCAGCTGGACACGCCGTCTTTCGGCGCAGCATTGTAGGATGGCCACACCAGTGCGGCAATTTACTGGACACCACCTCGGTGCCATCCGGATCTCGACGCGTTGTGCTGCCTTCGGCCTATTCGCACATCGGTCCGCTACTGACGCCGCCTCACGTGCCAACGGATTTTCTACGCTTTTTGTAGCCCTATGCCGCATAACAGGTCATGTGACTTGTTTATAAAACTTTTCATTGGTTCATTTTACTTTTGGTTTCCTAAAGATGGAAGGCTTGGTCATATGACCTAAAAATAACACTTTTCATTGGTTTAGAACATTTTTTTTTCCCAAACTATGAAAGCCCCACCTTGTTTCTGGATCATTCAGACTGAAGCTGGCGTCAGCATGAGAGCACCACCATCTCGTGGCTCCGTCGTGGTCATTCCACGAGCAATCATGGCAGCCGCTCCCCACCGGAAGCCTGCGGGAGTCGGCGGCCCCCAAGACTTTTGTAGAATCTTCACGGCTGAGGGGACGCTTTTCGAGAATGGAGCCCAAGCCCTAGCAAGCAAGCGTCCGAGTTCCAAGGTGTCCCAGGGCCATTTCAGTGGACCAGGCCCAAAACCGAAGAGCCGTCCGCCATTTTAAGAGTCATGTGGCAGCCGCCTATCGCTGCACTGCAAGAGTGGGAGCAACTCAACAACATGGTGAGCGAGACGCTGTAGCCGCAAGAGCGGGCGCAACTCAGCTGGATGGCCGCCACCTGGGGAGGCCCGTTCACGCCGCCTCCCCCACGCCCCCCCCCCCCCCCCGGGCCGCCGCACGCAAATTTTCGGAGCAGCATTGTAGGATACCAAAACCAGTGCGGCAGTTTACTGGACATCACCTGGGTGCCATCAACATCTCAGCGCGTTCTGCTGCCTTGGGACTATTCGCACAACAGACCGCTACTGACGAGGCCTCCCCCCGCACCACCCGGGACGCCCCACGCCAATTTTCGGAGCAGCATTGTAGGATCCCAAAACCAGTGCGGCACCCAGGCGACATCACCTGGGTGCCGTCCAGAACTCTGCACGTTGTGCTGCCTTGGGACTATTCGCACAAAAGACAGCTTCTGACCATTGTTGCTTTTTTGGGTGAAAAATGTTTAAATGTTTTTACAGTTTTTGTTCCGTTCATTATAGTTAAATGTTAATAAAGTTTTAAAATCTAACTTTGTTGGAGTGCTATATATGTTTAAAAAATCGGGTGAATGGGGCCTTGAATCGGGTTATTGTCATGTGTGGGCTTTGCAAGTGTACTGCTACAAGATCGGACATTTCAAACTCAAATGCACGTTCTTTTTCTTACCTTTCCGAAGCATGGAGCGCAATAGCAGAGAAAGGGTGATGCACGTGTTGAACACTGCCTGGCCTGGCAAGTTGCTGGCAGTGCCCCCCCCGCCCGCTCCTGAAAGAGGGCACACACACACCGCCGCCCCGAGTACTTCACAAATCTTTAAAAGACCATGCGCTTGTTCATGAGGCTTAAATGGTTTATCACCCCTTCTAGAACCCCTGCATCGACCCTCTGACGTTTCCTGGAAAAATTAGTACGTAACACAATACCAAGCCCTGTCAGCTGAAACCCCCGAGAAATCATGGGGCATATTATCAAGGGGGTTTATTTCCGCTTTTTGGGCTTTAAAAGCCCAAAAAAAAAGAGATAAAATTATCTCCCTATTACCAAGCTGTCGCTAACACCAGTTAGTGACAGCTAAAAGGAGATAGCGACCATCTTGGGCCCCGCTTTGCATATCAGTGATATTTATCACTAATGACATGCAAAGTGGGCGTGCCAAGATTTTAGCGACAGGAAACAGTCCCTAACCATCGCTATCTCCTATTACCAACTTTTGGAGATATTCGCGCTAAGCGCGAATATCTCCAAAACCTAACACCTGCCCTAAGCAGTTTTAGCCATGTTATCCAATGGGAAGTGGATAACATGGCTAAGAGCATTTGCTGGATAATGCATGAATATCGCTGACTTTTCAACGATATTCATGCATTGCGGCCGTTTTTTTATCGCATTTGCGATAAACCTTGCTAATAGCAAGGCTTATGTGCGATAAAATTCGCCGATGTGCGGCGATAAATTTTGTCTCTAAACAAGTTAGAGACAAAAATTATCGCTAGTTGTTGGTAATATGCCCCCGGGTTTTTGCTTGCAGGAATCGGGAGGCGGGAGACTAGCACTGAAATCAGTAGTCTCACGCCTGAATCGGGAGGGTTGGCATGTCTGGATACTCTACAGCTGGGGCCATAAACTACATCCGCAGGGCTAGGTGATAGCCTAGGTCCGGCCTGGACAATCGGACGCAGAGGAAGAGGAGTGTCAGAGGGTGCGGTATTGAATAGGGTGAAAGGGAGGTGTCGGACGGGCACAGGGTGTGATTCTCAGAGAAGAGCAGCGCAGATGGGGGGAAGTATATAGCCATGTTATCCAATGGGAAGTGGATAACATGGCTAAGAGCATTTGCTGGATAATGCATGAATATCGCTGACTTTTCAACGATATTCATGCATTGCGACCGTTTTTTATCGCATTTGCGATAAACCTTGCTAATAGCAAAGTTTATGTGCGATAAAATTCGCCGATGTGCGGCGATAATTTTTGTCTCTAAACAAGTTAGAGACAAAAATTATCGCTAGTTGTTGGTAATATGCCCCCGGGTTTTTGCTTGCAGGAATCGGAAGGCGGGAGACTAGCACTGAAATCAGTAGTCTCACGCCTGAATCGGGAGGGTTGGCATGTCTGGATACTCTACAGCTGGGGCCATAAACTACATCCGCAGGGCTAGGTGATAGCCTAGGTCCGGCCTGGACAATCGGACACAGAGGAAGAGGAGTGTCAGAGGGTGCGGTAGTGAATAGGGTGAAAGGGAGGTGTCGGGCGGGCACAGGGTGTGATTCTCAGAGAAGAGCAGCGCAGATGGGGGGAAGTATATGGCCCATGCATGAGAGAAAGAGCGGGGGTGACCAGTGCGTGGGGGAGATGCTTGCGAGGGTGGGGAGCCATGCTGAGGATCGGCGGCGTGCAGAGAGTGGCCCTGGTCAAGGCATCTAAAATGGCTGCCGTGCACGACAAAATTGTGGCATTGGACAAAAACGCAAGATGGCGCAGACAATGTTTATCAATAAGGATTCATTTATAACAAAATATTTACTCGCAGTGACAAAATGGTGGTCAACACTTCCTGATTTCCATCGAATCGAACGTTAACACACGTCACGCAGCAAAAAAAAAAAAAAAAAAGCTCACGCACAGAGCAGTTTTTAGCCATGTTATCCAATGGAAGGTGGATAACATGGCTAAGAGCATTTGCTGGATAATGCATGAATATCGCTGACTTTTCAGCGATATTCATGCATTGTGGCCGATGTGCGGCGATAATTTTTGTCTCTAAAAAATTAAAACGAAGCACAAAATGGCGAATTCTCGTTTCGCTACCAGTTTGCGGCCCAGTTCGCGGCCCGTGAAGCGCTTCTACCGTGAAAAATCATTTTTTTTTATTTTCCCCACGGGACCCTTTAATAACCCCAACAACATTCCTAGGGGGTCAAGAGGGGTATACCTTGCCCCCTTTCAATAAATTCCCCCTTCGTTTTTCACCTCTTCTTCTCTCTCGATCCTACCGAGAGATAAGATGGCGGCCGCTCCGGACTGTTTAGAATGTTGACAGACACCGGAGAGCCAATCAGCTTTCTGCGCGCAAAGTTCCGTTTCGCGAAAAGTAAGCGGACCGGATCGCTGCCCGGAGCGCTGTTACAGATATATATCTTGTTTTGAACGTTAATTTCTCAAAAACTACTGGAGCACATATATTGAGACCTAGCAAAGGCACATCGGGCTAACAGTCCCTACAATTTTGCCAAGTTTCGTGCAAATCCATTCAGCCGTTCGAGCTAAAAGTGAGTCCAACCGCCCTATGGAAAAATGAATGGGAAAAACGCGTTTTGGGACCCCCCTTTTTTCTCGGCCCCCCCTTGACGAAACCCCACCAAATTTTCAGGGTCTGCTCAGAAACAAAATGTGCCATTTTCCTGAAAATTTCAGCCGATGCCGTCCACAAACGCCAAAGTTATTAGACATAGAATTTTCAAAAATCCCATAGGGAAAAAATCCTAACTATATATACCTACTGGCGAACGCCAGTAGGTAATATATATATATATATATATATATATATATATATATATATATATATATATATATATATATATATATATATATATATATATATATATATATATATATATATATATATATATATATCACACAGCAAATGTCCCAGGCGGGGGGAGCAAACAACAGCTGGCGCTGGCGGCGAGGTATGGGACAGCCTCGCTTAATTTCTCAAAGCAAAGAAATCCTCAATAAAGAAGACGCCGCGCACCACTTTCACGGTTACTTAGTGCTTTATTTGTAGGTTTTTCTCCCACCCTACGCGTTTCAGACTTTCCCAGTCCTTGGTCACTGTATACAAACAATAGTCCCTTGTTTGTTTTACATTTTATACGCATACTACCCATCTGCCAGTTACGATGCATTGTGGGTGTTGTAGGTAAATGCAGTTATTGTTACATTTTGTCAACAATTATCAGATTACTTCAAGCTAATAGGAATTCTCAATAAGTCAATACCAGTTTGATTTACCACCAGTACTAAATTGGTTCATACAGTTATGAAAATATAAACATTTATGATAATAAGCATTCTGCTTGATTTCTTATCATATGTTGAAAATGTTTCATGGCTGAGTGCCTTCTTTATAAAGAATGTATTAGCATTCAAATATTCCAGAAGCCCTTAGTATCTGAATAGATTAAAGAAAAATATTTCAAAATTCTGCTTATATATCACATTCAAATTATATCCATATACATATTTTGAAGCTCATAGTTGAATCAATATTAGTTCAAATGTTCTCATAGGTCATTTAACTCAGTCAGTCATAAGATTTATAGATGCACATACATCTCATCATCCCCGTTTAATCCCATCGGGGTCTTTGTTTTAAATTTTATAATCAGTTTTGATTCGAGACGTCGCAGTCTGATAGTTCGATCTCCACCTCGCTCATCTTCATTAATCATGGCTGTGCACTCAAAAATCGAATTTTGGAACATATTCGTGCCATAACAAACAATGACTATAGCTATGCGATAGCTAAGCATTTGAAAATGCATCCTGGCACAACATGGAAAAATGTAACCTACTCAGACTGAGTTAAATGACCTATGAGAACATTTGAACTAATATTGATTCAACTATAAGCTTCAAAATATGTATATGGATATAATTTGAATGTGATATATAAGCAGAATTTTGAAATATTTTTCTTTAATCTATTCAGATACTAAGGGCTTCTGGAATATTTGAATGCTAATACATTCTTTATAAAGAAGGCACTCAGCCATGAAACATTTTCAACATATGATAAGAAATCAAGCAGAATGCTTATTATCATAAATGTTTATAATTTCATAACTGTATGAACCAATTTAGTACTGGTGGTAAATCAAACTGGTATTGACTTATTGAGAATTCCTATTAAGCTTGAAGTAATCTGATAATTGTTGACAAAATGTAACAATAACTGCATTTACCTACAACACCCACAATGCATCGTAACTGGCAGATGGGTAGTATGTGTATAAAATGTAAAACAAACAAGGGACTATTGTTTGTATACCGTGACCAAGGACTGGGAAAGTCTGAAACGCGTAGGGTGGGAGAAAAACCTACAAATAAAGCACTAAGTAACCGTGAAAGTGGTGCGCAGCGTCTTCTTTATTGAGGATTTCTTTGCTTTGAGATATATATATATATATATATATATATATATATATATATATATATATATATATATATATATATATATATGTATATATATATATATATATATATATATATATATATATATATATATATATATATATATATATATATATTCACTGAAAAAACCATAGGTTTCAGGCCTTATATAGTTAGGAATTAACATTTACAAAACCTTATTTTACTCATACAAAACCATTGAAATTCGCATATATAGTTAGTTGAACTAACTATATTTCGCGCTCCCGCAATCCACTGCTGATGATGTCACATATTACATCATTCATGACATGGTCAGTGACATCACTGATGACATCACTGATGACATCATCCGGTGACCGTATGTTTCTGTGAAGTTTAAATATGTTTTACATATTGAAGAATGAGTGGATGTATAAGTGTCTGGGTGAAAGATTAAGTAGGTGCGTGACTGACTGTAGGAGTGAGTGATTAAATGTGTCTTTCTGAATGCATGGGTTAGTGACTAAACTGTCTGAATGTGTGTATAATTATGTTTGTTGTTGTATAACCTGTTGCATTTGTTGATCAGTAGCTATATGAGTGGCTATATTTTTTATTGATTGGTTGCCCAAGTATTTGTATGAGAGAATGAGTGCATGTGTGGGTGGCTGGGAGGTGTTTGATTCTGTGCATAGATGTGTGAGCAGATGATCCACAAGATGTATGGGTTCAAGAGTGTATGTGGAAACACCTGTATGGGCGGTTGACTGTCTGCATGGGTGTATTGGTGAGTGAATTGATATCTCAGTGCTACATGTCCAAGTAAGTACATATGTAAAACACAATGCATGTGACAGTTGACATATATAAATGACTATACATGAGAGCCAGTGATTGTGCCAGTTCCTGTATGGATCATTGTGTACTTGTATCAGTGATTGTATTAGAGAGTAAGTATGTGTTAGTATATGTTTGAATAAGTAAGGTGTTGTATGTATAACTGTATAGTTGAGAAAATGGAAGTGTGATTGATTCTTTGCATAACTGACTAGGTGTGTGAGTAACTCCATGGATGAGTGAAAGTGTGTGAGTGTCTGTATACACTTTGTGTATCAAAGTTTATATTAGAGTGTGAAGAGGTTCATCGTATTATCACATGAATGATGTCATCAGTGATGTCATCAGTGATGTCATTTGAGATGTCATCAGTGATGTCATCAGTGATGTCACTGACCATGTCATGAATGATGAAATATATGACATCATCAGCAGTGGATTGCGGGGTTTTAAAACTCCACTAACTATATATGCGAATTTCAATGGTTTTGTATGAGTAAAATAAGGTTTTGTAAATGCTAATTCCTAACTATATAAGGCCTGAAACCTATAGTTTTTTCAGTGAATTTCATAGGTTTTTTAAATGCTAATTCCTAACTATATCAGGCGTGAAACCTATATTTTTTTTCAATAAATTTCAAAGGTTTTGTAAATGCTAATTCTATTAGCGGATAACGTTTATATATGTTATTATCCTTATGGGACCACCTGAGCAGCCATCTTGTTTCTCAGGAGAAGTGAGGCACAAGAGAGCACAAAACAAGAGTGGAAAACGCGGAAAGGGGGGCAGGGTAGAGACCCCCTGACCCCCTAGCCCTTCTCAGGTTGTCCCAGAAGGACCCACAAGGGCAACATTTTTTTTTTTTTATAAAATCGCGTAAGGCCTGAAACCTATGGTTTTTTAAGTGAATTTGCAAGGTTTTTTAAATGCTAATTCCTAACTATATATGGCCTGAAACCTATTTTTTTCTCAAAAAACTTCAACGGTTTTGTAAATGCAAATTCTATTAGCGAATAACGTTTTTATATGTTAATATCCTTCTGGTACCACCTGAGCAGCCATCTCATTTCTCAGTAGAACTGAGGCACAAGAGAGCACAAAACAAGAGTGGAAAACGCAAAAAGGGGGCAGGGTAGAGACCCCCTGGCCCCCTAGCCCTTCTCGGGTTGTCCCAGAAGGACTCCCAAGTTAAAAAAAAAAATATAAAATATATATTTTTTAATGAAATCGCGGGGTGCGTGTACGGTACACATACGTACGCGGACCTGTACGTGTACCGTGCGCGCACCCCGTGATTTTTTCATTTTTTTTTTTTCACTGGTAAGCGCTCCCCAAAAAAATGCGGGAAATAAAATTACATAAAAACCACTGGACAGACTTTCACCAAATATAGAATAGACCCTACTACATACCAGTCCCTACCATTATCCCACATTTGATGGTATTCCATTGAGCCATTTGGGCTGTAGCCCTGTCTAAATATCCTGAGGTAAATTACATGACAAAAACACATATGAAAGTGTTAGAATTTTCAACCAATTAAAATGTTACTTTCATATCCTACTTTTTTTCATGACATTTGATTTGTTATGCACATGAATATAAATGAAAAATTAGAGGAAACCACAGCCCTTTTATAAATGAAAAATGAGAGGGAAACACGGCCATTTTGACTACAACTACCTGAGATACATCTTTAAAACATTTCCTCATTTATCTTCATCACCTTTCTATAAGGTAAGTTATTAATTTTTTGAACGTTTTCTGACAGTTATTTGATGTCCCTCTGTTATAATTACAGATTCAGATAGGCTTCTCTGTTATAGTTATAGATTGAATTAGGCTTCTCTGTTATAATTATGAATTATATTAGGCTTCTTCACATACACTTTTTTATATTTCTACTTCCTACTACCTACTACCTCGAATTTATAAAAAAAGGCTACATTTTTAGAAAAGTCTGTCATTCTTTTTTCCTCATGGTACGCTCCCCGGTGCGCGTACCGGGCGCTTCCCCCGCGAAAATCAAATTATTCTTTTTTTTTTTGCCCTGAGGGGACTTTTTATAGCCCCCACATCAAACCTAGGGGGTCAGGGGGGGTCTACCCTGCCCCCTTATGGTCAATTCCCCCTTTGTTTTTGCCACCTCTTGTGTCTCGATCCTACCGAGACACAAGATGGCGGCCGCTCCGGACTGTTTCGAATGTTTACAGACACCCGAGAGCCAATCAGCTTTCTGTGCGCAAGTCGCGTGGCGCGCCCGGAGCGCTCCCCGGTGCACGTACCGGGGCACTGCCATAGATATATATATTTTTTTTAACCTAAATTACTCAAAAACCACTGGAGCACATATCTTGAGACATAGCAAAGGCACATCGGGCTACCAGTCCCTACAATTTTGCCAAGTTTGGTGGAAATCCATTCAGCCGTTGGAAATTAACATGGGGAAAACACGTTTTGGGACCCCCCTTTTATCTCGGCCCCCACTTGACGAATCCCCCCCACATTTTCAGGGAAGGAGCGGAGCGGGCCATTTTCTTGGAGAAATTCGCGAAGATTCGTCCACCGGCGCCAAAGTTATTCCCAAAAGAATGTTGCGGGTTTCCTATGGAAAGTAGATCCTAACTATATATACCTACTGGCTATTGCCAATAGGTAATATATATATATATATATATATTCCACTTTGACAGCGCTCCTGCTGCAACCCCTCGCCTTCGTGGGTGTGGCTCGAACCGGCGGAGCAGCCGGAATCAATATGCAAAATGTAGCGGCGTTCCTTTCGAGCACTCGGATAAGGATCACTCAGCAAACTCCAGGGTTACCAAGAAAAAAGATTTATTGCTTCATAAATCTCTCCGTGACGCGTTTCGCACTCCACAGAGTGCTTGATCACACAATATGCCCCGAGTTCCATTACATTTTTTATGTTAGTTACACATTAGACACCAAGGAGGGACTCGTTATGTTAGATCCATGACATACATTTTAAACTTGCGTACAACAGGAGGACATGTTGGAATGGTGTAAACCACATGAATAACGCCCCTTGTTTCGTGAGTAAGAGTAAATAATAACAATATCCTACTCAAGCATTGAGAAATAAATATTTGCATTACCATTTTGGTTATACTTTAAACAACACGCATATTTTCGTGAAATCTCCGTAATGCAAAATCAAGAAAAAAGAAATTGCAAGACATCGTGTTAATTGACACAATACAGTCTCGTGACCTAAATCCCACTAATAACCGGGATGTGAAGGTGAACTAATTATATTTTGAGTTCCGGGGCTCCTCCCTGTGTGCGTCATGCAGGAATGTTGTCATGGCAACGGGGGGTAAACACAAACAATAATAGTACGGTCTATGGAGCAAAGAGATCACATCGTAATATGTAGATGCATTCTCACACATTGTGATGCAGTGTATAGTTGGAGGCGGGACGCCCGCTAGTAATGTTGGTGTTCCAACTCTTCAAGCTCCATGTTCTACGCCGGCAATAAGTAAAACTGACCGGGTAGTGCTCTATCTGCCCGTGACATGTATGTGTGTCCTACTGCATAATAGGGAGATGGGGGACAGTTGGATATGTCCTACTCTGGTTAGTGAGATGGAAGCCCCCTTGGGCAACACGCAACTGGTGTGTTGACGTTAATGTCCCGATTGTATTTATTCCTGGTTAGTGGAATAGATACTAGTTCAACCAATTACCCCCTCTAATGTTACTGGAGTCCCCAGAAGGGTTTAGGTGTGCCTGTGTAATAACTCTGTGGGTATTGCTGCATACCACACGTGCAATCCTAAGCTCGGGTGCATATTACAGATTGGAGTACATTCCTATTTTAAAAGATAGAAGAGGATAAGAGAGGAGATTCTCTGTGCAGTTCAAGATGATTCATGTGATTCTTATTCAGACATCTCCCTCGATTGGAATTATCTGCAGACCAAGAGGTACCAGGCAAAGAGGAGGAAGAAACGACAACAGAGGAACAAGCAACACAACAAATCAAAGGCCAGTGGGAATAAGAAGGGCCCAAACAAAGAGGAAATAATGATGGACGACAAACAGGTAAACAAAACCATAATTAATTTGTCGGATAAACAAATAAGCATGAAAGTGAAAAGAATTTTATGTTTGGGACTATCATTCTGTCCAACGAAAACCATGAACTATGTGGACGATAAGATTGACATCTTCAAATTTTGTAGAAAGTTGAAACTTAAAAAATGGCATAAAATGAAACCGAAAAAAAGCAAAAAACGTCCTACTGATAATCAGGAAACTGACAATGAACAGATGACCATTGGTGATATAGATAACTTAGTTGCCATTGATGAACTGAATACTACCGAAGATGATCTGAATCTTAGCACGGAAGCCAGGAGAATACTGGATGCTTTAGAAATTCAGCACAATCAAGCCGCCAACACAGATTTCAAACCCAAATCCACATTCACCCCCAAAATGAACCATGATAATATTGACTCATTTCAAGACCAGATGGGCAATGAATTACTGGAACTGAGTAGAAGTAACCAGATCAACAGTAAAAAGCAAAAAGTTAAATACAATTTAACGGTGGCCCAAAGAACGGCTGTACAAGATCTGGCTAAAGACCCCAGTATACTCATTCGCCCATCTGACAAAGGGGGAAATATCGTGATAATGCCAAGAGAGATGTATGTGGCAGAAGCCGAACGTCAATTACATGATGGACAGACATACAAAAAAACTAATCGAACAGAATACAATAACAGCATTAAAAACATGTGGGACAAATTGAATGAATGGAAAGATAGAGGCTGGCTAGAATGGGAAGAATATTGTTTCCTTAAAAAAGATTATCCTTTGTTGCCCATTCTGTACCTCCTCCCTAAGGTGCACAAATGTATTGACAATCCCCCTGGAAGACCTATCATCTCTTCCAGGGGATGTGTTCTGGAGAATGTCTCACGTTATATTGACCATTTTCTGAGGGATTTTGTCATGGATCTCCCCACGTACGTAAGAGATACTAAGGATTTTCTTGACAAAATCAACCAAGTGAAGATTAGCAAAGGAGATCTGCTCATAACTATGGATGTAAATGCCCTTTACACCATCATTGAGCACAACCAGGGATTGGAAGCATGTGCTAGATATCTAAAACAAAGAGACATAAAATTTCTAGGGCACACAACCATGCTGTTAGATATGATAAGACACTGCCTGGAAAACAATTTCTTCTGTTTCAATGACGAGATCTTTTTGCAAACCCACGGCACCGCGATGGGTACTTCTTTTGCGCCGAGTCTGGCGAACCTTTTCATGGGAGCATGGGAGGCGGATACCAGGAATGACACTAAACTGCAAAATGACTTTCTGAAGGTTAAGGTATGGCTTCGGTTTATTGATGACATTTTCGTCATCTGGTCAGGCAATAAATCGGAGGCCATAGACTTCATCAATAAACTGAATCAAAATAATTGCAATATCAAACTCACAAGTAACATCAGTGAGAATGAGGTTGAGTATCTTGATACCAAAGTCAGCATTACAGACAACACCATCAGAACTGTATTATTCAGAAAAACCACGGCAGGTAACTCTCTGCTTCATGCAGAAAGCAACCACCCTGAAAATTTAAAGTGGAGTATCCCCTACGGAGAGTTACTCAGAGCGAAAAGAAATTGCAGTATACATAAAGACTACCTGGCAGAAGAGAAGATCATGACACAGAGATTCCTCCAACGAGGTTATCCTTTGTGGGTGATAAAGAAAGCAAGCAAAAAAGTGACGGAGATTGAGAGAGAGAACTTACTGGAGACTAAGACCAAGGAAGATGTAGAAAAGGACAATATCACCAGAGTTATTCTCACTTACAATGGGAATTCAAAACAGATTCAAAAAAGTTTAGTGAAGAATTGGAATCTTCTAACCTCTGATCCTATAATAGGAGACAGCTTACCTAAACGCCCCAGTATAACTTATAAGAGAGGACCTACTCTTAGGGACCTATTGGTTAAGAATGACGTCAGCACCATCCCTGTCTCTAGAGGCATTGATCTACCGGGCTTTTTCCCTTGTGGCCACTGTAAAGCCTGTGCCAATAGCCACATGAGGAAGGAATTTTGGAATCCCAGCATCAATAAGATGCAACAAATCCAACAATTCCTAACATGTACCACACCATTTGTCATCTATGCCCTGACTTGCCCGTGCAACCTATTATATATAGGCAGCACGACACATATGGCGAAAAAAAGAGTGTTGGAACACACGAGAGCTATCAGTAACCTAGACCAACAGTACCCGATAGCACGCCATTTTGAGAGCCATCACTTCTCTGACCCCAAAAAACTTACTTATTTTGTGTTGGAGCAGGTTAACACAGGCCCCAGAGGAGGTAATCGCTTACTTAAATTAAGACAAAAGGAATCCAAATACATAATTAGCCTCTGCACCCGTTACCCTAAAGGGCACAACATGGACGAAGAATACAATGTACACCTGCAAGAATGAAATGTGTCAGTGCAATGTAATGGTATTATTCTTGGAAAAGTAATGTGCATTTTACTCATTGACTGAAGTGTACCTCTCTTTTCCTTTTCCTTATATTCTCCATTCTCTCTGTCTCTCTGCAGATAATTCCAATCGAGGGAGATGTCTGAATAAGAATCACATGAATCATCTTGAACTGCACAGAGAATCTCCTCTCTTATCCTCTTCTATCTTTTAAAATAGGAATGTACTCCAATCTGTAATATGCACCCGAGCTTAGGATTGCACGTGTGGTATGCAGCAATACCCACAGAGTTATTACACAGGCACACCTAAACCCTTCTGGGGACTCCAGTAACATTAGAGGGGGTAATTGGTTGAACTAGTATCTATTCCACTAACCAGGAATAAATACAATCGGGACATTAACGTCAACACACCAGTTGCGTGTTGCCCAAGGGGGCTTCCATCTCACTAACCAGAGTAGGACATATCCAACTGTCCCCCATCTCCCTATTATGCAGTAGGACACACATACATGTCACGGGCAGATAGAGCACTACCCGGTCAGTTTTACTTATTGCCGGCGTAGAACATGGAGCTTGAAGAGTTGGAACACCAACATTACTAGCGGGCGTCCCGCCTCCAACTATACACTGCATCACAATGTGTGAGAATGCATCTACATATTACGATGTGATCTCTTTGCTCCATAGACCGTACTATTATTGTTTGTGTTTACCCCCCGTTGCCATGACAACATTCCTGCATGACGCACACAGGGAGGAGCCCCGGAACTCAAAATATAATTAGTTCACCTTCACATCCCGGTTATTAGTGGGATTTAGGTCACGAGACTGTATTGTGTCAATTAACACGATGTCTTGCAATTTCTTTTTTCTTGATTTTGCATTACGGAGATTTCACGAAAATATGCGTGTTGTTTAAAGTATAACCAAAATGGTAATGCAAATATTTATTTCTCAATGCTTGAGTAGGATATTGTTATTATTTACTCTTACTCACGAAACAAGGGGCGTTATTCATGTGGTTTACACCATTCCAACATGTCCTCCTGTTGTACGCAAGTTTAAAATGTATGTCATGGATCTAACATAACGAGTCCCTCCTTGGTGTCTAATGTGTAACTAACATAAAAAATGTAATGGAACTCGGGGCATATTGTGTGATCAAGCACTCTGTGGAGTGCGAAACGCGTCACGGAGAGATTTATGAAGCAATAAATCTTTTTTCTTGGTAACCCTGGAGTTTGCTGAGTGATCCTTATCCGAGTGCTCGAAAGGAACGCCGCTACATTTTGCATATATATATATATATATATATATATATATATATATATATATATATATATATATATATATATATATATATATATATATATATATATATATATATATATATATATATATATATATATATATATATATATATATATATATATATATATCCAAGCTCCCAAAGATCCTGAGAATACCCAGCCGGGTTCCAGGAAGAAAAAGCATTCACAGGCACGGCACAGCTCGTTTCACAGGGCAAATTTATTAAGGACAGACGCGTTTCGGGAGAGCCCTCCCTTTCTCAATGTCTTTTCATCAGACAAGACGTGCGCAGCGCCATTATGAATGTTTTCAAAACATTATGAAAAACAAACAAAGGACTGATTCTAGTTTGCAGCTCGGGGCGCCATCTTTGAATGTATACATTTAACATATATAACGTTAGATCACTAGTGAGTGTACCACATACAAATACTGCCGTGTATCGGCTACCTTGGTGTCTTAAAAAACGTAACCAAGTACTGTATTAATATAGTACATTGCATGGCTAAGACAACAGAAACTGTTGGGGATTACCCAACCTACGACATGAGCACAAAACTACAATGTGATCAGGTCGGACATAATCTTGCCGTGGATCGGCAATTGCAGCCCCAGTGTGGACTGCAAAAACATTCGATGTGGCCAAAAAACTACACCAAGTCATCTGATTCAATCTCAGTGGTGATGAAGACATCCATCACTCAACAAAAAAACAAAAACACTCAAAACAATTCCAGAAAATATTGCACCGATAATCAAACTGTAAAGTTGAAATTAGAAGCTCAGTAATCAACTAAACAGAACACATAGCACAATAATACACACAGCTAACCCAAATGAGAGGCCAGTTCTTCTCCCATATTTAAGCCTCCAGGTGCTTTAGTCTCCAGATCGATAATGTATCGGGACTCAAGTCTCCTGAGTGTGAGCAATCTATTGCCCCCTCTGGGATTCTCTTCGACTTGGTCCAAACAAAAATACCTGAGCAGGTTCCTGTCACTGTTATGTTTCAATGAGAAATGCCGGGCCACGGGATACGTAAAGTCCTTATTTGCAATGGCCCGCATGTGTTTTAATATTCTCAATTTAACAGGATTTATGGTACTCCCAACATACCGTAACAGACAGGGACACATTAGGCAATAGACAACAAAGTCAGAGTGACATGACATAAACTTTGTTATTCTCCTCCCATCCTTTTTACCCGGGACTTGGTATGTTAATGTCGTTTTACTTGAAGCACAGGCTTTACATTTTCCACAAGGGAAAAATCCTTTGGTGTCTTTCAAGGTTCCTAGTGGTTTCTTTATGGATGGTAGGTGGCTCTGAACCATTAAATCTCTGAGAGATCTGGCCTTTCTGAATGTAATGAGAGGGGTGTTGGGAATATCAGGCCCTACGATCTGATCCGATTTTAAGATATGCCAATGTTTGGATAGAACAGATCGCAGTTTGAACGAGTCAGCAGCATATGGTGTTATGATGCGAAATTTGCCTTCAGTATCTGGGCCATTCTTCTTGGCAAAGAGACTAGCACGTGGTATGCTCCTTACCCTATTAAGGGTGTCTTGCAAAAGGGAGAAGCTGTAACCTCTAGTTAAAAATCGTTCCATGCATTCACCAGCTGCTTTCTCGAAGTGAGTGTTGTGGCTGCAATTGCGCTTTTTCACTTTATTATTACCTATTGCCAATAGGTAATATATATATATATATATATATATATATATATATATATATATATATATATATATATATACATACATACATACATACATACATACATATAAATATATATATATATATATATATATATATATATATATATATATATATATATATATATATATATATATATATAACCTACTGGCGGTCGCCAGTAGGTATATATAGTTAGGATTTTTTCTCTATGGGATTTCTGAAAATTCTATGTCTAATAACTTTGGCGTTTGTGGACGGAATCGGCTGAAATTTTCAGGAAAATGGCACATTATGTTTCTGAGCAGCTCCCGGAAATTTGGGGGGGTTCCGTCAAGGGGGGGCCGAGAAAAAAGGGGGGTCCCAAAACGCGTTTTTCCCATGTTAATTTCCATAGGGCGGTTGGACTCACTTTTAGCCCGAACGGCTGAATGGATTTGCACGAAACTTGGCAAAATTGTAGGGACTGTTAGCCCGATGTGCCTTTGCTAGGTCTCAATATATGTGCTTCAGTGGATTTTGAGAAATTAACGTTTAAATCAAGATATATATCTGTAATCGCGCTCCGGGCAGCGATCCGGTTAGCAAACTTTTCGTGTATCGGAACTTTGCGATGCGAAGCTGATTGGCCCTCCGGTGTCTGTCAACATTCTAAACAGTCCGGAGCGGCCGCCATCTTGTCTCTCGGTAGGATCGAGAGACAAGAGGAGGCCAAAACAAAGGGGGAAATTACCATAAGGGGGCATAGTAGATCCTCGTTGACCCCCTAGGTTTTATGTGGAGGTTTTAAAAGGGCCTAGGAGGGTCCAAAAAAAAAAAAAATAATTTTTTTTTTTTTGCGTGGTAAGCGCCAAGTTCGCGAACCGGAAAGCGTTCTGGGCAGCGTACTATAAGGATAAAAGAATGATAGACTTTTCTAATACTGTATGTTAATTATTTGTTGTTTTTGTTCGTTTATATATATATATATATATGTGTGAGGATTTCTATAGCCATCTATGACAACTTGCAATAATGTGCCCTACAACCTATCATGATCCTTTAAGGTTTAAGATCATGCACTAATGAACATTCCAGTATATATTTTTAGCATCATTCAATATAAATGTTTTATCTTTTTAGTAAAATACATTTTTTTAACACATATGCACAGATTCGCACCTTTCATTCTTTTTTTTTTTTCGAAAACCTTTATTAACATTTCAACCAAATACAAGTATGGGCCTACAACCCCCGGGGCTAGACGCTAAGCAGTTAGAGTAACAGAGAGCAATTTTAGTCACATGCAGCACCTCGGGGAGCAGATTCACCGTGCTAGCGTACTCTTGGTCACCGTACAGCACAATTAGAAAAACAGGATATAAAAGGATTTCATTTTATAATATAAGATGGAAGGATCAGGTGCCAAACAATTTCCCAGCAGCAAAAAATGGCAGGCTGAATAGTAAACGTGTCAACAGTAACCAGTAAGCGGTCAAAGCAATGACGCCGAAACAGGCAGTTCAGGATTTGAAGAAATATTACGGTCAATTCGCGCCCGCCATTAACCTGCCCTAAGACCCAGAGAACACCACGAAAATTGAGGAACAGATGAAAAAGCAGGGATGGATACCAAAGAAACCAACTGCACTGACCCAGAAAAGGAAAAAGACAAAGACAGATTAGATAAGAGGAAAAAGGCCATAGAAACAAAAATAAAAATGAAAAAGCAGTCCTGGTACCAATAGATCCATCATAAACAATTCAACCCACAATCTCAGCCTTGGCCCCGTCTATCAAAGTTGCCGAGTCCCTCGGATAAGTAAAGCCCCATCCCCTTAAAGTCAAAAGTCACACAAAAGCAGCCGGGGCTTGGGCCAGCAAATGGGAGAGGAATAGCAGATCCCAACGCACACGGATTGCACAAACGATGTCCCTCCCCGTCTCCGAAGTCAAGCATCGTTACATCCGCCATGTTGGGAGACCGATTGGGGAGGGAGTGCGCCTCATTCTGATACAGATTAAAATGTGGGCCAACAGTGTCCAGGATGGGGGAAGCAGTGAAATGTTCCGATAACTGTGGGACCGATGTTTCCGAGAACGTAAGAGAGTCACCAATCTCAGCACACACGTTGAGTTCCATTTCTTCAGGGGCAAGCACAGCTTCCAGCATCGGGTCCAAACACGCCACTGGGGCGCCCAACAGGAGACAAGTCGGCTGCCGGGTCTCAAAAATCGGGTCAGGGCTTGCTCCCGGTCCTATGATCCCATCTGCTGCCGACAGCCAATAATTGTCCTGTGCCCTCACCGTCGCGTGAAGCACCGCAAGTTCCGCCATTACCATCCGCAAGGAAGGGCCACATTGAGTCCGTTCCGCCAAGGTCCACACATCCGCAGGCATAACGATGCCCACGGAAAGGCGCCCCCTCCGGGGCAGGATACGCCGGAGCAGGGACAAGCCGTGAGGGACGGGCAAACAGCCCGCAGCAACGCGCGGCGGGACCCCCACCCCGGGGCACCAGTGCTAGTGCCGGGCCTCCGGGCCGGGGCCCCGCGTGACGCAGCACCGCGCGCCACCCGTCACCTCACCTCAGATACAGCACCAGGCAGCAGATGGTTGCAACGTATTCCAGGGAAAGCTGCAAAAGTTCCAAGGACCGGACCAAACCACCCTTCTCAGTCCGTTGTTGTTCACTTTGGACCTGGGTAGATCAGCAATCGTGACCCCGGCTTCCAGTCTGGGTTAGTCCTCAAAACACTTTTGACGTTACTTCACCCCAGAACATCAGAAAAAGTCAGTGGTCACACCATCGGGGTGCCGACTAGTTCACCCACACAAATCCAGGGCAGGAGATCAGGATATTCGACAGGATAAGCAAGCGTAGGACGGAGGTCAGCGGAGCCGGGAGACTATGCGGCCATCTTGGTTGGTGTTGTAGCTCCTCCTCCCGCACCTTTCATTCTTAATGGTTTTTTATGATGATTTTTTCATATGGGTTTTAACGATAGTTGAACCTGGGGTTCATAGCACTATATTGCACATTTGCACTAAGCACTTTTACGTGACACTTAAGAGGAGATAGTCATTCAGCCCACTCGGGCAATATCAATTGCACTAAATGAGGGAAATAAGATTAACCTGTGATTTACAGTTGATAGCGCAGTTGCTGTTTAATTACACTTCAGGAAATAAATGTTTCATAGCAATGTATATGTCTTTGACATGCTATTGTATTATTGCGGTTGCTCTAACTGGTACTAATGGGAAAACTAATACTTAGGTTTTTGTGCAATACAAATGGTTTTAAATCATTTAAGCATTTATATTTATATACTTATTATATGTATTTATATATTTATTTAAATCTTTGAAATAAGCACATGTTAGTAGAAGCAACTTTGCCAGTGAAGTGTTGTAACAATGTAAAAGGAAGAAACCAGATTGAGCACTCTAAAAATGTGTATTTTTTCTATTTCCATGCCTCATTGCAATAAAGAGTAGACATAACTACAAGGGTGTATATAATTGGTTAAAAGCTTTCCTGAAACTGTCATGTGATCAAGCCCTGGGAGCAGGGTGAAATGCGTTGTGGCGGTGGTGCGGGCGAAATAAACAGCTTCAAGCACATGTCATTGGGTCTGCATTTGTTCTTGGCAGCGGTGAGCATCGGAACGGAGTGCTTGATATATATATATATATATATATATGGAAAGAGAGTCTGGTGTCTTTGTGATTCTTTGTGAGTGAGAGGATGAGCTGTAAGTATGGGCGAATTTTGCGAATCTCGCGTTCGCGAATTTTGCGGATTTGCGAACTCGCAATCCGCAAAATCCGCGAATTCCCACGAATTTGCGGATCTTTTTTTTTTATGTTCGCACGGGTTTCTGCAAGTTCGCACGCGTTTTGTACAATTTCGCGCGTGCGAACTTGCAGAAACCCGTGCGAACACAATGTGCCCAGTAGGGTATGTGCCTCGTCTTGTGTGAATAAAAGGTCAGAGAAAGATCAGTTCAGCAGATGAAGAGAAAGAAGCTCCTGGTCACAGGAACAGCACGGGTATTGCGCTCGTGAAAGTCAAGGATGCAAAGCCTATCCAGCATCACAGTTGATTTTCCACGGTAGATATGGGAAGAAGGCACACCTGTCCAGCCTCGACGACGCTCACGATTGTTTTTGGGCTAATGAATGAGTCACTGAATTTGAGCATCAACTAGTTCGAGCGACCAGGTGTGTGTTACTATGCAATCGCCCCGAAGGGCGCAGGGGTCCCTTGAGTGAGCTGCAGACCTGTGCCCAGTCATGCAACTATTTTACAATGGCGCCAGCAAGCTGCCAGCACCGTTGTAAAATAGTTACAAAGTTAGCTTGCACAGGAAGCACTTAGATAAAATAAAGCAGCACCTGCTTCGTTTTATCTAGTGGTTCCTGTGCAAGCTAACTTTGTAACTATTTTACAACGGCGCTGGCAGCTTGCTGGCGCCATTGTAAAATAGTTGCATAAGTGGGGGTTCAACTTTTGAACCCGTTACGTTCGCGGATTTTTTTTTTGCGGATTTTGCGGGAAATCCGCAAAATTCGCAGATTGCGGATTTCCCCAAAATCCGCAAAATCCGCGAGCGTAACGGATTTCCCGCTCACACTTAATGAGCTGGGTGTCGTTGGCATAGGACACGATGCTGAGCCCATGCTCTCTGACGATGGTGGCGAGGGGGCCATGTAGATGTTGAAGAGCGTGGGGCTGAGTGAAGATCCCTGGGGTACTCCACAGTTGATTTCTGTGGGTTCGGAGAGAAAAGGATGGAGTTGGATCCTCTGGGTTCTGCCGGAGAGGCAGGATTGGATCCAGCCGAGGGCAGCTCCTTGAATTGCTGCGTTGTGTAGTCTGGCTGCTAGAGTGCGATGTGAAGCTGCGCCGAAGGCTGAGGAGAGGTCTAGACGGATGAGGGCCACGGTGTGTCCCTTGTCGAGTAGCATGCGGATGTCGTCGGTGGCGGCGGGGAGAGCGGTCTCGGTGCTGTGGTTGCTGTGGAATCCCGACTGGGAGGCGTCCAGGACGAAGTTTTCTTCTATGAAGGTGGTCAGCTCGGTGTTTAAGAGTCTCTCAGTGACTTTGGCCACAAAGAGGAGGAGAGAGATGGGCCGGTACTTTTTCAGGTCCGTAGGGTCGGCTGAAGGCCGCTTGAGGAGGGGTTTTACTTCCGCCCGTTTCCAGTCGTCTGGCAGATGCCGGATTTGAGGGAGGCATTGATGGTGCGTCCCAGTTCGGGTGCGATGACGGTGACGGCCCTGTGGAAGATGTGTGGTGGGCAGGGGGAGTTTTATATAGCCCAAACTAGACCCAAATCAGGTATCGGAGCACTTTACATGAGCACCAGTTTTGTTACAGAAGGACACATTCATGTTTTTGTTAGGCACAGGGAGATTAAGTGATTTGCACAGAATCACAGTATGTTGAGCGTCATTGCTGCGAATCGAACCCGGTTCCCCAGTTTTGAGGTCAACCGCTGTAGCCGTAAGGCTACACCCTCTCATCCTATTTAAACGCTTTAAAAGACATGGACATCTACTAACCACAGCAGGCGACTATTCATGTATTGTATTGTATTTTAATTGCATTTATATAGCTCTTACTACGCTGACAAGGCGTCAAAGTGCTTTTTCAGCAAGTAGCATGCTACTCCGGAACCCAAAAGTATTAGTGGTGAATTAATATAGTGAAATATGAAATGTATTTGACCAGTGGATATGTTACTCTGTTATGTGGATTGAGAAGGATAGTGGAGGGATAGAAGTGGGAAAGGTTTGCATTTATATAGCGCTTGCTGCCCCTGATTAGGTGTTGAAGCACTTTTCTGTGAATAACATTCTACTCCAGAACCAAAAAGGGGGCCTGTGTTGGCGTTAAGTTGTTAAACATAGTGCCATTGCAGGGGGAAATGCAAGGCTGCACCACATTCTTGTACATATGGTGCAGCCTTGCGTGTCCGAAGTGGCGGAGCCTGTCGTTAAGCCCAGGAGGCTAACAACAAGCTCCTCCACTTAATTGTACATATCCCCATAGTGTTTTACGTGTGTCCAGAGGTAGGTCTCAGAAGTAGACCCACTGCTCCAGGTTTGGCCTCAGAACCAGACACACTGCTGCAGGTTTGGCCTCAGAACTAAACACATTGCTCCAGGTTTGGCCTCAGAACTAGACACACTGCTGCAGGTTTGGCCTCAGGACCAGCCCCACTGCTCCAGGCTTGGCCACAGAACCAGACACACTGCTGCAGATTTGGCCTTAGAACTATACACACTGCTCCAGGTTTGGCCTCAGAAACGGACCTACTGCTGCAGGTTTGGCCTCAGAAATAAACACACTGTTGAAGATTTGGCCTTCGAACCAGACACAATGCTCCAGGTTTGGCCTCAGAAATAGACACACTGCAGCAGGTTTGGCCTCAGAACTAAACACACTGCTCCAGGTTTGGCCTCAGAACCAGACACACTGCTCCAGGTTTGGTCTCAGAACCAGGCACACTGCTGCAGGTTTGACCTCAGAAATAGACACACTGCTGAAGGTTTGGCCTTCGAACCAGACACAATACTCCAGGTTTGGCCTCAGAAATAGACACACTGCTCCAGGTTTGGCCTATGAATCAGACACACCCCTGCAGGTTTGCCCTCAGAGCCAGACATACTCTCCAGGTTTGGCCTCGGAACCAGATACACTGCTGCAGTTTTGGCCTCCAAACCAGACACACTGCTCCAGGTTTGACCTCGGAACCAGACAAACTGCTGCAGGTTTGGACTCAGAACCAGACACACTGCTGCAGGTTTGGCCTCAGAACTAGACACACTACTCCAGGTTTGCCCTCAGAACCAGACACACTGCTGCAGGTTTGGCCTCTGAGCCAGACACACTGTTGCAGGTTTGGCCTCTAAAGCAGACCCACTGCTCCAGGTTTGGCCTCTGAACCAGACACACTGCTCCAGGTTTGGCCTCAGAACCAGACAAAGTGCTGCAGGTTTGGCCTCAGAACCAGACCCACTGCTGCAGGTTTGGCCTCAGAACTAGACTCACTGCTCCAGATTTGGCCTCAGAACCAGACACACTGCTGCAGGTTTGGCATCAGAACTAGACACACTGCTGCAGTTTTGGCCTCTAAACCGTGTTAAAAGTTAGGCTGCAAACGTCAACATTATCGGCGCCATCTTGCTCTTTTCCGAGCCCATTCGTGCGCGTAAGCGGCAGCCATTTTAAGCACCATGGCCTCTCTGCCCCTCGCTGATAGCCAGCGCGTCTCTCACCCTCTCCTAGCCCCGCAGGCATCCCTCGCATGCTGACAACCCCCTCGCTCTCATACGCCACGGGTCATAAAACCCCTCTTCAGCGCAGCTCTGCCTCGGAATCCCATCCTGTTCCCAGCGCGACACCTCCCTTCATCCCTTTCATGGTCCCAAGTCCTTTGAGGTAAACCCCCTTTTCCTGTGTGCCTGTTTGTCTCCCCTGTTCCCAGGCCGCCACCTGGCCCTGCGGACACTGTTTATTACCCCCCGTACAGTAGGAAGCTTCCCCCTATCAAAGGACCCTCGAGTCGATCGAACACCCTTCACCCCATGAGATCCGATCAACTCCACACATTCCGTGAATCGGCGGAATATCCAGCTGCGCGATAAGCATCACCTGTTGTGACCGGGGTGGGGATTTCAACTGTAAACGTGTGGGAACGGGCTTGAAGCGGGGATTCCTAGGACGCCTTTCCGTACATCAAAGTATTGACAAATATGTGTTTCATGTAATAAAGCAATAAATCTGAGTATAAGAGGCCAGGCCTCAGAGATGCGGTTAGAGCACCTCGTGACGATACTTGCTGTCTGAATTGATGTGTTCTCCTCCGGAGTGCTTTTTCAGCAAGTAGCATGCTACTCCGGAACCCAAAAGTATTAGTGGTGAATTAATATAGTGAAATATGAAATGTATTTGACCAGTGGATATGTTACTCTGTTATGTGGATTGAGAAGGATAGTGGAGGGATAGAAGTGGGAAAGGTTTGCATTTATATAGCGCTTGCTGCCCCTGATTAGGTGTTGAAGCACTTTTCTGTGAATAACATTCTACTCCAGAACCAAACAAGGGTGCCTGTGTTGGCGTTAAGTTGTTAAACATAGTGCCATCGCAGGGGGAAATGCAAGGCTGCACCACATTCTTGTACATATGGTGCAGCCTTGCGTGTCCGAAGTGGCGGAGCGTGTCGTTAAGCCCAGGAGGCTAACAACAAGCTCCTCCACTTAATTGTACATATCCCCATAGTGTTTTACGTGTGTCCAGAGGTAGGTCTCAGAAGTAGACCCACTGCTCCAGGTTTGGCCTCAGAACCAGACACACTGCTGCAGGTTTGGCCTCAGAACTAAACACATTGCTCCAGGTTTGGCCTCAGAACTAGACACACTGCTGCAGGTTTGGCCTCAGGACCAGCCCCACTGCTCCAGGCTTGGCCACAGAACCAGACACACTGCTGCAGATTTGGCCTTAGAACTATACACACTGCTCCAGGTTTGGCCTCAGAAACGGACCTACTGCTGCAGGTTTGGCCTCAGAAATAAACACACTGTTGAAGATTTGGCCTTCGAACCAGACACAATGCTCCAGGTTTGGCCTCAGAAATAGACACACTGCAGCAGGTTTGGCCTCAGAACTAAACACACTGCTCCAGGTTTGGCCTCAGAACCAGATACACTGCTCCAGGTTTGGTCTCAGAACCAGGCACACTGCTGCAGGTTTGACCTCAGAAATAGACACACTGCTGAAGGTTTGGCCTTCGAACCAGACACAATACTCCAGGTTTGGCCTCAGAAATAGACACACTGCTCCAGGTTTGGCCTATGAATCAGACACACCCCTGCAGGTTTGCCCTCAGAGCCAGACATACTCTCCAGGTTTGGCCTCGGAACCAGATACACTGCTGCAGTTTTGGCCTCCAAACCAGACACACTGCTCCAGGTTTGACCTCGGAACCAGACAAACTGCTGCAGGTTTGGACTCAGAACCAGACACACTGCTGCAGGTTTGGCCTCAGAACTAGACACACTACTCCAGGTTTGCCCTCAGAACCAGACACACTGCTGCAGGTTTGGCCTCTGAGCCAGACACACTGTTGCAGGTTTGGCCTCTAAAGCAGACCCACTGCTCCAGGTTTGGCCTCTGAACCAGATACACTGCTCCAGGTTTGGCCTCAGAACCAGACAAAGTGCTGCAGGTTTGGCCTCAGAACCAGACCCACTGCTGCAGGTTTGGCCTCAGAACTAGACTCACTGCTCCAGATTTGGCCTCAGAACCAGACACACTGCTGCAGGTTTGGCATCAGAACTAGACACACTGCTGCAGTTTTGGCCTCTAAACCGTGTTAAAAGTTAGGCTGCAAACGTCAACATTATCGGCGCCATCTTGCTCTTTTCCGAGCCCATTCGTGCGCGTAAGCGGCAGCCATTTTAAGCACCATGGCCTCTCTGCCCCTCGCTGATAGCCAGCGCGTCTCTCACCCTCTCCTAGCCCCGCAGGCATCCCTCGCATGCTGACAACCCCCTCGCTCTCATACGCCACGGGTCATAAAACCCCTCTTCAGCGCAGCTCTGCCTCGGAATCCCATCCTGTTCCCAGCGCGACACCTCCCTTCATCCCTTTCATGGTCCCAAGTCCTTTGAGGTAAACCCCCTTTTCCTGTGTGCCTGTTTGTCTCCCCTGTTCCCAGGCCGCCACCTGGCCCTGCGGACACTGTTTATTACCCCCCGTACAGTAGGAAGCTTCCCCCTATCAAAGGACCCTCGAGTCGATCGAACACCCTTCACCCCATGAGATCCGATCAACTCCACACATTCCGTGAATCGGCGGAATATCCAGCTGCGCGATAAGCATCACCTGTTGTGACCGGGGTGGGGATTTCAACTGTAAACGTGTGGGAACGGGCTTGAAGCGGGGATTCCTAGGACGCCTTTCCGTACATCAAAGTATTGACAAATATGTGTTTCATGTAATAAAGCAATAAATCTGAGTATAAGAGGCCAGGCCTCAGAGATGCGGTTAGAGCACCTCGTGACGATACTTGCTGTCTGAATTGATGTGTTCTCCTCCGGAGAGAATAAACCCTCGTTTCCTGCCTTTCAGTCTCCAGCGCCTGCTTCTTCATTTGTTAATATTTTGTGGGTAATAGAGGCGACACCGCCGGGCAACACAAAAGGGTCTTTGGTCACTGGTTGTCGAAGCACCTTTTTACAATTGGCGTCCCAAACGTGGGGCCCATCAGCGACTCGTGGATCCAGTGGGAGAGGTCCTGACGACAGAGTGAACGACTGCAACGATCGGAAGGTACCCTGTCCGATAGACCCTCGTCTGACAGCCGATCATCCGAACTTCACTGGTTCCGAACAGACCTCTCTCGAGTGATCTACGGTCCTGACTGGGAACCATCAGGAGTGCCGCGAGGATTACGAAGAAAAGAGGACGATCGGGCGCTGGATTCGGAAGACAAGAAACTGTCCATGCGGTCCGTGTAAGGTCGTGTAGACACGACAAATTAAGAAATTGTTTGATTGATCGAAAAAAAAATACTAGTATTACTCTTTGTTAATTTATTTGGAGATTCGCTGTCTGCAAACGGAGAAACAACAGGCTCTCCCTTTACAAACAGTGAAGGATAGGTAACGCACCCGTCGTGCCTATCTTTCTCCCCCACTGATCAATTGCCCCTCCCCATTGATTAACTGTTACAGATTGTTTTCTGGAGATTCTCTGTCTGCAAACAGGAAAGAATAGGTCCCCTCTTTGCAGATAGTGAAAGGGTAGGTAACGCAGACCTTTGCGGGCCTACTTATTCTCCCCACTGACCATTTTTATTGACCATTTTATTGACCCAAACATTGAATTGCCCGATATTTGTTCATGAGGTATTCACTGCCTGCAAACAACGTAGAATAGAAATATTCTGTCTAGTCTTTGCACCCAGTGATAAGATAGGTAGTGCTGACTATTGTCCCCATTGTGACCCGTCATGCCTGTCTTCTCCCCACTGATTGGTAGCCTGTTTAGCCCGGACCGCTTATTAGAGATGAACCATCCGGCTCCACTGGAAGGCACCCCTAATAAGGACATGTTCATGAAGCATGGATTGATCGCTATAGCCTATAGCAAGCTGTGGCATAAATATACGAAAAAGGGTCGAGAAAGTCAATGGCCACTGATAGGATCCTTCGATGATGATAAAATAAACGCGCTAGAAACAGCCCTTGGTAAAAACAAGACAACGCCCACTATGCTTGATAGTTTCGGCATGTGGCGCAAGGAAACTGAACAACGAAAGAAGAGAACTGAGAGTAGGTTGGGAAAAGAGCTGCGAAAAGCATCCCACCTAGCTGCTCAAAAACTAGAAAAAGAGATTAAAGAAAGAGAGGAAGCCAAACAAAAATTAGAAATAGAAACGTCAAGCCAGTGTCCGGTTAGAACGTCCTCCACGCTCTACCCTGAATTACCCTCGAAACAACGAGCCAACGATGATCTGCTGCTAGGTCCTCCGATCATCTACATGCCCCCTCCATATGCCCCTTCCCAACCCTTAGCACAGCACCCACCACCCCCAGGTACAAGCGAGAGTAGCGCCACAGCTTCGGCCCCCATGGCCTCTGTGCCTGCCGAACCCCTCGCATTAGATACTACGCAAACGACCACGTTAGGCGACCCCGAGGCCCGAAGGGTTGGTTCTGCAAGAACAAACAGACTAAGCAAAGATGAGCGAGCAGGGGTTGACAAGATAGCCAGGACACTGGTAGAAAGGAGGGAGGATGAAAAGTACATCACGGATGTGTTTAACTCGTATACAGGGAGTCACAGACGACACTTTACTGTACAACTGTGTTACCATGTCCTGAACGCATACGAAGACCGATATCGAGACAAAGGTCCCCAGAGCCTAACGACTCTATAGCGGAAGGTTGATATCGGAGATGAGGGTGAGTGTGATGTGATGGACCTCCTTACGCGTACGCTTGAGGTTTTCCGCCACCTCACTGAACGAAAACCAGCAACTGAACCTATGACATCCGTAGTGACCGAACCACAAACTGAACAATCTAACGCCATGATGCCGATACGAGAGGCTGCCCCTTACTGGGTTCCTCCACGAGGTGAAGGGACTCACGATGACGCAAACCACAAAGATGCAAAAGGAAGGGTAGTGTACAATTGGGTCTACCAACCATGGGACCGGCAAGAGATTCTGACATTCCGGAAATCTCTGCCTGACCTACGTAAAAACCCCACTGCCTTCTATACCGAATTAGGTACAGCCCTAGGTTCAACGATTATGACTCTGGCTGACATCGACTTGTTTTTCGGGTTATGTCTACCAGCTGATGTGTGGAAGCAAATCCGGAAAGTCGACCACCTTGAGCTGTTTGGACAAACCTGGTCACAACTCGATGGCATTGATAAACAACGAGAACCTGGACAAAAGCCTTTGAAATGCATTTTAGACCTCCCGGATAAAATCGTACAGAAATTAAAAACCCTGATTCCAGAAAAGAAAGTGGACTGGTCGATAGTAACGGCCTGTCGCCAGAAACCTCAGGAGGATGCATCGGACTACTTCTCCCGGTTTGAAACGGTGTTCTCCGATTACAGTGGCCATGACTTGACCACTGCAACCGGACACCATCTGTTTGTCCAGAATTACGTTAAGGGTCTGTCACCAGAGGTCTCCCAGAAACTGCAGGCCAGCGAGAGTAGTTGGGCAGCCTCCAAACCAACGGCTATCCTCCAGATGGCCCAATATTATGAACATCAGAAAAACGAAAATGATAGAGCAACAGAGAGAAAGAAGAAAGACTTAAAAGAGAGGGTGATGATTGCTCAACTGCAAGGGGTGACTATAGGACGAGACCAATACCGGGGAAGCTATCAGACGAACGTCCCTAAAACTGCACCTCCCAGGGACCGCACTCTGACTCCCCACATTGGACGTACAGACATTAGAGAGGACCAGTGTGCTTTCTGTAAAGGAACGGGCCATTGGAAATCTCAGTGCCCAGTTCTTTTCGAAATCATCAGAAATAAAGACCCTAGGGACATAGCAAGTGGGCCGAGAAATAGGGGACAGCAGCGAGGGCCCCCAAATGACACGACTAACGATAGATCAGGCAGGCCAAATACATTTGACCGACCCAGACAGAACCAATGCCAACAATCTGACTACGATGACGTCCATGACTTTGCATAGGACTGCCCAGGGCAAGGGAGGGATCCAGTCGAGCTCTATGTTGACCAGCAAGGCCCTTACGTCACTGCTAAGGTCTTGGGTACAAAGTCTCCATTTCTGGTAGACACTGGCGCAACACGTAGTGCGTTATCTAAACGACTGATTCCAAGGGCACCCTTGTCTGGCTCACTAATAACGTCGACAGGTTTCGATGGAACGCCCTCCACTAACCCTTTGTCCGCCCCGATCCTCTTCGACTTAGAAAACAACACCACTGACACCACGTTTTTGCTTTCCTCCAATAGCCCTGACGCAATTATGGGACTTGACTTATTGAAACACTTCCGAGCGACAATTAGATGTTCTCAAGATGGAGTTCGAGTTTTTCTTTACGACAACCCCGTTCTGCTTAGGCATTGCCCTCCCAGACACATGCTTTCCATCACCGACGCTGACACATCCCTGCTTGACTCTCTGCCTCCGTATCTGTGGGCCAAAACGGATTCGGACGTTGGGCGCATGATGATTGACCCAGTGCATATTACTGTCCGACCGGATGCAACACTCCCAAAACTTCCGCAATATCGGATATCGCCCGAGGGCGAGAAGGCATTGGTAAAGATTATTCAGTCACTGATAGACGCAGGGGTGGTAGAAGAAGTGGTTAGCAACGTTTGCAACAGCCCAATCTTGCCCATCATCAAGAAGCAGGGAGAGGGAGATGAAAAGGCATACCGCTTTATCATTGACCTTCGGGAGGTCAACAAAGTGGTGGTACCCCAGTACCCCGTGGTCTCAGACATCACCACCATCCTGACTTTGATCCCCTCTACTGCCACCACCTTCACTGTTATTGACCTCAAAAACGCATTCTTTTCCATCCCCATCCACCCAGACAGCCGATATCTCTTCGGCTTCACCCTAAAAGCCCGCTCATATAGGTTCTGCCGAGCACCCCAGGGCTACACAGAAAGCCCTAGCATCTACAGCCAGGCCCTCAAGAGACAACTGGATCAAGTCCAGTTACCCGATGGAGTGGTGTTAGTGCAATATGTCGATGACATCCTTTTGGCAGCCGACACCGCTCCATTAGCTGTCACAGCCACCATTCAACTCTTGCACTTCCTTGCAGAAAATGGCCACAAGGTCTCCAAGAAGAAGTTGCAATTCTGCCAACCCCAGGTCACTTACCTAGGCCACCTTTTGTCCAAAGACGGAAGGAAACTCACTCCCGACCGGATCCAAACCATTCTCGTAACTCCTGTCCCTAAGACTCAGAAACAGGTTCGCTCCCTACTAGGCCTCACCTCCTTCTGTCGACAGTGGTTACCCAACTTTAGCCTCATAGTAAAACCCCTGCTTTCACTGTTAGCTAAAGACGTCCCTTTCCCACTCCCCTGGACCCCTGAGTGTCAGACCTCCTTCACGCAACTACGAGATGCCCTTTGTTCGGCCCCTGTGTTAGGTACCCCTGATTACACGAAGCCCTTCTCCCTTTACACTCACGAAAGGGAGGGGTGCGCTTTATCTGTCCTGACCCAGTCCATTGGCCCAAAGCAACGACCGTGCGCTTACTTCTCTGCCACTCTTGACCCTGTAGCCAGAGCCTTGCCTGCCTGCCTTCGAGCTGTAGCTGCTGCTGCGATCTCTATCCGACAGAGTGAGGGGATCGTGCTCTCGAATTCCCTCACAGTACTGGTACCCCATGCAGTTGACACCCTCTTAAACCAAACCAAGACGCAACACCTGACGAGTGCACGACTGACTGGATACGAACTGACTTTGCTCGCACCCCATATCACCCTGAAAAGATGCACCACACTGAACCCGGCAACTCTGCTACCCTTACCAGAAAACGATCCCAATGTGCACCCTGTGCATGACTGCGTGACCCTTACGGACGAACAGACTAGAAGTAGGGTTGACCTCAGAGACACTGCTTTTCCTGACCCTGACGGAGAGCTGTGGGTGGACGGTTCCTGCATCAAACTCCCCGATGGCACCACTTCAGCTGCCTATGCAGTCACCACGGCTCGAACTGTAGTCGAGACAGCCCGCATCACGCAACGATCTGCCCAGGCAGCGGAACTGATTGCCCTAACACGAGCCTGCATTCTAGCAGCAGGAACCACAACGAACATTTACACCGACAGCCAGTATGCCTTCGGGGTGGTTCACCATTTTGGACTCCTTTGGAGGGAGAGGGGATTCTTGACCTCACACGGCACCCCCATTTTGCACGGGGATCTAGTCTCCGCCTTGATCGAAGCCGTCCTTCTCCCCAAAAGGCTTGCAGTCATCAAATGCCAAGCACACAAAAAGGTGACAAACATTATAGGACAGGGAAATGCACTAGCTGACATCACTGCCCGGACGACAGCTGAAAGTAGGACGACAACACATATGTACGTGACCAGGTCACAAGCAGAAAAATGGACCGATGCTAGGGATACTATTAGAGACATTCAAATGGCTAGCACACAACACGAACTCACTGAATGGACACGGGTGGGATTAAAAGATGACGAAGGCTGCTGGCGGACAAAAGACACAAACAAATGGTTGCTACCTGACTCGTACCTGATTCCCATACTGACTATGGCACACTCCCCTGCCCACATAGGATCAGCCCCCATGATTGAACTTGTCTCCAGGGTTTGGCACAACGATAAAATCACAGACTCCGCCAAACGTCTGGTCCAGCAATGCTTGATATGCCTGCAACACAACCCCGGGAAAGGAACTGTAGTACCCCGGGAAGGGTTTGGGGTCCCAAATCACCCGTTTGAAGTCCTGCAGATGGACTACATCCAGCTAGACAGGTGTCAAGGCCTGAAATATGTACTTGTTGTGGTATGCGCATTTAGCAAATGGGTGGAAGCATACCCAACCCGTGACAACACCGCTATGGCTATAGCAAAGGTACTGTTAAAAGAGTTTTTCCCCCGTTACGGCCTTTGTCGAATTTTGTGGAGCGACAATGGCCCCCACTTCGTAGCCGAAGTTATCCAACTCATTTTGAAGGGGTTGGGTGTAAAACAAAAGTTCCACGCAGTCTTCCACCCTCAATCTGCTGGGCTAGTTGAACGACATAATGCCACACTGAAACTTAAATTGGCGAAAATCGTGGCTACCACAGGACTGAAATGGCCAGACGCACTCCCACTGGCATTGCTCTCAATGCGTTCCACCCCTACCAAACACCACTTGACACCATACGAGGTTGTATTCGGCCGGCCTATGAATGTCTGGTCTGCACCGAAACCAACCTCCATTCATGACGTCCCGGACGTCCTAATGTCTGATTACTTATGCCAGTTGACTAAAACACTGTCTGTTATCCATCAACAGGTGCTGCATGCCATCCCTGACACTTCCAGGGGTCCCGGACACACCATCCAACCTGGGGAGTTCGTTCTGATCCGGAACTTCCAGCGTGCCAAGAGTCTGGAACCCAGGTGGACGGGCCCCTGGCAAGTCCTCATCACCACCCGAACAGCACTTCGAGTGGAGGGAAAACGCAACTGGGTGCATGCGCACCACTGTAAGAAGATCTCCTCGACCCTAGCCACGACAGAAAACATCGACAGCCAAGAAGAGCTCCTGAACAAAGACCGACCATCACTAACCTGCTATCCTGATACCGAAGCACTCGAACTTTCAAAATTTTCCGATCCCACTGTGCCATCCAGAGAAGGGTATTTCCTGCGCCGAAAAGAGGGAGCTTCGGCTAAGTAGACCACGGACTAAGTTGAATCTCAGAACGGTGGCCTAAACACAACCAAGGGTTACCGGGAGAGAAGCTAAACGAAGTCTGTGGTTCTGCCCACCACCGAACACCTTGAAGATGATGGAAGCGCCACATAAGAAGATGATGGAAGCGCCAAATAAGAAGATGATGGAAGCAACAGGAAATACCCATTACAGAAACCCAAGAGCAGACAGACTCCACAGCTCAAAGACAATTGCACTCTTCATCACAACCCTTTTCTGCTTTCTCCTTATGACCACACTCTGGATTGTGGAAGAAAATGCACCTGCTCACGAAACATTCCTGACCACTGCTCAGCCTACCACCATGAAGGAACATTATCTGATTTCGCTCTCTCCTCAACTCAGAGAGAGGCGAAAGGAGTTCTGGAATAACTCTTTCGTACAGCTACTTCACCAGCACAACCTCGCCACCAATGCCACCAACTGTTGGATCTGTGGGTTGATACCCCACGCCACTGGACACTCGATACCATTCATCCCTTCACCTTTCTCAGTTCACGGCTCCTGCCTTGCTTGGCTGATCCTTCTGCAAGAAAGCTTTAAGGACAATGCCACCTCCAGCAAAACTATAGTGCATTACTACCACGGGGTCTGGCGAAACAAAACGAAGACACACTTCTGACCGCAGACCTCCAACAACTCAATCCACATGGACATTCCTGCTAAAGAGCGAATTGAAATGCAGGTGTTCAACAATCCAATCAGACCCACCTTCTCCTACCTGCGGAAACGAACGGCTGCCACCCTGACTGTGGCCCTATCAGTCATCAACGTCACAGGCCACATGTGCATAGAAGGACTTGGAACACAGCTGGTTGGCCGCAGCGCCTGCCGGTTCACCAGAACTTTGGACTCCACCGACCCACCTTCCTTTGTATCCTCTCCGAATATGTATTTCGTTTGTGGCACGAAGGCTTACACCTGGCTCCCCAAGGGCTGGGGGGGCACTTGTTTCATCTCTTTCATCCTTCCTCCAACCTATGTGGCTCCAGCGAATCATCATAGACAAAAACGAGCCAAGGACATTGAACAAGCCGACTCGACAGGAGCACAGTTCCTCGATGCGATGAAGGGACTCGTTCCACTCTGGGGCCCGATGGCAAACAGCCGTGCCATCCGACATCTGACCCGGGCAGTTGAGACAACAATGAACATCACAGCTGGTATCCTTGCTAATAACACCGCCGAGCTTCAAGCGGTCCGCTTGGTGACACTCCAGAACCGCCTTGTCCTAGATGTGGTTCTCGCGGACCGTGGTGGAGCATGCCGCATTATTGGGTCTAGCTGCTGTACATACATACCAGACAACTCACCCTCGGTGTACAAAGCCATCGAGCATCTTCACAGACTCTCTTCAGAAGTCCACCAGGAGCAAGAAGAATGGTCGCTTGGTGGTTGGTTCTGGAACACCGTTAAGAACTGGGGCTGGAGACTGTTCACCATTATCCTGATTCCTGTAGTTGTAATATGCGGTCTATGCTTAGGAATTCAATGTTTGCCACCTCTGTGTTCATTATGTGCAAATTGTATTTGCCCTAAGACTGTGGACTTTGGAAACGAGCGCATGAGAGCATTATATGATGCCGAGGTTAGGAATTTGATGAAAATTGACATTGAGTAGGCAAGTTGGCTAGATATGTTGAAAAGGGAGGACTGTTAAAAGTTAGGCTGCAAACGTCAACATTATCGGCGCCATCTTGCTCTTTTCCGAGCCCATTCGTGCGCGTAAGCGGCAGCCATTTTAAGCACCATGGCCTCTCTGCCCCTCGCTGATAGCCAGCGCGTCTCTCACCCTCTCCTAGCCCCGCAGGCATCCCTCGCATGCTGACAACCCCCTCGCTCTCATACGCCACGGGTCATAAAACCCCTCTTCAGCGCAGCTCTGCCTCGGAATCCCATCCTGTTCCCAGCGCGACACCTCCCTTCATCCCTTTCATGGTCCCAAGTCCTTTGAGGTAAACCCCCTTTTCCTGTGTGCCCGTTTGTCTCCCCTGTTCCCAGGCCGCCACCTGGCCCTGCGGACACTGTTTATTACCCCCCGTACAGTAGGAAGCTTCCCCCTATCAAAGGACCCTCGAGTCGATCGAACACCCTTCACCCCATGAGATCCGATCAACTCCACACATTCCGTGAATCGGCGGAATATCCAGCTGCGCGATAAGCATCACCTGTTGTGACCGGGGTGGGGATTTCAACTGTAAACGTGTGGGAACGGGCTTGAAGCGGGGATTCCTAGGACGCCTTTCCGTACATCAAAGTATTGACAAATATGTGTTTCATGTAATAAAGCAATAAATCTGAGTATAAGAGGCCAGGCCTCAGAGATGCGGTTAGAGCACCTCGTGACGATACTTGCTGTCTGAATTGATGTGTTCTCCTCCGGAGAGAATAAACCCTCGTTTCCTGCCTTTCAGTCTCCAGCGCCTGCTTCTTCATTTGTTAATATTTTGTGGGTAATAGAGGCGACACCGCCGGGCAACACAAAAGGGTCTTTGGTCACTGGTTGTCGAAGCACCCTTTTACTCACTGCTCCAGATTTGGCCTCAGAACCAGACACACTGCTGCAGGTTTGGCCTCAGAACTAGACACACTGCTGCAGTTTTGGCCTCTAAACCGGACCTACTGCTCCAGGTTTGGAGGCCAAAACTGCAGCAGTGTATCTGGTTCCGAGGCCAAACCTGGAGAGTATGTCTGGCTCTGAGGGCAAACCTGCAGGGGTGTGTCTGATTCATAGGCCAAACCTGGAGCAGTGTGTCTATTTCTGAGGCCAAACCTGGAGTATTGTGTCTGGTTCGAAGGCCAAACCTTCAGCAGTGTGTCTATTTCTGAGGTCAAACCTGCAGCAGTGTGCCTGGTTCTGAGACCAAACCTGGAGCAGTGTGTCTGGTTCTGAGGCCAAACCTGGAGCAGTGTGTTTAGTTCTGAGGCCAAACCTGCTGCAGTGTGTCTATTTCTGAGTCCAAACCTGGAGCATTGTGTCTGGTTCGAAGGCCAAATCTTCAACAGTGTGTTTATTTCTGAGGCCAAACCTGCAGCAGTGGGTCCGTTTCTGAGGCCAAACCTGGAGCAGTGTGTATAGTTCTAAGGCCAAATCTGCAGCAGTGTGTCTGGTTCTGTGGCCAAGCCTGGAGCAGTGGGGCTGGTCCTGAGGCCAAACCTGCAGCAGTGTGTCTAGTTCTGAGGCCAAACCTGGAGCAATGTGTTTAGTTCTGAGGCCAAACCTGCAGCAGTGTGTCTGGTTCTGAGGCCAAACCTGGAGCAGTGGGTCTGGTTCTGAGGCCATACCTGCAGCAGTTTGTCTAGTTCTGTGGCCAAACTTGGAGCAGTGTGTCTGGTTCTGAGGCCAAACCTGCAGCAGTGTGTCTGGTTCTGAGTCCAAACCTGCAGCCGTTTGTCTGGTTCCGAGGTCAAACCTGGAGCAGTGTGTCTGGTTTGGAGGCCAAAACTGCAGCAGTGTATCTGGTTCCGAGGCCAAACCTGGAGAGTATGTCTGGCTCTGAGGGCAAACCTGCAGGGGTGTGTCTGATTCATAGGCCAAACCTGGAGCAGTGTGTCTATTTCTGAGGCCAAACCTGGAGTATTGTGTCTGGTTCGAAGGCCAAACCTTCAGCAGTGTGTCTATTTCTGAGGTCAAACCTGCAGCAGTGTGCCTGGTTCTGAGACCAAACCTGGAGCAGTGTGTCTGGTTCTGAGGCCAAACCTGGAGCAGTGTGTTTAGTTCTGAGGCCAAACCTGCTGCAGTGTGTCTATTTCTGAGGCCAAACCTGGAGCATTGTGTCTGGTTCGAAGGCCAAATCTTCAACAGTGTGTTTATTTCTGAGGCCAAACCTGCAGCAGTGGGTCTGTTTCTGAGGCCAAACCTGGAGCAGTGTGTATAGTTCTAAGGCCAAATCTGCAGCAGTGTGTCTGGTTCTGTGGCCAAGCCTGGAGCAGTGGGGCTGGTCCTGAGGCCAAACCTGCAGCAGTGTGTCTAGTTCTGAGGCCAAACCTGGAGCAATGTGTTTAGTTCTGAGGCCAAACCTGCAGCACTGTGTCTGGTTCTGAGGCCAAACCTGGAGCAGTGGGTCTGGTTCTGAGGCCATACCTGCAGCAGTTTGTCTAGTTCTGTGGCCAAACTTGGAGCAGTGTGTCTGGTTCTGAGGCCAAACCTGAAGCAGTGTGTCTACTTCTGAGACCTACCTCTGGACACACGTAAAACACTATGGGGATATGTACAATTAAGTGGAGGAGCTTGTTGTTAGCCTCCTGGGCTTAACGACACGCTCCGCCACTTCGGACACGCAAGGCTGCACCATATGTACAAGAATGTGGTGCAGCCTTGCATTTTCCCCTGCGATGGCACTATGTTTAACAACTTAACGCCAACACAGGCACCCTTGTTTGGTTCTGGAGTAGAATGTTATTCACAGAAAAGTGCTTCAACACCTAATCAGGGGCAGCAAGCGCTATATAAATGCAAACCTTTCCCACTTCTATCCCTCCACTATCCTTCTCAATCCACATAACAGAGTAACATATCCACTGGTCAAATACATTTCATATTTCACTATATTAATTCACCACTAATACTTTTGGGTTCCGGAGTAGCATGCTACTTGCTGAAAAAGCACTTTGACGCCTTGTCAGCGTAGTAAGAGCTATATAAATGCAATTAAAATACAATACAATACATGAATAGCTCGGTGTTTAAGAGTCTCTCAGTGACTTTGGCCACAAAGAGGAGGAGAGAGATGGGCCGGTACTTTTTCAGGTCCGTAGGGTCGGCTGAAGGCCGCTTGAGGAGGGGTTTTACTTCCGCCCGTTTCCAGTCGTCTGGCAGATGCCGGATTTGAGGGAGGCATTGATGGTGCGTCCCAGTTCGGGTGCGATGACGGTGACGGCCCTGTGGAAGATGTGTGGTGGGCAGGGGGAGTTTTATATAGCCCAACCTAGACCCGAATCAGGTATCAGAGCACTTTGCATGAGCACCAGTTTCGTTACAGAAGGACACATTCATTTTTTTGTTAGGCACAGGGAGAGAATCACAGTATGTTGAGCGTCATTGCTGCGACTCGAACCCGGTTCTCCAGCTTTGAGGTCAACCGCTGTAGCCGTAAGGCTACACCCTCTCATCCTATTTAAACGCTTTCAAAGACACAGCAGGCGACTATTCATGTATTGTATTGTATTTTATTTGCATTTATATAGCTCTTACTACGCTGACAAGGCGTCAAAGTGCTACTCCGGAACCCAAAAGTATTAGTGGTGAATAAATATAGTGAAATATGAAATGTATTTGACCAGTGGATATGTTACTCTGTTATGTGGATTGAGAAGGATAGTGGAGGGATAGAAGAGGGAAAGGTTTGCATTTATATAGCGTTTGCTACCCCTGATTAGGTGTTGAAGCACTTTTCTGTGAATAACATTCTACTCCAGAACCAAACAAGGGTGCCTGTGTTGGCGTTAAGTTGTTAAACATAGTGCCATCGCAGGGGGTAATGCAAGGCTGCACCACATTCTTGTACATATGGTGCAGCCTTGCGTGTCCGAAGTGGCGGAGCGTGTCGTTAAGCCCAGGAGGCTAACAACACGCTCCTCCACTTAATTGTACATATCCCCATAGTGTTTTACGTGTGTCCAGAGGTAGGTCTCAGAAGTAGACACACTGCTTCAGGTTTGGCCTCAGAACCAGACACACTGCTCCAAGTTTGGCCACAGAACTAGGCAAACTGCTGCAGGTTTGGCCTCAAAACCAGACACACTGCTCCAGGTTTGGCCTCAGAACCAGACACACTGCTGCAAGTTTGGCCTCAGAACTAAACACATTGCTCCAGGTTTGGCCTCAGAACTAGACACACTGCTGCAGGTTTGTCCTCAGGACCAGCCCCACTGCTCCAGGCTTGGCCTCAGAACCAGACACACTGCTGCAGATTTGGCCTTAGAACTATACACACTGCTCCAGGTTTGGCCTCAGAAACGGACCCACTGCTGCAGGTTTGGCCTCAGAAATAAACACACTGTTGAAGATTTGGCCTTCGAACCAGACGCAATGCTCCAGGTTTGGCCTCAGAAATAGACACACTGCAGCAGGTTTGGCCTCAGAACTAAACACTCTGCTCCAGGTTTGGCCTCAGAACCAGACACACTGCTCCAGGTTTGGTCTCAGAACCAGGCACACTGCTGCAGGTTTGGCCTCAGAAATAGACACACTGCTGAAGGTTTGGCCTCTGAACCAGACACACTCCTGCAGGTTTGCCCTCAGAACCAGACATACTGCTCCAGGTTTGGCCTCAGAACCAGACACACTGCTGCAGTTTTGGCCTCCAAACCAGACACACTGCTCCAGGTTTGACCTCGGAACCAGACAAACTGCTGCAGGTTTGACCTCAGAACCAGACCCACTGCTGCAGGTTTGGCCTCAGAACGAGACACACTACTCCAGGTTTGCCCTCAGAACCAGACACACTGCTGCAGGTTTGGCCTCCGAGCCAGACACACTGTTGCAGGTTTGGCCTCTAAAGCAGACCCACTGCTCCATGTTTGGCCTCTGAACCAGACACACTGCTCCAGGTTTGGCCTCAGAACCAGACAAAGTGCTGCAGGTTTGGCCTCAGAACCATACCCACTGCTGCAGGTTTGTCCTCAGAACTAGACTCACTGCTCCAGATTTGGCCTCAGAACCAGACACACTGCTGCAGGTTTGGCCTCAGAACTAGACACACTGCTGCAGTTTTGGCCTCCAAACCAGACCTACTGCTCCAGGTTTGTCCTCAAAACCAGACAAACTGCCCCAGTTTTGGCTTCAGAACTAGACACACTGCTGCAGGTTTGGCCTCCAAACCAGACATACTGCTCTGGGTTTGGCCTCAGAACCAGACACACTGCTGCAGGTTTGGCATCAGAACCAGACACACTGATGCAGGTTTGGCATCAGAACTAGACACACTGCTGCAGGTTTTGCCTCCAAACCAGACCCACTACTCCAGGTTTGGCCTCCAAACCAGACCCACTGCTCCTTGGCCTCAGAACCAGACACACTGCTGCAGGTTTGGGTTCAGAACTAGACACACTGCTGCACGTTTGGCCTCATAACTCGACACACTGCTCCAGGTTTGCCCTCAGAACCAGACACACTGATGCAGGTTTGGCCTCAGAACTAGACACACTGCTCCAGGTTTGGTCTCAGAACCAGACACACTGCTGCAGGTTTGGCCTCAGAACTAGACACACTGCTGCAGGTCTGGCCTCCAAACCAGACACACTGCACCAGGTTTGGCCTCAGAACCAGTCACACTGCTCCAGGTTTGGCCTCAGAACCAGACACACTGCTGCAGGTTTGGCCTGCAAACCAGATCCACTGCTCCAGGTTTGGCCTCAGAACCAGACGCACTGCTGCAAGGTTTGGCGTCAGAATCAGACACACTGCTGCAGGTTTGGCTTCAGAACTAGACACACTGCTCCAGGTTTGGCCTCCAAACCAGACACACTGCTCCAGGTTTGGCCTCAGAACCAGACACACTGCTGTAGGTTTGGCATCAGAACCAGATGCACTGCTGCAGGTTTGGCCTCAGAACTAGACACACTGCTCCAGGTTTGGTCTCAGAACCAGACACACTGATGCAGGTTTGGTCTCTGAACTAGACTCACTTCTGCAGGTTTGGCTTCCAAACCAGACCCACTGCTCTAGGTTTGGCCTCAGAACCAGTCACACCGCTCCAGGTTTGGCCTCAGAACTAGACACACTGCTGCAGGTCTGGCCTCCAAACCAGACCCACTGCTCCTTGGCCTCAGAACCAGACACACTGTTGCAGGTTTGGATTCAGAACTAGACACACTGCTCCAGGTTTGGCCTCAGACCCAGACACACTGCTGCAGGTTTGGCCTCAGAACTAGACACACTGCTCCAGGTTTGGCCTCAGAACCAGACACACTGCTGTTGTGTAGAGTTGTAAGATCCTAGCTTAATTTACGGATTCATGCCCTTATATAGGTATCATTCGCCTTGCCCTTATATAGGCATAGAAATCATAACCATATTTAGACATAGCCCATCCAGTCCAAATACAGGCATGGGTACTTCCACTAGTTGCAAAAAGCCACAATTATTTCTTGGAAAACTCGGCTTCAGCAGTCAGGGACATCCCCTTTCTTGAATATTGATTTGTTCTAGAAATCATGGTGTTTTCAAAGAACTACCATTCCCTTGGGGTTCTTTGGTGATGTTATTTTGTCCAACTTTACGTCAAACTAGGCACCTTCAAGGTATAAATATGTCTTCACTTGCCCTAGCAAACACACAGTGGTTTGTAGCAGTTCGACTATCTACTTGCCCGACGCAGCTTGCTACAGCAAGTGCCGAAGGAAGCCGACCCTCCAGCTGACTCACTGACAGAGAGGATGCCTTTCTCTCGCTGAGAATCCAGCTCCAGTGTTTCCAAGCTCCCCTTGCAGGGTGGTGGGAAATCGAGTTCTGAGAGACAGAGATACCAGACCTCCTTCATTCTAAAACCAAGGTACAGAGCTGTTTAGACCCAAAGAGAACTCTTGGATAGATTCTTGGCAAAGAAACTAAACCTATGCTACACCACAATTACTTCTTCCCTCGTACTAGACTTAGGTTAGATACATTGGGGTAGGCGTATTGTTATTTATCATTTTAGGACCCTATTATAAGTTTCCTGATTCATGCCCTTATATAGGTATAAATCACCATATCCTTATATAGGCATTGAAATCAGAACCATGTTTAGGCATAGCTCATGCTGTCCAAATACGGCAGGGCTACTTCCACTAGTTCCGAAAATCCACAATGATTTCTTGGAAACTCAGCTTCAGCAGCCGGGGACTTCCCCTTGCTTGAATATTGATTTTTCCAAGAACTCATGGAGTTTTCAAAGAACTGAGACTCTTTGATGAAGTTATTATGTCCAACTGTACCTCAAAGTCGGCACCTTCAAGGTATAAATATGCCCACACTAGCCCAAGCAAACACACAGTGGTTTGGAGTAGTTTGACTATCTACTTGCCCGACTCGCCCTGCTACAGCAAGTGCCGAAGGAAGCCGACCCTCCAGCAGACCCACTGAGAGAGACGCTGTCTTTTCTCCTGCCGAGAAATCCAGCTCCAGTGTTTCCAAGCTACCCTTGCGGGTTGTTGGGAAATCGAGTCCAGAGCCTGACCTTCTTCATTCTAAACTAAGGTATGGAGCTGATTAGACCCTTAGAGAAATCTCTGGAAGATTCTTGGCAAAAGAATACTACATTTATGCTACACCTCACTTACTTCCTCCCTCGTACTAAGCTTAAGTTAGGTACACCGGGGTAGGCGTATTTTAGAAGCACCAGTTGAGTACTTTCAGCCTCTGTTATTTATGTATGTATTTATATGTGGTTTAGGAACCATACAATGCTCTTACAGTATTATTTTTTTCTACTATTTATACTGTACGCATTATATTTTACAAACAGTGTTACGATTGTAGCAGTTAATTTCTTATGCTTTAGAAAGAAAACCTTTTATTGAAAACGCCCGTCTTCCACCTTTCTCTGCACCTCTAGTGAAATGAAGCATGCACGATTGACTGAGTGAAATATCTATATATTGTTTCCACCACTCTGAAGATACGTTTTATCTTGGGAAACAAAGTTGTCATGTTTATGCGGTTGTCAGAGACTAATCCATTCTTGTGAATTCGAGAAAGTTTCTAGTGACCTCTGAGCTAGCTTGCACACACAATTAAGTCTAGTATATTCGATAGAGACCTAGTCGACCTCAGTCCTACGTCTAATCTATAGGATATACTATTCCAATGCCCAAAGCCTATTGGGAATATAGGAACTACACTACAATATTTTACAAACACAGGTTGAGTACTTTTAGTCATTGTTATTTATGTATGTATATTATGGCTTAGAAACCATACCATGCTTTTACAGTATTATTTTGTAATACTCTTCTTGCTGTATGCATTATACTTTACAGCTAGTATAACGTTTGTAGCAGTTCACTTTACTTGCAAGAGAAAGAAGACTGTTCAATAAATCCTTTTATTGAAAACGCCCGTCTCTCTATTTCTCTGCACCGCTGATGAAACGAAGCATGCACGATTGACTGAGTAAAATATCTATCTATTGTTTCCACGACTCTGAAGATACGTTTTTATTCTTGGGGAAACAAAGTTGTCATGTTTATGCGGTTGTCAGAAACTAAACCCTTCTTGTTTATTCGAGAAAGTTTCTAGTGTAGTGACCTCTGAGCTAGCTGGCACTCACAATTAAGTCTAATGTATTCGATAGAGACCTAGTCGACCTCAGTCCTACGTCTAATCTATAGAAATATATTATTCCAATGCGCAGAGCCTTTTGGGAATACTACACTGCACTGCTGCAGGTTTGGCTTCAGAACTAGACACACTGCTGCAGGTTTAGCCTCAGAACCAGACACACTGCTCCACGTTTGGCCTCAGAACCAGACACACTGCTGCAGGTTTAGCCTCAGAACCAGACACACTGAGGTTTGGACTCTACTACTAGAGATACTTCTCCAGATACAGATCCAGGTATCCAGCTGGACATGATGCTCCAGATCTGGCTTCTGGAATAAGACATATAAATCCAAGTGAGGTCTCAGAATTAGACACAGTGCCCCAGATGTCTCCCTAGAGCTACACTTCCCAACGTGTACACAACGCTTCGGGTTTGGCCTACAGCACTGGACAGATTTCCGGCGGCGATGCTGCCTAAAGTGGATAGGACAGCGGAAAGCATCACTGTACAGTGATGTGTAGAGCACAGCACGAGCCGCCGCCGCCATTTTTTGGGCTCACGCTTCCTCGCATGTCACGCCACTACTCCTCTAACATACTAAAAGAACTGTGAGTAATGTCCCCTTGGGTCGGGCAGGAAATGGCGCACACAAGTCACTTTGGCTCAAAATGATAAACTTTGTGAAGAGTCAGCAGTTATAGCACCTCTAACCTCAGCTCCGCCGGAATGTTAACTAATGGCAATTCATTTACATTTCTCTTTTTATTAACTATTGAGTTGAAGATTTATGTGCAAAACCGAAGTAATGCCCCAAATATAAAGGCTACCCATGTTGTTTTGCTTCCAGTAATTACAACAACCCCCTCATCATTACATGATGCCAAGAAAATAGAGTGGGCGGTGTACTGGGGCCGGCTTTACTATTCCTGGGGCCTGCAGGGGAACATCACTTCATCCTATTCTGAGCTGGCTCTGTGCTCGTGTGTATCGGATAATTCCACTTGCCATAATAACCTCCAGCTGAAAGAAAGAAAAATGTTTGTGATAAGATAGGCCCGGAATTAGGACAACACATGTAGCAATGCTATGATAATTCTGCGCCCTACGATCTACTCACGATTCTGGACCTGAAAATGTTTATGGGCATGGAGTAGGGGGCCAGAAATATCAGGCAGAAGTGGTAATTCCGCCCCAGTATCCTCGTGCCTCCTACACTGTGCAACTTGTAAATTGCCCCCTCCAGCTGGTACTGCCCCAGTCACCAGGCATCATGAATGCTCAACGCTGTAGTGGGGGAAACTTGCAGGACAAGAACATTCGGTTCAACTCTGCATGTTTTCCACAGTAATGGGACTGTTTTCCGTGCACAATTTCCCCCTGATTACAAGAGAAAAACATGCGCAAAAGGTATATTTGGTGTTGGCAGGTGCCCTCCAGCGTTTTGTAAAACGTGTTCCGGTTTGGGAATCTCCTTGGATGCCAATTCGCCCAACTGGTAACGAGCCCCTTAGCATTCATTGTAGGTAAAATGTATGAGTACAATAAACAACCCACTAGACATACCAATAGCAAATTGTAAAGGTACCCAAAAAATCGATTTTGAAATATCACCGACATTTGTGTATTCCAGAGGCGTATAAGGCGTATAAATCTTTAAACAGGGACCAGTAAGTTATTTCACTAGTTGCTGAATCCTGGGTGTAATTTTCAAGTCATCATTCAAAATCCTTTCAGAGCATATTCGGCCTTTCATCCTTCTGAGGTCGCTAAAATATGTGATATTGAGTCGGCCTTTCTGCACATTGAGAACCCTGTTCTTTCTAATCCAGAGAAGATGTGCAAATGTGGCGAAAGTGCACAATATGAAAATAGGTTAGCTTCTCTATCTAGAATCTTTGTGCATCCAGCACTTCTTTGGAGAGCCCTTTGGGGGAGAGTGGCTGGGCGAAAGTCTGCAAATCATGACAGAATGTTTCTATGGGCAATTTTTCGGTGTATTTTTGTCTCTCCTGCTTTACTCAAACCTTCAGCATGTTTGCTGTAAAAAAATTGTAAAAATACAAATAAATAAAGGACTATGATGTATGTTAATTGTTAATCCTTTGTTGTGAGCTCTTATAAAGTGAAATGTTGCTGCTTGGATGCTGGTTCCTGTGTTTAGCACGTGGAACCTCTTGTTCTGATCGAAAGTTATGCTTCTCGGACTCTAGAATCTCAATTTCAAACTCCGGAACCGACTGGAAACGTTGTTTGACGCTCAGGAATGTGCGGTTGATGCTTTTAACTCCATGGCTGCTATGCGTTTTCCCCATCTGTGCTGCAAATTGTTGTTTTACATTGTTTTATGACGAGCTGGGCTCGTCATGAGTGTACGAGGAGGCTACACCATGACGAGCACAGCTCGTCATGAGTGTGGAAGGGGTTAAACCTTGGGTTTTGGTCCGGGATTTTAGGTTTTTAGAACCTGCTGTAATGCATGTAATAACAAGCCTGTGAGCGATCTTTTTTCATTTATCGCACCCGTGTCTGGGCACGATAATTGAAAACAGATGTGGCCTGTGCGGGTAACCACAAGCAATAGGCCGTGGGCGGAGCAAAGATGGGACAATGGGACATGCGCCCGCCTTTGCCCAATTGTGTGCTGTCTTTCTTAGAAAGACGGACACAAAGCCCAATAGCCTGTAACGAAAGCTAACCACACGCACAAGCGTGTGGTGAGCTTTCTGAAGCCCCTTACATACAGTTGAGCAGAGCAGCCCATGCGTGCTGCGCTAGGCCCGACCCAAAAAGGATTAGTGGTAAATTAGGCTAGGGTAATATGAAAGTACTTTGAGCAGTGGACATGTTAGTCTGTTTGATAGCATCCAATCAGAGTGAGTCTCAATTTGCAACGTACCCCATGAATATAATGAGGAAGGTCAAATTTCCACCCATTTAGAATGGTAACTTTCAAACCTATTTAACATAGCAAGATCAGTTTGCAGAATCTCACTGGATTCGGAATCCAAGTCCAATATTAGTATATCTGTCCCATTGCTTCTTAGACATATGGTTGTTACATCAATTTTTAAATGGTCGTTATTTTCTTAGCAGCAAACTTATTGACACAGATTATGGCTCCGTAGTCAATCTTTGTACTCTCTAGTGCAAAATATTATTCATGTTTTATTTATATGTCTGGCAATAGTTGAATTAAAGGGATTTGTGTAAAAAAACTGTTTTTGGGAGAAAACAACTGTTAAATATCAGCTATGCTATCCCTTTATTATAAAATCCAGATAGGATGAATGTTTGGCACCAACTTTTCAATATATTAATATTAACTTTGTGAAGTGAGAAATTTGCTTTCTGTCTTTTATTGTTCCACTGAGCATTCATTCCAGAATAAACACTAAGAAGTTCATTTACAAGTCCCACGCGCCACCAGAACGTCACTTTTATTGACGCTCCAGCGGTGCACACTGTAGAGCCATATCTACAAGGTCATGTAAAGCCACCCTGCATGGCTTTTCATTGTCCTCGTAGATATGGTGACACTGCGATAGGGAGGGATGCCATGGGCAAAACGGTGGGTTTTTCCATGTAGCAGCACCCATGGCATTTGACACATTCCCAGATTTACGACATGCTGTAAACCTGGGAATGCGTCAAAAGCCTACGTCTCCCCAAGGGTGGTGTAATGGTTGTTTTTGTGAAGGAAGGTGTCACTTCCTGCACGAAACAACCTGATTTCAACGCAGGCACCCTTGCACCATGACAGCCATATGTGCACCAGCCCAGTACAAGAAGAGGGAATGTGCCGTATCTCACGGCGCCCTGTACCTCAGAGATTTGGCGCATCTCTGCCCTTTTCTTTTGAAGCAGGGCAGCGGAGCAAAATGACGTACAGCGAAAATTGTTGCAAATAGGCTCCTAAATGCGTAATTTTAATAATTGGTTAGGCACCCTCAGCCAGGGAATCAGGAACCATGAATCATGACTCGGGAACTTTTACCCGCATTGTTTAGTGCGTTCTTCTTTTCTAAAGGACGGTCGGGCTTTCTTTCGCTCCTTGCTGAGCACGTTCTGAATGCCCGAGCCGCGCTATTATTCATCCGGACAGGAAAGATGTGGCATTGGAGGCCTGCGCGCGGGTAATGGATGGAGTCGGCCGTGTTGCACGCCTCCATGCCTAGCCCTTTGTACTTTAGCCTACAGCTGGACTGCTTATTGCCAACAACGGACCTGTTTGTCAGATCTGGAAAATGAAACACATTTAATATGAGGGAACGGTCTTCTAACCACAAACAGCTGTCCCTTTTCATTTAAAAAATACCGTTATCGTGTACATCAGAGCCACAGCCTTCCCAGCTGCGCAACACACAGAGATCGTAACAGAAACGAGGTAAGAGACTGATGCGTAAAGTTAGCACAGGCTTCGGGCTGCCAGGTCTCCAGGTTTCATCGTCCCCGGAAGTTATTTTTTGTGTATGTGTGAATTTTGCAGTAAATACAGCTGTTGAATCCACCGAACATAGATAAAAAAAAGTGCCTCCTCTAGGATGTGAACAGGTGAGTGACAACGTGGGCAGGGAAACGGTGAGGAGCAATTTTAAGTTAGGGGTGGTCCTGCTGTCAATTTTACGTCACTGAATTCGTAGGGTTTGTGGAAAAATTAATCGTTATACAGGGAATAGTGCAGAAAAAGTGCCACGCTTATCCAGCAGGAGAGATGCAGGGGACGAGTGTGTCGAGTGGTGTATGTTCAGGTACAATGTCCCACATATAAGACTTGACCATGATGTGGCGTGTAGTACTGACATTTACAGCGAACACATTTTCCATCGAAACATTTCTTTTGAAATGGCCACTACATTTACATCATTCATTGCCCTTTGCAGCGAAACCTATTTGGCACACAAACGAAAAAGTATGGATTCGAATTTCCGCATATAGTTATCATTTGCCTATCACACAAATAAAGTATATTGCTTTGCTTTGATCCAATTATCATCTTTGATTCCCTCACACTTACAGAATATTTACAATATACAATGTGCTTCATTTGTACTTTCTTTGCTGCCTATATATTTTGAAATATTTGTGTAATTTATTTCTAATTATGTAACCTTTGTTGTTTCAGAAAGCATGATATCCTACAGCCTTTCCTTTCACACTCCCTGAACCCCAGCAAGATTGTCACTTGGTTCATGTCACAATAATCCCTCACTTTGCAGTCAGAGAAAACACCAATCTGCATGTTAAAAGAACATGAGTTAGAAGACATTTCTTGACATTAGACTCTGTCTTTGAACATACAGCAAATAGAGCAGGATGAACACAAAATTAGAAAGGCCTCAATATTGCTCATGCTCCTTAGAACTACTGCAATATCCCTTTAGGGTGCTGACTTAACTTCCACACCCGTGCTTCCATCCACCCTTGGGACAGAGAACATGTCTCAGCGCTGCTGTGCAGGTTACTCTGTGCAGAGACTGCAAGGCGGTCACATAGATGTCCGGCCCATTCAATCCGAGGGTTTCTGTAGGAGACTACTCCATAGGTTTATGTTTTAGTTGCAATGGTGCAAGAAGAATTTATTGATGTGGACAATGAATAATAGAATATTTGGTGAATGTAAAGCATTCATGGACCACCAAATGACTAGCAGATTGCGAAGAACTCCCACAGCTGCTGCCTTGATGCTCCATTGGGCAAATGATTCTTTAGTGCCGTGCCAACCCATTCTGCCTTCAAGCAAATCAAAACTTAAGATGCCCGCCTCCTGACCCAATTTGTTTTGGTTACAGCATATTCAAATTTACAATGTTTTGTAACAACTTTAAGTTATAATGTAATGATGTTGTTATGATTGTGAGAAGTACCCATTTCGGTGTGATCACCCCGATTTTTCTGGACTCTTCTGCTAGTTGCTTTACTTTGTTCTCTAAGACACTGCTATCAGGCCCCAATGCATGTGCTCTGTGAACTAACGTCTGAAAAAATTGGCTTACGCCTAAAGTTATATTTGTAATAAATATTTTATAAAAATGACTTCTAGAAAGCTTATATTTCTCTGACTGGAGCTTCGTAAAGCTAATTTGCCTGCCCACACTTGTCCTGTCGGTGCCTGACATTAATGAGGTGTGAAAATTGCTCCTAGCGCAGGACAATGGCTTAGGCTAGGTCTGGAGATAGGATAGGCTGGGTCTTAGGCAGGCGCCAAGACGTGTTAAGGTAATGGCAAAGTGGGCAATTGTTCAGGGGCCCCTACTTTCCAAGGGGCCCCCTGAGTAAGTGAACTTTGTATTTGATCTCTCTATTGAATTTTCCTATCTATAACTCTCTGCACCTCTCTGACTGCCTCTATTTCCATCTTTCTACCTGGTATTATCTTACGGTGAGACATATTTTAACTTGTTTTGTGATCCAGTTAAAGTTTTAAAATATAATTTGTATTCCTTGGCATCATGCAGCCTTGAATTAGCAGGACATGGGTATTGGAATTCAAAGGTATTTCATTCAGGGGCCACCAAAATAGGTCTTGCCCAAGGCCATGAACATCCTTAAGATGACAATGTGCAGGCTCAGTAAGGGCACTGGTGGATGTTACAGGAAGTTTGTTAACTTGAAAGGGACAAGAGGACACCTGCTCTTTCATAGTTTAGCATTAGGGAAGATCTGAGAAAGGGGATGTGTTTGTTCTTTAGGTCCACTTTAGCAAATGGGGCACCAGCCCAGTGGGAGAGGGAACTGGTCCTAGGACAGACTGATGCATCTTAGGGAGAGAGGACCACTCAATTCCCTAAACACACCCTGCCCGGCCCACAAGCTCCCGCTTGGCACATCCAACCTGCACTCTATCTCAGTTGGCCCTTAAATCATACCTAGGCACTGGCCATATGCTGTAAGAAATTAAGTTTTTGATTGAGGGGGCTAAAACCCCTTCTCAAGAAACAACCACAATCCTTGTCAGGGTGAACCACAAATGTCACTCAATTAACCTGTGCTTAAAGCTCTGGTAGCTTGGCACAAAAACAGTCAGGCTTAACTTAGAGGCACTGTGTATCTATGCAGCACACAAAGAGTGACAAAGTGAAAACACAACACAAGAGATATTCCACACCAATTTAGAAAAATAGAGTAGCATTTAATAAATAAAATTAGACTAAACAACAAAAATCCAATAATGGGAGCAAGACATATGCAATTTTAAAGGTTTACGTTTATTTAGTGCAAAGAAAAAGAAAGTACTAAATGTGGGTATCTGGTGTTAGACTGAGAACAGATCAGGCCCGATACAGGGACCAGGTTAGTACCAAGGTATTTTCTCAAAACTCTAGCGTGCAGAGTTCAAATCTTCAGGACTTCACAGAAGTAGTTAATCTGCTGCCACCCAAGGTTCCAGGACCTGGGGAGGCACCTCATGGAGATTAGGAACTCAATCCAGCAGATGCCAGCAGAGCTCAGGCAGGTCCTGGCAGGGCCAGTTACAGCACGTCAGCTGGGCAGTTTTAGGGAGGCTTCTGGAGCTTGTTGTGTCCCTGTAGCTCAGAATAGGAGGTTAGTCAACCAACCTTTGAAGTCATTCAGATTATCCTGGTATGAAGGGGCAGGCCCAAACGTCCTTTTCAGAGATCAGAGCAGCCCTCAATCAGCAGGGCAGTCTTCTGGAGTACAAAACAGGCATCAAGCAGAAAGTCAGTCCTATGGGGAACAAAGCAGTTTTCAAGCAGCAGGGTAGTTGTCTGGTAGCATCAAGGCAGCCCTTTGCAGAACAAGGTAGTCCTCATGCAGAGGACAATCCTCTGGGGAACATGGAAGGCCTCAAACAGCAGAGCAGGTTTCTGGGGAACCAGGCAGTCTTTCTATGATGTCCACAGGTCCAGGAAAATACTGATGAGTGGCTCAGAAACTCCAATAGGTAGACCTTGTGCCATCCTTTGAAGTGGGGGAAACGTCTAGTTCACCGCCACATATTTTCTGGAAAGATCCTTCTGTTCCCTTTCTTCCCCCAACCAGGCTCCAAGAGGTTCAGGGTAACAAAAGGTTCCTTGATGAGTGTGCTGGAGGTAATGTAAGTGGGACAGGGAAGAGATCCGCCCCTACCATCCTGGCAGGAGGGCCCCATCCCACTCACACCCAGGTCCTATGGTTCAGTATCTGGCCCCCATAACCATTCCTGATGGAAGAGCAATTAATAACCCAGACATCTGGAAACTCCTAGGTGCTCTCAGAACATTAGGGCAGGGAGGCTCCAAGTGGGAGCCTTGGGCAGGCCTCGCTTCATGCCGTCATGCTGGCAAGGAAATCCCTAAATGCTCGTGCGGGTCCTCTGTGGTATCTCAGAGTGGGGGAGGGCAATCCACCAGGTGATAGATACCGTTCTTCCACTCTCTCTCCCACCAGTCCAGGAATGGTGTCCTGGGACTTATCTTTCATCCCAGGGTCTGTACCTTGAGGCTGAGCAGGTGCCTAGGAATCCAGGACTTCTAAGAAAGAATTTTCCCATCTCCGTTACTTCATCTGGGCCTCCATACCCTCCATTTGGGAGTGTTACACCAAGACACTGGAGCTTTCAGGGCACCAGGGGCGGCCGCACCTCCCAGCTCTACTAACACCAGTGGCAACTCATTCCTCAGAATGCAGTCAATGTGCATCTGGGGACTAACTGCAGGTCACTTCCCCACCCCATTATAGGGACATCTGTTCTACAGGGCAGAAAAACTCCTGCCTTTGGGTCTGAGTTACCCTACACACTTGTCCTAGCAGGTACTGATCCAGAGAAACCAGCCTCTCAACTACCATGATCTGGCTGGCACCAGTATCTTTCAGAGCAGTGACAGGAATCCCATTCACTTTGACCTGGTGAAAGTGACACCTTTCACTGTCAAGGATCACAAGCTCACCCTCTGAGGCTCTCCCCAGCTAAGGGATACTAGGGCATTCTCTAACACCTGCCCCTAGAGAATACTTCCCCTTAAGGCCACATTGGCCATCCCTTTAAGGTTTCCACCAGTGGGTGGTTTCATGGCACGGAGTCCCCAGCTTGATTCCCAACTGGGAACCCTCAAACCAATAGGGTTGGAAATGGGGCACATTGGGCCACTGCTCATCAGCCCTTCCACCCTGTTTCTGAGATGGGTATTGGAAGCCTTTGTTCCCCACTATGTTTTGGGACCTGTCTGTGTCTCCCTGGACCTCCCTCACACTTTCCTGGTGGGAACCTGAACCACACTTCTTGGGGTCACTCCCGGGTACGTTCTTGTGGAGCCCGGTACTAAGCCAATGGTCTACCTCCTTAGCAGGCTACCTGGAGTCAGAGAGCTTACTAACCCCTAGGAGTTGTAATCACTCACATCACTGTCTGTCACCCAGCCATCCAATGCCTTGAAAACATGACCCACAAAATCAACTCGGTATTAATGGTGCAACTCCTGGTTGTCCATAAACCTCTAGCTGTACCTTTCAGGGATGGGACCATGCTTCCTGACAAGGGTATCCATCATGAGGGGATACCACATACTGTCTCCCTTCCAAGATGTCAACAGTGCATCCCTCCCATCAAGGGGAATGTGCCTCCAAAGAATGGCTCCCAAATCCACCTAAGGCCCTCTCCACTTCAGCCTTCTCCTTTCCCAGTGTTATTTCTGACTAAGTCTTCTCCCTAACCTCTCTCTGCCTGTCTCTCCTCTAATACCCTCTGGGCAGCTGCCTTCTCAATTTTCAGGTTGTCTATCTTCAGACTTAACTCCCTTTCTGCTTTTCTGCTCTCTGGGGACAGGTTGCAGGAGGATATACTGCTGCATGCTCTGTATCTGGCGGGAGCCTCACTCCTGTGGGCCCTTTTCTCTTCTCTGTGGCCACAAGCAAGGGAATGATCCTTCCATTCTATTTGCTCCTCATGTTCCTCTTCAAAGGTCACCTTCTCTGTGAGAAGTTGGCCTAGCATATGCTGTCCACTAATCTAGTGGGCAACTTGCACCAGTCCAAACAACCCTTATTGATGGTAGGTTTAAGACAACCTTTAGAGAAAGCTATCCTAGTGGTAGCTGTGGAGAGCAGCCTTCAGGTTAAGTCTTGAAGGAATGTAAAGCAGCGTGTTTTACCAGTCTATTATCTCATGAGTGATCAAATGAAAGGAGACCCACACCAGGTATATACATAAAATATATGTATTTATTCTAAACACACTCCTCTAGTCTCTTTATGAGGCTCAATCAATCAATCAATCAATACATTTATAGAGCGGGCTACTCACCCGTGAGGTTCTCAAGGCGATGAAGGGAGGGGGGGGTGTCACTACTGCTTGAATAGCCAGGTCTTGAGGTGTTTTCTGAAGGTGAGATGGTCCTGGGTCAGTCGTAGGTGCGCAGGGAAAGAGTTCCATGTTTTGGCTGCCAGATAGGAGAAGGATCTTCCTCCGGTGGTGGTTCTGCAAATTCGTGGGACGGTGGCAAGGGCGAGGCTGGTGGAGCGGAGTTGGCGGGTGGGGATGTTGAACGAGAGGCGGTTGTTGAGGTATTTGGGGCCGTTGCAGTGTAGCGCTTTATGTGCGTGGGTGAGGAGCCTGAACTTGATCCTCTTGCAGATGGGGAGCCAGTGCAGGTTTCTCAGGTGGGCGGACATGTGGCTGTGGCGAGGGATGTCGAGGATGAGTCGTACGGAGGCGTTCTGTATGCGTTGGAGTCGAGTCTGAAGTTTGGCTGTGGTTCCTGCGTATAGGGCGTTTCTGTAGTGCAGTCGGCTGGTGAAGAGGGCCTGGGTGACGGTTTTTCTGGTTTCAGTGGGGATCCATCGGAAGATTTTTCGGAGCATGCGCAGGGTGTTGAAGCAAGATGACGAGACGGCGTTGACTTACTTGGTCATCGTGAGGGAGGAGTCCAGGATAAATCCCAGGTTGCGTGCGTGGTCCGTGGGTGTTGGTGCGGAGCCCAGTGCTGTGGGCCACCAGGAGTCAGCCCAGGCGGATGGGGATTGTCCGAGGATGAGGACCTCTGTTTTGTCTGAGTTCAGCTTCAGGCGACTGAGCTTCATCCATTCTGCGACGTCTTTCATTCCTTCTTGGAGGTTGGTTTTGGCGGTGTCTGGGTCTTTGGTGAGGGAGAGTATCAGTTGGGTATCGTTGGTGTAGGAGATGATGTTGATGTTGTGTTTGCGTGCAATGGCGGCGAGGGGGCTCATGTAGATATTGAAGAGGGTGGGGCTGAGTGAGGAGCCTTGGGGTACTCCGCAGATGATCTTGGTGGCCGCTGAGCGGAAGGGAGGGAGGCGGACTCTCTGGGTTCTGTCTGAGAGGAACAAGGTGATCCAGTCCAGGGCTGTTCCTTGGATCCCAGTGTTGAGGAGGCGGGTTTTTAGGGTGCTGTGGCATACGGTGTCAAAGGCTGCCAAGAGGTCTAGGAGGATGAGGGCGGTTGTTTCTCCGTTGTCCATCAGGGTCCTGATGTTGTCGGTGGCTGTGATGAGGGCAGTCACGGTGCTGTGGTTGGCTCAAAATCCGGACTGGGACGGGTCAAGCGAGTTGTTTGTCTCGAGGAAAGCAGTCAGCTGTTTATTGACGGTCTTCTCGATGACTTTAGCCGGGAAGGGAAGGAGAGAGATGGGGCGGAATTTCTTGAGGTCTTTGGGGTCCGCTGTGGGTTTCTTCAGAAGGTCGCTGATTTGTGCGTGCTTCCAGCTCTCAGGGAAGGTGGCTGACGTGAGGGAGTTGTTTATGACGTTCCGGAGGTGGGGTGCGATGATGATGTCGGCTTTGTTGAAGATGTGATGGGGGCAAGGATCAGAGGGGGAGCCAGAGTGGATGGTGTTCATGACGTGGGTGGTGTCTTCCGAGCTGATGGGGGTCCAGGCGCTGAGGGTGGTGGTGGGGTTAATGCTTCGGTGGCTGTAGGCGGGGTCCTGGGTCCGAAGCTGTCATATATATCTGCGATCTTGCGGTGGAAGACCTTGGCGAGGGAGTTGCAGAGGTCTTGCGATGGGGTGATGTCGTTGTTGCTGGCGCTGAAGTTGGAGAGCTCTTTGACGATGCTGAAGAGTTCCTTGCTGTTGCGGGTGCTGTTGTCTAGCCGCTCTTTGAATGATACCCTTTTGGTGGTGCGAATCAGCTGGTGGTGTTCGCGGGAGGCATTCATGAGGGCTGTCAGGTTTGCTGTTGTCCGTTCGTGGCGCCAGGTTTTTTTGAGGGTTCGGCAAGATTTCTTTAAGTCTTTGAGGGCATCTGTGAACCATGAGGTTTTTCTGTTGCCGGTCTTGCCTGGGGGGTTCTTCAGTGGAGCGAGGTCGTTGGCGCAGTTGGTGATCCACTGTGCGAGGTTGTGGGCTGCATCGTTGGTGTCAGCGGTGTTGGCTAGCGGATTCTGGTTAAGTGATGAGAGGAGCTGGTCTGTGGTGATTTTGCTCCAGCATATATGGGGGATTTGTTGCATGCGGTGGTGTGATGTATTCTTTTTGAAGATGAAGTGGATGCATCTGTGGTCTGTCCAGTGTAGTCCGGTGGAGTGGCTGAAGGAGACATGGTTGCTGGCGGAAAAGATGGGGTCGAGCGTGTGGCCAGCGAGGGGGGTGGGGGTGTTCACCAGTTGTTTGAGTCCGAGGTTGGCAAGGTTGTCGAGCAGGGTGGTGGTGTTGTTGTCGTTGTTTTTCTCCAGGTGGAAGTTCAGGTCCCCTAGGAGGATGTATTCTGGTGAGGTCAGGGCATGTGGGCTGATGAAGTCAGCGATGGTTTCGGTGAATTGTGTGCGCGGGGCCAGTGGTCTGTAGATGAGTGTACCTCTGAGGGTGGTCTTGGGGTAGGTGTGAATCTGGAAGTGTAGGTGTTCGGCGGTGGACAGTGTGTATTTGTCGTTGGTCGTGATGTTGATGGTGTCCCTGTAGATGATGGCAATTCCTCCTCCGGTTTGGTTGATGCGGTCCTTCCGGGTGATCTTGTAGCCGTCCGGGATGGCTATGGCGATGACGGGGGCCGAGGAAGCGTTCATTCATGTCTCTGTGAGGAAGGCGATGTCTGGTGCTGTTGTGTCAAGGAGGTCCCAGAGTTCGACGGCGTGCTTGTGGATGGAGCGTGTGTTGAGGAGAATGCACTTGAGGTGGTTGTTGTTGATGTTATGTCCGGTGGGTGGTCGGCAGGTTCAGAGGCAGGTGAATTTGCAGGCTTTTCAGGTGAAGGTCCCTGGGTTTGCTTCGGGGTCGCTCTGTAGCAGGTGGGTTGTTGTCCGGTGTTGAGTGCGTTGAGGGCGGAGGAGTTGTATCTCAGTCGAGTTCCCTGGCTCCGGCAGGGGTCAGGGGTTCTGGCGTTGGGTGCGGTCCAGGCGCGGACGGGCGCAGATGGGCTTGCCTTTGGCGCGCCGCTGCGCGCGGCCGCTGCGCTGCCTCCATATGAGGGGCTGTGGGAGGGAGGAGCAGCTGGGAGGCGGGAGTGAGACAACGAATGGGAATGGCAGGGGGCGGGGCCGCAGGGACGCAGCGGCAGGGAGAAGGCACAGAGGGAACCGGGGGACTGGACACTGGACAGGTGTCTTTTCGTGTCGGGTTTTGTCGTCGTTTCCTATGGAGAGCTGCAAAGAAGTGCTGCAGGCGACCAGATGAAGAGTGTCCGGATGGATCCAAGGGTGGATCGGAGATCTGAAGAACCTGAAAGCAGAGAAGACAGAGTCTGGGTCACTAGCCCGTGACCAGGAAGGGGAAAAGAAGATGCCAGCCGATGTTGGGTGATTTCAGGTGATGTAGGTGAAGCTTGACTCTTCAGTCACGAGGACCAAGAGGTGTCGACAACAACCAGGAGCGGGATTCGAGCTGTCCCATGTCGAATGTCTAGTGCTGCAGCATTGGTATCCAGATGGGACCCAACAAGCCTTGGCAACAGCAACCCAAGCAGAATGGAAATATTGGCTTCGGTGAAGACCAGCAAAGTCTGAGGGACTCCCCCTTTGGAGGGGAGTCAAGGCACGTCTGGAGCACCCAGGAAAGCCCAAGAAACAAAAGAGATTCCTTTGTGGAGACCCACCAGTCGGCAGACCAGGGATCCTGAAGGGGCCTCGAGCAGAAATGCAGGAAGCGGGCCCATGGAACACTCGTGGAGTCAAGGCCACAAACATTTGTGCAAAAGGTGCTCAGGGCTTGGACTGTCCTGTGTCGCAAATTATTCAGGATCCGGCGGGAGCCTCGATATGCAGACCGGAAAGATGCTTCTTTGGTGCCTGTTAGAACAGGGGAGTCACTCCTTGACCCAAATGGAGATTTCTTCCGTCTTCCGGTCGAAATGGAATGTCAAAGGTCCAAGATATATGTTGCAGAGTTTCGTCCAGGGTAATCTAAAGTCGTAGGGACTTAGTTCCTATACTTATACCACGTTTAGGGTATGGACTAACTCTAAGGTCCCACCTATGGGAGGACCTGGGGAGGGGGTGGTTCCGCCCCTTCCACTTTGTCCAGTTTCGCGCCAGAGTTGGGGCTGCGTGCCCCAGCAACCGATCTGAATTGGGAAATGCACAAGGAGACCTTGTGTGCCCCAATCACAAAATGTCTGAAAAGCATTCAGTGAATGCACCCACCCTGCCCCACTACACTAACGCCTGTCTGGGGAGGTAGTTACACCTTCCTGGACAGAAAAACCTATTGTCCAAGCCTCCCCTGCCGGAGTTTCGTCCAGCAGCACAAGGTCTGACTCGTGTCTGTGGCAGCAGCGTTCATTTTGTGATGCTGGGGCTCTATTTAACTATTACTGGGAAAGTAAGTGTATACATGACTTCTCCCTCTAGAAGGGTGGAATGCTACCCCTGCCTCCAGAACTGGTGGGGGGTAGTATTCCAAAGTGTTTGCACTAAATACGAAATTTTTGATGTAGACATTCCAAAGTTGGCATTAACCGCGAGGGTATAATGTACTTAAGAGTATATGGTATGGCTGTATCACAGAACAGCTATAAGGAAGGGATTCCGAAAGCTGCAGAGGGGCTCAGCTCATGCTAGGGCACCCTCTCACACAAAACCAAGCACTCTGCCTTCAGGATTGTCAAGGCCTGCCATAGGAGTGACTTATAGGTTCATAGGTGTCTGCTTTAAAAGGTAGATATAGATATACTATATCTAAGTAAGGGGTGGAAGCACCACCGTACCCAGGCTGCAGTAGCAGACCTGTGGTGTCACTTTTGAAGGCTTCCCAGGGGTTGCATAATACATGCTTCAGCCCCTGGTAGGCCTCTGGAGTACCTATGCCCTTGGTACCTAAGGTACCATATACTAGGGACTCACAAAGGTAACCCAGTAAACAATTTGGAGTGTACATAATGTACATGCAATCAGTTTAGAGACGGAGCAGCAGGGCTGGGGTCCTGGTTAGCAGGGTCACAGCCAGACTAAAGTTGATAAATCAGTGAAACACAGCATAAAGTGGGGGTAACCATAGTAAGAAGATCCTACTCTCCTACACAACCCGCCCCCCCCCCCCAAACGCAGGGGATTAAACTAACCTCGACCAGTTGAGTCGTCATGTTCTAAGTGGAAATATCTGGAGAGTCCATCTGCATTGGTATGGTTACTCCCAGGTCTATGTTCCACTGTATAGTCCATCCCCTGTAGGGAAATGGACCACCTTAACAATTTGGGATTTTCACCCTTTATCTGTTTTAGCCATAAGAGGGGCTTATGGTCTGTCTGAACAGTGAAGTGAGTGCCAAACAAGTATTGCTTCAGCTTCTTCAGAGCCCAAACCATAGAAAAGGCCTCCCTCTCAATAGCTGACCAACGTTTTTCTCTAGGGGTCAGCCTTCTGCTAATAAAAGCTACTGGCTGGTCCTGACCATTATCATTCAATTGTGACAGCACAGCTCCTACCCCCAATTCAGATGCATCTGTTTGGACAATCAATTATTTGGAGTAGTTAGGACTCTGCAGAATTGATGCAGTGCACACGGCCTGCTTCAGGTCATCAAATGCATTTTGACAGTTTACTGTCCACTGGACTTTCTTAGACATCCTTTTAGAAGTTAAGTCATTCAGGGGTGTCACAATGGATCCATACCCCTTGACAAACCTTCTATAGTACCTAGTCAGACCCAAGAAAGCTCTGACCTGAGTCTGGGTAGTTGGAGCAACCCAGTCCATGATGATTTGGATTTTGTTCTGCAATGGTTGAACCTGGCCTCCACCTATAAGGTGGCACAGGTACACAACCTGACTCTGCCCTATCTGGCACTGTTGGACAGGCCACGTGAAGGGCTTGCTCCCTCCCCGCACGACCGGGCCCGAGCCCGGCTCTTCAGGTGTGACACGCAACAACCACCCGTTTCCCGTCTCATATGGGACCCCTGCCCCTGGACATCTCCACATCATGGACCAGAATCACTACCGGCCCCCTCGCCCGGCTTGGGTGCCATCTTGGGCACAGCACCACGAGGCCGCGTGGCCTCCGATCGACCCTAACCCTGGGCCTGGCCAGGCCCCGACATCCCGGCACCACCATCCACCCAGGAGGTGAGCGGACTACTTGGCAGGTCAATGGGAGAAAGAGGTGTCGATGGCTCTCCCCCGTCAGGTGCCGATCGCCCCCGGCTCCCCCGGGCACTGGCTCCACCCCCCTGCTGGGTGTCTGGACTCCCTCATCCCGGACCTCCCGACCTCCAAGTGCGAGGGTCCGGACATCAAAGGGGGCCAGGCCTATAACTGGGGCAGCTCCAGAGCAGGAAGGCAGTTGTATCCTGGAGTCGAGAGACGCAGTGAAGAACTCATCCTTGACGGACTACCGGCGCTGCCGTAGTCCTGCCTTGCGAACTATCGTCCTGCCTGCTGGCGCTGCCGCAACCTTCTGAAACCTTCATCGTTGTCGGGACCTGCTGGCGTGGCCGCGGACCGTTTGTAACCACCACCTTCATCGGGACCTGCTGGCTCCGCCGCGGACCGTCGCTACCTTCAACCATCCCGGGACCTGCTGGCTCCGCCGCGGCCCTATCATCTAGAACGCCGAGCTCGAGGATTGTGAGCTATTTCATCTACCAGATTGGTAACAAGACTGTCCAGCTACCCTTTTCCCAATCAAGAGACTAGAACCGAGGGGACCCCTGAGTCCAGACCTCCTTGTACCATTTCACCGTACTTAAAGAATTGCTTATAAAGAACGTTAAACCTTATCCTTGTGTGGTGTACATCTGTGGGGGGGGAGTTACTCGTCTGTACGATCGCTGGAGACGGCTCTCCCCGGAGACCTCTCCCCTTATTCTCGGCCGACCCTCCCGGTCCGTCTAACATTGGTGGCCAGCGGTGCGATCCGAATCAACTCGTAATCGTACAGAGAGTAGCTCACCCCACGACTAAAGCACAATGACAACCAAAGAGAGCGGATCCACCGAGAAATTCCAGATGGAGAAATTGGAAGAGTACAGCCATCGTGAGTTGAAACAATTCTGCATTGAACTAGGTATCGCCACCACCGGTCTGAGTACTAAGGACGATTTCAAGCACGCCATTGAGTCATGGGCGGAAACCGGGGCCGTCAGACCCCCGGACCAAAATGTCGCAGCAGCAGAGAAAAACACCACGGCTCCCGAGGACGGGTCTTTCGCAATACGAAATCCAAGAACGAGAGAGAAACAGACTACATGAACTAGAAATGGCCCGGCTCAAAATGGATGGCGAACTCAAATTAGCCGAACAAAAACTGAACCTAGAACATCTACGGCTCCGAGAAGAAAGGGAAGAAAAACAGAGACAAAGAGAGCTCGAAGAGAAGAGACTGGCGTATGAACACGAGCGCAAACTAGCAGAGATAGAATTACGTAAGCAGAACAAAGAATTAGGGGTGCCCGAGCAACCGCGCACCCCGGGAGCAACAGAAAAGAAAGTACACATCCCCAAGGATGTCGTTCGAGAATATTTCCGAGATGACGACATACAGCAGTGGTTCAAGGCCTACGAGATCGCTATGACCTCCCACCGGATCGATCGAAGCGACTGGGGAGCCGGTCTATGGGGGAGGTTCGTCAATGAGGGCCGCGATGCCCTGTTACAGCTCCCAGACCATCTGATGACCTCCTATGACCACATGAAAGCTACCCTCCTCACCCGCTATGGGCTCACACCCGAAATGTACCGCCAGAGGTTCCGAGACTGCACCCGGATGCCGGGTACAACTTGGGTGGAGTACGTGAACTATTTCAGCCGAGCCTTCGAGGGTTGGATCAAGGGAAGCAATGTAACGACCTACGAGCAACTCTTCAATCTCATGGTATGGGAGCATCTATCTAACAACTGCTTCGTCGAGCTCAGGCAGCACCTCCTCGACAGTAAATTGACTGATCCTTGACAGCTCGCCGCCGAGGCTGACCGGTGGGAAATCACCCGAGTGGGCCGAAATGGGTCACATGAACAGAACCGGAACCACCCAGGTCAGCATCGTCCCCGAGGAGGAGAAGGGGGCCAGGGACGAGGAAGAGACAACGCCCCGGCCGCTCCCGCTGCCAACACACCACCCCCGGCCAACCGGGGCAACACCCCGGCGCGCCCGGGGTACAGAGCCAATGTCACGTGTCACCGATGCCAGCGAGTCGGCCACTACGCAAATGACCCGAATTGTCCACAGAGCCAGACTCCGAGACCCCGCCAGATGGCTGCCGTCGCCCTGGGGGAAGAACAAATCTCCGAAGAACACGAGGAACGTGAGCAAGAACACCAAGAATGGGAACCAGCCGCCATGGTTCTAGCATGCCTAGGGCGAAAAGACATGGTCCCGCGGGCCCTCCTACCCGCCAACACCCGGAAGTACAGTCAGTGGGTGAACATTAATGGACGCAGGGCCGAAGCCCTACGTGACACCGGGGCCAGTGTGACAGCCGTCCGCCGTCACCTGGTGACCCCAGAACAGATCCTGCCGAACGTTCTCTGCCCTGTCCGTTCAGCCGACAATTCGGAGAGTCTATGTCGGATGGCCTGCGTCCCCTTCGAGTGGGGAGGAGTCTCCGGCATGTTGAAGGTGACGGTCCGAGATGATGCCCCCGTAGACTGTCTCCTGGGAAATGATCTGGAGAGTTCCCCGTGGGCCGCCGTAGAGAGAAGAGAGCACCTGGGGATGTTGGGCCTCCCGGACTGGGCGTGCGTAACCACCCGGTCCATGGCCGCCCGTGCCATCCCCCGACCCGAAGAACCTGAATGGCCGGCACCTCCTCCCCCGGTCGCTCCAGTAGAAGACACCGACCGTGCCGACCCTCCAGAGCAAACCCCCGAAGGGCTCGCCCAGCTCCAGGACCTTCCCGACCTGGCTCAGTGGCGTCAGGAAGGGGGGCCCACCCAAGAACAGTTTCGTCAGGAGCAGAAGACCTGTCCCTCCCTCGAGGGACTCCACCAACAAGCCCTCGCCCAGAGCGCAGGGGATACCTCCGGAACCCATTGGGTCGATTGGGACAATGACCTGTTGTACAGCGAACAGAGAATCGCGGAGTTAGGGGCCAGTCGAGTGCTAGTGGTGCCCCTCCGCTTTAGAGACTTTTTGCTAAACCTGGCCCACGATGTCCCCCTGGCTGGTCACCTGGGTCAGGACAAAACCTACAGTCGCCTGGTGACCCACTTTTTCTGGCCCAAGATGAGGAACGACGTACTCCAGCACTGCCGGTCTTGCCCCACGTGCCAGGCCAGCGGGAAGAGCGGCCGCAAGCTTAAAGCACCTCTGCAACCTTTCCCAGTGGTCACCACCCCGTTTGAGAGGGTGGGAATAGACATTGTGGGGCCCCTGGACCCCCGTACAGCCCAAGGACATCGGTTCATCCTGGTACTGGTGGACCACGCCACCCGCTACCCCGAGGCTGTTCCCCTGCGAACTGTGACAGCCCCGGTGGTTGGCCGGGCCTTGATGGGGATCTTCTCCCGGGTGGGCTTCCCCCGAGAAGTCGTCAGCGACAGAGGCACAAACTTTATTTCAAAATACATGAAATCCCTCTGGCAACAGTGTGGGGTCACCTACCGATTCACGACCCCCTATCACCCTCAAGGAAACGGACTAGTTGAGCGGTTCAACCGCACGCTCAAAGGGATGATTGGGGGGTTGGAAGAGCCCCTCCGTCGCCAGTGGGATGTGCTACTGCCGTGCCTCCTCTTTGCCTATCGAGAAGTCCCCCAGAAGTCCCTCGGCTTCAGCCCGTTCGAACTCTTATATGGACACCCTGTGCGAGGGCCGCTCAGCCTAGTCAAAGAAGGTTGGGAAATGCCCCTTCTGAAGAACCCTCCAGATGTTTTCAAGTACCTCCTGACCCTATGCAACCAGACCAGACGGTTCATAGAAATGGCTAAAGCAAACTTGGAGGCCAGTCAGGAAGACATGAAAAGGTGGTACGATCAAAATGCCTCCTCCATCGAATTTGAACCCGGCCAACAGGTATGGGTGATGTCTCCCACCGAACCATGCGCCCTGCAAGACAAATGGACAGGGCCCTTCAAAGTGGTCGAGCGCAAGAGCCCTGTCACCTATCTCATCGATATGGAATCTTCACGGAACCCCCTCCAGGTCCTCCACGCCAATAGACTAAAGCCCCACTTTGTGCGCTCGGAGCTCAGCCTCCTGATGGCAACAGACAGCGGAGCCGAAGAGGATTCCGAGCCACTCCCTGATCTCCTACGGACTCGAGAGAAGGACGGCTCCATGGGCGGGGTCCGACTCTCGGAGGCCCTCACCCTGGAACAGCGTCAAGGCTGCCGAGACCTCCTACTGCAGTTCGCCGCTCTGTTCTCCCTCACCCCAGGGGTCACCCCCTGGTGCTCACACGATGTAGACACTGGAGACAGTCCCCCTATCCGACATCGGGCCTACCGCGTACCAGATCGGGTACGGGCCTGCATCCAAGAGGAGGTGTCCAAGATGCTCACGCTCGGGCTCATCGAGCCCTCAGACAGCCCCTGGGCCAGCCCAGTGGTACTGGTCCCCAAAGCGGCCGCCCCCGGCACCACTCCTGAGCTCCGGTTCTGCGTCGACTACCGGGGCCTGAATGCGGTCACCAGAACCGACGCACATCCCATTCCCCGAGCAGATGAACTAATCGACCGCATGGGAGCTGCCCGCTACCTCAGCATCTTCGACCTGACAGCGGGCTACTGGCAGATCGGTCTCACACCCCGGGCCCAAGAACGATCTGCCTTCTCCACCCCTGATGGCCACTACCACTTCAAGGTCATGCCATTCGGCATGAAGAATGCTCCAGCAACATTCCAGCGGCTAGTAAATCAGGTCCTGGCAGGACTCAAAGAATTCAGCGCCGCCTATCTGGACGATATCGCTGTGTACAGCCGCCACTGGTCCGACCACCTCAACCACCTCCGAGAGGTTCTGCAGGCCCTCCAACGAGCCGGCCTCACGATCAAGGCCAGCAAATGTCAAATTGGCCAGGGGTCCGTGACCTACCTCGGGCACCAGGTGGGAAGCGGTCTGGTGGCCCCGCTGCAACTCAAAATCGCTGCCATCCAGTCGTGGCAGCCCCCCATCACCCAGACCGAGGTCCGCGCCTTCTTGGGACTCACAGGCTACTACCGGCGGTTCGTGAGGGACTATGGCAGCATTGTGGGGCCCCTCACGGAACTCACATCCAAAAACCAACCAAAGAAGGTCAACTGGACCCCAGACTGTCAAGTGGCCTTCGAGAAGCTGAAGGCCGCCATGTGCTCCGCCCCTGTGCTCCAGGCCCCCGACTACAGTCGGGAATTTATCGTCCAAACGGACGCCTCCGACCATGGCATTGGGGCAGTCCTGTCCCAGCTGAACCCCGAAGGGCTTGACCAACCAGTGGCCTTCATCAGCAGACGTCTCCTGGCCCGAGAGCAACGCTGGAGCACCATCGAGAGGGAGGCCTTCGCAGTGGTGTGGGCCCTCAAAAAGCTCCGGCCTTATCTCTTCGGTACCCACTTCCGGGTACAGACCGATCATCGGCCCCTGCAATGGCTAATGCAGATGCGGGGGGAAAACCCAAAACTATTGCGTTGGTCCATCTCCCTGCAAGGGATGGACTTCACCGTGGAACATTGGCCCGGACAGGATCACGCCAACGCAGATGGCCTGTCCTGCTTTTTCCGCCTCGACGAGGAGAGTCCCCAAGAGGATGGGTGACTCTCCCCGCCTTCAGCTGGGGGGGACGCATGTTGGACAGGCCACGTGAAGGGCTTGCTCCCTCCCCGCACGACCGGGCCCGAGCCCGGCTCTTCAGGTGTGACACGCAACAACCACCCGTTTCCCGTCTCATATGGGACCCCTGCCCCTGGACATCTCCACATCATGGACCAGAATCACTACCGGCCCCCTCGCCCGGCTTGGGCGCCATCTTGGGCACAGCACCACGAGGCCGCGTGGCCTCCGATCGACCCTAACCCTGGGCATGGCCAGGCCCCGACATCCCGGCACCACCATCCACCCAGGAGGTGAGCGGACTACTTGGCAGGTCAATGGGAGAAAGAGGTGTCGATGGCTCTCCCCCGTCAGGTGCCGATCGCCCCCGGCTCCCCCGGGCACTGGCTCCACCCCCCTGCTGGGTGTCTGGACTCCCTCATCCCGGACCTCCCGACCTCCAAGTGCGAGGGTCCGGACATCAAAGGGGGCCAGATCTATAACTGGGGCAGCTCCAGAGCAGGAAGGCAGTTGTATCCTGGAGTTCAGAGACGCAGTGAAGAACTCATCCTTGACGGACTACCGGCGCTGCCGTAGTCCTGCCTTGCGAACTATCGTCCTGCCTGCTGGCGCTGCCGCAACCTTCTGAAACCTTCATCGTCGTCGGGACCTGCTGGCGTGGCTGCGGACCGTTTGTAACCACCACCTTCATCGGGACCTGCTGGCTCCGCCGCGGACCGTCGCTACCTTCAACCATCCCGGGACCTGCTGGCTCCGCCGCGGCCCGATCATCTAGAACGCCGAGCTCGAGGATTGTGAGCTATTTCATCTACCAGATTGGTAACAAGACTGTCCAGCTACCCTTTTCCCAATCAAGAGACTAGAACCGAGGGCACCCCTGAGTCCAGACCTCCTTGTACCATTTCACCGTACTTAAAGAATTGCTTATAAAGAACGTTAAACCTTATCCTTGTGTGGTGTACATCTGTGGGGGGGAAGTTACTCGTCTGTACGATCGCTGGAGACGGCTCTCCCCGGAGACCTCTCCCCTTATTCTCGGCCGACCCTCCCGGTCCGTCTAACAGGCACTTAAAGCCTTGATAGTTAGACCTGCTTTTCTGCAGAGCCTCCAAAACATTTCTCAGGTGGACCAGGTGATCCTCCCAGGTGGAGCTAAAGACAGCAATATCATCAAGACATGCTGCACAGTAGTCTTCCAGGCCTGTTAGGATTATATTCACCAAACTTTGAAAAGTGGCAGGTGCATTCTTCAGACCAAATGGCATTACCACAAATTGATAATGTCCACTAGGGGTTGGGAATGCTGTTTTTGGCTTTGCATCATCAGCTAGTCTGATCTGCCAGCAGTTAGATCAAATGTGCTGAGAAACTTGGCTGAGGCCAAAGTGTCGATAAGCTCATCTGCTCTTGGAAATTGATGGGCATCAGTCCTAGTGACTGCATGGAGACCTCTGTAGTCAACACAAAACCTCATCTCTCTCTTACTACCCTGGGTGTGAGGTTTTGGTACCAAGACCACTGGACTAGCCCAAGGGCTATCTCAGGATTCAATTACTCCCAGTTCCAATATTTTCTGGACTTCTGTCCTGATACATTCCCTGACATGATCAGGTTGCCTGTAAATCTTACTTTTTACAGGCAGACTGTCCCCAGTGCCCACTTCATGAGTGCACCAGTTAGTCTGTCTTGGAGTCAGTTGAAACATATGTCTGAACTGTTGTAGAACTTTTCTGCAATCAGTTTGCTGCTGATCAATGAGGCTGCCTGCCAAGGCTATTCCATCAACTGATCCATGATCAGGGTTCTGAGAGAGCAGGTCTGGGAGAGGGTCACTCTCTTCCTCCTGTCCTTCATCAGTAGCAATTAGCAAGCCCATGTCTGCCCTGTCAACATATGATTTCAATCTGTTGACATGAAGCACCCTATGGGGGCTCCTGGGAGTTCCAAGATCTACCAAATAGGTAACCTCTCCCTTCTGCTCAATAATAGTGTGGGGTCCACTCCACTTTTCTTGGAGAGCTGCTGGGGGTACAGGCTCTATCACCCACACCTTCTGTCCTGGCTGGTAAACAGTCAGTACAGCCTTTTGGTCATGCCAGGCTGTCTGTAATTCCTGGCTAGCCGCAATGTTTTTAGTTGCCTTTTTCATGTACTCAGTCATCCTGGAGCGGAGACCAAGTACATAGTCCACAATATCCTGTTTAGGGGGTTTGAGAGGTGACTCCCATCCCTCCTTCACCAGACAAAGTGGTCCTCTGACAGGATGCCCAAACAGAAGTTCAAATGGGCTGTGGCCAACCCCCTTCTGAGAAACCTCCCTGTATGCAAACAAAAGGCAGGGTAGTAGGATGTCCCACCTCTGCCTGAGCTTTTCTGGGAGACCCTTAATCATACCCTTTAAGGTTTTGTTGAATCTTTCAACTAAACCATTGCACTATGGATGATAAGGGCATGGTGAACTTGGAGTTCACTCTACATTCCTTCCACATTGCAGTCAAAGAGCTAGACATAAAGCTTGGACCTCTGTCAGATACTACCTCCTTAGGAAACCCCACTCTTGAAAACACTCCCAAGAGGGCTCTTGCCACAACAGGTACTGTAGTGGTCCTAAGGGGAATAGCTTCTGGGTACCTAGTGGCATGGTCCACCACCACTAGGATAAACCTGTGCCCAGATGCTGTCTGAGAATCCATTGGTCCAACAATGTCAATCCCCACTCTTTCAAAGGGAACCCCCACCACAGGTAGTGGTATCAGGGGGTCCGTCAAGCTCTGGCTTGACAGGTTGCACAGGAGCGACAAAATTCCTTTGTGTCTTTAGACATGTGGGGCCAGTGAAAGTGAGGGACAATTCTGTCCCAAGTCTTGTTCTGGCCCAGGTGTCCTGCTAAGGGAATGTCATGGGCTAGTGTCAGTAGGAAGCCCCTAATCTTCAGAGGTATAACTAACCTCCTGGCTGTACCAGGATTGAGGTCTCTACTCTCTGAGTATAGGAGTCCATCCTCCCAATAAATCTTATGGGTTCCACTAGCATTCCCAAAAGCCTCAGCAGCAGCTTGCTGTCTGAGGGGTTCAAGATAAGGGTAGCTCAACTGCCCCAGACTCAGATCTGCCCTGGAAGGGCCCCCTGTCCTCAAGAACTCAACCTGATCAGGCTCAAGCTCCTCTGGGACAGTTCCTTTTTCAGGCTCACAATCATCTCTCTCAAGAGATTGATCATCACTCTGAGTCAGGGGGGAAGGCACTGCCTTTACCCTTCTGCTCCTTTTCTTGGAAGGCACTTGTTCCAGAATCCAGGGCCTGTCCAGTGTTAGACCTTTTGACCTGTGACCTAGTCACTGCAATTACATGTGCTGAGATTCCTAACATTTCTGCATGTGTCCTAAGCCCCACTTCAGACCAGGCTTAAGTCTCTAGGTCATTTCCAAGCAAGCATTCAACGGGGATGTCTGCACTTATCACAACCTTCTTAAAGCCAGTTACCCCTCCCCAGGAGAAATTAACAACTACCAGGGCATGGGTGGTCCTGACATTGCTAGCATTGATCACTTGGTAAGTCTCTCCAAGTATGACTTGTCCAGGGTCCACAAAGTCTGGTGTCACCATTGTGACACTGGCCCCTGTGTCCCTGTAGGCGTCTGCCTTTTTCTCATTTATCAAAGGCTGTTGTCTTTACTTGCCCAGGTAACTGGGACTCACAGAGGAGGTCATATCCATGCCTCCATCACAAACTAACACAGCCTGAGTTGGAACTCTGACTAGGCCAGAGTCCATCTCAGATGCCAGGGTCAACCCTACTACACCCTTCTGCTGAGAACCACCATTTGTAACTGAACTAGGGGGAAAAGTTGCCTTAGGGGCAATGGTGGCTGGATGGCTGGAGTTGTCTCCTTCTTGGTGCAGTCACTGGTCCAGTGACTATTCTGCTTACAGATTTTGCACCATGGTTTCTTTGGGCCTTCTTTCGTTTTGGAAGATTGGGAATTCCCACCATTAGAAGCTTTTTGGGGACCTTGCAAAGACTTCTGGTCTTTACCCTTCTCCCCACCTTTTTGATCTTGCTTCTTCTGGTCACCACCTTGGTTCTGTACCTTCTGCTTCACCCTGGTTCTGACCCATTTGTCTGCCTTATTTCCCAATTCTTGGGGAGAGGTCAGATCAGAGACTACCGGGTGCTGATGCAACATTCAATTTTGACAGTTATTAAGGATCTGCTCCCTCGTGATCAGATTATACAATCTTGTATAGTCACACACTTTACTGCCCAGTAACCAGCCCTCCAGAGCCTTAGTAGCACAATCTACAAAGTCAACCCAGTCCTTTGTCTGTGCCTTCTGGGTATCTCTGAACTGTATGCTATACTGCTCAGTGGTTAAGCCAAGCCCATCTATCAGAGCACTCTTCAGGACCTTGTAATCATCTGCATCCTCTTCTCTGACAATTAGGAGCTTGTCTCTTCCTTTGTCTGCAAAGGAAAGCCACAAGATTGCTGCCCACTATTCCTGATATACCTTCTGTACTTTGCAGGCCCTCTCCAGTGCAGTTACCCATTTGTGGATGTCATCCCCATTCTGATAGGGAGGGACAATCTTGTTAAGGTTTCTATGGTCATAAGACCTATCCCTATAACTAGGGAAGTTGCCGCCACCATGGGGCTCTAGCCCCATCTTTTTTCTTGCTATTTCAAGCTCTAGGGTCCCCTTTTCTAAGGCTACTTGCCATCTTCTTATCCTCAGCTGAGCTTCTTGCATTCTCACCTGATGCTCTCTCTGCTCCTGGGAGGTAACCCTCCTATGAGCAGAGACAGAGGACCCCACAGATGTGTCATAAAGATTCGATTTCCGCGAAGGAGATCTGTCTCTTCTGGGCATACCACCAATTCTTCTGGGGGGGGACAAAGATAGGGCCACCTTGACCATCTCCATCTCCAGGGGGAGCTGGGTTAACCAGGTCTAGGTCATTGTCACCTGCCTGGTCAGCATCAGAGTCTGAGTCCTGGTGGGGTTCACCACAAGGATTCTCCTCCTCTGCTGTACCCACCCCACTGCCTACCCTTACAGGCTCTGTAGCCTGCCTAAAGTCATCAAGCAGTAGTGCCTCTATGAGGCATCTGGTATTTGGATTCTGTCCTGTCTTTAATGTTCTCATGGCGCACAGAGCCCTTAACTCTTGGAAAGGGAATGTGTCATACTTAGATGTCTGAACTTGACTGACATCTGGCAGAGATACACTAGGTCCTGCTGTTAAAGACACGACTAGTGAGGTGTGGTGTATGCACTACCTACACTACTTGTTTACCTACTAAACCTCTCTTGAGTTGTTGAAAGGGTGTGCTAAGCCCTTGACACACAACTCTAAGTTCAGTAGACCTTACTGTATGATAAGCTTGTATTATATGTACCTATGGTACCTTAAGTGGTTTTTCAAATGATCAACACTCAAGATTATCTGGTGAAACAATGCAAGCTGGAATCCCACACGCTGGACACCAATGTGAGAAGTTGGCCTGGCATATGCTGTCCACTATTCTAGTGGGCACCTTGCACTAGTCCAAATGACCCTTATTGATGATAGGTTTAAGACAACCTTTAGAGAAAGCTATCCTATTGGTAGTTGTGGAGAGCAGCCTTCAGGCTAAGTCTTGAAGGAATGTAAATTAGCTTGTTTTACCAGTCTATAATCTCATGAATGATCAAATGAAAGGAGAACCACACCAAGGAATATATATAAAATATATGTATTTATTCTTAACACACCCATCTAGTCTCTTTATGAGTCTAGAGGCAAAAGTATAATACAATTACTTGAATAGGATACAGTAAATTAGCACAGTATACATTTTGCCCTAGGGGCCTCACAAACCATATACTAATAAAGTGGTATAGGAACCACGAGAGAGATAGAAGCAAGGCCTAGGGCCTGTAGAACCGCTGGGGCAACTAGGAACTACCCAAGGTAGGGACGCAGGAGACCCACGGGGGACGAATGCAGTGTCTAAACAGAGCCGCAAATCACCATTGACTTCTATGTAGAGAATCGCAATTAGATTTTTAAAAATTAAGTACACTTAGGAGTGGACTAGGATCAAACCCCTTCAGTACTGGACACTTCGAGAGTCAAGACCCACGGGAGCACCGAAGTACTCGTGTTACCTCACCCAGGGAGGCCGGGTGCATAGGTGTCTTTTCGTGTCTGGTTTCGTTGTCGTTTCCTATGGAGAGCTGCAAAGAAGTACTGCAGGCGACCAGATGAAGAGTGTCCAGATGGGTCCATGGTGGATCGGAGATCTGAAGAACCTGAAAGCAGAGGAGACAGAGTCTGGGTCATTAGCCAGTTACCAGGAAGGCGACAAGAAGATGCCAGCCGATGTCGGGTGATTTCAGTTGGTGTAGGTGAAGCTTGACTCTTTAGCCACGAGGATCAGGAGGTGTCGATGACAGCCAGGAGATGGATTCAAGCTGTCCCACGTTGGATGTCGAGTGCTGCAGAGTTGGTATCCAGATGGTACCCAACAAGCCTTGGCAACAGCAACCCATGCAGAATGGAAAGATTGGCTTTGGTGCAGACCAGCAAGGTCTGAGGTACTCACCCTTTGGAGGGGAGTCAGGGCACGTCTGGAGCAACCAGGAAATCCCAAGAAACATAAGAGATTCTCTCCTGGGGACCCACCAGTTTACGGACCAGGGATTGTGAAGGGGCCTCAAGCAGAAATGCAGGATGCAGGCCCACGGAACACTCGTGGAATGTAGGCCCACAAACTTCGGTACAAAAGGTGCTCAGGGCTTGGATTACAAGTAGCCCAATGCACAACTTCAGGAAAGCTTGGGAAGTTGATGCACTAGCAAATATGCTGGATGTCCAGGAGTTCCGGTCCCTCTTCTCTCGTGATGGCTACAGGTCTCAGCTTTGCTGGGGGACTTGTGTCGACCTCTGAGATGTCTGGAAGTCTATGTCCTGTGTTGCAGATTCTTTTGGTTCCAGCGGGAACGTTGAAAATGCAGTCCAGCAAGATGTTCTTTGGTGCCTGTTTGAACAGGGGAGTCACTCCTTGACCCCAAGGGAGATTTCTTCTGTCTTCCAGTTGAAATGGAATGTCGAAGGTCCAAAATATATGTTGCAAAGTTTCGTCCAGGGTAGTCTAAAGTCCTAGGGCCTGAGTTCCTATACTTATACCAAGTTTAGGGGATGGATTAACTCTAAGGTCCCACCTATGGGAGGACCTGGGGAGGGGGTGGTTACACCCCTTCCCCTTTGACCAGTTTCACACAAGAGATGGGGCTGAGTGCCCAGGCAACTGGTTTGAACTGGGAAATGCACGGGGACACCGTGTGTGCCCCAGCCACTGTCAAAAAAGCATTCAGTGAATGCACCCACCCAGCTCCAATACACTAAAGTCTGTCTGGGGAGGTGGTTACACCTTCCTGGACTTGAAAAATGTTGTCCAAGCCTCCCCTGCCGGAGTTTCGTCCAGCAGCAGGAGGTCAGACTCGTGTCTGTGGCAGCAGCATCCATTTTGTGATGCCGGGGCTCTGCTTAACTATTACCGGGAAAGTAAGTGTGTACATGTCTTCTACCTCCAGAAGGGTGGAATGCTACCCCTGCCGCCAGAACTGGTGGGGGTAGTATTCTAAAGTGTTTGACACCAAACACGACATGTTTTGATGCAGACATTCCAAAGTTGGCATTAACCGCGAGGTTATAATGCACTTATGAGTATATGGTATGGCTGTATCACAGAACAGCTATAAAGAAGGGATTCTGAAAGCTGCAGAGGGGCTCAGTTCATGCTAGGGTACCCTCTCACACAAAACCAAGAACTCTGCCTTCAGGATTGCCAGGCCTGCCATAAGAATGACTTATGGTGTTGCTAAACACCTCTTGAAGATTGCTTTGGCCCCAAAAAGTCTGTCAAAATTATTCATGAAGCAAGCTCTTATCAGCCCATGAGGTTCTGTCAGGGCTTAATTTTTACCGGTGCTTTCCGGTGCTCAGCACCAGCACTTAATTGTCAGCACCGGGGCATATGACAGTCTGCCATAAGGTGGCGCTGTCTGTTTAATTTAGTGACAACAGCAGCAACAGTTAATTATTAACTCAATATGCATTTCAAATGAATATTACCTGCCACGCAAGCCATTCTAATTGCTTTTGGGCCTAAAATAGGTTCATAGGTGTCTGTTTTAAAAGGTAGATATAGGTATACTATATCTAATTAAGGGGTGCAAGCACCCCCTTACCCAGGCTGCAGTAGCAGACCTTTGGTCTCATTTTGGGAGGCTTCCCAGGGTTGCATAATACATGCTTCACTCCCTGGTATGCCTCTGGGGTACCTATGCCCTTGGTACCTAAGGTACCATATACTAGGGACTCACAAAGGTAACCCAGTAACCAATTTGGAGTGTACCTAATGTACATGCAATCAGTTTAAAGAGGGAGCAGCAAGGCTGGGGTCCTGGTTAGCAGGGCCACAGCCAGACTAAAGTCGATAAATCAGTGAAACACAGCAAAAAGTGGGGGTAACCATAGTAAGCAGATCCTGCTCTCCTACATTCTCATCCTCATATGCTGTAAAGTGTAACTGTTGGGCCTCATTCCAAGGACTCAGGGCCTCATTTATGAGATTGTGCCTTAGAGCATCCTAACTGCTGTGCTGCCCTATGGCAAAAGAAAAAGGCAGGAATGTGCCGTATCTATTAGATACTACACATTCCTGTCCTTTTCCCTTGTGCCGGCGCACAATTGGCCTGATAAATATCACGCAGCCTTCTGTGCCAGGGAATGTCACAAAAAAGTGTTGTTCCGGTTGCACAATGGGCCTCATAAATGAGGCCCTCAGGGTTTTCTGGAGCTCCTGCTTCTTGGAGTACTTGTTTGCTAGAAGCCCTCTCTCCCTGCAGAATTATTTGACCACAGTATGTCTCTCCAGGTTGTTGAGATCAAACTCCATGCTTGCATCAGACAGATTCACAGGTGCGCAAAGTCAGGTGAAATGGAAGTAAATTTTGAAAAAGTTAAAGAGGACAATCAAGCAGAATTTAAAAAAGGTTGAATCTTATATCAAGTTATAAAAAATCTGAGTTATAATGCACAAACACAATCACTGAATCCCACCACTGAACCTCAATGTAAGAAATTGAGTTTTTGATAGCTGCAACTGCAGTCCTTATCAGTTTGAACTAGGGGTGGGTGCGATTTGCGTAGTCGCGCTACGCAAAGCTCTGCAAAACGGTAAAAATTCTCAGCGAGTACGCAGAGTTCCGCGAACACACAGAATTGTTTGTTCCGCCCGTTCGCGATGCTTTTTTCCTGTCCACAACATCGGGAGGAAATATCTTGCGAACACTTATTTCGAAAGCGCGAACAAGCAAAAAATTCCACAAAGCCTCCCAGAAGCTTGGCCACAATTTCTTCTTTTGCCTCTGCTGACAGTAGGCAGCCAGGGTCAGTTGGCACACTCTAAATTTTCAAAAGAAAGCATGTGCACTTCTCAGCCATTCAGTGTGTGCTGCATGAGGCCTTCACAGTAACCTGTGGGTACTTCAGTAGATTCTGCTGACTCCTGCAGAGTAGGGAATCGGACATAGCTAACCGCAAGCTCCCAGTGCTGTAAGAGCCCATGTGGCCCTAGTAGGTGGTGCCGGAACAATTTTCAGATTTAGGGTGCTACGGTCAATGTTACGTCACTGAACTCATAGGGATTCTAAACAATACAAACATCACACAGATAAAAGTGTCACATACGAGCCATGCGGTGAGTCTCGAGGCAAACAAGAGGTAGGCTCCCTCTAATTCAAAATATAAACCGGGGTGAGCACCCGTAAATAAAATACGCTAGGAATTAAAAATATAAATGCGGGAAAAGTCACGGGGTGGGCACCCGCGCAATAAAAAACAATTAAACAGAGCGGGTTTTACAGCGAGGTAGCAGGCACAGAAGAGACCGGCGGTATTACATACACATCATGCAGCGTGACCGAGCCCATTTTACACATCTTAACACAGTCTGGACAAAGAAGTTTCTCTTTTAGCCACGTCCCTTTCAGACTGGGCTCCAGGACTTCCTGCTCACTTAAAAGGTTCCTTATCTTCTTTATAGGGCCATCTGGACACATAAAGAAGATAAGAAACCTTTTACTTCAGCAGTAAGTCAAGGAACCCAATCTGAAAAGGATGGGGCTTAAAGAGAAAGAAGAACGTCACTAGGACCTCTTCTCCAAATGCTGGCCACCGTTTAGGAGGCCAGCCAATGGAGAAGAGGGGCGGGGCTTAACCCTCGCTAGTGAAGTTCTCCAAAAACATAAAATCTCGCGAGCTCGACTGCGCATGTGCGCAGTACACCATGCAAGACCTAAAAAGCAGCTTGGTATGTAAATGCCCAGCAGATTGAAAGAGCCCTAAGCATCGCGTACCTAGGAATTTGTATTAATGAACGAGGTATTCCAAACCCTCATATTGAGGCTCTGGAAATATTAGCCAAGGCCCTTACTTTTGGCTACCAGTGTGTTGTAACGTAAGTCCACGCAGGTAGGATGTAGTTGAAGATGTTTTATTGTAGTAGGTCACAAGTTCAGAAGAGCAGCCCCACCAGGAGCAGCCTACTTGCTGCTCAGCCCATTCTCAACTCACTTCCCCTCACAGGCTCCCAACATTCCGAAGCGCATCATCACTTCAACATTGCAAGCAGCACACATCACAAACACACTGGCTGAGCAGTAGGGGAAAATGGCATAACAATAACATGGACAGGATACTACACAGTGCCTACTTTGAAATCTCTCTGGCCCAGAACTGACAGCAATCTGTAAAGCCATTGAAAGCACATTGGTATATGGAGCATTTCTTTATTTAAATCATATTACAGGCTGGCTTGACAAGGCTCAATGCCAATGCTATACGTGCTTATTTAAGTTACTGACATGTTCTACAGAAGCCCAAATCCATTTGGAGTGCAAGCTGGTTCAACAAAACTATGCACTATACACCAGCTTCTTTTCTATGTTTTCTAAGCTTGCAAGAGCTGAGCATGGATAGCTCAAAAAACTTGTTTGGGATATCGAAATCTGACACCTACAAGCTTATGTAGGGAGCCACAGATCATCTGGTTGCTAAACACCTCTTGAAGATTGCTTTGGTCCCGAAAAGTCTGTCAAAATTATACATGAAGCAAGCTCTTATCAGCCCATGGGGTTCTGTCAGTGCCTAATTTGAACCAGTGCTTTCCGGTGCTCAGCACCAGCACTTAATTGTCAGCACCGGGGCGTATGACAGTCTGCCACAAAGCGGCGCTGTCTGGTTAATTTAGAGACAACAGCAGCAACAGTTAATTATTAACTCAATATGCATTTCAAATGAAATAGTCTGAATTGTCACACTTGTAGGAGTGTGAATGTTAGTACTTGTGTTGTAAGCATCAAGGGCAGGATTGGCATGGGCAATGTGTGGCACAAGGTGCAGTGGTCTCCTAACGAGAGCCCTGGCACACATTGTTTTGCAAATTAAGCACTGTTACATTCCATCAACACCAAGAAGCACACTGACCTCAAAAAATTGTTTTGTATCAACCAGTACCTCTTCCTGTGCACTTGTCACTTCCTATAAACTTTACACTAAATCCTCAACTAATAAGTTTGAGATTCCCTTAATATCATTCAAGGCATGCAAGTACGGTTGTCTGGCTGGCACCTCAGACATTTTATGTAGGGGCTGTGGTAAAAAGCAGGAGTCACTTTTACATGTTTTATGTTTGTGCCCTTTTTTAATTTCACCCAGACAATATTATCTTTTTCCGATTTTCAGGCAGTTGAGCATTAGGGTCTGCAAAACAGCTGTAACTGAATGCCTGAAAGGTGAATCCTGCCAACTGACTGCATGATTCATTAAGTTTATGACAATTGCCTTGTCAACACTCAAAAATGTTACATATTGAAAGCGTAGCAAAGCCCATAACACAGTGTTGGGCATGGTCTCCTCCAGGATGGTCCGGGTGACTCTACTCTTAATTGGAACTAAAACTTCTAGCACTGTAACTTTAGAACACGTAAGCTGCGGATTCTCTCTTTTTGTAGGCTTGCTTTGGCACTGGCACTTTTATTTTGAATTTGTTTTAGTCTCCCTGTGATCTCCCTTTGCTGCTATTATGAATGGGGATTTTGTTGCTATTTTTTGTATTATTAATCATGTGATAATGTTTTCTTTTTACTGTTTGTGGTATCTCTTATAATTGGCATGATACTGTCCCAGAACATCGACTCTCAGGATATACTTGGAATTAGTATACCTAGGTGAGAGGGGGAAGCAATTACATCTTTGTAATATTTACATTAAACCGAAGAAAGCTAAGATTGAATCCGAGATTTTTAGATCCCTGGATAATGTTCTTAAAACCATAGACCCTGGTGCCACAACAGTCAGAGGAGGAGATTTTAATTATACCTACGAACCGTTATGGGACTAGATGCAATCACTGAGGAAGAGGATCTAGCGAGAGGAATCCCTCTATTAGAGGCAGATTATTAGAGGCAGATAACCATGTACTATGTACAACTGCAACCATGCAATTGGCCCACTTTACAATGAAACATGGGCTACGAGCATGAAACGTCAGGATCAAGGATGGCAATACAGACAGAACTCCTCTATATAGTTTTAAAAGCAGTGGCGGGGCCTCCGCTACGTTGGAGGAGCATTGCCCCACTGAACAGAAGGAAAACTAAAATGATAATGACTACTGTTATTATCATTTTAGTTTTCCTTAGCAATCAGTGGTTCTCGAGTGGGGCAGGCTAGGCACAGCACGGGAGAGGATTGATTTCCACTCCTTAAGGCATGACTACTTGACTGGCACTCTTGGGCCGGCCAATCAGTCATGCGCACTTTGTATCTTTCCCAGCCTTGTGAGGAACATGCAAAGCCTTCCATTCTCCATCTGAGCGCCGACCCACAGCACTCAGACCAATCTCAATGTTGAATTGCAGCGTTGTGATTGGCTCAGGTAAGTGGTTTCTTTTTGATCTTTTCCTCGTACCTTGTCTCCTGAGGTTCCGTGAATTCTGAACCCGTTTTAAAAAGGTCATGGTTTCGTTATGAATTTGAAAGTAGCAAACCGCAACTAGCAAGTTCGGTATGTACGAGTGATTTCGCCATGCTAGACCGATGGATTCACTACGTATTTAGAGATTTCGTTCTGAACCCTAGGGTTCCATTTAGTGTACGGCAGCCATTTTGTGGTTGCCCTCACATAGGCCGATGACTACGGCCGAACGAGTCTTTGGTACACGTATACGTTAACTGACTTCTAGATGACCTGAGCGAACTGACCTCGTTGCCTGAAGCTAGCCTTGCTAAGTCAGTTCCTTGTCCGGTAGTTGATCAAGATAGAGATCAAAGAACAGGACATTGTTGAGGTTATTACACACACACACACCCCTTATCTTGCTTCTCATCTGTTTCTGTTCCTTCTTTTATGGTCTGTTTATTATATGGGTTGTGGTCTTTTATTATGGGTTTGCCCGGCCTGTCCGAGAAAGAATGTTGGGCTTTCCCGTGTAATTGATGGTGGGCTGGACAACTGAAAAGTGGGTTTGTCGTCATGCGATACCTTTTTGCAATGTTACCTTTGATTGGACAATTCGTAAATAATGCGTGTTTGTCAGGAATGTGATTTTAAGCATAAAAGACGATGTCTCGCAATACGAAAATTGAGCAGTTTCTGACGAACCTACTTGTGTCGTACTTCGTAGAGTTCTGTTCCTGGTTGCAGGCAATAAATTTGATCTTTGACGTCACCGAGAAGTAGCCTGTGTCTCTGTATTCTAAGACAGGTGAATCCGAAGACTTCGGGCGTTTCCCCTGGCGCCGCTGGGTTCTAAAACCCGTTCTTCACTCCCCCCTCCCCCTCCGCTCACCAACCAAATCCGATAGCAACCGCTACTGTTTAAAAGGGGAACAGCTCGCTCAAGAGTTGATTATATTCTGCACAGTATATCAACATGGGAAAAAATTGGGTTTTAAAATAGATAGTGAAAGAGCAGACAGTGACAACTACTCCTTGTGTCTGGTATGGAAAGGAAACAGGAGCGATGTGCAAATGGCCAGTATTGACTCCCTGACCAATCAACCAATAATAGAAAATAACTGTAGATCAATCAAAGTGCCTTGGGTTGTGAATGATACAGACACTATGACTAATATTTACAATATATTTTCTAAGGTACTTGAGGAACACCACAAAAATTGCCTTACACCAGCCTCGGTTATCACTACCCACCAAACTCCTATCCCAGTGCTACTACAATTTCTAGCAAAAGCCCTCACTGTACCAGAACTGAGAAGTATTGATTCATCTAATCCATGGTACTCGGATAAATATAAAGAAGCCAAGAAACTTCTCCTTTATTGTCTAAAGAGAGGGAAGGCTTTCTTGGTTGTAAGCCAAGCAAAACATAAAGTCTGGTTTTAGTAGCACACATCTTTTACATAGAAGTGGAAAGCATGACCAAGGAGATGATATGCAAAATACTCAGTATCACAATTTTGATGCATTATTTCTGCCACATGGTTTTCAGAGCATGGAATTAGTGCTGCCGCCTCCTGGAGAAGTGGAACAGCAGCACACAGATTCAGCGACTTCCACAGGTAGCTGCCTAAAGAATAGTTTAGAAGTTGCAGAAAGGCAGTGCTTCGACATGGGTGTAGCAATCAGAACGTCACTCCTGAAATGCATTGCTCTGCTGAGACATTTGTTGCACTGTTCAGGGTCACAGGTTCAAGATGGACCCTGGCTCCATTTCTATGCTTTCTACACTTTTCAAGAGACTCTTAGTAAGTGCCATAACATAACTTTCAAAGAACCAGAGTTGATAATAGTAACATTTGACTTCTTTATTATAGCTATTTATACAGTGCAGATCCAGCCACATTGGCAACAATGGCTTTTCATGAAAGTAGGAATTACCGTGTAACATTCTGAGGATTTAGACTATGCTGAGTGGGGCAGTAGATGTGGTCATTTGGAGTTTTGCTAAGTGGAAGGATTGTCAAAAACCACCATACTGACAGTTTGTCCATTCTTTTTATAGTCTGTGGCAGGTCTGGAGGCTCCACCGACAAAAACCTCTAACCAGACCGCCTGTCCTCCAGAGGGCTGTCAGCTCAGAGTAGCAGCCTTTCTACTCTATTTAGGGTGGGTGACTATCACTAGATTTCCAAGTGTAGGAACACCATATCAGGCATAGCAGTTTCATGTGCAGGAAGAAAACTCCGAGTGTGTCGGGGTCAATTGTTTTCAAAGAAATAACTCCCACTTTGGAACTGTATTCCTGAGAAGCTTTCTTGAGTGGGAGCATCAAACACTGGTGCCCGCTCAGCGAAGCTTCGCTTACTTAATGCAACTGCCATTGCTGTTGCTTCACTGATTGCAGATAGATCCATTTCTGGTTCAGATATTGAAGTATGGTGAAATCATCATCCGAGAAGGTGTAGGCGATGGCCTCTGCCACCCTGGAAGCTTGACTGACTCACTGCCATAGTTTGAATGCCCCCTTAGTCTTTCAAGTAAATCGGGAGCAGGCGTGTTTTCAAATATTTCTCAAAGAAGGAGAGATTAGTGTTGACCAAGAAATTCTCAGTTGAGTGGTCCCAGAATCTTGGGGTTTGGTTGGTTGAGTGTTTTTTTCACATTTGGGATTTCAAGCAAGATGTATGATTTCCCCCTGGGTCTATAATTCCTACTGTGATGTGCAATTTGTTTTTCAGATAATTATAAAGGCCATGTGAATGTCTGTATGGGTGATACATGACATTCTGAAGAAGATTATGTGTTTCATAGAATGTCAGTGCAGATCTTTGAGCGTGAATGTGAAATAGTTTTATTTCCTTCTTCTTTTTACAAGGTGGCCTATAACATGGAGGTTGCTAAGGCAGATTTACTGAGGCAATACAGAATTGAAGAGATTCTACTTTACACCCACAATACCAAAACACTTCCCACTTAGGCCACTCACCACACACACTCTTTCTATTCATATATATACTTGCATATAATACTTAAATGCCCTATCTCTCACTCCTTGCTACAAAATTCACACGTACGCACTGCAACATAACATGAAAAGAGCAAACATATGGTCCTCAGACACAAAACCAAAACACTGCCCACTTTGGAAAAATGATATACAAATGGACTTCAAACCATAGCGCTGTCACGGACTACTGTGCTACCCATCCTTACAAGTACTTTGCTGTCTCATAAGGGATATGAAGTCAATGGAAATGCAACTACAGGACAAGATAATACAATGTTCGGGAGTCACATAGGTGACAGATAGTAGCTAATGTGTCTGATAACCATATGAGGATCAGCCAATCACATAGGCAGTATGGCCAAACCCTGTCCTATTTGTTTGGAACCCCATATTTAGAGAACAGCTCATGTCATCTTAGCTCATTAGATTCTGGCACTAAATCAGGGCTAGACCTGCTATAGTGTATTTTGTTCTGAATAAACAATGCAAAAACAAATGGTTTTAACCCCTTGCACGCCTGTCACATTCCCCCGCGGTGCGGGTGAATTAATGAGTGGGAGTGGATGGGATTCTGACGCCCACCGGCCGACCTCCACACATGCTCACAGTGACGTTGGACGGCCCCCAGCCATCCCAAGCACGCAAGGGGTTAAAGTGTACTTTGAACATACTTTAAAAACATTTGTTTTCGCATTGTTTATTTAGAAGCGCTGCAAGTAGGAACATGGCTGTCAGGTCCCCAGCAAGAAAACTGCCACCCACAGCACTGAAACCTGCCAGCACCCTGCCTACCCTCTGAAATGCCTGGTAGTCAGTCTAGCCCTGCACTAGATTATGCCATTTTAAGGCTGAACATGTGTACTAAAAATGTTCATGTCGTGGGAAGCGCCCCTTTTATATATACTGTTTTTTCAGCTCACTTTGGGCCCAAACTCCAAAATGCTTAAGTAGCAGGTATTGCCACCGTTATAATAAGCGGGCCTCATTTTGTTGGTCTCGGACTATAAAACCTGATGCAATTCAAAACCTTGATTGCATAACCCACACACAGTTCTCAAGTAAGTACTTTAACCCAGTAAACTATCACTCACATAGACCATAAAGGTTTAACTGCTTCCAAGAAGATGTGAAACACTTATTTCCAAACTGAGGGGCATATGTACAAGAAAATGTCAGTCCGCGGAGTTCAACCAAAATTGGCAGTGCTGCACTCCGACATTTCTAAAATGCAGGAATGAGCCATATTTATAACAATACAGCGCACCACTGTGTTTTCCCTAGAGCTGGTGCTAAAACTAGCTGCCTAGCGCCAACTCAGGCACCCTTGACCGTAGTGCAAGGGCGCATGCACTGCAGGAAATGATATCGATGAGTTGCTTCTATGTGTGCTGCATGCTGCAGCGCCCATAGAAGTAGCAAATCTCCATTATTTATTGATTGTTTATGTACAGGAAGATGTCCCAGGGAGGAACATCATTTTGATGCAATCCCAGGTTTGCTGATCGTAGTAAATCTGGGATTGTGTCAAAAACCATGGGTGAATGCGTGGGAACGCCAATACTCCACCGAGCGACTGCCTCCCTGCCGCAAGGTAACGCTAGGCAGCGATATGCACTGCGTTGCCTTGATATATTTATTAATCCAAGCAGATCCATGCAAAGTGCCATTGCGTAGCTTAGTAGATCCTACTAAAGGACTTGCATTGCCTTGGGAGCCCTCAGTAAATCTGGTGCCAATGTCCCTCCTTGAGCTTTTTCTTGCAGCATGAAATACATCCAGCGAACTATTTTCCTGAATGTAAATGGTGGAAAATTTGGATATTAGTAGTCTCAGTAAAATATATTTCCAACCGGGCTGCTCAGCTGCCCCAGTCGCCATTAAAGGAGAAGACCACATTATTACAGCCATAAAGCATTGATTAAAGTTTAGAATAGCAATAATTCCGTCCAAATTCATTGTTACTGCAGTTAATGAGCAGTTTATTAGAGCGTTAACCATCCCTGGCAATGGACTGAGTCGTTTAATGCCGGTAACGAGCAATCTCTCAAGGATTATGGGATTCCATAACAATTCTTCCTTAGATATGTGCAGGGTTTCAAGACAACAGCGGAGGCTTGTCCATCTGATCAAGCCCTGCATCAACCTGCAGGAGTTTGGCGACCACCAGGAGAATCTATAGAGGTTTGTTGGAGTAGCGCATGTGGTTGAATTTCAGGTTCGAGTGGTCCCACAGGAGAGAAAAGTGCAATGTTCCTTGGCTAAACTGCTGATCCTCAGAGGATGAATTTTCATCCTGTTCAGATGTTCGTAAGTGAAACGAATGCAAAGCGGCCTTTTTGAAAATGAGAATAGACCGCTCTCCCTCCAGGGAGAAATCTTGCTAGATTTCGTTATGGTGCAAGCAGTCATAATTTACTATTCGGATTCAGAAGCCTGAACTTAAACGCCACTTTTGCTGAGAACACTGCAGACCTTTATTTAGTAGAGGTATTATTTTGTCTAAGATCACACAATGTGTCAGTAATCAAATGTACACATAAGTAGGAACTAACAGGTACTTGCATCAAAGGATTTTGCGATCGCAAACGGTGCGAATCGCAAAAATCGGCCGTTTGCGATCGCAAAATCTGCTTTTGGATGCATGAAGGGTGAAGGCCCTCGCAATTTAAGAATTCGCAAATATTTGCGAATTCTCAAATTGCGATTGCATTTAAGGAACCGCATTTTGCGATTCCTTAAATGCAATGCATGAAACGTAAAAAAATTGCGATTTCGCAATTAGGGGGAGCAAATTACCATGAGGGTGAACCTCATGGTAATTTGCGAAAACTTTTAAAAATGCACTTTGGTGCATTTTTCAAAGTTTCATGTTGTACACACACATGCCCTAAGGACATGTGTGTGCACAACATATGTGCACAGATTGATTTCAGGGGTGCAAAAGGGTGTCCTTTGGACACCCCTGCACCCTTGAAATCGCATTCTCAATTTGCGATTCACTAATTGCTAATCGCAAATTGAGAATGTCTTCCCATTCATTCCTATGGGCCTCTAGGCCCATAGGAATGAATGGGGAGGTATTCCTTAATTGCGACTCGCAATTAAGGAATATTAAGAAATCGCAATTTATTTAGCGATTTCTTGATGCATTGCATTTTGCAATTCCTTAATTGCGATTCCTTATTTTTCGCAATTAAGGAATCGCAAAAAGCAATATTGATGCATGTACCTAGGATCATACTACAACTTTTTTTCCTGCACCTCCTACCACTGTGTGGCATTAAGAGTTATTTTACACTCCCCCCTCCTGTTTTACATTTCTTAACTGTTAAATGACATTACATGTAATTGCAGTAAATATGCAGAGTTTATTGGATATGTAGTCATACTGTACAAGACTATTTCTTATCCAGAGGTTTCTGCTGCGATCAGAATACCTGGGTACGTTTGATGTTAGTTTGTAACAGAACCCCAGAGTGAAATATTGTCTTATAAAATATGATTGCTGTTACACCCAAGGTACAGACAGCTGTTGTACACAATGTGTAGGCCGCTGTTACATTCGAGTTATAAATAACCAACATACAGGATCTACAAAAGCCATGTTTTTCCTACAGTGTTTTAATACATTTATCAAACTAAGGGGCAGATTTATGAAGGGCTTGCGCCACGTTTACGCCGCCGTTGCGTGACGCAACGGCACGGAAACGTGGCGCATCCCTGCGCCCTATTTACAACGTGACGCATCTAGGAGATGCGTCACGTTGTACAGCACTGCGCCATGAGGAGGCGTTCCTGCGCAGGGGGGGCGTTCCTGCGCAGGAACGCCTCTTGAAAGTGGCTGAGTGAAATCTATGAGATTTCACTCAGTCACTTTCAGGGCAATGCTGCGTCAAAACCCTGCGCCTGCTTGAAGCAGGCGTAAGGCTTGAGGCAGCATTGAAAGAATAGGCCCCCCCAGAGCATTGCTGGAGCTGCGTCGCGCTTGCGACGCAACTCTAGCAATGCGCCACATTTCCGGCACAGATGCGTCACGCATCTGTGCCGTTTTTGCCCCATGGTGCGCCGCATCATAAATGCGGCGCACCATGGGTGGCGTAGCTGTGGCGCACTGTGGCGCATGTTAACTGGCGCATCCCGAGGGATGCGCCAGTTAACATAAATCTGCCTCTAAGACTTTTGCCGCCCCCACTAAGTAGTGCGGGACTTGCTGGGTGTTTAACATAAGCTGAGGTAGTGTCAGTGAACTCTTTGTGAAAAGTTGGAGCATTATAGTGACTCGAAACAGACTATTTCAGAAAATGCTCGCCTTTGAAACGTCACAAGTTTGCATATCCAGGAACCTCATACTTCTCACTGCTTCTTGGTTTTAAAATTGATGTCACACAAGGCACATTCCCCAGCATTGGCTCAGGGCACTGCAAAACTTTCACCCAGGTAGCAAAGGGTAGGAAAAACACTAAAGGACAAAATAAGTGAACAGGCAGCCTGGCAGGACAGAGACGTCATGTATTTGTCGCCAGAGGTCGCAGCAGCGACCCTTGGCTTACCCCTTGCTATCCCTGACACTGCTTTTGAGACCCCTGGACTCGAAGGTGGCCAAACCAGTGCCTGGAACACAGGGGCAGCTCTGCCTAATGGACGCTGGTTAAAGCTCCACTTGCCTGGTTTCTGTCAATTTTTGTTATTATACAAATATTGAATAGTATTCACTATTGGTGGAATAAAAAATGGAGTACATTAGTTGTGATTTGACCCTGTCTGGAAGCTAAGGTAAGTAAAACATGCTTTTAAATGTATTTTGTATGCATGCTTGCGGGTGAGAGTGTGTTTATGTGTGAGAGAGTGTGAAAATGTTTTAGTATGTGTAAGCATAAGTGTATGAGTCTAAGTAAAGGTCACATGACATGACCCCTGTCATTTTAGTGGATTGATGTCCATGAGACAGGTTGCATGTGAACTTCTAAATTCCACATCAAGGAAAAGGTTTATAAAACCACTATTGTGCCAGAAAATATTTCAGTCATGGTGGAGGAAATCCATCCATCCAAAGGCAGCGGCAAGGAGCGTCACATGAATGTAATGATTGATCTTTGTGACTGACGTTTTCTTCCACCAAGGAAGATGTGTAGGTAGTAGTATCTCTAGATGTGATGGTGCTCTAATGTGGTGTAGACGAGCCGATGCAATTGTACTGGTTGGTGTTAAGTTGTGTGACTGGGTTCAAGTGTGATACAGTATGATGGTACCTTCCATGTTGTGTCAGGGGTCAATCTGTGCCATATTGAGTCCTTTGCCCATGGCACTGAAGGCTATGTTATTCTTCATGTAAGTACAGCCAGTCAAGTGATCATTCCCAGAATTAAAAAAGCACACTGGGAAGGAAGGAGTCACTTTATTCCTCCTCCAAATGGTGGAACTCTTTGCCCGACCATCTTAGAGCAAAGCCTAATCTGCTAAAAAGTTTTAAAGAACTAAAAACTTGGCTCTTCTACTCCTATGCCTAAGGTTTCTCTGTCTCTGTTGCCTCTTGATTGTTTGTTTTTATAATGGACACTATTGCCGAGAAGCTGTTGGTGTTTGTGCTATTTAAAAACCATTAACAATAAAAATTTCAAAGGACAGAGCAACGTTTGATCCCTCATGGGCGCCTTGTCATTGATAAATAGGTGGCGCTCCCCATAACTATTTTGCCAATAAGAAAGTGATGTTATGGAGAGGAGAAGAGAGCCAATGGGCATAAAAAGAACTCCAGAAGTAACAGAAGAATGAAAGAATGTTGGTGAGATTTGCAGAGAGCCAATCACAGCTGAATGCAAGAGATGCTTTGCTGAGAGGAATCAGAAGTGTCTGATGCTCAAGGATGCATAGATGGAGGAAGGCATCACTAAAACGCTTAAAGTAAAAACACTGACAAAAATGTAAGGCTGAGGGATTATTGCTCCTGCTGGCAAAATGAAACCAGAAGCATTGAGATATAAAGCCATTTAGCTGTGACCTATGCAATACAACACTTAGACGCATTAAAGGCTTCATAAGAGACCCAGGGAGAGAATTTGAAGGAAAGAGATGGGAAACATTTCAGTTTATGCCCTCTTACTTTGGAACTCCCAGGCGTCACCTTGGTAGCTCTCCTGTGTTGATTTAGCAATTGGCTTCCCAGTAAAAAATGTTGTAGAATCTTGAAATCTCCCCCTCCAGACCTGTAAAGCTAATATGGTTAGGAGAATATCTGAGCTCTTGCCTTCTACCAAGTTACATGGTTTTTACAATCTTTATGTATATGACTGATTCAAGGATGCTTGTGGCATTGTTGTGATATTGGTTTAACTTGCAGGCATTCTAGTGTAGTGTTCATGAATTATTATAAATTTGTGTTACACTCTAGTTTATCTAGAGGCAGAGGAGACAGAACACCCTGCCTGCATGGGGACACAAATGCAATTTGGATCAGGAGGCAGTCAGATTCTGAGGGCATCCATTATCATTTCACGCTTAGCAGAAGGAATTCTATTAGAAATCACCGGTCTTCCATAAAATAGCGAATATAAAGCGATTGGCATAGCCACAGCATCATTGAAATATAAACCTTACTGTGTGATTAGAGAACTTCATGTTGAAAATCATCTCACAAGCCTAGCCCCAGATCACATTGAATGGTTCCTTTTGTAGCGTCTAACCTGAAATCAAAAATGGTGACTTAATATTTGATCCAGGAGTAACTTGGAAACATAAATCGGACAGGTCACCCAAACTATCACTATCACTATCACTATCACAGCAGGCTCTTCAAGAAAACACAGGATTTCTTGAATATAAATTGAGGGCCACAATAGCACGAGCAATCATCAGAGGAAAGCTTGACTGTGCAAACATCTCTTACTATGTTAAATCAAAAAAAGTTTGTTCAGACCAAAAAAGCAAATAAATAGAATAGCGAGATTGAATAGAGTGCTCACATGAAGCTTCTAATTCTTTCACGCCCATCTAGGAGAAAATACCTTGGCTCAAAATCCTATTAAAAAGTGACTTTAAAACAACAGTAATGATGCACATCATTTTACCTGGTCATATGATCAAATACATTCAGAAAATGATTAATTCAAAAGTCCGTAAAGGCAAGCTAGGATTTGCAACCCTCCATTTAAATGACGTGCAAAGATGTTAGACCATAGGACAGAACTTTGCCAAATCTTGACCATTTACTTGGAATGCCCTTTCGCTCTTTCTGAGTGGAATCTAACTTCACCAACTAATATAAAATTTAAAAAAGGCTCCTCTTCTAAGAGCAATCATTACATGCCCACTGATTTATGCCATATCTTTAATCAGCCGTGGTTCCCTTCAACTCAGATAAATCTTGCACCACATCGCGCAAAGTAATGACAAAACACTACCAGATATCTACACTACAAGCTACAAAACTAGTCTAGCCATGATATTTTCCATCTGCATCTGGTGGAAGCTGGTTGTATCAAGGTGATGCAGCAATCACTTTGATATTCTTAAGGTTTAATGCTGTGTGATTAACAAGTATGCAAAGATCTATACCCCCCTTTGCAAAAGAGACACTCACTGATCAACACAAAGGACAGACACAAACATTATTATTTCCCTCACAAAAGAAAACATCCAGGAACCCGCTATGTCCAAATAGGTTCACAAAGACCTTCAGGCACCCCAGAGAATCAGTTACTGACAGTATCATGCCTTGGTACACCAGGATCAGTTTCTCAATAGAGTTATGGGGAAAGTGAGTTTCAAAAATATTTCTTTGTAAGCACAGAAGAACTAACTGGACATTACGATTAGCATAGTTGTGTATATGGCTGTTTGATTTGACTGAGTGATTCTAAATGGTAACACTTTGATTTCTTAAATCTTCAAAATCTGTTTCCCAACTCCACCTGGAGAGCAATGCTTTCAGGACAAGTAGTTATTTTTCTTAAAATAGTTAGAACGTGCACACTTCGCACAAATTGAATTGTCTCTGTCTAGTTTGTGTTCTTGTGAGTCATCTGTTTTAACCAATCAGCTTTTTGTGTCAGTGGTTTGCTGACCTATTGTTGTCCATTACCTAAATTATACCTAAAGAGGGATTTGGCTCTATCTGAGTAATATAACCGTCTTACCTCATGCTGTTGGCTGTTTGATGTATCATTCAGCTTCTGAAGGAGCACTTGCATAGCAATGCAAAAGTGACTATTTTATAGATAAAAACTACACTGAATCACCACACATTAAATTCTTCAGTTCACAGATGCATCATATACAGAAAACAATCTTCATTTAAAATATGTTTTATTTTAGGCTCATAATGCAAGCCTGTCACATTAGCACATGTGGATTTAACCACCCATGCAGACCAAAACATGCCAGCATCAAACCACTGTATACTTTTCAGACTGTAACTGGTAGACAGACAAAATACTAATTACACTGGGTGTCTCTGGTACAAATGACTTAACTATTCGACTTAGCTATGCCTAGGCAGAGACTGGAGAGGTTTCTGGAAGCGGGAGACTTGTATATTACACTTTCTTGTCGGCAGAACACAATCCTACAGCTTAAGTAGATCACTGGAATGCTAGAAGCTAAAGTTAGATGAGATGCTATATACTCCATCGTGACTAGCCCGCAGGTCCAGTCTTCACATCAGTCGACTCAGAGAATGTGGCCCAAAAGCATCCCACACTAAAAAATAATACATTTATTTTGCAGCTTGGGAAAGATCTACCAAGGCCTTGTAGCCTCCTACTGAGCTTCTTTCGGTGAGCACTCGGCCTTCACTGGTCTAGATCGTCGTAAAAATGATAGTGCTTTTTATGCAACAATATAGTGTGACAGTAACGCAGAGGTAGGAAAGATTTATTTTCTTAAGACGTGCCACATCCTAATTGTCTTTATGACAAAGTCTCATAATAGACCTCTGAAAATGGGGACTGTGTCACTTACAACACCATTGCAATGCCTATGCGCCATACAACGCACTGGGGCTTTTATGTACTATGTTTTCCCTCAGTTGTCAACTCCCCAATTCTCGGCTGCTTTGAGAGTAGTCACAAGTTTGGGCAAGTCCCACTTTCCTCATGGGCACCAGAAAATAAAGTCTCTCAATTAGCAGGACTGTTGGATATGCAAAGTCATATTACACACATTCCACAGAAATCGTATGTTGTACCCGCAAATGGCTTACTTGCCCACTGGAATTATAGAGGCTAGACCTGATTTAACAAAAACATCACTAACCCTCTCTTCATTATCAACTACTGGATCACACATAATAGCTATTTAAAATTGAAAGAGACAATCATTCAATCATCAGCCCACAGATATTCAACATGTCTATGTGGACTGTGAAACTGTGAGTTCTATAGTATTGTATGCAAAATAATCTCAATTTGAAGTAACACTCATTTTGTCAAAAAATCCACTTGACTAGCCAGAAAAATTTCACATTATTTTCCAAGATACCACTTACAGGGAAGGGACTGATGTAAAAGACAATAGGGCAGTACCAGAAGGGCTGGGCTTACAGGTCAATGTAGAGGCCCAGTTTGCAAACATGGGCTACTTTTCTAGACATCTGATTCGCTAATAGGGACCACCTTTATTTTGGTGCCTAGACCTATTTTCTGTCGCAGTTCAACCCTGACCATTTACATTGCCTTAAAAAACGGTCCAAATTGAGGCTTACAAATGTATTCCATCCAGCCCCAAAACTGTGCTTCAGTCACCCCTAAATAACAATATCTTGGTTGTATTCTTTGGATAAGGCGATGATGCTCCCACTCAATGATAATCCGAGACCAGTCAGCACAAGACTCAGGTGCGAAAACTCATTCCATACGCCTGCACTGCCATAACTGCCAGTCACTCAGCTACATCAAGTACATTATGCCCCTGATCCAATGATGTATAAAAGTATTTACAGCATCATGAAGATTAATCTTAGGATGTGATTTCAAGTTTGGCAGATGGGTACTCTGTCATAAATGTGACAAATATCCTCTCCACCTAATTATATATGGGGTAAAGTACTCCTTGCTGTACAATATACGGATATTGCAAGTCATCAAGGCGTTATATGGAGAACCATTGCCGAATGGAGGGGCATATTATCCAGGGGGTTTATCTCCGCTTTTGTGGCTTTAAAAGCCAAGAAAGGGGAGATACAATTATCTCCCTATTACCTAGCTGTCGCTAACACCAGTTAGCGACAGCTAGTAGGAGATAGCGACCATCTTGGGCCCCACTTTACATGTCAGTGATATTTATCACTAATGACATGCAAAGTGGGCGTGCCAAGATGTTAGCGACTGGAAACCGTCGCTAACATCGCTATCTCCTATTACCAACTTTTGGAGATATTCGCGCTAAGCGCGAATATCTCCAAAAGCTAACACCTGCCCTGAGCAGTTCTTAGCCATGTTATCCAATGGGAGGTGGATAACATGGCTAAGAGCATTAGCTCGGTAATGCATGAATATCGCTGACTTTTCAGCGATATTCATGCATTGCGGCCGATTTTTATCGCATTTGCGATAAACCTTGGTAATACCAAGGTTTATCTGCGATAAAAATCGCCGCAGCTCAGCGGTAAATTTTTGTCTCTAACCAAGCAATAGCGATAATTATCGCTATTGCTTGGTAATATGCCCCGGAGTGTCCCTTTATAAGGTCATGTAATTGGGAGGTGACTGGCAATATCCTTATAATCTACAGCAGGTGGCACATTATTCCTTAATATGCAGGGTCACACCACCACCCTTTCAATAAACTGCTTACAAACTAGGTGGGTTTTCCTCTCATGTAAAAGATATAGGATGTTTGCAAACATGAAGAAAAAAATTGATTACTGCATAATTAAACATGCCATACAAAATGTAGATATTGGTTGGAAAAATACATCAGAAATTAGCCCTATATGTTACATTTTCTTATTTCTATTACAATAATATAATTAAGGAATTTTAAAATATTCACCTCTCTCATCCATTACCATATCATTCATTTTAAACTCAGGCGAAACCTCTGCTATTACCAATTATTTCTGCAACGGTTTCTCGTTAATTCTCATCTCCTGTATTTTAAACATTTAAAATCAAATACCTATTTTTCTAATAAACCCTGATGTTCTTACCTTGTCGTGGTCCTGTCAAATCGATCAGTCCTGCATTAATCAAACAGGCGCAGTCAATGGACCCACTATATTTATATCAATCTTCCGAATCCACCTGTGTTGTCAATCTTTTGTGGAAGTGGCAAAGAAAGACAAGTATATGCGCTTTGCACTCAGATAGTTTAGACTAAAAATCAGCGAAAGTACCATGCTGGGAGTGTGAAAGAACATTTTCAAAACGTCACTGGTCAGCCATTTGGTTTACTCCCGAGCCATTTGGTCCCAAAATTAACACCCTGGGGGTAAAAATGATCCAAATTATACAGAAAGACTTGAAAAGAGACAGGAAACAATGTAAAAATCGGAGGGTGTGTTTCAACCAACCACCCACTCTCCTTCTGTCTCTTCTGGGGATTGAAGGGGAAATTGGTGGTATTGGGTGGATTCTGCCATAGCCTGATCAAAATGTGGTTTGATGATTCATCATAAATCTGATCAGTCGAAGGATTACTAGCTTTCATAGGACTCCTGAATCCTTCTTTGGTAATAGCGATATCAGAAATCCTTATCAGGTGAAATTACTGTCCCGTATCTTAAGATAATCATTGAATATCACAATTTTACTTTTTCAAGGTCTTTTATAGGGTAATTTATCTTTTGTGGATTCCGAACATCCACTATAGTCTAGCACAGTGACACTCGAAGCATGGCTCTGGGGTAGCTTGTGACCCTTTTGACCTTTACATGCGGACCCTGGTCAACAGCAGCACTTGACTATTGTTTACTTGACTCAGCACTAACATTCAGAAAAATGTTAAATAAGTGGGCAAGCATTTATTTTCACATTAACTGAAATTAAAGAAAGGAAATAACTAAGGTGTCCCTCACCACTTACCTTTACAAATAACATAATTTTTAGAGACATCTTGTAACAAACGTGTTTAATATAATAAAGTCTACAAAATTCAAAAAGTGTATTTCATTAGCAAGCAAAAACATTTCACTTTAGAACATCGCATTATATTAGTGCATTGAGATGTATTTTTTTTCACGTGATAAACAGCCAATAAGGGAATTAAGAGGCAAGTCAGTTATTTTTATTATTATTATTTTGAGTTTTATATAGAGCAGGCTAGACCCGAAGGTATCAGAGCACTTTACAGGTTATGCGAAGACTAAATGAAAAACATACAATACAGGATTGAGGGAGTCAACAGTCAAGTAAATAGAGTGAATAATGATACAGTGTAGACGCAAGAGCGCTTTACAAGTTATGCGTACATGATGGAGGATGCCATGCTGTAATAAACAATATTGATTGATCTGAGAAGGAGACAAATGGGATGGCAGTTGTAATGATCTGTTGCATCAAGGTTTTACTTCTTCATTTCCCTTTAGCTGTTATGTTCACCTTCTGGTTGACTATTATACATCGACAACATTATAGTTTATTAAGTCAAACACGAGAGAAGGTGTTGTACAGTGCTCATACTGAAGTCATTTGAAGGTAATCTTATACGTAATAATGAAAAAAGGAGGCAAGTGAAGTAAAACAATTGCCTAGGATCACACAATCTGGTGAGGAAACCTGGATTGATCCCAGGTTTTCTGGTTTCACATTGTGCAATTCAGCCACTAGATGTACATGCTTCGTATCCCTTGTGCCCACCCTACACCACCCCTTCCCCGACCGCCATCCTGGGGCCCTCGGCCACACCCCTGGATCAAACATTTTGGCCCCTGGGAATTTTTTTGCAATGACCCATGAGCTAACAGATGCCTTGCTTCTCCCCTTGGTTCCCCAACCTCATTTAAAGGAGTGGAAGTGGTGTTGAGGGCAGAGCTGCAAGTAGTATGCCACTGGAAAACATTATCTGTCAGCCCAGGGCTTCTGGACATTACCTCAAAAGGCCCACCCTATTTAGGGTGGGTCTTCTAGTGCATACCTTTCATATTTGTGACTGCCATGTAAACCATTAGGGTGCAAGTCAGCAACCAGGAGACTGCAAATCAGACAGTTAAGGGAATGTTGTGATTTGGATTTCTGGCAAAAAGGTCTGATTTCAATCAATTACTCACATTTAAGCATTTGCTGTCACTACGCTCATATGGATGTGTTGTTAATTTATTTCAGGGCCGCACTGGAAACCAAAATCTTCCCTGAAAAAAAAAAAATCAAACCAGCCTCAAGCTGGAATGGGGTCGATGGGCTTTCATGGTTGGGTCATAGCAGCCCATCCATCGCTAAGAGCGGCCCTTCAGTTTGCAGCCCACCGTGAAAATGCCAGAGAGGCAGAATGGACAGTACGGTCTTGTCTAACACCTTTATTCTTGAAGTGCCAACCGCTCTGCAATTTCTAAAGAACTCCTAGAAGAAATTCAGAGAAGGCCCTATAGAGAATGCAGCGACTCGTTATTTCAATTTCACTCAGGCTCCGCAAAGCCCAAAAAAGGTAAAACATTTCTTTGCTCCTAAACACATTCAGATAAACTGGAAAAGCAAGAAGTAGTCTGTTTTCAACCACCATGTGGCCTGAGGACAAACCCTTAATTTTCTCTTGAGTGAATATGGGACAGCTCCTCTTTCAAGAGATCCCAATTTTGAGATTAAAAGATACTTCTGATATCTCTTCACAGTTTCATCATTTAAACTCCCAGAGGCAGTTTTATTCTCCACTGACAACCGGTTTGGACTAAGTGACTCTTGTTCTTAGGTCATTCACTCTAAGTGCAGTCAGTGTCTGTAGAGTGCCAGAGCAGTCCCTACTTCAGAAAACTGTCCATAAATAAAAGACTTTGCACAATCAGTAAGCATGGCAATGGAAGAATGCTGCCAGTCTCTGTTTGCATAATCTCTCTGCTTTGACTAATATAGATTTAACCTGATGTATGTCCATAGACTATCAACAAAAAGCGACCCTTTTGCAAGAATACCCTTGTTTTTATAAACCACTCAATTTGACTTATTATGGGAAACCACCCATGCCCCGCATAACCATATAATTCTCCATACACTGAGCACCCATTACAGAGTACTGCCATTTTGATCTATTTATCATCCTTTCTAGAAACCTCTCCACACCCCTCTGCCAATATTGGACCTCTAGCTGTTGATCTCAGGTACACGGGATGGTTCAGTGCCTGCTCTGATATCTGGGAGTGAGAATTTACATGAAATATAATCAAAATAGTCTGTCATATGGTAGACTTGCCCATTTAGGAGAAGCATGCATCCAGATCATATTTGGTACACAATGAGCAGAATTTAGCAAGTAGACTGTCCTTGCCTTCTTAAATGATGACAGCCATTTTATAATGTAAATGGGTGCATTGAACGTATTCTATATATTACTAGCTCATACCAGTATATGTCATCCTGGTAGTTTCCTAAATATAAGACTAACGCTACATTCTTTTAATGTGAACTTTTTCATATGACTTGTTTCATTTTGTTATTATTGCAAGTAAATATGTGCATATATTGACAGTAAATACCACTTCATTTTGCATTTTTCTGCTCAATGTGGAGAAACAGTATGTTAAAGTTCCTCTGAAGAATTAGAAGTCATGAAAGGGTCTTCTTACCTCACTACCTCGAGGTCGAGAATATCGCATTCGCTATTTTGACAAAAAAGTATGTATTAACAATTCTTAACTTTGCATCTACTTTTTTTTTTTTCAAATTAAATTTTTATTGTTGCTCTGGACGTATCATTTGAGAATATAGAGGGACACGGGCTGGCGTCAACATTCAGCCAGTATCCGTCAGTAACGCAACTTTTCTTTTGCTCATGAGGATCATTGACTTTGCATCTACTTTTGATGCAGTGGTGTAGCAAGGGGGGTGGGGGCGGTCCGCCCCAGGCGGCATGAGTTTTGGGGGCAGCAGCCTCCCCCCGCTCTTACCTGCGGCTGTGCCGGGCAGCCGGCGTGGGAATTGCCAGCCCCCCAAACTTAAGGACCACCACAGGTGGCAGAACGGCTAGCTACGCCACTGTTGTGATGCAGTGATTAAGTTGATGCAGTAGATTTATCAGTGTAATTCTGGGAAGACGGAAGCGGGGAAGGGTAGAAGGGAAAGATGTCTGAGGGGAGGAGAGCATATGCATGTAGGAAAGAGGGCAGGAGAAATGAAATGAGGAGGACAAAGGGGAGGAAAAAGGAGGGGAGAAGAGGGAAGGGGTGGATGGAAAATGGGTCAGAAAGAGGGGGGAAGAGTAAGGCGGCTGGAGAGGGTATATGGAGACAGCGGGGTGAGAGGGTGGGAAGAAGAGATGGGGACTAGAAAGAAGGTGAGGGCAAAGGAGAGCGGGACGGGTGAAATATTGCGAGGGAGGAGATGGGTTTGGAAGAGGTTGAGAAAGGTTGAGAGCGATGGTAAGGAAGGGAAGAGGAACGAGGAACGAGTGGTGGGGGAAACGTGAGAAGGTGAAATTGTTCCAAGAAAGTGGAAGAGGGGGAGAATGGTACGAAGGGGTGGAAGCGAGCAGGAAGACAGTGAGGTGCATGGAGGAGCCGGGAGGTGGGGACTAAATGGAGTGAGGGAAGCCAAGAGATAGAAAGAGGGCAGGGGAAGACAGAAGGATAGGACGAAAAGATGTAAGCGAGAAGGGAATGTAATAGGAGGAATGCAAAAAGGTCAAGGAAGGAGATGTAGGAGGGGGCGAAGAAGAAAGAGTAGGCAGGGACTGTACATTGGGAAAAATGCATTTGAGGTGGTTACATTTTAGCAGTCCCTTAAAAACAACTCGAAATTAGTTTCAATGACATCTGATAAGAAAGGCTTTGAGTCACATCTGGAATGTTAGGAAGTCATCCTAGCAATGCATTGTGGTAGGGGGGAGTTCCACGGGTTGGGAGCTGCTCCACAGAGGAATGGTGATTTGGCCACTGGGATTTTCAGATTTTCAGATACAAATCTCAGAATGCCTTTGCTTCTAAGGTCATTTTCAGCACCTGATATTTTTGTGTTAGAATGCATGTAGTGTGGATAATGGGAGGGGTTGACTTTGAAAGTTATGCATGCTAATTTTAATTCTGGCCTTGAAGGGGAGCGAGTGCAATTCTCTCAAGACAGGCATGATGTGGTGAAATTCGCAAGTGTCAGAGACCAGGAGAGCAACTGAAAGAAGAACGGCTGTAAGTGGGGTCTGAGAGGATTTCAGGACTCCAATGAGAATCAGGTTGCTGTAGTCGCTTCAGCGCTTCAGGAGATTACTAAGGACTAGACCACAAGCAGGCAGTCCAATAAAGGTTAAGGAGGTTTGAGTTTTTAAAAAAAAGAAATTAGGTACATTCCTTTTGAATAAGCCATGTGGTTGAGGGGTGAAGTCATGTATAGGGAGGGCTCGATCCAGATGCCTAGTGGATTAATTTGTGGGAAAGGAGTGGGCTGAAACCGACAGATTGAAGTTCCTGGAGACATTCATTGTTTGTTTTGCAATGGTTTTGTTCCTGCAAAAGGATGAATTTTGCTTCATGCAGAGTGAGTCTGAGCAAGTTGGCTGCTATCCAGTCTTGCAGTTTTATTAAACAGATTTTTATGATGCGAACGTTTTGAAATGAGTTTACTAGATACGAAAAGCTCTAGGTCAGGGAATTGAACCCATGATGCAGTTGTCAGCTATATAATGACCATTCCCAATAGCTTCATAGTGGGAATTAGAAAAAGTAGCTTTAAATACTCCACATTAATTCACTGGACTCCAATTAATTCGAGTGTGTCACTATTGATGACTGTACCTCCTTGGACCAATTTCTGGAATGTAAGATGCTGCTGTTGTCCAGTGGCACTGGGTGCTTCCACGTGAGAGCTATTCTATGCCTCTTCAATTAAAAAAAATGGCAGAGATCCTTGTGGGCTCTGAAACATTATGACAAGTTGCAAGTGAACGAGAAGGCAGGCAGGGCTACACGATGTCTATGCTAACACGACATGAACGATTCATCACACTTCCAAATTTCCCATCAGATCCCATTAGTATCTGTATTCTATTAGCGTTCAATTTCCCTGACAAGGGACGAGTGGTCCTAATGTGGTTAAAGCTTTAATTGCATCATGTTAGCGAAAATAAACACTAACACAGTGTGAGGCTAATCCAATATGATGACGACCTGAAAATACAATGAAAAGTTAAAAGTAAGCACATCAGAAATAGTTCAAAGCCCCACTGGCATTCTAAAAGGCAGTCAAAAAATCATTTTCTGTGAATTCCGTTTTCTTTATAGTTGGATTGTTTAGACTTACATTGTTCATTTATATGCATTTTTAGTGCCCAAAGATTTTCTAGGCTAAATTACAGAGTTAGCAAATGGAGGAAGAGGGAGTGGGCGAAGAAGAGCAAAGTATAGCAACCACACATAAATTCAGAATATGTTTGAACTAGCCTGTGTACTAGGTGGAAAAGGTGGGGTTTGTTTCACTTCAAAAATATTTCAAAGTCCACGCCAGGTGACATGGTCAAAAGAAAGATGTTCCAAAGGAATGCTTCTTGAGAGTAAAATAACCCCCCATCAAACTGTAGTGCTCTGGGTGGAGTTAGCCTGTTCTAGGTGTCCATGGTTATCTTAAGAGCTGGAGAACAGGGCCATTCTGGATGCCAATTGTACATTCTGCGGTGGAGTACCGGGCCATTGTGCCAACCATATAAAAAAAATCTACACTAACAGACAAAAGAGACCTAAATCTTTTCCTGTTGCTGAAAATTAGTCTGGTGCGAGATATATGATTCCATTTGAGGTTTTGCTTCTCATTGTGGAAAAAAAATCGACCAATGTATTCTCAAGACAGCATTTATAGTGAGGTATGGATAGGCTATTCTTAATTCTACATTTACTCACCTCGATTGTAAATTGGTAATTAATATTGTGAAGTACATGTAAGTGCAGTCTATATGAACACTTTCATATTTTGGTAGCATTTGTAATAGAGTGCAAGGGAGCCCGTTAAGGATTGGTTGCCAATGCCTTGAATATGAGCATCACAGCCTAAGAATAAGAGCCAGAGAGACACATAAAAAACACATAGAGAGGTCCATCGGGTTGCACAACAACATTTGATTAGATTCCAGACCATAAGGAAACAATGCAACTCTTCACTCCCTAGAAGGGTTCAAGAAAAATACTGAACAAGATAGAAGATAACCAACATTTGGCTTATCCTTTTGGGTTCTCTCATTGTTTCCCCTTTAAAAAATATATAATTAAAGAGGAAGTCGGCAATAGACAGGGATGAGGGAAATGTTGATACCTAACCAACAGTGAGGTATTTAAATTAATGGAAAAACAAAAACTGAAAAACCACATTGGAGGAAACCAACTCATGAAAAAGTCATATTAAGGAAAGATAATTTTAAGGAAAACAAACAAATTGAACATTAAAGGAAACATTTTGAGGAAAGACAATTTGAAGGAAACTCAATTAAATTGAAAAGAGCGTTAAAATAAAAAAATAAGGAAAACTAAACAATATAGTTTTCTTTTATTTCAAAACTGGGAAGTAAGCTACATCTACAACCAAATATATGTTTCCAAAGGTAAACAGTAGTGTATCTTATCAAAATCCCAATTAGTGAGAAAAGTTTTAAAAATTTCAAACCATACCAAATTGTAAGTCAATTTTGAAAAACACAATGCCTATATGTAGCAAAGTAGGATCTGCTTCTTATGGGTACCCCCACTTTTTAGGTCTCGGCCTATTTCCATTCCGCAGGAATGGAATAGGACGAGTCTATAGCAGTGAAACCAAGAGTTTCACCATGAGCCCAAAAAAGAGGTTTTTCACGAGTGCATGTGCTCTCGTGCACGAGCTTGCCCGAGCCTTCTGCCTGCCTCCTGCCTTGAAGGCAATCTGCTTCTCCGCCCCCTGCTGTTCCCTCCCACTCGCTCGCACATCAAAGGCTGCTCACTCAAACACCATATGCCTTCTCCTCCCCTACCACGCTTCTCCTCCCCTAATTAATCATGGCTGGCCGGCCCGCCGTACTTTCAGTTTCCCGGCTGCTCTCTCTTAGTGGCCTCACATTATTAACTTTTACAAATAAATGTATGCATGTTCTAACCGACCAACATTGTGATCCTGGGCATTTTGAAAGTTCCAATTGCTTGACTCTACCATAGTGAAATCCAGGGGCCTCAAAAGCTAAGCTTGCTTTTTTAATCACCATTTTATGATAATAATGGTCAATCCAATAGCACTCTGCAAAAACTAATCAGCCTCTTGGTACTGAAAGTGCAATGTATTATAGTTTTATTTGCATAGCACTTCGTACACCAATCGAGGCGTCAAAGCACATTTGTGGATAGGCAGCTTTCTATTTTGCAGTTGATGTAAAAGATTTCTATGGGCAATGGTCTGATGTCATTTCCACGACCCATATTTGTAATCTTACCTGGCTTTGTAGCTGTTCCTAGGTGTGAATTGGAAGTGAAAAGGAGTGTGCTAAGATGTTTAAGATGGATGCTTGTGAGTGGATGTAGTGTGATCTGTGTGCGCAGTATTGTGCCATGTATGACAGGCCTGGGTCAAACTGCATTGTAAAATAAACAGGCAAATACGTATGGCTGTAGGAGATAGGCATGGGGAGAGGTGTGGTGTGAACCACTCGCCACTGCCGCAGGCACTCAACCTGCCGAGCTACCTTAGCAGCTCCTGTTGCCCTTTTTGAGGCTTATAGACAGTATATATAACTGCAGGAAATGGAGCTGAGCGGTCTCTTGCTGTGTTCTACCCAGTGCCAGATGGTGCTGGGGCCCAGATGTGTCCGCCCGGTTAGGGCGCCAGGTGTGATCCCTGTCAAGCAGCTGGCAGCAGGGTTCTGGGCTGCCGGTTCAAAAGCGGAGTCCAGATGTGCGGGCACTCCACTCTGGACGCTTGTGAATGAACGTGTCGGTGGGCAGCCAGGCGCAGAGCTGCCGCCATGCTGCCGGGAGTCTGCCAGTTGGCACGGGAGCCGGGACAGGGCCCGCCGCCCTCAGACATGAAGTCATCGCCACAGCACGAGAGCTGCTCCACTCGGGAGCCCGAGCTGGGCGGGCGGCCTGAGGTGGGCCACAATGTGGCGCCCGAGTGAGCCACTGGTGGGCGGAGGAAGGCAAGAGTTGTCATTCCGCTTTCCCTTTCGGCTACCAACTCGGTTCTCTTTTCATTTAATCTATACAACAAGGTCACATTCTGGTCAAACAAGCTGCTTTACACTCCTTCAAGACTTAGCCTGAAGGCTGCTCTCCACAGCTACTACTTGGATAGCTTTCTAAGGTTGTCTGAGACCTCTTAAATCACCATAAGGGTTGTCTGGACTGGTGCAGGGTGCCCACTTTAATTAGTGGACAGCATATACCAGGCCAGCCTCTCACATTGATGGCAGCAGTGGGATTCAAGCCTGAATTGTTTTACCAGATACATCTTTGTATTGATTAATTGAAAAACTTCTAAGTACTAGACACATATAATACAAGCTTAAAATAAGTTAGTTCTGCTGAACTTGGGGTTTGGTAGTTAAGGGTCTAGCACACTCTTTCTCCACCCTTAGATAGTTTAGGTCCCACTAGTTTAGGTAGGTGCAACACCACACAACATCTAGTATGTCAACTAAAGGAGATGCTAGTGGCTCTCTGCCTTCTAGATACAGTGAACTTTCGTTCCAAGAACTGAAAGCACTGTGTACCTCTAGGAAACTGAAGACTGGAAGGAGTGCCAACACTCAACGCCTTGTGGAGGTGTTACTGTTGGATGACCTATGGAAGACTCCTGGGTCAGATGAACAGGACAGAGTGGGTGGACCAGGGTATGAAGATTGGACTGGACCCATCTTTGACCTAGAATCTAACCTGGACCCAGGGGAACCTGATAGCTCCCACCTGGAAAACTCAGATCTCCAAGAGGAAGAAGGAGAAGGCCTTGGGGGTCCCCCCTTTGTTACTCCTGGAAGAGTGCAGAGTTTACCAAGGAGATCTTCCTCCGCACAGTCTAATCACGCAGGACAGTCTGTAGGGACCTCTGTATCTAGCAAGAGGGGCTACTCTTTTGATAGGGAATACCGACTTCTTGAACTTGAGAAAGCTAGGCTTACGGGTCAGGAAAGAGCAGTTGGCTCTTCACAAAGAGTCCCTAGGAGTCCGGGAGCTAGTGGGACTAGAGTCCCACGGTGGCAGCAACAGTGTCCCTAGACTTAAGGATCATTCCTTTGATCATAGGAAGCTGGGCAAGATTGTCACTCCCTACCATGTTAGGGATGACATCCATAGATTGATAACTGCTTTAGAGAGGGCCTGTAAAGTTCAGAAGGTCCTTCAAGCTATCTTGTGGCTCTCCTTTGCTGACAAAGGTAGAGATAAGCTCCTCACTGTTAGAGAAGAGGATGCTGACAATTATTCAGTTTTGAAGAGTGCACTCTTTAATGGGTTTGGCTTAACCACTGAACAGTACAGGATTAAGTTCAGAGACACACAGAAGGTTCACAATCAGGACTGGGGAGACTTTGTGGATAGTGCTATAAAGGCTCTGGAAGGCTGGTTGCTTGGCAGCAAAGTATGTGATTTTAATGGATTGTATAATTTGATTATGAGGGAGCAGATCCTTAATAATTGGCAAAATCAGTTATTGCATCACTACCTGGTGGATTCTGATCTGAAATCTCCCCAAGAATTGTGAAAGAAGGCAGATGAGTGGGTCAGGACCAGGGTGAAGCAGAAAACCCAGAACACTGGTGGTGACCAGAAGAAGCAAGATTCTAAAACTCAAGATAAGGGTGGGGACAAGGGTAAAGACAAAAAAAGAGTCTTCATCAGGGCCCCAAAAACCTGCATCTGGGGGGGAGTCGCAATCCAACAAAGGTAAAGGCAAAAAGAAAACTTGGTGTTACTTTTGTAAGGTGAAAATCCATTGGACAAAAGATGCTGATTGTCCAAAAGCAAAGGAAAATTCTCCAACCACCACTGCCCCTAAGGCAATTGCCCCCCGTACAAGTTCAAGTGGTGGTACAGGGAACAAGGGATTAGTAGCGTTAACCTCAGGCTTTGAGATGGGTTCTGGCCTAGTCAGAACTCCAACTTAGGCTGTGCTTCTCCGTGATGGTGGCATTGTTTTTACCAACTTATTTGTCAGTCCCAGTAATCTGGGCAAACACAGACAGCAGCCTCTAATAAATGGTAAGGAGGCCATGGCATACAGGGACACAGGTGCAAGTGTCACTATGGTAACATAAGATCTTGTGGCCCCTGACCGCATCATACATGGAGAAATGAACCAAGTGACCAATGCAAACAATGTCAAGACTAACCATTCCTTGGCAGTTGTTAATTTTAGCTGGGGAGGGGGAACTGGCCCTAAAAAGGTTGTGGTAAGTTCAGACCTACCATTAGAGTGTTTGTTGGGCAATGATTCGGAAACTGTAGCTTAGGCTGAAGTGAAATTAAGGACTCAGTTAGCAATGTTGAGCATCTCTGCATATGTGTTTGCTGTGACTAGGTCACATGCAAAACTGCCAACACTGAACAGGCCATGGATCCTGGAGCAATAGACCAGGAGCCTTCCAAGAGAAGGAGCAGGAGGGGTAAGGATGTGTCTCCCCCGGACTCAGAGTGAGGGTCTGTCTCTAGAGGGAGATGATCTTATCCCCTGTGACGGGACTGTCTCAGATGAGCTTAAACCTGATCAAGTTGAGTTTTTGTGGACAGGGGGCCCTTCCAGGGCAGACCTGAGTTTGGAGCAACAGACATGCCCCTCTCTTCAACCCCTCAGACAGCAAGCTACTGCTGAAGCTGCTGGAACTGTCAGTCGGTCCCACAGGATCTATTGGGATGAGGGACTCCTTTACTCAGAGGATAGAGACCCCAAGCCTGGTGCCACCAGGAGGTTGGTCATTCTTCTGACGTTTAGGGGCTTCCTACTCACCCTAGCACATGACATTCCATTGACAGGCACTTAGGCCAAAGTAAGACTTGGGACAGGCTTGTCCCTCACTTTCACTGGCCTCACATGTCTGAGGACACCAAGAAGTTGTGTTGCTCCTGTACCACCTGCCAAGCAAGTGGTAAGTCAGGTGGTACTACAAAGGTCCCCTCATACCACAGTGGTAGGGGTTCCCTTTGAAAGGGTTGCGATTGACATAATTTGCCCCATGAACCCTCCAACTGCATTTGGGCACATTTATATCCTAGTGATGGTGGACCATGCCACTAGGTACCCAGAAGCAATTACCATTAGGACCACTAAGGCACCTGTAGTGGCAAGGGCCCTCCTGGGAATTTTTTCCAGAGTGGGCTTCCCTAAGGAGGTCTTAACTGACAGAGATACAAACGTCATGTCAAGTTATATAACTGCAATGTGGAAGGAGTGTGGAGTGAACTACAAGTTCCACCGCACCCTATCACCTGCAACACAATGGGTTAGTTTCCCCTGGCCCTCCGCTATGGGACCGCATGGCGCCTGTCACATAGTACAGGGATGTTTTAAATGTGTATATTTTGTATTGCGATGTGTGATGGAGCCTGCAGCACATACCGCAATACAAAATATACACATTGCAACTGCCATGAAGACCGTCGCATCGTAATGCGGGCAGCGGAACCGCTGACTTCTAGGCGGCGGTCCTGCTTCCGCCATGGTGTCGGTCGGATGAGAGTCTGATTATGATGCCTGATTATGATGCCGGACGTGAGTCCAATTGGCATCATAATCAGGCCAATAGTCCATACCACAGTAACACAAATTCTTCAGTAGAGGTGGAAAGAAATACCCAAACTACCAATAGCATTAGGCTAGAATTGCATACTCTACTCTGCTGAACTAGGAAGTGATAGACAATACTTCAAGTCAATAGCTTAAAGGAGCTGGCCAGAGAAAACCAAGGGTTGAAAGGGCTGGATCCAAAACTCAGTCTGTATTTATATTGTAAGAAACAGGTCAGTGTGACAGTGTAGGACACCTGCCAAAACCAAAAATATATTAAATTGATCACCAGCACGGTACATCATTCACGAATAATTAACAATAAAACAAGTAAGATGCATTACTTTACAACAACATTTATTCTATGAACAGGCCCAGGCCCTTCTTGTGACTTAGAACACAGAAAAATAATTAGAATTATTTTGAGTAAGCCTGGGCGTAGTTCGCGAAGTAGGGCTATTAGTAGCTATGCGGAGTGCACTTCGCACTACCCGAGCTACGCGTAGCACTACACGAACTGCGTAGTGCACTGTTTGCGATGATTACACAGTGCTAGATGCTTGTCCGCACTGTGCAATCATTGAAAACGGCACCTTGCACAGTGCGAGCTGTCTTTTACTGCCTCTCGAGTAGATTTTTACTCGAGCAGCAGCTTTCTCAATGCAGACTGGTAGTTTCTCATTCCGAGCGGTCGCGAGTATACGCGACCACTCGCAATGAGAAACCTGACCTCCCTTGTTGAGAATCTCGCCGGGAGGTGTATTTTCCACGCTCGCGATCGGCAACTTGATGTTGCTGATCGCGAACGAGGAAAAAGTCTCGCCGGGATGTCATTTGACGTTGAGGACTGCGAACAAGCAAAAAAGGACCGCTGCACTACGCTATGCGTCTTTACACTGTGCTACATGCAATTTGCGTAGTGAGAAGTAGCGTAAACTTTGCAAACTACACGAGCGTAACGTAGTGCTTTGCCCAGGATTAATTTTGAGTATGACACGAAACCAGTGAAAAATCATTCTAAGCTGGACGCCGGTGCATTAGGATGCATCAGCCTTCATTCAAAGATTTTTCTAATAAAGAAAAAGTGTTCCATGATGACTGTCGAGCATGCATATGTGAGGTGACACACCGTGACCATTTTATTTTATGTTTTAAATTGTAATTGACCATTTCAAGATGGCTGACCGTCATTTTAGAACACTCAATTAAAATGAAGACGTATTTGACGCTCCAAGCCCTCACTAAAGCAATTTTTTTTCCTTTTAAATAAAAACGGCTTGCAGTACAGGAAGGAGTAGGTTAGGGTGGGGCAGTAAGGGATGACCTGAGGGAGGAATGCTTTTAGAGAGCAAGGAAAGACATCCTCTAATGGATTGCTGAAACACAAATGAAAGTAGTTTCATGATGTCAGCAATGGAAGAATTCAACTCATCCAATGTGAGACATAGTAAAGAATGAGGAAGGCCATTGAATAAGAAGCAGGGAACTGAGCTAGGCAAGAAAGTCATTCAATCATGAGCAACAACTGGACATAACGCCAATGCTAGATTTCAATTTATTGAATTGTAGACAAGAGATTTTCAACAAAAGAACAGATAGAGCTGTCTCTAGGCAAGACTCCAAAAACATTTTAGCTATATTTAATGGTTTATACTTTACAGTTCCCCAACTATGTCCGCAATATAATGTAATTTTTGCTTTTAACTACCTGTGACCCATGCACAACTGCAAAAGCAAACCTTATCCTTAAGTGTTGAAATGAGGCACTATTTCGAAATTGTCACCAAAAATCTGAATTAGATGGGGGTAGGAGTATGGAGCCTAATTTCAATCTCTGGGCTACCTAAATGCATCTCTTCCACCATTTTCCTCTGTTCCGACTCACAGCAAGGCTATGCTCTAAGTTATAACAGTGCTTTTGTGTCTTATTCCAGAGCTTCAGTACCTCATAAACCTCCCTTCTTCATTTGTGGCGACCTAGAGCATTTCTCTTCCTTTTTCCTTACCCCTCTTTTTCTAACATTGGTACTGCATCCGTCTTGTGACTTCTTCTTCACCCTTAGTTCTTTTGAGTATGATTTAAGCATTATCAGGCATCAAGCAAACAACTGATGGGATATACTTTACATTGTCCTCTCTTGCATGCTCCTTCCCCCTGTCTAACTCCCTTTCTACCTCTGTATTGCCATCCCACACACCCTCTCCTAATCTGCTTCTCCTCTGCAATCAATGGTCTAACAGCATGTTTGTTTCTATAATAACGTGGAGAACCATCCAAACATATTCACATCACCTCTCATGCATGGGACCATTGATTTTCCCTGGAAACACCACAGTGCTACTAACGCTGAGCAATCAACATTAATATTTTAGAACGACCCTCATGTTAACCATCACCCTCCACGTTGTTGCTTTCATCATATACTACTTGTTCACACCGAGCTCTAAATCCTACATCCCAGTCTGCACTCTCACTACATGAATCATGTCAATCTGCATTGCAAAGTCCCAATCAAGTGGCATGCAACCCTCTAAAATCTGACATGTGTTGCCTTTTCTCATCAACTCCCTCCTTCTTACTCAGTCCTGTAGAACTTCCTGCGTTTTCATACACTTTTCAGGTTCTTCCTTGGGCCCAAATGACAAGCCTACAACCTTTATATAAACAAAGAGTACACTCTAGGTTGCCACAGTGATCTTGCCGGTGGTTTGGGATGAACCTGTCAAGTGCAGTTTGACTCTTCTCAGCACCAAGACATCACTGTTACTTCTTCCTCTTATCACAAAATTGCTAAATGTTGCTACTGTTTCCATTAGTGCCAAGTCCTCACAGGAGCTTCTTCCATGGGTCTGTCTTTTATAAGTATACTTAGCATCTCTGGTAACCTTCGGGCACTCTCCATGGACATATCATGTGCAGTTTGAAGTGCTCACTTTCAAGCTCGGATTCTGGAAGCAATTTAACTTGGGGTGTTCTGCAGGAGGACCAGGGTTGCAATGAATCACCACATGTCCTGGCAGTGCAGATCATTCTCTGGATACAGTGGGCCAACTTCTGTTCTTCCTCAACAGCTCCTCACCGGCTTCCTTTTCTAGGGAGTCTTACTTTTGTGCAGTTTTACCTCCAGTAGCCCTCCTCAGCAGTCAGTGCCCTCCTTCCTTCAAGGTTTGCCAAGGCAACGCCTTTCAGCAGGTTTCAGAACTATCAAGTTCCTGTTCCTGAACTTGACAATGCGATTTGGCAGTCAAAAACCCAAACCATGGAGTGAATAAGTCTTTCCCTGTCCCTGTTGGGGTGTTCCTTGAGAAACCCTTCATGCTGATTTTAGATTTCTCCTAAGTATTCATTCCATTTGTCAAAAGGCAGATGTGTATCTTAGAATCCAGTTCTCAGTTCAATTCAAGACAAAGTTTATTTGGACTCCACAGTCCTTAAACATATAAAATCAGCATAAATACAATTCATACAATCTTAAAAAGTGTTTTACATCGACTCATCATCCTAAAATTCATGATTTAAAATCCTGTACCATGTTTCAGACTTGTAATTCACTTTACGTAACATGAGACAAGCCTTCCATTACTAACTCTGGTCGGGTTTCTTTGGCTTTTATATAAACTCCCCACAGGCAATTAATACATCAGTTTACAATTCTGGATTAACATCCTTAAACCTTCCTTTGAATCATATGTCTTATCTCAAGCTGTGCGAACAGGAGGGCATATTGATACTGACACATTTCAAGGTTTCTTTTGCTCTTTGCATAAACCTCCCCAGGGCACAGGCTGTATCGAAATTCTTCATTTCAGTTAAAAGTTCTGCTTCCTGTGTCCTATTTGTTATACTACACTTTTTAAAAATTGGACGCAAAGTCTCCTTCCGTAACCCTAAAACCATATAACAATCCAGTTAAATATGTAAAATATCATATGTTGTCCCCAGGATACATTTGCACTTCCCATTGCTACCAATCATTACTCTTTTTGTCTCAGTATTCTGATAGCAAGGGTTGACACCGATTCTCAGCCTTAATACTTCACAATATAGGGAAAATGAGTAGCATTTTGCCACGACAAGGCCATAAAGCATACTGATTATTTCCCCATGAGGTACTCCTGTGCCTGGGCACGAGATAATTCTTTTCACAGGCACCTAAGTTCCCTCCTCGCAACTTCAATTTGTAATGTCAAGGGTCAAATTTTGAGACTCAACACTCTACTTGCTTTAATAATACAGTCTCTAAACCCTTTGGCCAATGATAAATCACTCTTCAAGATCTCGTTTCTTCACCATTGGGAAACTTTATAGTCATTTTGACCCCTGACGCTACCAAAATCTTACTAGGGCCGTATAGGCTGTTATGCTCTATGAAGTGATGCCTGTTTCGAGCCTCACTGCCTGCACCACTGAGGTCTTAGGGAGCGAGAATAGGTTTTTCAGGGCTTTTCCTTCCTCAACATCCCAGCCACATTTACCACTCAAAAGTAACAATTCAGCCCCATAAAGGAATTGGGGGTGGGACCATGGCTACATAAGCTTTTAAAACTGGTCTGTCCGACTTTTCCCCATAAACTCAGTTGAATTTCTTTACTCAGAACCAAAGGTAGGTCTGCAATAAATAATGAAAAAAGGAGAGGGGACAATATACACCCCTGTTGCAATCCATTGCCAATTTCGATCTTCTGAGATAGACATCCCTCTGTTTCCAAGATTATCTGTGCCCAGTTGCGAGTCTGTAATACTTGTAATAAACTAAGTAAGTCTTTAGGGATGTCGAAGCCAATCAACGTCTCCCACAGTGTCCCACGGTCCACCAAATCAAATGCTGCGCGGAAGTCCACAAAGCAGCAAAACAAACTTCCTCTCTGCTCAATGGATTTCCGCGCGATGGACCAGAATGCAAAACAGTGGTCAATCATTGAGCGACCCACCTTGAATCCCCCTTGCTCTGGAGGCACCACGTGTTTACCTTCTGTCCACTCTTTTAGTCTCTCCAGAATTACTTTGGCAAAAACGTTTTTGCCTATATCTAAGAGATTAATTAGTCTATACTTTTTCAGCTTTGTTATGTCTCCTTTCTTATGGATGGGTCTTATAACTGCACCTCTCCAGTTTTCTGGAATTATGCCTGTGTTCAGTACCAACCGCAACATTTTTTAGAGGAAATCTGCCCACCACTCTGGCCTATTCTTTATAATCACTGCGTGGAGATTATCTGGGCCCGCAGCTCACGTTAGAGTTTAATTCGATATTATTTTTTCCACATTGCTAGCTGAAAAGTGTACCTTTATTTCTTCTCCCACTCCTGGCCATAGTTTTGAGTTTGAACTCTCTATATATTTCCAGTTTCCATACATTTCACCCAGGTATGAGACCCAATCTGCTTCTGGTACCACATAGGACATAGAGCCCAGCGATTTACCTGAGCTTTCTTGAACCAATTTCCAGAAACATTTAATATCTTTGGATTCTATCGCAGTTAGAAGTTTAACCCAGCAGCTCTCTTTATAAGATCTTTTTTTGTTGCTTACTAACGTTTTGTAAACTCTCTTTTGCTTTTGAAGTTTAAGGGACAGTTCAACATTATATTTAACCCTGAGTCTTCTTTCCCATTGTCTAATGCTCGTTTTAGCTCTACTACATTCTTTGTCAAACCAGTTCTTCTCATTTCTTTATTGACTGCCTTTCTTCCCACACCCTGGTTTGCAACCTTTAATATTTACTCTTAAACATTCTACTAATTTGCTAATAGAATTTTCAAACCAGCTGATGTCATATATTGGCAGGATGTTCTCCTCCAGGAGTATCTGCTGGACCGCTAATAATTTTTTGTTACTTTCCTCGGATAAACGGGTTGTAAGGCGCCTTGGGTAATTTACCTGAACCTGTAGCACGGTGCCTCTACATTTTTCATCTAGCCCATGAATTTCTGTTCTCAGAGGATAATGATCACTTCCTTCCACACTTACCACTTCAAAGTGTTTGACTAGGTCAAAATTCCAGGGCAAGGTTGGTGGCCTTGCTTAAAAGTACACTTTGCTGGTCTAGCTGTGTCCAATCTTCCATTCACACAGACCAAACCCATGGCACCCAGCAGTTTCCCAAGGGCCAAGTCTTTTGCCGAAATAGCCCCCCTCTGGAATATGGCATCATTTATTTTGTGTGAGGCCTGCTGTTCCTTACATCATGAGTCAATCCTATAAGGTTTTAACTTGTGGTTGAAATCCCCCAACACAAACAAAACATAATTCTGATACTTGTCGGATACGGACGACAAATCCTCTTTTAATTTTTCCATTTCAGCCTTAAAATCATGCTCATCCTCCCTCTGGATGTATACATTTAAAATGATTATACCTTCATATCGAGGATTGGTGTTTAATAACTGCACTCTGCATCCTATTACCCACTTACATTTTACATCCAACAGTGTCACCTTCCAAGCAATCTTAGTTGAGACCAACGTCAATTGTCAACCTGAGGGTCCACCCAAGCGTTTTCTTCTCGCCACTTTCATTTGTTGGAAAAAAAAACCTCAATTACAAGGGTTTCGATGTACAGCCAGGTCTCCTGCAAACATACAATATCATTGCTGTCAATAACCTCTTTAAAACTCCTCTGGTTCACTATACTATGATAGCCATTAACATTTCAGGATAGTTTGGCCAGGCGGTGCAATGACCCAAAGTCCTAGTCTATCTCACTTACGGACCCGTCTCCCTCATAAGCTGGAGAGACTAGGGCTCTATATCGATAACCGGCTAGTAAACCTTCATCAACTCTCTCTCTTTCCCTGCGTCTAATTTTGATTTTGAGGTCCTCTTTTTATCCCAGCATGCCTCGATCATCCTAACCTGTCTTTGGTCCAACCCTGGTTTGTAAGGAATGGATTCTCATACTTATTATTGTAATCTTGCAATTCAACCCTTTTTACTAGCCTACTCCTTTTCTTCAATAACTCGTGTTCTGATTTTGTTATTGCTGTCTTAACTAACCGAGAATACAGTAGAACCTTGCTTACTTCCCTCGCCTTACTATTTACGACAAAGCCTACCTCCTTAAGCTCCTCTGTGCCAATATTTCCTAGGCTTACACATTTAGATAGGGAGAAAAGCAATTGTGAACAATTTAATGGATTTAGTTCCCTCACTCTATTTCCTCCTTTCCCCTGGATATCTGCCTTCAAGTATACCGACTGGTCCTGTCTACCTTTTAACTCTGACTCTTGGGAGCCCCCCATACAGTCATAGTCCCTTCTGCCTTGAAAATCTAATTCCATGTTATGCTCTATAAAGGGTCTGGTGTTACTAATGCCTTCTTGCATTCTCACCCCCCCCCTTCTTTTATTAGCGACCTCTTCTTTCCCTTTTTTCTTTACTCCCCAGGCTTTCTTTGAACTAGTTTCCCTCCTCCTTGAAATTCCTGTACCTTTTTCCCTCCCTTCACCACATTCTGACTTACAAGTTGTTATTCTCTTTCCTAAGACATTATTCTTTAATGGGGCTGGCCTCACGTTCTTTCTAACACTCTTTTGCACTTCTTCAAATACTTCCTTTCCTGTCTCTTGCTGTGGTGGGGTTTTACCCTTTCTAGATTTATTCTTCCACCTCCTTGGGCGAGGGATACACTGTTTCAAACTCCTCCTTCCCCCCCCGTTTTTTTATAATCATAGGGATCCGTGAAATAAAGACACTGGGCTCTTCGTTCTGCAATGGAGCCTCAATCGGCTCGCCTTTTTGTCGAGTCCTAACCTCTTCTTCGAGGTCTCCTCCGACTGGTCTTACTAAGGAGGGCATAACATCTTTAATTTGTTTCAATTCCCCAATCATGATGGTAAACTGGTCCCTTTGAGATTAAGACTTCATTATTCATTACAGATACCTCAAGTAACCCTTGCAACGTCTTTTGCAGAATTAACATTGCATCCAACATTGAGACACTAGAGGTTCCGGTTACTTCCAAATGAAAAAGAGAGACTCCCGAGAAATCCTTAGCTTTGTCCTGGGTTGATTCTACACCTTCCTTCTCAACCCGGTTGCCACTCAGTCCCTTGCCATACAGTACCTCGTCAGCCATTTCCCGCTCCTCATCTTCTTCTTCAAACTCTTGAATGCTTGAGGAGGAAAAAGACAGTCTTGGTGATGAGGACAGTCTTAGCTCCATGAATAAACCAGATATACTGAGTCGGGTTTGATTAGAAGAGACTAGTGTAGAACGGGCTCCTTGGAGACCTCTCCCCACTGGAGAGTCAAAGCCAGCGGTGCAGGGGACACCTAGAAACTACGGGTTCTTCTTGCTTAAATCATACATTACCAAGGAGACCAGGACAACCGGCGGTGGAGAAAAGTAAGTTATTTATTAGCTCGAGATAAGGACAGGGTCCCAGAATGGTACAAAGACAATTCTACGGAAACTGCTGCTTTACTCCGCAGCGCACACATAATTATAGCGCTAGCCACGCCCATTTGCACAATACAAAGTTCCTCATTTTGACAAGTTCCTCCTAAGACAAGTTCTTTGTCAGTCTTATGTGGTGCAATCGTGGCCAGGGGACATCTGTCTCTGATTGCACAATGTACACAGCCTTGTGATTCCTTGCCCAATTGGTGTGGTCACGGGGCATGGCCTCGTGCTTCATTGATCAGATGGTGTGGTCACGGGGCACAGGAGTTGGTCATGAAAGGCTGAGTTACCAAAGGTGGGCAGGATGTGGCTGAGTCTCTGGCACAACTGAGGGGTGAGGTACACAGGCAGCTTCTCGGAATCGGCTCGACCACAAGGAGCGGGGAGAGTTGAGCAAGTTTCAACAGGGACGTGGAAAGCAATTCTTCACCAAGTTGCCAAGAGCATGGCAACACAAAATGGAGTCTTGTGGGTCATTTTAAATACAGTTCAACAGTCCCTCCTTTTGCCATGCAGAGGCAACAATCAGTCATCGTCTAGGTCAATGTCCATCGTCTCCTGAACCTCTTTCTCGATCATTATCATGGCATTGTGTTTGGGTGCCAAGTAGGTGGCACAGAGCCCACACAGTGCGGGCATGCATTGAACACAAAGGCAGCAAGAGAAAAATGCTGCCGCAATGATTGCAATGAAAATAATTATCTTCCATCCCCACTGAGATACCATGCTGCAAAACCAGCCGGTTAGGGACCATGAACTCTCATCTTGATGGATGTCGGAAGCAATCTTATGGAGCTTCTGGATTGCTTGAGAAACTCTCTGTGCATTATCAGGTATGCATATACAGCAGCTTGTTTTGATCAATGTGCAGACTCCTCCACGGTCCGCCAGTATTATGTCAAGCGCCATTCTGTTCTGTAAAGTCATGAGGCGCTCCGCTTGAAGTTCAGCCATGCTACTGAGAGCACCGGCAGTCGCGTTGATGGTGGCCTCTACCACCCTTGTGAGATGTCGAAGACTGCGACTATTGACCATAGGGCCCCAAAAGGGGAGGAACCCCTTAGCAAAGTCATCAAATTCTTGGCCACATGTGTCCTCAGCGTCAATCACACCTTTCTTCTGGATGTGGTGTATTGCATCGGCTGTGTAGGTGGGGGGAGCAACCAAGCAATGTAACAGGTGCCGGTCCAAGACTTGGGCAGCCAGGTGTAGGCCTTGTTCCCACACACAAAATATGTATTCAGTGAAGACACCAGAGCTGAGAGAGTCGAAGCATTGAGCTGGAGCGTGTAAGCGCAATCACTTTCCCCCACCCATACTGTTCCACTGCTCTTCATGCAGTATTGTCCGGGATGTGGTTAGACAGGGAGGTCCCTGAGAGGTGGCAGTCGTTTCTTTCCCCCACCATTGAAGAGGCTCGAGGGATAGAAAGACCCATGATTGTTCCCATATTCATCCTTTTCTGGTGAAGCCTTATCCATATTTGGCCACTCCGTAGCCATACTGTGGGTGAATGCCTATCTGCTACTGACCTTCCCCAGGGATCGTGTGGATGTGTCACCTGAATAGAATGCGTCAAGGAAAACTGTATACCATTTGTAGGCTGAACCAGTTCGAGAGAAAGGAGCAGGAATCAGGGACATTCCGGTGCTCGCAGTATGGGGCAGCAACCCACATACCCATCAGTTTGTTGTGTTCACCACAAGCTGGTGCTGGTGTAACATTTGAATGAAAGTGTTGTTGAAGAAACCTGTCCTTCTGTTTCTCTCATGGGTGGGCAATGACACATTTTGTTGAGGTGATTCTGTAGAGGTAGGAGACTCAGGTGCTGCAAGGGTGGCGTGTGTTACCCACCCGAGGCAGGTCAGTCCCAGTGAAATAGTCATGAGTACGAGTAGACAGATCGAGTACCGCACATGTATTGTCCTTATGTACTTTTGTTGATTCATTTCTTTGCTCTTCAAGCTTTCAGTGTTCATTTTTGTCACTGTCTGCTTCACTTGGTCTTCCCTAGCTGCTGCCAGTGATTGGTGGTTGCTTCACCGGTCAGTGATTCCAGGCAGTCCTCTAGAGACGTTCTGGTCCGCTGTACTGGCTCCGTTCAAATGCGCCGGTGTATCACAGCACTGCAGCGAAATGTCAGGCCAAGTCAAGCAGAGGGCAGAGACCTTCGTCTCTTCATTCCTTTTTTCTGTGTCGGAGGTTGTACTGGGTGGACCTGGGCGTTGTTTGATCAGGAAGCAAAGGCTCTGGTTGTTGAGTGTCCCGTAACCTCAGATGCGGAGGAACGGCAGATTGCAGGATTTCGTCGTCCTCTCATCAGATGAAGCCCAGGCAATGTTGGCGTCACTGAAGGGTACAAACCGTGGGACTTTCTCACATTCGTCGTCTCCCAGGCCTTCCTTGACCCACCGGTCATAGGGTAGTGGTAGAGGCACCTTCTTACAATGCACTCCGTGAATCCAATTTTTTCTTCCTGCCACCTTCAGAGCGGACCTGGTAGCCAGCAACACTTGCTGGGGTGGTTTCCACCTCGGCTCCAAGTTCTTGGTTCTCTGGAAGTTGCGGATGCAGACCCAATCACCTGGCTGGATGGTGTGGATTCCGTTGTCGCTCCAGATAATTCTGGGCATTCCAAATCTGGGAAAAAATTCCTTTAACAGTATTTTGGCAGTGCTGATAGCAGTGTTGTCCTTAAGTGGGTATGCCTCAATCCACTTACTAAAGGCACACACAACCACCAGGACATATATCGGAGGTTGTTGCATCTTCCCATCTGTATAAAATCTATTTGGAGCACCTCGAAGGGGTAAGATGGGGGCGCAAAATTCCCAGCAGGGGTTGGTGTACCCTTACCTGGGTTATGCATCAAACAAATCATGCAATTCTTTACTAACCTCTCGGCATATTTTGGGATGTGCTTGTTTTGCCATACCGGAGCTAGCAATTTGCAAATACTTTTGGCACTAATGTGAGCTGGGCCATGAGCCATAGTGACCACTGGCAAAACATAGGCATCGCGTAACAACCATCGCTGTTTTTCAGACAGATCCGGCCAACAGCCATCCTCATTTATTAGGCCTGTTTGCTCTTCCCAGAGATCCTTTTCCTCTCTAGTTGCCTCTACCTGTATTTCCTTCACATTTTCAATAGTATCCTCATGCATCCCTTTCTCAGATACCTAATTTGAGGGGCCAGCTACATACATACGGGTAGAGACATCTTTAGCTGTTACCTTTGCAGTCTGGTCAGCAAATGCATTACCCCTTCCTATGTCATCAGTTACTTTCTTGTGGGTGCTACATTTAACCACTGCAATCTTTGAAGGAAGAGTCAACTCGTCTAACAGCCTGCTGACCAGCTGACCATGCTGTATCTTAGTACCGTGAGAAGTTAAAAATCTCCTCTCAGCCCATAGTCGCCCAAAATTATGGGCCACTCCGAAGGCGTATTGGCTGTCAGTGTAGATGTTGATGGCCATCCCTGTACTCAGTTCACACGATCTTATCAGCGCCACTAATTCAGCGGCCTGGGCTGATTGGTAAGGTATTCTCTCACTCTCCACTACTGTCTGTAATGTGGTGATAGCATAGGCAGCAGTTGTGCTACCATCAGGAAGTTTGAAGCAAGAACCATCCACATACAGGGTACCATCAGGGTCAGTGAGGGGTGTGTCAGCCAAATCCAAACGGCCTTTAGTCTCTTCCTCCGTCCGGAGGACACAATCATGTGGATCAGAACTAGTGTCATCATCAACAAAGGGTAACAATGTGGCTGGATATAGCATAGTGCAGCGGCGGATGGTGATATGACTGGCTAAGAGAGTCAATTCATATCCGGACAAACGTGCACTAGTAAGGTGTTGAGTTTTTGTCCTATTTAATAAAGTGTCAACTGCGTGAGGAACCATAACTGTAAGTGCAGTATCAAGGACAAAGCCAGCAGATTGGCGAATTGATATGACAGCGGCAGCTGCTGCTCTCAAGCAACTGGGTAGTGCACGGGCTACGGGATCTAGAACTACAGAAAAATATGCACAGGGGTGTTGTCTGTCGCCAAAACGCTGTGTTAGCACTGACAATGCGCAACCATCATGCTTGTGTACAAAAAGAGTGAAGGGCTTCTGATAACTAGGGGTGCCTTTCACCGGGGGCGAACACAAGGCTGTTTTCAGTTATTCAAGTGCATGCTGGCACTCATTTGTCTAAGTTAGTGGGTGGGGAACATCTTTAAGTGTGAGGGTCAATAAAGGTTTAATGAGTAAAGAAAAATTGGGTATCCACTGGCGGCAGTAGGAGGTGATACCAATGAAAGCACAGACCTCTTTCTGTGTTTTTGGTGGGGGCATTTTGCTGATTGTTTTGTATTCGTTCAGGGGTGAGGCGGCGTCCCTCCTTCGACAGGAGATGACCTAAGTAGGTCACCTCATGTCGACAATATTAGAGTTTGGAGAGGGAAACTTTGTGATTGAACTGTGCCAGATGCAGGAGCAATTTCATTGTAGCTTCTTTACATAACGCCTAGGTGTCTGCCGCTATAAGCAAATCATCAACGTACTGGAGTAATGCAGTACCTTGAGGTAGGGACAGGGAGTCAAGTTGGCCCTTGAGGGCTTGACTATAAATTGAAGGGCTCTCTGTATATCCTTGTGGAGCTCTGCAGAACTGGAAACTTCGTCCTGCCAATGAGAATCCAAAAAGATCCCTACTCTGTTCATCAACGGGTATGATAAAGAAGGCATTTTTTAGGTCGAGGACAGAGAAAAAAAATACAGACGTGGGAACCATAGTAAGTAGAGAGGTGATATCTAGGACCACAGGAAACTGGAAAGGTACTATTTTGTTTATCTCGTGCAAATCAATTACAAAACGATAAACAGGGGGCTTGGAAGGAGTGATGCATTTTAGGACAGGCAAAATGGGACTATTGCACACATTTCCTCTTGTCTCTTCAACCGCACCATTGTCAACAAGTTCGAAATAATCTGGAGTAATACCCTTTCCCCTTCTTTTGGTATTTTGTATTGGGGGAGTCGGAGGGCGAGCATTTTCCTCCAGTGTAACAGAAAAGGGGGGTATGGACAAAAGGCAGACATCAGTATCACCTTGGGCCCAAAGAGCAGGAGGGACATTCTGAAGTTCCTGGGGAATGGGATCTGAGGAGGCTAAATATACTGCGTGTGTGGTAGGGGGACCCATAGTGATGTAAACCCCATCAGGAGAACAGTATATGGTGGCATGCAATCTTTTTAATAGATCTAAACCCAACAAATTGTCGCCACATGTGGAAGTCAAAACCAAAGGGGAATCAACCGTGTAGGGTCCTATCGTTAGTTCCAGTGGTTGTGAAACGGTGCTATATACTGGGATGCCAGAAAACCCCACAGAAATGTTATTTTCGCCAGACAAGGGCGCCCTGGACTTTAGACCTAGCAATAGGACTTTTGGTTGCACCAGTGTCATCCAAGAATTGTTCCGTAGAGCCCAGTGTTGTAACACAGACACACGGTCTCTTCTGTTCAACAGAAATAGGCACAGGTCCCTTCTCTTGTCCTTGCTAATCCTAGTGGGACAGAAACCCTGTCCCTTCTTCGGGCTCATAATCCTCAGTAAAATAATTGCGGTCTTCATTATTGGCTGCATCAGATCTATTCTCTTGCATGAGGAGCGCCTGTCCTGTAACTGTGTTCTAGGTCCGCCTCGCCCTCGTCCTCTCTGGGGACGTTGTCCTGTGAAGCGGTCCGCGGGGGCAGAGTTGTTCTGGGCCAACAAGGGACACTCGTCACGCCAATGACCCTCCTGGCGACAATAAGCGCACTGGTTGGGTCCTAGCGGCGGGCAAGGAATCACGGGGGCAGGTTTCTGAGCAATTCGCTGAAACTTAGGGGCACCTCTGTTTTGGGTCTGGGTCGGGTATGCTTGTTGAAGTAAGGCGTTTGTCTTTAAGTCTTTAGTATTTTTATCCGTTCTCTCTCGCTCTTCATTCTCCCTGTTCTGATAGTACTGGGTCATTGTCAAAATACCAGACAGGGTGGAGATGGGCCATACACTTTCTGACATTTTGAGCTTAGTCCCAAGTTCTGGTAACAGATTGGACACAAACTTATCCACAAACAGTCGCTGTTGCCCTTCTAAAGTCATGTTCTGTCCACTATAGTCGGTGAATGTGCTTTCGAATCGTGTGAAAAAGTCAGAGACACTTTCATCTTTCTTTTGCCTGCAAGCATCTAATCTGTCCCAATTAATACGGTGAGTTGTCAACATCTTTTTCATGGCGGTAAGTATCTGGGCTGGAAGGGCTAAGATCATGGGATCAGGTTTCTTACCGCCAGTTCGAGCTCTGTCAGCCTCCTCAAATTCTTTCCACGTATGGCCGAATTCTGCCTGATCAGTATGGCGGATTCTAGACCACACTTCAGTCGGTACTACCTGCCCCATTAACATATCTATATCTGCTAAAGTCATCACGCAAGATTGGAGTGTCTGAGTTAATTCCTTGTAATAACCTGCTGGATTTTTACACGGGCTAGGCAATTGGCTTTTAAGTTGGAGGACGTCAGACCTTTTCCAAGGGACATGAATCCACATATGTCTAAAACCTGCCGGTATGTCAGGCTGGTTATCTATGCCAACAACGCGGTCCCTCCAAACAGGCTGTACCTGCCTCATTGGAAAACCCTTATTTAACGTGACACCAGATAAAGAGTCTCTGTAGCCTACTAACGTGATTAGATCACATAATAGAGCTGGACCCTGAATGTCCCCTTTCTCAACCTTATGGCGAAATTCAGACAGACCTGGGGGTGTACCTGATTCTACAAAATCTTCCCACATTTGGATCAGTGTGTCACACATATAACAAAAAAAGTCAATCTGTTGAATGCGCGTCCACTTATCCATTGTCATCCGTATATCCTGAGCAGTGTACATAGTGTTATTTTCCATCCACATACAAGCTTGTTGACCCATAGCGAGTTCCTGTGTATTACCTATCCGTCTGCGCAAAGTATGTCGTCTGGGAGTGGGGGGTCTATGCAGAGTTACATAAGGGATGTAATCACGGACCACTGACCAAGCATTTGCTAATAGCCCTGTACTTGGGGAAGGTGTCGGATGACTGTCAACAAGAAACAGGTTAGTCGTAACGGGAGTTAAAGGCATAATAGGTTGGATAGGTACGGGACCAGTGGAAGGTGCAACAAGGGGAAAGGAAGGGTGGACTTGCATTGGTACAGTGGCCTGAACAGTCGGAGCATTGGGAACAAGTGGCTGAGGAATCGGACAAACCAGGGCATGGGCAGGGGCAGCAACTGGAGCAGAAGCAGGGTTCAATTGTGCGGGATCAAGGGCCGGATACATGGCGGGGGTATAAGGTGGAGGGGTGCTCAACATGGAGGACATGAGAGGGTCATCCTCCTTATCCCTGGCCTTTTCGGGAATCTTTTTTGTAATGTAACATCCATCTACCTGCATTCGATGTAATCTGTCATGTATCACTATACCCTCTTCTAATCTCTGATTATCATGATTCTGGGCTTTCTGAATCGCACTCATAGGCATTACTTTAGCTTCGCTCTTTTTGAGTTTGATTTCTTTCTGTTTGGATTCCTTGCGCCAAACCCGAAAGGAATCAAAAATCGCAGGTCTAGCTTTTCTTTGAAACAACTTCTCCTCTGAATTATCTAATATAGGAGGTTCAAAACTACCGTACATTGACCATTGTAACTCAGCATTACCCTTTGTATACTTGTGCCAAAGTGAGGAAAACATAATCGGGCCAACACCATGTTTAGCATAAACTTCATGATTAGGGATCCCCAAAGGAGGAATCGGACAAGATTCTTCCAATGCGGAGTTCTGTGTACAATAACAACAACACCATTTCTGAAACTTACTAAATCCAGGCATCTCTAGACGTGTTTCCTGGTTCCAAACATCAAAGGGTAAAATCTAATGTTTTAGACAATGTACTTACCCTTTGGCTTCAGCTTTTGCAAAAGTCGAACAATACTCAAAACCAAAATACAATTCACCAAAGAAGTGGGCCACTCCCACTCTTACCTGACCGTTAATCTTCCATCACACGGCAGGTGTCACAAAGGTCTCGATCTGCCAAAACTAGGAACCATAACTGGGGCGTCAGTTGGGGCCGCAGTCGGGTAGCCCACTGGAGGGAGGAATCACGCAATCGGAGACCTTGGGCCCACAAAGAGAATTTTCAGCTGATGTAGTGGCGCGCCTCCCTTGGAATTCGATTACAGACCTCTCACGACCACCAGGCTTGATGACGACCATCGAAGACGCCCCATGTTGGGCGCCAAATTGTAGAACCGGTTCCTTGGAGACCTCTCCCCATTGGAGAGTCAAAGCCAGCGGTGCAGGGGACACCTAGAATCTACGGGTTCTTCTTGCTTAAATCATACATTACCAAGGAGGCCAGGACAACCAGCCATGGAGAGAAGTAAGTTATTTATTAGCTCGAGCTAAGGACAGGGTCCCAGAATGGTACAAAGACATTTCTACGGAGACTGCTACTTTACTCCGCAGTGCACACATAATTATAGCGCTAGCCACGCCCATTTGCACAATACAAATTTCCTCATTTTGACAAGTTCCTCCTAAAACAAGTTCTTCGTCAGTCTTATGTGGCGCAATCGTGGCCAGGGGACATCTGATTGCACAATGTACACAGCCTCGTGCTTCCTTTCCCAATTGGTGTAGTCTCGGGGCACAGCCTTGTGCTTCCTTGTTCAGATGGTGTGGTCACGGGGCACAGGAGTTGGTCGTGACAGGCTAAGTTACCAACGGTGGGCAGGATGTGACTGAGTCTCTGGCACAACTCGGGGGTGAGGTACACAGGCAGCTTCTCAAAATCGGCTCGACCACAAGGAGCGGGGAGGGTTGAGCTAGTTTCAACAGGGACGTGGAAAGCAATTCACCAGGTTGCCGAGAGCATGGCAACACAAAATGGAGTCTTGTGGGACATTTTAATTACAGTTTAACACTAGCTTCGGGGATGCCAAGGTTGCCGTAGTCGCTGAAGCTACCTGAGTCTCACCCACAGACGGTTCTGTGACTTTCGGTCCCTTCCCTTTAAAGTGTTTCCCTACAAAGTCTTTAATTGAACTGATTGATTTTGTCACCGAGGATACTCCTTTTAACTACCTTTTAAGTATGGGCGGTAAATCCGTTCCGCTCACGGATTTTGCGGATTTTCGGTAAATTCGCAATCCGCGAACTCTCGCGAATTTACCGAAAATCCGCAAATTCGCACGCAGCGGATTTTTTTTCTTGGTGATGCAATATTGCGGCGTGCGGCGTTCACTTACCGTCATTCGGCGTTTGCCGAGTTGTTTTTCTCGATATTTTGCGAGTGCTGCGCTATTTTGGATCTTGCTGCGGGATCCCGCAGGAGTTTGGCGACGCATCGCGAGATTTCGCAATTGCGAACATGTAGGTGCGGCGGGCAGCAACAATCTTGCACTCGCGAAATTACAAAATTTGCAATTCTGCACAAGAAATCCACTAGCAAGTAGCATAGACCTTCTGAAAATGATGATTTTTATCAGAATAACTCCTCAGGTTGACATTTGCCGGCACTTTTTTGGATTTGAGGCCTTTTGACTTTCTTTGGATCATTTTTGGATTAGAAATCAACTTTCACAAGTAAGTTTGTTTGGGGCATTACAGTTGCTGTTCTGCAGAAAAACGAGTTTTGCAAAACTGAAAGCACTCAGCAGGTGCAAAAGTTCACTCATCATTAGTAACCATTCCCTGTAGTACTTCCTGAGGGGCCCCTCCTGAGTTCAGTTGCCTATGTTTGTTTGGGGCATTACAGTTGCTGTTCTGCAGAAAAACGAGTTTTGCAAAACTGAAAGCACTCAGCAGGTGCAAAAGTTCAAACTCATCATTAGTAACCATTCCCTGTAGTACTTCCTGAGGGGCCCCTCCAGAGTTCAGTTGCCTATGTTTGTTTGGGGCATTACAGTTGCTGTTCTGCAGAAAAACGAGTTTTGCAAAACTGAAAGCACTCAGCAGGTGCAAAAGTTCAAACTCATCATTAGTAACCATTCCCTGTAGCGCTTCCTGACTGGGGCCCCTCCAGAGTTCAGTTGCTAGTTGCAACAATTCTATGACCCTGCTCTGACCCTCACAGCAGGCTCATAGAATAGCTACAAGTAGGCCACAAAGGTCCTGGAAAAAAAATTGCACTGCAACAGAAAGCAAATTACAGATAAGGAAGCAGGTGCCAGACTGGAATTTTAAAACAGTGACACATTAATAAATCAACCCCAAATTAATTCATGTCAGTTGAAGCAGGGCAGGTGTGCTTGCTTCCCCCCCCCATAATCTACAGTGATGAACCAGAGGGTGGCATTGATGTACCAGAGGGTGGCATGGGTGAAACAGGGTAGCAGTGGTGAAACAGAGGGTGCTGTGAACCTGTGATGATGAACCAGACATAGAAACAACATAGTCGTGACCGTTGCGAGCCGACAAGTAAGTTCGCAATTGCGAACTGGTACAAAACCCTCGCGAACTGGCAGAAACCCTTGCAAACACAAAAAAAATCCGCAAATTCGCGGATTTTGCAGATTGCGAGTTCGCAAATACGCAAATTCGCGAACGCCAGATTCGCAAAATTCGCCCATGCTTACTACCTTTGCCTACCCACCCACCGGCTTGTGTCCGGTGGGTGGGTTTCACTCTGTGATTTTTTTTTACGTCCAGAGGTAACAACATAGATACCTTTCTCATCGGGATTACGCCCATATCCTCTTCTCCCAAATCGTTAGAAACAAGTTTTTAAGGGGTTTTTGGCCTTTTCGGGTTTTTGGTATGCCATTGTCATCTCTTTTTGGGTCCCTTACCCACACGGCTCACCGCTCCTCTTTGCTTGGTTCGGCGCGGCGTTACGTGAAAGGGGCGTGTCAACTCCACAGGACCGTCTCCATTATTCCTAAGCCCTGTGCCCACCCAAGCCCATCACCCCCCCTCCACCTCACTAGTCAGCCACTGTCTCGCCGTTCAACTTCGTTGGTCACTCTGCACCGTAGGTCTCTGTGGCTCCACTGCGCTGTCAAATTAAAAGCTTTACTAGCCACGCCAGCTTTTGTATACTTTGCATATTTTTCTTATTTTTCTGGTCACCCACTGCATGCTGCACGTGCCACACACTGCACTCCGGCGCCCCAGGAACTGTCTGCCTCTGCCTCAGTGCTGCCTCAGCTGCCTCAACTGAGAGTCTGCACTCTTGCAGATTGTCAACCAGCAACCGGCAAACTGCCTCAGTCTCTGCGGGCAATTTTGGGCAGTTCTCTGTGGGCAAATTTTTCGGCTGCAGGACAGGTGGGCTGCGGCTGGCAGCGGAGTGCGGAATGCAGCACAGCGCGAGTGGGCATCTCCTCAGTTGCGAGGTTCGTGTGTCTCTCAAAATCCAGCCTCGCGTCTCGAAGCAGCCAGTGATCGGACGCAGGCTTAGAAAGCGATGTTGTACAACCCTCTACCGGTTTAACCACTGTGGATGTGGCCTTCTGGGACTGTTCTATTTGGTAGGGCTGATTTCAGGGTAGTGAACCCCTTCACATAGTCTATTTCGCCATCTTTCTTTGATGGGGACATAATTTTTTTGCAGTTTTTTTTCAAGTGCAAAACGTGGCCAAGAAGTATTAGCGTGCTTTGCATGAGCACAAGATTAAATTGCACAATATCAGACTAATTTTTTTTTGGTGGAGTGGACGCTACGGAGAGATTAAGTGACTTGCCCAAAATCACAGCGTATTGAGTCAACATCAGGACTCAAACCTGGTTCCCCCTGTTCCAAAGTCGGCAGATCAAGTGTTTAGACCACATCTCCTTCCCTGGTTAATACTTCTAAATGAGAGGGTCTTCTACTCCTTGCTACTTCACAAAACTGTCTGCAGCACAGCTTGGAATGAGAATGAAGGCAAAGTGTGTCCCTTCAGGGGCTGTCTAGTTGGATAGATATAAAGAGTGGCCTAGAGCAAAGCGTTGGGTTCTTGCATGGTTTTATAATGTCATTCCTTTACAGGGACCTGCTTCATTCACTTTTTGTGGAGTGTTACATGTATTATGTTGAGTAGTGTCATGCAGACAACTGTGTATTCATGCAGCTCATGTTCGAGGAAGGTCTATGAAAGATTAGGCAGTACATTTAAAATATGCAGGCGGAAGGGAGGTGATTAGAAATGGTCGCAAATGCCAGGATTATGAGTGATACCTGGTGGTCAGGTAGCATTTGGCAACGAGAATGAACGTGTAAGGGTTCACAATTGTGCAAAACCATGCAGAGGAATCACTACATTCTACGGGCCGAGTTACAGTTTGTTGTCTGCTATATTTAAATTTGTGAAAAGTAAAAGCTGTTTGAGGTATATGAATGTTACCAGTAAATTGAGCAGTGCTTAATGTAAGAACAGTACTGCATCATATTAAAGATTTTTCATTGCTGTCAAATGATACTTGATTAGTTAACATTTTAAACATCAAATTAAAATACGCAGCACGTAGCGGTTTCCATGCTCCGGTCAATACAGTTGATCATTTCAAACATCACCAACAGAAAACCACCCAGCCCTATCTGCCAGAATCTAAACAATTTGCTTCCAAGAGAGCATCAACTTCAACATCAGCTGAAAAAGGCAAAATGCCAGCACTATGAACATCATTATAAAAAGTAGTGGAACTATTTACGTTTAAAATTAAAGTAGGAACTTAGTTCCCATTAGTTCCTGCCCCCTTCGACTTCTGAATCAAAGTGTCTGTTAAGTACATTCGAGTGTTGTATAAAATAGTTTTACTAAACTCTGCACAACTCTTCTTGGTCACTCCAGAGAGCTGAAGCAGTGTGCATCAACCAGGGCTGTGGTCGGTAGAGACATACAAAGTAAGAATTTCAACGACCGCAACACCACCACCCTTTTGGACAACCTCGCCAACCTCGGACTTAAACAACTTGTCACTACCCCCACCCACATCGCAGGTCACACACTCGACCCTATCTTCACCTCCAGCAAACATGTCTCCTTCAGCCACACCACAGCTCTCCTTTGGACTGACCACAGCTGCGTTAACTTTACCTACAACAAGCCCACATCCAACAACCACCCCCAACCCACTCTGCAAAGAAACTGGAACAAAATCACCATCGACCAAATCTCCTCATCGCTTCTTCAAATCCCCCCAGCCCACTCCTCAAACCCTGACCAAGCAGCCACCAACCTCACCCAATGGTTATCCAACAGCGCCGACATCCTAGCACCACTGAAAAAACGACAAATCAAACTAGGCAGCAAGAAGGCCTCCTGGTTCAACGATGATCTTAAGAAATCCAAGAAACTCTGTCGCTCCCTTGAGAAGGCCTGGAAAAAAGACCCAACCACCAGCACCAAAGACGCCTTCAAAAACGCCACCCGCATACACCATCAACTGATCCGGAATGCCAAGAAAGCCGCTTTCAAGGACCGACTAGATAACAACGCCCACAACAGCAAGGAACTATTCAACATTGTCAAAGAATTTACCAACCCCGCAGCCAACTCCAACGACATCACCCCCTCTCAAGCCCTCTGCGACTCCCTAGCCTCATTCTTCCACAACAAAATTGCAGACATCCACAACAGCTTCGACAACCGACCCGTAGACCAACCCACCCAACCCCCTGCAGGACCCCCACCACCCCTGAACATCCTCAATGACTGGAAGCCAATCTCCACTGAAGACACCATCCGTCTGATGAACTCTATCCACTCAGGATCCCCCACAGACCCATGCCCTCACCACATCTTCAACAAAGCAGACTCCATTATAGCACCGCACCTCCGAGACGTCATCAACTGCTCCCTCAACTCCGCAACCTTCCCGGAAAGCTGGAAACATGCCGAACTCAGCGCCCTCCTGAAGAAACCCACTGCCGACCCCACCGAACTCAAAAACTACCGCCCTATCTCACTCCTTCCATTCCCGGCCAAAGTCATCGAGAAAGCGGTCAACAACCAGCTCGCCGCATTCCTCGAAACCAACAAATCCCTCGACTCCTCACAATCCGGCTTCCGAGCCAAGCACAGCACTGAAACCGCCCTCATCGCAGCAACAGACGACATTCGAACTCTACTGGACAATGGAGACACAGTCGCCCTCATCCTCCTCGACCTCTCCGCAGCCTTCGACACGGTCTGTCATAGCACCCTTTTACAACGCCTCAGAAACGTCGGAATCCAAGGAAAAGCACTGGATTGGATCACCTCGTTCCTTGCCGGAAGAACCCAGAGAGTCCGCCTCCCACCATTCAAGTCAGAGGCCACTGAAGTCATCTGCGGCGTGCCACAAGGATCGTCACTCAGCCCCACCCTCTTCAACGTATACATGAGCCCCCTCGCGACCATCGCACGCCAACACAACCTCAACATCATCTCCTACGCCGACGACACTCAACTGATCCTATCACTCACCAGAGACCCTAACACTGCCAAAACCAACCTGCATGAAGGAATGAAAGAAGTAGCCGAATGGATGAAGCACAGCCGTCTGAAACTGAACTCAGACAAAACAGAAGTCCTCATCCTAGGCACCTCCCCCTCCGCCTGGGATGACTCTTGGTGGCCAGAGGCCCTTGGAAAAGCACCCATCCCGACGGACCACGCACGTAACCTGGGCGTCATCCTGGATTCCTCACTCTCGATGAACAGACAAATCAACGCCGTTTCTTCATCTTGCTTCAACATTCTGCGCATGCTCAAAAAAACATTTCGCTGGATCCCCACTGAAACTAGAAAAACAGTCACCCACGCTCTGGTCACGAGCCGACTGGACAACGGAAACACCCTCTACGCCGGTACCACCGCAAAACACCAGAAAAAACTCCAACGCATCCAGAACGCTTCAGCCAGACTCATATTAGACATCCCGCGTAAAGAACACATCTCTGGTCACCTGAAAAACCTCCACTGGCTCCCCGTCAATAAGAGGATTACTTTCCGGCTCCTAACCCACGCACACAAAGCACTCTACGAAATCGGACCCGAATGCCTCAACACACGACTGTCCTTCTACACCCCCTCCCGCCAATTACGATCCTCCAACCAAGCCCTTGCCACTGTACCTCGCATCAACAAAACAACCATGGGAGGTAGATCCTTCTCCTACCTGGCAGCTAAAACCTGGAACTCACTTCCCACTCACCTTCGCCTTACTCAGAACCACCTAGCATTCAGAAAGCAACTTAAAACGTGGATATTTGACAAGTAATTCCCCACCCTTCTTCAAGCGCCTTGAGACCCTCTGGGTATGTAGCGCGCTATATAAATTTATTGACTTGACTTGACTTGATGTTAAAAATGACGCAAAAGTGTCGCAAGTGGCTTGTAAATCTGCCCCATGTTTTTATTAAGTCTCAGGGCCTCATTTATGAGGCCTTGCGTCAGTTCTGCGCTTCCGATGCGTCACTTTTTAAAAAATGCCTCCTGTTGGCACTATTTACAAAGTGATGCATCTAAGCAGATGCGTCAATTTTTAAACCCCTGCGCTACATTATACCTGCGTCAGGTATAATGTACGCAGGGGGGGCGTTCCCCCGCAAAAAGTCTCGTAGAAGTGGCGCAGTGAAATCTATGAGATTTCACTGCGTCACTTCTAGGACGCCGTTGTGTCAAAATCTTACGCCTGCCTCACAGCAGGCATAAGACTGACGCAGGCCCTTTCACATGGGGCTTGTGCCATGTGAAAGGGCGCAATGCTGGAGTTGTGTCACTTTTGTGACACACTCCAGCAATGCGTCACTTTTGCGCCATACAGATACATCAGAAATACTGACCTATCTGTAACTCCTTGCGACATGATGCGTCATACAGTAAATATGATGCATCAGGTATGTTGCAAGGAGGGTGCACTGAGAAGTGACGCATCTCTGCGTTCACGCAGCGATGCGGCATTTCTCATAAATGAGGCCCTCGATTTTCATGTTCTCTCTCTACTTTTTACTGTCAGACTCATTCTTGCAGGGACCACTGTCGGCGACCTCACTCTAAGTAGGGTTCTAGTGGTTCAAAATCGTCATGATGCAGGCTGGTTCCTTAAACTGAACATTGCCTTTGAAAGACTTTATTTCAGATACCGAGGCAAGGCAGACTCCGCTTCGTATTCTTCGCTTCCTATGTGCATACATTCAGAATTATAGATTGACTAATTGTAACATCTTTTGGAAAACGGCAGAAGTTTGGTATTTATCGCTGTATAAACTGAAGTTATATTATTTTACTGACAGCTTCAATCCCCCAATCCCTCCTCCCTAGTGGCGAGATTTGTTAGGATGTCTAATACCTTCATCGTGACAATAAATCTTTACCTCCACTCTTGACAGGTTTAGAGATTCGCTGCCAAAACTCTGTGAATACTACACTGCTTTGACTCTTCCGGCACCTAGACAAATATAATCAATTACCGACTCTTCGTGTTTTTTTTTCTTCAAAGTTCTGGCATTCGGCTGTAAATCTGTTATTGTTGTTATCTCAGCTGTGAGAAGAAAGGAGTGGGAGGGCCACGAGGCACCTGGATTCGTGGGCCTGTCCTTTAATAGAAAGCAGCCGGGGCCCACGGGGGACAGGCCTTTCTCTCCCACCTACGTGTTATTCCAGCCATAAATCCAGAGTGACAAGCTTGAACTTTTCTCAATTGACATGTTTACAAGGAAAGTCCGCATTTGACAAGAAAATTAAGCTTATCAATCACCTAACGAGCTCTTTAATGAATGAGACCGAGACACTTCAGTTTCTGTTTGCCTGATGGCACAACGTATTGATCAGCGCCGTTCTCGTTAAGCCGCCCCCCTTCTCTCCCTCCCACACTCGTCCAGCCCTCTCTCTCTCCTCAAGACCAGATGTTGACCCTCCAGACAGTGGCAGGTACCGGTCAGGGTTTATCACGAGGTCAGACACTCCTTTCCCTGACAGAACAAAGAGATCAGACGCTACCCTCCCCCATGGCCTCTTAACACCCACTCAGAACATATGGAAGCTATCTGCACCGTCTTCATAATTACACAGGAGCCTGCTTTGAATAGCTTTCATTTTTATTGCGCCGAGAACCGAGCTATTACTACATAAAACATTTTTACAGTGTCTCCCCTGAGGGTTTCGCTGCCGAGGTCCTGTCAGGTATAAAATTTGCAGACCCCCTGACAGCCCGCAGGAGCTCTGCGTGTAGGAAAATGAACTCGATAGATCCCGGTGCAAAGCCCAGCGCGCGCCAGCTCGCGCTGCCATTGTAATGGGAGAAGGACAGGTTCCTATCACACAGGACTGAGCTGCTGAGGCGAAAGCTCCCATCTCGACGGAATTACACCAGCCCTGGGAAGGGGAGAGAGAAAAAAAATAATAATTCAGATCAAGCACATTTAGCAGAGCTGGGCCCATTATGTGCGCTTCCTTGCAAGTGGCCGGCTAGTGTGTTAAAACTCCTTGAGTGGTGATAGAAACGTTTATAAAATTGTATCCGGGAAGGCCCCCTCTGGCCTTCCCATTATGTTTCAGATAGTAGTGTTGAAGGCATGCTTATTTGCATATCGTGACAGCCGTTGGTGACGCCAGGCTTCGGCTTTGGGTATCAACGGTCACACGCCTGAAATTGAATGCTACCATAATGTCTATTGTATTTTATTTATTTTCAGACAACACATGCATATTTGATATTCACCTATCAATCGCCAAACATCAGTGCATTTCAGGCAACTGATATGATGTATGTATGATATGAGTGTTATTTTATTGTTTTGGAGACGGTCACTTCATAGACTTAGGGCCCGATTCTGATGCGGTTTGGAAAGCTTCCTGACCCAATAGGTTTGGGAATGGTTTCCGACCGAATCAGATCGGGAGAGTCCAACTGACTGAGTATGAGGCATCTGGATGCTTCCAGATACGATTTGGTTAGACTCCCTATTACTTAAACGAGAGCATTTGTTCAGAACAAATGCATAGGCTCCCATTGAAGAAAGGGGTCGCTGGGGAAAATCGGGCACCTATGTCGGGCACCCCCTGGTGCCTGTCACACTGTGCATGGCTGGTAAGGGGTGACCAGTGGGTACCCCCACAGGCCCGATTGGGAAGGCTCTGCGTGCAGGGTGGCCCACTACGGGCCCCCAAATTCTGATTCCAACAGCCGATTTCAGTCAGACGGCACAATTCTAAAAAGGCTGTTTAAATCGAGCATCGTACTTGGTCGTTTGGAAGCGCGGCCCATAGAGACGTACGATTCTGCTCCGTATGGCTCGGTCATTCCAAACAGCATCGGGTTGGGATTGGGATTTTCCAAATACCTAACTCGCATCATACTCGGTAGGTCGTAAACCTTTCCGAGTCGGTCTGAAAGACACATCCCGAACCGATTTGGAAGGAGCAAATGCCGTTAGGAGGCCTTTCTACCCGCATCAGAATCAGGCCCTTGGTGTTGTCAATTTCGGAGTAAATCAGTAGACAGATTATGTGAAATGACTGTCACCATGTCAATAACATGAACATTAGGCGCAGAGGAGCATCAAACTATTAACATAAAAATGTCTTAGGTAGCATTTATGTAGTCACATCAGAGAACATACAGGTTGAAATAGTAACTGTCAAAGGGTGCGCTCAAGAAGACAGCAATAAACAGAGAGAACCACGAATACATGAGGCCTCAAAGTTCGATGAATGGATGAATGAATGTGGCTAGAGTAAAGAAGAACTTCTTGGCACTGAGTATCATTGGTTTCTGATCATTTGAAATTATTGTTGAGAGTTTTAGTCGAAATGGATGCGCACACAGAATTGTAAAGAGCGGCCGCAAGAACAGACTCTGCAATATCCCTGCGGGAAATCGCTTTGGACATTTAAATAGACGGGGCTCTGTCTGCCAGGGCTTCGTGATCTCTGGCCGCGGGTCGCTCCCTGCCCCTTTTTAGGGGGCGTTGCTTTGGTTCACACAGTGGGCCGTGGTTGCAATACTGTGCCTGTATGCTTCCTTTGGAATGTCCGGGAGTTCGTGTTCCCGTGTCTGTTTGGAGGCAGGTTACTTTGCAAGTGGAAGCTGCTCTCTCTTTCTGTCCTGTTTTGGGCTGCCTGTTCTTTCTAGGGTGCGTTCCGTTTATCCTTAAGTTTGGGGGCGCCCTGGTGTTCTGGATATGTTGGGCTGCGCCTCGTGACACATGCATGGGGCTGGTACTTTTGGGTGTCGGGACTCTGTGTGCTGGGGCTGCGTGTCCTTGGTTCCTCCCCTGGCCTCTTTCTCCTGCCGTGGGTCGCTCTCTGCCCCTTTTTTAGGGGCATTGCTTTTGTTTAAGGCGGTGACCCGTGGTGGTAGCGCGACTTGTCTTCCTGCTGGGGCCTCCCCTCTTCCGGGTTGGTTCCCTGCCCTGGCGAGTTCACCTAGGGTGGGAGGGGAGGTGTGTTGTGCACGGCTGGCTTCTCTGCTCGCCAGTGGCATGACGGTCTGGCCTCCTTTCAGGTACGTGTGTGTCGGTCTGCTTGCCGGCAGTTTTTTTATTCCCCTTGGATACCTGTTGTTTCGGGTACTTTGAGTTACTGCTTTGGCGGGACCATGGGGTTTGGGGGAGTCCGGGACTCCCTCTTTCTGTCTTGTTTGGACTGGCCTGCGGGCCTGGGGGTTGTGGCATTCCCTGATTGGCCCTTGTGGATCTTGCATTGCTTGGTCTGGGCGCTACTTTCTCTGTTCTGTGCCCCTGTTGGAGATGTGTGGTTTTGGCATGTATGGGCTCTGCTGTCACGGGGAGGTGGTGGTCGCTGGGTCTTCCACTGCTCCTTCCTTTGGGCATGGTCAGGTTGCTTCTGCCACGTGGATCCTGTCTTGGATTGGTTGGGTCCGGGGGGCGAGCCTTCATGGTTTTCTGCTCCGTGTTAGGGTCGCTTTTTGGTTCCATTGGCCCTGGGTGGGTGGACAGTCTGTAGACTTTTTCACCATTCACCTGTTGTTGGGGCTTGTGGGCCTCCCCTTTCCTCGATCTCTGTGTATGCTGTGCAGGAGGGGGTGTGGGGGATGTTTGGCGGACATGCCTTTCCCCGGTTTCTGGACGATTGGGGTTTCCTTTACGGTGGTTCGCTGGGGTATCCTGGCTGTGTAGCGAGTGGATCCCGGTGGCTGGTGTGGCAGCTCGGAGCCTGGTGGTGTCCGTGGTTGTGGTTCCTTCTTTTCCTGTGGTCATGCGGGATGGGGGACCTTGAAGCTGGCTTTTGCTACCTCTGGTTTTGCGGTCTGGGCTGCGTCTTGCCCTGGCTTTTGGGTTCGGTCGCTTCGTGTGACTGTCCGTTTTTTCTGTGCTGGTTTGCTGGTCGTGGGTCCCTCTGACTCTTTTTCCGGGTTGGGACTGCAGTTGCATTTCTGGGCAGACTTTTTCCTTTGAAACCCATGGTGCGGTGGCGACGGTGGCTGGGTCCTCTCTGTCTGCTCGCTGGGTTTTGCCTTGGAGGACGGTCCTGCTTGGGGGACTCCCATGATGGTGCTTCCCTTCGCGGGCTCTTTACTATTTTAGGGATCCGTGGGATTGTGGGCCTGCTTTTGGGCGGCGTTTCATTCTAATTTGGTGGCCCTGCCCTTTGGTGGTATGGAATGGGGCCGGGGAATCCCTTCCTTCCTCTTGTCCCAGGGTCTACGGAGTGCTTCCTCTTCTTCTTGTCCCTCCTTGTTGGGCTGGGCTACTGGCTGTGTTCTGTGCTGCCCCTTTTTCCCATTTCTCAGGTGCTGTGGCGGGCTCTTTGCACAGGGCTCGGATCTCGTTTCTGAGGGGGCGGTGTTGTGGGTGCAAGTGTTTCGGCAGGGTCGGGGGGTGTACTCGCTCATGTTTCTGTTCCAGGGCCCTTCTGGGGTCTGCCGTCCGGTGCTGGTTATGGCAGGTGCACGCTTGTGTCTCCCTCGTCGATCCTTCGGGTTCTCCGGGACGCATTCTTCTTATGCCGGTTCCCGCGGCTTCTTTGCCTACTAGGGGGTTCCGGGTGTTCCCTGCCTTGTTCGGTGGGTTGATTCTTCCTCTTCTTTCCTTCCAGTTTAGGCCCTTTCACTGGGTGTTTGCTGACTCCTGCGTCGGTTTGGGGTTTCTTTACTTGATGTCTTCCTTCTTTGCGTCACTCATGTGCTGCTGTTCGTGGGGTGGTTTCGGCACCTCGGTTGGTGGGGTTTTCCTGACGGTGCCCCGCAGACTACGGTGGTGGTTGGGGGCTCGGTCTTCCTCTACTCCCCGGTGGCTCCATGTTCGGCGGCTGTTTCCTGCTGCTGTGAGGTTTGTCCTTGGGCCCATTGGCTCTTGTTCCCCCTGGCGTGTCTTGCACTGGGCCTCTTGCGGGGCTATCCGTTTGGGTCCTGAGAGGGATTGGTTCTCTGACCTGGGCTCTAGTGCTCTGTGGAGTGTTTTGTGCCTCTGCTGTCGCAGGCTCCCGCTGGACGGTGGGTTCATTTCCTGCCTCTGCTTTCTTAGTGTCCCATGGGGGTTTTGTGCCTACGGCCTTGCTTGCATGGGTGCACCTGATCTTGTTTAAAGGATCTGGGGTTCTGCAGTTTCTGGCCTGGTTGGTGCCTGGTTGGGAGGTCGCCTGGGTATGCCGGGTGCTGTTGTGTTCATGTGGTGCTTTCATTTGGACCGGGGTGCTGTTGCTGCTCTTGTGCCTCTGGTGGCGCTGGCTCGCTCTGGTCTGGGGTTGAATCCTGATTGCCTGTGCTTTCAGTCTGTCCCATGGTCGGTTCGGTTGGCCTGGCCTCTTTCTGCCTTGGTTCCTCCTGAGGTTCGTGGTGGTCTAGTCGGACTGTGTGCTGGTGGTGTGTTTGGTCGTCCGCCTTTGTTGTGCTGGGATGGCTTCACTTGACGGTTCGGCCGTTCGGCCGGGAGGGGGGGGCCTTTTCTTCCTTGTGGCCCCTTGGACTTTTCGTCTACCGGGGGGTTTTTCTTCCCGGGGCAGCTCTCCTGCGTGGGGTGTTTCCCTCCCTGTCCGAGTTATGCCTCTTGCTGTCCTGGTTCAGAGTCTCGTGGTTGGGCCTGTTTTGCTTCTCCGGGGATTGCCTTGGGTTGCGGTTGTTCTCTGGTTTGGTCAGGTGCTGTCTGCGGGGTGGTTGCCCTGTCCTTCTGTTGTACGGGGGCCTGCTGTGTGCTTTTCCCCCGTTTGCGCTGGTTCCGTGGGTCCTGCTGCGGGTTGGACTGGGTCGGGCCTCGTTTGTCCTGGTGGCTCCGGTTTGGTCTGGGTGGCCTTGGCTCCCTCTGTTGTGGTTGGCGGTGGGGCCTTGCTGGTGTTTGCCGGTGGTCCCTTGTTGTTTCCCCTCTGTCTCGGGGTGTCTGGTCCACTTGCGGGTTGGCTGTGGTGTCTGGTCCTCCTGGCTTTGGGGTGTTCAGGCTGAGTTTTTTCTCAGTTCGGGAGCCCTTCGCCTCTGTCCTGTGCCTGTCATGGGGTTTTCTTTCCTGGATTGCTGTCCGACACAGGGTGTGTCTGCATTGGATTCCGGGGCTTGTCCTGGGTTTCTGGGTGGTTGGCTTCGACTTGGGTCGGACTGTATCCTCCCTGCGAGCTCTGTGGGCGGATGGTTGGCCTTTCGGGGTTCGGGCGTTGGGCTGGTGTGCCCCTTGGTGTCCGGGTGGTTGTGGGGGTGTTTCCTCCTGGCGCCGTTCTTTCGTTCCTTTGCTCCTTGTTGGAGTTTCTGGTTCTGCCTGTTTTCTGCCCTGGTCCTCTTACTGGGGTTTGGGTGCTGCTGCTCTGTTTGGCAGTTGTGCGGGCTCTGGCGGTGTGCCTCCTTCCTGCTGTGCCTTTTTTTTATGGGGTGGTGTTCCCTTTTTGTTGCCTTTTGGCTGCCTGGTCGTGTTCTGGGGCCTTCTGTGGCTGCTCTCCTTCAGTGGCTGTGTTGGCTGTGCGGCCTGCTGTTGGGCTTGTGGTGTGTTGACGCCTGGGTCGGTTCGAGGTTCCTCGCCTCTGGGGTTGCTGCTCATTGGGCTTGCTTCCGGGTTGGGGCTCCCTGGCCGTGTTCTGTGTGGATGCTGCTGGGTGTTCTCCTCGTGCTTTTATGTCCTGTAGTCATTGAGTGTTATGTGGGACTGTGTCTCCTGGGTTTGGGAACGCTGGCTTGCGTTCTGCTCGGGTTGTGTGACTTTCTGCTTGTGCGGCTTGAGTCTGTTTTTCTGCTATGTGAAGCCGATTCTTGCTTTGGTATCTGCTCATTAGTAAGGACTGGGACGGGGAGGGCTGACGAGGAGGTAATGACCGGTTACTCACCGGTAATATTCATTACTCCGAGTCGTAGCCCTCCCCGTCCCAGTCCTGGTTCCCATCCCTCCCTCCCTGTTCGGCTTCTTGTGCTTGGTAGTACAGGATGTGGATGGGCGGGTCACATGATTATATGCCTTAGGGTGTGGGTGTGGCCTGGAGGGAAGGGATGGGTTTTTAGTTGCTTGGGAGTTTCTGGTTGGAGGAGCTATGCTCATCAGTAAGGACTGGGACGGGGAGGGCTACGACTCGGAGTAATGAATATTACCGGTGAGTAACCGGTCATTATGTGCGCTTCCTTGCAAGTGGCCGGCTAGTGTGTTAAAACTCCTTGAGTGGTGATAGAAACGTTTATAAAATTGTATCCGGGAAGGCCCCCTCTGGCCTTCCCATTATGTTTCAGATAGTAGTGTTGAAGGCATGCTTATTTGCATATCGTGACAGCCGTTGGTGACGCCAGGCTTCGGCTTTGGGTATCAACGGTCACACGCCTGAAATTGAATGCTACCATAATGTCTATTGTATTTTATTTATTTTCAGACAACACATGCATATTTGATATTCACCTATCAATCGCCAAACATCAGTGCATTTCAGGCAACTGATATGATGTATGTATGATATGAGTGTTATTTTATTGTTTTGGAGACGGTCACTTCATAGACTTAGGGCCCGATTCTGATGCGGTTTGGAAAGCTTCCTGACCCAATAGGTTTGGGAATGGTTTCCGACCGAATCAGATCGGGAGAGTCCAACTGACTGAGTATGAGGCATCTGGATGCTTCCAGATACGATTTGGTTAGACTCCCTATTACTTAAACGAGAGCATTTGTTCAGAACAAATGCATAGGCTCCCATTGAAGAAAGGGGTCGCTGGGGAAAATCGGGCACCTATGTCGGGCACCCCCTGGTGCCTGTCACACTGTGCATGGCTGGTAAGGGGTGACCAGTGGGTACCCCCACAGGCCCGATTGGGAAGGCTCTGCGTGCAGGGTGGCCCACTACGGGCCCCCAAATTCTGATTCCAACAGCCGATTTCAGTCAGACGGCACAATTCTAAAAAAGCTGTTTAAATCGAGCATCGTACTTGGTCGTTTGGAAGCGCGGCCCATAGAGACGTACGATTCTGCTCCGTATGGCTCGGTCATTCCAAACAGCATCGGGTTGGGATTGGGATTTTCCAAATACCTAACTCGCATCATACTCGGTAGGTCGTAAACCTTTCCGAGTCGGTCTGAAAGACACATCCCGAACCGATTTGGAAGGAGCAAATGCCGTTAGGAGGCCTTTCTACCCGCATCAGAATCAGGCCCTTGGTGTTGTCAATTTCGGAGTAAATCAGTAGACAGATTATGTGAAATGACTGTCACCATGTCAATAACATGAACATTAGGCGCAGAGGAGCATCAAACTATTAACATAAAAATGTCTTAGGTAGCATTTATGTAGTCACATCAGAGAACATACAGGTTGAAATAGTAACTGTCAAAGGGTGCGCTCAAGAAGACAGCAATAAACAGAGAGAACCACGAATACATGAGGCCTCAAAGTTCGATGAATGGATGAATGAATGTGGCTAGAGTAAAGAAGAACTTCTTGGCACTGAGTATCATTGGTTTCTGATCATTTGAAATTATTGTTGAGAGTTTTAGTCTAGTTTTTGTACAGAGACTCAGAATACGAGACAGGCAGGGCTCAAGCATCAAGCAGTTAAAAAGGCTTTAAAAAAAATAAATGTTTACATTAATTTTATATAGCTCGAACTCCCCCAGAAGGTATTTGAGCGCTTTACATGAGCACCAGTTACGTTAAACAAGGACACATTTATTTTTGTCAAGCAAGGAGAGATTAAGGAATTTGCCCAGAAACACAGGATGTTGAGCGGACGCCGAGATTCGGAACCTGGTTCCACAGCTCCAAAGTCAGTAGCTCTGGACATTACGCCACATCCTCAAAGATTTAGACATTTAGTTAAAGTGTCAGTCCTGATAAAGTCATCCTACTAGGCAGTCAATCAAAGTGTCAGAGAAGAAGTCCAAGTCAAGCAGATAAATCCAGACTGCCAACCTTAGATACAGGCACTTATAACCCGATTTCAACATTAGGTTGCAGAGTTTGTAATTTGTCTATGATCCAGGGAAATGCCAAACCGAAGATGGGGAAGGCATGCCACTGAATTAGAAGTAAGCAAAGGAGAGTACAATAAAGCTAATCATTGGTAGGCAATGGGCAGACTTTGAGCCCACTGTAAGTTTTTTTAAGCCAACAATAGGTCTTTCACTGTCTGGTGGGCAATACTTAAAAATGTGGATACTGACTCTGCTATTTCTGTAGTTGTTCAGATGATCAGTGGCACAGACCCTAATGCCAGTGAGGAAAATGGACTTCGTAGCACTCCATTATATATGTAATTAATTACATATTTAGGTCCAGATGACCTCTCACTCCGCTGAGCTTTGGTGCCACTGTACCTGCTGTACTAATAATAGCTATACCCGTGCACATTACTGGCCTCCTCAAAATTGGACTATTGACCAATGAAAAACAAATGTATTCAATAATTTTAATATGTGTCATAGGAAGCACACACCAGGTATGTTCATGCATCATACCATTTTATTGAATGTGCAAAAGGCTTTTCACTGTTGGCAGGGCTCTTAATATACAGCACTAGTGACTGGTGATTTTTTTAAATTGGTGAGGCATTATATTTGTTCTGAATTTTATATAAATGTACTTCAAAACCACAGTCTTTGAAAAAGGGCACTCATTAATTAATGAAGCCTTATGCTCTCAGAGTTGACCCAATTGTTTTCAAAATGCGTCTATGAGTGCCCCACATGTAGGAAGCCACCATTTTTGTTATTGTTGCCTCTCCTATGCCAAGCATTATATCCACCATGCCAGCACCAGCATTTTGTCATAAGCGACACATATGCCAAGAATTACCTCTAGTATGCTGGCACCATCATTTTGCCATGAATGCCCATTATGCAAATAATTACCTCCAGTATGCCAAGGTCAGTGTCAGTGTTGCACCCATAGCAACAAACACACACAATGTCACATACACATGCACACTTGCATTCACATACCTACATTCTCACTCACACCCACTTAGTCTCACTCATTCACTCTCAATTATGCACTCTTTCTAACTCACACTCATTCCCTTTCACATTTTCACTCCCTCATACTTACACTCCCTTACTCTTACTGCCTCGAACTCATTCCTTTTGAATCACTTTAATTTAAACTCACTCCAGTACTAATTTTCACACTCATTCTCACTCATTCATTCCCACCCACTCACACTAATTCCTACTGCCACTCACACTCATTCTCACTCACAGTCTCTTAAACGACCTCACATTCATGCAGTGTCACAAACTCACTCATTCTCAATCTCTCTCACTCACTTGCCCTCACATGTACTCTCACCCTCTCAGCCATTAGTCTTACTTATTCTCCTTCACTCTCACTCACTCATTCATTCTCACGTATAGTTACACTCACTGTCATTCACTTTCATTTATTGCCACTCACTCTCACTTGCTACCTTTCTCTCACTCGCATACGTTTTTACATAAATGCTTGTAAACTCAAGCATACACATGCTCTGTCTCTCATAAACACACACAACTACAAACACACATACAAATGCACACAAGTGAGTGCGCGTGCACACGCACACACTATCATACTCACACACATTTCAGACACGTCGTTCCATCTCAGGGCATCAACTACAGGGTGCTTGATGGACTGTAAGGAATAACTGTAGTACTCTCTCACCTCTAGCACTAAAGTAGTGAAGCGGAAGCTGAAGCCTATGCTGTTGCATACACCAATATGAAGCACTGCATTTGCTTCAGCTTTCAGCTTTTTGCTTTTTCACCTCACACCCTCCAAATTCACCAGAGGGTCAGGTGGATTAGTGAGGCTCCTGACCCCCATCCCTCCCTGTGACGAGATGGGAGAGGTTGAGGTTACAGCCTAATTGATGTGTAGCTGTGAGCTCTACAAGCTAATACCAACAGCGCCCAGTGCTAGCTGTTTTAGGCAACACAGCAGCGCGTCACGAACTGGGAGGCCTGTCACTCCTCTGAGGGCATGGATGGTACTTCACCAACCCTGGACAATCTGTCTTATAGCTGGTACATGTGTCTTTCTGTGCCTGCAGCAGCCATTAGATTCATTCCTTCATAATACTTGCTAATTGAGCCTTACTCAGGTCGGCATTCATACTAATAGTGAATAAAAGTTTATTAATCAATAGTAGTAGGTTAAAAAAAGCAGAAAAAAAGGACTTTGGAGCTACGACGCCCGTGAAGGCGAACTGCCTCTGGACGACAATATAACTTACATAATATATATTCAATGAGCATAAATATAAATATATATATTACAGTCCTTACACATTTTCACAAATAAATTACTGAAGTGAAAGAGTGAAAAGGCACATTTTAGACAATACCCAAAGGTTGCATTTTCAGTGGACTATCCATGTTTGAAAGATCATTGAATATCATTTGCAAATAGATTCTCCTGGAACTACTGTCTCTAAGAAAAAGTATACTCAATATTTTAAGAGGGTGCTCTTATGAATGTTATGAAACACCATTCTCCCCGATGATCCATAGAACTCACTCGTTTGAGGCATTTGAAAAAGACTGTAAACATCATGTGGCCGATTCAAAAATATTTTGCAATGTTTTGCTCTTGCAGAACTCCCGGGAAGTCTGGGAGGTCAAAGTAAGCAACAGAATACAGTCTTCTGGAAACTCCCTCAACACTTCCTCCAAGTTTTTCTGGCAAGGAGAGACAGTCCAAACCTGCACTCTACAGAAGAACGCAAATGCATAACCACTGGTTACCAATAATGCTATGTAATTATAAATTAGTAAAACTAATAAATATATGTGAAACGAACACAATTCAACCTCTTATCAGCAAACCCCACCATCTTGCTGGCAAGATTCAAACCTGCATCAGGTAAGATGTTTCACTCTTGCATCCTTGTGGTGTAATTTCACAAAAAACGCCATGACACTCAAATGTACACCACAAAACCATTTAAAACCTAATGACATGAAGGGAAGTGACATTTTCGGCGCATGTCAGGAATACCACATCAGTATTCCCGCCGTCAAAATTACAAATATGGCATGAATCAGTACCTTAAGTATGCATGAATACTTCAGTATTCTGAGTTTTTCCACCAGAGGTCACCTAAGCAATTGGAAAAGATAGGCTATCCCTGCCAAGGAGACCTAGGGCCAAATTTAGGACCTTGTCACACAGCTCAGCGCACCACCCAAAGTTTCTACACTGCGTGACAGGTAGAGAGGAGGAAAGCATCATATCTACAGAGATTTGGCATTCTGTTCCACTCTCTAGTGTAGGCCACAATCAGGCTGCCGAGCGCCACGGCGCACACACCTTTTTGCTCCATTGTGCAAGGGTGTCTGTGTGAGTTTAGCATAGATTTTGTACTGAAACAGTAACCTTCCAAAACAAAATACTATGCCTATGCGAACTGTAAAACTTTACCTACTTTGTACGTTTGCTGTACAGTGCAGCACATATGCAAAGTCGGAAAAGAAAGGAGATTACAAGTATTTATTCTTCTAATGCCTACTTTAAATTGGCAATTTTTTTTTAGTGCAACACCTTGTCTACTATTGTTAGCAGAGAGGATTTGGTGTCAAAAGCCAAAAGTGGTAGCATGGGAATACCCATGAACCACTCATGGTATGCTTTTCTGACGCAGAGCAATGCAGAGCAGCACTTTGCGCTGCGTTGCTGTACTTTTGGGTAACTTGGAAAGTAAATTATAAAAAAAACCGTTTTGTGCAGGTTTGCGTCACTTTTAAGACATGCACCAGACATGGGGGACAAAGACAATAGTAACTTCGGCTGGGCTGCTGCAGAATCCGTGCAATTCGATTTGGCATGCTGTGCAAAATGATTACCCACCAATCACCTCAGGAGAGCTACAATCTTAACTTGTATTGCTTAAACATACACTATCTTTTCAAGAGGATCAGCCTCAGATGTTTACCCCTTCTCATCTACTATTCCATTGATACCAGTCTTCCATTTTGTGTGCACTCTGATTGTTTTATACAGTATTGTGTTGCATCAGATGTTAAGAATTTTTTTATTTTCGAGTGAAAGTATTGGCCAGGTCCTGATTTATTCATGCTCCAAAGAGATGTGCTTAGGGATGAGATGGTATTTAATGTGAACATATAGGCCGTTGTCTCAACTACAGAGGCGGCTCCTCTGCTATGGCGGAGAGCATCACTCCCACTGCCAGCACACTAAGAAATGTGAAAAATAAAATGGGTTTAGAACCCGTTTCAGTGTTGTTTTATTTTTCTTGTGCCGAGTCTTGGGGGGCGGGCTAGTGTGATGACAAGCACTGATGGGAAGTGGTAGGTGCACTGCCTTCACTGCGCATGTGGGGTTGGCTAGCCGTCTAAGGCCGGCCAAACCCACATAGGCAGTGAAGCTCTCTCCAATCCCAGCGGCATTGCTGGGTTGGAGAGAGCATGCACAGGCTCACAGTCTGTCCTGGAGTGCAAATCACCAGCACTCAGGCCAATACTGAAGCTGCTCTCATTCATGAGAGGAGCTTCAGGACTGACCGAAGTGCAGTCTGGGAGCCTGTGGCTGCCTGCAGTAGAGAGGAGAGGAGCAGAAGAGCGGACGCGATGCTGAGGGGCTGTGACTGCAGGTAAGTTATTTTTTTAATTTCTTTCCCTCGTCCCTCGTCTCCCATCCACCCCCACCCCATTCCTTTCCCTGACACGAGCTGCTCCTGTTCACCTATAAACAGATATCCTTTGGAATCTGCAAAGCTACTGAGGTTGCTGCAAGTGTTTAAAGAGACATGTGCCCAGTGTGTGACTAGAGGATTGCCATTTCATTATGTCACTCATAATAGCTGTGCTGTCAAGGATCAGGCACATAAAGATCAGTAGATGCAATCCTTCAAAAGTTATAAGACTTTTTGTAAGAAGGTGTTTAATTTGATAGACATCTCATTCACACAGTCCAAAATACAATATTACTAGCAGATGTGAAAATAATTATTGCATAGAGACTTCAAGATGAGCTGCGAGGTGAGAATATTATTGGATAGGACAGTAAATGGTGTGGTGTCAGAATATAGTTTTTCAGAGCATTACGTCATAAATGATATGACCCAAATACTCATAGATTTATCACCAATTGGAGTTAAAATCTACACTCAAAGAGATGATATTTTTGAAAAAGACATTTGAGACACATGGCCAGGATTGCGCCATATTTATCAAGATATGGCGCAATCCTGCTCTCTCATTGCACTGGAGCACTTTTGTCAGCCTAGTGCCTATGCTGGCACTCTTGCACCATGGTGCAAGAGTGTCTGTGTTGCAGGCAGGATTGTTTTTGTGCAGCAAAGGACACTTTCCTGCACAAAAACAATAATCTGAGGCTTTTTCCTTTCTCTACATGAGCTACAGACTGTAGCGCTCATAGAAAGTGGAAAAAACTAGGAGAAATAAAGATATTTTTCCTTGTTACACCCAAGTATAGAAGAGAGAATAAGAACCTATTCTCTGAGGATCAAATTCTGTTACTGATCTTTTGTATTGTGGTGACTGAACTAGGTGTATAGTTAGTCAAAGGGGAAATCCCTGGAGTCAACTAGTCCACTAATCACTATGCATTGAGGACAAATCACATGCAATTGAGCCAATATATACATCATTGTGTGATTAATTGTATATTTTTTAATTAAGCGGATTTGTGTCAGGAATTATAAATTGTCAAGAGAACAATGGCAGCTATAATCAATAGTGTAAAGTCAGAGTGGGTATGTGTCAATCTTAGCAATCCAGCCCCTAGAGTAAATGATACAACAGGTTTCAATGCACGATATCTGACTGCGCACATTTCTCCTAATATATTTACAGATACGGTGTATCCATCCGTTCCCCGAAACCCCAGAAATAAGAAGTCCTGAGGAAGGTGCCACGATATCAAGTGTTAAGCACCGAAACGCGTCGACGCACTGTTTTGTCTAAAAGAATCCAGTTAGGGCCGGGTAAAACTTTAGATGGGTAGCACATCTTTCTACTAAAGCTTTAGAGTAACCAAATTGTCCACGGCCATTGGATCTAGTGAAATACAGTGGCAGAGATATCAAGTGGGCCACTTATACATGAGGGGTTGTTGTGATTATGTTTAGTCTGTTGTTTATTGTGAACATATTTTGATTGTCTTTCCATTTATCGTGTACCGTAATATTGTGTTTGTGTAATACTGTTGAATAATTATTTTTATCCCTCCAAGATACTTAATCTTGGATTTTAATTGTTTTGGAAGAATTGTATGAATTTACCTTGTTTTTATTGTTTATTTAAATGTAATTTTAATAAATCTAGATTGTAAACAAGACTATTTCTTTGTGGAAACCTATTTTTTATGTTTGTCCGGATACCCATGGCATACTGTGACCTTCCCTTTTACAACAAGAAAGGCCTATAGTGATTAGTGGACTAGTTGACTCCAGGGATTTCCCCTTTGACTAACTGTCTTCCTACCCTGTTCCCTGGTGAAAGTGGGGTACCCTCTCCTATTTGAAACCTGAACTAGGTGTATGCCTTATTATGGTACTCCTGAACTTCTTTAGGAGGTTGGGTTATCCATTTGTTATTCTGTATCTTTGCAGCATGGTATTGATTTTTTTTTACCTTTACCTGACTGCTAACTTGTAATAAACCTTCTTAACTAGAGTCGGTGATTCCTGGTCCTTATTGTGTTGCCAAATGGGTTACACTGTTAACCACATCCGCGCTCAGAGAATTCTCCTCCTGTGCTCAGATTTACAAAATCCAATGTTTCATGACGAGCTGGGCTCGGCATCAGCGTGCGAGGAGGCTACGCCATGACGAGCTCAGCTCGTCATGAGCCTGGAAGGGGTTAATGAGATTGTTTGATTAAATGCTTACTCCTTTAATTCTTAGTTGGTGAAAAAGGTCTATCAGATAACAAATAGTTAGAGTTTGGACCCCGCGCTGGATCAGTGATGCAAGGGCGACGCAAAACTTTGATAAATATGGCGCACACTGTTTATGTCTGACTATACTCTGATATACAGGTGTTTGAAAACAACATGGGAGATATGGGATACAGCATGCTGGAAAGTTGGATTAGGAAAAACCAAACAAGAGTAACCAGCCAAAAGCACACAAAGGCACATTTTTGTGACAAATGGGGATATTAGGTTCCAATTGAGGATAGGGTTCATAGAATGATGCTCATTTTGATGTTTTGAGGTATTCAGTGAATGATACATAATTGCATAAAGGGATATTGAATACATGTATGATGGATGCTGATTGGCATGTCACTAAAATATTCATAATAATGAACCTATCATAGACAAATTGTAAAGTGTTAGGTCAAGAAGCATTGGGGGATAGAGACTTGTGCTCTGCCAAAGCCTTACAGGAACAGAGCCTAGAACGAGTACAGCATCTTTCAACTGAGTAAATATGTTACATTTTCACAGGAAGAACAGGGGAAAGCAAGTGGCAGAATTTATGAGAATACTAGAAAACATGGCACTCATACTTTTCACTTTGTGGTGGGCATACAAAGAGCCAGGCAAGAAATAAGTGGCAAAGAACCGAAGAGATTGGGGGCTTGTGGAGTTAAGGAGATTTGGAAGACCTGTGGGGTATATGGTAGCAAATAACACATTTTTCCTCCTTTAATGAGATCTGAATGTGCAAGGGAGAACTGCTGACAAGGGGCCCGATGTAGGAGGCCTAATACCGGTCAGAAACGGCTGAATTCGGCCGTTTCCGACCGGTATTACGGTTTTCTTATGTAGGGGGCTACATAAGTACAGATTCAGTAATTTTACCGATTCTGTACATTTACCGATTCGGTAAAATACCGAATCGGTAAATGTACAGAATCGGTAAATAGAGATGTAGGTGGCACTCTAAAGAGTGCCACAGGCCTTCAGGAGTCGGTATTTTACCACCCAATCCAATTGGGTGGTAAAATACCGAATCCAGGTGTGCATGCACATCTGTGCATGCACACCTGTGCCATGTGACACACAGACATGCCCTTAGGGCATGTATGTGTGCCACATGGCACACAAGCCTGTAATTGGGGTGCTAGAGGGTGTCAAAGTGACACCCCCTGCACCCTTGCAAGAATAGGTAATTACTGAATCGGTAAATACCGATTCGGTATTCCAAATTGATTCCTATGGGCTTTAAGGCCCCTAGTAATCAATGGGGGATACCGATTCGGTATTTACAGAATCGGTAAATACCGAATCTTACAGATCCGATATTTACCGAATCAGAATTACCTACATTTCCCCCCCTCTAATTTACCACTTCTTACATACCGAATCGGTATGATTCGGTATTTTAGAAGTGGTAAATTAGATTTACCTACATCGGGTCCCAGATGTTTTGAAGTTTTAGATGCTGTAGCATTAGGTAAGACATGGTCAATGGTGAGAAGATGGTCTTTGGTGGTTAGCTAGTGAGCATCATTGATAATGGAGCACTCAAGTGATCAGAAGTTGTTTCAGATGCACACAATTACAGGCGGTGGGTGCTGAGAAAAATCTGCGTTATTTAATTGTTCACTATATATAAAAAAAATCTTGTACAGTGGATTAGACTGGACTTTTTGAGAAGTACTCAACCAGAATTTAAAGATCTACCAGGCAGGTTGGACGGAGTCAAATGTGGCTTCTTCACCAGGAAAGGGCATGGAGTGGGACCAAGTAACATGCAAACATTAACTGGAGCCGAAACGAGGAAATTATGTAAGTAAAAAAGAGTTTTGTTTGAAAATGGCTCATGTGCATACAGAGATTTCACTTACTGAGCCTCCATTTGTCAGACAGGGTAAGGTACACTTATTCATTTTGGGAAATTAATACCAAGAAATAGTCAGGAAAGAGACTGGGCAACTTGTAAGGGTTAGTCAGTGGCAAAAAGAGAAGAAAAAAGCACCATCTGATGTTTGACTGAGTTGAGGTTATCACCCAGTGGAAGGATTTTATAATATGAATTTACTAGGAAGATTGGATTGAGTTCACTGTATAAAAATCAACTGTGTCATTATGAGGAATGTGGACAGAGAATCTTGGCAGGAAATAACTTTTGGTGAGTGCTGGCTGGTAAATTGAGGCTGTGATAACCAAATATGTAAGGGATATGGGTCATGAGATCACATTAGGGGTGTTGATTTATTAGGAGATGAGAGGAGATATAAGAATACTTGAAAGTTTACCCGATGTTAAGATTTCTTAGATTTGTTGCAGAGAAAGATTATAGAGAATTACCTTGTGAGATTTCGCTTGTCACAATAGAATGTTTCCTTTTATTGAATCTCAAGTGGCTTTGTGGTTTCTTGCACCGCATGTCTAAAGACGAGTGGAGACAAATTGGCTTTTCCTGGCTATCCACACTCGGCGCAATCATGTGAATTTAGACCCACCACACACAAACGTGTTGTGTCGCTGAGACATTGTCACCATCTGGACAACGGGTAATCGCTCAAGGCCCTCACTGACTCTCAGGGGAAGTGAGAGCGAGTGGTCAGGAACTGGGAGGGGCAGAAAAGAGAAGGACAAGGTACAGAAAGAACATTGCAGGGGATTTACTCCTGCATTAGTAGGCCACACGTGTAATCGTGCAGGCTGAATCGAAATAAAGAAACCTACTAGGAAATTCGTGCTCTGAGCTCTTTCTGCATACTCCTGTCCCCTGAGACATCACAACAAGCACATGCTTGTAGGTTTGTGTGCGTATGTGCGCGTGTGCATGCCTGCACACATCTAACTCAGTGCCTAGACATACACATGTTGGCTTATGGTAGGGCTGGTGTTATTGTGGCAAAAAGTACTTCCTTCAATCTAGATAATAGTGCAAGGTACGCCATCTTTAGCTGCCTCTCCGGGGCAGGCTGTTACTGATCATTCCATTTTTCAGAACATCGCAAAAACACGGATGGAGCTTCTCTTGCGAGGTAATGAACAATATAATGGACATAAAGACTAGCGCACATAATCAATATACAAATTTTGATGATGACAATTTAAGTGTTTGAAATGAGCTCCAGGTAATTCAAAACAAATTTAAGAGCCATTTCGGACCATAAAATCCTTCATCGAAGTCACTGCCTGTCGTCCTCTGCTGCTTATCTTGCAAAACCTGCGCTGGTAATATGCCTGAGAGCTGCAAGTTAACTCATAAATTAGTGATTAGTTCTATAAGATGGTTTGAGAGAAAAGTAATATTTCATTCAGTGGGACACCAGCTTCCAGCTTCTGCCTACTGGGAACAAGAATACTACTTTGTCTGTTGCTACCCAGAATGCACTGCGCACCGACAAAAAATAGGCCTGCTTGCAGTAAACTGTGTGAAATCCTGAGCATTATGGTGTTCTATGGCATTTCGTTGCACTTACATAGGGCCTTCTGGACATTTCCCCAGCAATGACGGAAATAATGTTGTTTTCAAAATCATAGCATTGGTCAAGAACCAACACACCCTATCTTTGACGTGAATATTAATCAGCCCATTTAAATACAGCTGTGACACACAAAAAGCAGTTTGCAGTCTCGTGGGCACAGGCGATACTTCTATTTATGCTGAAACATCCCATTAACAGGATGTCGTCTATATTTGTTTTTTCTCATTGACACACCTTTTCATTACTCGGTGCCTAGTTTACATGCACTGTTACAACCTGGGTGGCTGAGTGAAGTAGATGTTTGCCAAGGAAACATGCTCTTCCGTTGGAATCCCAATAAGGCCAATTCTGCCCTCCATTTTTCATGGGTCGACAAAATGTGTACCATTAGTTTGGATGATATAAACATGTTATTTACAGCACCTGGAAACAGCAGAAGTGAGTTATTTAGTGGGATTTTTGTGCACAGGACCCAACGGGTATCTGAGAACCTCACGTGCAAATAGTTTCATAATGCAAAAGAGTAGTTTATTGATTGCAAGAAAATCCTCAAAAACAGTTTCAATTCTTATTTGCTGAGAATATTTGTTGATGATTGCACTACAGAGTCTATTTGTGGTTCCAGAGTGAGAGGTCCGTCAAAAATGAATTGTTGTCTTTTATTTGTATTTATTTAAAGCAGAAATACTGAAATCCAGGTAGGATTTCTTGCTCTGGTGTCCAGTTTCCGCATCAAAGGATCTTGGTTTTGACCAAGTTTAGCATAATGGGTGCGTAGTATCCAGTCTTTTACTGTAATCAGGCATAATGCCAAATTGAAAGCCATGGTGTCAAGGAGGTTCCCAAAATTCGAGTATGATCTGTGTGTATTTCACAAAGTTGTAACAAAATACACTAAAGGATTGAAACAGTTTGTAAGAGATAAATGATATGTTGGAAAGAATAGAGACAGGGTAGAGCCCTGTATGCAAGTATCCAAGTGGAAAGGGTTGAAGTTGAACGGTGGTAATGAGATGATTATTCCAGTTGCATAGGAAGGGAGTTATACACTCAAAGGCATTTCCTTGGAAGCCCACATTCTCCAGTCTGGTCAGCGGTAATGGGTGGTGGACCGCGTTGAAAGCTGTGCAGAGGTCGAGTAGGATCAAGGGGTTCACCCAATTAGTAAACACCTGTGTTCTTAATCCACCCATTCTAGCAGGCTGGATCAATTTTGTTCTTCGAGCAGTGCAAAAAAATGGTTTGTGCGCCTGACAGTATGTTATTTTTGCAATCAAATCCCCCATTCGAATGAGGCTACCCTTTCAGTTAGTTTAGCAAATTAGCACCCATTTGCCATTGCTGTGTAGAATGCTGAGTTAATTACATCCAGAAAGGGTTTTGTTAAAAAAAAGAGGTTTAACAGAACAGCATCCGAGTTCTTTCGACATGCTACCAATGGCAAGTGAGATACTGCTCTGGGATTTTGTAGCTACTTTAATAGTTTTGATGCACAGGATATTTTTTGAAGGGGGGCTCATTTCTTAGAGCAAGCTGTAAGGACTTTAAAGTCAATTATTATTCTTGAAAACCTCCTTGCTGGGCATGATGTAAAGGTCAGGCAAGAGGATTATTAATTCATTTTCTTCTTATGATTGCTTTATTGATGTGGAATTGAAAAGCCAATTGTGTTGGGATTTATTAAGAGGAGTAGATTGGTACCAAACACTCCTGTGTTTAGTTGTTGAGCTTCCAGCCCATGTATTCTCTATGGCTTCAATGGCACTTAAAATATTAGGAAATGGACCCCAATATTGTAGGGGCAAATCTGCTCATGCAGGTATGCCCTCACCTGTGCTATAGTGCACCCTGCTTTAGGGCTGTGAGTCCTTCTAGAGGGGTGACTTACCTATGCCTTCAGGCACTGCTAGTTGGCAAGGCACCCAGGCAGGGTGCCATGTCGACTTTGTCTTTTTCTACCTCAAAGGGGCATGCAAGCTGCAGAGACAGTGTACCATTTACTAGGGACTTACAAAGGACAGAAGTGCCAATTAGGGATTTGTGTTTAGATAAAGTGCACTGGCAGAGGGGACCTGGTGGGCAGGGACGCTGTGCACTATATTTGGAAACCACATCAAAACAAGGAAAAAAGTGGGGGCTAATCATGCAAAAGAGGCATTTTCTCACAACAAATCAGCAATCAAAAATGCTAAATACACATAACATTTAGACAGAATTAAAAATGCAAAATGGGCAAATAAAGAATTCTATAAAATTCTCAAAGAAGTTTGCAAACCAAATTGCCTAGAATGAGCTTATCACATTACTCAAGAATTCACAGATAAACTGGCAAATCATTACACAACCAAAGCAGACACGCTGGACTCCTATTTAAAACAGAGAAAAACCACCAGCACCGACCCTTTTCCCCCCCAAAAAAAAAACTTCAAGAGTACGCTAACCCAGCCTCTCCATTCCTTCCAAACAATACCAAACAATGAATGGATGGACCTGGTCAAAGCAAGCAGGCCTGCTGAGCCATGTCTACCACAAAAAACTTCAAGACAACTACCTCTGCTGCCACACCAATAAGAAGAATTATCAACAATTTTACAACTAAGGGAATATTTCCAGAAGATCTAAAAAAAAAGTCACATATATGCCCATTGCTAAAGAAAACAAACCTTGACCAGCTTACCCTGACATCTACAGATCAATTACAAATGGACCTTTCCTGATGGAAAGAGCAGCATTCTCCCAGATGTCAGAATTCATTGAAGATAATTCCATTCTTTCAGACTTCCGCACAGGATTCCATCCAGGAAGAGCCACAGAATCTGCCCTCTTATCATCTGGGATGACGTGAAGAACACAGTTGACTAGAATGGAGTTGCTGCACTACTTCTTTAGGACTTCTCAGATGCCTTTGACACAGTTGACAATGACACACTAATACAAAGACTCTACGAAGCTGGCATAGAAGGGATTGCTTTCGACTGGATTTACATCCTACCTTCAAAACAGAACTAATGTCATCCATACCCCCCTTCTCATCCAAACCATACTTCACAAAAACAGGGATCCCTCAAGGCTCTATCATCTGACCCATGCTTTTCAACATTCACATGAAGTTATTACTGGCACTGATTACTCAATTTCACCTCACATACTATAATTATGGAGATGACACACAAATACTCCTTCAACTGGAAAGCCCAAAAGACATTGGAAACTCCACTGTGAATCAGTGGATGACTTAGAGCGATCTCAAATTGAATGATTCCAAACCTAAAATACTCAGACCAGGCAAATGGAAAAAGTATGACCCCCTCACCACCTGATGATCTGGGAACACTACCTAAAATATCAAAGAAAGTGAGAAACCTCAGAATTGCCATGGATTCAGAGCTATAATTGAATGCCCAAGTGGACAAACTAGCAAGATCAACCTTTGTTACTATAAAAACTCTGTGACGCATCTTCCCCCCACCTGGGATTTCCACAAAGGTCCAGGCTACTATCGGTCTTGTTCTGTCTAAACTCAATTACGCCAATAGCCTCTACCATGGATGATCTTTAACAACTATGAAAATACTACAACTGGCTCAGAACTCTGCTGCCACACTACTCTTACATATAAAGCCACAAACCCACATCTCCCCTGACTTGAAAGCACTATATTGGTTACCGTTTTTCCAGAAGATCCACATTTAAGCTACTTTGCATCAGCCACAAAGCAAACATGGAACAGGACCACTCTTAATCAGGAATAAAATCACAAAATATATTCAACAAAGGGACCTCCGCTCTAGATTGGCACCTCAGCTTCAAATCGCACCATACAAGAAAAAAAACATAGGTGGCACATTCTTCTCTGTTCAAGCAGCCAAACTTTGGAACTCTTTACCCTAAACATAAGATCCACGGATAACTACCTTATCTTCAGAACACTACTCAAGAGTTGGCTCTTCCCCACATAACCACCATACTCAAACATAAATATACAGCGTATCCCTCTGTATATAAGCATTTATTTAGACTATGGATGTGTACCTACATATGTGTATTGCTTTGAATAAACCTGTATAATGTTTATGTTTATAAATATATAGATAATCTTTAGTTCTGCTAAACAAATGTACACATTACTTGTGGTTATATTATTCTTATGTTTAACATGTATATAGGTGATTGCATCAATACGTAAATCGTTTATCATAACTATTTATCTACAATTGCTTCACTATTAAATTACAAAAAGAAAATATATATAAAAACAAATATATTAAATTAAAGTACAGCAACAGTCGAAAGTCAAGAGTTAATTTAAATGCAATTTAAATCTAAATATATTATCTTTCTTATACATTTATACCTTCCATGTACTTATGTATCTTTATTTTTTTTCCTTTACTTCTAATTCAGCATCTCTAATGCACTACCCTATTTTTCACCCTATACCTCTCTCATTATATCATCTACCTCCCTGCTCTGACTCATCCCAAATCCCATTCTACTACTGTGATCCCCAGAATAACCCTTTCTAGACCTTTCCCTCTTCTACCCCATCTTGCATCATCTCATACCTTTTACTATTCAGATCTCCAAAACAAGCCTTTCTAAACCCTTCTCTCTGACTTCTTCTCCTCCTACTGCTATGAGCTCCAAGAAAAAGCAAACACTTTCGAGACCTTCCCTCTGCTATCCCTCTACTATCGTTTCAATCCAACTAACATGTCCACTGCTCAAAAATGTTCATATTTCCATATACTAATTGTTTTGATGCCTCGTCAGGGCTAGTAAGTGCTATATAAATGCAATTACATTACAATACAATACAATATATTAGTGGCATTAAATGAATTGCTGTACGTTAGGTAACTGAAGGCTTTAAGATATGTGATGTAGTTATCAATAGTTTCCAAGGTGCCCACATTCCATTTTTTTGAGGCACGTTTGAGAGATCTGGAATGAAGTTGGTTTTTGAAATTGCTATGTTCTGAAATGTTAATGTTGAAAGGGATGGTAATACAGCAATCAAAACCAGAGATGGAGTTTATGATACAAATGTTGTTAAACATGAGCACTAAAACTTTTGAGTAGTTGTTTTCTTGAGAGAAACGTAATTAAATAACTATCTGATTATGAACCAACACCTGTCCTGCAAGTGCGCAGTGTTTAGTATCAAAGTAAGTACTTTTGTTATGTTGGTGCATGCATAGTCCCTCATTATGTGATACATTATTGGCATTATTATATGGCGCAGTGCAGTGAATAAAGAAACTCAGTCTCACCAGTGGAAAACTTCACACAAGATGATTTGCAACAGACCTGACTACTTACTCTACTTTGGGATAGGCATGTGTTTTTTGCTTCCCATCTCAGTCATTTTGCGTCCTCAACTAGCAATAAGTGATAGCTCTCATAATATAGGACCCATACTCACCGAATGAATTACTGAACTATAAACAATCACTGCACCCTTAACAAGAACATCTTTTTCAATCCAAAATGATAAAGCAGCAGTTTATTATCTCCTTGCTGGTTGTGTAGTAGACTTGGAAAGTATTATAACCAGGCCTCAGTGTTAGATTTAAACGTAATAAATGTAGAGGCCCAACGTTTTGTTCAGAAGACCGTGGTTGGCGCTGCTGAAAGTCATGGTCCAAATATCAAACCAGCATAGTTTTAGTTTCACCTCATGCCTCTTTAATTCATCAAAACAAATTCCTTCCCACTTTACATCACTCTAGAACACGGGTACTCATAGTACGGCCTGCAGGCTGCCAGCGGCCCAGCAAGCCTTCCGTGGCGGCCCGCAGACCTTGCAGACCTTGTACCCGTGTTTTTAAAAAAACCATTTAAAGAGTGTCTGCAAACACTGCGCGCAACTTTGAGAGACTCTGCTGCTCTGTGGGGGCCAGTCATACCAGTGATAGTCAGAGTGGAGCTGCAGGGGTACTAGGAAGAGGTGAAATACAAAAGCCTCATTAACATACAAATGGTCCTTTAAAGACATGTGAAGTGCTCGGGTGCAGCTGTGTGTGTGTGTGTGTGCCTGGGAAGCTGTCTCATCCTGGGCACACACAGGCACGGTGAGATGACAGAGGGAGGTAGAGGGAGGGAGACAGAGGAAGGGAGGGAAAGGGAGAGAGACAGAGGAAGACAGAGGGAGAGGGAGGGAGGGAAAGGGAGGGAGACAGAGGGAAAGGGAGGGAGGGAGAGGGAGGGGGGAAAGGGAGGGAGGGAGACAGAGAGGAAAACAGAGGGAGAGGGATGGAGACAGAGTGTGAGGGAGGGAGGGAGAGGGAAGGAAAGGGAGGGAGAGGGAGACAGAAAGAGGGAAACAGAGAAAGGGAGACAGAGAAAGGGAGAGGGGAAGGGAGACAGAGGAAGGAAGACAGAGGGAGACAGACAGAGGGAGGGAGACAGACAGAGGGAGAGACATAGGGAGACAGACAGAGGGAGGCAGACAGAGGAAGGATGGAGACAAAGGGTGGAGGGAGACAGAGGGAGGAGGGAAACAGAGGGAGGGAGAGGGTGACAGAGGTAGACAGAGGGAGGGAGACACACAGATGGAGACAGAGGGAGGGAGACAGAGGGAGGTAGAGGGAGGGAGGGAGATTGAGATGGAGGAGGGAGGGAGGCAGACAGAGGGAGAGGGAGGGAAAGGGAGGGAGACAGAGAGAGGGAGACAGAGAAAGGGTGATAGAGAAAGGGAGAGGGAGGGAGACAGAGGGAGGGAGACAGAGGGAGGAAGACGGAGGGTGACTGACAGAGGGAGGGAGACAGACAGAGGGAGGGAGACAGAGAGAAGATGAAGACAGAGGGAGGAGGGAGACAGAGGGAGGAGGGAGACAGAGGGAGGAGGGTGACAGAGAGTGGGAGACAGATAGAGGGAGACAGATAGAGGGAGAGGGAGACAGAGGGAGGGAGATGGAGGGAGGGAAACAGACAGAGGAAGACAGGCAGAGGGAGACTGAGTGAGGGAGACTAAGTGAGGGAGACTGAGTAAGGGAGACTGAGTGAGGGAGAGCAAAGGAGAGAGAGGAAGACAGAGTGATGGAGAGGAAAGGAGAGAGAAGGAGACATAGAGAGAGAGAGGGAGACAGAGAGAGAGCGAGGGAGACAGAGAGAGAGAGGGAGTGAGACAGTCAGAGTGAAGGAGACAGAGGAAGACAGGGAGAAAGAGAGGGAGAGAGAGGAAGTGAGACAGTCTGAGTGAGACAGAGGGAGACGGGGAGAGAGGGAGGGAGAGAGAGGGAGAGAGAGATATAGAGAGAGGGAGGGAGACAGAGAGAGAGAGAGAGACAGAAAGAGAAAGAGAGAGAGAGATGTGTGTATGCCAGGTCTCGTGGCTCAGTGGACGAAGGCGTCCGCTGCAGCGACCTGTGTTCAACCTCATGGTCACAATTTTTGTTGTTGCTCTAACCCCGCCCCCTCCTCCAGTGACCCCGCCCCCACCGGTGCGGCCCTCGGACACAAACCACACTGTAAATTTGGCCCCCGTGACAAAGTTTGTGAGTACCCATACTCTAGAAGGTTCATTTTCATCACTCTTTCTCACTTTTGTCACTGTTTTTCTGTTGTTTTCTTTATCCTTCTTTCCCCCTTTTGTATTCTTCTCCCTCTTGCTTTGGATCACAGTTTGTTGAGGAAAAATAGGTGTCGGTTCCCAAAAAAATGAGTGCTGGTGGGCCCCACCTGCAACCACCAGCTCAAGTTAAACCCTGACAGGCATTCTTGTTTTTGTACAGAGGTAGAATAAAAAGCGTTGCCCCATATACCACTAACTAGGATATATGATGGTACAGTGATATCTGTTCTCAATCCCAGCCATTAGTTCAAACCGAACAAATCACTCTGGTAACCAGCAACCTGTCCAAGAGAAATGCCCAAGCTCTTCTGAACAGTTTCCTCATCAGGGTTCTGAGAAACTGCATAATGTACACATCCACCACTCCTTACAAAAGGTAACATAAAATAGAAGCTTTCTTTACTCCATTTTTAATTACACATGTATGAACATCTTCAAGATACATAGATGCCAATTTAGGAAGAGTAAATCTATACTTTTCTGTATATACTTACTTTCTCAATATAGTAATACTTGAGATTGTGCACTTAATATTACTGCAGGACAATTGTTTGACACTTGTTATTATGACATGCATCCGTTTGAAGTACTGAAAGGCTAGGGAAAACATGAGAAACTTACACACCGGATGGTACCAGAATATAGTTGCCTGGACACTGTGTGCCTTAAACATTGTGTCCTAAATATTGAATACTATCACCTGATTGGAGTTAATATAAGAAAATCTCCACACAACTGCCCAATATTCGTGTAATTAGTAATGAGAAAATTAGATTTATATCAGACAATATTCCTGTATAAAATATTCTGACATACAACTGGTGAAGCACACATCCTTCCTGTACCCTAAAGATCACAGGGACATGATTGAAAAAGATTTTACCAATGTGTAATGAAAAGAAAACAAGATCTCTAAAGAGCGATCATCTTTGCCCTTAGCATGTGAATTCCAGGAACACACACCTGGTGAAATTGATACACTATTCAGGATTACAGGAATACAGGACAATGATATTTTTGTTTTAGAAAACTAAAATACAGCGCACACTTGGTGCTACTGGACATCCAAGACGATAATTGTCAGCATAAAGACCTGATAACTATAATATTCGCCTGTGCCAGGTTAGTAATAACAAGATCATGGATTTCAAAGGAATCTCCAAACACACTGGAATGGTTTACTTTGATAAACGAAATAAGAACAATGGAACTTTCATTAGCAAGACATAGAGGTGCACAGGCAATAAAAAAGAAGGAAAAATGTCTTTGAACTTTGAAATATTAACTTTAAGGTAATCCAGTTGAAGAGGCTAAGTCTAAGGAGATTTACACCTTTTTTGTTAAAAATATATTTGCTTTTGTTAAACTGTTTTAGTTCACTCCTCTGTTCTTCTGATTGCTTATGTGATGATAATTTCATGTTTATCTATTCTTATATTGCTACTACCATGACATGTAATTATAAGTCTTTTTTTTTTTGCAATAATAAAAAACATTTAAAAAAGAAAACTAAAATACAGCAACAATACTATCATGTTGATTGTCAACAAAAAAGTCTTAATGAGCTAAAGATGGCCAACTGGAAACAAGATAAAACTACAAGGTAAAGGGACCACTTGGTCAAAAGTCACCAACCAATGTGAGATCGAACAGGGACAAGTGGCGGGCTTCAGTCTAGCATGTGCCTCCCAGGCAACACGATCTCCCATCCTATTGCCTTCCCATTCGTTTTCGGGAGAGATAGATTTAGCCTGTAAAAGGGGTGGGAATCAAAGATGGGACCAAATGATTGAACAAAATAAAATCGTCTTTTACTGCAGCCCTGAACTGATCAAAATACTCACTTCTGTCCCTATCTATTCCATCACACTATTGCTCACACCAAAACTGACTTTGCCCCTTTTTTAACGTAAAGTATATCAGCTGATTAAAAAAATATTTTGCAATTTTGTTCTAACCTATTTGAGCAAACACACGAACAAATAATAATACTTTTTTATTTTAGCTATTATTTTGGTTTTGTGCCATGCTATGTTTTTCTTACAAAACATGGTTTGCAGAGAAAATTATTTATTTTGGTGTACAGATGCCTTTAAACTCACAATAAAGACATATTTTTAACAATTTATTTCAAAGCAAAAAGACTTACATATTGGCTTGTGTTAAACCATCCGCACCTTTTAGCACTTATTAAGTAGTCGTACTAGAGGAAAAATAAAATCCAAATAACTAAAGATCCTCTTGAAATAAACTTCTGTGCTGGGACCAGGATTTTCAGCTCTGTGATAAATGCAAATCTTGCTTAACAAATCACTCTTTCTTCATATGTGCCATTAACAGCATTTTTTAGTCCTTTAAGTCTGGACATCTTTCCTGCTGCAGCCATGTTGTCATGTTGTTAGGAGGTCACTATGATCGTGGAAAGACATACTGTCCTTCTCAGGACATGCTAACAATCCCCACCTGAAGACAATCATCACACACACACACATCATACCTATTCTTCTTCACTGTTGAAAGGAAAGGAACACACGGACACACAGATTGTGATCTGTCTTTTCATTGTGGTGAAATCATTTTTAATGTAGATGGACAATGAAATGCGTGCAGAGCACCTGACGTTAGTCAGTTTCCTAGTGATTAAAGACTGGGCAAGATGTACTAAGCATTTTAACCCCTTGCATGCTCATGACGGCCCCTGGCCGTCACGCGTCACTGTGGGCGTGTGCGGAGGACGGTCGGGGGCGTCCGAATCCCGCCCACTTATTAAAATCCCCGCACAGTGCTAAAATTCACACTACATGCAAGGGTAAGCATTCCAATTGTGCAATTGTGACTCTTAAAATGTTTTTCTTATGTAGCAGTCACTTTTTAGGAGTCAGAAAGGTTTTTTCGACTTCCAAAATGTGATTTCGAATGGATACCGATTCAGTATCTGGAAGGGGTGCAATATATGCGAAATCTTACGTAGCAATGTTTTCCAACAGATATTCAGTCACACAACATTGATATTTTACCAGCACCTCAAAGGAGATGGCAGTGCATTTGCAAAAAGGAAGGGGTCTTCTTGAAACCCATTCCCTTTTGTGACTGTAAAAAAAGTTTGCTGAATAGCAGGCAACGGTCCAGGGGATAGGGGAAAACAAGCTGCATTTAAACAAAATATATTCTTTGTTGAGAGGCAATCACAGACATAGTGATTTGCTGACCCCAGCAGGCCACCATCCTCATGCTGGCTTCTAATAGTAGTGAGTCGCAATGTGCAACCTTCCTCATTAAATTCCATGAAGTAGGTCGAATTCTCACCACTACAATTAAGAATGTTAAGAAGCAACATATGAGTATATAGGTCACTTTTAAAATTCTTTACTAGTAGCAAACATATGTCTTTTGATCACTAAGTTGTAAATCTGGTCTAGGGTTTTTGAGTATAATACTGGAACTCCAGCACATTTCTTCATCTTGACTATGTGCGATACATTGCTTCGAAAGAAGGCCTTCCATCTTCCTTTACTCTCTCAGGCAGCAGTCCAAAACTCTGATCTCTGGCCAGTGTGCTCTACTGAGTGAGCGCAACGTCAGTGGAACAGACTATGAGAAACAATGTTTATTAATTAATTCAGGTGGTCTGCCAACACATTTGGAGAATTTGGTGGGTAGGCAAAATTGCCCATTTTTCTAAAGTACATGTACTTTTCACAAGAAAATATACAAAATTATGTGTTTTGTGTGGAATGCAACTGGCTGGTATCATGCGAAAACTGAACTTGAAGGCACACATTGCATACTAAAGTCATGATACATAGCCTCAGGAGACTGGAACGAGTTGAAAAAGTCTCTTAGACTAGGAGTAATTTGCCCTGTTGGACTTTTCTGCTTGAACCAGTTTCCCGCAGTGAATATTCTGAGCTATAGTGCAGCTATATAATGGCAAAATATATCGAAAAACGAACCGGTCTCCCGCAGGTGAAAATTATGCACTATAGGTTTATGAAATGATTCCAAGTAATCGAAATGTTCCATCGCTGTAATTCAATCTCACTTACAAGCACTACAAACAACCACTTTAAACGATTCAATGAATGTGGTCTGTCCTTGCTGCATTTAAAACACTGGTGGTGGAAAATCAAGGCTCCATCATGACTCAGTGTTAGTTACCAAGCTGCCAATAATCCTTCTGGGAAATGAACAACACTGCCACATCAATGCAGACCAGCTCTGTTTCGGACAAGGTCCATTTACATATGTAAGCATAGTCAAATGTCAGCTTTGCAAGAGCAGTGAAACTGTGAAAAAGTAGACAAACAAAACAGACAGGAACATAACATAAATATTTAAAGAAATGAGTAAAGTAATTATCACGGCAAAATGTATCAGATGTCCCTTTGAGTTATTTTTCATGTTGAGCAACACAGGGCATAACCCTTGGGTTTAGATTCAGTAGTTCTGCATCAGATGCTATGGAAAGTACTATACACAATGATGGTCTAAGTAAGCAATTATGAATTGGCATCTGTAGCTACCCTCAGGATCAGCCCTACTTTAGTCCATTATGAGTAGGCGTCAGGTGCCTAGCCTACAGGCGATACAAGATTGCAACTACAGGCCACAAATACAGCTCTGTGTTTTAGGGAGGGCAAAATATAATTTTGGCTATGGCTCCAAAAAACCTTGGTATTTGCAGTTGTGTTCAAAATTTGTTCTCTTCAAAAGCGGGCAGACTGGATTGTCTAGAACAGGAGTGCACAGCTTAGGCCAACAAGATTTGGATGCATGCCATATTTTTAGGAAAACCACAAAGTGAGTTCTATTCAGTTACTTTAAATCCAAAGGTTTTGGGTGTGAATAGCCGAACAATCTAGCACAGATCTGCCATGCTGGGGGTATGCTGAATAAACCTCAAATAGAACATCTTTTTGGGGATGCAATTTGTTTTACTTTCAGACCATAGATGTCAAGTGGGAGTATATCTACAAGTTGACTATGAGTCAATTCTAAATTTTCAACCCTCAGCATTTAGCATGTTGGGACATTTAATATTGATAATAATAATAACATAATAATATTAAAATATATAAAGACCACTGCCAAGCAACAGGTCTTCCGGCACAGTTGTATGCTCAGTCCTGTAACAGGGGAAAAAGAAGGAACAGCATGATTATTTTGATGGGACTTGCTGTCAATTAGGTCTGTGCAAAATGTAAATTATGCCAGTGTAATTCTCATAATTTCATGATTTTTGCATTACGCTTGTTACGTGAAATTTCCAAAATGATGCCACCTTGCGTATTATTGCACTGTTTGCAGCAAAATTTTACCTTAAGAGCTCAGGAGTAACCAGTATGGCTAGAACCCGAGCTGAAGGTACTCGTGCCACTTGTGTTTTCCGCACTCTTCTTTTTTTTGCCATAAAATGTGTCTTCTCGTCAAGAAGTGATGCAAGGACCCATTTCATGCTAAAATATAGCACTAAATGATGGATTCGCATTTCCCATAATTCTGCATAATTTGCCCGAAATTTCCCCTAATTATGTGAAAGCAAATTACGTGAATTTCGCTCACCAGTCACCACCATGAATACACGTGACATTGGAGTCAGGAGGACTAAACAGAGCTTTAAAACTCAATTTAATTTGATTCTAATATCATTAAGAAGTACTGGCAGCTAATTTTTCCACTAGACACACTAATTTTATGCCAGCTAGAAATGGAAATCTTGACTGTCCAATCCAGCTGGTGTGACCTTCATTTACAGAACAAAATTGTGATGAAGAAACCCCTCAAATCCTCATAAAGCACCACATCAATCACCAAAGAAAAATTTGTAGAGACCCTTTCAACATAACCAAAGCCCCTAATCCCTGTACGGACTGACACACAGCTCTCACTGAGCCTGACCTTTGCTAAGAGCAACGTTACTCCAGGGCAGTAACCTAAGGCCAACGTCAAAGACAACTTCCAGTGCCAAAGACAATATCCAACCCTCAGTTCATTAAGGAATTGGAAACCAAGGACAGCTTAAGGCTTTTGCGTGCCCTGGACCAAACGTATTTGGGGTCCCCCATTCGGAACAGTTGTGAATTTATGATCCCATTTCAGCTCTTTCATGCCCTCTTTGGACAGGTCACTGGCAGTTCACAGGCTAATAATCAGGGAGAGTGATTAGAGTTTTCAATATTTTAACAAAGCAGTAGCTCACAAATATTACTGCTAATAATCTCCATGACACCCTCCCATTTCTCAGACATGAGTACCTGTTTTGATCTAAAAGAATTTTTTTAATGGATTTTGCTTGAAACATAAACACATTTGTCTCTAAAATATATGTAATAGACTCACACATCAGTCACATTAAAAATAAAAGGAAAAATACATTAAAAACAATTTAAGAATTATTCAAGGTCATCAGGGCAAGACTCTCAGGAGAACAGAGCTGGTTCTATAAGGACCCCCATTCCCCCTGAAAGGCTGGGATCCTGCGTTCTTTGCTTGACTTCATTACTTTAGGTGTTCTTGAGAGAAAGAAGATTCAAGTGGAACAGGTTAACCAGCGCTTTTGGTTGAATTATTCTTGGTGCTTTAGTTTACCTCATGCTTTACATATAATATTTACTTTACTGGGCAAGAGGCTCCCTGCAGCAGCATTTCTGTCTGACTTTATCAAAGAATCAAAGCCTCTAATCAAACCAATGAGCTCTCTGATGGTCCAACATCTATGGAGTAGAGTGCCACTCATTCACCAAAATCATTGCAGTGCCTCATCTGGGTATGAAGCACCATGTGATTGTTACTAAATGGTCCATAAGTGCAACCTGTCTGTTTGACTGAATATTATCATCCATTGAGGATTGAGGGCGGTGGTCATGTTTTTTTTGTTACATGGGATCCCTATATTTGGACGCAGATTGTCTATTGTGTCTGGTTACTATGCCTGTGTTTTTGTTAGGGTCAGTTGGGCTAAACAAATGAGTTTTAAGTTCAGCTCCAACGACCATGAGGTAGGGGTTGTTGTAGTAGTGGCAGGAAGTTAGTTCCAAAGTTAGGCTTGGCTAGAGGAAAGTGGGCATGCCAGTTGCTGTTGTGGTGTTTCCCCTGTGAGCATGTGAGAGCTGACCTTGGATTTAAAGTTAGCCCCTAGATTGCAAACTTAATTATGGGCTGATTGGGAAACCAGTGCATGTTACTGAGTTGCAGAGTAACATAACTGGTGATTCCGAACAATGAACATGAGGTTTACATTTGCTTTCTGGGCTTTCTATAGTATTCTGATCTGGTGTACTGGTACACCTGTGTACATAGCAAGACAATAGGCTAGAAAAGTGTTGAATAGAGCACTCTATAGAAGCAGATACTATTCTAAAGGTGTAAAGGGCCTATTAGAGGGATTTCCGTTCATGGAAGGAAAATCTGACTAGTGCAGGGTTCTCAGGAGACCCATGAGGGGCTTAATTTACATATTGGCGTGGATCAACTAGAGAACCAGTGTCAACAAATGGGCTAGCAAACTCCCCTACATAGAGGCTAGAAGTAAGAAAAAGAGTACAGGCAAGCTATCAATTATCGCCTTTGCTGCTTGCATAGTACAATTGTTTTATTTGCTTAGACGCATGTCCATTCTTGTGCTCAGGTTGTCCTGGAACAGTCTCTGGCATTGCATGCTTCTACGAGCACAGCAAGTCTACCTGTTGTCTTTCGTTTGTTATGGTTCTCTTGACTTCGCTATCCCCTTTTAAGGCTAATTTCATTCAGATTCCACAAGTTAGCCCTTGGACAGTTGACACCTGGGCTTCAAATGTTTTCTGCCGCTCTCAAAAATCGAACTCTCACAAGGGTTCTGGCTCTGATAAGATCAAGGAGTCTCAACGTCCATTTTGGAACATCAGGTATACCACGCCCTTAAGGCTCTCAGGGCCCGATGTAGGTGGCCCAAATACCTGTCGGTAAGGGTGAAATTCGATAAATGTCACCTTTAATGACCGGTATTGAGGCATTCCTGATGTAGGGAAGAATTCGGTATTAAGGAATCAGTAAATACCGATTCCTTAATAGCGATTCCTAATTGGCCTTGCATTTAAGGTATCGGTAATACCGATTCCTTAAATGCAATGTAGGAAGCACTTTTAAGAGTGCTTTTGGGCCTTAGGAATTCGTTAATTACCACCAACTTCAAGTTGGTGATATTTACCGAATTCCTTTACAAAAGCAAATTTTTGCTTTTTTTAAAGTGCCATGTGGCACACATCCATGCCCTTAGGGCATGCATGTGTGCCACATGTGCACACATGCACATTTCAGGGGTGCCAGAGGGTGCCCTTTGGACACCCTGGCACCCTTGAATTGCCTCACACGATTACTGAATCGGAAATACCGATTCTGTAATACCGAATTTCTTCGCATTCATTCCTATGGGCCTCCAAGCCCATAGGAATGAATGGGTAGGTGATTCCTTATTACCGAATCGGTATTACCGATTTGGTAATAAGGAATATTAACGATTCTGTATTTTTTTACCGAATTATTCCCTACATATGAAATACCGATTCCTAAATACCGAATACGTAAAAATTCGGTATTTAGGAATCAGCATTTCCAACTTACCTACATATGGCCCTCACTGCTTCACATTGAGAGTTTGAGGGGATCAGGCTGTACCATGCCCCAGCCGCCTTTCATCACTTTGTGTACTGTGCGCTGAGAGAATTCTTATATATTTCTTAATCATCTATATAGATAATATTTTAATTTATTTCACCTCAGAACAGGAGCATGTACGTCATGTTAAAAAGATTTTGTAAGTCCTCAGGGATAACCATCTGTGAGCTTCATGTGGTAACCATTCAATTTCTAGAATTTATCATTCCTCTTGAAGGTCCAATCCTGAATGATTTCCAGGTTATGGAATTGCTCTGGGGCCTACATGAAGTTTGAGCAAGCAGGTTGAAAAATGTATTGGATGTGCTAACTTTTAGGGGCGCTTTATGTCGAGCGTTATGCAAATATTGGCCCCAATAACTTCCTTATTGCGTGAGGGTAAAGAGTTTGTTTGCACTGTGCCGGCAGATTAATGCTTCTTGACCATAAGAAAGACTTTCACTTCAGCACCCCTTCTCTTATGACCCAATATCACCCAGCCCTTATTAGTTGGGCTGCTGCCTCCAAGGTGGCTGTAGGAGTTGTATTTTCTCAGTGACACCCTCGAACTGGGCAGCTGCACCTAGTGGCCTTCTTCTCTAAGAAACCTTCAGAAGCTGAATGTAACTATGCCAGCTCCTGGCTATCCGAGCCACTTACATGGCATGGAGACTCTTCTGAATGAGGACTCATCATCCAATCATGGTCTATACCAACCACTGAAATCTCCAGTTCCTGAAGTCTGTGGAGGCCTTAACCTCTCAACTGGTTAGTCGGTCATTGTTCCCTGTCTATTATGACTTTGTGATAACTCTCCATGCAGGAAAGAAAAGTTGTAAAGCGGATGCTTTATGCTGGATGTCAGAACATGATCTGGAGCCTAATGCACCCACATACTGAGAAAAGGAGATATTGTAACTCTTGAACGCACCGTGGCCCTCCTCTGAGAGTCACTGGTCCAACATGGGCAAAGTGATGTTGATGCTCGATCTTGGCTTTCAAAGAGTTCAAAGTATCAAAAAGGAGTGATGTTGCATCAATGAAAACTTTTTTAGTTAACTCAGGAACTACAAACTCAGGTTTTATTGTGGTGTCATGAGCACCTGTTAGTTGGGCAACAAGGAATCCTGAACACCTAGGAATTGCTATCCCGGTCATATTGATGGCCACCTATTTTGAAAGATTGCTGCAACTTCATAACCTCTTGTGCAGTTTGCGTTCAGGCCAAGGCATACATATTCATGAAATTGACATATATAGATTTTTTTGAATTTTATTATGAAAAAACCATCAAAATACACCGGGTAAAGTTTAATGCATCCAAGATGTATAGCTGTCGATTTGATTAACATCCCAGTTACTCATATGCACATACATTTTTTGCAAGCGGCTGGAGTGTGTTCCTATTGTACAAGTTCATGTATCGAGCCAAGGTGCTGCAGGAAGGAGACAAATTTAAGGTGCAAGAGGGTATATGAAATGTTCATGTCTTATCTGTGTAGGGGTAGTGTCCAGATATGTGCTTAGAGGTCCCCAAATACCTTCAATGGATTACTTATGATCATGGGGGTCAGTTTGTATCCCAGTTCTGAAATGCTTTCTGTATGCTTCTAGGTTTTAACCTTTTCGATGCTGATGACGGAACTGCTCCGTCATCAGCTGCGGTAGCGCTGTGCTGATGACGGAGCAGTTCCGTCATGGCCCGCTCGCTGCGCCTGCGTGGCGCGGATTCCGCGCCTGCGCTGGGCGTTCCATTGAGCGGGCGGGGCCATGACGGAACCGCTCCGTCATGAGCACAGCTCAACTGAGGCTGGTGACGGAGCGGTTCCGTCACCAGCATGGGCGCGGACGCTCCGCCCCTTTAGCGCTGCGGCGGAATAGCCGCCGCAGCGAAGGTGTTAAAATGTGTCTTTCAACTGCCTATCAAACTGAATCGGATGGTCAAATTCAGCATTTTAACCAGGAGATAGAGGAATTCCTTTGCATATACATTAGCCATCAGGAAAGCTGGGTGAACAATCTTTGCTTAACAGAGTTTTGTCATAAGAAAACTGTAAGTTCCTCAACTCATTTCTCCCGATGTTTTGCTCTGTATGGCTTCCACCCATGTTGTAAACCTTAACATAAGATAGGACAACTGGAGAATCCTAATCTCGTAGATTGATACAACATTATTAAAAATACCATGATATCCCTTAAAAACATCTCACTAAAGCAAAACAATCATACAAGGTTTATGTGGATAGAAAAAGGAAAAACCCAGCAGAATATCACCCAGGAGATCTTGTTTGGTCAACTACTAAGCATCTCCAGTTGGCGGGAAAAAGAAAATTGCTGCTCATGGTTCCATTTTCCATGCAACGTTCCTGGGAGCCCTTTAGTAATGTCCATGCTCCTCAACTCCTATGACAATTCTATATCCAGCATCACCTCAAACCAGGACCTTGGCCTGGGTTGGGGCTTAGACAGGGGATGGTAGCATGAAGCTGTTCAGCGCGCTCCCCAATGTGGGGTTGGGAGTAATAAACAGGGTAGGGGCAAGCTACAAATCATCGCCTTCTGTGCTTTTGCAGAGCAATCACATTATTTGCCCTGTTTATATATCCACTCTTGCGCTCAGATTGTCCAAGCTTCTGTGAGCACAGCAAGTTTGACTATCATACTTCCTTCATTTGGGTTTCCTTAACGTCACTATCCCCTTTTCCAGCACCCTTCTCTCCCAGATTCAAATTATACAAGTTAGCACTCAGGCAGCTGACACCTGGACGTCATAGGTGTTCCTCTGCTTGCAAACATTGAACTCTCACAAGGGCTCCAGCTCTCCTGAAATCAGGAAGTCTCAACGATAATTTTGGGACTGCAGGTATAAATACTGCACACACTTGGATTTTCGAAGCTTCGCATTGTGAATTCCAAGGGGTTGTTAAGAAGACTCATAGCCGAAAGCATCAAGATGTTGATCAGGCCTTGGAGAAGACTTTCAGGAAGACCAAGCTGCAATCAGATAAGTGACCTGAGTGTGTGGTGTCTGTTAAAATAGCTCATTGAATTTTGGTGTGGCAGCATTGCACTTTCTATGACTGCAGCAGGGCTCTGTGACCAACCCACCCAGAGACAGCCAACTGCCCAGCAGGCAGCCAACCTTTTGTTGTGCATGGTGTGGAGTTGCCCACAGGGTGTGGCTTACAGTCAGGCCCTGCATCCAACCCAGAGGCAGCCAACCCCTCGCCGTGCATGGCCATTGGTCCTGCATGGCATGGGGTTAGCCGCAGGGCTGTCTTACAGCCATTCCCTGCTTCCAACTCCCTGCACATGGCCAACACCATGCTGCACACAGCTTTTGGACATGTGCAGTGGAGGGTTGGCGACAAGGCATAGCCTGCCACCAGACCCTGAGGTCAAACCCCCAGCAAGCTGCCAACCCAGCACCATGCACAGCCTTTGGCGCAGTGTTGGGTTGGTCTTTAGGCCAGGGGACCCCATCCCCTGGGGCCAAAACATATATACTCCCCCTTATTTGGCCTGGAGGACGCCACCCACATGGCTAGTTCAAATAAAAAGGTGAGGGGGCCATGTGGGTCCCCTCCCAAGCCTTAAAAGGCCACAGGAACCTATCCCAGGCCTAATACAGATAAGCAGTGGCGAAGGGAGAGTAAACTCCCTCCCTGAGCCGTAATAGGCCCCAGAGTTTGAATACCCTGTTGCCAAATACAATAAAAAAGGTAGGGGCCATGCTGCCCCCATCACCAAGCATTGCTGGGCCCCAGGGATCCCATCTCCGGGGCCAAAATCAAAAGGGAATTTTGACATGTAGCCTACATCTCCAAGCCATATTAACCCTGGGATCTTCAATTCTCAGGGTCACATATAATAAAAAAGGAGAAGGGGCCACAGTGCCCTCTCCCCAAGCATTATTAGTCCCTGGGGATTTCATCTCTTGGGCAAACTAATATAAAAAAGGGCAGAGTAACATGTTTGCTACCCCACCCCGTGCCTTCATAGGCCCTCGAAATCCCATCCACCAGGGCCTTTTTTTCTTTAAAAGGGGAAGGGGGCTGTATGGGCCCCCTGCCCAAGCCTTAACACGCTCCAGGAACAGCACCCCAAGGGGCCAAAGTCATTTAAAAAAAGGGGGGGGTGTGGTCACCTTCCTGGGCCTACTTGGGCGCCAGTGACCACATCCCCTGGTGCCAAATTTATTAAAAAGGGGGAGGGGCTTGCCACCTCCCTTCTCAAGCTTTATTAGACCCCATACCCCAGGGCCAAAAAGTAAAAAAAAAGGGAGGAAGGATGCACTGCCTCCTCTCTGGGTCCCGGGGACCCCATTCCAAGGGACCATATATTTTTTTTAATTGGAGGGGGAGCCACGCTGCTCCCCTCCCTGAGCCCTTAATGTCCAGAGGAACCCCATCCACACTTACTGTGTCTCTGGAAGCCTTACTCCAGGACACAGTAGTTCACTTGCCCACACCAGCGCAGGCAGGGAAATGTGTGTTTGCTCACATCTGGCGGGAGCATTTTTAAATCTCTCGTCAAACAGGAGCAAACACACTAAGTCTGCTGGGAGCTTTAAAACTGCTCCTGTCAGCTGTGACCAGACTTGTTTTTTTTTCCCTGCCCACACTGATGCATGCAGGAAAACAGAACAACTTATTGCTCCTGCCTGGATAGAGCATACAAAGATGGCTGCTCCTTCGGGGCTTGAGTAATGCCCCTACTGCACCATGCGGGGTGGGCTGTCTGGGGCTCTAGGGCACCCACCTAAAACAGATCCCGGCCCAGGGGGATGGGGTCTCCAGAGCCAAAATAGGCTCGAAGAGGGAGCCAACCTCTCATCCCCATTCTTATTTACATTTTAATTACAATCCTGTGCCCCCTCCCCTTAATAAAAGAATGCAATCTCAGGGGGCTCCGGTGGGGGGCCTGCTAACGCCCTCCCCATATATATATTAAAGAAAATGGCAGCACTCATTTTCATTATTTTTTTGAGGTTGTGCTGTGATCGAGCAAGAGTCCCACAGGATTGCAGCAAAAACTGCAGATTTTTAAACATTTGCCCCAGGGGGATACCCCTGCGTCCCTACAAGGGCATAGGGGACAGAGTATCCCTACCCCGCAACCTTATATCAGTTTTTTTGGGGGGAAACAGCCTTCAGAACAAGGGGAGAGCCACACGTGTTGTTTCCTCGCAAGCACAACCACGCTTGCCTTAACCATGCATATGCTTTAACCTTGCAGATGCCTGGTTAAGTCAGTGCGCAGTCTAGATGTCCAGATGGGAAGTACAGGAATAGAAACAGAAAGTGCCAGGACAGAAAGCTTGATGTGGACAGGTAAGATGGGCTGGGGCCAGGTTTGGGGGATGGGGTAGTTTTAGGGGTGGGGTAGTTTTTAGGGCTCAGTGTGGTCAAGGTTGTATATAGGGCAGGAGGCTATGTTTTAGGGCCCAGGGCAGGGGGGTTGGGGTAGTTTGAGGTTCATGGGTGGGGTCGTTTTTAGGGCTGAGGGACTTCGGGTTGTTTATAGGGTAGGGCCAGGATTTTAGGGCTCAGGGCAGGAGGGGTTCGGGCAGTTTTAGGTTTATGGGGTGGGATCGTTATTAGGTCTCAGGGTGTTAGGTTGTTTAGAGGGCAGGGGCCAGGTTTTTAGGGCTCAGGGTGGAGGGGCTGTGGTGTCTTCTTTACCACACATCCCTTTACCAATCATGCCTTTAGCACAAAATTACTTTTTTAAAGGCATAAATGGTGTAGGCAAGTGTGGTAAAGGAATGTGTTGTTCAGATGCATTTATTGTTCAGGCTGTGTTGTAGAGGTATGCGTGGTTTAGCCGAGCGTGCCTCTGTCATACAACCTTTTTTTATAAAGTTCAGGAGAGTAAGGGCCTGATTACCATCTTGGCAGACGAGATACTCCATCACAAACATGACAGATATCTTGTCTGCCGTATTACAATTACATTATATCCTATGGAACTTTTAATTCAGTGGACGAGATATCCTTCACGGTTGTGACAGAGTATCCCATCTGTCAAGATCGTAATCCGGTAATGTAAAATGTATGTAAATGTATTTGAGCTTGTAGAGCGCACAGCTACCCGCAGTGGGTTTCCCGGCGCTTGCTTAGGGAACCCGTCCTGGTATTCCCCTGCGCGATAACCCATTGCTGGGAATCCCCAAGGTGAAAGCCAGGCATCCCGCCACGAGTGGCCCTTGTGGAGATTAAGCAAGCTATTGCCCAGAGTTACAGAGTGGGACTCCGTGATTGGAATAGGCACCGAGGCGAGAATTGTCAGGTCCGGGGAAATTTGAGCCCAAGACCCGCCGAAGCAGGGAATTGAACCCTGGTCCGGGCCAGACCTCTGCATCAGGGTCTGCCGCTCCAACCACTTGAGCCACACTTCTCCACGCTGCCAGGCACATTTTTCTCATGTTGCTTGCAGCCAATCATTGTGCTCGCTCATGCTGGAATCTAACTCCCATGGGAGTGAGGTGGCCCATGGGAATAAAAGCTCCCTGGGCCAATCAGAATGCTCTATTTTTAAAGTGGTGCTCTGCGAAACTCTCGAGGGACCATCCAGAAATACAAATATTTTTAGGCTTTAATTTCTCAAAAGCTATTAAACGTTTTTTCACTAAATCACAAAAAGCACACTCTGTGGACCAATACCTCGCTTTCTGACAAATTTGGTGTAATTCCATTAAACAGTTTATGCTGTAGCTCTTGGAAAATGCATGAAGATTTTGCGTTTTGGAACCCCCTTTTTGAAAAAAAAACAAAGGTGAAAGTGACATTATAGTTAGTAGTTCGCGAAATATCTCACTGTGAACAATGTTTTAAACTAATAAAAAACACCGAAATTCACCAGATAATTATAACTTGCATCCCGCCATGCACTGCTTACAAACTCACATCATTCATTACATGTTCGAAGACATCATTTATGACATCATTGATGCATTCATGAGACCACTGATGAGATCACTGATTGCATCATTCATTTCTATTTTGTACACATTGCTCTATAAACGAATATGGCACTAGAGGTCTGAAAGTAAGTACAAAATAGCTCAGAATAATATGAAGCATCAATTATGCCATAACATATAGAACCACCTTAGGTTATGCAAGCTTGTGTTATTTTCAACATTAACCCTATACCATACACAGGTTTTTTTTAATAACAAAGTCAGATCATATTATCACACCTAACTATAAAGTCAATTAAACCTTTGGTTTTTTGGTGAATTTCCAAGGTTTTTATTTAAAACAAAATCAGATCTTATTATCACACTTAGATATAAAGTCACTTTAAACTTTGCTTTTTTCAGGTTTTTTTAAAATGTAAATTAAGATATAATTACAATTCATAACCATAACATCAATTTAACTATTGGTTTATTGAGTGAATATCCATTTTTTTTTTTTACATAAAGTAATATTTTATTACCATACCGTAAACCAACCCCTGTATAGGCAGTTGGTTGCAGGGCTTGGCCTATAGCCTGATGTGTTTTATCTAGGAACCCGATCAATATTGTGACCTAATGCCCCTATACGGCTATAATCAATAAATATCCCTATAATGGCATAATAATCAGAGCCATATTTCAGTAACTCGCCTCTGCAGTCCATGACACAGCAGAAGCCACTTCCTTAGATTCCTAGAGAGCACACCGAGTTCTTTCGACACACCAAACCCCCAGCAACCTGGGAAAGCCCCGCTTGCTTTGTTTTGATTAGTAATAGAACTCCTGCGAGCACTGTAAGAACGACCAGTTCTTAGTGACATCTTTATTGACGTCTTATGTCCAAAACTTACGTCAAACTCGGCATCTTTCAGGTATAAATATACCAACGTTGCCTTAAGCAAACACACGGTGGTGGTGAATACTGGAGCAGAACAGCTGTCACCTTGCAGAGAGCCCAGCAAATGTGAGAAGCCCACGGACGCTGCCCCTCCTCTTTGACGCGCTGAGAAAGACGCTGTCTTTTCTCCTGCCGAGAAAATCCAGCTCCGGCGTTTCCAGCCTACCCTTGCGGGTGACTGGGATATCGGGTCCTGAGAGGGAGATACCGGACCTCCTACATTCTATTCTAGAGGTACGGTGCTGACTAAACCCTTAGAGAGAATTCTTGAATCAAACTCTTGGCAAAACCAACTTAACTTAAACTGCTACTTACTTACTCCCTCCCACATATTAGGCTTAGGTCAGGTACACCGGGGTAGGCGTAGTTAGAAGCACCAGTTGAGGTCGTTAGCCAATGTATATATGAATGTATATATTTTATTCATTTTAAGTATCTTATGGCTAAGAAACAATATCAATGCTTTTACAGTATTATTTCATAATACTCCTTTTACTGTACGTAATTTACTTTATATTAAGTATTGCAACTGTGGCAATCCATTTCTCTTGCATGAGAAGAAAGACTGTTCGATAAATAATACCTTTTATTGAAAACGCCCGTCTCTCTCTTCTCTGCACTCTGGTGAAACTAAGAACGCACGTCTGACTGAGTGAAATAGCTGTCTATTGTTTCACACGACTCTAGAGATTGACTCTTATTCTGGGGAGCAAAGTTGTCATGTTTATGCGGTTGTCGGAAGCTGAATCCCTTCTTGTCTGAGCCAGGGAAGCTGATCACTTCCTATTCAGTCAAGAAAGTTTCCAGTAACCTCTGAGCTAGCTGGCGCAAACCTAAATTAAGTCTAACATAGTCAGTAGAGACCTAGAAGACCTCAGTCCTACGTCTACACTGCTGTTTATGTTATTCCAATGCGCAGGGCCTATAGGGAAAATAGGAACTACACTACATGGCGCCCAACGTTTGGTAAGGCGATAAAACTAATGCAAGACGTTAGAGTAACTCTGTCGTGCTTTTTTCACACAGACCCTTTCTCCCGTAAATACGCCAATAGACGCCTGGAGTGGGTGAAAGGTTAAAATCCGCCGGAACTTAGTAGGAAGAGATTCCTATGTAGAGTTTCTGGTCTAGTCAACGTTGAAGGATACAGTGTTCCAAAATATTGTGCACCTAATCTTTTGTTTCCTTGAAACCTGATCTGCAACAAAAAACCTTTCTGACAGTAAAATGCCAGATAGTGATGAGGAAAGGGATGCTGCTATATTAGCAAATCAACTAATGGAGGACGACACGAGTCTCCTACAGAATGACCAGAATGCCATCCTCATTCCGGTCAACATAAGAAAAACTATAACTTTAAAACTTATAGAAAACGGACTGACAGCACGAGGTGGTACAGTCATTTTCGTGATAGAGGCACACGAATATCGGCAGACAGAGGGATTCTATTCATGGATAAACTTTCCAGCGGCAAACGCTACAACACACGAGTTCCACTATTACAAAATAGAGGAACCACCGGAAGAATACGCTCCTTTCGAGAAGATTGAAATCCCATTAAAATACCAAGAGCACCTGCTCTGGTTTAAAGGTGCCCTAAAACATAATGATCACATCACCAGGCTCGGTCCACTAGGTAGACCAGGAGCAACGTGGTCGGTTCTAGCCAGCTACACACCACATCCAGACATTGATAAAATGTCAGGCGAAGAACTTTTAGCACAGCTAAAATTACTAATTAAAATTCACAGACAGTTAGTCCAATATGTAATGCGGACTGCAACAGTCCAAACAGCTGTTAATATTCCACAGCTAACCCCTCATCAGGGGAACACAAATAAAATCACACCACAGAACATACAATCATGTCTTGGAAAAACACCCGAAAAACGGGAACAAATTCCATTCTGACTAGCACAAAAAATAACTCAAATAGAGGCAGTATTCCCGAACACTACCCCTATTGAGAAACACAGAATTCTGACTATCTGCCTTCCAATGGGGGTCGCACCACATGTGGAGGACTGTGACACTTGGGGTACAGTCTTTGCTTCCATTTGCACAAAAACACATGGTGTTCCGTCCATGGCGGTAATACCAGATGTGCTAAAACAAATTCAGAATGAATACGGTCCAGAACCTGCTTTAACTCTTGGTACGAAATTACTGAAAGACTTCAAGCAGGTCTCGGCTATATTATTAGCCAACATAAAAGAGAAGCAGCATCTATGGGGATCCGCCAGAAATTGAAAGAAACAGATATAACAGAACAACCAATTGAACTTGCCAGAATCATAGAAAAATGCCATGAAGAATTAGGTAGAGATAGTTTGGGTGGGAAACCAGTAAAACCCCAACTACTTGAAAATCCTGAAAAATGATTTATTAAAAATAATCTAAATACTCCTAAAAAGAGTTGGGATGGAAATAAACAATCCACTCCCAAAGAAAAAGTTTTCCAGTCCAGAGGAAGGTCTCCTCGGCGGAGAGAAAGAACTCCGAATCGAGAACACCAGTCTCCCCAGAGGGAGCACTCTGAGAAAAGATATAACATTAGAAATAGGGATAACTTGAAAAAACCTGACAGATATCAAAGTATTGATACACGTCCCTCTCGATCTTTTTCGCAGAAATCGGAAAGAAGAGGACGGTCAGATCCAAGGGAAGAGCACACCAAGTCCAAAGACAAGGAACCTGCTCAAAGTAAAAAATTACAATTTCCAAGAAAGAAGGTAGCCAGTATTAGAGTAATCGAACATGCCGAGAATACTGAGGACACAGCTGAAAAACCGAGAGTGGGCACAGACAATGCTAGACAGTGCAGCAGAAATCAGCATAGCTCGCAAGATCCTGATGAGTCATCTGGAGACAGTGGACACGAATGAATACATTCAAGTAGAAACTGCAGATACCAAAGTTAGCGAACCTCATAAGATATACGAAATAACACTGCGTATAGAGGGAGATACGACTAGGAAAATAAGGGGTCTATTTTGGGATAACCTCTCAAAAGGCTATGACATCCTGTTAGCGGAGAAAGATTGGCCCCCAGAGTATGTCAGGGAGTGCCCTCATGGCGAAGAAATGATTATGCCTGCCTTCTGAAATCATATTCCAATTTACACTAAATATATATATGCAAGGAAATGGGCAGTAGCTCAAGCACCTGCACTATATAAGAATCATATAGGATGGGATAAGGATTCTCCTCCTCACAAAATCCAGTTAAAATGTCAACCAACTGCACAAAGGCAGTACCCAATTAAGCAAGAAGCTAAAAAACAGGTCAGGGAGATTTTAGATCAACTTGAATACCAAGGGGTGATTGAAACATGCACCTCTCAAATGAACAATCCTTTGTTTCCTGTCTCCAAACCGGATGATTCGTATCGTCTAGACTTGGACTACAGACACCTTAACTCATGTTGCAAAACATTTGCGGTACAAAATTCGCACAGTGCTGCACTAATGAACAAAATAGTTCGCAAAAAATACAAAACAACATTAGACATATCTAATGGGTTCTTTTGTCAAAATATTGCACAAAAAAGCAGGTACTTGACCGCTTTCTCAACAATGGGGTCACAGAAAAATTTCTGTAGGCTCACACAGGGATTCAAGAACAGCCCAGGACTATTCTCAGCCAGTGTAACAGAGTTACTACAAATGTATGATGATTAGGCATTATCTTATGTCGATGACATCTATCTCACAGACGACGACTTGGATACTCACTTGAAAAGAGTGAACACCATAATACTTGGGTTCGCAGCAGAGGGTTACAAATTCAACTTTAAAAAGTCACGAATTGCCCATCTAACATTTTTTTTTTAGGATACGAATTATCAAGTGAAGGAAAGAGCCTAGCAGACAACTTCTTAGAGAAGTGCGCTGTACTCCAAGCACCAAAAACGCTGAAGAACTTACAATCGATTCTAGGCTTCCTGAATTTCGGAAGAACTTACATTCTAAACTATGCAGAGAGGGTTAAACCTCTCTACGAATTAATAAAACCTGATTTCAAACCAATCAACTGGACTCAAAAACACACAGAAATTTTGAGATCACTGCAAACAGACATGTTAGCTAAAACCAAATTAGAAACACGTGACAATATACGCAACCTTGTAATCCGGGTCATCCCAGGAAGATGCGGATTCACGTACCTGACCTCTAATGAGGGAGAAACTGTACCAATAGCTTACAAATCACATTTGTACACACAAACAGAAAAAACATTCAGTCTTACAGAAAATACTGTAAAGGCAGTTCAAACTGCTGTAGCAAGAGAACGAGCCCTAGCCCAAGGCAAAAGAATAACTGTTTTTACAGCAGAATCAGCCTTCGAGGCGCTTTTCAGCCCAGTAAATCTAAAAACAGTGGCACTAGATCTGAAATGGATACAGTGGGAAAATTCTCTTGCTGCAGAAGACGTGACATACTATTTTGTCCCGAACATGAAAAAACTGAATGATTTAAAATATGAAAAAGAATATCCTCTGCCAATCGAAATTCTGCCTTTAGAACAGTACTCTTGTATAATCTATACAGATAGATTTGTACAGCATTACAATGTAGATGATAAATCCTACAATGCAGCCTGCGCGATTGTTAAAGGTGGCTGGCTCTGCGGTAAATTCAGACCGAAAATAACAAAAACTGAATCACTAAGAAAATGTTCGGCTCAGCGAGCTGAAATCAGATCTTTAAAGATGGTGCTTGAAAATGTCGAACGTGAATTCCCGACACTAATCATGTGCGATTCGCATTTTTGCGTCAATTCTTACAATAATGATTTGCAGAACTGGGTTCAAAATGATTACAAAGATGACACAGGTGCCACAATCAAGCATAAAATACTTTGGAAACAAGTAGTTCTTTTACAGAAAGAACTACAAAAGACTCACGTGATACACACTCTGAGTCATCAACGTGATGGCGTTCACGTTGCAGGGAATTCATTGGCTAATACAGCCACAGCGGAAGCAACTAAACCGGCTTCCGTAGCCACAAAAAAGCGTTCAGAAAAATACATAGACGGGGAAACCATGCTGGCGGTAAAAACGTCTTCAAAAGACAACTGTGCAGCACTACCTGTGAACTATCCACTCAATTATACATACGTAATTGATGCAAACTCCGTTCCTTTTGTTTGAATCCCTGGAGTGGGGGATAGGGTAATTCCAAACACGAACCGGAGAATCTTATTAATAGCAGACGCACACATGGGTGAAGGTCCAAGGCACAAACAGATGAAGGAATCTCTGACAGAATTACAATCAGAATACTGGTGGCCGGGGATGAGCCTGCAACATTATAAATTTGCGAAGAGCTGTCCAGACTGCAACAGAGACCGCAGTAACGAGCCAACCGGAGTAATGCCTTGGCCATTTCTGTAGGTAGCATAGGGCTATCTACACATGAAATCCAGCGTCCTATTAATTTTTCTTTAAGACTAAACTCACTTAAAAATGTGGCCCCAGCGCTCGGCTGACGCCAGAACTGTTATAAAAGATTTGCGAGTCTTTATCGGCACATACGCAATTGCCATGCTTCATTCTGACCAGGGTCCTGCTTTTAGCTCTCGAGCTTATAAGGAGGCCATGACCAGCATGGGCATTGGATTGCGGTTCTCTTGTCCCTTCCATCCTGAGGGAACGGGGTAGTGGAAAGAAAAAACCGAGACATAAAGCAATCTATAACGGCAAAGGTATTAGGTTCGGGTGATGGGTGGGTCCAGCATTTATCAAGTGTCCAACGTAGTCTTAACAACTTGCCAAGAAATTCTCTAAAAGGTTTCAGCCCGTACGAACTAATGTTCGGAACTAGAATGTATGTTCAGGACTAAGGGTGGGCGTAGTTCGCGAAGTAGCGCTGCGCGAAGCTACGCGAAGTGCACCTCGCACTCTGCGAACTTCACGTAGTACTACGCGACCTGCGTAGTAGCATGTTCGCACTGTGCAAGATGTGTTTTCAATGATTGCACAGTGCGGACAAGCATCCGGCACTGTGCAATCATTGAAAACGGCATCTTGCACATTGCGAGCTGTAGTTTTCTGCTGCTCGAGTAGATTATTACTCGAGCTGCAGCTTTCTCAACGCGAACTGGTAGTTTCTCATTGAGAGCGGTCGCGAGCATGCGCAACCACTCACAATGAGAAACCTTACCTCCCCGCGTTGAGAATCTCGCCGGGATGTAATTTTGCTTGCTTGCGGTCGCGAACATGACGTTCAGGACCGCGAACAAGCAAAAAATGAGCCCTGCACTACGCTACGCTGCACTGCGCGTGTTCGCACTGTGCTACATGCAGCTCGCGTAGTGCGAAGTTGCGCAAACTCCGCGAGCGTAGCGTAGTGCTTCGCCCAGGGTTATTCAGGACTTAGATAGTCATGCTTCAGTGGTAGAAGATAAGAAAAAATGCTTTGACATCAAAGATCGTTTGGCTGTTTTACAGGACTTAAATGAAACAAGAAAAGCCCTGAGCAACATAAAGTTAAAGCAACAGCCAACAACCACTGAAAACACACCACCTGTCCCAGCAAGACCTGTCTGGATTCCAAAGATTGGGGAGCTGGTCAGAGAAAAAATAGCGGTGAAGAAGGAATTTGGGCCTTCTTACAGAAAAGCAGTACCTGTCTTAGCAATCAACGGAACAAGATCAGTAGTACTACCGCCCCTTGCTGGTAAAAAGGAGAACCGAGTTGTATCCATCGACCTGGTAAAACCACAATCATGTGGCCTATAATAAATAGTAGGCCTAGTGGACTCCCAAGAAGTAACAGAATACCCAAATTTGCTAGTATCCAAGAGGTTCAAACTGAAAGACTAATCACATTTGATAAACCTGCAGTGAATACAAAAGGACTATGCAGAAATGCCCTGGAACTTGTGCCTCTTGAAACCCAAATTGAAACAGTTCGTCATGAAACACCAGTCTACAATGTTGTAGCATCAGATTGTGCTAATGAAAGCCAAATTGAGAAAACAATTCCAACAATTGACAGAACTGCATCTGGCTACTTCATCAATTTCGATAACTTTTCTGAAGATCAAAACGACACTGAAGTGACGCCAGCAACAAAGACTTTTAAAGAAAAAGCAACAGAACTCTTTCATCAACTCAAAGAAACCTATCTTATTTCTCCATGGTTAGAATTTTGGATTGGGCTAGGTGTATTTTTCCTCCTGCTTTGGCTCATCATGGTACTTTGCTTGGGAAAATTCATTGAGGGAAAATACAGTACAATGGACACAGCAAGTCAGAACATCAACTTAGTTCTGTAGCCTCACAAGTCATCTCACATAGAGAAAAGAGAACTATCATCAGTGAATGTCACAGCCATTCCAATACCCGGCGGGGTAGTTTGGGACAAAACAGACTACAAAATATATGGCCCGGTCGAACTCTTGAAATATCCTCATCAGTTTAAGGTTTCATTAAGTGACTTCGTAAAACAAAGTACATTCTCTGATGATTGGGACTTTGAAAGCATAAATAATATGATGTCGGATTTAGTTTTGTCAGCAAAATTTACAGAACATGATTATTTGCAAGGTTCATCGAATTATGAACAGATGTACTGTTTTACTCATTATGCAGACCACTATTTACATAAATCTGCTCAACCTAGAAATGTTTTTAAATATAACCAATGGGAAAATTGTGCTACTCCACCTAAAAGCAGTTCAAAAACATTCTATGAGAAATTCCAATACTTCTCAGGGTTTAACACAAGTGATGCAGAAACATTTTATTATAAACTGTTAGATAAAACAGGGACAAAAACCATGCTGACAAATACTAAATTGATTTATTCAGAAGCATTTTATGAAAAAATGACTACATTTGGTTTTGATTTCTGGAAAATAACATTGAAACAAAAACCATCTGGGGTACAAAAGATTGGCAGGTACAAGGCCTAGAAGCATTATTTCGAGCCTGCATGATCCCAGAACAAATAATGTTCTTGAATGACACAATTCAACAAACGACCTGTCTTGGCCTAGCCAAGATTAAAGACCTTAACAAACCGTCTATTCCAAAGCCAATACCTGATAATGCAACCACAGATATTGAAGTAGACATATCCCAAATTTTAAATGAAAACAGAACACATACTGATTGAAAAAAGTGGTTAATCTGGCCTACAGACACGAATAACTGTCAAGACAGATTCCTGAACAAAATACAGGGGTTAAAAATGACCAGACCAGACCCTAGATTCTCCCAGAGACAACATCCAGGGATAGTAACAACATACAGTGTAGGGAAACTATGCCTTGAATGGCTACAAACATCTACACTGGCACAGATTAAGCAACACTTGTCTTTACTTAAAGATGGTGCTGAATTGCGCGATTTCATAATAGGACCACGCAAACAGTGTCAAAAACGTTTCATAGCGGCCAGTATATACGCTGCTTACAACGAGGCATGGAAAGTGACTCAAATTGAGACAGCAGAGAAAATACGAGAAATTGATCGTATTAATTTGGAAAAATCACTTTCTGTTGTGGACAATGGGTTAATGACTCTGTCCTCCAGAATATATTCACTGGACAGTATTGTATCATCTGCTATCGATATAATAGACCTGGACTTGCTAATGTTACAACATGGCCAGTCCCAATTATGTTCTATTGTACAGCTAGGCAGGACGTTGCAAAACCTCCGTTCAGGCTATGTGCTATGGCGTTTAATCAACACAACGTCATTGTTTTCTATCTTTAACCTTACTGATAAACAAATCTAGTTTGGCACAGAAAGGAGCAGACTATACAATCCTGAGCATCGAAAAATCTGAGAGATTACCATTGACAATGTCAGAAAGACCTGTCATTGAATGGATAATACACTGGATTATCACAATTCCGATAACAACTTTCCAATTTAAAAAGTGCCTAGAGTATATACCAGCAGGCCAGTATGAAAGGTTGGGTAAAGGATACATTAAGTCATCATGGAAATTACCTTATACACATACATGTTATAGTGACAACAACAAAAATGTGTTTCTTAGTAGTAATGAGTGTAAACAATCACTAAGCGGTATACTTTTGTGCCAAGGTATTAACTTGCATGGGGCGTGTGAGGGGACTTCAAATAACCTTTCGTGCCACCAGCACGGCACACCTGCAACACAGATAGAGCCATTCTTTAGACAGCTTTCTAACGGGAGTTAAGTTCTAATAACGGACCACAGCTGGTGTGGCTTGGTGCCAGGGAAAGCATATCTCTTAAGCCACCCGAAAGCACCATCAGCTGATCCACGCCACCAAGAAAACAGCATTCAAGGAGCGGCTGGACAACAACGCACACAACAGCAAGGAACTCTTCAACATCGTGAAAGAGCTCTCCAACCCCAACGCCGGAAACAACGACATCACACCATCACAAGACCTCTGCAACTCCCTCGTCTCCTACTTCCACAACAAGATCGCGGACATACACAACAGCTTCAGCACACAACCAACGCTCCCCACGACCGCACCAACGCCCCCCACAACCACCCTCAGCGCCTGGACCCCAATCAGCACCGAAGACACCATCCGCACGATGAACTCCATCCACTCCGGATCTCTGACCGACCCCTGCCCTCACCACGTCTTCAACAAGGCCGACGCCGTCATCGCACCCCACCTGCGGGACATCATCAACACCTCCTTCGACACCGCCACCTTCCCTGAGAGCTGGAAGCACGCCGAACTCAGCGCTCTACTAAAGAAACCAACAGCGGACCCCACCGTACTCAAAAACTACCGCCCCATCTCGCTCCTCCCGTTTCCAGCCAAAGTCATCGAGAAGACAGTCAACAAGCAACTGGCCGCCTTCCTCGAGACAAATGGATCCCTCGACCCCTCACAGTCGGGCTTCTGGGCCAACCACAGCACCGAGACCGCCCTCATCGCTGCCACCGATGACATCCGAGCCCTGCTCGACAACGGAGAAACAGCGGCCCTCATCCTCCTAGACCTCTCCGCAGCATTCGACACTGTCTGCCACCGCACCCTAGTGCAGCGCCTCAGCAACGTCGGAATCCAGGAGAAGGCACTGGAGTGGATCATCTCCTTCCTCGCTGGAAGGACACAGAGAGTCCGCCTACCCCCGTTCAGGTCAGAAGCCACCGAAGTCATCTGCGGCGTACCTCAGGGCTCCTCGCTCAGCCCCACCCTCTTTAATGTCTACATGAGCCCCCTCGCGGCCATCGCACACCAAAAAAACCTCAACATCATCTCCTACGCCGACGACACACAGCTGATCCTCTCCCTCACCAACGACCCCGCCACCGCCAGAGCCAACCTACACGAAGGGATGAAAGACGTAGCCGAGTGGATGATGACCAGCCTCCTGAAACTGAACTCAGACAAGACGGAAGTCCTCATCCTGGGCTCCTCACCCTCCGCTTGGGACGACTCCTGGTGGCCCCCCGCCCTGGGCACCACACCCAAACCGACAGACCACGCACGCAACCTGGGCTTCATCCTGGACTCCTCCCTCTCCATGACCAGACAAGTCTCCTCGTCTTGTTTCAACATCCTGCGCATGCTACGTAAGATCTTCCGGTGGATCCCCACCGAGACCAGGAAGACGGTCACCCAGGCCCTCGTCACCAGCCGTCTGGACTACGGCAATGCCCTCTAGGCCCGAACAACCGCCAAGCTCCAGAAGAGACTCCAGCGAATACAGAACGCCTCAGCGAGACTCATCCTCGACCTCCTCCGACACAGCCACATCTCCGGACACCTGAGAGACCTGCACTGGCTCCCAGTCAACAAGAGAATCACCTTCCACCTCCTCACCCACGCACACAAAGCCCTTCACAACCAAGGCCCGAGTTACCTCAACAGCCGCCTCAACTTCTACGCTCCCACACGCCAGCTCTGATCGACCAGCCACGCCCTCGCCGCCGTCCCCCGCATCCGAAGAGCCACAACAGGAGGAAGGTCCTTCTCCCACCTGGCCGCCAAGACCTGGAACTCCCTCCCGACCCACCTCCGCCTGACCCAAGACCACCTCGCCTTCAGGAAGCAGCTCAAGACCTGGCTGTTCGAGCAGTAGCGGACCCCCCCCCAAGCGCCATGAGACCCTCTGGGTGAGTAGTGCGCGATATAAATGTCTTTGATTGATTGATTGATTGAAGCGTCAGTTCCATGGTCACTTGCTGTATGCAAGCATTGTATCCAAATGGCCCTGGAGACTCAGTGGCTCCGATTTGGCCTCCGTTGAATATCTCTTCTATACGAATTGATACTTTAAGCAGAATGAAGTCTGTGCTTTTACAGACAACAGTGCCCATCACGTCATCAAAAGAGACGTATGATCTCCAAGTTGCAAGGACAACTGCAGAGATACATACACTTTTATCAACAAATTGCCCCATGCATTTCACAGAAATGCTCAGCCAAATCCTAAATATGTCGGATGCCAGTGGTATCTCGTATGTATTTAAGACAATTTTTTCGGGACTGTTAACACCCTTCGAGGCAGTCCTGGGCATCTTTCCCAATTTTGTCCATTCGGTCTTTGGCGGCCTACCACTACTTTTGGGACTCGTAGCAGGTATTTTATTTTTGACCCTCCTGCTCCGATATGGCAAGCCAAAACGCAGACATGACTCCGGCAAGGATGGAAGAAACGATCCTAGCAATACGCTACCGGGACCGCATAACTAAAGTCCTTGGACTAGCCCAGCTAAGAGATCTGAATATGACCTGGTTTCTTTCATTCAGAACTATATGGCAGACCTGCATCTTACCTGTGCTTCGATGTATGCTATGCGGAGAGGAATGCGTGTTAGACACCTGTCTTGCACTACAATCAGCAGTGCCAATGGATATCGATACTTTGCTAAGTCCTGTAACGGCTCATGCATCGTGTTGTCCCCAGCGGTACCCAAACCTGATGACGGCATTCGTTGAGACTCCTGCGCTACGATTAGGAGGTGGCAGTGAAGCAAGAAATGAAAGCCACATCACCCAGGTACGACCTTCTGTGAGCATTGCTGATCCTGAAATCGATGATAGCAATCATTCTCACAACTGCCAAGTTACAGCATTATCGAACTTGGTCGATCTGTCACCTGAATATGTAGACCAATTCTTTGTGAGCCTGTCTGAAATGATGTTCTCCCCTGAACAGAAACAATAACTTTTTGGAAAACAATCCGGCACACAGCGTTCCCATGAACTCTGAATTCGGCCTTCGGCTTTGATAAACAAAAGCTACTGAAAATCGTTTGGAACTATTTTTTCCCCCGCTCATCATGAAACTATTTTTTCCAAAATTCCTAAATATTTACCTTTTTCTGGCACACGTACTTTGCTTAAAGTAGAACTATTCATAAAGAACAGAGCTTCTATTTTTAGTAGATCTAGAGACAAAATATTACCTCAGCCTCTAGCACATTTTACAGCAATTGTATTTATATGTGATGAAATAGTTTCGCCCTTCTTTTCTGTATTGAGAGACATTTCATGTGTAATTTTTCGCAAAATCGTTCAACTGAATATATATGCAATTTTTTTTTGAATGATTACTCTGCTTAAAACGTACAGTACCTATTATCATTTTCACGTATTTCGTATACACCATTTCAAATGCAAAATGTATTTTGGGGTGGGTTGGAATACACATGCATCTTTATTGCTTAAGTTTTTAGTAATTGATGGACATAAAACCGTGGAGTGGGTGATATGTTTTATCTAGGAACCCGATCAATATTGTGACCTTATGCCCCTATATGGCTATAATCAATAAATATCCCTATAATGGCATAATAATCAGAGCCATATTTCAGTAACTCGCCTCTGCAGTCCATGACACAGCAGCAGCCACTTCCTTAGATTCCTAGAGAGCACACCGAGTTCTTTCGACACACCAAACCCCCAGCAACCTGGGAAAGCCCCGCTTGCTTTGTTTTGATTAGTAATAGAACTCCTGCGAGCACTGTAAGAACGACCAGTTCTTAGTGACATCTTTATTGACGTCTTATGTCCAAAACATACGTCAAACTCGGCACCTTTCAGGTATAAATATACCAACGTTGCCTTAAGCAAACACACGGTGGTGGTTAATACTGGAGCAGAACAGCTGTCCCCTTGCAGAGAGCCCAGCAGATGCGAGAAGCCCACGGACGCTGCCCCTCCTCTTTGACGCGCTGAGAAAGACGCTGTCTTTTCTCCTGCCGAGAAAATCCAGCTCCGGCGTTTCCAGCCTACCCTTGCGGGTGACTGGGATATCGGGTCCTGAGAGGGAGATACCAGACCTCCTACATTCTATTCCAGAGGTACGGTGCTGACTAAACCCTTAGAGAGAATTCTTGAATTAAACTCTTGGCAAAACCAACTTAACTTAAACTGCTACTTACTTACTCCCTCCCACGTATTAGGCTTAGGTCAGGTACACCGGGGTAGGCGTAGTTAGAAGCACCAGTTGAGGTCGTTAGCCAATGTATATATGAATGTATATATTTTATTCATTTTAAGTATCTTATGGCTAAGAAACCATATCAATGCTTTTACAGTATTATTTCATAATACTCCTTTTACTGTACGTAATTTACTTTATATTAAGTATTGCAATTGTGGCAATCCATTTCTCTTGCATGAGAAGAAAGACTGTTCAATAAATAATACCTTTTATTGAAAACGCCCGTCTCTCTCTTCTCTGCACTCTGGTGAAACTAAGAACGCACGTCTGACTGAGTGAAATAGCTGTCTATTGTTTCACACGACTCTAGAGATTGACTCTTATTCTGGGGAGCAAAGTTGTCATGTTTATGCGGTTGTCGGAAGCTGAATCCCTTCTTGTCTGAGCCAGGGAAGCTGATCACTTCCTATTCAGTCAAGAAAGTTTCCAGTGACCTCTGAGCTAGCTGGCGCAAACCTAAATTAAGTCTAACATAGTCAGTAGAGACCTAGAAGACCTCAGTCCTACGTCTGCACTGCTGTTTATGTTATTCCAATGCGCAGGGCCTATAGGGAAAATAGGAACTACACTACAAGCCAGGCCCTGCATCAAACCCCTGCATGCAGCCAAACACCAGCCAAATTAGGGGGGGCACACAGCCCCCTCACCTAGCCACTACTGGGCCAGAGGCTCTTTGCTTTTAAAAAGGGGAGGAAGTGTGTGCAACCCTCCTCCCCATTCAGCTATTGGCCCCAAGGACCATAACCCAGTGGCCAAATAAATATATTTTTAGGAGATGGGAACACAATTATGCCCCCTCCCTGAGCCTCATGAGACCCTTGGGAAACAATCAAGAGAGGCAAAATACATAACCATTAGGGAAGAGGGTTGTGTGGCACCCCTCCCCAGACCAAATTATCCCCGGGGCCATACTTTAATTATAGGAGAGGGGATGCGTTGCACTCCTCCTCAAGCCTTAAGAGGCCCCGGAGACCCGTTCACTGGTCCCTAATACTTTTACATTAGGGAAGGAGGCATGTGGCCCACCTCCCCATGCCCAAATAGGCCCAAGGAACCCATCCCCAAGGCCATGTTTCAATTATAAGGGAGGAGGCAGCGTGGCCCCGCCCCAAACATTAGATGCCCCGGGTACCCATTCCCAGGTCCAAATTTTAATTAAAAGCCCCGGGACTCCAACCCCCCGGGCCGAATACTATAATTAAGCAGAGCTAGGGCCACACTATCCGCCTTCCCAGATATCCCAAAAAAGGGAAGGGGGCATTAATGGCCCCGGGGACCAGATACCCCTAGCTCAAATTCTTACAGGGATGGGTATGACAGCGCCCATCTCTGAAACTTATTGGACCCCGAGGACCCCATTTCTGGGGACAAAAGCAATAAAAAAGAGGAGGGGTCAAAATCCCCATCCCTTAGAAATATGTGGCCCCTGGGGCCAAATTATATAATTAAGGGAAGCGGGTGTACAGACCCCCTCCCTGAGCCTTAATTGGCCCCAGGGGCCCCCTCTCACAAGGCCAAACATCTAAGGGGACGTGAGCCACGTGGCCCCTCTCCCCAAGCTTTATTAGGCCCCAGGGACTCTATCCCCTGGGGCCAAAACCATAAAAAAAGGGGAGGAGATCATGTGCCAGCCCTCCCGAGCCTTAGTAGGCCCCTGGGGCCAAATTACATAATTAAGGGGAGCGGGGCATGCGACCCCCCTCCCTGAACCCTAATAGGCCCTGTTGAGCCCATCCCTTCCCGAGCGGGTCCAAATCAAATTAAAAAAGGGGTGGTAGTTTGCAGCCCCCGTCCATGTGTCTTTTTTAACCCTCGGAATATGATTTGCCTTAGGCCATCTCGCAAATAAATTGGCAAAAGTTGGCAAAAGTTATATACATATATGATATTGATGAAGCCGTGAGGCGAAACGAGTCTGTCAGAGGGGGTCTGCACAATTAAGCACCCAGCTTGAAGATTTTCGTGTGCGCTATCAGTTTGTGGCTACGAATGCTGTTGCCTTGTTGGAGAACTATATATATTCAAATTGCAATGATGGATATAACTGTACATATGTATAATAGGACTGAGAGCTAGTATATTAATTTGAAATCATGAAGTAATGAAACTTTACTCATTTGATTTAAAGAGATGGTATAGGCATATGCTCCATGTAAATATTGTATATAGACAAACTCTAAGATAGCCCCCAGAGTGGGATTGATGTTTTTGTCTGCTCTCTATCTCTATGAAATAAACCCTTGCGAATGGAAGGGGAAACCAATGAGGCAAATGAAAAAAATGTTACCTTTTTTAATCCTTTAAATGGCGGGTGCCTCTTTGTTTGTGTTGACACAGGGGAAAAAGGCACGTTTGCCGAAACGCGTCCTGTTTGTATGTAAATAAACTGATGAATTACACCACAAGAGTGCAGGCACTTCCTTCTTTTTTTTTGGAGCAAGTATATATATATATATATATATATATATATATATATATATATATATATATATATATATATAAACTTGTGACCAAGGGAGACATTCCGAAACGCGTAGAGTATTTTGACATTCTGCCTGTCTTTTGTTCAATAAATGATTGCTGCTCGAAAAGTCCTTTCCATTGTTCCAGTGCTTGTTAACATGGTCGAGTTGTGTCTTACTAATAACATTTTTATGTTTCAAAATACACTGTACCAACAATTGAGAGGTGTTGCCATGGGGGCCAGCTTCTCCCCCAGCTACGCGTGTTTACACATGGGCTGGTGGGAGGAGAAGGTCCTCATGGCAAAACACTCGGACACACTGGCTGGGCATGTTAAATGCTGGTGGAAATACATCGATGATCTCTTCTTGATCTGGCATGGTATAGAAAGTGAGGCAAGTCAGTTTATTGCCTCCCTTAATCAGAACAACTTAAACCTAAATTTCACTGCCAACATAAGTCGAACCACAGTAACATTCTTGAATGTTGAGATATATATAGATCAAGGGAGAATGGAAACCAAATTACATAGTAAGCCTACGGTAGGCAACGCCATTCTGCACGCCAGCAGTGCCCACCCTACCCACCTCATACAAAGCATTCCCTTTGGTGAGCTACTGCGCATCAAAAGAATTTGAAGTAATAATGAAACTCTGCAAAAAGCGCAAGGTGAATGCATTTCAAGGTTCAAAGAAAGAGGTTACAGCAACCCATGTCTAAAGAAGGCCCTCACAAAATGTAATCTTGTAGATAGGGACTCGCTATTTACGACCCAGAATGTCCCAAGCATTAAAAATGAAATCCCTAAAACGTTTAGGTTTATACTAGATTACAACAAAAAACACACAGCCGTGAGAAAATTAATCAAAAAGAATTGTCATTTTATCAAACAGGACCCCATAATTGGCAAGACAGTCCCTAATTGTCCAATAATAACATATAGAAGGGGAGCATCCATGAAAGATGCACTTATGGATGATGACCCATGCGGACCGACAGCTAAGGGCTCTTGGCTGGCGCAAAGGAAGGGGTTTTACAAATGTAAAGTGTGTAAAGCCTGTCAACATGGGGTCAATGCCACTGAATATTCAACACCTTTTGGGGGACCTAACAGAGAAATCACTAAGTCATTAAACTGCAAAACTGATCACGTGGTATATGTGTTGGAGTGCCCATGTGTATTAAAATATCTTACCAGGACACAAAAGGGTGCTCCAACACATCAGAGCTATTAAAAACAACGATCAGGCATACCCTGTGGGCCGTCACTTTTACGAGCAGCATGATGGCAATCCCAAGGACCTCAAATATTTTCTTATTGACTCGGTCCCCAAGACAAAAAGAGGGGGCGACAGAGAGAGGACTCTTAGGCTATTAGAGATGCATTACATTTTAAGTCTTGACAGTAAGTATCCTAATGGTCTAAATAGTTTGGAGGAGCTTCATGCCAGCCTATAAATATTGGGGCTTCTAGTTCAAAAAGTACAAGATTTGTAGACAATGACCGAAACCAATTACCAGTCTTCAAAACTTTTTTCATCTCTTTGTTTGAAGATTGAACTAATCTTCAGTACTAGGTTTCCTGGGCTAGTCTGGCACCTAAGAATGTAATTATAAATTTAAGAACTTAATATGGATTTAAAATCGCCAGGATGAACTTATACCTTTTACATTTAACAAGCTTCCCCCATATTTCCTTTGTTCTTCCTAGCTATCTTAACCTTTTCTATAATACACATTGAGCACTTTTTTCGTTCTTTTTTCTTAAAAAAGAATTTCTACACATGCACTTATTTGCACAGATACATCCAGTACTCATAACAGTTTTTGAGTAATGAAATATAACATCGGAGTTTGGAGTTAGGGACCTGATATTAAAGGATAGGGATTTATCCCGCAATTATCTTCGAATCTAACACTAGCATCTTAGGAGGAATTAGCGAGGGAACTGTATTCATACATGATAATCGTACTCATATGCCAATTTTCGAACAACAATTTCAGTCCTCATATTTGGACAACTCTCAACAGACGAAATTTAGATGTATACCTATGTGGACGGACTTTGTTAGATAAAATACAAAATGTATATATTTACTGATTTCCATATTATTAATTTTTAATATGTGCAGATTGAGGTACTCACTATTTAATAGAGATATTTATTTAGTTATTTATCTTATGTATTTATACATGATTTAAATTACTGCGTATATACGTATGTCTATATATTTATGTACTTATTTATTTATCTATATATTACTATCTATAACTTCAACGAAGATAAATGTTGTAATGTCATTATTAGCGATATTTATTGCTAAATTTATATTGTCTTATACAAAGTATTTTTTAAGGCAGATATTCACGAAAACAGACTGTGGTTAGAATACATCATAAGTATGTTTATAATGTCTATGATAGTTGATAGGTGGAGCCATCTGTGATGCATATAGTATTTAAATCACCTGTGTCTCTGGGTATGTCATGTGATCAAGTCCGGGTTTCCCGGACGAAACGCGTCTTGCTGCTGCCCATTCTGGAATAAAAAGCACTTCTTCACCCTTCGTTGTGGTCTGTACCTGTTTTTGTGCTGGTATTCGCTGGAATTCCTGTGCTGCAGGACTGTGGACTTCAATTTAATAGGACGGTTTGGCTGATTCCGCCCTGTGCAGACCCTCTCTTCGTTTGTGGCTGTTTGGATTATTGGCCGACATAGCTGTTGCGATCAGTTTCTTTGAACCCGGAAGGAGTTTTCCATCATCCAGCCCCCCGCTACCGGAAGCGTTCCGAGGATTGCAACGCGGCGAGGTTCTACGGAGGACAGGCGTTGTGGGAAGTCTATTGAGAGTCGGAGGACCCGAGGGACTTTTCGCCGTCGCCCAAGGTGAGCCGTTCACCAGAGTTTGCTGCCCTTTGGTTATTGGCGGGAAGGAGAGAAAGAAGGATTATTGTGGCGCTTTGCGTTTCAGACATTACACGCAAGGCAGGCCATTTGAGTGCTATATTGCGTTATTCCGACATTTAAAATGGCATTGGCAGCTGACGTATTCAGAGATCGAGAGCAAGCAGCGGATGCTCTTTTTTTTTTACTTACCGGCTGTTTCAAGTGGAGCTAAAACTAAAGGAAAAGTGATTGAATCTGATGATGTAAAAACAAAATTAAAAAAATTAGAAAAGTTGTTCCGTACAGAACTCACTAAGTGGTGGGAGAAAAAGAGTTTGGAGAAATATAAGGAAGCAGGGCGAGTGCCACGAGGCTTGAGGGTACTGATAGCTCCTTCCTTTGAGAACCCCAATCCCCTTATGTTGAAGGAGTGGGCCAGCAACAACTTGGACGCCTCAATGAACATGGTGTGTCTATTAGTGAAGTATGCTGGGATCGATAGAGTTGATTTATTGGCTCAAATTGAATCATTAAATCTGGAATTGGATGCCATGGAACAAAAAGAAGCAATCTTGAAAGGGTGTGAAGAAATAAAAAAACGCCTGGAAAAACATGAACATGTTATCAAAACACGTAAAGCCTTCATGTTTGCGAGGGATAAAGCTGACTATGAAAATGGGAGAATATTTAACTTTTCAAGAAAATTTGAGTCAGTGAAAAAACAAGCCTTAACCAATATGGTGTCTGAAAACCTAACACCAGCCCCTATAGCCCCTGCTATATCTGACACTGACTTAAGCTCTGTATATAGCAGCACAGGCTCGGAAGATGAAATCAGTGTACATCAAGCTGGCGTTAGTAGTTTTACTCCATCTGAGGAACTGGTTTTTATGGTAGAGGACAGACGCAACACTTTGTGTTCGAGGGGCACACAACAGCAACAAGTGAAAGGCGCCACAGGAGGAACAAATGCCGCAAAGAGAGGAGGAAACGCCGGCGGCTTCATGAAAAAGAAAAGAGGGAAGGGGAACCCTCAATGAATTATATAAGTGTTATTGATCTCCTGGCCACCACGAATACGGAGGTATCACCTACGGATGCTGCGCTGGAAACTAATAAAATTAATGAAAAAGAAAATGAAAAAAATGATAAAAGCAATGAAAACGAAAATAAAGAAAAAAATAAACTTGTTAACAAAAACATTGAGAATACTGTGATCAATTTAACAGACCTGGATCTCAACAAAGCGGAAATTCAACTCTTGTCCTTGGGCCTCTCCTTTTGCCCTAAAAACAGTTTTAAATATGTGCAATCGAGGATCGATGTTTTCAAATTTATTCGGAAACTCAAACTTTTGAAATGTCATACCTTGAATAAAAAAAGTGATCAGGCACATAACATTGTACAAGATTCTCAGCCTAGTAGGACATTCGCTATTTCTGATACTACGTCACTTAAAACTGCACACTCTCTTCTAACTTCGGAGGAGGAGACTGTTGACAACACCCAAACCGTGCTCAAATCTATGGGTATTTCTAGTGGCAATGCAGCGAATAGTCCTTTTTGTCCTCGATCTTCGTTTGTCCCTGTTATGCCCAGGGACGCTATTGATATTTTTAGTGATCGAATGATTGTGGAATTGAAGAAATTGAATCTTGCTGTGGCCAACAGTCAGAGATGCAGGAGCAACAAGGACAAGCAATACTCTAATCTCATGAGAAAAATCAATAAAAATGGGAACATTATAGTGTACAAAGCCGACAAAGGTGGAAATGTTGTTCTTTGGCCACGAGATGTCTACATTGCAGAGGCTGAGAGGCAACTTAATGATCCTTGCTGCTACAGGAAGGCCTCTTTTAATGAACTCAATAAAATAAAACAGTCAATCCATACCAATTTGTCTCAATATAAGAGAGATGGCCTAATCAGTCAAAAGGAATTTGAATTCCTGAAGGTGGATCATCCTATCACCCCTACCCTTTATTTATTGCCCAAGATCCACAAAGGCACTTTCCCAATACCTGGGCGACCAATTATCTCAGCCCGAAATAGATTACTGGAGACAATATCAAAATATGTGGACTTTTTTCTTCATGGATTTATGGAGGCCCTCCCGAGCTACATAAGAGACACTGGTGATTTTTTGAATAAATTGAATGAGGTCGTATTGAAACCTGAATATCGGTTTCTGGTTATGGACATCTCATCTCTTTATACATCTATAAATCACAGCGATGGCCTCAGAGCGATTGAACACTTTTTAGGTGAAAAGGACATCAAACTCTATGAACATAGTAAGATGCTAGTTAAAATGATTGACTTTTGTCTCAATAACAACTACTTCCTATTCAATAATGAAGTATATCAGCAGCTGTGGGGTGTGGCCATGGGGGCATGCTTCTCCCCTAGCTACGCGTGTTTACACGTGGGCTGGTGGGAGAAGCATGTCCGTGGTCAGCTCTGTGGTTGTCTGATTGAAACAGAGACTGGTATTGTCAACATGTGGCGTTTCATAGATGATGTTTTCATTATTTGGCAGGGCTGTGAAAGTTCGGCAGAGGATTTTGTTAAAAGAATCAACAGTAATGCTTTGAACTTCGAATTTACAGCTACTATAAGTAATTCTAGAGTTAATTTCCTTGATGTTGAGGTATATATTCTGAATAATTCAATCATGACTAAAATGCACAGAAAGGTTACGGCAGGTAACTCTATTTTACACGCCCAGAGTAATCATCCTCGACACCTTATTAAAAGCATTCCTTATGGAGAGTTTTTAGGAATTCAAAGAATTTGCAACAATGAGATGGATTTAAATTCTTGTCTTGAGGAATCCTTTCAAAGGTTTTTAGTTAGGGGTTATGATAGAAACAAACTTATTAAATCTTTGAAACTGGTGATGACTAAAACCCCAATTGCCCCTGTAGATTCTGCTGTTCTTACCACCATACCGGAAGAAACAGAAGCAAGGGGTAATGAAAAATATAAAATTAGACTCATCACTACTTATAATTGCCAGGAACGCAAAATCAGACAGATTGTTCAATCTAAGTGGCCAATCCTCATGACTGATATCACTTTAGCACCCCTGTTGGAAGAGTATCCAGCAATGACTTTTCGAAGAGCCCCTTCTATGAGGGATGTGCTGGTTAAATCTAGCCCTGAAGTTACTATTAAATCTAACTGGCTATCCAATAGATCTGGCTTTTTTAAATGCAGCTCTTGCAGAGCACGCAAATTCGGAGTTAACACTACAGAGTACAAAGAAGCTTTTTCAGAGACTATTAGCAAGATTAACAATCTTTACACTTGTAAAACTGGCCACGCGGTCTATGTCTTACAATGTACTTGTAATTTACAGTACGTTGGAAGTACTAAGTTACAGGTGTTCAATCGTATTTTACAGCATTTACGAGCTATAGTCAACTCCGACGCCAGTTATCCTGTTGCACGTCATTTCAAATTAGTCCACAATAACAATTTGAATGATTTGAAATATTTTGCTATCGAAGCGGTCCCCATATCCAAGAGAGGAGGGGATAGAGAAAAAAGTCTGCGACAATTGGAGAGCCATTATATAGTACTTCTTAACAGTAAAATCCCGAATGGTCTAAATATGGGTGAGGACCTCCATCATTTTTTGTAATTCAATTTGACTATTTAATTTTGAAAACCATATTTTATAATCTGTCTAATTTTATTTTTGACTGTGTAGGTCCAGATATGATAATCTCCTCTTATATGCAATTGTTATTAATTAGCTTTTAGATCTTAGCTTTTTAACATTCTGTCAATTTTAGCATATTTTATGAAATTCTAGTTTTACTGTTTTTATGGTTTTACCGAATTTTGGAATGCTATGAGGATTATCCTAACTTTTATAATTAAATTATGGATAGATTTAAATGAAATGATAACTTTATGGTTTTCTGGAATTAGTTTTGCCTGCTAGGGTCTGTTTTTGATCTTCTCTGTTTTTATAATATCTGACATTCATAGCTGCTACCTGGATTTGATAAGAACCTGCCGGTTCTATGTCACTTTTGCACTTTTAAGCACTTATCACTTTAGATATTTCACTATCCTGCTGCTATTACTGATTACATTCCTTGTAATATTGCTCATTAACACTCTTATGAGTATGCACAAAATTTGTATTTATTAGCACTCTTGCACTTTGTGTGGGTTGTTTTATAATACTGCATATAACATCTGTCTACCACCTCAAATTTATTCCATCTGTATATAATTTTACCACGCTGTTTAAGGGCACTTGCCCTCTAAATTCAACGAAGATAAATGTTGTAATGTCATTATTAGCGATATTTATTGCTGAATTTATATTGTCTTATACAAAGTATTTTTTAAGGCAGATATTCACGAAAACAGACTGTGGTTAGAATACATCATAAGTATGTTTTTAATGTCTATGATAGTTGATAGGTGGAGCCATCTGTGATGCATATAGTATTTAAATCACCTGTGTCTCTGGGTATGTCATGTGATCAAGTCCGGGTTTCCCGGACGAAACGCGTCATGCTGCTGCCCATTTTGGAATAAAAAGCACTTCTTCACCCTTCGTTGTGGTCTGTACCTGTTTTTGTGCTGGTATTCGCTGGAATCCCTGTGCTGCAGGACTGTGGAGTCCATATTTATATATATCTATATAAGTAGATTGAACACTTTCCAGTTTTCACAAAGTTGAATTTCGTAGTAATATCAAATAGAAAAGGCATTGATGCTAATACCCTTCGGAAGGATTGCGGTTCTTGTTGCTAAGAAATCCCCTTAACAATCATTTGCAATTTCGAAAATACTGTTTATAAAATAATTGTGATAAATTTGCAATGTGATTAGGATGATACTATTATTACAATCCAATTTTATGTTACTGGATAACACTGAGCACTTTTTTCCACTTTATATCATGTGGTATGTCTTTACCCAATGAAAACATATGTCTTTTTAAACGGAAAAAAAAGAAAAAATTGTGTAACTGCTTAAAAGGAATGCCATAGGTAGCTTTGCGTCATGTGATCAAGTCCCCAGGGAGGGATGAAACGCGTTATGGCTGCCTACACTGTTTGTACGCTGTAAATAAACAGAAGGTATTTTAAGGACTGCGTGGGCTGTGCTCTTCATGTGCATCAAAAGGAAAAGCGGAGACGAAGAGTACTCCTCGATATATATATATATATATATATATATATATATATATATATATATATATATATATATATATATATATATATATATATATATATGGAAAGAAAGAGTTGCCGCTAGGTGGGGATGCACTTACAGGTAGGAATTGATGCCAGCGCAAGGGCGCGAGCTGCGAACAGAGTCCCTTTCCTGCCTGACGCGTTTCGGGCCAACGCCCTCTTCAGTGGCAGCACATGTAACATGACGGCAAGCTGCAGGTACCAGTAAATACACTCTGTAATTATGCACAGGTGTAAAACCTGAAGCAATGCTCTCTGGGACTGGTGGTTCCGTAAAACCCAAGTGGGTCGCCGCCGCAATTCGCATGCAAAAAAAGTATTAAAGGGATTGCCAATGTCGCCGCAAGCACCCCGCAAGTAAAGGCACCTCCTGTACCACAGAAAGCTGCCCAAGTAAGGCAGCTGTGGACCCGCAGTTGTAAGCGGTAGTGCAACCCTGCGACCGGGCAGGCCGCAAAAAATGGAAAGAAAGAGTTGCCGCTAGGTGGGGATGCACTTACAGGTAGAAATTGATGCCAGTGCAAGGGCGCGAGCTGCGAACAGAGTCCCTTTCCTGACAGACGCGTTTCGGGCCAACGCCCTCTTCAGTGGCAGCACATGTGACATGACGGCAAGCTGCAGGCACCAGTAAATACCCTCTGTAATTATGCACAGGTGTAAAACCTGAAGCAATGCTCTCTGGGACTGGTGGTTCCGTAATACCCAAGTGGGTCGCCGCCGCCATTCGCAAGCAAAAAAAGTATTAAAGGGATTGCCAATGTCCCCGCAAGCACCCCGCAAGTAAAGGCACCTCCTGTACCACAGAAAGCTGCCCAAGTAAGGCAGCTGTGGACCCGCAGTTGTAAGCGGTAGTGCAACCCCGCGACCGGGCAGGCCGCAAAAAATGTATTGGCATTTATATAGCGCACTACTTACCCGTAGGGTCCCAAGGCGCTTCGACCGCTGCGAAACCCTTCCTGGCTTCCCTGAGAGATGGTCCCTTAATGGGTATCTCCAGGGTGAGACCAGGCATCCCCGGCGGTCTGGTGGGGCCGTTAGTGAAGATGAGGCAAGCTAATGCCCAGAGTTGCCGAGTGTGATCGCTGATCAGAGTGGGCACCGAGGCGAGAGAATTATCGAGTCCGCTGACCCTGGTCCAGAAACCTGCCACGCCGGGAATCGAACCCTGGTCCCGGGCCGTCCTCTGCTCTCGGGTCTGCCGCCTCTAACCAGTGAGCCACACTACTTCACGAATGAAAAAATGAAAAGAAAGAGTTGCCGCTAGGTGGGGATGCACTTACAGGTAGGAATTGATGCCAGCGCAAGGGCGCGAGCTGCGAACAGAGTCCCTTTCCTGCCAGACGCATTTCGGGCCAACGCCCTCTTCAGTGGCAGCACATGTGACATGACGGCAAGCTGCAGGCACCAGTAAATACCCTCTGTAATTATGCACAGGTGTAAAACCTGAAGCAATGCTCTCTGGGACTGGTGGTTCCGTAAAACCCAAGTGGGTCGCCGCCGCCATTCGCAAGCAAAAAAAGTATTAAAGGGATTGCCAATGTCCCCGCAAGCACCCCGCAAGTAAAGGCACCTCCTGTACCACAGAAAGCTGCCCAAGTAAGGCAGCTGTGGACCCGCAGTTGTAAGCGGTAGTGCAACCCCGCGACCGGGCAGGCCGCAAAAAATGAAAAGAAAGAGTTGCCGCTAGGTGGGGATGCACTTACAGGTAGGAATTGATGCCAGCGCAAGGGCGCGAGCTGCGAACAGAGTCCCTTTCCTGCCAGACGCGTTTCGGGCCAACACCCTCTTAAGTGGCAGCACATGTGACATGACGGCAAGCTGCAGGCACCAGTAAATACCCTCTGTAATTATGCACAGGTGTAAAACCTGAAGCGATGCTCTCTGGGACTGGTGGTTCCGTAAAACCCAAGTGGGTCGCCGCCGCCATTCGCATGCAAAAAAAATATTAAAGGGATTGCCAATGTCCCCGCAAGCACCCCGCAAGTAAAGGCACCTCCTGTACCACAGAAAGCTGCCCAAGTAAGGCAGCTGTGGACCCGCAGTTGTAAGCGGTAGTGCAACCCCGCGACCGGGCAGGCCGCAAAAAATGGAAAGAAAGAGTTGCCGCTAGGTGGGGGATGCACTTACAGGTAGGAATTGATGCCAGTGCAAGGGCGCGAGCTGCGAACAGAGTCCCTTTCCTGCCAGACGCGTTTCGGGCCAACGCCATCTTCAGTGGCAGCACCTGTGACATGACGGAAAGCTGCAGGCACCAGTAAATACCCTCTGTAATTATGCAAAGGTGCAAAACCTGAAGCAATGCTCTCTGGGACTGGTGGTTCCGTAAAACCCAAGTGGGTCACCCCCGCCATTCGCATGCAAAAAAAGTATTAAAGGGATTGCCAATGTCCCCGCAAGCACCCCACAAGTAAAGGCACCTCCTGTACCACAGAAAGCTGCCCAAGTAAGGCAGCTGTAGACCCGCAGTTGTAAGCGGTAGTGCAACCCCGCGACCGGGCAGGCCGCAAAAAATGGAAAGAAAGAGTTGCCGCTTAGTGGGGATGCACTTTCAGGTAGGAATTGATGCCAGCGCAAGGGCGCGAGCTGTGAACAGAGTCCCTTTCCTGCCAGACATGTTTCGGGCCAATGCCCTCTTCAGTGGCAGCACATGTGACATGACGGCAAGCTGCAGGCACCAGTAAATACCCTTTGTAATTATGCACAGGTGTAAAACCTGAAGCAATGCTCTCTGGGACTGGTGGTTCCGTAAAACCCAAGTGGGTCGCCGCCGCCATTCGCATGCAAAAAAAGTATTAAAGGGATTGCCAATGTCCCCGCAAGCACCCCGCAAGTAAAGGCACCTCCTGTACCACAGAAAGCTGCCCAAGTAAGGCAGCTGTGGACCCGCAGTTGTAAGCGGTAGTGCAACCCCGCGACCGGGCAGGCCGCAAAAAATAGAAAGAAAGAGTTGCCGCTAGGTGGGGATGCACTTACAGGTAGGAATTGATGCCAGCGCGAGGGCGCGAGCTGCGAACAGAGTCCCTTTCCTGCCAGACGCGCTTCGGGCCAACACCCTCTTCAGTGGCAGCACATGTGACATGACGGCAAGCTGCAGGCACCAGTAAATACCCTCTGTAATTATGCAAAGGTGTAAAACCTGAAGCAATGCTCTCTGGGACTGGTGGTTCCGTAAAACCCAAGTGGGTCGCCGCCGCCATTCGCATGCAAAAAAGTATTAAAGGGATGGACAATGTCCCCGCAAGCACCCCGCAAGTAAAGGCACCTCCTGTACCACAGAAAGCTGCCCAAGTAAGGCAGCTGTGGACCCGCAGTTGTAAGCAGTAGTGCAACCCCGCGACCGGGCAGGCCGCAAAAAATGGAAAGAAAGAGTTGCCGCTAGGTGGGGATGCACTTACAGGTAGGAATTGATGCCAGCACAAGGGCGCGAGCTGCGAACGGAGTCCCTTTCCTGCCAGACGCGTTTCGGGCCAACGCCCTCTTAAGTGGCAGCACATGTGACATGACGGCAAGCTGCAGGCACCAGTAAATACCCTCTGTAATTATGCACAGGTGTAAAACCTGAAGCAATGCTCTCTGGGACTGGTGGTTCTGTAAAACCCAAGTGGGTCGCCGCCGCCATTCGCATGCAAAAAAAGTATTAAAGGGATTGCCAATGTCCCCGCAAGCACCCCGCAAGTAAAGGCACCTCCTGTACCACAGAAAGCTGCCCAAGTAAGGCAGCTGTAGACCCGCAGTTGTAAGCGGTAGTGCAACCCCGCGACCGGGCAGGCCGCAAAAAATAGAAAGAAAGAGTTGCCGCTTAGTGGGGATGCACTTACAGGTAGGAATTGATGCCAGCGCAAGGGCGCGAGCTGCGAACAGAGTCCCTTTCCTGCCAGACATGTTTCGGGCCAACGCCCTCTTCAGTGGCAGTACATGTGACATGACGGCAAGCTGCGGGCACCAGTAAATACCCTTTGTAATTATGCACAGGTGTTAAACCTGAAGCAATGCTCTCTGGGACTGGTGGTTCCGTAAAACCCAAGTGGGTCGCCGCCGCCATTCGCATGCAAAAAAAGTATTAAAGGGATTGCCAATGTCCCCGCAAGCACCCCGCAAGTAAAGGCACCTCCTGTACCACAGAAAGCTGCCCAAGTAAGGCAGCTGTGGACCCGCAGTTGTAAGCGGTAGTGCAACCCCGCGACCGGGCAGGCCGCAAAAAATAGAAAGAAAGAGTTGCCGCTAGGTGGGGATGCACTTACAGGTAGGAATTGATGCCAGCGCGAGGGCGCGAGCTGCGAACAGAGTCCCTTTCCTGCCAGACGCGTTTCGGGCCAACACCCTCTTCAGTGGCAGCACATGTGACATGACGGCAAGCTGCAGGCACCAGTAAATACCCTCTGTAATTATGCACAGGTCTAAAACCTGAAGCAATGCTCTCTGGGACTGGTCGTTCCGTAAAACCCAAGTGGGTCGCCGCCGCCATTCGCATGCAAAAAAAGTATTAAAGGGATGGACAATGTCCCCGCAAGCACCCCGCAAGTAAAGGCACCTCCTGTACCACAGAAAGCTGCCCAAGTAAGGCAGCTGTGGACCCGCAGTTGTAAGCAGTAGTGCAACCCGCGACCGGGAAGGCCTCAAAAAATGGAAAGAAAGAGTTGCCGCTAGGTGGGGATGCACTTACAGGTAGGAATTGATGCCAGCACAAGGGCGCGAGCTGCGAACGGAGTCCCTTTCCTACCAGACGCATTTCGGGCCAACGCCCTCTTAAGTGGCAGCACATGTGACATGACGGCAAGCTGCAGGCACCAGTAAATACCCTCTGTAATTATGCACAGGTGTAAAGCCTGAAGCAATGCTCTCTGGGACTGGTGGTTCCGTAAAACCCAAGTGGGTTGCCGCCGCCATTCGCATGCAAAAAAAGTATTATAGGGATTGCCAATGTCCCCGCAAGCACCCCGCAAGTAAAGGCACCTCCTGTACCACAGAAAGCTGCCCAAGTAAGGCAGCTGTGGACCCGCAGTTGTAAGCGGTAGTGCAACCCCGCGACCGGGCAGGCCGCAAAAAATGGAAAGAAAGAGTTGCCGCTCGGTGGGGATGCACTTACAGGTAGGAATTGATGCCAGCGCAAGGGCGCGAGCTGCGAACAGAGTCCCTTTCCTGCCAGACGTGTTTCGGGCCAACGCCCTCTCGAGTGGCAGCACATGTGACATGACGGCAAGCTGCAGGCACCAGTAAATACCCTCTGTAATTATGCACAGGTGTAAAACCTGAAGCAATGCTCTCTGGGACTGGTGGTTCCGTAAAACCCAAGTGGGTCGCCGCCGCCGCCATTCGCATGCAAATAAAGTATTAAAGGGATTGCCAATGTCCCCGCAAGCACCCCGCAAGTAAAGGCACCTCCTGTACCACAGAAAGCTGCCCAAGTAAGGCAGCTGTGGACCCGCAGTTGTAAGCGGTAGTGTAACCCCGCGACCGGGCAGGCCGCAAAAGATGGAAAGAAAGAGTTGCCGCTAGGTGGGGATGCACTTACAGGTAGGAATTGATGCCAGCGCAAGGGCGCAAGCTGCGAACAGAGTCCCTTTCCTGCCAGACGCGTTTCGGGCCAACGCCCTCTTCAGTGGCAGCACATGTGACATGATGGCAAGCTGCAGGCACCAGTAAATACCCTCTGTAATTATGCACAGGTGTAAAACCTGAAGCAATGCTCTCTGGGACTGGTGGTTCTGTAAAACCCAAGTGGGTCGCCGCCGCCATTCGCATGCAAAAAAAGTATTAAAGGGATGGACAATGTCCCCGCAAGCACCCCGCAAGTAAAGGCACCTCCTGTACCACAGAAAGCTGCCCAAGTAAGGCAGCTGTAGACCCGCAGTTTTAAGCGGTAGTGCAACCCCGCGACCGGGCAGGCCGCAAAAAATGGAAAGAAAGAGTTGCCGCTAGGTGGGGATGCACTTACAGGTAGGAATTGATGCCAGCACAAGGGCGCGAGCTGCGAACAGAGTCCCATTCCTGCCAGACATGTTTCGGGCCAACGCCCTCTTCAGTGGCAGCACATGTGACATGATGGCAAGCTGCAGGCACCAGTAAATACCCTCTGTAATTATGCACAGGTGTAAAACCTGAAGCAATGCTCTCTGGGACTGGTGGTTCCGTAAAACCCAAGTGGGTCGCCGCCGTCATTCGCATGCAAAAAAAGTATTAAAGGGATTGCCAATGTCCCCGCAAGCACCCCGCAAGTAAAGGCACCTCCTGTACCACAGAAAGCTGCCCAAGTAAGGCAGCTGTGGATCCGCAGTTGTAAGCGGTAGTGCAACCCCGCGACCGGGCAGGCCGCAAAAAATGGAAAGAAAGAGTTGCCGCTAGGTGGGGATGCACTAACAGGTAGGAATTGATGCCAGCGCAAGGGCGCGAGCTGCGAACAAAGTCCCTTTCCTGCCAGACGCATTTCGGGCCAACGCCCTCTTCACTGGCAGCACATTTGACATGACGGCAAGCTGCAGGCACCAGTAAATACCCTCTGTAATTATGCACAGGTGTAAAACCTGAAGCAATGCTCTCTGGGACTGGTGGTTCCGTAAAACCCAAGTGGGTCATCGCCGCCATTCGCATGCAAAAAAAGTATTAAAGGGATTGCCAATGTCCCCGCAAGCACCCCGCAAGTAAAGGCACCTCCTGTACCACAGAAAGCTGCTCAGGTGTTGTACTACCGCGGACAAACTGCGGGTCCACAGCTACCTTATTTGGGCAGCTTACTGTGGTACAGGAGGTGCCTTTTACTTGCGGGTTGCTTGCAGGGACATTGGCAATCCTTTTAATACTTTTTGCATGTGAATGGCGGCGGCGACCCACTTGGGTTCTACTAAACCACCAGTCCCAGAAAGCTTTGCTTCAGGTGTTACACCTGTGTATAATTACTGTGGGTATTTACTGGTGCTTGGAGCTTGCCGTCATGTCAAACCAAGATGGATCGCACACCACTAGCCTCTCCTCCGGGTCACCCCTTGGCACTCTGGTACAGGTAGTGCATGTAGATGGATGAGTAAAAAGTAGTTCACCACAGTTGGTGTGAGTAGTTACTCATTATCCCCAAGTTCTTTGGACCCGAGACATGGCCCGGGTTTCGGGACAATTTCCCTCGTCAGCAGAGCAGTGTTTGGGGTGGATGAGAAGGCCGCCAAGTAACCGTCACAGGCCCTGATGCCTCTCCGGCGCGCAGGTGCGTCTCCAAGAGCTCGTCAGCTCAGGGCTCACGGGAGCCGTTTAAGTACAACCAAGATGGATCGCACACCACTAGCCTCTCCTCCGGGTCGCCCCTTGGCACTCTGGTACATGTAGTGCATGTAGATGGACGAGTAAAAAGTAGTTCACCACAGTTGGTGCGAGTAGTTACTCATTATCCCCAAGTTCTCTGGACCCGAGACATGGCCCGGGTTTCGGGACAGTTTCCCTCGTCAGCAGAGCAGTGGTTGGGGTGGATGAGAAGGCCGCCAAGTAACCATCACAGGCCCTGATGCCCCTCCGGCGCGCAGGTGGGTCTCCAAGAGCTCGTCAGCTCAGGGCTCACAGGAGCCGTTTAAGTACAACCAAGACGGATCGCACACCACTAGCCTCTCCTCCGGGTCGCCCCTTGGCACTCTGGTACATGTAGTGCATGTAGATGGACAAGTAAAAAGTAGTTCACCACAGTTGGTGCGAGTAGTTACTCATTATCCCCAAGTTCTCTGGACCCGAGACATGGCCCGGGTTTCGGGACAGTTTCCCTCGTCAGCAGAGCAGTGTTTGGGGTGGATGAGAAGGCCACCAAGTAACCGTCACAGGCCCTGATGCCTCTCTGGCGCGCAGGTGCGTCTCCAAGAGCTCGTCAGCTCAGGGCTCACGGGAGCGGTTTAAGTACAACCAAGATGGCCTCTCCTCCGGGTCGCCCCTTGGCACTCTGGTACATGTAGTGCATGTAGATGGACGAGTAAAAAGTAGTTCACCACAGTTGGTGCGAGTAGTTACTCATTATCCCCAAGTTCTCTGGACCCGAGACATGGCCGGGTTTCGGGACAGTTTCCCTCGTCAGCAGAGCAGTGTTTGAGGTGGATGAGAAGGCCGCCAAGTAACCGTCACAGGCCCTGATGCCTCTCCGGCGCGCAGGTGCGTCTCCAAGAGCTTGTCAGCTCAGGGCTCACGGGAGCCGTTTAAGTACAACCAAGATGGATCGCACACCACTAGCCTCTCCTCCGGGTCGCCCCTTGGCACTCTGGTACATGTAGTGCATGTAGATGGACGAGTAAAAAGTAGTTCACCACAGTTGGTGCGAGTAGTTACTCATTATCCCCAAGTTCTCTGGACCCGAGACATGGCCCGGGTTTGCACTACCGCGGACAAACTGCAGGTCCACAGCTACCTCATTTGGGAAGCTTACTGTGGTACAGGAGGTGCCTTTTACTTGCGGGGTGCTTGCGGGGACATTGGCAATCCTTTTAATACTTTTTGCATGTGAATGGCGGCGGCGACCCACTTGGGTTCTACTAAACCACCAGTCCCAGAAAGCTTTGCTTCAGGTGTTACACCTGTGTATAATTACTGTGGGTATTTACTGGTGCTTGCAGCTTGCCGTCATGTCACATGGTCTGCCACTGAAGAGGGCGTTGGTCCGAAACACGTCTGGCAGGAAAAGGACTCTGTTTGCAGCTCGCGCCCTTGCGCTGGCATTAATTTCTACCTGTAAGTGCATTCCCACCTAGGTGGCAACTCTTTCTTCCATATATATATATATATATATACATATATGAAAACAGCAAACTCCCAACTGCTATGATCGCAGTTCTAGCGGGCGCAGACCTCGAGCAATCTCCTCAATCCTCAATCAGACAATAGATGAGCCAGAAACCAACGCTGTTAGTTGAAGCAGTGCATTTAATAAGCAGTGAATAGTGCAGAGCAAGTGCCCTCCATGACGCGTTTCGCCCCGCGGACGGGGCTTGGTCACATGACGCGACAGGAGTAGGCGGTGGGTTAAATGACAATTAAAAGCCCAAACACCTAAAGAAACAGGTTGTAAGGGTAAAATAACGACATTGATTGGCAATACAATTCATGTGATGATAAGTCCATAAACAAAATTCCCAAAAATAATGGAAAGTTGCAACATAATTAGAGCATAGTGCTCATAAGCGATGAGGGATGATAAAACATATTTTCTTAAGAAAAATGACAAAAATTCATAATAGAAATGAAACATTTAGATCAATATGCAAGTGCAATATGTGAAATAATTTTCTTTAAAAATATGTAAATAAATCATGTCCCTCACCATCAACAATAGGACATCACAGATTGCCAATATATACAAGTCAACTAATTTAGACCAAAAAAAGATTCTTATAGATGTTATATACATGGAGAAACAAACGGCGGCAAAGACTTCGATTTATGGAAGTTGACACAAACACTTCAGATTTCATGGGTATATTAAGCCCAGCTGTTATTTCATCTTATGAATATCTGAAAAAACTGAAAAGGACTGAAAAAGTACACATTTTTTTGTATATACATCAAGGAAAACCTACTGAAATTATAAATAATGGTGCAATTCATCAAAAGCATTCAATCCGTTAGGGGATCTGGTATCAAGCAGGGCGATGAAATAAGCCTCTCTTTGACGGAGAAGTCTCTCACGGTCACCCCCCCTGCCCGGATTAGCCACTGAACATAACAAGGTATATGTGAGATCTTTTAGTTTCTTGTCATGAACAGATTTGAAATGGCGAGCAACCGGGTAATTCATGTCCGAATTTACTATTGCCCGGATGTGTTGTAAGATGCGTTGATATGCTTGCAACTTGGTACTCCCTATGTATGACAATGAACATGTGCAGGTCAATTTATATACAACAAAGTCGCTGCGGCATGTCAGATGTTCCCTGATTGGTATAGGCCGATTGCTAAATGCAGATGTATACTCAGTGCCGTTGACTGCAAACGTGCAGGCACGGCACGAGGTGCATCTAAAAAAACCAGATTTGTGGAGCCAAGTAGTTTTCAATTGGTTTTCTGGTTGTGCACGGTCAAGGGAATCTTTCATTGAGGGAGCCCTCCTGAAGGTTATTGCAGGACATTTTGGCAAAAAAGGAGCAAGGATCACATCAGTTAAAACAATTGGCCATTCAGATCTGATAATCTGGCTGAGCTTAGAGCTTTGGGCACAAAAAGTAGTAATAAATCTAGCTGTTGTAGACTTAGTGACATCAATATCAACTGTTGTCTTAGGGGTCAGCAGTGTTTCTCGTGTACGTATTGACACTGAATTGAAGGCCTTATCTAATACTGCTTTTTTATAGCCCCTCCGGAGGAATCTATCTCTAGATTCTGTTAGACATTGTTCGGTGACAACTGGATCACTACAAATGCGCTTAATCCTGATAAATTCACCCAGGGGTATACTGTTGATAGTATGACGGGGTGAGCACTACGGGCATGTAAGATGGAATTGCCCGCAGTGCTCTTCCTGAATAGTTTGGATTGGATTTTATTATTCTCGATGTAAACCAATACATCCAAAAATTCAGCTGATGTATCAGTAATTGTAGCAGTGAATTTAAGGTTTCTAGCATTCACATTGATTTCTTTAACAAAATCAGCAGCTAAGGTTTGTGATCCTTTCCAGACGATAAAAATATCGTCTATAAACCGCCAGTAGGCCAATAAATGGGGGAGCCAATGAGCGTGGGTGACGCCAAGCACATGCTCCTCCCACCAGCCAACATGCAAGCATGAGTAACTGGGGGAGAAGCATGAACCCATTGCCACCCCACGCTCCTGATGGTAAATCTCCTTGCCAAACTGGAAGTAGTTGTTAAAGAGGCAGATGCGGATCATATCCAATAACATTTGGTTGTGATCCCTCATAGTTGCCTCACGGGAATCCAAAAAATACTGGACTGCTTCCAAACCCTGGTGATGATTAATACTGGTGTACAGTGCTTCTATGTCCATCACCAGAAAACATAACTCAGGACCCCAGGTGACACAACTTAACTTCCCCAAAAAATCAGTAGTGTCTTTCAAAAAAGAAGGGAGAGAACTCATGTGGGGCTGTAAAATATACATATATATATACATATATATATGAACAACACTCCTGGTTTACTCTCCTTTACTTGAAATAACCAGAGTCGGGGCCCCAATGCAGTTTAAAGGGTGCTTCAGGTTTATTAGGCAAGAAAAAAACCCACACGTTTCGAGATCAGCCGATCTCTTGCTCACGGGTGGAGCTTGCGTGTACCATCATTCTTTTAAAGTGAACATTACTGTGTTTACACACTCACACGTGATCTATAGACATAAAGAAGTTATTTTTGTTGCTACAATGTCCTTGATAATTAATGATTTTAAATTCATTCAAAACTTCCCTTAGCATTTTAGTCATGCTATTATGAAGGACCGGATTAGATACAAATTATAGTACCCGAGGGGCAACAAAATACATTTAGTACAAGTGGGCTCAAGGCACATAAGTGTTCCAAATTGCTCTCTATGATAACACAATGTCTCTAGTGTCAAGATTCCGCCCATGTGGGCTAATGTACAAAAGGCAACAATGTTCATTTAGCCCCAGTGGGCTCCAGACTCGTGAGTATTAAAGCACACTCACAATGTTCACATAGTGTCCTTGATTTCAAAATATCGCCCATGTGGGCTAGTGTCACATAATTCAAACAATGCCATGCGTGTAACTCCCAAAATTTCGCCCCAGTGGGCTTGATCAAAGTTTCCATCCAGTTCCTGCAAAAAAGAGGAGGACATCGCTACTTTAGCAAATTTGCCTATGTCAGATCCGTGCTTTCAAATTAAAAACATTTTAAAATATCTAGAATTCAGTTACATAGCAAGCAGCAGCTACTAAACACACCATGTATGACTATTTTCAGTTCTGGAAGTGAATAGCTAATTCTTCCCCCAGATTATGTCCCACGGGCTGCATTGTGTTGTACATTATAATGTATTTAGATTCCAACTTCCTTAGCTCCAACCACCTGTTCCCTCCTCTCTCCCTGTTCTCAACACTGTACAGTACGTAAAATTTCATCAGATTGGGGTTCTTTTTATGTTCTTCCGCAAAGTGCCTAGCTAAAGGATATTGTTGGTTTACGTTCCTGATTGCCCTTTGGTGTTCCAAAATTCTCAATTTTGCTTGCTTTGTGGTACAGCCTATATAAAATTTATTACATGGGCATTGTAGTGCATAAATAACATATTCGGTGTTACAACTAAGATGTTTAGTTATCTTATGTGCACATCGGTCTTTTGATAACATTAATGTTTTGCAATTATGACTGTATCTGCAAGCTTTGCACTTGCGGCAAGGAAAAAATCCTTGCACAGTGTTTGACTTTTGGCTTTTCTTTATCAGTGTGGTACTCAGTACATCTTTTAAAGATTTGGCCTTTCTAAAGGTCAATGATGGAGTGTCATGAATGAATTCTTTCAAGTCTTTGTCTAACCTTAATGTGTCCCAGTACTTTCCCAGACCTTGTCGCAACTTCCATGCCTGGCTATCGTAATTTGTAATGAATCGTATTCTGTCATCTTTTTCATGTTTTTTGGGGATCAAAAGATCGTTTCTGTCCATTGTATCTACTCTTTCTACAGCCTGCTGGATAACCTTTTGACTGTAGCCCCTTTCGGAGAATTGATCCAACATTGTCTTTTTCTCTTTCGAGAAGCTCTCAACAGAACTGCAGTTCCGTTTGGCTCTGATTAATTCGCCCAATCGTATGCTGTGTATCAGACTGGGAGGATGACAACTCCCCGCATGAAGGAGGCTATTCCCTGCGGTGGATTTCCGGAATAGGGAGCTACTTAAAGTTCCCTGATTAACCTCCAGTCTTATATCCAAAAACTCCAACAGTTTTTTGTTTATAACACTGGTGAAATGTAGATTAAGGGAGTTCTGGTTAAGGATGGATTCAAATTCTTTTACTTGATCAAGTGTGCATTCCAAATACAGAAGATATCATCAATGTACCTCCTCCAGAGGACGACGTGGGTACTGAAGTGGGAGATTTTATTCACCACTAGCTCCTCCCACCAGCCTAGATAAAGACATGCCAGGCTGGGGGCGAAGCAAGTACCCATCGCCGCCCCCCTGGTTTGTTTATACATCTGTTTGTCGAAGATGAAGTAGTTGTTGGTCAGGCATTCCCACATCATATCCAGGAGCATGTTAGTATGTGATAAATGAGAGATAGATCTCTCTTTCAAATAGTATTTACAGGCCTCCACGCCTAAATCTTGGGGAATACTGGTATATAGGCTGGTGACGTCAAAGCTCACCAACCAATATTCTGAGCTCCATGTGATATCTTTGATAATTCTCAGGAAGTCTGTTGAATCCCTTACATAAGAGGGAAGACTATGGACAAAGGGTTGCAGAAAGTAGTCTATATATCTGGAGGTGTTCTCGTAGAGACTCCCCACAAATGAGACAATCGGTCGGCCTGGACGTGTATGGAGGTCTTTATGCAATTTTGGCAACAAATACAATGCAGGTATTTTTGGGTATTTTATAAGAAGATAATTGTATTCTTCATCCTCTATTATCCCCCTCGCCTTCCAATCACTCAGTCTGTTCCAGTATTTTTATTTCATTTCATTATACTCTTCCCTAGTGGTTTTTACATAATTGCTCTCATCTGCCAACTGCCTTAGACCTTCCTTTAAATACATATCAAGCGGCCACACTACCACATTTCCTCCCTTGTCACTGTTTTTAATAACCACATCAACCCAACTCTCCATCTCCTTCAATGCAAGAAACTGTTGTTTGTTTAAATTCCAGTTCAATTTAGGTTTCATTCTGTCTATCTTTTTCATTTCATCAATCATGCCCTGTTCAAAGCTATCAATATAGCTGTTTATGATTTGCGGTACAAAGACCGATTTAGGTTTAAAACCACTGTTGCTGAGCATTTCAATCGAACTCTCAGTGTCTACCATATTAAGTAGCGGATTATCACTGACATCATCACAACCTGCTAATAGTTGAACAGCTTGTAAAAGTTCAGCATCATTAACATTTAAAGTACTTGCTTTATCGACAACTTGGTCTTTTTTCAAAAGTGGTTTTGTCGCAAACCATTTTTTAAATTTAAGTTTGCGCGTAAAACGAAACAGATCAATGCGGGCATTAGTAAAGTTAAATTTTGATGTTGGACAGAATGATAGCCCTCTGGATAACACTTCAAGTTGTTGTGATGTTAAAATACGTTTGGATAAATTTACCACAGTCATGGTGTTTACTTCTTTGCCGCCTTGCCTCTTGTTACGACTCCCACCGGAGTTGATACTGCTTCGGATACTTTGTTTCCTCTTCCTCGTCCGCCTCCTCTGCCGCCTCTTCCACGCCCTTTTGAGGGGGTGCCTGTTTGGCGTCCCTTGGCAATCAGGGCTACTTCTTTTAAAATTAAATCTTTTACCGGAATTGGTTCTGAGACATCACTCTCAATTGAGTCGCTGTCTTCCTCCAAAGTTACTGATTCACCTTGCACTGCTTCATTTTGTTTAGGCAGTTGTTTCTTTGTTCCCGGTGTTGTATTTGATTTAGTTTTTTTGGCGGCATCTCTAATAGCGTCGAATCTTTTGGCAAAGGTCAGGATTTGCCCTTTGCTGTAATCAATTTCATCACGGTGAACTTTCCTCTGTTTTTTCTCTTTTATTTCCTCTTCTATTTTATCCAGGCGTTTGTCAATCTTTCCCATCTCTGTGGCAAACTCACTTTCAGTGTACTTCAATTTCAGTTTCGTAATGATTGCTTCACCTTCCTCATTGAGCTTTGCACACTCTTTCTCAGCATTTTTTATAAGCATTTTTAACATGTTAAGTGAACATGTATGATTACTTTCCATCCAGTCACTAATAAGTTCAGGGTCAGGGTTTTGAAAGGTGGGTATAATAAAAATTCTCAAACCACGGGGTATTCTATTTTATTCCAAATATTTTGTGAGAGCAGCCGCCTCCCACCATCGCGATTGTTCACGTTTAAGAATTTTCCACAATGCATCCCACAATTGTTTCAGTTCGTCTATTTTTTTTTTACCAGGTGGCCGTGTTTCCTCACCAATACTGGACTCAGTTGGCGTGAAGAGTTTTGCTGCTGCTTCCTACCTCCTGTTATTCCTTGATTCCGCCATTATTCCTGACACAACACACCAGCCGGCGTTTGGTTGTGTGCACCGCACTTATCAGTATCGCTCTGCACCTTGCTGCCGCTGCTCTCCCTACGGGAGACGGGTTGTCACTGTTTACTATAAAACGCTTGTTCCGGTCCGACTTTCAGCTGTACAAAGTACCGGACGATAATGCGTTTCAAACGCGGCTTTCGTCAGATTCAAAGCCGCTTCCTTTTCTCGTTCTGACAGATTCCCCAACACGGCACAGCAAAAGTCAGGCGGGCGGAAGCAATTACCTTCAATTAAACACACACTGTGATGGCGTGCTTCTGCCTCTTGGAACGGCGGGCTCCCGACGGGGTTCGCCAGCCCCTACTATGAACAACACTCCTGGTTTACTCTCCTTTACTTGAAATAACCAGAGTCGGGCCCCAATGCAGTTTAAACGGTGCTTCAGGTTTATTAGGCAAGAAAAAACCCAACGCGTTTCAAGATCAGCCGATCTCTTGCTCACGGGTGGAGCTTAGGTGTACCATCATTCTTTTAAAGTGAACATTACTGTGTTTACACACTCACACGTGATCTATAGACATAAAGAAGTTATTTTCGTTGATACAATGTCCTTGGCAGAACCGCGTCACAAGAAAACAATAAAACAAAGTTGCGAAGTAAGGGAAGGGGGCAGGCTAGAAACATTCTGACTCGCTAGGCTTGCTCAGGGGGTCGTACATGGATGTTTAGGCTCTAATTTATTTATTTTTTTAAAGAAAAATCGCGGCACACGCGTACGGAAATCTGTGGAATTATGAGCACAAGCTGCATGCTGATTGGCTTTCAACTGTCTGTTAGCACTCCAAACCAGGAAGTGTTGGCAGCCATCTTGTTCGTTGCTAGAACCGAGTCACAAGAAAACAGTAAAACAAAGTTGAGATATAAGGAAAGGGGGCAGTGTAGAAACATTCTGACCTTATAGGCTTGCTCAGAGGGTCGTATATGGATGTTTAGGGTATATCGATAAAGCTCCCCGCTGTGTCCTCTGGCTTTCTTCACAGAGGGGTCGTTTGTTTCATATATATATATATCTCTGGAACGCTCTTTTTTCATCCGAGGTATCGGAATTTCTCCAGCCTGCCTCAGCAAGTAGGAGATGCAAGGGCTGCTGCCAGGTGCAGCTTGTGACTTCACGGGGGGTTTTCTTCACTGCAATATAAACCCGCAGCCCAGTGGACACTATCTTCAAGAGGCTCGAGTGTAAGGGGACTTAAGGAAGCACTTTGTGATTTTAAACGGTAACCAGGAATACTTCCAATCTGTCACCTGTGTTTCCCCTGCAGTGCACCAGTAGAGAAGGGAGGAATGATGTTTGATCCGGCTCCGCGCAACCTCCACCCAGGCAAGAGGATCTCTGGGAGATGTAGTGTGTAGTGCATTACACTGTGAGGGGCGAGCACATGACCAGGAGCACTGTGCGCTTCCACCAATTGGAGGAATGCAGGACTATTTAAAACACAGGTGGGGCAGCATCCTGGCATTACAGAGGCACCCGAGGAAGGCTAACCAGCCGAAATGCATCGTGCCAGACATCTGTTTAAATAAAAGGCTTCCAGGTGAAATTTCCCCGTGTGGCCTCTCTCTTTCGGTAATGGAGGGGTTTGTCTGCATATATATATATATATAAAAAAAATTTTAAAAAGAAAAAGAAAAATCGCGGCGTACGCGTACGGAAATCCGTACAATTACGAGCACAAGCTGCATGCTGATTGGTTGTCAACTGTCTGTCAGCACTTCAAACCAGGAAGTGTTGGCAGGAAATGTTTATTTTGATGTATGCAGGGGGTCACGGGTCTCCTACATTCTTCGGGGACCGCCACCTTCCTGGGGCAGTAATATTTAAAATAGGGGGGTCTGTGATGGCACGGATTACCCAGCTCCGGGGTCTTCCACTACTCGGGACTTTTTAATGTTGGGAGGGGGTTGCGCGGCCTCCTTACTGGAACCCTTGATGGCCCTGGGGACCATCATTTCCCAGGGCCAGATATTGCAGTGTCTCGGGGTGCCTATCTCCGGAACACTGCTGTTTGCTATGGTAGGGCGGGAGCGCCGCAGCTCCCACTTTAGCACAGCAAACCGGTTTACTATATGAAAGAGAGAGCAAGTTAATCTGCTGTCTCTTTCAAGTAGGAAAGCAGATTACTTTTCGTTAGAGAGAGCAGCATGTAAGCTGTTCTCTCTGAGAAAGCAATGACGGCTCTCGAAGGATGTGCGGAGCCTGCTGGGACCGTGGGGGCATTGGTGTTCTCTTCACGGTCCCCAATGTTATTTTTTGAGTCCCGGGGGATCGGGTCCATTTGCAGCTCCTTAAACATTTGTTCATATAACTTTTGCAAAATCTTTTTTTCGTGTTGGGGAACAGAGTATTACTCCAGTGACTTTGTCATCCTTGTATCTTTTTTACTTTTCTTTGTTTGAATTCCGCTTTATTTACAGTATGTTTCTACCTTTCTTCAGAATGAGTTCCACAGCGTAGCGTCCGTTGCAGTGTTCGTAGCCTTTTTGTTCTTTTGGTCACAAACCAGTTTATGTTCAAGATTCGGTGACCTATTTGTGTTGCTTTCATTTGTGTATCTTTTATGCAGCCTTTTTTTGTGTATGTTCTTTTGTATCTAACTTAATTTATTCAGTGCTTCATACAGTGTTCTAAATATAGGAGTACATCTGTAGACATGTAGTTTACTCCTTTCCTTTGCCTCCCTCAACCCTAATTGAGAACGTAATGGGGTGAGTCAAACTAAGGCAGTGCTGTCGTCATTGTTTTAAGTTTGCAAAACAGTAGGTAGTATAAATAAATAAATAAAGCACTTGACACTATGCAGAGTGACACTATATTTATTGTATTTAATTTTAGAATATTTTGAAAATAATATACACTCATGTACAAAATATTGTTGGTTTAATTGTAAGATATTTCATATGAATCACTACATATGCTGATATTACAGTGAAGATAAAATTAAGTGTTTATGTTTTTGCACAAGGACCTACAACATAAGAAAATCAGTATGGAAAATCAACAAAATTTGAAAGACGGTTTCGACATTAGTAACAGTGTCATAGAAGAGCTAAACATAATTTTTATAAGTAGCGAGAATGAAGACAAAGATATAAATGCTGTAGATATCAGCTGTGATTTTCTAAACTATACTTTAGATGCTGATTTTGGGGAAGCATTAGATGACATCGAGTATGATCATATGAATTTGTGTAATCAAGAAATATAAGTAAATCATCCCAAGCCTAGTCAGCAGAGCTTAGCATAAGGAACTATGTAGGAGTTTCTAAGTTCCTTAGCATACAGTTTAGTTCTCCATGACGATGGTACCAGTACTCATTACTACAATGCTGACATGCCATGAGATTAATGATGTGAGATTCCAAAATATTATCTTTCTGCTGTACTTTATGCATACATTTGTTTGCTGAAACATTTTGCAGATGTACACCTGTTTTCAATATATTGTTTTCTGTATAAGAAGTCCAGACAAATCACTCTCAAACAAAAGATGGAACAAATATGGAATACATTGTTGAAATCTTGGATTTTCTGTATATAATATTGATGTCCGGTATTCAGATGCAGGAATCTGCACAGGTCGGTCATCATATCGTCCTCTTTTTCGCGTGGGAAGGAACTGAGGGAAAGAACGGTCTTCCAAGCTTTTTTCGCATACAGTAATGGGACTTCCCTTTGCTTCTTTCATTTGGAATAACCTTATAGTATTCCCCAGCAGTTCTTTAGAATGAAGTAGATGAATACTGTAATGTTCGTAGATTTCTTCAGTTATGGAAACTTCCAGTTTTTCAAATGGTCCAGGTGGGAAGTCAGTATCTTCTACACTTATTTATTTGTTTCCCACATACACATTTTTGTAATATTTTTTTTTTTATAGCAGATAGAACAGAACGTTGCCTTTTTCATTTTCCTAATATCTACTAATTCTTGCCATATTTTCTTACTCTTAGGAGGAACGCCATTGACAAGAATAACTAAAGGTTCATCCTGTACATTTTCTACACCAATTGTCTGTGTTTCAAGTAAATCAAGATTGTATTGAATGTTTTCTGTAGTGCTAGCGCTCTTGGTATCTAGTTGTGAACTGTACTGAGCGGAGAATTGATTGAAGGCACTTCTAAGCACACATAGTGAAGAGAAATTTACATTGAAAGCTGAATTCAAGTTGTAAACCCCGCTGTCTGTAATGTAGATCGAAGGGACTAATTGATACACATATTGATGAATGTTATTTTGTACAGTTAACAGAATCTGAGGACAGAGTACAATTGTCTCTACGTTAAGGAAAGCAAAGTTAGATCCAATGGTGTCCTTAATGTAGAAGGAAAGCTGAATTGAAGATGTAAATCCGGCTGTCCGCAGTGTACATTTAATGGTGGACTGTATCATCTGTAATCACAATTGAAATGAAAGATAGAACATGTATGGTAGGCATTGTCAAAATATGTATGTTTCAGGGACATAATAGTTCAAATTGTGACCTGTGTTGTCTGTAGTGTAGACTGTCATTCAGTGTTCTTTTGGACTTGCCAGACGAATGTTGTTATTGTACTAAACCTATAAGTGATATAAAAGAAGTTCATGAAATTCAAGAATAATTGATAACTCTAGCCAAGTAAGGTAGCAAGTGTGCAAATTTTTAACTGCGTTTGGGTGGGGTAGTAGCTACATCAAAAAGGCTTGATAAAGGGCCTTGAGTGAGCGGAGAATTGATTGAAAGCACTTCTCAGGACACATAGTGAAGAGAAATATACATTGAAAGCTGAATTGAAGTTGTGAACCCCGCTGTCTGTAATGTAGATCGAAGGTACTAATTAATACAAATATTGATGAATGCTATTTTGTACAGTTAACAGAATCTGAGGACAGAGTACAATTGTCTCTACGTTAAGGAAAGCAAAGGTAGATCCAATGGTGTCTTTAATGTAGAAGGAAAGGTGAATTGAAGTTGTGAATCTGGCTGTCCGCAGTGTACATTTAATGGTGGAGTGTATCATCTGTAATCACGATTGAAATGAAAGATAGAACATGTATGGAATGCATTGTCAAAATATGTATGTTTCAGGGACATAATAGTTCAAATTGTGACCTGTGTAGACTGTCATCAGTGTTCTTTTGGACTTGTAAGACGAATTTTGTTATTGTACTAAACCTATAACTGATATAAAACAAGTTCATAAAATTCAAGAATAATTGATAACCTTAGCCAAGTAAGGTAGCCAGTGTGAGAAATGTTAACTGCATTTCGGCGGGGTAGTAGCTACATCAAAAAGGCTCGATAAAGGGCCTCGGGGTTGAATCAGAATATGAAACTGAAGAATAGTCGATAACCACAGCGAAGAAAGGCAGCAAGTATGTTTGTGTATGTGTGGATGATATGTTGATAGAGTGGAAGATAACTAAGGTAAAAAATAAGAAACGCTGAAGATGTGCAAGCTACCCATTTCCTTGTAAGGGAAGTGGGGGTTTGGTTTTCCAGTCCATTACACCGACAGGGTGTCGGATTCTGCAGTGGGAGCCTGAGAAATGGGTACCACATATAAGGAGGCAAGCTAGTGCAGAAAGTACACACACTGTGCGGTAGAAAGGATGCAAGAAAGGACGCAAGTGTGCAAATTACCCACCACTATTCATGGGTAGTAGTTAACAAGAAGGGTCAATGAAGGGCCTGTAGTTTGAATTTCAATTTCAAGAAGAAGAATTGATAACACTAGCGAAGAAAGGCTGCAAATGTGGAAACTTCTACAACAAAAAGGGTTAATAAAGGGCATTTGACTTTAAATGAGAATATGAAATTGAACAATAATTGATAATCCCAGTCAAGAAAGGCAGTAAGTGTTCACTTTTAGTACAATAAATACATTAGTAGATAGTGCTCAAAGCTTTATTATTTTTTAACAATAAATGTATTCTATTAATATCTCATAATTTAACAGACATTTCAATGCAATTTCATCAGCTATGTCATTCAGATCAATTTCCTCATCAGCAGTTTCTGATTTAATTTGTACTAAAATTTCAACATAATTTAAAACTGTGTAGTATCTATATGAAAAAGGCTTCGGACAGGGTAGTAGCTACAACAAAAAGGCTCGATAAAGGGCCTGCACTTTGAATATGAATATGAAATAGAAGAATAGTTGCTAACCATAGCCAAGAAAGGCAGCAAGTAGGTGTGTATACGTGTAGATGATGATGATGTGTTGATTGAGTGGTAGATGAATAATGTAAAAAAGATGACAGTGTCCAAATTACCTACTGCCATTCACAGGTAGTAGTTAGCATGAAGGCTCAATAAAGGGCCTGTACTTTGAATTACAATAACAAGCAGAAGATTTGATAACCATAGACTATACTGGCTCTTTTTTAATAAGCTTTTGTTTATACATGAACTGTAAGAAGTGCACAATTTACCCACTGCCATTCACTGGTCGTAGTTACCAAGAAGGCTCAATAAAGGGCCTGTTGTTTGAATTTCAATAACAAACAGAAGATTTGATAACCATAGACTATACTGCCTCTTTTTTAATATCGTTAAACTGTTAAGCTTTTGTTTATACATGAACGGTAGGAAGTGCGCAAATTACCCATTGCCATTCAAGAGTAATAGTTAACAAGAAGGCTCAATAAAGGACCTGCAGTTTGAATTTGTATTATAAGAAGGACAAATGAGAACCCCAGCCAAGAAAGGCAGCAAGTGTGCACATTTCCCACTGCTTTCGGCCGGGGTAGTACGTACATCAAAAAGGCTTGATAAAGGGCCTTGACGTTCAATTAGAATATGAAATTGAGGAATAATTGATAATCCCAGCCAAGAAAGGAAGCAAGTGTGCATCTAAAGCAACAAAGTTCTGTGGAGTGTGTGATGATGTGTGGTGCAAGCAGCACAGATTGGTAGCAAAATCTTTAAAATCAAGTATCAAATAAATATTGGTTGTCCATTCACAGAAGTAAGTTGAAGTATATTTTCAAAAAGTATGATGTATTTTTTTCTAAATAAGTCATCTCATTCAATACGGTGACATGGTGATGATTTGTGGTGCACTGAGATAGTAATACCTTTGGCGCTGAGCTTGAATGTACCCTGTGATGATCTGTGGTTGGGGTGAGGTACAGTAATAGAAGTAATGTCTTTTGTTGATTGAATTCTGCATCAATTCCATTTAAAGGGGACAGTATGTCTCACTGTGACAGAAAAGTGTTCACTCTTGTTTGTGATTATTTATGGTGCGCTGAGTAAGTAGTATCTTTGGCAGTGAGCTTGTAAGTTCCCTGTGCAGTGTGGATTGAAGGCAGTTGTTAACAGACATAGATGAATGGTTTTTGTCACTTATTTAAACAAAATGTGAAACACATATAGTAGAATTTGTCTGCAATAAATCAATGAAGGCTGAATTTCCTAGTGATCAAAGTTTAGGAAAATGTGAGGATATTGTGCAATTGTCTGTGTTTTAAGTAAATCAAGATTGTATTAAATGTTTTCTGTAGTGCTGGCGCTCTTGGGGCCAGATGTAGGTATCCAAATACCGGTCGGAAATGGCCGAAAATACCGATTTTACTGGTATTTGGATATTGAGATGTAGGGGCATGTTAAATTACAGAATCGGTAATTTTACCGATTTTGTAATTTTTCCGATTCGGTAAAATACCGATTTGTTAAAATTACCGATTCTGTAATTCAACATGTAGGTAGCACTGTAATCAGTGCTACAAGGGTTTAAGAATTTGTTATTTACCACCAACTAGAAGTTGGTGGTAAATAATGAAAACCCTTCAAAAAGCATTTTTTTTGCATTAAAAAACGTGCCATGTTGCAGACATACATGCCATGTGCACCCATGCACAATTGAGGGGTGCAACAGGCCCATAGGAATCAATGGCAATTACCGAATCGGTAAATACCGATTCGGTATTTACTGAATCATTCCGATTCGGTAATTTCAAAAGTGAAATTACCTACATCCCATTTACCTACTCTTAAATACCGAATCGGTATGATTCGGTATTTAAGAGTAGGTAAATCGAGATTACCTACATCTGGCCCTTGGTATCTAGTTGTGAACTCTACTGAGCTCAGAAGTGATTAAAGGCAGTTCTCAGCACACATAGTGAAGAGAAATTTACATGGAAAAGTGAATTGAAGTTGTGAACCCTGCTGTCTGTAATGTAGATCGAAGGTACTAATTGATAGAAACATTGATGAATGGGATTTTGTACAGTTAACAGAATCTTAGGAGAGAGGAGAATTGTATCTGCGTTAAGGAAAACAATGTTGAATGTAATGCTGTCCTTAATGTAGAAGGAAAGCTACATTGAAGGTCTGAACGCAGCAGTCCGCAGTGTAGATTGAAGGCAGTTGTTGACACAAAGATCGATGAATGCTATTTTGTACAGTTAACAGAATGTGAAGACACAGTATAATTGTCTCTGCCTTAAGGAAAGGAAGGATGAATGCAATGCTGTCCTTTATGTAGCAGGAAAGCTGAATTCAAGTTGTGAACCCAGCTGTACGTAGTGTAGATTGAAGGCAGTTGTTCCCACAAAGATTGAAGAATGGTATTTAGTTACAGATAACAGAATCTGAGGAGACAGTATAATTGTCTCTGCCTTAAGGAAAAAAAGGCTGAATGCAATGCGGTCCTTAATGTAGAAGGAAAGCTAAATTGAAGTTGTGAATACAGGTGTCCCCAGTGTAGATTGAAGGCAGTTGTTGACACAAAGATCGATGAATGCTATTGTATCTTAGTTAACAGAGTTTGTAGTGAGGACACAGTATAATTGTCTCTGCGTTAACGAAAGGAAGGCTGAATATAATGGTGTTCTTAATGTAGAAGGAAAGCTGATTTGAAGTTGTGAACCCAGCTGTCTGCAGTGTAGATTGAAGGTAGTTGTTGACAAAAAGATCTGTCAATGCAAGTTGTACAAGCTAACAGTATCTGTGGACGCAGTATAATTGTGTCTGTCTTAAGGAAAGTAAAGCTCAATACAATGGTGTCCTTAATGTAGAAGGAAAGCTGAATTCAAGTTGTTAACCCAGCTGTCTGCAGTGTAGATTGAGGACAGTTGTTGACACAAAGATCTGTCAATGCAAGTTGTACAAGTTAACAGTATCTGTGGACGCAGTTTAATTGTGTCTGTTTTAAGGAAAGTAAAGCACAATACAATGGTGTCCTTAATGTAGAAGGAAAGCTGAATTCAAGTTGTGAACCCAGCTTTCTGCAGTGTAGATTTAAGACATTTGTTGATGAGAGAGCGTAAACTGAGTAAAATGTATGAGTATATCCGAATTACATGTAGTACGCACAAGTCATGAGGAGAAATGCCGTGAGTGCGAATATTATATACACCTATATCTAAACTGTGTAGCCAACGTAGAGAATATACATATAGAAGTGGAACCAATGTAGAAATGAGTATGAAATGTATAACCTTATTAGATGTGATTAATCAAGGTCCATGATAAATGTAGCTGCTAATGGGAAAAGGTCGTGCTGCAAAGCACAGAAGGGAACAGGCCACATGGCCATGCCTGAAAGAGTTAGGATGGTATACCTTTCATTTACATGGACGGCACAAATGTTATGATTAATGTTGTTTATTCATTAGACTTATATTCCATAGATGTGAGTTCCTTTTATTAATTCAGAAATGATGCTAACATGTTATATTAGTTAACTGCTGCGAGAAGGGTTGTAGGCCTAACGGTTCTAATCTGCACCTAAAGGCACGGACCGACTTGTGTCTAGAAATGTTGCAAACTTCTGTTAGAAGTCTATGAGAATGGGGATCCAGCTACGGATGTCTGTCTGCAAATGTGAGGGGGTCCAAATTAATAAATGAGATGAATAGAGAACTGTTTAGGAGCTTGACGCAGACATGTAGGAGGGTTTGAGAATGTTGGGGTGTATCAGCGGGCCGGAGACGAGTCTGGGAAGCAAGGTCAACTCTAACGCAAGAGGCTCAACGGGGAAGATCATGGAAAAAGCCAGAAGAAAACATCACGTGAAGGGGCGTCTCCCGAGGGGCGTCTCAGAATGTTATTGTTTTGTATTAGGGACAGCACCCCTGGGTGTAGGTAGGACAGATGCCTGAGGACCCTTCAGAGAGCGGATGGGTAGGCAGAGAGGGGTCATGACTGGCGAATATAGGTTTCCACTTAGAGATTAAGAGTGGGTGATCTTCTTAGGAAGACATTCACAACTGACACCTTTTGGTAGGATGAGAGCTTGTTAAGTAGGGATACCATCCAGATCAGGGTAGGGACAGCCTAACCTGTATTTTCCCTCCTGCTGTAAATGTCAGAGAGATCTCAATACGTGTCTATGCTGGTAGCCCTATTATTTTTAGAATTGGTACTTGTAGTCTTCGTGGCTCGCCTGAGGGTTTTCAGAGAGCACATGTATGTAGTTGGGCCCGTATATCTCGTGAATCTCATTTTGAGATGCCTGTACTTGCAACTTATATTGATCTTATAATAAACCTTTGAAAGCTAGAAGTAGTCTGTGGTTCTTCCGAGTCAAGCCCGTTATTGATTGAACTAACCTGGTATTAGATGCACCTTCTTTCCTCAATGACAGGCAATAAAGATTCAGTCGACCAGAATCGGATTTAGATCAAGAGTGATAAGATATTGATCTAATCTCGAGCCCCAGCAGTTGGTAGCAGAGGATGGTTGCTTTCTTGAGGACGGTGACCTAGGCCAGGTTAGCTTACCCCAAGGCCCCTAGAGATCAATGATCGGAAGAACCGCCCGCCGAAGAAGATCCGGATGACGTGAGACCAGAAAAGCAGCAGTATCGGTCGAGAGTGAGTATAAAGGGTCATGCGTGTTAGATTGCGGTGTTTTTGTATTGTATCTATGTTGTAATGTCTAGCGTAGTTGAATGCCTGTAGAGTGACTGTGAGACAGGTTGTGAGCGCGCGCAACCGGTGCAAATCTTAAGTTCAAGGAGAGCTTAAGTGGTTCGGGTGTATCGGACATCCAGAGTAATTGTCAACCAGAGTGAAGGGGGTCATGAGGTACCATTGATCGCCCGCAGGACCGAGATAGGGGGAACGTAAGAGTGAGTGCGTGAGTAACGGACGCTGGTCGGAAGTTACTGTGTGTAAGCAACCTATCGAAGAGACGGGAGAAGTTTCGTCAATTGTGGTGACAATTACAGACAGACTGTGGACGTACAGTCAAGAGAAGTGACGGCTTGGTCGGAAGTAGTCATTTTTTCAGTGTATGAATGGGACGCATGCATGACCGGGAGACGAGCTGAGAAAGGAGGGGTGCTGCTGCGAAGCGGAGACTAGTGACGTCAGAGAGTGCCGCGCTGGGATTGGCCGGCCGGAGCAAGACCGCGCTGTGATAGGCCAGCTAGAAAAGGCGCGCTAGGATTGGTGGATTGTCATCAGGAAGTAAACAGAATAGCGAGGTTGAGAATTGTATGTTTAATCATGAAATGTTTTAAATGGTTAAGAGCGGCATTTAAGAGAGAAAGGCGGAGATCTTATGAAGGGGAAGAAGCCCCGCCGGAGGGTACGCCGGCCTATTACATGGCGGTGAATGTGGGGCTACATACAGTAATGTGGATCTCGGAGTGGAGTAAGATTACAGAAGGAAATGAGGAACTGACGTTTCCTAAGTACGGGACGTTCAGATTAGAGGTGCTACACCGATTAAAAGCAGTTATGACCTCAATGAGACCTATGCCTAGACCGACCCAGTTCGAAGCTCTCAATGCCTGGATTAGGGCGGCGCACGAGAGAAACCTGAATAGACGCCAAGAAAGGGTGAAACGTTCGGTAAGAGCAGTGCAAGATGCTAAGTGGGATGCGGATGCTAAAAGATGGAGAGTGCATAACATTGAAGTAAACAAACTGTACCCAGTATTAGAAGTGACCCCAAACAAGAATCCATGTGAGGAAGATGATGAGAGCGAGACAGAGGACAGCCTGATAAATAGGTTACTAACAGACAGGCCACCCCCATACAACAAAGAGACAGGTAACGAGGAGCAAAGCCGGGAAAGGGGGGCTAGTGTAGGGGAAAATGGACCGCTTTCCATAACTGATTGGGATCCCCCTGCTAAGAAAGAACTGTCCCAACCTAATCCGGTGCAGCAGGTAGTCGGAAGGTTTGTGGTACAGAGGGCCCCAGAAACAGAGTGTGCCACTTCCTACGCACTGCCGGATGCCCTGCAAGTACCTGTTACTATAGGCCCTATTGTATCGATTTATGACCCAGAGAGAGCCAGAGGGGAGGAACAGGTAAGAAAGGACAGGGAGAGAGCAGAGATGGTAAGGAGGAACAATACAATCACCTCCTCAAGTCAGATGCCCAGGCCGAGGGATTGGAGTACCCCAGTACACACAACAGGAGATCCGGAGGGACCTAGAAGGCCGACGGATCTAAGGGGGTCAGGACGCAAATCCTTCCAGGAGCTAAACGAGTACATGAAAAAATGGGATGAGGCGGTAGAGGCTCACAAGACCATCATAGCTGCAGAAGCAGAAAGGGAAAGCCAGGATAGCAGAACTCGGACACATTGCGGAGCGGATGAAAGACACCCAGAGTGGGGCGAGAAGGGACAAGATAGTAGCAGAGACCCTTGCCCTACCAGAAGCCCTGAGTGTGAGGGGGTGTCTCGCCGGATTCACAGTGGAGAGGATAAGAGAACACAGGAGTATAGAAACAGCTTTAAGTGCACTCACCCTGCGTCTGGACAGGACGGACAGAATGGGAGTCGCGAGAGACTTTGCCATAACCATTGGGATCGCGGACAAGAACGTGGTCCGGGGGACATGGGGAGCCGAGAAGGAACTTACCATATACTGAGCGACACTAGGCAAAGAGAGAATAGCGACAGGGTAGAGAACAGCAGAGAATCCTGTCCCGAAGAGAGGGAGGCCAGAGAGAATGGACAAAATAGGAGTGGAAGAAACAGGCCCGTGTTTCATCATCTCCCGAGGCAAGATGGGCGAGCATGGGACCTGGAGAGATGGGAACAAGGGAGGACTCCCCTTAACTCCCCTGACCCTAAGCGTAGAGCCCGGAGCTGGGACGGAAGAGAAACCAATGGGCCACCTAATAAGGATATACTGAGAGCAGAGATAAAAGCCAAAAGACTCGATGTTGCTACCTTAAAGTCTGATCTAGATGATATGGTGGACGGTACCTTGCCCTTAGAAAGAATGGACATGTATGAACAGGATGAGATACTGTTCATGTCGAAAGATGTCACCCGAAAAGCAAGGGCAGCACATGAGAAGTTAGTCGAATTAGCAGAAAAATACACGGTAGACCTGTCGAGGACCAAAGCATTACAGGGTAACCATAGGTTACATTATACAGATCGAGATTTAGATGAGAGAAGAACAATAGGGTTAAAAACACACATAAGGGAGCTGATCGCAGGAATAAGGACGTGGAGGGCATTGGATAAATGGGAAGAAAGGTGGTCCAAGAAAGGGACTGTCAGGAGAAGCATGCTTGGTACGACACCTGGAGGATTGCAGGGAATAGAGGCATACCCTTTGCGTGAAGTTGCAAATGGGAACTACGTGCATGTGCCATGGAGTAGGGGAGATTTAGCTGCTTTTACCAACTCCTTCCCAAAATTGAGGGAGAACCCGGTAGAGTGGTACAAGCAAGTAGAGAGGTTTGTAAAAATCTCTAAAGTCCTATGGATAGATCTGAACACTCTGTTCGATATAGTGGTACCAGGAGACTTGTGGACAGCATGCAAAGTTAGTGCCGAGTGGCCCACATCGGAACCAGAGAGAGATACACGGACCAATGGACCGTCCGAGACAGTAATGGCCAAATATGAGAGAGTGATGACTTGGCTGAAAGATAAGGTGCCAATGCAGGACATAGATTGGGTCAAAATAGATCGAACTAGACAGGAGCCCAACGAGACAGTTCATGAATATTATGAGAGATTGTTGAAAGCATTCAAGCAGTACAGCGGGTTGGACGTAATGGATCCTAAAGACATAGGGCAGTTTGTGTCTAAATTAGTTTTGGGTCTGAGACCAGACATTAGTCTAATGATTCAGCAACACTTGATTTGTTGGCAAAACAAACCTTTGGATGAAATCCTGAGATATGCTAGGTACTGTTGTGATGAGATAGATTCTAAAGCAAAGAAGCTAAAGGAAAAATTGATGGTGGTACAGATGCAGTCAGCAAAAGGGGGGCAACAGCAACAAGGAACAGGAACTGGGGGTAAGAAACAGTATAGCCAGAATAAGGGCAATGAAGAGAACTCCACCTTTAAACCCAGAGTAGACATAGCTGCCTTGAAGAAAACGACAAGGTGCCACCAGTGTAACGAGGTGGGGCATTGGAAACGCGAGTGTCCCTACAACGTAGAAATTGGAGAACAGGAGGTAGAGGAGGAAGAGGTCCAGAATACGCCTGCGAGAGGAGTAACGCCATACCAGGGAAAGGTGCTCAAAGGGGGGACCCCTCCTCCACGAGCCCAGTTCCCTCAGCCACCCAGAGTAGGGACTATGGGTAAGACATATAGACAGATGCCTCTGTTTGTAGGTGGAGAGGAATGCTATTACGTAGACCCACTAACTGGACAGAGAGTGGAAAGAGAGGACTGCACCCTCGGGGCAGCCTTGGAGGTGGATCAGAGGGGACCCTATGTTGAGGCCGAAGTGGCAGGGTGCCCCACGACATTCCTAGTGGACACAGGAGCCACTCGATCCACGATCAGATCAGCCGCAGTTCCAGACCTGCCCATGTCTGGAGAGACAATACAAGTGGTGGGGGTCGCAAACAGGAGAATAACCAGTCAATTGACAGAACCAGTACAGGTGAAAATAGGGAAATACAGTGATGAGCATCAATTTGTGGTTTGCGATTCTAGTCCTGTGTGTCTGCTAGGAAGAGACCTTTTGTGTAAATTAAATTGCACAATATACTGCACACCTCAAGGAGTGGAGGTATTGACCAACGACGATGACGCAGATTTCAAAGTCGCAAACTCGAGAATATGTGTGGAACTATATCCCACCTTGACAGTGGATGAACTCCCATGGGACCTAAGGGAGACAGTGGCCCCGGAAGTGTGGGATTTCACTGGGGAGGAAATCGGGCTAGTTAAGGGAGTAGAACCAGTTAAGATAGTAGTAAAACCGCATGCTGAATTTCCGAGAACACCCCAGTATAAATTGACTCCAGAAACGATTGCCGGTATAAAGCCCGTGATCGAGTCCATGATCAAGCAGGGAATATTGAAAGAAATCGTGGGTAGTCCATGTAACTCCCCGATTATGGGTTTGCAGAAACCAAATGGAAAGTTCAGAATAGTGCAGGACCTTCGAAAGATTAATAACATAGTCGTTTCATGTTGTCCAGTGGTACCGAATCCATCAGTGATACTGTTTCAGATACCGTTCCAAGCTGAGTGGTTTACGGTGATAGACCTGTGCCAGGCTTTCTTCTCGATCCCTTTGGACGAGGAGAGCCATTTTCTTTTCGCATTTAAACTGGAAGATCGCGTATTAACATGGTGTCGTATCCCCCAGGGGTATACAGAAAGCCCATCGATCTTTAACCAGCTGTTGAAGAAAAATCTTGAAAGTCTAGTGCTGCCCCAGAAGTCAGTTCTGGTCCAGTACATAGACGACCTGCTTGTGGCGTCAGAGACAGAGGAAGCTTGCAGGGAGGACTCCATTGCTTTGCTAAATCACCTAGCTGTGAATGGGCACAAGGTGTCCCCCGGGAAATTGCAGTATTGCCTGACAGAAGTGCAGTACTTGGGGCACAGAATTGAGAAAGGCAAACGAAAAGTGTCACCAGACAGGATCGAGGCGATCATGAAAATGAATGCGCCTAAAACACAGAGAGAGGTCAGAATGTTCCTAGGGATGGTGGGGTATTGCCGACAGTGGATAGCCAACTTTTCACTAAAAGCAAAACCACTACAAAAACTGACGCACAAGGAGGTGAGTGATCCGGTACCATGGGACAAGGACTGTTTGATGGCGTTCCTACAGCTGAGAGAGGACCTGTGTCGTGCTCCTGCTCTGGGAATGCCTGATTACAATAAAACATTCTTGCTCTACTGTTGTGAGAGAGAGGGTTGTGCTTTGGCTGTGTTAGTCCAAATCCATGGGAATGCCCGTAGACCAGTTGCCTACTTCTCAGCTACGTTAGATCCAGTAGCTGCAGCGTTGCCCGGATGTCTCAAATCCGTTGCCGCAACAGGTGTCAGTATTGAGAGATGTGAGAATATTGTCATGGGGCACCCGTTAGAGGTATACGTGCCCCATTCTGTTGAACTGTTGATGACCAGGACCAAAACACAGCATCTGACCAATAGCAGGCTCACGCGCTATGAGCAAGTCATTCTTGCTGCAGAGAACGTGACCCTCAAGAGATGCTCTGTTTTGAACCCTGCTACCTTGATGCCACTTCCAAGAGATATCGAGGATGAGGATGAATGTACAGACCATGACTGCCTTGATGTGACTGAACTATGCACCAAACCGAGACCCGACATCGTTGATGAGCCACTGACTGACCCAGACGAAGTTTTCTTTGTCGATGGCTCATGTGTAAGAGACGAAGTTGGGCAGTTGAGAGCAGCTTATGCTGTATGTACAATAATGGGGGTTGTGGAAGCCGGATGCCTGGAAGGAGTACACTCCGCTCAGGTAGCTGAAATTGTTGCATTAACGCGTGCCTGCCTGGCAAGCAAACAAATTCGAGTCACCATATACACCGATAGCCAATACGGTTACGGGGTAGTTCATGATTTCGGGTAGTTGTGGTCTCAAAGAGGTTACATGACTTCTTCAGGCTCTCCTATTCGTAATGGAGAGTTTGTTCGATTACTGTTGGAAGCTTTGCAATGTCCAGCATCTATTGCTGTTGTGAAATGTACCGCGCATACCAAAAATATGGACTTCGTGTCACAAGGCAATAGATATGCCGACGAAGTCGCAAGGTACTGCGCAGAACAAGGGTACTCTTTCACGGAGGTGGAAGTGGGTGGAGTACATATCAGAACTGAATTAGCTATGGTTTTGGAAACTGTTCACTCCTGGGACGACTTAAGGGGTATGCAAGAAAATGCACCAGACTTTGAAAAGCAAGCATGGAAAACTGCAGGATGTGTGTTGGGTGAGGCCCATTTCTGGGTGTCAGCAGATGGAAGAGCAGTATTACCCAATGAGATGGTGAGCCCAATGGCCAGGCTGATTCATGGTCCAGCACACCTAGGAAGGGATGCTATGCTGAGAGTATTCAGGCAGACCTGGTATAACCCCAAATTTAGAGTAGCAGCAGAATCAGTGTGCCAGCGCTGTGTGACCTGTCAGCAGCTGAACATAGGGAAGAGAACACCAGTTGCTCTAAGCCACATAGGGAGATCAGGAGGGCCATTCAATAGGATGCAAATAGATTTCATAGAGATGCCAAGATGCAACCGCCTTCGTTATGTCCTGGTGGTTGTTTGCATATTTTCACGATGGGTCGAGGCATACCCTACACGCAGGTGCGACACCCTCACAGTAGCCAAGCTATTGCTTAGAGAGCTTATTCCGAGGTTCGGGGTGCCGGCCTCTTTGGAATCAGATAGGGGAACACATTTTAACAGCGAGCTTGTAAAGATGATTTGTGCGGCTTTAAACATTGACCAGAAGTTGCACTGCAGCTATCGACCAGAAGCTTCAGGAATTGTGGAACAAATGAACTGCACTATAAAGTCCCGGATTGCCAAGATGTGCTCATCAACGTCCCTGAGTTGGCCTGATGCTCTGCCCTTAGTCCTTATGAGCATTCGTAGTACCCCAGACAGGAGGACAGGATTATCACCGCATGAGGTGTTAATGGGGAGAGCAATGAGACTGCCGTCTGTGCCGACGGCTGCACTGTTAAACATCACAGATGATATGATCCTGGACTATTGTAAGGGGCTGTCTGACGCCATTCATTCTGTGTCCCTTCAGGTGCAGGCTGCCGAGGTTCCATCGTGCCAGGGCCCGTGTCATGACCTGTATCCTGGGGACTGGGTCCTGGTGAAAAAGCACGTGAGAAGAAGCTGCCTAGATGTTCGTTGGAGAGGGCCCTACCAGGTCATCCTGATCACGAATACAGCGGTAAAAGTGGGAAGTCTGCCCAACTGGATCCACGCGTCGCATACGCGGAGGGTTCCAGCACCTCTGGAAGACACAGCTCCTCTCTCGGATGAAAGTCTGGAAACGGACAGAGAAGCCACAGAGGGGGCTAGCCAAGCTGTAGAGGTGCAAGAAGAAGCTGGAAGTGTGTCTGACCAGGCTGAGGACGGTCAGTACAACAGTGAAACGGACGACGCTACAGAAGGAGGAAGTAGCTGGGAGGACGAGTCGAACTCCGACCCAGCCGACAGAGAACGCGAGTCAAGCCGAAGGAGAAGGAGCAGAAGGGTAAGGCGTGGAGAAGCCAGTTGGCCGCCGAGAAGGAGTACAAGCCTGAGGTCAACGCCGGAGAGAATCCTTGCTCCAATATCGGAAGACTCAGATCAGGAGGAAGGTGCTCAGGGCGCTGCAGCACCAGATCCAAGAAGATCGAGAAGGATACGTGTGCCAAACAGAAGATACGCCACCCCTGAGTGGACCTATCTGGAGACAGATGTCTTGGGAACGAGCGACAGGGAGGATCAGGGCGGTGCTGGTGTCCTGCTCTGAACCTATCATCAAGGTGGAAGTAAAGCTGTTAGTGCCCGGAGTTGAAGCAGAAGGGACACTAACTTTCACACTCCCCAGCCCTCCCCGCTTAAGCAAGTTAAAGCACATGTTTTTCACTGAACTGCAATTCCCCGATTTTGGAAACAAGGTAACAGACCATGAGGAGAATATCCTTCGCTTGGAAATATTGAACTATGCTATTCAAGCTGCAGGCCCAGGCCTTATAGTAGATGCTTAAAAGACTTTGTAAATAAGCGAGAAGAGAAAGAAGATTACCTAGCGCCCAGGAAGCAGAGAATTGTAGGGACTTCCCTATAAGTTGACGGAGAAGGGCCAGGGATGACTGTGTAAAAAGCTTAAAGACTTTGCAACAGAGGAGTGCCAGTTCCCACAGGTGGTTCTAAAAGACTGGAAGATCAAAAGAGACTGTAAAGGAGCAGAAAGAAAAGAACTTTGTGTTACAGAAAAGAAAAGAATAGTACCATCTGAAGAAATGGAGACCGGCACCCCAAACAGGAAGGCCAAATGTATAATAGGCACATTAATAGTAGGAGTGATTTTCCTTATAGCTTTAGTTGTAACTGTATCTTATGTTATGGGACATGAAAGTGAAGCAAAGGTAACGGATGACAAGGCTGTAGTGACATCGAAACCCACTGTTGCTAGTAAGAAGGGAGAAAATGTACAGGGGAAAGCGTTATTAGCAGCAGAAGCCCGTAGGTTACACATAGATGAGTCCCAAGGCGACTATAGGTCAAACGCTTATGCTAAACTTCTGTATGAATACGTGGATGCCATGGAGGTTAAGGACTGCTATGTCTGCATGCAGTTGCCGGCGTCTGTAGATGAAGGCATTAGATATCATCACCTCCCGCTGACATATGGCATTACATGTAGCTTATTGCTTAGTATATTTTATGGGAGAGATAGTTTTGAATACTATTTCTCCAATTATGATTCTGTGTTACCAGAAGTCCCAAATTATAAGCAAATGAACAAATGGGACTACTGGAAGAGTGAAGACAGATTGGCCAAGTTCTTCATTCCTTGGATTACTTTAGATACTTCACATGCCCGTAGAAATAATCTGACATGCAAGGTGTCAGAAGTCGAGAAGAAGTTTATAGGGCAGGTGGATGATCGATATAGAAGGCAAAAGATCCTGAAGAAATCAGGACAGGGGAAAACAGATTGGACCGAAGAAGAGAAGTCACACAAGAGGAAAGGTAGTAGCGGTCCAATAGCTTTAGATAAAACACAAAGAGGGAAATTATGTCTTCACAGAGCCAAAACGTATTACGAAAACGTGTACGTAGGAGAAGTCAGTTGTGAACATGCTTTCAATATAGAATACTATACTAAGGACTTCCTGAAAGGAATGCAAGTGATTCCAAATGTATACTTTGTGTGTGGGAGAAACGCCTATGTGAGATTGCCTGACAATTGGTACGGATCATGTTATCTGGCAATCATCTTCCCCAAAATATACCATGCCCAAGACTTAGAGATCATCGAGGGCAAGGCCTCAGTGAGGGGGAGAAGAGACCTGAGAGATGCAGAAATGGTCGGGGATGTATTTGGAGCTGTTTTTCCTCTTTTAGGACTGATTCTCAATGATGTCAAAATTAGACGACTGGCTACAGTCGTGGATAGGTTGTCTGCTAGCACTGCTAGGTCCTTAATGTTGGTGGAAGGAGAGATGCAATCGATAAGGGCCATGTTGCTTCAAAACAGGCTTGCATTAGACGTCCTGTTAGCAAAAGAGGGCGGAGTCTGTAAGGCTTTGAAGGTCCAGGAATGTTGCACTTACATTCCAGACAATTCAAAGCCTCTGGAAAAGGTTATTATGAATATAACTAATATTCACAAGGAGATCGAAGACCTAACAAAAGAAAATGTTTGGGAAAAAGTGGGTCATGGAATGGGTGAAGTTGGAGGTTGGTTCGCCAACATAGGAAGGAGCTTTGTTTGGTACATCCTAAAACCTATCATCATAATAGTGATCTGTGTGATCATGTTGTGGGGATTGGTGAGGCTGTATCAATGGTATAGATCAAATGAGTTGGAAAGATCCAGAAGAGAGCAGCTACAGAGATTGGCTGCTATACAAGACAATCAGTATAGGAGCTTGAGGGCTCTAGAAACGCAGAAACGAGGAGCACTAGCAATTACTTCAGTTTAAGTGTTGGTGATGACCCCGAGAGGTCATCAAAGGGGGGAACTGAGAGAGCGTAAACTGAGTAAAATGTATGAGTATATCCGAATTACATGTAGTACGCACAAGTCATGAGGAGAAATGCCGTGAGTGCGAATATTATATACACCTATATCTAAACTGTGTAGCCAACGTAGAGAATATACATATAGAAGTGGAACCAATGTAGAAATGAGTATGAAATGTATAACCTTATTAGATGTGATTAATCAAGGTCCATGATAAATGTAGCTGCTAATGGGAAAAGGTCGTGCTGCAAAGCACAGAAGGGAACAGGCCACATGGCCATGCCTGAAAGAGTTAGGATGGTATACCTTTCATTTACATGGACGGCACAAATGTTATGATTAATGTTGTTTATTCATTAGACTTATATTCCATAGATGTGAGTTCCTTTTATTAATTCAGAAATGATGCTAACATGTTACATTAGTTAACTGCTGCGAGAAGGGTTGTAGGCCTAACGGTTCTAATCTGCACGTAAAGGCACGGACCGACTTGTGTCTAGAAATGTTGCAAACTTCTGTTAGAAGTCTATGAGAATGGGGATCCAGCTACGGATGTCTGTCTGCAAATGTGAGGGGGTCCAAATTAATAAATGAGATGAATAGAGAACTGTTTAGGAGCTTGACGCAGACATGTAGGAGGGTTTGAGAATGTTGGGGTGTATCAGCGGGCCGGAGACGAGTCTGGGAAGCAAGGTCAACTCTAACGCAAGAGGCTCAACGGGGAAGATCATGGAAAAAGCCAGAAGAAAACATCACGTGAAGGGGCGTCTCCCGAGGGGCGTCTCAGAATGTTATTGTTTTGTATTAGGGACAGCACCCCTGGGTGTAGGTAGGACAGATGCCTGAGGACCCTTCAGAGAGCGGATGGGTAGGCAGAGAGGGGTCATGACTGGCGAATATAGGTTTCCACTTAGAGATTAAGAGTGGGTGATCTTCTTAGGAAGACATTCACAACTGACACCTTTTGGTAAGATGAGAGCTTGTTAAGTAGGGATACCATCCAGATCAGGGTAGGGACAGCCTAACCTGTATTTTCCCTCCTGCTGTAAATGTCAGAGAGATCTCAATACGTGTCTATGCTGGTAGCCCTATTATTTTTAGAATTGGTACTTGTAGTCTTCGTGGCTCGCCTGAGGGTTTTCAGAGAGCACATGTATGTAGTTGGGCCCGTATATCTCGTGAATCTCATTTTGAGATGCCTGTACTTGCAACTTATATTGATCTTATAATAAACCTTTGAAAGCTAGAAGTAGTCTGTGGTTCTTCCGAGTCAAGCCCGTTATTGATTGAACTAACCTGGTATTAGATGCACCTTCTTTCCTCAATGACAGGCAATAAAGATTCAGTCGACCAGAATCGGATTTAGATCAAGAGTGATAAGATATTGATCTAATCTCGAGCCCCAGCATTGACACAAAGATCGATGAAAGCTATTTTGTCACTGTTTGCATAACCTGAGGACACAGTATAATTGTCTCTGCCTTAAGGAAAGCAAGGTTGAATACAATACTGTCCTTAATGTAGAAGTAAAGCTGAATTGAAGTTGTGAACTGAGCTGTCCGTAGTGTAGATTGAAAACTCTTGTGAGCAGTTATAGATGAATAATATTTGTGACATTCTTTTACAAAATCGGAAGACATAAAATCCATTAGTCTCTACCTTAAATAAAGCGAGGCTGAATTCAATGGTTTCTGTAGTAGTGGAGCTCTTGCTATGAAGTTTAATTTTTACTGACCGCAGAATATATTGAAGGTTGTTGTAAGGACAGATATTGAAGATAATTTTAGTTCTAAAGCTGAGTTGAAGTTGGGAAACCTTCTGTCCGCAGTGTAGATTGAAGGCAGTTGTTGACACAAAGGTCGATGAATGCCATTCAATCACAGATAATAGAATCTTAGGATACAGTATAATTGTCTCTGCCTTAAGGAAAGCAAGCAAGAATACAATGCTGTCCTCATTGTAGAAGGAAAGCTGAAATGAAGTTGTGAACCCAGCTCTCCGCAGTGTAGATTGAAGGTAGTTGTTGACAGAAAGATCGGTCAATGCAAGTAGTGAACGCAGCTGTCCGCAGTGTAGATTGAAGGCAATTGTTGAGACAAAGATCTAAGAATGCTATTTAGTCACAGATAACAGAATCTGAGGACACAGTATAATAGTCTCTGCCTTAAGGAAAGCAAGGAAGAATACAATACTGTCCTTAATGTAGAAGGAAAGCTGAATTGAAGTTGTGAACGCAGCTGCCCGCAGTGTAGATTGACGGCAGTTGTTGACACAAAGATCGATGAATGCTATTTAGTCACAGATAACAGAATCTGAGGACACAGTATTATTGTCTCTGCCTTAGGTAAAGCGAGGCTGGATTCAATGATGTCATTAATGTAGAAGGAAAGCTGAAGTGAAGTTGTGAACTCTGATGTCTGCAATGCAAGGTGCTACTCGACACAAACATTGACAAATGTTATTTTGTACAGTTAACAGAATCTGAGGACATAGTACAATTGTCTGTGCCTTAAATAAATTGAGACTAATATGTCATGCTCTGTTTTAAGAGTTTGCAGTATTCTTAAATGCACAAAGGCAAGCACTAAGTTTGATACCATGCTTATGTCATCAATAATGAGAAGTTTCATTTTCTTCAAGAGTTTTCACAACAAGCTTCTCCAAATATCTTGTGGTATTGTAATTTGTTGTTATGCTCTATAGGTAGTATAAGTAAATAATGTAATGTAGAATTGGTAATGTTAACATTTGGTTATATTTTTAATATAAGGAAGTTATTACAAATATGCAATAAGGAAATGATGCTGAATTTGGACATATACTCGCCAATAAATAAAAATTGGAGAAATGACTGAACATGTCAAAGAAGTTTTACAGAGACGATTAGTTTGAAATTTGTTTCCAAAAGAAAATATTGTTGCTAAGCTTGTAGGTACTTTTAAAATAATTGACAACCCCAGTGAAGAAAAGTAGCAAGTGTGAAAATATCCTACTTTGTTCGGCCGGGATATTAGCTACAATAAAAAGGTTCGATAAAGGTCCTTGGCTTTGAAAAAGAAAATGAAATTGAACAATAATTGATAACCCCTAGCCAAGAAAAGCAGTTAGTGTGCAAATTTTCACTGCCTTCGGCCGGAGTTGTATGTACAACAAAAAGCATTAATAAAGGGTACAAGTTTGTATCAGAATATGAAATTCACGAACAATTGATAACCCCTAGCCAAAAAAGGCAGTTAGTGTGTACATTTTCACAGCCTTCGGCCGGAGTCGTAGGTACAACAAAAAGCCTCAATAAAGGGCCATGAGTTTGTATCAGAATATGAAATTCACAAACAATTGATAACCCCAGCCAAGAAAGGCAGTAAGTGTGCAATTTTTTTACTGCCTTCGGCTGGGGTACTTGTTACAAAAAAAAGGCTTGATAAAGGGCCTGTAGTTTGAATACAAATATCAAATAGAATAGTTGATAACCATAGGCAAGAAAGGCAGCAAGTAGGTGTGTGTACGTGTAGATAATGTGTTGATTGAGTGGAACATGAATAATGTAAAAACTACGAAAGGCTGTAAGTGTGCAAATTAGCCACTGCTATTCACGGATAGTAGTTTGCAAGAAGGCTCAGTAAAGGGCCTGCACTTTGAACTAGAATAACAAAGAGAACATTTGATAACCATAGACTATACTGGCTCTTTTTTAATATTGGTAGACTTTTGTTAAGCTTTTGTTCATACATGAACTGCAGGAAGTGCGCAAATTACCCACTGCCATTCACAAGTAATTGTTACCAAGAAGGCTCAATAAAGGGTCTGCACTTTGAATTTGTATTACAAGAAGAATAACTGATAACCCCAGCCAAGAAAGGCAGCAAGAGTTCAAATTTCCTACTGCCTTCAGCAGTAGATGATAGAATAAAAAGGGCTTGATAAAGGGACTGCAATTTGAATAGGAATATGAAATTGAACAATAGTTCATAACCCCTGCGAAGAAATGCAGCAAGTGTACAAAATTCCCACTGCCTTCTGCCAGTGCAGTGTCTATATGAAAAAGGCTTGATAAAGGGCCTTGACTTTGAATCAGAATATGAAATTGCAAAAGAATTGATAACTGCAGCCAAAAAAGGTAGCAAGCTGGTGTGTGTTCTGTGTAGATGATGTGTTGATTGAGTGGAAGATAAAAAAGGTGAAAAATTAGAAAGGCTGCAGGCACACAAACTATCCACTGCGTTGTCAGGGAAGTGGATCTTTGGATTTCCAAGTCATTATACGGATAGGGCTTCGAATTTTGCAGTGGGTGCATAAGAAATGGCTACGACATCGAAGGAAGCAATGTAAGTGCATGAAGTTACCATTGTGGGGGGTAGGGCTGAAAAATTACAACACCGGGCCCATTTCAGGGACTCTAGATTGAATTAGAATAATACTTGGCAAAGGTTGCAAGAAAGTTAGGAGGTATGTGTGTTTTAGGTACTGGATGCAGAATAAGGTGAAAAGGAAGAAAGGTAGCAGATGTGGAAACAACCCACTGCCTTGTAAAGGAAATGGGTGTTTTGGTTTTCCAGTCCATTACAGACTGTGAGTCGGATTCCGCAGTGGGAGCCTGAGTAACGGGTATCTCATCTAAGGAGTTAAGCAAGTGCACAAAGTACACACACTGTGCGGTAGAAAGGACGCAAGAAAGGACGCAAGTGTGCAAATTACCCACTGCCATTCTTGAGTAATAGTTACCAAGAAGGCTGAATAAAGGGCCTGTACTTTGAATTTGTATTAGAAGAAGGATAATTGATAACCGCAGCCAAGAAAGGCAGCAAGTAGGTGTGTGTACGAGTAGATGATGTATTGATTGAGTGTTAGATGAATAATGTGAAAAATAAGAAAGGCTGCAAGTGTGCAAATTACCTAGTGCCATTCACGGGTGTTAGTTACCAAGAAGGCTCAATAAAGGGCCTGTACTTTGAATTACAATAACAAACAGGAGATTTGATAACCAAAGACCATACTGGCTCTTTTTTAATATTGGTAGACATTTGTTAAGCTTTTTTTTTAGACAGGAACGGCAGGAAGTGCGCAAATTACCCACTGCCATTCACGAGTAATAGTTACTAAGAAGGCTCAATAAAGGGCCTGCAATTTGAATTTGTATTAGAAGAAGGATAATTGATAACCCCGGCCAAGGAAGGCAGCAAGTGCTCAAATTTTCCACTGCATTCGGCCGTGGTAGTTGATTGAAGAAAAAGGGCTCGATAAGGGGCCTGCACTTTGAATAGGAATATGAAATTGAACAATAGTTCATAACCCATGTGAAGAAATGCAGTAAGTGCGCACATTTCAGAGTTCCTTGTGGCAGTGCAGTATCTACATGAAAAAGGCTCGATAAAGGGCCCACACTTTGAATACAGTTATGAAATAGAAGAGTAGTTGATAACCATAGCCAAGAAAGGCAGCAAGTAGGTGTGTGTACGTGTAGATGATGTGTTGATTGAGTGGTAGATGAATAATGTAAAAAATATGAAAGGCTGAAAGTGTCCAAATTACCCACTGCCATTCACGGGTAGTAGTTAGCAAGAAGGCTCAATAAAGGGCCTGTACTTTGAATTACAATAACAAACAGAAGATTTAATAACCATAGACTATACTGGCTCTTTTTTAATATTGTTAGACTTTTAAGCTTTTGTTTATACATTAACGGTAGGAAGTGCACAAATTACCCCCTGCCATTCATGGGTAGTAGTTACCAAGAAGGCTCAATTAAGGGCCTGTACTTTGAATTTCATTAACAAATAGAAGATTTGATAACCATAGACTATACTGGCTGTTTTTTAATATTGTTAGACTTTTAAGCTTTTGTTTATACATGAATGGCAGGAAGTGCCCAAATTACCCAGTGCCATTCACAGGTAATAGTTACCAAGAAGGCTCAATAAAGGGCCTGCCCTTTGAATTTGTATTACAAGAAGGACAATTGACAACCCCAGCCAAGAAAGGCAGCAAGTGTGCAAATTTCCCACTGCTTTCGGCCGGGGTAGTAGGTACAACAAAAAGGCTCGATAAAGGGTCACAAGTTTGAATCAGAATATCAAATTCAAGAGTAATTGATAACCCCAGAAAAGAAAGGCAGCAAGTGTGCACATTTTCAACTGCCTTCGGACGGGGTAGTTTTTACAACAAAAAAGCTTGATAAATGTCTAATAACTAATATTGAGGACAGCGCTGCTCCTGTTTCTTGTTTTTGATGAGGTTGATATAGTGTTTGCATAACACAAAAGGTCATCATAATAAATGCATAGAAATGTAAGTTTACGAAACTCAAGATGAATATGCAAGTATGGACTGTTTGCTAAAGATGGTGTTGCATCTGTTGATGTGCTTGGTGCAGCAGCAAGTGGTTCTTCGGCAATCTCTGTGTTGCAGCTCAAGCGAAGTTGTTGGGGTGCAAGTATATGTGTTTTGTACTATATTTGATGTGCCAAAGGAGTATTTTTTGGATTGATCACACCTTGAAAGAGTTGTTTGGAAAATTTTACAGGTTACTATTGGTTGGTGTGTTTCAGTTAGTATGTGTTTGGACTTCGCTTGAATGTTTAAGGGACGCATTAGGGATTCCATAATACAGAAATACTTTGTACTTAGTGACATTCAATTCTATTTTATGAAGAACGGTTGAATTCTACATCCACCTCTAGGACTAGTGGGAGGGTAGTATTTCAAAGTGTTTGACAGGTTACACTACATGTTTCTATGTAGCTCAAGAAAAGTTAGCTTGGTTATGTATGGGCATGCTCTCACACAAAACTCAGCAGTCAGCATTCAGGATTGTAAAGGCTTACCATAGGAGTGACTGATGAGTTTACATATGTCAGTTTACAAAAGAGAAAACAAGTACGATTGTTTTACATTAGAGATATACAGACCTGAAAGACTATGCATGTAAATTCATGAAATCTTTTTTGAAGGTTTGGAAGAAAGCAGTGAAAGGGTGTTTAGAAGCAATACTGTCCAGCATAAAAAGTGCATAAGTATTTGGACACTCCTGCAGTCTAGTCTTGTGTCCAAATTATATTAAAAAGTAATGTTGAGACACACTTTTTTTCACCTGTTATGATTTGCACAATGCTGTTAGAGTTGGAGCAGACTTCGTCTAACATTCCTACTTAATTTTCTTTTTGAAATTGAGTAATTATTTTGTTTATCTGTTGAAATATAAATTTAAATCCTCCTCTTTGAAGGTGAAGAAGCAACACCGCTCATCTACACATTATTGTTGACTAAAAAGTAGTGGTAATTCCACTATCACCAAGGTAGATATCTGACAATAGAATGAATTATATTTTTATACCACTATTCCATAGTCCTAATTCAAAAGGTGTGTTTAATCTCAACAAAATTAATACATTTTTTACATATACAGGCAGTAAAATGTAAGTATGATTTACATTTGCTTTTGTGAATTGAAGGTTTGTCATCTGCTGCATTCGAAACATTGGGCCTATTGAGAAGAAAGTGAAATGTACGTTGTAATTAATATTGCATTGTTTAAAGGTGAATAGCTTTTTGAAATAAAAACTTTAGATGTATTTACATGGTAAACATTGTTCCAGGGTCAGAATGGTCTTTTGAGTCTGTGCAAACCCACTAACTTCCATGTTTGATGCGTTTTTAAGAACTCTTCTCTAATCTTTTGTTATAGTGAAGAATGTTGGAAATTTCTTCCCGACAATGGCAGATATCAACCTTCTTCCTGAGTTGGGAAAAAAGGTGTTGGAGGAAAAGTGAATTTGTAAACGTTCAGATTTTCACATGAGCAAATCTACACATGCAAATTTGCTCATGTTAAAATGTAGTTCACAAATATTTTCTAGGAGTACTATTTCTTGTCCTACTTGTGTTCATTTTTGGGAATTCACAAAAGCTGTATAGCTGCACTTAATGCTAGGACATATTCCATGGGTGCACTTTTGAGACTTTCTTGAATAAATGGGCCCCTAATTTGTTCTGGCATTAACCATGACCTTTTGCGTTTATTACATCTCTCTCTCTCTCTCTCTCTGTTCCCTCCACTCTCATCCACTCTGCTCTCTCTCCTGTCTCTCTATCTCTCTCTCTCTCTCTCTCTCTCTCTCTCTGTCTTTGTATCGGATGGCTTCACTGTGAGTCACAGCATTATGCTGTTTCACAATGAGCATATCAGCACACAAAGTAGTTTTGTTCAGTGCCAGTAACTACTGTGGAAGTTTGTGCTTTTTAAAACCAAAAATATTTGTTGCTTTTGCCAAAGTTTTTTATAATAGTGAGGGTGCAGCAGCTTACATGCCAATAAAGTTTTACAAACACGATGCCAAAACGAGTCACATAATGACAAAAGTAAAAAGGTGACCATCAATTTCAGACCTACTGTGTTTGCCAATGCTTGTTGAATTGTGTTTCCCATAATCTTATTGAAAGTAGTTACAGAGATTTTCCATAATGAATATTTTTGGGAAATACTAGCATGGATTAACACGTTGTTAAATAATGCTGCAAAAAATGGTAACAGAAATTTTATAGTAGTTTAGCAAAATGTTTTTTTTTCCTGCTTTCTCTTTTTTATGAACATTTTATTTTGAAAGCAAAGTATTATCAAACTTGCTTTTAAGCTTCTGCAATTATTTGAGTCAAATCACAGAGTATTCTGGAAGCAGTATACATAGCTACATAGTGCTAACCTTTGGAAGTGTGTGTACACTTTTTTTACTACAGAAACTGTCAGTAGTGCAGTCTGAGTTTACAACATTTATTTAGAAGAGTCACTCTAACTAATAATAATGACTGCATCAATGTTGTACAAGTTTGAAGGTCTTTAACATATGGACACAAATATTAACTCGGCAGCAGACATTTCAGATAAGCATACGTGGGTCAGGCGCGTTTCAGAGCTGCACGCTTTTGTATACTGGAGCCACTGACAGTTGTGCACTCAGAGGTTACAACATTTACTTAGAGTGCGCGCCTGAGTAATAAATGCATTCAATTAATGAACCATAAATACAGGTTTGAACAGCATTAACATATGGGCAAACATATTATGTTAACTACAGACAGTGCCCTTCTCTGACCCATTATGTGGTACTGCTAACTGTCAGCCATAGGGTTTGTGCTGGTGGGAGTTGGGTCTACTTGTGCCAAGGACACAATACACATGAAAACTTGGTGCCCTTGACCTCAAACAATATGTGCTGTGCGTCGGGCTATAGGAATTACACATCCTTGATGGTGCATAGTCAGCTTTCAAATATAGTGCACGCAACTCAGAAAACATTCTTACCATAAAGTTTTCTGTATAAGTTGCTGAAGCTTTTTGGTTGCAGACACCACAATACTTTTCAATTGACTGTAAATGTATAAAAGATGTATATTAGGGAATCATAATAGCAATGCTAACCATTGAAAAGGTAGTTTGCAAAATAAATGTTATCCTTCAAAACCCTGTTTGGTATTTACGAGTATTTTAAAGAAGTTGGATCAAGCAAAAAAACGGTCGCAAACGGGCAGATTCTCAGAATCTTTCTATTTGTGACCGGTATTTTTGCATTTGGGATGCATCATCCCAAATGCCAAAATTGCAATTAAGGAATCTCTAAATTGAGATTGCATTTAAGCAGCCACGGCTCGTGCAAGGCGTTTCGCCGGGCGGTGACGTCAGGCAGAGGAGGGGCAGGGTGGGGGTTTGTAAAATGCGGGATATGGACGATGTCAGGTAAGTACCAAAAAAAAAATATATGAATTTCGTTAGCCGCGCTGCATCGCCAAATGTGATGCAGCACGGGCAACGAAATTCGTTGTTTTTTTTTTCTTTTCGGTACTTACCTGACATCGTCCATATCCCGCATTTTACAACCCCCCACCCTGCCCCTCCTCTGCCTGACGTCACCGCCCGGCGTAACGGCCTGCACGAGCCATGGCTGCTGACGTCACCGCTCGGCGTAACGTCCTGTACGAGCCGTGGCTGCCAATTACATTCATTTACACTTACAGGTATTCGAATACGAATAGAGGCTTGGGAGTGTCACGTGACGCAGTAATAAATATTAAAACTAATGAGAGAATTAGGAGGGAGCAAATACGATGAACCAGAAAGCATATATTTCAGAAAAATAAAGCAAAGCAGAGCTGGGAGGGCCACGTGATGGATTAAAAAAAATAATAGTATTATGAACGCACAATGTATAAGAATACAGGCTAAAGGACGTGACAGTTAAAAAATACGAAACCGAAATTTATGGACGCAGAATTAAAAAAATACAGGTCTGGTGGACCTCGTGACACAGAAAGAAACATTTATACTATGTACATACAATTTAAAACTATTGCGGGGTAGGAGGGGCACGTGATGCAGAAAAGAATACCATCATGAACATACAATAAAAAGAACACATTGTAAAGCATGTTACACACTTCAAAAATAGGATACAGAAATTCATGGAAGCCCGATTTATAAAAAAAAGGCATGGGAGTGCTCCGTAAGACAGAAGGAAATATTACGATCAACAAAGGAAGATCAATAAGAATGGAGGCCTTGGACCAGGGCCGGACTGGGAACCAAAACCGGCCCTGGCAAAGTGCTCGGCCGCCCCCCCACCCATTCCCCTGGGAGGGGGGGAGTTGGGGGTGCGACTGAGCTCTTTGCCGGGGCCGGTTTTCGGCGGATTTTGTTACAGGGCCGATTTGCTGCAAAAATGGCCCTGTAACAAAATCGGCCCCCAGGGGCCCAAAACTGGCCCCCACCCTTGCAGTGCACCGGGGGATTGCCTGTGCCCGCAACGGCCAATCCGGGCCTGCCTGGGACGTCCTCGTGACGCAGAAAAAAAATATCATCATGGACGCACAATTAATAACGATAGAGACCTAAGCATGTGGCTTAGTACAAAAATACGACAGAGACATTTATGGACGCTTAATTTATAAAATTAGAGGTGTATAGGACCTCGTGACGTAGACAGAAACTTTTATACTATGAGCATACAATTTAAAACCATTAAGGGGTAGGAGAACCATATGATGGAGAAAAAAATAGCATCATGCATATACAATTTACAGCAGAGTCTGATGTTGTGACAGTTTCTCTTACCTTTGCTTCTGTCGTCTTTTGTCGTGTCTTCAAAGGCTGCGGTTTCGCTGGGTCTGGGGTGTTTTGGGTGCTGGCGCCGCCGCTCCGCGCCTATGGTATTGTGGCTGGGCGGCAGCAGTAGTGACACCACGTCGAGTGTCAAGAGTACTGCTCCGCTCGAGCAATGAGTTTTTAGTAAAATCAATGACGACACTCTGTCTGTCACTGCAGCACAAGCAGGCAAAAGAGAGCGTGCTCACGTCAGTGTTCGGATTATAGGGGAACCGCGGGGGCTGAGCAAACCAAGCCCAGGAGCATACTTGGTAGCGTTTTCGCGGTCTATAAGAATGATGGCCTTGGGGGACATCACATTGGCTAATGTATTGGTTTCCAGGCTTAGTGATAGCAAGCATGCTAGGTGGTGGCATGTGGGGAGTGTGGGCGGGCGTGCACCACGCATGAGCAAGTGTGAGTGTGTGCACCAAAAATTAACAACAGAGAGAGATGGGGGCGGTGTTAGCATGTGCGCAGAGGAAGGCCCAGAATCGGATCTCCAATGAGTGACCACTTCTAATCATTCTCGTTAGCGCGCCCTGTGCCCTGTGCTCTGATTTGTCACTGAGAGGGTGATCGCACGATACATGTACTGCTAATCATACTCAGCGTGTACCCGCGTACACAATACGAATATGGTTTGACGTTACGCGTCGCATCAAAGGTTACGTGTGACGTCATGAATTGCGCCCTGTACGTGAAAGGCGCCAATGTTTCTACATGGTTAAAAACATATATTTATGTATTTAATGTACATACTAAAGGAAGATATTATTTGGGATAACTATGAACATTTTTTTATACAGTTTTAACAATCATATATTGTTTTTAAAAACAATTTCACAAATCGCGGTAAAACATCATGCGTACTGGTATCGAAACAGCTGCGTAAGCGCATCATAAGCGTACGTAAAGTCATGTGACTTTAAAAGGAGAGATTTTATTGGTTCATAACTTTTCCTATTGTAGCTGTTGAAAGTTCCGTCCCATTATAATCATTCAACTTTGACTTTCTAAGAAGAAGCATTTCTTTTGCGAATTCTTTCAAATAGAAGGAAGATCATTATAAGAGCAATGGACTCATCTTCCAGCAGTTCTTCAGAGGGATGTTTCATTCCTGAAGAACCTCCAAAGAAGAGGAAAGAAGTTCTAATTTGGCAATTTTTTACTTTTCCAGAAAGGCAAAAAAAGGTTAATGCTCCAAAAGTAATCTGTAAAATTTTTCAAACAACCCTTTCAAGGGGTGCTCCATCTAAAAAATACTCCTTTGGCACAGCAAATATGGTGCGACATGTGAAGAACTTGCACCCCAATAACTTTGAGCTGCAAGATGGAGGTTGCAGGAGAACCCATCTGCTTCTGCACCAAGCACATCAACTACTGCAGCAGAATTTTCAGCAAGCAGTCCACATCCACAAATTGATCCTGATTTTGCTGACGTTAAAATTGTATGCATTCATTGCGATAGACTTTTGTGTTATAGGGAACAGTCTATTGATCTGATGAAACGCAGGATGCAGGAGCATCGCTGTCCTCGACATTAGTTTTTTTTTTCATTCTTTTGTTCCTGTTTGATACTTTTTGGGTTCCAGTTCAATTTTTTTTGGTTTTAAAAAAAAACTTGTTGACAAACTACAAAAAAATTTGAAAAGTAAAAACAGAAAAAAAACAGTTCTTTTTAGAACAACCTTCACTGGTCAAAGAAAGAACTATATTTCTATGTTAGTGTGTATAAGTTTGTCAGAATGAATGTGTAGTTTATAAATGAATGAATGAATATATTACTAGTGTATGGAGAATGTGAAAGTGCAGAACTATAAGGAATTGCTACAGCATAAATCTATAAGGTGTTTACCTGTAGTATACTGTAGTATGTCCGAAACACTTGAATGTAACATATGTATATAAATATGTTACAAGTCAGTGCTTCAATTTGCTCTGCTGGTGAAACTGTCTGGGTGAATTTGTATGTGTGAGGGACGGATTTACAATCCCCTTGTGCCTCTTTTACACAGCAGTTGCTTCACTTTTGTGACACAGCGGTGGTGCAAAAGATGTGCCATGGTGTGTTGTATTAAGAATATGATGCATCTGGAGGGTGCATTACATTTTAAAGCCCTGTGCCAGAAGGAGGCTTTCCTGTGCAGGAGGGGGTGCAGCAACACCTCCTAAAAGTGACTGAGTGAAATGTATAACATTTCATTCAGTCACTTTTGAGCTTATGCTGCGTCAAAACCTTGCATGTGCTTGAAGCAGGTGTAAGGATTGATACAGTATTGTGAGCATACGGCCCCTAGAGCATTGCTGGAGTTGTGTTATGCTTGCAACCGAAGTCAAGCAATAATTAATCCAAAAAATATTTAGCAATTTAGTTTTGTTAGTCTTTTATAATAGGAATATGAAATATAATCTAAAAAATGAAATAAATATAAATATTTATATTAAAAATATAAGAAATTAGTATAAAAAGAAAGACATAATAATTAATACATTTATACATTTTTACTTACAAAACCTTTGAAATTCACAGAAAAAACCATAGTTTTCAGGCACGTTATAGTTAGGAATTAGCATTTAAAAAACCTTAGAAATTCACTGAAAAAACCATACGTTTCAGCCACGTTATAGTTAGGAATTAGCATTTAAAAAACCTTAGAAATTCACTGAAAAAACCATAGGTTTTAGTCATGTTATAGTTAGGAATTAGCATTTAAAAAACCTTAGAAATTCACTGAAAAAACCATAGGTTTCAGTCATGTTATAGTTAGGAAGTAGCATTTAAAGAACCTTAAAAAATCACTGAATAGACCATAGGTTTCATCCATGTTGTAGTTAGCTGGACATTTCTCTCATACAATACCATTGAAATTCCTCCGTTATAGTTAGTTCAGGTAACTATAACTTGCGCGCCCGCAATGCACTGCTGATGACGTCACATATTACATCACTCATGACATGGTCAGTGACATGCTAAACAATTTTCTTTATGTGCACTCCACCATAATCCATCTAGATAGCAAACTATTTATTAAGCTTCTGACCAATGCACAGGATTCTCCCCGCTTGAACCCTGTATTTCCTGATCAGTCAGGTTTTGTTTACATAAACAGCCACATATTAACATAAACAATAGGATTCAGTTTATGGAGTATGTAAAAAAGGAAACAGTTCCCTCATTCCTGCTATTTCTGTAAGCTGAGGTAGCATTAAACTTGTTTAGTTTATTTTTCATTAAAGTAATCCTCATTGATGTGGGGTTAGGACCGACATTTTGGAAAGCTGTAAAAGCAAATTAACCAGCACCCTCAATTTGTGAATATTGTTGTATGGTTACACACCCATAAAGGTTCTGAGCTCAAGAGGCATATGGAAGAGATGCATTCACTTCTGGGATCATGGAGACAATTAGTGCAGATCATTTAAGATCAACAAATTTGAGGTGGATATTAAACTTAAGGGGAGAGCATAATTGAACAACATTATTTAAAAAATATGAACTCAATAACGTGCATGCAAGGGGTTTTCATGTCCATCCTCTAGCTGGAAAGATATGGTAAGGAATATGATTTTAATAATAATCTGGGTAAATTCACCATGTATCCTTACCCTTTCACGAGTTAAAGGGACAAACACCCTTCAAATTGGTTGAGACATTATTCAGTATATATTGATTGTGGTAAAGTTTTAACTTGGAAATAGTTTGAGAATTGGCATTTTATGAATTATGAATCATGAGCTTAAGGGGGTTTTGAGGTGATTATTGCTGTCCTCTCAATTGGGAGAAATATTATAATGCACTTAGGCACTTTATAGTAATAGAAATTGTTTGCTATGGGGTTGATGCACATTTGCACTTTATTCTTTTGGCACTGTGATGGAACACCAGCAACAGCGTAGCCACAAGTCAAAACAACAGGCATAGAAAAAATGACATGAAGAACATTTATATCAACAATTCACATGAGAAGTGGATTGTACACATGATAAGATTGCAACATTTAATGTAACAGTGAAAATTCCATTAGGACAGGTTTTATATGATATTTTACCAGGATTTTAAAACCTTTTCACATATGATATGAAAATACATTCTCGCGCTTCCTCAAAGCGCCCCAATCTACGGTTGCCATATCGAGCTCGGCTTGGACTATCTAACGGATACCATCAGATACCAGCCGATTGTCTTATGGCACCGTATTTGGACTAAAGAGCAATGCCACCTTACACGGTCTCTAATAACTGACTGCTTATCCTTGGCTCACTGGAAAAAGATTCCTTGGTTATTGTATGTTTTTAACTTTTTGAAAGATCTAAACTGTTTAATATTTTTTACAGACCCCTCTTCACTTTCTGATATATACAGGAAGGCCTTGAAGTTATACTTGTCCTTCTTTCTGTCAAATCACGAAAAGTTTGTCTTAACTAGGTTTCGTTTTGACACCTTTTTTCGTCTTGTTTCTTTTCCCGGGGTTTCAAACTGGTCACACGAATTGATTAGATGTCCCTGTGATGGAATTGCACATCAGTCAACTCTACATGTAACATTGTTTTGTAGCTACTATGAGACCCCACGCAAACGTTGGATTATTCCTCTCCTCCGGCAAATGGGCCTGAGAAGATGTAGGCCTGCTCTCTTGGCTCTACAGTTTTTAGAAAACTTTTGTTTTTTAAAAGCATGCTTGAAAATTCGCTTACAATCACCTGAGTTAATTTTGTAATTTTCATCTAATAGATATCAATTGTCTTTTCTTAAATCGATACGCTTTTAACTCATTTGTCAGAAATGTGTATTTGATAATCTGTTTTTTAGAAGTTTTGATGTAATTTTTTTTTTACTATGCACTTTTTATGATTGTAAAAAATTCAATCGAAATAAAGACTTTTGAATGAATGAATGATATGAAATTGTACATTCTTGTATTTATTTCTAAATGCCAATGTTGCTGTTTTTTACGTACATATATAATAGTTTTATTTTATTACATATTTATGTATTTGATGACTTACTGAGCTAGAAGTTTAAGTAGTCTGTTGTCTGTGTCCATTAGTATGGTATATACACTTGTCACTTTAAATAGTTGATCCCACATTGCAGTACTGTCATGTAATCAAGGCCATGGGTAGCTGAAACGCATAAAGGCAGACAGTCCAGAAATAAACACTTTTCAACACAAAGAATGGTGCTCCATGTCCGTTTTTCCGAGGAAAGGAACTGTTGCAAGTAGAGTGCTTGAGATATATATATATATATATATTCACTGAAAAAACCATAGGTTTCACACCAGTTATAGTTAGCTGCAAATTTTACTGACATAAAACCATTGAAATTCCACGTTATAGTTAGTTGGACTCACTATAACTTGCGCGTGTAATGCACTGCTGATGATGTCACATATTACATCACTCATGACATGGTCAGTGACATCACTCATGACATCACTGATGACACCATCCAGTGAATGTGTATCTTACTGAAAAATATACATGTTTTATATATGTATATGTAAAGGTCGATGGAAGAATAAATGTTTAAATAAATGTTTTAATGAATGTTTTTTTTAAAAAAATTGATTGGTTAACTGGCTTATTAAGTGTATCTTAGTGAATACATATATTAGCGAGTAATGTTAAAATATTTAAATATATGTATCAGTGTTTCACTTTGTGTATAAATGGCTACATGGGTTGGTGAGTAGCTACATGTGTGTGTATATGGGTTATTAGATGTTTTTTTAGTATCAGTATGAGTGTCTGTATGGTTTGGTATTACTTTGCACATAGATGCATCAATGACTGACTCACTGTTTGTATGTGTTTTGAAGACAGCATATGTGCAGGACTATATGGGTGGATGAGTGTGTATATGTGTGTGTTAGTGAGTGAATGACTGTCTCACTAGTGTCTTTATCAGTAACAACATATGTTTTAATGTAGTATATGTGAGTATTGATGTTTATAAGTGAGTATATGTGAGATTGTAAGAGTTCCTGTTTAAATAAGTATGTGTTTCTATAAGTGATTTTTTAAGAGAGTAAGTATGTGTAAGTTTCCTTAGAAGTAAGGTGGTAGTGTGTGTATAGTTGTAAATGCAAATAAATGGATGTTCAATAGTTTATTTGCATGTGTGAGTATGTGTGTGAGTAACTTTTGGATGACTGTCGGTGTGTAACAGGATGTATTGGTGTATCACTACATATGATGAGTGAGTATATGTATGAGTGACTATATAGAACTGTTGGTGAATGAGTGGATGTGTATATAGATGGTGGTATTACTGAATTGGTTGTTGTAACTGGTATTGATATCTCCATTTTTTTGAAAATGTTAATTTCTATTTTTGAATATGTGTTTCAAGGGTTACATTACACTGAAAGGAGGTCTGTCACTCTGTCACAAAGATGGTGTCATCAGTGATGTCATGAGTGATGTCACTGACCATGTCATGAGTGATGTAATATGTGACGTCATCAGCAGTGCATTACACGCGCAAGTTATAGTGAGTCCAACTAACTATAACATGGAATTTCAATGGTTTTATGTCAGTAAAATTTGCAGCTAACTATAACTGGTGTGAAACCTATGGTTTTTTCAGTGAATTTAATAGTTTTTTTATATGCTAATTCCTAACTATAACTGGTGTGAAACCTATGGTTTTTTCAGTGAATTTCATAGGTTTTTTAAATGCTAATTCCTAACTATATATAAGGCACCAAACCTATGTTTTTTTCTTTGAAGTTCAAAATTTGGTTAATAGCAAATGTCTATGGCTATGAAATGTAATATTTTTCAAAATGAATGAATCCTATATTTTATTTGTATTATAAAAAAAAATGTTTTTAATTTATTTTTGACCCTGGAGCGCTCCCGGGGCGCGCCCCGGTGAGCGCCCCGGAGAGCGTAGTCGTTTGAAGCGCCCCAGGGCGCGCTCCGGGAAGCGTCCCGTTAGCGCCAATGTCGCGAACGAAAACATGATCGTGACATATCGCGTAGCCGCGTCCGCGTAAGCGCGTTGGTCATGTGACCTGAAAATAACACTTTTAATTGGTGCAGAACAGTTTTACTTTCATAATGATGAAATCCCTGGTCTTGTGACCTGAAAATAACACTTCTCACTGGTTCAGGCCTTTTTTTCCAAATGATGAAAGACCCCACCTTTTTTCCTTATTCTGACTTTGTCATTTGACTGAGGAAGACCTGATTGTACCTCTCTGTACCTTTTTCATCTATATAATGGCTCCAGTAGCAGCAGCAGCTGGTGCATCTGCACCACCACCACCACCACAACCACCAAGAGGACCACCACAACAGTACATTGGTAGTCAAGAAGAGGAGGAGGAGGAAGAGGAAGAGGAGGATGGGAGAAGATGGCTGCCTGAACAAAATACCCCATACAAGCCCAAGTCACACATTGTATGGGAGTTTTTTTCACTCCCAGAGGGAAAGAAAAAAGTGAATGCGGCCAAGGTAACTTGCCTAATCTGTAAGGAACAACTCTCAAGGGGCAACCCAAACAAAAAGTATTCCTTTGGTAACAATACCATGATTCGACATATGATCCGTAAGCACCCTAACAACTATTCTCGTGCAGAGCTAAGGGAACTGGCCAGTAAACCCCCCCAGTCATCAAGGACCACCTCCCAAAGAAACGAACCCACTTCATCGGGACCAGAAACATCAGAGATGATGCCTTGTATTCAGCAACGATTTGCTGATTTTAAAATCACTTGTACTGCATGTGGCAAGCTTATCGCCTATGGTGAAAAGAGCGTAAAGCTCATCGTCCTTGCAGGTGACAATCACAAGTGCCCCAAAAAGAAGTATTTTTTTTCTTTTTTTGTTTTTTGCTCCAGTTGAGCCAGTTTCAATTCCCCTTTTTTTGTTTCCCCCCCTAAAAAAATACAAAAAAATATAAAACTGTTTTGAAAAGCCAAAAAAAGTACAAAATGTTCAAAAAACATTTAAAAAAATATAAAACAACAAAAAGAAGAAAAAAAACAGTTCTTTTCAGAACTACCTCCAATTTATAAAAAAAAGGCTTCATTTTTAAAAAACTCTGTCATTCTTTTTTCCTCATGGAACGCTGCCCGGTCCGCTCCCCGGTGCGGGTACCAGGCGCTCCCCCCGCGCAAAACGCCCCCCTTATGGTCATTTCCCCTTTGTTTTGGCCACCTCTTGTGTCTCGATCCTACCGAGACACAAGATGGCGGCCACTCCAGACTGTTTCAAATGTTTACAGACACCCGAGAGCCAATCAGATTTCTGTGTGCACCTCGCGTGTCGCGCCCGGGGCGCTGCCATAGATATATATATATTGTTGAACCTAAATTACTCAAAATCCACTGGAGCACATATCTTGAGACATAGCAAAGGCACATCGGGCTACCAGTCCCTACAATTTTGCCAAGTTTGGTGCAAATCCATTCAGCCGTTCGGGCTAAAAGTGAGTTCGACCGCCCCATGGAAATTAACATGGGGAAAACATGTTTTGGGACCCCCCTTTTATCTTGGCCCCTGCTTGGCGAATCCCCCCGAAACTTTCAAGGAAGGACTGGAGCTCTGCGAGGCAAATTTGAGGACGTTTTCAGGCAGATTCGTCAACCGGCACCAAAGTTATTCCAAATAGAATTTTGAGATTTTGCATCGAAAAAAATCCTAACTATAACTACCTACTGGCGACCGCCAGTAGGTAATATATATATATACATACATGGCGCTTCTCCTATCGGTGCGAGTTCCTCGGCAGAGCCCTGCCGAATTCAATCGTCCACTCCTCCCTTATCCAGGAAATGAACACGCACTCGTCAGGATCTCGCTTTCCAATTTCTTTATTTATCCAAAGCTCTCAATATCAATTCGATTACCAACGCGTTTCGCCGCCAACTGACGGCTTGATCACAGTCAATATTCAGTCTGCCCACTAACCGATAGGAGACGCGCCATGGGTCAACCAGAAACGAGCCAAGTTGTTGTGATATATGTATATATATATATATATATATATATATATATATATATATATATATATATATATATATATATATATATATATATATATCCTACTGGCGGTCGCCAGTAGGTATATATAGTTAGGACCTAGTTACCATAGGAAATTCTGAACATTCTATTGGGAATAACTTTGGCGCCGATTGAGTGATCTGCATGTAATTTTCCTTAAATTTGCCTCGCTGAGCCCCGCTCCTTCCCTGAAAGTTTCAGGGGGATTCGTAAAGCGGGGGCCGAGAAAAAAGGGGGGTCCCAAAACGTGTTTTCCCCATGTTAATTTCCATAGGGACATTCTGACAAGGCTACAGCTCGAACGGCTGAACGGAATTACACCAGATTTGGCAAAATGGTAGGGACTGGTATGCAGCAGTGCCTTTTGTATGTTTGGTGTAAATCCCTCCAGTAGTTTTTGAGAAAATTGAGTTTGAAATTTTTCAAATGGCATTTTCTATGGGACCTTTAGACACGGCTACAGCACGAACGGCTGAACGGAATTACACCAAACTTGGCAAAATGGTAGGGACAGGTATGCAGTAGTGCCTTTTCTTTATTTGGTGAAAATCCCTCCAGTAGTTGTTGAGAAAATTGAATTTGAGCAAATTATATATCTATATGCGCTCAACATTCTATTGGGAATAACTTTGGCGCCGATTGAGGAATCTGTGTGTAAATGTCCAGAATTTTGGCCAGCTCCGCTCCGCCCCTTCCCTGAAAGTTTCGGGGGGATTCATCTAGCGGGGGCCGAAAGGGGGGTCCCAAAACGTGTTTTCCCATGTTAATTTCCATAGGGACCTTTAGACACGGCTACAGCCCGAACGGCTGAATGGAATTACAACAAACTTGGCAAAATGGTAGGGCCTGGTTTGCACATGTGCCTTTGCTATGTTTGGTGAAAATTTCTCCAGTAGTTCTTGCGAAAATTGAATTCGAAATTTCTCAAATGCCATTTTCTATGGGACATTTTGACACGGCTACAGCCCGAACGGCTGAACGGAATTACACCAAACTTGGCAAAATGGTAGGGACAGGTATGCAGTAGTGCCTTTTCTATATTTGGTGAAAATCCCTCCAGTAGTTGTTGAGAAAATTGAATTTGAGCAAATTATATATCTATATGCGCTCACCGTACACGCATCGTACGCGTACCGTACGCGTACCGTACGCGTACGTGCGCATACCCTTACGTGTGCGAGCGAGTTTCTGATTGGCTGGCAGTCGACTGTCAACATTCCAAACTGTCCAAACCAGGAAGTGTTGGCCACCATCTTGTTTTTCAGGAGAACTGAGGCACAAGAGAGCCCAAAACAAGAGTGGAAAACACGAAAATGGGGCAGGGTAGACACCCCCCAACCCTCTAGCCCTTCTCAGGGGGTCCAAGAAGGACCCCCAAGGGCAAATAAAAATAACAATAATTGAAAAAAATCGAGGGTACGCACACCGTACGCGTACGGTACGCGTACTGTGCGCGTACACCGCGATTTAAAAAATAAAATAATTTTTTTTTTGCACTTGGTGGTCCTTCTGGGATCCCCTGAGCAGGGCTAGGGGGTCAGGGGGTCTCTACCCTGCCCCCTTTTCGCGATTTCCACTCTTGTTTTGTGCTCTCTTGTACCTCACTTCTCATGAGAAACAAGATGGCTGCTCAGGTGGTCCCAGAAGGATAATAACATATATAAACGTTATTCGCTAATAGAAATAGCATTTACAAAACCTTTGAAATTTATTGAAAAAAAATATAGGTTTCACGCCTGATATAGTTAGGAATTAGCATTTAAAAAACCTTGCAAATTCGCTGAAAAAACCATAGGTTTCAGGCCTTATATAGTTAGGAATTAGCATTTAAAAAACCTTGCAAATTCACTTAAGAAACCATAGGTTTCAGGCCTTATATAGTATTATAGTTAGGAATTAGCATTTAAAAAACCTTGCAAATTCACTTAAAAAACCATAGGTTTCAGGCCTTATATAGTTAGGAATTAGCATTTTAAAAACCTTGCAAATTCACCTAAAAAAATATAGGTTCCAGGCCTATATAGTTAGGAATTAGCATTTTAAAAACCATTGAAATTGCTCCTATATAGTTAGTTGTACTAACTATATTTCGCGCACCCGGAATCCACTGCTGATGAGGTCACATATTACATCATTCATGACATGGTCAGTGACATCACTGATGACATCACTGATGATATCTCAAATGACATCACTGATGACATCACTGATGACATCTCATTTTACATCACTGATCACATCACTGATGATATCATTCATGTGATAATACGATGCACCTCCTCACACTCTAATATAACCTTTGATACACCCAGTGTTAAATACAGACTACCATTCTTGAAACCATTGACACACCAATACCAGTTACTACATACGGACTCACGGATTCCTAGGTATACACAAACATTCACTCATTCACCCATAGAATCACTCATACATACAGTCACTCATCACTACAACACTATAATATGCACTCATACACCTATACAGACACTCACACACGGCCACTCATCCATGGAGTTACTCACACACCTAGTCAGTCATGCAAAGAATCAATCACACTTTCATTTCCTCGACTATACAGTTATACACACAACACCTTACTTATTCAAACATATACTAACACATACTTACTCTCCTATACAATCACTGATACAAGTACACAATGATCCATACAGCCACTCGCACATTCACTGGCTCTCATGTATAGTCATTTATATATGCCAACTCTCACATGCACTGTGTTTTACATATGTACTTACTTGGACATGTAGCACTGAGATATCCATTCACTCACCAACACACCCATGCACACAGTCAACCGCCCATATAGCTGTTTCCACATGAACTCTTGAACTCATACACCTAGTGAATCAACTGCTCACACATCTATGCACAGAGTCACACACCTCCCAGCCACCCACACACACACTCAGTCTCCCATTCAAATACTTGGGCAACCAATCAAAACCCATATAGCCACTCATATAGCTACTGATCAACACATGCAGCAGCTTACACAACAACAGACATATTGATGCACACATTCAGACAGGTTAGTCACTAACCCATGCATTTATTAAGACACATTTAATCACTCACTCATACAGTCAGTCACGCACCTACTAAATCCTTCATCCAGACACTTATACATCCACTCATTCTTCAATATGTAAAACATATTTAAACTTTACAGAAACACACAGTCACTGGATGATGTCATCAGTGATGTCATCAGTGATGTCAAATGAGATGTCATCAGTGATGTCATCAGTGATGTCATTTGAGATGTCATCAGTGTTATCATCAGAGATGTCACTTATCATGTCATGAATGATGTAATATGTGACATCATCAGCAGTGGATTGCGGGTGCGCTAAATATAGTTAGTACAACTAACTATATAGGAGCAATTTCAATGGTTTTATAAATGCTAATTCCTAATTATATAAGGCCTGAAACCTATGGTTTTTTAAGTGAAAAAAAAAAAAAAATATATATATATATATATATATATATATATATATATATATATATATATGTGACCAAGGCCTCTGTGTAGGCCGAAACGTTATGCTGAGGTGGACCTTCCACGCTATTAAATAAAATCACTGCTCACCTGCACTTTGGGTCTTCCTCTCTTCTTCTGCGCTGCTGGTATCCAGAAATTGGTCTCCTGGTGAGAGAATGCTGAGATTGTGCTTATATATATATATATATATGTATATATAACACTTATCCTCTCCATCCCAAAGGAATCTCGGCCCTCGATGTGGTAGGAAATATTTATTTTTGAAAACGGGTAAAGACAGTAGCAACAGTCTATCTCATACGCATTTCAGCCGTTGCGTTTGTCAACATTATACTACAATTTTTGGGGTGTTTTTATAGTCACATGTTGTTGAAAGGTAATGTGCATGGAGAAAATACTCCGCCATAACACATTCCGTTCATATATCAAAGTCAAAAATTATATATTCATAGGCAACATTATTTCACATAAATTGTCATCATATTCAAAAATCATTCTGGTGACAAATTCAATATATATATATGGGATGGCCGAAACACGTCATGAGCGCTTTTTCACTGTTGATTTAATTTAAATAAAGACTATATCTTAACCAGCAACTTGCCGCGCATCTAAGAGTCCGTTTTCTCTGCATGGGGCCTGGATGCATCTTGGAGTGTAACCTAATGTGAATATATATATATATTCACTGAAAAAACCATAGGTTTTAGGCCTTATATAGTTAGGAATTAGCATTTAAAAAACCTTTGAAATTCACTGAAAAAACCATAGGTTTTAGGCCTTATATAGTTAGGAATTAGCATTTAAAAAACCCTGAAAATTCACTGAAAAAACCATAGGTTTCAGGCCTTATATAGTTAGGAATTAACATATAAAAAACCATTGAAATTCCTCCTATATAGGTAGTTGGACTAACTACATATGGCGCACCCTCAATCCACTGCTGATGATGTCACATATTACATCATTCATGACATGGTCAGTGACATCACTGATGACATCACTGATGACATCTCAAATGACATCACTGATGACATCTCATTTGACATCACTGATGACATCACTGATTACATCATTCATGTGATAATACGATGCACCTCCTCACACTCTAATATAACCTTTGATACACCCAGTGTTAAATACAGACTACCATTCTTGCAACTATTGGCACACCAATACCAGTTACTACATAGGCACTCACTGATTCCTAGGTCAGCAGCTTACACAACAACAGACATACTGATGCACACATTCACAGTTTAGTCACTAACCTATGCATTCAGTAAGACACATTTAATCACTCAGTCATACAGTCAGTCACGCACCTACTAAATCCTTCATCCAGACACTTATACATCCACTCATTCTTCAATATGTAAAACATATTTAAACTTTACAAAAAAACACAGTCACTGGATGATGTCATCAGTGATGTCATCAGTGATGTCAAATGAGATGTCATCAGTGATGTCATTTGAGATGTCATCAGTGATGTCATCAGTGATGTCACTGACCATGTCATGAATGATGTAATATGTGGCATCATCAGCAGTGGATTGCGGGTGCGCCATATATAGTTAGTCCAACTAACTATATAGGAGGAAATTCAATGTTTTTTTATATGTTAATTCCTAACTATATAAGGCCTGAAACCTATGGTTTTTTTCAGTGAATTTTCAAGGTTTTTTAAATGCTAATTCTTAACTATATAAGGCCTAAAACCTATGGTTTTTTCAGTGAATTTCAAAGGTTTTTTTAAATGCTAATTCCTAACTATATAAGGCCTAAAACCTATGGTTCTTTCAGTGAATTTCAAAGGTTTTTTAAATGCTAATTCCTAACTATATAAGTCCTGAAACCTATGGTTTTTTCAGTGAATATATACATATATATATATATATCACCACAAACTCCAACTGTTGCTGCCTTTCCTTTGCGGGATGCACACAGAGAGCACAGACCACCAAGCAGATTTTAAATGCTTTTTAGTTTATTTGCATAGTAAGCAACAAACAAACGCTGGCAGCCATAAATATATTTATTTGCTCAAGTTTTTCATTGTTTATGTTCATTTAATCAATTGGTAACGTTTCGTGACAGCACTGTAAAAGGAAATATGGAGTCTGCAAGATGTACATATTACTGTTATGACCAGATAAGAGACTAATGCAGGCAAAATGCCATGATAATCCACTGTACACTTATAACCGGTTTCATCTACATAACATTTGTTACAGGGTGGGTTTGGAAATGTTGCAATGAGTAATGACTTTGTTAGTCCCTATGTGGTACATTGCTACCTATTCTCCTTGACTTGCTGTCCTCATTTACCAAAGTCCATTAGGTTTCTCTCAGATCGTCCAAGATTTTTATAAGTATTTTCAGATAGCCCCTCCCTTTACATTCCACCTTGTCGGCTGTCATACATCAGTTCATATTGCGGCTCCATTCCTCATTGGTAGGGAAACCCAAGTGTCGCCTCCAGTTTCTTGACAACTACAGCCTCATAAGAACGTTTTGGGATTAGTTCACCCAAATATTCACAGCTGAACGCTTGTGTAGTACATTGTATAGAAAGTTTTCAATTGGACCAAGCAAAAACCATATCTTGCTGATGACTCTCGAGGTGTATGCATATGATTGCTGCCATAGCCCATTTCCTTTGGGGCCATTGCACTCTCCAGCTGACTTTGATGCCATACAGTTTTTTTGTGCGTGGCTCATTAAGCTTGTAAATATCAGCAAAGTTGTTTTTAGTCGTTCTAGCCTCTTTACCTTACTTCTTGAGGTGGCACTTCAAACTCTACCATCAGCCCCTTAATGCAAAAAGTAACAGTAAGCTTGAGCTGGTATGTGGATGTATGTGTGTATTTACCAATTGGGGGTGTTGCCAAAATGGTGGCTGGGACGAATGCACTGTGACGAGTCCCTCGCTGTTATCCTGCCTGACTTCACACTGAAGACTGGTGTTCCACTCTTGAGCACTTCGAGGACAATCCCGAGGTCTCCATGGCAGCCCAGGTTCGGGCATGAGACGTCACTGAGGGTGCAGTGGCATCTTGCTTTGGGCTGCAGCAATGACCTCGCATGATCCTGCGTTCTGGCTGGGTGAGTCCCCGCGCTGGGATATGGCAGTGATCATAGGCAGTACAAGACCATCACAAGTCTGCACCATTGCATCGCTTCAGATGCCCATGCTAAAGACTATAGTGCACAATGGAAACATCGGGGCTCTACTCCACCCCCAACTGCCTCGCAGCAGTAGACCACAAGACCCACGGTGTCCTTGGGCCCGATGTGCTAACCTGTATCTCCTCCTTCATCAGACTAAAGTTGAGGGTCCTTGCCTGTCAGTGGAGCGCTCGTTGGCTGCAGTGTGCCAGACTATGTTCTCTTTGGTGGGATGTCTGGATGCACCCCTGTTGACTGCTGCCAACAAATGAGAACATTACTGGACCGATCCTCTGGGTTCCTTGATGACCCCACACTTAAGACACTTAAGGTGAGATCCTGGTGCACTTCCTTGTGTGGATGTTCCACTAGACTGCACCACAACAAGAGCCGCCCCTAATCTGCAGCCATAGTTAAGCAGCACTGCCTGAAAGGAGGACCTAAAAGCGGAGAGCGGCTGTCCCATCTTCAGTCTGCCACAACCACACTGAGAGATGCAGCCATCATAACTCCTCATAACCCCAAACAGAAAATTATTGTTATTAGCGCCGCTCGCGTTTAAATGCGGCAGCGCAAACGTTCTAGCGGGCTGTCCTGTGTGCGCAGCCTGCAGGGAACACTGTTCACCGGTACAGGTGCGGCGGGGGTCTTCTCATGTGGCTCGCCTTCTCCTCTACGCCGGCACCTGCGGGGCTCTCCCAACACCACGGGGGCCCCACAGTGGTACGGGCGGCGTCTCTTCTTTTCCCGGGGCTCCCTCAGCACACGGGAGCCCCGCACCAGCCGCCAGCATCACCCGGTCTCACCCTCGGCACGGGAGACCGGCCGGGCACATCGAAGGCTTCCCCCAGGCAGGGGAAGCGGAAACAACGTCCTCCCGGCCCCGCCCACAACCAGGCGGCGGCCATCTTGAGGCGGCTTGGGCCGCGGCGGTGATCTCAGGGGTAAAACGAGGGGTGGGCACCCTCGAAATTAAAATAAAAACATTACAATAAAAGACAGAAGCCCCCCAAATCCCCCCCAAATTTTTTTTTCCGAAAAATCGCGGGGTGCGCGACGGTGCGCGCTTATAGATATATAATTTGATTCTCTTTTAATTTTCTCAGGAACTACAGGAGGGATTTACACTATTTAACCAAAAGCGTGATCTGCGTACCAGACACTACCATTTTGACAAGTTTGGTGTAATTCCCTTCAGCGGTTCAAGCTGTAGCCGTGTCTAAAGGTCCTATGGAAATTAACATGGGGAAAACACGTTTTGGGACCCCCCTTTTTTCTCAGCCCCCACTTGACTAATCCCCCCCAAACTTTCAGGGAAGGAGAGGAGCGGAGCGAGCCATCTTCTTTGAGAAATTTGCGAAGATTCATCAACCAGCGCCAAAGTTATTCCCAATAGAATGTTGGTGATTTGCTATGGAAACTAGGTCCTAACTATATATACCTACTGGCTACTGCCAGTAGGTTATATATATATATATATATATATATATATATATATATATATATATATATATATATATATATATATATATATATATATATATATATATATATATATATATATATATATATATATATATATATATATATATATATATATATATATATATATATATAGATGTAATATGAGTGAGGAGGATGAAAATGAAATGTCCACTCAACTACAACTACAACAAGCTTCAATAAGTCAATTGGGGGCTGGCAGTAGTCCCTTCAAGCCGAAATCCGTATTCGTTCCTATAATGCCCAAAGACGCCCTTGACATCTTCCACGAGAGAATAACGGAAGATATAAAGGTTTTGTACCACCGTATCAATCATCACCCCAAACAACTTGGTTTCAATCAGATCCAATACAATCGACTAATGATGAAGTTAAAAAACAACACTGAAATAATTGTGAAAGCGTCTGACAAAGGCGGTAATATAGTCCTTTGGCCAAAACAGGACTATTTGACGGAAGCTAATCGACAACTTGCAGATACAATGTGTTATGAGGAAACAAATAACAAGGAATACACTAGAGCTTTGGAGACACTGAGGAAACACCTACTCCAATGCAAAAGAGACAACATGATCTCGAAGGACGAATATGCCTTCCTATGGAATGACTCTCCCATAATCCCTTCGATTTACTTTCTCCCCAAAACTCATAAAGAAAGGACACCCGTCCCAGGACGTCCCATTATATCGGTAATTGATAGTGCAAGTGAGCACTTATCCCAATACATCGACTTTTTTTTACAAGATCTGGTAAAAGAATTACCTTCTTATGTAAAAGACACTGGTGATTTTTTAGTAAAAATAATGAACATTGATTGGGAAGATGATATGCAATTAATAACTATGGATATAGAATCCCTATACACCTGCATAGATCATGAAGTTGGACTTAATGCAGTGAAACACTTCCTTTTAACCAGGTCTATTGAAAGCCATGAACATAACAAAATGATCATGAAGAGTATCAAATGGTGTTTAAATAACAACTATTTTTTATTCGGAAAGAAGATGTACAGACAATGCCGAGGTGTAGCTATGGGGTCGTGCTTCTCCCCCAGCTATGCCTGTTTAGTGGTTGGCTGGTGGGAGGAGCAGACATTAAGACAAGAACTATCTTTAAAATATGGAGCCCACATAAAGTTGTGGTTAAGATTTATAGATGATGTCTTTGTCCTGTGGAAGGGCACTAAGGAGAATGCAATCGATTTTATAGGTGACATCAATGCCAATCAAATCAATCTGAACTTTACTTCACATATAAGCTGTTCTGAGGTAGAATTTCTTGATACCAAGGTATATGTGGAGGATGGTGAGATAAGAACAACTTTACACAGGAAACTGACGGCCGGCAACTCCACGTTGCATGCCTCCAGTGCTCACCCCCGACATTTGATTGAGAGCATTCCATATGGTGAGCTTCTCCGCATCAAGCGTATATGTAGCAGTGTGGAGCAGCAGAACACTTGTATGCGAGAAGCCATTGAGAGATTCCGCAGAAGAGGCTATACGGCACGAAGTCTACAAAAGGCTTTGGAGAAAGTCAATAATAGACCCAGGGAATCATTGTTGAATACCAACATAGAGATAGGAGAACCACTAGAAAGTGAGGAGAATCCCAATACCAATACCCCGAGATTAATTCTTACTTATAATAACCAGCATCGCCAAATCCGGTCTATAGTTAACCGTAATTGGCCAATAGTACAGACTGATGCGGTTATGAAACCAGAATTACCAGATAACCCGACTATAACATATCGGAGGGGTGTCTCTATGAGAAGTCAAATTGCCAAGAGTATTCCTGATCTTACCAGTAAACCCAAAAAGAAATCAACTCCATGGTTACCTGTAAAACAGGGATTTTTCAAATGCTCGTCATGTCGAGCTTGTAAATTTGGGGTAACAACTAAAAAGTACATCACGCCTTTCAGTCCAACAGAGTTTAAAATCCAGGGGTGTTATGGCTGCAAAACAGAATATGCAGTCTATATCCTGACGTGCACTTGTGGGCTTAGGTATGTGGGAAGTACCAAGCAGCAAGTGCACGTCCGGATCTTACAACATCTACGGGCCATTGTCAATAATGACAGTAGCTACCCGGTTGCAAGACACTTTAAAGCCATCCATAATAACAAACTGGCGGATCTAAAATATTTTGTCATTGCTGCAATAGATGACGATCCGAAAGGTGGCAACCGGGACAAGAACTTACGTCAGTTGGAGTCTAAATTCATTATGGAACTAGACAGCAGACACCCCAATGGACTGAACAACACAGAGGATTTACACCATTTCCTCTGATGCTCCATCCCCCAAAACCCCGTATCCTCTGTGTATCTCCAAACCTGAATATTTTTGAATTCCTCATACATATAATTTTGGCCTCCCCCCCCTTTTATATCTCAATACTGTTTTTAGTTTTTCACATTACAAGTAGAAACCTTTTTTTCTCCTGTAAATTTTAAAACCATGAATGAGTTAATATTCTCACCAGTAAATAGTATATCTGAGTGAAATTTAAAAATAATCACTTTTACTTTTTTGCACTTTATCAAGGAAATTCCAGGATGCTGCTATAATATATATAATTTGCACATAATTTGCAATTTTGCACTCTGCATAATTTTGCACATACCTTACGTAGTTTTCCACTGGTTGATGATGTTCACCGAATAATGAAATCAGGAATTTATTCCGTAATAATTGTATAGAATTTTAGACTCTCTATTTTAATAGTCGATTTCTATTTTTATATTGCATTCTGTACATATATGATGCCTGTTTTTATCAATTGACAATAGATATATATTTATATATGTGCTTTTGATATTATATGGGTCATATGTATATATATATTTTTCTAATGGTTATATTTATATATTTATTTATATTCATTTTGAAACATATCAAAGGTGATAATATTATATTATGAAAACATCAACTTGAATTATGACTGAAAACCATGGATATAGTTTGCGCATTCTATGCTGCAGCGAGTTATTTTACTGCATTCAGGTGGTAATTATGCAAAATACATATGGTAAATTGTTGGATGAGGTCTTGCAAACTACAAGTCCCAGCATGCATACCTGACCAGTATTTCCTTTCTGTCTATTTTGTCACATGGAGAGGGGGAAAGCATCACATTTTGAAAAAATGGTATAAAAACCAAAAGTGGACTATATGTTTGTACATTGAGAAAGAAAACTACGGTTTTCGAAACGCGTCTGACAAAGCATTGAAAAATAAAAGACCTGCATTCCACGTTCTTCAGGTGTCTGTGGTTCATCCTTTGGCAGGGCGCCGGCTGGGTCGTGCAGAGAGGATTGAAGGCATCCATATATATATATATATATATATATATATACACATATATATATATATATATATATATATATATATATATATATATATATATATATATATATATATATATATATATATATATATATATATATATATATATATATATATATATATATATATATATATATATATATATATATATATATATATTGTTGGACCCGGCCTCGTGGTGTGGTCCCACTCCTCCCGCATGGCGGGACCTGGACTACCTCGACCCCTGTCCTCCGGCCGAGGGCGACACCATCCACCCTCTTCGTTGAAACCATCTCTGGAGCCCTGCTGGCGCTGCCGCGGCCCATCTTCACTGAAGCCATCTTTGGAGCCCTGCTGGCGCTGCCGCGGCCCAACCCTGAGGAACCCCCCAGCTCGAGGATTGAGAGCTGAGCGTAGGGTATCCCTGTACCAGACTGGTACCGAGACTGTCCCGCTACCCCCTTCCCTCAGTGACTAAACCTGAAAGGATCCCTGGATCCAGTTGGACCTGTATCGCCACGATAACCTGCCTTAAATTGTTGATAAAAACGTTGAGAACCTATCCTTGTGTGGTGTCTATCTGTAGGGGGGTGATTGCTCATCTGTACGATCCTAGGGGAGGAACCTCACCAGGAGGCCTCTCGACTTCGCTCGACCAATTCTAAGATTCCCTTTCCAATATATATATAGAACTTTTGTCCAGTACAAAGTTTTAACTACACTATGACTAGAGTTGATTTATTCTTTTTCATTAGGAAGTTAAAACTGAAAAAACATTTTGCACTGAAATCTAGCAAAGACCTGGTGAATGATATGGGCGATGAGGCTACTACTGACAACCTTAATATGTTATCTGCCTCTGATGTATACACCTTTCTTGACGCCAATGACTTAAATACCTCTACATACGATACTGAGGCGGATTTAGATGCTCCTACTCAGGCAAGACTAAGTAAAATATCGGTCTTGCAAAAAGGAGCAGGGCTAAGTCCGTTCAAGAGCAAATCCAAGTTTGTGCCTGTGACACCCAAAGACGCCATTGACGTCTTCCATGACTGTGTGATTAATGATATTAAACAATTGTACAAACATACCAACTCCAAATCACGGAAGAAAACTACATTCATGAGGAGAGAATATGGCAAACTTATAAAGAAACTGGGGGAGAATCATGAGATTGTAATAAAAAAATCAGATAAGGGAGGCAATCTTGTGATTTGGCCCAAACAAGCTTACATCCTAGAGGCCAAGCGACAACTTTCTGATCCCGTATGTTATAAGTTGTCCAATCAGAAAGAATACCTCCATGCCAAGGGAGAATTACAACAACTGCTTTCACAATGGAAGAGAGAAGGACTTATTTCCAGCGAGGAATACAAATACATGAATATTAATTTCCCAAGAATGCCATCTCTGTATTTGATTCCAAAAGTACACAAAGATATAACACCAGTGCCTGGGAGGCCAATAGTTTCTGCCATTGGCAGTATGAGCGAAAACGTTGGTCAATACATAGACTTCTTTCTCCAGGATATAGTGAAAAACCTTGCCAGCTACGTGCGTGACACCAGTGACTTTTTGGACAAAATTGCCTGCATAAATTGGGAAGAAGATATGTGGTTAATATCATTAGACGTGGAATCATTATACACGAGTATTGACCACAAACAAGGTATGCATGCAACCAAGCACTTTTTGGACAAACGACCCATGGCTTTTTATGAGCATAACAAAGTGATTCTTGGGTTAATCAATTGGTGTCTGCACAACAACTTTTTCACCTTTGGTAAGGATGTCTACCGACAAATGAGAGGTGTGGCGATGGGGGCCTGTTTCTCTCCCAGCTACGCGTGTTTACACGTGGGCTGGTGGGAGGAGCAGGTCCTCATCGCGACGCACCGTACCACCATGGAAGATCACGTTGTCTGTTACCTAAGGTATATAGACGATATATTCATGGTGTGGAAAGGGCCTAAGGAAGGAGCTATCTCTTTCATTGATGATATGAATAACAATGCCATGAATCTTAAATTTTCCATCAGTATCAGCCAATGTAGAATGCAATTTCTAGATGTAGAGATTTATGTTTCTGAGAACAAGCTTATGACCACACTCCATAGGAAGGCGACGGCAGGCAATATGACCTTACATGCCGCCAGTATGCACCCGAAACACACCATCGTGGGGATTCCCTATGGAGAAATTCTTAGATTAAAAAGAATTTGTAGTCTGCCCTCTGACTTTGAAAAATGTTTAGAGGAATTGTTGGGGCGCTTAAAAGCTAGGGGCTACTCTGAGAAAATCCTGAAAGAAGCGGTCGAAAAATCCAAATTGAGACCCAGAGAGAGTTTGTTCCCTTCCCGACAACCTGAGCCAGAAACTAATATTGCACTTGATACTCTACATGATGTTCCTAGAATGATAACAGCCTTCAGCAGTGAGGACAGGAAATTGAAAGCAATCTTTAAAAAGAATTGGCCTATAGTGCTGAGTGACCACATATTAAACACTAGGTTACCAGCCAATCCCACTATTACCTTTAGACGGGCTAAAAGTATGGGATCTGTGTTGGATAAGCCGGCTCCTGAATTAAAAGCAAAAACCCCCTGGTTAAAACCTTCGAGGGGTTTTTTCAAATGTTCTAGCTGTCGCGCATGTAGATTTGGAGTAAATACATCCCAATATTTGACTCCATTTTCTACTGAACCCAGAAAGATCTTGGGCAATTTCAACTGTAAAACAGATTTCGCTGTGTATGTCCTGACATGTACCTGCGGCTTACAATACGTGGGTAGTACCAAGCTGCAGGTGCATGTCAGGATCTTGCAGCATTTGCGCGCTATTTTACACAGTGACCCTGCCTACCCGGTGGCACGCCACTTCAAAAGAGTGCACAACAAAGATCTCTCGTGCTTGAAGTATTTTGTAATTGGGTCTGTGCCACCTATGACAAGAGGAGGTGATAGGGAGTCACGACTAAGACAGCTAGAAACTAGGATGATATTGGAGCTCGATACACGCTGGCCCAATGGTTTGAATAATATAGATGAATTACACCACTTCTTATAACCATATCAATTTCCTGTCGCTATACACTTCCTGTTGATAAACACAGACCCATCCCCACTAGCTTTCTCCCTCTTAGTTAGGTTCCCTATTTTGAGGTCGAGTCAGGGTCTGTTCATTTTTGTCACCTAAATTGTATATATGGCTGTATATACTTTTTCTACTGAACTGTAAGTTTGGAATGATTGGAATCCGTAATGAATTGTTTGTAATTTTGATATATATGTATTTATGTGTATATATTGATCTATGTTGTATACATTTATACATATGTATTTATATGAGGAGTTTTGCACTTTTGTACTTTTGTAATTTTGTAATGTTCTACTTTTCCACCCTTTTGAAGATATTGATAAGATTTTGATACCGTTTTGCTACTGTTTTTCTATTTTTCTATTTTCCTATTTTTCTACTCTTGTACATATATGATTAATCAATAGGACAATGGAGGTGAACTTTGTAAATAAGCATATGTAAATTAATGTGGGTTGTAAATATGAGGTTAAGAATTGTGTATAGGTAGACCTATGAAATTGAAAGGTCATTAGATATCGACATATGATTATCTTAAACCCAGATTTTGTATATGGTTCTAGGTTCCTTCCATTTTAACTATTTATACTATTTATTATTATTAAAGTACGTGACATATACACTTGAAATGATAGGGTAATCTATAACCCACTATTTATCCATCTGTCAATATATATTTGCTTATCGTACTTGATATAATGACTGGTATTGCACTTTAGCTGGTTTAGCTCTTCCTTCTCATGCACTTTTTACAAATGTTGCACTTTACTCACTTAGCACTTTTCCATACGACTACTAGTACATTGACGGATATACCCATATGCCTGAGTTGTATATATTAGAATTTCCCTGTTATTGTTTATTACTAAACAGATGTTTATCTGTTTTTTAAGTAAGGGAATTTTTTTCTATTATACATAGGTTCTATGAGATACATGAATGCCATAATGGATTTAACCGGTGAGAATTTATGAATCATGTATTTTGATATCTGGATTTAACCAGTGATGTTTTTCTGTCTTTTGGTAATGTTCCATTTGATACACTGTCACCTTACTGTGGAAGTATGTTGTTTATTTCTATAAAGTCACATGACTCACTATGTCACTGTGAGGGGTTGGTCACTATGTGTAATTAGCATATAAAATAGCATTGAGTTCGATGTACTAGTTGCAGCGTGAACAAGGGCACAACTTGCCAGAAACACGTAGCTGCTTTCTGTTGTTCAAATAAAACAACTCTGCTGATGTGCTGTGGTCCGTCTCCTTCCTGTTTGCTGGTGTGCTGCGTGATTGCTGAGACACCGAGAGATCAGAGGAGTCACGTGTTGGATATATATATATATATATATATATATATATATATATATATATATATATATATATATATATATATATATATATTACCTACTGGCGGTAGCCAGTAGGTATATATAGTCAGGACCTAGTTTCCATAGGAAATCACCAACATTCTATTGGGAATAACTTTAGCGCTGGTTGATAAATCTTCGCAAATTTCTCAAAGAAGATGGCTCGCTCCGCTCCTCTCCTTCCCTGAAAGTTTGGGGGGGATTAGTCAAGTGGGGGCTGAGAAAAAAGGGGGTCCCAAAACGTGTTTTCCCCATGTTAATTTCCATAGGACCTTTAGACACGGCTACAGCTTGAACCGCTGAAGGGAATTACACCAAACTTGTCAAAATGGTAGTGTCTGGTACGCAGATCACGCTTTTGGTTAAATAGTGTAAATCCCTCCAGTAGTTCCTGAGAAAATTAAAAGAGAATCGAATTATATATCTATAAGCGCGCACCGTGCGCGCACCCCGCGATTTTTTGGAAAAAAAAATTGGGGGGGGGGGCTTGGGGGGCTTCTGTCTTTTATTGTAATGTTTTTATTTTAATTTCGAGGGTGCCCACCCCTCGTTTTACCCCCGAGATCGCGGCCCGAGCCGCCTCAAGATGGCCGCCGCCTGGTTGTGGGCGGGGCCGGGAGGACGTTGTTTCCGCTTCCCCTGTCTGGGGGAAGCCTTCGATGTGCCCGGCCGGTCTCCCGTGCCGAGGGGGAGACCGGGTGATGCTGGCGGCTGGTGCGGGGCTCCCGTGTGCTGAGGGAGCCCCGGGAAAAGAAGAGACGCCGCCCGTACCGCTGTGGGGCCCCAGTGGTGTTGGGGGAGCCCCGCAGGTGCTGGCGTAGAGGAGAAGGCGAGCCACATGAGAAGAGCCCTGCCGCACCTGTACTGGTGAGCAGTGTTCCCTGCAGGCTGCGCACACAGGACAGCCCGCTTGAACGTTTGCGCTGCCGCATTTAAACGCGAGCGGCGCTTATCACAATAATTTTCTGTTTGGGGTTATGAGGAGTTATGATGGCTGCATCTCTCAGTGTCGTTGTGGCAGACTGAAGATGGGACAGCCGCTCTCCGCTTTTAGGTCCTCCTTTCAGGCAGTGCTGCTTAACTATGGCTGCAGATTAGGGGCGGCTCTTGTTGTGGTGCAGTCTAGTGGAACATCCACACAAGGAAGTGCACCAGGATCTCACCTTAAGTGTCTTAAGTGTGGGGTCATCAAGGAACCCAGAGGATTGGTCCAGTAATGTTCTCATTTGTTGGCAGCAGTCAACAGGGGTGCATCCAGACATCCCACCAAAGAGAACATAGTCTGGCACACTGCAGCCAACGAGCGCTCCACTGACAGGCAAGGACCCTCAACTTTAGTCTGATTAAGGAGGAGATACAGGTTAGCACATCGGGCCCAAGGACGCCGTCGGTCTTGTGGTCTACTGCTGCGAGGCAGTTGGGGGAGGAGTAGAGCCCCGATGTTTCCATTGTGCACTATAGTCTTTAGCATGGGCATCTGAAGCGATGCAATGGTGCAGACTTGTGATGGTCTTCTACTGCCTATGATCACTGCCATATCCCCGCGCGGGGACTCACCCAGCCAGAACGCAGGATCATGCGAGGTCATGGCTGCAGCCCAAAGCAAGATGCCACTGCACCCTCAGTGACGTCTCATGCCCGAACCTGGGCTGCCATGGAGACCCCAGGATTGTCCTCGAAGTGCTCAAGAGTGGAACACCAGTCTTCAGTGTGAAGTCAGGCAGGATAACAGCGAGGGACTCGTCACAGTGCATTCGTCCCAGCCACCATTTTGGCAACACCCCCAATTGGTAAATACACACATGCATCCACATACCAGCTCAAGCTTACTGTTACTTTTTGCATTAAGGGGCTGATGGTAGGGTTTGAAATGCCACCTCAAGAAGTAAGGTAAAGAGACTAGAACGACTAAAAACAACTTTGCTGATATTTACAAGCTTAATGAGCCACGCACAAAAAAACTGTATGGCATCAAAGTCAGCTGGAGAGTGCAATGGCCCCAAAGGAAATGGGCTATGGTAGCAATCATATGCATACACCTCGAGAGTCATCAGCAAGATATGGTTTTTGCTTGGTCCAATTGAAAACTTTCTATACAATGTACTACACAAGCGTTCAGCTGTGAATATTTGGGTGAATTAATCCCAAAACGTGCTTATGAGGCTGTACTTGTCAAGAAACTGGAGGCGACACTTGGGTTTCCCTACCAATGAGGAATGGAGCCGCAATATGAACTGATGTATGACAGCCGACAAGGTGGAATGTAAAGGGAGGGGCTATCTGAAGATACTTATAAAAATCTTGGACGATCTGAGAGAAACCTAATGGACTTTGGTAAATGAGGACAGCAAGTCAAGGAGAATAGGTAGCAATGTACCACATAGGGACTAACAAAGTCATTACTCATTGCAACATTTCCAAACCCACCCTGTAACAAATGTTATGTAGATGAAACCGCTTATAAGTGTACAGTGGATTATCATGGCATTTTGCCTGCATTAGTCTCTTATCTGGTCATAACAGTAATATGTACATCTTGCAGACTCCATATTTCCTTTTACAGTGCTGTCACGAAACGTTACCAATTGATTAAATGAACATAAACAATGAAAAACTTGAGCAAATAAATATATTTATGGCTGCCAGCGTTTGTTTGTTGCTTACTATGCAAATAAACTAAAAGGCATTTAAAATCTGCTTGGTGGTCTGTGCTCTCTGTGTGCATCCCGCGAAGGAAAGGCAGCAACAGTTGGAGTTTGTGGTGATATATATATATATATATATATATATATATATATATATATATTATATATATATATATATATATATATATATATATATATATGAAACAATCCCTGCCGCCTCTCGCCCGGAGCCCAATGCTGGAAACCGCTGCGCAGGAAGAAGAGAGGAGACCTCAGGTGCAGTGAGCAATATTTCTTTATTGTACCCTCGAGGAAGCGGCACACCACAGCATGACGTTTCGGCCTACACAGAGGCCTTGATCACATGACGCACGCTGGGGAAAAGGCAATTTTTAAAGTGCTAGTGCTCAGTGGGATTACATTCCGATTGGTAGGTTTTTGGTCACGTGTTGCACACCATCATAGACATGGACAACAGATTTGTAAACTGCAAACATCCTGGGATAATCCCTGAGTTAGCGCCATATTGCAACAGTCCACTCCATAATATTAAAGTGCAAATGCAATTACATTTATGTAAACAATATTCAACAAAGATCACTGGATAAATCCAATTGTGCAAATCAGTATCGTTGTGCAAAGTGCAATTTGTGTCATGAAAATCATTCTCAATATATACACTATATTCAATATACAATTTGTACAAAATCATGTATAACACCCAATTCCTGAACCAATATATACAAAATATAAATTCATAAATAATGTGTCATAAATATATAAATATATATGTTAAAACCATGACTGTACAGTATATTGTCAATAAATATACATATAAACACAACACCATTGAAGCGGGATGAGATCTATAGTGAACATGAATAATGTCACAGCATAAATGCGTTTTTAACCCTAGCACTAAGATCGCAGCATCCCCTTGATAATGCACTAATTTGCTTACACATGTGTATACATTGAGCTGGAAAGCTAGCTGGCAGAGGAGATGTTGACCCCATCAAAGAAGGGGAAACCATCGCAGCCTCTGCCCTGCTGGCCCTCCACTGTGCTCTCGAATTGCCTGGTTGGACCAAACCAAAACCCGGATGTACCTACGTGACTAGTGAGAGATAAGAAAACTAAACTGTGCACTTTTTTCTGTGAAAGTTTTTTAGTTTTATTTGTGAATATGTGATATTGTTTTATCCAACTCTTTCTCTATAGAGCTTGCTGGCTGGTTCCTTTAAAAGTGAAAAAGCTCTTAGTACATTAAGGTGCAACCTAAGCCTAGGCTGCACTCCACTTTCAAACCATCCAAACCTCTAAGTTATATGCTATTAAGACAAGGAATCTCAATACCAAGACAGACAGATGTATCTTCATTACATATTTGGGAGCGTAGGGCTGCTCAACAGGGGAAGCAGATAGCCGTGCACGACAGTATGTTAATGTCATAAACACGCATAGAAGTCTTCTGTGGAATTCAATCCCCCCGGAGCTCGGCAATCCATTTCCAGTATATACCTGGTCTCTAATTTTCTCAAAGCCCCATCTCTATCTCCTCCTCTCCTGAGAGGACCAACACAGTCAATAGCATAGTAGTGCAGCAGGGAACTGTCATTATTGTGGTGTTCCTTAAAGTGGCGGGCCACCGGGTATGCTGGATCACTTGTGTTGATGGCCCTGATGTGCTGGAGTATCCTCTTGTGCACCTGCAATTTGGTCCTGCCAACATATCGCAAGGCACACGGACACTCCAGCACATACACCACATACTCACTTTTGCACGTGAGCTGTTTTTTAATCTTGCGTGCAATGGAGGTGAAAGGGATAGCATATTCAGTTTTGTTCAAACCATGCTGGCAAGCCTTGCAGGATGAACACTTCCTAAAGCCCTAACTCTTCCCTAGCCAATTTTTACTGGTAAGGACTTCTGGGCTAGATTTGACTAGGGCATTCTGCATAGAATATGCTCGTCTGTATGTGATAGATGGGGTATTAGATATTCTGTCCCCTATCACTGGGTCACATTTCACCAAATTCCAATGTTTGGAAACTATTTTCCCCAGCGCTCTATGTTGCCTATTAAAGGCCCAAATCAATCTGACCGGTTGATCATTAGTGATGGTGGACTTTTTGTGGACTTTGGGCTGAAGGGCATGGTTGCGTGGAATGGCATTAGCTTTAATTATGGCCTTATCCACTGTTGCGGCCTTATACCCCCTAGCCAGGAATCTAGATCTACTGGCTTGCTGAGCAAGATTGCACTGGGCTTCTGTACTGCTCAAACGTCTTATACGCAACATTTCGCCATATGGAATGCTGCGTATAAGGTGAGCTGGATGATGGCTGCTGGCGTGGAGAATTGTATTTCCAGCCGTCTCCTTGCGATACAACCTCGTTTCTAGATTTGCTGCCCCTGGTGTAACTGTCATGTCAAGGAAATGCACCTGATCCCTGCTGATGGTAGAGGTAAAGTGCAGGTTGTAGTCATTCCTATTGATGAGGTCAACAAAGTGCTCAGCCTCTTGGCGGGTGCCCTTCCAGACTAGGAACACATCGTCAATATAACGATACCACCTAACAATAGATTGTCTGGAAATGTCAGCGTGCGTGCCATAGAGGACCTGTCTCTCCCAGTAGCCCATATGAAGACAGGCATAGCTGGGAGAGAAACAGGCCCCCATGGCCACACCCCTGACCTGCTGGTAATATCTATTGTTGAACAGGAAAAAATTATGGTGTAAACAAAATGAAATCATTGAGAGTAGCATGCGATTATGGTCAGTCATGATTATTGGTCTCAGTCCTAGGTAGAATTCTATGGCTCTCAATCCGTCTTGATGATTAATGCTAGTATATAAAGACGTGACATCTAATGTAATGAGCCACAGATCTGTACCCCACTCTATATCCTGTATCTTTCTTACAAAATCATTGGAATCTTGCACATAAGATGGTAACTCCTGAACAAATTCCTGCAAGAAAGAGTCCACATACACTGTTGTTTTCTCTAATAAACCCCCACACGCTGCAATTATCGGTCTTCCCGGGGGTTTATTTGGATTCTTGTGGATCTTCGGGATTAGGTACAGGACTGGCATGACTGGATGGTTGTTCTTTAAGTATTTAAGCTCATCCATGCTCAGTAGGCCAAAGGACCTCCACCCCATGAGTAACGAGTGGAAATCTTCCTGAGCTTTTTTGACCAACGTAATGTCACTGTGTCTGTAGCAGTTCAAATCATTTAATTGGGAGAGGGCTTCTTCCAGGTATAGTGCACGTGGCCACAAAACTATATTCCCTCCCTTGTCAGACTGTCTAACAATGACATTTTCATTGGCCTGAATTTTCTGGATGAGTCGCATGTATTGATCATTTTGTGTGAATTTTTTCCGTTTGGAATTGAGCACCTTGGAATGTAATGTCTTAATGTCCTTGACAACTGCATCGTGGAAGATATCGAGATTATCATAGATCATGACAGGTGTGAACGTGGAGCGTGGTTTAAAAGACGTTAGCCCACCCACCCTGCTGGGCTCACCTCCAGATGTAACTTGAGACGATGACTGCTCCAATCTGAGAGATTCTAGGGCCTCCAAACCTGGCATATCACGGGCTTGTAGTCCCTCATCTCCTGCTTCAACCCGCGTCACGCTGCTGCGGGTTTTTCCTCCAGCGAAGTGTTTCTGTAATTTGATTTTCCGGACAAATTTGTAAAGATCAATCCTTGTGTCCGCATAGTTCAGATCGCATGGAGGACAATATGTGAGACCTTTAGACAGGATGCAAAGCTCAGTCTTGGACAAAATCATGTCAGTCAGGTTGATAATAGAGGGGGCAACGTCTTTATCTCCAGATTGCAAATTCACTTCCTGTTCCATCTCTTTGCACTCTTTTTCTTCCTTTTCTGCTGATTTGGCTCTTGCTCTGGATCTGGCCTTGCGACGTTGGTAGCGTTTTGCGTTGATTTTTTTGTTCCTGAGCGCGACTGCGTTCTCGGGCGAAGGGTCCCTCGCCAATCTTTCCTTACACAGTCCAACTCCTCTGCTGGCGTGAGCTTTGTAAACCCCAATTGCCTTCCTGATTGTGCAGAGTTGGAGTCAGAGTCGCTATTCATGCTTGAACTAAAGTTGGACTCCGAGGAGTCATCCTGCTGTGCTGTTCCGTGTGCTTGATTTGAGCGATCCGCTGTGGCTGCAATTTTTTGGCCCCGTGAGGCTTTGATAGCGTCATACTTCTTCGCAAAAGTGAAAATGCGGCCTTCCGCATAGTCTGCCTTGTCGCGTTGGAATTTCCAGGCTTTCCTTTTGCTGATGGATTCTTCCTCCTTTTGTATTCTTGCCATCATATTGCCTCTGAGTTTAGTACACTCATTGGGACAGTCCACACTGGCAGCTTCAATGACATGATTAAGTTCCTCAATCTTTGCCTGCGTTTTGAGCCGGTCACTTTCCGCATAGCGGACCAGTATTTGGACTAATTTGCGTGATGATTCTAAATTGCAGTCGGCCCATTCACGGAGCATTTCCGGGTCTGGATCCTCGTAACTTGGAGCCAGCATGACCCGCAGACCACGCGGTATCCTATTGACTTCCAAATAGCGACTCAGTGAACGGTGCTCCCACCACTTGGAGACTTCCCTTTTCATCAACTTCTCCAGTTTTTTTAAATGATCACGAACGCTACCAACTTCATCAGCCGGTGCATTAGAGGCGGATGGTTCAACAGACCCCCCGGCCGGGGAGTCATCAAACGCGTTAAGCGCTGCCTGTTCCCTCGCTCTGAGTGCGTCTGCCGACATGCCGCTCCCTCAAAGTCAATATTGCGCGTGGTGCGCTCTCACAACTGTTAGGGCGGACACTGCAAATACAAGCCGCCGAACAGTCAAGCACACTCTCCCCTTACCGGTGTTTTCTTTTCCGTGCCGCTTCACCGATCCCAGCCGAAGAATCACATCCAGAGCGGAACGCTCGGCAGGCTCCTCGTTGGGTTCACAGGCAGCACAGCGTTAGCAGTAACCGGGGGCTGGAACAGATACTCCCTAACGGGAGAGACAGACGACTTCCGGGTCAGCAGAGGTCTCGGCTTCCTGTCGTTCCGCCGCAAGCAAAGAGAGGGGTCATCCGAATACCGGCGAAGCACACTGCCGGTCTGGCAATATGAAACAATCCCTGCCGCCTCTCGCCCGGAGCCCAATGCTGGAAACCGCTGCGCAGGAAGAAGAGAGGAGACCTCAGGTGCAGTGAGCAATATTTCTTTATTGTACCCTCGAGGAAGCGGCACACCACAGCATGACGTTTCGGCCTACACAGAGGCCTTGATCACATGACGAACGCTGGGGAAAAGGCAATTTTTAAAGTGCTAGTGCTCAGTGGGATTACATTCCGATTGGTAGGTTTTTGGTCACGTGTTGCACACCATCATAGACATGGACAACAGATTTGTAAACTGCACCCTGTAACAAATGTTATGTAGATGAAACCGGTTATAAGTGTACAGTGGATTATCATGGCATTTTGCCTGCATTAGTCTCTTATCTGGTCATAACAGTAATATGTACATCTTGCAGACTCCATATTTCCTTTTACAGTGCTGTCACGAAACGTTACCAATTGATTAATTGGAAGTGGGCCGGTCAGGTTCCATTTAAATACAATCCAGCAACAAGTCTCCGTGTAGGAACCCGACTCAACAATGGGACGGCATCGGCGTGCGGGGACGGAGTGCCCTCGCTAAACATACCAGCCACATTTCCTCCAAGAAGAAATACGCCGTACGCCTTGGTAGGTGAAAAAACATGTGCAATTTATTTCACAACTTGCATCGCAGCAGCAGATTTCTCAGCCTGACGCGTTTCAACTCCTGTAGCGAGTCTTAATCATAGGCAGCCATTCTTTCTCTCACATAGTGACCACGTGTTCCAATTTACGTTGTTAGACCACCCTAAATGTTCTGTGGTCTTAAAGTCACAGTCTCAAAGTGAGTGTTGGGAAACTTTATTAAATGGACCTGACCGGCCCACTTCCACAAAGACAGAAACCAGGTACGGAGTAATCTAACCTGAACTTTATATGGGAAAAAGGGCAAGGGATTCAATCGTTATGGTTGCTGGCTGGTGTAGAGACAAGGCATCTGACACGATAATGGACTTGCACCATGGCACGAAGATGTTTAATTGCCAAGTATTTAGCAATGCTGGGAAAACTCGTCACTTTAAGGAAATGAAATGGATGCAAATGTGCCCAGAAATGAAAAACGAAGGAAAAAGCCATTGCACAAACCAAAATGAAATAATGTAAAGTTTAATAAAGTTTCCCAACACTCACTTTGAGACTGTGACTTTAAGACCACAGAACATTTAGGGTGGTCTAACAACGTAAATTGGAACACGTGGTCACTATGTGAGAGAAAGAATGGCTGCCTATGATTAAGACTCGCTACAGGAGTTGAAACGCGTCAGGCTGAGAAATCTGCTGCTGCGATGCAAGTTGTGAAATAAATTGCACATGTTTTTTCACCTACCAAGGCGTACGGCGTATTTCTTCTTGGAGGAAATGTGGCTGGTATGTTTAGCGAGGGCACTCCGTCCCCGCACGCCGATGCCGTCCCATTGTTGAGTCGGGTTCCTACACGGAGACTTGTTGCTGGATTGTATTTAAATGGAACCTGACCGGCCCACTTCCACAAAGACAGAAACCAGGTACGGAGTAATCTAACCTGAACTTTATATGGGAAAAAGGGCAAGGGATTCAATCGTTATGGTTGCTGGCTGGTGTAGAGACAAGGCATCTGACACGATAATGGACTTGCACCATGGCACGAAGATGTTTAATTGCCAAGTATTTAGCAATGCTGGGAAAACTCGTCACTTTAAGGAAATGAAATGGATGCAAATGTGCCCAGAAATGAAAAACGAAGGAAAAAGCCATTGCACAAACCAAAATGAAATAATGTAAAGTTTAATAAAGTTTCCCAACACTCACTTTGAGACTGTGACTTTAAGACCACAGAACATTTAGGGTGGTCTAACAACGTAAATTGGAACATGTGGTCACTATGTGAGAGAAAGAATGGCTGCCTATGATTAAGACTCGCTACAGGAGTTGAAACGCGTCAGGCTGAGAAATCTGCTGCTGCGATGCAAGTTGTGAAATAAATTGCACATGTTTTTTCACCTGCCAAGGCGTACGGCGTATTTCTTCTTGGAGGAAATGTGGCTGGTATGTTTAGCGAGGGCACTCCGTCCCCGCACGCCGATGCCGTCCCATTGTTGAGTCGGGTTCCTACACGGAGACTTGTTGCTGGATTGTATTTCAATGGAACCTGACCGGCCCACTTCCACAAAGACAGAAACCAGGTACGGAGTAATCTAACCTGAACTTTATATGGGAAAAAGGGCAAGGGATTCAATCGTTATGGTTGCTGGCTGGTGTAGAGACAAGGCATCTGACACGATAATGGACTTGCACCATGGCACGAAGATGTTTAATTGCCAAGTATTTAGCAATGCTGGGAAAACTCGTCACTTTAAGGAAATGAAATGGATGCAAATGTGCCCAGAAATGAAAAACGAAGGAAAAAGCCATTGCACAAACCAAAATGAAATAATGTAAAGTTTAATAAAGTTTCCCAACACTCACTTTGAGACTGTGACTTTAAGACCACAGAACATTTAGGGTGGTCTAACAACGTAAATTGGAACACGTGGTCACTATGTGAGAGAAAGAATGGCTGCCTATGATTAAGACTCGCTACAGGAGTTGAAACGCGTCAGGCTGAGAAATCTGCTGCTGCGATGCAAGTTGTGAAATAAATTGCACATGTTTTTTCACCTACCAAGGCGTACGGCGTATTTCTTCTTGGAGGAAATGTGGCTGGTATATATATATATATATATATATATATATATATATATATATATATATATTTTTTTTTTTTTTTCACTTAAAAAACCATAGGTTTCAGGCATTATATAATTAGGAATTAGCATTTATAAAACCATTGAAATTGCTCTTATATAGTTTGTTGCACTAACTATATTTCGCGCACCCGCAATCCACTGCTGATGATGTCACATATTACATCATTCATGACATGGTAAGTGACATCACTGATGATATCACTGATGACATCTCAAATGACATCACTGATGACATCACTGATGACATCTCATTTGACATCACTGATGACATCACTGATGACATCATCCAGTGACTGTGTGTTTCTGTAAAGTTTAAATATGTTTTACATATTGAAGAATGAGTGGATGTATAAGTGTCTGGATGGAGGATTTAGTAGGTGCGTGACTGACTGTATGAGTGAGTGATTAAATGTGTCTTAATAAATGCATGGGTTAGTGACTAACCTGTCTGAATGTGTGCATAAGTATGTCTGTTGTTGTGTAAGCTGCTGCATGTGTTGATCAGTAGCTATATGAGTGGCTATATGGGTTTTGATTGGTTGCCCAAGTATTTGAATGGGAGACTGAGTGTGTGTGTGGGTGGCTGGGAGGTGTGTGACTCTGTGCATAGATGTGTGAGCAGTTGATTCACTAGGTGTATGAGTTCAAGAGTGCATGTGGAAACAGCTATATGGGCGGTTGACTGTGTGCATGGGTGTGTTGGTGAGTGAATGGATATCTCAGTGCTACATGTCCAAGTAAGTACATATGTAAAACACAGTGCATGTGAGAGTTGGCATATATAAATGACTATACATGAGAGCCAGTGAATGTGCGAGTGGCTGTATGGATCATTGTGTACTTTATCAGTGATTGTATAAGAGAGTAAGTATGTGTTAGTATATGTTTGAATAAGTAAGGTGTTGTGTGTATAACTGTATAGTCGAGGAAATGAAAGTGTGATTGATTCTTTGCATGACTGACTAGGTGTGTGAGTAACTCCATGGATGAGTGGCCGTGTGTGAGTGTCTGTATAGGTGTATGAGTGCATATGATAGTGTTGTATTGATGAGTGACTGTATGTATGAGTGATTCTATGGGTGAATGAGTGAATGTTTGTGTATACCTAGGAATCAGTGAGTCCGTATGTAGTAACTGGTATTGGTGTGTCAATGGTTTCAAGAATGGTAGTCTGTATTTAACACTGGGTGTATCAAAGGTTATATTAGAGTGTGAGGAGGTGCATCGTATTATCACATGAATGATATCATCAGTGATGTCATTTGAGATATCACCAGTGATGTCATCAGTGATGTCACTGACCATGTCATGAATGATGTAATATGTGACATCATCAGCAGTGGATTGCGGGTGCGCGAAATATAGTTAGTACAACTAACTATATAGGAGCAATTTCAATGGTTTTTAAAATGCTAATTCCTAACTATATAAGGCCTGGAACCTATAGTTTTTTAGGTGAATTTGCAAGGTTTTTAAAATGCTAATTCCTAACTATATAAGGCCTGAAACCTATGGTTTTTTAAGTGAATTTGCAAGGTTTTTTAAATGCTAATTCCTAACTATAATACTATATAAGGCCTGAAACCTATGGTTTTTTAAGTGAATTTGCAAGGTTTTTTAAATGCTAATTCCTAACTATATAAGGCCTGAAACCTATGGTTTTTTTCAGTGAATATACATATATATATATATATATAACTTGAACTTTTCTTCCACCATGACCGCCATATATATATATAGTCTCACAACTACTGTCTATGCTTCAAGTGCATCTTTCCCAGTAGATAAGACTGTGTTTAGACAACTCAAAATTTCTACAAGAACATTTATAGTGCGTTGCAAAAATAGACCTCCCCCCAAAATAAAGCACTGCTGTTCCATAATTTCTTGGTATACCACCAAATGGCCTGACTTATGGTAACTGATTAGGGAGCCAATGGAGAGACTGATAAAATGTACATAAGCATGGACAAGCAATAACGGGACACAGCCTGGTCCCATAAACCATGGATGCTGAGTGGGAACACTCATAAAACGCCCATGGAACGCCTCCCTAGTGCAGAGTAAGGCAATGCAGCGATGTGCGCTGCGTTGCTTTACTCCACATTTATTGAGCCACTCAGGGCCATGCAAAGTGACCTTGCGTTGCTTCATAAATCTCAATTACGACTTCTGTCAACCTTTCGCTACCTTGCGTGGTGCAAGAGTGACACAACTCCACTCTTAAATATGCTACTTGGCACCCAAATAATGCCTGAAGATCTCTCACCTAGTACTATATAGTCTTAAACAAGGATGTATTTGCCAAAGATGTGCATCAGGAAAAGAATTATTGTCTTTTTTGCTTGACTAAATGTCATTTTCGCATTCAAGAGTTTTGAGAAAAAATGCCATCTCTGCATCATAGTTTGACCCTCTTTCATCAGATCCAACCTCATCAGTAAAGCTTTGTAAATGTTGATGAAACTTTCAATTTTTCGCCCATCCTTAAGGGTACTGTGAGCTGCTCCCAGTCGTCTCTCTCTCTTACAAACAACCGACCAAACAGATGTAACTATTTATTCCTTATGTCCCAGTTTTCTGTAATTTCATAAAGTGCAAATTTGCTGTCCTGCTCCCAAATGCCGAGTCGGTGGTTTGTCATAACAGTCATCAGTAACTGTCGCTTTCTGCCGGGGGCTTAATTAACCCACTCCCTCATTAGCATGTCCGTACATTTGTAAGGAATGAAAGCCTGATTATTTTCTACAACAGTCTCAGCCAATTACTGCACTGAAATGGAACCACATTAATCAAATCTTTAGTACGGTGGCAAATTCAGAGATATCAGATTGCAAAAGACTGCAAAACTAATATGTCACTGTCAGGAGCGCTGCGCAGGCATTTAGTGAATTGCATTAAATAGATGGCTTTGCTGAAAACGCATGAATTTAATATGTGATGGGATCTGGAAGCCATTAGGACGACATGGCGGTGTAGAGGGAGCCTGGCAGCCCTGGACATTATCCATGAACTCGGGGAGCCCTTGTAAAGAAATTTAAAAAAAACACACAATATCTTTTTCTCTCTTGATAACATCGAAAGGTGTTTCGCGGGAAGGTGATGGGAAAGGAAGGCAAGAGCGCGCGCTAAGCCGCCGGAGCATGGTGGAGTCAGGTGGAGGCAGGCTCAGGGGCAGGCGTCTCTCCTCAGCACTGTCAGGCGCGCGCGTCGACAGCCTCACCGACTCAGCACAAATTGCTTTCTGCAGATAAACAGCAAGGGCTTGGGGAACGTGGCCTAGATTTCCTGGTTCAAAGGCAAAATATAACCCAGGGCCTGGAATGTGAGTGTAGACAGAGCATGTGCGTGCAGTATGTGCTGACGGGTAGGGTGAGGGCAGAGGGCTGAGGTGCGTCAATGTGTCAACATAGTGTTAGAGACACCCTTTCAGCTCCACCCTGTGGTTTAAATGTATCCAATGTCGGGAGTGACCAAGCTGTAGTGACAAATAGTAGATGTTTATGCCATTGTTGCTACTGCTGGTAGGCAAAAAAGACAGATGAGATTGAAGAAACAGCTTGCTGTATTATCCAATATGTATACACTCGATATAAAGCTTAGTATATATGTGCACCTGTCATGCTTGTCCACTGTTCCATCAGGAGAAGGCCTCATGATCTTAAAGCTAGTCCAGGGAGTCCAGACCAGGTCAGAATTTGACGATTAACCTCAGCTGAATCCAGACAGCGTCATTTAAGTTAAAACAAGTAGAGCTAGAAGAGCCTTAACGAAGGAGACTAAACGATTATAGGCACAAGTTAATATAACATAAATGCACATGATGACATACCCAAGTTGATAAAACTTAAATAAAAAAATACATAACACAAAAAGCTGGAAAGATTGAATAATATAGAGTCTGCAGTGGAATACTCCAATAAGTCAATAGTATTCAGTACTTTAAACTATAGCTAGAAAACTCCCAGATTCTGGTTTTGCACCACACCTATGCTCTCTCTCTTCAGCTTTGGGGCAGCTCGGCTATTACTGCTGCCGAGACTTGTTATCACTGAAACCAGCATTTGGAAGAATTGTAGCTGAAGGTGAAATCTCTCTTTGCCACAACACATCTTTTCCTGTTCCCTCCCTCAGAGCTAGTTCCGACAGCACCATCACTCTTGCTATCTCCTCAGATAATACCTTGTCTCCCAGCAATTATTCACTGTTCCTTTTGAAGAGAATTACCTGTCTCAATCTCTTGCAACCTCATTGTAGCCCGCTACCTCTTTTACCCCTACTTCCATCCTCTCCACTCTGTACTGTGCCACGAATTTCTGTTGTAACCATCTACTGTAATACAACACCATGCTGTGCTTCAACATCCTGTGATTCTGGGCAAATCACTTAATCTTCCCATGCCTAGAAATCAGCACCTTGAGACCCTCATGGTGATTTGCTGTGCTTTACAAAGCCTAGATTATTATTATTATGCTTGTTGTTTTTTCCCATGCACACGTTAATACAAAAAATTGTTTTCACAGTAAGAGGGCCCTTGGTGGGTGCTGGTAAATGTTAGATTGATGCCTCAAAATGCATATCTATATATCGTCAGATAGTGTGATAAACAGGTAGACAGACACATAGACAGATGGAGATATTTTCTAATAAGAGATCTTCATCCAGCATTGCCATGTGGTATGGGATGGTTGGAATATTGGAGCTCGAAGTAAGTAGCAAATCAAAGGATGGGTATTACTTTAAACAAAGAAAAGTGGCAGGTGTGAATCAAGACAGAAACATGTAGTGGGTGATATAATGCATATATTCTTGTAAGGGGTATTGGTAGTCAGGGGAGCCAATTTCCCAATCTTCATGGGGTGTGGAGAATTACATATAGGGCATGACCTTTGATCCCTGCGACATCTTCAGAAGAGATTTCATTGCCACCATATATCTTTGAAGCCTGTGCTTTCTCCACACCTATGGACCCTGCAAAGCTCTCTCCCTTGGACCCTGCCCTGCTCTTTAAAATGATGCACCTTCTACTGTCCTCCACTCCCTGGAACATGCGCAACTGTCTGGCCTCTCACCCGTGCACTGCTGCTCTACCCCTTTGAGCCCAGCACTGCTCCATTCCATTTGGACCTCGCACTGCTCACACATATTACCTGCTTGATCCTATAAATCGTTTTGGCTTCAGTAAGATGGAAAGATATTTGCCAAGCTATACCAACATAGACACAGAATGCTGTCTCAATAAGAAAAATAAAAAAAGTGATGGGTAGAATGTTTGAATTAATTGTGGTGTGTCACTTTAGACTGGACTGCTCCCATTAGGAGCAAGACAAGACTGATCTGCATAGGACAGTAGGCAAAAATAATTAAAGACTGTAATTTGGCACAAGTACCAATGGCAGAGACATTTGCAAGTGTTCCAGCCATCACTGTTTACTGTTTTAATGTTTTGCTCTAAATTCAAAGGTTGTGCCTAGGTGTGGGCCCCATGCTTGCTGTGTCACTGGATCGAACTGCATCCCAATGAGTAGTACCAACAAGGCTACAACTGGTCTGGAGTTGCTTGTATTCATGTTCAGAGTGGATGTGGCCTAACAGTTCAAATTGACTGATGTTGGTGGAGCAGAACCAATGGTTGTTCCCTGTCTGGAGGCAATCAGTCAAGAAGAAAATTGAATGGAATGCGGTCTGAGCAATAGTGAGCGGTTGAAACTTTTGAAAGCAAATCCACCCATCACCTTTTGTGTTTTTTAGAGGTATAGAATGGGCACCAGCAATGGCAGATCGGGGCAATCCAAACCTGCTGCTGGTAAATATGTCTCTTCTTTTCTGTGTACTGCTGAAGCTTGCACCATTTCAATAATCAAAAGCAAAACTCGTTTGCATTAATTCTACATGTTGTGCTTTATAGGGGTAACATGGAAACGTGATAATAGAGTTCTGAATGCACACTTTAGCATCTAAGGTACACAGTATATCAAATGCCTAACATGCAATCACAGCATTCCGTTTACTCATACACAAGTGTGCGCGCACACACACATACACATTATTTGCCCCACTCTCTCTGACTCCACAGCATCTAGAATTTACCAACAAGCTTTGTTGTTGCATTGTTGTTCCATTGGAAGCTGCAGTTTGGAGGTTACACACTGAGCACTGCATCAGACAATGAGGTGCATATTTACAAGAGGCCTGAGTGTCACTTTTTTGATGCTCCGGTGGCGCAGGCCTCTCAATCATATCTATGAGGTGATGCAAAGTCATCCTGCGTGGCTTTGCATTACCTCATAGATACGGAGTAACGCAAGATAGTGCAAAGCACTGTGCTGCCTTACTTTGCATTTAGGAGGCATTCCATGGCCATTGCAGTGGGTGTTCCCCAGCACACATAGAACGATGAAAACACCTCTCAGGATAATTTGTTGTGCAGGAAGTTGCCTCTTAGTGCACAAAACAATCCTGTCAACAATGCAGATACCCTTGCACCATGGTGCAAGGGTGTCTGCATTGCCTATAGGCACCAAATTGTGCAGGGCAAGAATGCACTGTATCTCTAAAATGCGATGCATACCTGCCTTTCAAATTGGCCTAGGGCAGCACAGCCCAGTGCTTAATTTTAGCCAGTGGTTTCCAGTGCTCAGCACCAGCACTTAATTGGTTTCTGGTGCTCTGCTTTGAATTGTCAACATCACACTTTATTTATTTTTATTTTTTCCATTTGTAAAGCGCATGGTTACACCGCCGGTGAGTCCCCACACTAGGTATTAGAACTCAAGGGAGGAGCAGAAGAGATTCTGTACCTGTGCAAAGATATTCAGAACCTAGAGCCGAAGTTAGATGATCTTATTGAAAAGGAACACAGACAGGTTTTTAATCCCTTGCGAAAGATACTTTCACGACTGTCGGCTCTCAAAGTCACTTGCAAGGTGTTCCATCTTTTGGCTGCAAGCTATGAAAGGATCATGCCCTCATCCTGACTTTTTGAAATCGTGGCACCGTAACCAAGTGAACTCTTGTAGATATTAAAATGCGTGTAGGTAGATTGGAAGTTATCATCGAACGGAGATAGCTCGGGCCATTGTTCCACAAAATTCTGTGGCAGTAGCACATGGTCTTAAAAGCAATCCTCTTCTCCATCGGAAGCCAGAGGGGAGCCATCACAGCCTTCTTAATAGATGTTCTGCTTGGGAGGTTTGTGGACCAGGCGTGATGCTGCATTTTGAATCATTTGAAGCTTTGTTAGACCTTTTTTAGTTGTTCCCAGATATAGGATGTTGCCAGAATCTATCTGGGACGTCACCAACGCATAGAAAATAGTTTTCCTGGCATTGACTGGTAAAAGAGCCAGTAGTTTCCTTAGGACTTTGAGAGTCCCAAAACATTTCCCTACTACTTTCCAGATTTGACTCTCAAACATGAGTTTGGGGTCCAGCCAAAACCCAAATATTTGATTTCTGCTTTTGGAACAGAGGTTCATCCCAAAGGCTCAGGCCACCAGGCAGATGACCATATAGAGGGTACTTTCCTGACTACCATTATTTCGGTTTTATTTCCATTACGTTTTAAGCAGTCGTTAGACAGCCATGAGGCTTGTTCCTCTAAGCATAGAGAGAACTGAGATGCAGCCTGAGATAAAGTAACGATCAGTTGCATATCATCTGCTTATGATAAAATTGTTATAATATGTTTTTCTACTAGTTCTGCAAGTGGGCTAATGCAGAGATTGAATAGAGTAGGACTCAAAATAGAGCCCAGTGGGACCCCTTTCGTAAGGGAAATGCTCTCTGACATAAATGGGTGCTGAGCTACTTGAGAACTCAGAGATGTTAAGAAAGAGGTCATCCAGCTTAGCGCTAAGCCCCTGACCCGCAGCTATTTAATCTTTTGAGCAGTAGGTTAGGTGATCATGTATCAAATGCTGCGCTAAGGTCTAGTAGGACCAGTGCAAATGTTTGGCCTTCATCGGCACATTTCCTGAAAGTTTCAGTTGCAAGGAGTAGTGCTGCCTCAGTGGAGTGGGAAGCTCTAAAACCAAATTGCGAAGAATGAAACAAATCATTCGACTAGATATGATTCACAAGTTGGTTGTTCACCACTTTCTCTGTGATTTTTTTGAAAAATGGTAGCAGCAAAATGGGGAGTAAACTTTCCAACTGCATTGGGTCTTCTGACGTTTTTAGGTCTCACCTGAGCCAGCGCATGCGCTGCCCTGCGAGACATTTAGGAAGTGGGTTTTGAAAGTGATACTACAGGCTTTTGCTAGCCTCAAGTTTGCGTTACGCGCGCGTGCACACACGCAGACGTCATCTGTCTTTCCTCCATCACGGGTCATTAAGTGCATCACAATCACTTTCACACCGTGCGGCCATTGCTTGTTTTGCTGGGTGCTTGATTTCTCACCCTCACTGTTCATCGTACTGCCAGCACTCCTGCTCTCTTCCAATTGCCACCAAATTGTAATTATGGTGCTATTTTACACTGAACTCGGCCTATTTTCCCCACCCCTTTCTATTCTATTCTTTTTGATACTATTGTTACAGTGCAAGCTTTGCTGTGTACGTTTATCCTGTGGCCTGGCCAGCCCTACGTGTTTGCCCTCTTTGCTGTCTGAATGTAGACTCTACACTGTATAGCACCCGAAACCCAGTTTATCTACGCTATTTAAGACAACTCTTCTAGATAAATAGCCCCGGTGTCACTAACAGCAACTGACTCTGGTCCAGCTCTTCCGGACTTTCAAAGGCACTGGTTTGTCAGGAAAAGTCCCCACGCTCTTATTGCAGAAAGACACTCCTATTATTATTACCCTTAGAAGGACGAATGGGGAGTGATGCTGGCCACTCATGCGGCATACCAGGCACGCACCTGACTCTGCCCCAACCCTCCCGGAACTCCTGGCTGCGAGCCTGCTCCCAGCCCCCAGCATCTCTTGAGGGCCCATTGTTACATGGCGAGACTTCAAGTCGCGCTCTGCTGTGCATGCAGGTTTATTAATTAGATTCCAACAATCCCGCCTCCATTATCTTTGGGCTCCAGTTGTCACACTCGGTCAATTTGTTTTTCTGCAACATTATGTAATCCAAGCTCCTCCCGAGGCTCCCGCCCCCACTTCTCGACAGCTGCTTGGCTCCCAGGGAGGGGTGGGACAGTGTTGCAATGCCTTATGCAATTAAGCTGGGCTCTGTCTTTCTCCATGCCCCCTCCCTCCTCCCCTTCCCAGAAGCCTGTTGTTTTCCAGGAATGTTTTATGGCCACCTTTCGGCATGCGGGCCCTGTGACTCCCAGGCCAGCCATGGGGAATCATTCTAATGCAGGGGAGAGTGTCTGCCACCTCCCCAGATTGTCAGGGGGCAATGCCCCTGCTGTCAGTTTCATTTCAACTAATATGCCCCATTTATTTATTTATTTATTTTAGAGTTTTATATAGCGCGAACTTGAACCGATTAGGTTATCAGAGCGCTTTACATAGCATCAGTTCCGTTACATGTTATCAAAGCACTTTCCATAGAATCAGTTACGTTACATAAGGAACACATTTCTTTTTGTTCTAGTGAATAGGGTTATCTCTTCACATGGGGGAAGGGATACACCTGGCTATACTCCAACAGTCACATAGGCGACTAGTCTTTAAAGCTATATCTCTAAACACAGGGAGGGGATACACATGGATACAATCTAAAAATCACATAGGATACTAGTCATTAGAGTTATCTTCTATCTACACAGGAGGGATATGACTGGAAATACTCTAAGGGTCACATAGGGGTGGTAGAGAGTGCAAAGGTCCACTGCAAACACTAGTGATAAGAGACAACTACATACACATAATAAGGGATATGACTGGTTAAACTCTAAGACGTATAGGGGTGGTATTTTAGACGCCACAACTAAAAAGATACACTGGAGGATTCCGAAGATGAAAAATTAAAGATGTAAATCAGAGTATTTGCCTCTTTCACAAATGCGCATTGGTAAATCCAACACATCTGGCACTAAACGTTTGCCAGTAAGTGTTAGGCTAGCCTCAAAACAGATACTTTAGTGGCCGAAGCCAGTCAGGGAATAAAATAGCAAGTCCCTTGAACAGTTCTCACAATGTAAATCCGTTTCTGGCATTGTTGGGCTTCGATGGTTTTTCGATTACCATCGTGTGTTTATGTCCTTGCTGCAGAGAGAGAAATTCCCGTTTGGTTTGTCCCTGGAAGCGTGTGGTCCGCTGCTCACCTCTGTCCCGATGGTGCTGTACACCCCCAGGAGTCTCCAGATATTTAGGATCGGCTCCGTCGGCCGTTTTCAACACTGGACGCCATTTTGGAGTCAGGCGACTGTTGCCGATCGGGGGCTATTTCGTGCTTCAATGAGGTGTTGGGGGCAGCAATCGACTCTCCAGCTCCCAGATCGCCGCCGATGGATGGGTGGCGTCACGACCATGCTCGGTGTGATCGCGGGGCTATGGAGCGACGAGGCAGAGACCAAGACAGCCAGAATGGCGGGCCATCACCGATCGCCGCCACCAGCCTCTGCGTATCCATGCATTATAACACTAAGGACAAAACCCACCCGAAGATTTGACGCTCAAATACAGGCACATTTACTCCACGCTAGTGAAAATAAATAAATGTAGCTAAAAAATCGCTGTTTGGAACAAGCACATTCATTAATACACTTCCACTCCTGTGCAGCACAGGGCAAAAGTCAAATTGTCAAATTCATTGGAACAACCTTGCGAAAACAATGCTTATTGTCTCACAATATTCCATTGTATGAGCAGTGTACAGAAGCAAGCCACACACTCTGCCCTACTCACAAAGCTTGGTGAATCCAGCTAACTGCATCCTTCCTTGTACTCTGGAGAGATGTAGAAGGGGTATATATATGTTCTTCGCTATTGCACATTAGCCCACAGCATGTCATGACCCATACATGTAGATCTGCTGAATGGAACATGATACCTAGTAAAATTGTTGAGGGAAGGCGGTCCCCTTTCTCAGTTGCTCAAATTGTGTCTTAACTGCATGTGCAACAATGGTAATAAAAAACAACCCCCCCCACACACACACACCCATTCATTTGATTTAAAAAAAAAATAATTACAGGTGGCAAAAGCTTTCTTAGGCCCAAGCTGCTGGCGCTTTTGAATGCTGGGTATATGGATACCATTCTGGACACTTCACACCCTTATTTTCCCTCACTACTCCTCACGAGGACAAGGACCAACTAAGCAATCTAGACTTTTTATACTCCTTGGAACCAACGTGAGGGGTTAACACCCAGTTGTACCATACCACTGTGCCTTTGCAAATGGGCTGTATACGTGTTTTATCTAGCCTGCTCATTTTTTATTTACCAAGTAAAAAACAAACAAATTATGGCATAGCCAATAGGTCTCGCCTTTCGGACCTTATAAGTGTTTAACCATGCAAAGGTTAATGTTGTTGCACCTAGGATATTGTGCTGCATAACTAAACACTTATAAGGTTCCAAAAGCGAGACCTATCATCTATGCCAATGCTTGATTTCTGTAAAGGAAGTACTACCGCTTGCTTCCATTTCAGAGGAATTTCTCCAGGGCTGAAAGACTGGCCGAATAACTGTTTGACATGAGGAAGAATGATGTTCATTCCTTGCATCAGAATTTTAGGTGGGGTGTGTCACGAAGGGATCTCAATTTAATACTCCAGGCCATGCCCTCCAGATCTTCCAACGTCAGTGTCCTAAATTCACTGAAGGTATTACCCTCAAAAGTAACTACAGGTGAGATATCAGGATTTAAACCATGATGTGCTTCACTTATGACACTCTGCCATATGGTTGAGTGTGATCTCTGAATTGTCACACTTGCAGGTGAAAGAGATGGTTAGTAGTTGTTGTGGCACCATCATTGGCAGCGATTACAGGGAAATGGGTGGTGCAAGCGGAAGTGGCTCTGAATCCTTAAATTATATCACAGGGTGCGTAGCTTGTAACATGCATGCATCACAGTTATGTGGCAGTTCGGGCGGGACGGTTTCTATGGGCCAAGACGGGCTGGGTCCAAACTGGGGTGATGTGGCGAGCAAAATAAAGATGGATTAAGCCCAGATCTGTTTCAAAACTCTGTCCATCATTTTATTTTGTGATGTTGCAATGTGCGACCTAAGTGGCTAAGGTTTTGTCCAGACGTGTGTCCCTTGCTCACTGTTGCACTGTATTCAAGCTAGCCTGGTTGATGAAGGGTGATTCCCTGAAACCGGTCCCACAATCCTTCTTTCCAATCCAGGGAGGACCTGGCTTGGCAGTTCGGGCTGGACTGTTCCCATGGGGAGCAGGGTCAAGAGTGATTTGCATATGGGTGGGTTCAAACTGTGGTGATGTTGCAAGCAAAATAACATTGGATTAAACCCAGACCTGTTACTAAGGGTGAGTGTTTGAAAAGTTTCAACATTCCAGCCATCATTTTATTTTGTGATGTTATGGAGGGAGTACCATGACCCCTTCCTTTGTTTTGTACAGTTTTATATAGCAAACTTGACACAAGGGCATTAGAGTGCTTTACAGGAGCACCACATTACAAGTTTAGGTTTTGTTTAGGTCTCCCGTTTAGGCGGCGTGCATGCTCAGTCTCAAAAAGTTACCTGTTGTGTGTACTGTTTGGCTTCATCCCACCCCCTACTATCTATCTATCTATCTATCAATCTATCTATCAATCTATCTATCTATCTATCTATCTATCTATCTATCTATCTATCTATCTATCTATCTATCTATCTATCTATCTATCTATCTATCTATCTTTTATCTATCTAGCTAGCTATCTTCTATCTAGCTAGATATCTCTAGCTATTTATCTGTCTATCTAACTTTGTATCTATCTTTTGTTTATCTATCTATAATTTGTAAGTCACTTAAACACTTACTGTTTCATATCCTCCCAGTTTTTGAGCAGCTTATTTTTTTTTGCACAATCTGATGGTATTGGAGCGCTTGTTCCATCCTCTATCTTGCCATGGTGCGAGCATCAGCTGATGGTAATGGAGCGCTTTAAGCACTCACCAGTTACATTATACAATGACACATAATTGTGTGTGTGCGTTCGAAGTGACTGGGGATATTGAGATATTAACATTTATGATTTTTTTGTTATTCTGTATCTTGACCATTTCTTAAAAATATTTTTTTATTTTGTTTACTTGACCCTATTTTGCATGCAAATAATTTTCTTGGTTAGCTGCTGGTGGGGTATATACTGATGAGATATTACTATGTCAGAACCTCACATGGTTAGCTATTCTGAAGAAGAGATTAACAGGCTGAAACAGATACCCTCATTGTTGGGGGCCGACATTATAGGAGAAAAAACACTTAGTTCAGATAAAGGAGAGAGACTCATTCAATTAAGAAAGAACAATACACAAACTCAGTTACATGCTGAGGTCTTATTGGGATATTTGAAAACTAACAACATACTGGTGGGACTCCAAATGAAAAATATCCCAGTGATCTTTCTTAACGATAGACCTTACTTGATTGATTTCAGTGGAGTAGGGACAAAGTGCTCTTGCGATTGGATTGTGTTATCAATAAATACTGCCTTGCAGATTAGTGAGGAGGAACTTAAAGAGATTGAACGACTGGAAGAAGAGATAGAGGGAGACTCCACGATTGTAGATGCTAAAGCCCTGCTGGAGAGTATCAATAAAACCTTGACAGATTTTAAAACTCACACTGTCAATTTAAAAACATCAAAATTGAGTAGAGATATTGAGAACTTCAATCAAGATTTAGTATGCCCATATCTTAAAGAAGACTTCTTTAAAAATACAAATCCAGGGGCTTTAAACTCACAATACAAAGGGAGATCCCGGACAAGATTTTTGACTTTCTTTGATTCCTCAACAGATTCTGATCAAGGAGCAGGAGCATATTTCCAACCTTACCAACCTTTTTACCAATATCCCAACGTTCCACCACCTTTTTTAGACAGAGGGGGGCGCAGGGCCAGAGGATTCAGAAGAGGATGGAGGTCTCCAATCTTCCAAGCACCACAGGATCAGAATCTGTTTTGAACCAGACAGAGAGTATACAGGCGGTAGACAGTATTAGGCCAGATGTGGTTGGAACATTACTACAAGCGGGTAGAACAGATATGGGTGATCATACTGAACTATTGCCTATATACAACTTGTCGAAACATGTATTGACACCATGGGAAATGAAGGTTTTACAAAAGGGTCTTTCATTTGTTCCTTTAGTGACACAAGATCCAGTCGAAACTAAGACCAAGGTGTTACAATTCTTAAGAAAAGTCTGATTGAAAACCTTTTTCTTAGATCAAGAGGAAACTCCTGAGTTTAATGTCAGTGGGCTTAAGAAGAAATCATCTTTTTGTCCGGATAGTGCGAGCATGCCTGATGAAATTATATTCTTCGAAAATCAAATTCTTAAGGAAATTGATTCACTGAATAGAAAAAACATCTCTTACAAATCTAACTTTACGAAACAGGAACATATAGCCTTAAAAAATCTGGCCAACAATCCCCTGACAGTGGTAAAACCAGCAGACAAGGGTGGTGGAATTGTCCTATGGAACAGTAATGAGTATGACAATGAAGAACTGAGACAATTGGGTAACCTTATGCATTACCGTAAATTTGTAGATAGTCCTGCGGCAATGCTTAAAGCTAAAATCCTGTATTTAACCACACAGGCCCTTGATTGTGGATATTTAAGCAAAAAGGAGTATGATTACCTTAATTTTACTATGCAAAAGGTACCTAGCCTGTATGTACTTCCAAAAATACACAAGTACACCGAGAAACCACCAGGGAGCCCCATTATCGCTGCATGTGGTTCTTTACTTGAACCTTTGGGCAAATATATTGACCCCTTTTTAAAGCCGTTTGTAAGCACCACACAAACGTATGTGAGAGATAGTATGGATTTTATTCATAAGATTGAACACTCGATGTTCGAGGGAGACCACCAGTTGTTGGTCTCCTTCGACATCGAGAGTTTATACACGAACATCCCTCAGGATGAGGCTTTGCTTGTGATGGAGATTGTACTTGAACGTAGGGCAAGACCACACCAGGTGCCTATCAGGTTCCTTTTGGATCTAGCTGGAATCTGTTTAAAGAATAGTTTTTTCACGTTTATTAGCAAACTATTCCTGCAAATAAAAGGGGTGGTGATGGGGTGTTGTTTTGCCCCAGAGATTGACAACCTTGTGATGGATCAATTTGAGAGGAGATATGTCTTCGATGAGGCGACCCCATTTTGGCACCAGGTGTCGAGGTGGGTGCATTTCATCGATGATATATTCCTTATATGGAATGGTAATGAAGTTGAACTGGAGCAGTTCCATGTATGGCTGAATGCTTGCACCCCTGATCTGAGGTTCACTAAGACCTTTAGTAATACCAGGATTATTTTTTTAGATCTGTGGATCTTTAATAACAATGGGCAGCTGGAGGTCAGCCTCTACACTAAGCCTACAGACAGGAATACGCTCCTGGAGTTCTCGAGTGGACATCCTAGGAGCCTCAAAGAAAATTTGCCCTATGGGCAATTTTTACGGATTCGCCGTAATTGCTCTGCTAATGGTGATTACTTTGATAATTCTGAAATCCTGCTTAATAAACTGTGTATGAGAGGTTGCCCGAGAAAATTAGTTAGGGCCACACTGAAAAGAGCGTGGTGCACTCCGCGCGAAACCTTGTTGACACCCAAGGCTAAAAAGAATGTAGCGCAAATAACATGTGTTTTAACATTTAATATAACAAGACACACATGATGCAATCCTTTAGGAACTGCAACACCAAAAATGTGGTGTATGTGGTGATGGGCCCATGTGGGCTGGCATATATTGGCCAAATCATCAAGCTGTTAAAATGCGTATTGGTCAACATAATTCACGCATTAGATGTAGGACGCCAGGAGCACTGTTAGTTCTACATTACAGCAAATGTGGACACAGTGAAGATGAGTTAGTCTGGTCGGTGTTAGTAGTGATTAAAGTCAACAACAAGAAAGAATTAGAAACCATATCAAACCGCACAGAAGCTCGTTTAATAGAAAAATATCATATTGCGACAGAAGGCTTGAATGACAGAGATGAAATATGGGCACTGATCTAAATAGTCTTTATGTTTCAGGTTTGAGCGTTTGACTTAAGGGAGGGGGATTTTTTGTATGAACTCAATAATTTCCTTATTCTGGCTAAGCCATCCATATGCACTAAATATGCAGAGTGGTATATATAATTTAGTTTAGCACTTTTTCAGTATTTTTTTAGTTCTTGTTGGCTCTATTGCCTTCTATTCTTGATGTAATGCTCCTCACTATGTTGGGAATATTGTTGCTAATAATGCTATTAATAGATTACTTAAGGTTGATTGGGGCTCCCTTGCTGTCCCCTTCCTTCCTTTAGTTGCATGTTTTTTTCATGACACATGCTATTTTGTCTTTTTTTATTTTTCTTTCAGGTACACTCCTTTTACATTTTGTACATTTTGGTAGAGTGTACGCTTGTAAGTGAACATGCAGTGTCTGATGGGTGTTGTTGCCCACAGTGTGGTCCTCTCTTTCTTTGATCCGATTATTGCGTATTTCTGTTGGTGTCTACGGGTTGTATTAAAATGACCACAGTGCTGTTGTAGATATGGACTCCTATAGGGTTAATACTTGAAGGTGTAGTGTATGATAACTCATGTACTCCTGCTGTAATTCAGCAGTGGGTCGTGTGCCCCTAGAATTTATGTAGTAAGTATTTTTGTAGTTTTTTATTTATTAATCGTAGTTTGTATTGACTCCTTTTTTGGACTCGAGTTTTTTTTTTAGTTAACTTTGCCCGCATTGTTATCGTGCAGAGATTTTGCGTGGTGAGTCTGGACCATGGCTGGCCGGGAAGTGTAGGATTAGTCGAAGCCTCTTCTGGTAGTCCCATTTCTATGATGGTGGCAAACGGAACATTACGTTAGTGAGTGTACGTAGTGTAAGTAGCAGCAGGCGGTAGGTGTATCAGTAGGCGAAGCCTCCTGTGGTGGTCCGTTCTTTAAGTCATTGATAGATGGAACCTGACGTCAGCGCGTGTACGTCTTGATAACAGTGGTTGATGGGACTCATACACTTGCCATTTGGGAAACTTGCTGCTCCAAGTCGTTGGCAGTTTGATGTTAGTGACGGGACCGCATGATTGCAGGTAATTTACTCGGGAGGTGCTCCACTTTTGGTAGTTTGGTATTTTGGTGGTAGTGTGTGAGACGCTCTACGCTTCATTGGAATACGAGAAGAGAATTTTTTTAAATCATTTTTTTTTCTCGTTTCCTTTGGCCCATTAGGTATTGAGTGCCAGGTTCATCTCGCTATTTGAAAAACTCTGTGGACTGGTGACATCTTGAGAGTGTAATACAGCTACATAAGGTAGGAGTTAGCTGTCTTGGCTGCAGCTACTACTTTGCTAATACTATTAGTTTCCCTGCATTGCCCTTACATGATTCTAAATAAATGCATGTTGTGTCTTTTTGATTCTTGCATTAGGGTTTAAGGGCCATTGTTGGTGAGACGGCAGTGGGCTCGGTCCCTCCCAGCCATGTGTTTTGCCTAAGAGGGCTTATATCCCATTCAGGTATGAGTAGTTTGAGTTGTTGATGTGGGTGCCATTGTCTCACTGCCTTGGTGCTGGTTATCTCCGTATGTGGTGATGGATAGTTTCTCTGACACCTGGAGAGCATGTTTGACTGGGTGAGGTGTCTCTAGCTTAGTAGTTATGTCTTTGTTCCTTTCTTTCCTTTTATTTTTTCCTTCTCTTTTATTGCAATTTTGGGGCACTTTACTTGTTCACAGAGCACAGCGTGTAACCCTCTCTGGCACTAAACGGTCACTGAAGGGCAAGTTTACTTGATCTTTTGTTGATATTTGGTCTTACTCGATGTGATACAGAACACAGAAACGCGACTGACTGCGCCAGCGTCGACATTTTTTAAGGAGTCCCATCAAATCGAGTTGCATGAAGAAAGTAAAGCGCCCCATATATAGTTTTGGAGGTGTTATTCCTGAGGTGCAATAGGGACTACCTTGTAGTGTATTGCTCTGATTTAAGAGTGTACACGCTGTTTGTTTTGTTCTCAGTAGGGGAACCAATTATTGATCTACTGTTTTTTTCGATATGTGTATATGTTTGATATATGTTGTATGTATTGTATATATGAAGTGTATTATATATATGAGTGTGATTTAATTGTTTGTGTAATGAAGTGTACATTGTGTATATATGAAAACTGTACATGTATTAAAACGACGATAATTTGAACGAGGTTCTTGCTAATATGCCCCCTCGTTCCTTAGTTCCAGATTCAGCGGCTCAGGTCACATGCCACATCTCCTTTCTCTGGGACTGTAACTTCACCAGTAGCAAACAACTCTTGTAGCGAAGAAAGAGAATAATATTAAATAGAAGGCTGCCCATCATTACATGTTGGGATCCCGGGGAATTCTAACTGAAGCTTAAGAGAGGCAGAATTAGCTGAATCAAAACCGCATTAATGAGTTATTTACTTGTGCAGAGAGCGGAACAAAGATCACTCCTTGATGCTAATTGAAGTAAAATATTTGTTCTGATTTCTAAGCCATTAAAAACTGGGTGCAATGCGAAAAAAACAAGAAGCGGCAGAGACTTCATTAATGATACAAAATAAAGTAGCTGGTTCATTTAATTGTTTGTCACAGGGTTCAAGAGCCTTCAACATTCTATTACATTAAATCCTTATTTAGCATCCTGTACCATCATTTATGATAACGTTGACAAGTCCCATAAAAAACAGCATTAATTTCTTTGACTGGAGGTTTGTGTGAATTAATCCATCTTAAATAATCAAACAAGTATAGATCAAAACTTGTGTAAAACCAATACCTCAACTTTTAATCTCCACGTGCCTGTGTTGGCAATGGACCTACAATCACGACCAGTGGTGTAACAGTGGAAGAGGTTCGGCTTTGGCTCTCATTCACTGAAGTGCATTACTCCCTTCTCTGACACATAAACCAGCTGTGCTCCTAGCCCTCCCAGAGACGCTGCATATTGAATCCCTCAGAGGACCAGGGTAGTCCCTCCCTATTTCTGCTCCTCAAGTGTTAGATTTGACCGCAAGGACTCCACAGTTTTACTGCATTACAATTTTTGTTCTCACCAATGAGACAGCTTTTTGCTGGGGGGGGTTCTAAATGGGGCATGGCCTAAATAATGAAGAGCGGGGCTTAAAACATGTGAACGAAATCACTTTACTTTACATAGCATGCTGCTTCATTTAAGTGCCTCTTTGTGTGTTTTCTACTATTGCATCGAGACATATCACACAAGAAAGATATGCCTAAAACAAGCTAGACATTTTGGCTTTGTGAATGCTTGTTAGCAGTTTGATATAAATAAGCAGCAACAATGATTTTGTTGTAAATAATTAGACTTGGTAATTACAGATGGTACATATGAGAGCTGTGCACTGACGAGATGCCAAGGATTGGCAGGGCATGTAATGTGAACACTGTTATGGCCCTCTGACTCATACTGCCTTCAGCCTTAGCTCCAGGGGTGAGAAACAACCTTTACAACGCAACTTTTACAACGCACTACCATTACAACGAATCTTTTACAATGCAACATCCATTACAATGCATGCATTTACAACGCAACCATTACAACGCATGACACTACAACGCACACCACTGCAACGCATGCCATTACCACGCAGTCATTACAACGCATACCATTACAACGCATAGCATTAAAACACATTGTACCCTTACACTATCCAACACTTACCCTACTGTTGCACCCCCTGGAGTTAGAATAGTAATTTTTACCCCTACACTATCCAACACTTACCCTACTGTTGCACCCCCTGGAGTTGGAATAGTAATTTTAACCCCTACACTATCCAACACTTACCCTACTGTTGCACCCCCTGGAGTTAGAATAGTAATTTTTACCCCTACACTATCCAATACTTACCTTACATGCAATGTAATTTTATGCGTTGTAATGGTATGCGTTGTAAATGTAGTATGCGTTGTAGTGGAATGCGTTCTAAAGGTAGTTTCAAAGTATTCATTGTAATGGTATGCATTGTAATGGTATGCGTTGTAATGGATGTTGCGGTGTAAAAAATGCGTTGTAAAGGTAGGCGTTGTAAAAGTATGCGTTGTAACGTCATACATCCCTCCAAGGTTCTCAACTGTGTCCCATTATGAACACCTTCCCACACCAGAACTCACCCAGACACCTAAATGTGGCTCAGCTCACATTTACCTAGGGTTTCCGTTTTTTAGTAAAAACTGTTTTAACCAATAAAACACCATCAAATGAAATATGTGTTTTTCAATAGAAACTGTAAAACATAGGATTTTGCTACATTTTTACTGCTTTGGTGCCCTCTGGTATTAAAGCTTTGATAGTTTCTACCTCTAATCACACTAGAAGTGCCTACCTCTAAGCACGTTTCTCCGATGGATGCCTCCACTATAACCCTTTTAAATCTGTTAAGACAATTAATATGGCCTTTTGACCATCCACAGGGTCAGCGAACTCCCTGGACTTACCATGACTACCACCTTACAAGCATGACTCTCTTCATATCAGTTCAGCTCAGCGGTCACTGCACACTGCTGTGTAGTGACTAGCAGATGTACAGCTAAGCCAGGGGCAAGGTCTCAGTCCAAGTGAAGAGGCACCACCATGATGCCATGCTCCTTCACTAAGAGTGGGGAGGAACTTTTCTTTGCGAATGCTCAGGTATCAAGATTGTGTCAACAAAGATCGGTGTTAATACAACACCTCTCGAATGAAGGCTCCCACATAAAGCTGTTGTAAATTCAAGAGAGATTCCCACATGAATTCCTGATGAGAAGTTTATTTCATCAGAGGTAACCCAACATACAGCCAGCGCTAATGGCTGCCAGCAACCAAACTTCCTTATTCAAAACCATAGAACGTGTACATGTCATAATAGGTCTACTCATGTACATTCCCCCACATGTCATAGGATACATAAATCCCAAACTCATCACAACAAAGGTGCTGCACCTAACAATCCGGTTCTTAACCCTTTCGATGCTGATGACGAGCTCAGCTCGTCATGATGCACGGTTGAGCTGTGCTGATGACGAGCTGAGCTCGTCATGACACCAGCAAAATGGCAATTTCCAGCACAGGACGGGAAAACTGCCAGCAGCCAAGGTGTTAAATATACTTGGTGATGGTCTGAAAAACGTTCTTAAATAAGCTGCATTCCCTGATACAAAAAAACGAGGACCATTACATGAACATCTTCAGTAACATATAACAGGATCAGAAGAGGTCCATGCACTGGTTTCGTTGAAACTGAGCTGCTACAGTGCATACATGAATCCCGAAAATCTACACATTAGTGTATATATTGCAGACAATGTAGCTTAGATGAAGAGAGAGCCACTGCACTGTTTTTCCAACTATGTGCAGCACACCTTTAAATATGAGGAAAACTAGATGTGTGGACCCCTGCATACTGAATTGGAACCTGTTCATCATACAGACCCGGGATTATTAAATTCAATTTTCATTCCTATTGCCACCATGTCAAAATAAGCCTTGGAACCTATGGTGCTTGAAGAAGATTCTAGAAATTGACAAAATCACCAGTACAAATTACAGTGATTTGGAGCTGTGCTCCTTCTTTTTCCGCAAGACTGAAAATGCACTAGAACAGTGAATGGTGCATAGAAAACAAAGGTAGAGTGCCTTGGGCAGCTCTGGCACACGCTTGGAAGGAGCACACTATCATACATGTTTCAAATAAACAAAGGTCCACATGCTCGGTAAAAATAAATTCTTAGCGGTCCGTAAGTTGGGTTTCTACTAAAACCCACAGGCTTGGCCCAACTATGTAAAGTAAACTTCATTCATCATTTGAACTGCACAGGCAAACAGCCCAAGGAATCCTGCACAGCAGCAGAGTTTGCTGTCACCAAAGACTGTATAACTAACAGTCTGCATAGTAATTTCTTTGTATGTGTGCTGCTTGAGTCTTTCCACTTCTGAAACATGATCTTCAACCTAGATATAAGCCATGGGTTACCCATTGGCAAAAAAAATCCAGCTACTTTCCTTCCTTGCCTACCCTTGGAAATGCAAGACCACTCAGCTTAGATTTCTGTGAAGTTTTGGCAAATTGTAGGGTAAGCCAAGCAAGGCAGAGCATGGCATAGCTTCGCATTACAAAGTAGTATCAACTGCAAAGAAGTGAGGCCTAATCCAAGGAGTGCCTAGGAAGGGCCAAAGTGAGTGGTTATTGTATAGTTTCTGCTTCCTAGTCTTTAATAGAATTATAATATCCTTGACGCAAGCTAGCGGAGGTCTTAATTATATAATAAGACCAGGAAGTCTATTACATGGCATGCTCAAAGCCTGTTTAGAACGTGTGGGGCAATGTTCAATACATGTGAAGTAAAAGGTTATAAAAGTGGATTCATTGGCAAGGTCAAAGGAGGTTGCTAAGGTTCACAGTCAAAAATGGAGTCTCTAGTTATCTGAAAGAAATGTACATAAGATCTAGAAACACCTACCCCTGACCTCCACCATTATCTAGCTGGCTTAATGAGCTGTGGAAGGAGTGGAGGGGACATGAGTTTTCCTCGAAAAACTGAGGAGTTTAAAAGAGTTGTGGAACTGAAGGTGAAATTTAAGTCCTCCATATTCTTTGAGGCAACAATCAATCAACATATGGTAGGCCAGCAAATGTTGCGAAATAACACATGATCAGGGGAAAGACTTTGATTATAGCCCAAACATTGAAGCAGCAGTATTGGGGACTACGGCCTGGAGGTGAACCACGCACCTCCACAGAGCAAAACTCACCACTTCTCGCGTTTCCCGCTTTGCGGGAAACGCTCGCATCTTTGGAAATCGGGTGACTCCGAGTGAAGTAGCAGAGGGCGGAACACATAGCCCAGAAGGCAACGGGGCACAGCTACACCCTCCCGCAACACCCAGGCCGACTGAGAAGGACGAGGATTGTTCCCGTCATGAGCAGAGCATACGAGTGAGATGATATGCGTATAAACTTCTATAGCGGACTTATACCCGTTTGAATTGTACTACCGTGACAACATTGTGGAGGAGTACTTCTGAACTTTATTGGTCTTTGGTGAGAAGCCTTAACTTGATCTGGAAGGCTTATGTGATTGGTATCTGTTCAATATCTTGTGCAACGTATAGTCCTGAGGATGGTCTTGGTGTAAATTGTACAATAAAGACCAAAACGTCGACGCCCCTATACCGTTTGGTTTACTATCACCAACAACAGGATGTGTAAAAAGAACTGACTAATCAACTGACTGATGTTTCAGGAGCACTTTATGTATATATATATATATGATACATATTGTACCAACGGTATAATGCACTACTAAAAGATGTATGGATTATGGTAGTGTTTTTTGTTGCCTAGTTTTTGTATTAATTTTTTTAATAATTCTTAACATACATATGTTTCAAGTGTGATATAAAAGCTAAACAAAAGCTACCACGTTTCTTATGTCCTTTTCAATCAATGTACATATATATGACTTGATATAAAATGAGCAATGATATGAAATGATTCCTCAAGGTACATTTTTCTATTAAGCTTATATTACCCAGTTCCTTGGGGATTATTGGGTTGCCCTCTTCTAGTGAATGCATTGTAAATGCGGTGCACCATGGGTGGCAGAGCTGCGGCGCACAATAACTGGCGCATCCCTGGGGATGTGCCAGTTATTGTAAATCTGCCCCTATACATTTAGCCAATGAGGGAGCACTTACTGATTAGACAGTAGAAAGTACTCCAGTTGAGTAGAGGTATTGCACAAAAAGGTGGCATCTTCGTGGACAAACATGCAGGGCGGGATTCATTCTGCCCCCTGTTAGACTTGTTTTTTGTGCCCTTCTGCCCTCTGTTAGACTTGTTTTTCCCTTGTTTTTCTGCCCTTCTGCCTTCTGTTAGACTCGTTTTTCCCTTGTTTTTCTGCTCTTCTGCCGCCTGTTAGACTCGTTTTTTGTGCCCTCCTGCCCTCTGTTAGACTCATTTTTCCCTTGTTTTTCTGCCCTTCTGCCCTCTGTTAGACTCGTTTTTTGTGCCCTTCTGCCCTGTTATTCTCTTGTTTTTCTGCCCTTCTGCCCTCTGTTAGACTAGTTTTTTGTGCCCTTCTGCCCTCTGTTAGACTCGTTTTTGTGCCTTTCTGCCCCCTGTTAGACTCGTTTTTTGTACCCTTCTGCCCTTTGTTAGACTCGTTTTTCCCTTGTTTTTCTGGCCTTCTGTCCTCTGTTAGACTGGTTTTTTGTGCCCTTCTGCCCTCTGTTAGACTCGTGTTTCCCTTGTTTTTCTGCCCTTCTGCCCTTTGTTAGACTGCTTTGTGTGCCTTTCTGCCCTCTGCATCACCACATCATCACTCAGCGCTACCCCAGCATCACTCTGCACCACCACATTATCACTCAGCACCACCACATTATCACTCAGCACCACCACAGCACCACTCAGCACCACCACAGCACCACTCAGCACCACCACAGCATCACTCAGCACCACCACAGCATCACTCAGCACCACCACAGCACAACTCAACACCACTACAGCACCACTCAGTGCCCCCACAGCATCACTCAGCACCACCACAGCATCACTCAGCACCACCACATTATCACTCAGCACCACCACAGCACCACTCAGCACCACCAGAGCATCACTCAGCACCACCGCAGCATCACTCAGCACCACCACAGCACCACTCAGCACCACCAGAGCATCACTCAGCACCACCGCAGCATCACTCAGCACCACCACAGCACCACTCAGCACCAACACAGCATATTTTAGCACCACCACAGCACCACTCAGCACCACCACAGCCCCACTCCGCGCCACCACATTATCACTCAGCACTACCACAGCACCACTCAGCACCACCACAGCATCACTCAGCACCACCACAGCATCACTCAGCACCACCACAGCACCACTCAGCACCACCACAGCATCACTCAGCACCACCACAGCATCACTCAGCACCACCACATTATCACTCAGAAGCACCACTCAGCACCACCACAGCATCACTCAGCACCACCACAGCATCACTCAGCATCACCACAGCACCACTCAGCACCACCCCAGCATCACTCAGTACCATCCCAGTATCACTCAGCACCACTACAGCACCACTCAGCATCACCACAGCACCACTCAGCACCACCACAGCACCACTCAGCTCCACCCCAGCATCAATCTGCGCAACCATTCAACAACAACTGGTTCAAATATGTTCTCTCAATGTTTCAAGCTTTATTACAAATATCACAAAAAGAAGTTAATATTTCACTTCTGTTCTTAGATTTTCGTCACAATAAAATACACTGAACATAATCTTCACAAAAGTTATTTACAAAAGTTTAAGCTATTGCCATTGTAATTAAAATCACTTTTATTTAAGTATTAATTGTTTAAAAAAAATAAAAGCTAATGTAATTTGTAATATCAATGTATCTAAGTCACGTAAATTCAAAACATGTTGCTTTACAAATGCTATAGGTGTCACATTTGCGAAAGTTATAACTATTGGCATTGTAAATGACAAAGCTATTAATTTAGCTATTTTCAAAATCAACACATAAATAAATTAAATTGTCATTTACAAGACCGATAGCTCAAACTTTCCTAATGCGAGACCTATTGCATTGCAAATGCTTGTTTTATATCTGTCAGTGCTTCCTGTTGAGGTTTAATTTTCGTGACAGGCGCCTCATTGCCCACTTTTCACTATTCTCTGACCCTGCTTCAAGGGTCAGAGCAGGGTCAGAGAATAGTTGCAAGTAGGCAACGAGGCGCCAGGAAGCACTTACAGGCTTACAGCAGCAGGTGCCCAAGTTGAAGTTAATTTCTTTGTAACCCTTTTGTACAAGGTTACAAAAAATTAGCTTCAACTTTTGCACCTGCTGCTGTAACCCTGTAAGTGCTAGGCTTAAAATTCGGCCTGCTGATTCGCGGATTTTACCATGATTTCGCAAAATTCGCGGATCGCGAAATCACGGAAAATCCGCAAATTCTGCGAGCGGAACGAATTTTCAGCCCATGCTTAGTATCATCCCACATACCCAACAATTGGTAGTATTTGTAGCATTACGGGTATGATGCAACATCTAAATTAATGTGTTATTCAGATAGGACTGTCGATGTTTCTGCTCATGATAAGGAAAAGTATAGTAACGATGCTCAGTGGAGCTGGAGTAGTTGCAACAAAAAGCTGTTGAGCAGGAACTGCTTTCTCAATGAACCAAGTGGTTATTGCCAAAACCACCAAGGCAACACAAACCCTACAGCACAAATCATTATCCTATTATTCATTTCAATGACAACAATGCTCGATCTTTCTAAGTACCTGTTGAAAACAATCGTTGGAGCTCTTCTCCCTTGGGTAGCCGTTGATTTCTTCACCACGGGCCAAGACGGGTGTCATAAAACTAATGCAGGGCTGTCCCCCCCTTGCCTCATTGACTCTCCGCTTCAGAAACCCAGGGCGGTTGCTCAACCAGTCTCGTTCAAAACTGCAGATTCTTTCCTCGGTCTCAAATTGTATCGCCATGCTCCAGAAATCGTGTGGTCCAGGAAGACTTCCGTAGGCTCGTCAAATGAGATAGCTTGACCTTTCTCCGTCTCCAGAATTTCTCGATGGTCAGTCAGCACAGCAGGTTCCATCAAGGCAGGCGATACACGCTTGCAGTGCGTGGTATGGAGCCAGTTCTTTCTGTTTCACTCGAACCACTGTCCTTGTAGCCAACAGCACCTGCTCCGGACCTCGCCACCTCGGCTCCAAGCTGTTCGATCTGTCGAATGCTTTTATCATCAGGTGATCACCGGGACGGAGGTCATGGGTCTCACCTGTAGATCTGTCCAGAGGAGCTTCTCGAACCTGTTGATGAATAGAGGTCAAACAATCAGTTAATTGTGCCAAATAATCATTCAACAGAACACAAGGCGCATCATGTATGGGGCGTGGCTTAGGAACTCCCCAAATGTTCATCGGTCTTCCAAATACTACCTCATACGGTGTAAGCCCAGGTCGTGAGTGTGGCACCGATCTTATGGACAGCAATGCCAGAGGTAACGCATCTCAATCAATCAATCAATGGCATTTATAGAGCGCACTACTTACCCGTAGGGTCTCAAGGCGCTGGGGGGAGGGGGGTGCCGCTACTGCTCGAACAGCCAGGTCTTCAGCTTCTTCCTGAAGGAGAGGTGGTCTTGGGTCAGGCGCAGGTCGGTCGGGAGGGCGTTCCAGGTCTTGGCGGCCAGGTAGGAGAAGGATCTTCCTCCTGAAGTCGCTCTTCGGATGCGGGGGACGGCGGCGAGGGCGTGGTTGGCTGATCGGAGGTGGCGTTTGGGAGCGTAGAAGTTGATTCGGTTGTTGAGGTAGCTCGGGCCTTGGGCGTGTAGGGCGTTGTGTGCGTGGGTGAGGAGGCGGAAGGTGATTCTTTTGTTGACGGGGAGCCAGTGCAGGTCTCTCAGATGTCCGGACATGTGGCTGGTTCGTGGGATGTCGAGGATGAGTCTGGCTGAGGCATTCTGGATCCGCTGGAGTCTCTTCTGAAGCTTGGCGGTGGTGCCGGCGTAGAGGGCGTTGCCGTAGTCCAGTCGGCTAGTGACGAGGGCCTGGGTGACGGTCTTCCTGGTCTCGGTGGGGATCCACCAGAAGATCTTCCGTAGCATGCGTAGGATGTTGAAGCACGCCGAGGAGACGTTGTTGACTTGCCTGGTCATGGAGAGGGAGGAGTCCAGGATGAAGCCCAGGTTTCGTGCGTGGTCTGTTGGTTTGGGTGCGGTGCCCAGGGCGGGAGGCCACCAGGAGTCGTCCCAGGCGGAGGGTGAAGAGCCCAGGATGAGGACCTCCGTCTTGTCTGAGTTCAGTTTCAGGCGGCTGGTCGTCATCCACTCGGCTACCTCTTTCATCCCTTCGTGCAGGTTGGCTCTGGCGGCGGCGGGGTCGTTGGTCAGGGAGAGGATCAGCTGGGTGTCGTCGGCGTAGGAGATTATGCTGAGGTTGTGTTGGCGTGCGATGGCCGCGAGGGGGCTCATGTAGACGTTGAAGAGGGTGGGGCTCAGCGAGGATCCTTGAGGGACGCCGCAGATGACTTCGGTGGCCTCTGACTTGTACAGTGGTAGGCGGACTCTCTGTGTTCTTCCGTCGAGGAAGGAGATGATCCATTCCAGAGCCTTCTCCTGGATACCGACGTTGCTGAGGCGCTGTACTAGGGTGCGGTGGCAGACGGTGTCGAATGCCGTGGAGAGGTCTAGGAGGATGAGGGCCGCTGTTTCTCCGTTGTCCATCAGGGCTCGGATGTCATCGGTGGCGGCGATGAGGGCGGTCTCGGTGCTGTGGTTGGCACGGAAGCCAGACTGTGAGGGGTCGAGGGATCCATTCGTCTCCAGGAAGGCGGCCAGCTGCTTGTTGACGGTCTTCTCGATGACTTTGGCTGGGAACGGGAGGAGCGAGATGGGGCGGTAATTCTTGAGTTCGGTGGGGTCTGCTGTGGGTTTCTTGAGTAGAGCGCTGAGTTCGGCGTGCTTCCAGCTCTCAGGGAAGGTGGCGGTGTCGAAGGATGTGTTGATGATGTCTCGCAGGTGGGGTGCGATGACAGCGTCAGCCTTGTTGAAGACGTGGTGAGGGCAGGGGTCGGTCGGAGATCCGGAGTGGATGGAGTTCATCGTGCGGATGGTGTCTTCGGTGCTGATCGGAGTCCAGGCGTGGAGGGTGGTGGTGGGGGGTGGTTGTTCGGTCGTGGTGTGCGTTGGTTGGTTGTTGAAGCTGTTGTGTATGTCCGCGATCTTGTTGTGGAAGTATGAGGCGAGGGAGTTGCAGAGGTCTTGCGATGGGGTGATGTCATTGTTACCTGCGCTGGGGTTGGATAGCTCTTTCACGATGTTGAAGAGTTCCTTGCAGTTGTGTGCGTTGTTGTCCAGCCGGTCCTTGAAAGCCGTTTTCTTGGCAGCGCGGATCAGCTGGTGGTGCTTCCGGGTGGCAAGCTTGAAGGTGGTCATGTTGTCTGGTGTTGGTTCCCTTCTCCAGACTTTCTCGAGGGCTCGGCAGTTCTTCTTGGAGCTCTTGAGTTCATCGGTGAACCATGGGGCTTTCTTGCTGCCGGGTCTGCTGGGCGGGGTCCTCAGCGGGGCGAGCTCGTCCGCGCAGTTGCTTATCCACTTCGTGAGGTTTTCGGCGGCTTGGCTGGGGTTCGCTGAGCTGGCCGGAGGGTGCTGGCTCAGGGAGGTGGCGAGTTGGTCGGCTGTGATCTTGTTCCAGCTTCTGCGGGCGGTCTGTTGTTGGTGGTGGTGGGTCGTCGTTCTTTTGAAGGTGAAGTGGACGCAGCTGTGGTCCGTCCATTGAAGCTCTGTGGCATGGCTGAAGTCGATGTCTGTGCTGGATGAGAAGACTGCGTCGAGTGTGTGTCCGGCGAGGTGGGTGGGGGTGGACACCAGCTGCTTGAGTCCAAGATTGGCGAGGTTGTCGAGCAGGGTGCTGGTGTTGCGGTCGTTGTTGTTCTCCAGGTGGAAGTTGAGGTCCCCCAGGAGGATGTAGTCGGCGGAGGGGAGGGCATGCGGGCTGACGAAGTCAGCGATGTCCTCGCTGAATTGGGTCCGTGGTCCCGGAGGTCGGTAGATCAGGGTGCCTCTGAGGGTGGTCTTCGGGTCGGTGTGGATCTGGAAATGCAGGTGTTCGGCGGTGGTCAGGGTGTTGTCGGTGCTGGTCGTGATTCGGATGGTGTTCCTGTGGATGATGGCGATGCCTCCTCCCATCTGGTTGGCGGTGCGATCCCTCCGGGTGATCTTGTAGCCCTCTGGGATGGCGATGGCGATGTCGGGAGCTGAAGAGGCGTTCATCCAGGTCTCCGTGAGGAAGGCAACGTCTGGAGCTGTGGTGTCGAGGAGGTTCCAGAGTTCGATGGCGTGTCTGTGGACGGAGCGGGTGTTGAGCAGGATGCACTTGAGGTGGGTGCTGCTGGTGTTCGTCTTGGTGGGTGCTGGTGCGAGGCAGGTCCGGATGCAGGTGAACTTGCAGGCGTGGCAGCTGAAGGGTCCGTGGGTGCGTCGTGGGGTGGCTCGGTAGCATCCAGGGATTCGGCCGGTGTTGAGTGCGATGAGGGTGGCGGCGGTGTACGTCAGGCGGGTCGGTCGGGGTCCTCGTGGGCCAGGGGTCCTGGCACTGGGCGCGGTCCAGGCGCGGACGGGCGTAGACGGGCTTACCTTTGGCGCGCCTTCGGCGCACAATCGGCGCGCCCGCTGCGCGTGATCGCTGCGCGTTCGCACGGTCGCCATATATGGCGAAGTGCGCGGGGGGCGGAGCAGCTGGGAGGCGGGAGCGGGGAGGGTACAGAAGAAAAAGGGGCGGGGTAATCGGCGGTGGCGGGAAGCGGGGAGGGAGGACGGGGGTCACAACAAAAGGTTACACAGGAAGGAGATGACAAATTACAAACCGGACATAAAATACAGGCAATACAGATGGGCAAAAAATACAACAATTACAAACAGGACGGCAAAAACAACAGGCAGGACGAGCGAGCACGGACCACGCCGCTCTGAGGCAGGGGGCGGGTCACGAGACGGCAGCGAGGCAGTGGGGCACACGGGCAGGGAGGCGCACGCAGCAGCTGGTGGCCGTGCGGCGCGGGGGTGTCCTAGCAACTAGGTCACACTCACCTGCGTCGCACGGTCGCCAAATATGGCCAAGTGCGCGGGGGGCGGAGCAGCTGGGAGGCGGGAGCGGAGAGGGTACAGAAGAAAAAGGGGCGGGGTAATCGGCGGTGGCGGGAAGCGGGGAGGGAGGACGGGGGTCACAACAAAAGGTTACACAGGAAGGAGATGACAAATTACAAACCGGACATAAAATACAGGCAATACAGATGGGCAAAAAATACAACAATTACAAACAGGACGGCAAAAACAACAGGCAGGACGAGCGAGCACGGACCACGCCGCTCTGAGGCAGGGGGCGTGGTCACGAGACGGCAGCGAGGCAGTGGGGCACACGGGCAGGGAGGCGCACGCAGCAGCTGGTGGCCGTGCGGCGCTGGGGTGTCCTAGCAACTAGGTCACACTCACCTGCGTCGCACGGTCGCCATATATGGCCAAGTGCGCGGGGGGGCAGAGCAGCTGGGAGGCGGAAGCGGGGAGGGTACAGAAGAAAAAGGGGCGGGGTAATCGGCGGTGGCGGGAAGCGGGGAGGGAGGACGGGGGTCACAACAAAAGGCTACACAGGAAGGAGATGACAAATTACAAACCGGACATAAAATACAGGCAATACAGATGGGCAAAAAATACAACAATTACAAACAGGACGGCAAAAACAACAGGCAGGACGAGCGAGCACGGACCACGCTGCTCTGAGGCAGGGGGCGTGGTCACGAGACGGCAGCGAGGCAGTGGGGCACATGGGCAGGGAGGCGCACGCAGCAGCTAGTGGCCGTGCGGCGCGGGGGTGTCCTAGCAACTAGGTCATCTGGCCACTTTAAGGGCATGGAAGCCAGAATTTTCGCTAACTTTAATTTCAGAGTAGCGTTGTACCTCTCCAGTAATCCTGCGGATTGTTGGTGGAAGACTGCATGGAACTTCTGTTTGATACCTAATCCTTTCAGAACATGCTCAACAACTTGCACAATAAAATGAGGTCTGTTGTTACTCCACAAAAGTTTACAAACACCATATCTTGGGAAAAACTCCTTTAAAAGCACCTTGGCTGTAGTGAGCGCTGTATTATCCTTCGTAGGGTATGCCTCTATCCATTTATTGAAGGCACATACCACCACTAGGACATACTTTAGATTGTTACAGCGTTCAAGTTGGATGTAATCCATCTGCAAAACCTCAAAAGGTGCAGTCGGTGTAACAAACCCTCCTGTAGGAGTTTGAGTCCCTTTACCAGGATTATACTGCCAACAGATCAAACAGGACTGTACTACTCTGTTGGCTGTGCTGGCAATCTCAGGATGCTCCCAGACTCGTGTAAGTAGTTTCGTTATCGCTAGAGCTCCAACATGTGCCAACCCATGTGCCATTTGAACCGTAGGTTGTAAATAAGCTGCAGGTAATTTCCACTTATCCATGTCTTTGTTGCGCCAACAACCCTCATCGTTCAATATTCCTTCTTTGGACCATTGCTCAAGTTCTGCTACAGAGGCAGATCTCTGTACATCTAGTACTTCCTCTCTAACATCATGCCATTGCTCAGCTTGAGATTTCACTATGTACATGGAAGTAGTGCTTCGCTGTATTGCAGTTTCACGAGCTACATGATCTGCAAAGGCATTTCCTTGTCCTATTTTGTCAGTGATCTTCTTGTGTGGGCTACACTTCATAATGGCAACTTTCTTCGGATATGTAAGTGCAGTCAAGAGATTATGTACTAATTCTTCATGCATTATCTGCATCCCGTGGGATGTAAGAAAGCCTCTTTCCTTCCAGAGTAGGCCAAAATCATGAACCACTCCGAAAGCATAGCAGCTATCCGTGTAAATGATCACACAAAAATTTGTACTAAGCACACACGCTCGTGTCAAAACTATTTGTTCAGCTGCTTGAGCCGACTTCTGTGGTATAGGAACTGTTTCCACTACTGTTTCAAGTGTGGTGATTGCATATGCAGCTGAGGTTGTGCCATCTGGAAACTTCAAACAGGACCCATCAACCCACAGCTCCCCATCGACATCTGGAAGGGGCGTATCTTGCAAATCAATGTGACCCTTTGTCTGTTCCTCAGTAAGGAATATACAATCATGAGGCTCCTTTGACTGGGACTGTGTTGCAGGATATGGAAATAAAGTGGCTAGGTGTAGTGTGACACATCTCTTCAGGGTAATATTGGGTGCTAACAGTGTCAATTCATATTCTGTCAGGCGAGCACTAGTTAGGTGTTGTGTTCTGGTCTGATTCAAAAGGGCATCTACTGCATGGGGTACTAGCACCAACAATTTGTGTGACAAAACTATCCCTTCGCTCTGACGTGTAGACACAGATGTCGCTGCAACTGAACGGAAACATCCAGGCAACGCACGAGCAACAGGATCAAGAACTGCAGAAAAATATGCACAGGGACGCTGCTTGTCACCGTGTGTCTGTACTAAAGTTGACAATGCACATCCATCTTTCTGGTGCACATAGAGTGTAAAATCTTTTGTATAGTCTGGTGTGCCTAACACTGGTGCAAAGCAAAGAGCTTGTCTTAACTGACGAAAAGCATTTTGACATTCATCTGTCCATGGAAGGGGGATCGGAGTGTTCTTAGTCAAAAGCGCTAGCAGAGGTTTAACAATGTGTGAAAAGCCCAATATCCATTGCCTACAAAACAAAGTCAAACCAATAAATGCACGGACATCTTTCTGTGTGGAAGGTACTGGGGTGTCTAAAATTGCTTGAATGTGATCTGCTGTCAGTGCACGGCCCTCCTTAGACAGAAGGTGTCCTAAATAGGTCACCTTTGGTCTACAATATTGCAATTTCTTCTGTGATACTTTATGGTTGTGTGTAGCAAGGAAAGAAAGTAAAGACAAAGTACATTTTTACACTGCTCAGGTGTATCGGCTGCTAACAATATGTCATCGACATATTGTATGAGAGCCACTCCTTCAGACAAAGTAAAGGAATCAAGTTGTCGTTTTAAGGCTTGATTATAAATACTAGGACTCTCAGTATAGCCTTGATGAACTCTACAAAATCTGTACAATCGATTATTCAAAGTGAAACCGAACAAATATCGGATATTAGGATGAATAGGGTCAGTCAGTCAAAGAAACTTTATTCGGTTACTTAAAACCATAAAAGCAAAACACAGTACACAATACCAAATTAAAATTCAATTAAACATGTATGAAAAAGACATTACTACACCTTCATAAGAACACAGTAAAGATTTTTAAAATAAGTGTCTATCTCAGCAAATTTAGATGGTATCCAACAAAATTGTGCAAATGTCAAATTTGGTTATTCAGAGTAGCAGCCGTTCTTAATTTATTTTGTCTGGCAGCTGCTGCCAGAAAACAAGCTACCCCATATGTAATCTGTACCGAATTCAGCATCTGTAAATATAATAATGCTGGCCGTACCTGGACAAAATTCAAATCTTTCAGAATAGGTACCAGAAATTTTTTGCGAGCCACGAGGTAATGTTCACAGAGCATGACTAAGTGAAGGGTGTCTTGTGTAGAAAAACAATCGCAGGTACAGGGGGGTAAGTTTTCTGGTAAGCCCCACTTTGATTGTGAGCCAAGCACAAGGTGTATTAGGTTAAACCTGAACCTTATAAGTAAAAAGCGATGGTAAGGCTTGGTGACATATTTCAGATAAGGTTCCATGGCTATAGTTGAGGAGAGTTGGAAAAGTGAACGTACCATTGGTTTACCTAGTTCAACCATTTCCCTTTCAGACTCCAACAGGTTTTGGAAATGCAGCTTGACCCACTTTACATCCTCTTTTTTTAAATTGTGTGGCAGAGAGTACATTTCTGGGCGCCCAAGCCTCGCGCATGCCGCTCTAACATACGCCAGCCACGGGATGTTATCGGCTTTATCCAGGGACATACAATCTTTGAGGATACAATGATTTAAACTGATTTCCTCGTTTGTCCAGGTTTTAACCCAGCATAACACTGGGTACATTTGTAAGAGGTCAGTAACATGGCCCAAGCCTATTTCATTATGCATTGTATGTATAGGAGACGATTTTGGGAGTGATAGTAAGGCTCGTATGAAGTTATTTTCTGCGATTTGGATACCTGGACTTGAGACATAGCCCCATATAGCAGCCCCATAGGAGGCAATTGCCAAACATTTGGCTTTATAGATGCGAGTCATAGCTTCCATGGGTCTTGAGCCCAATTTTTTGGAAAAATGCAGAAGGGCTGTAGTGGATCTAATGACTCCATTCTGTTTTAATCTCATTTGTGCGCCCCATGTTCCTTTCTCATCGAAGGTGACACCCAAATAACAAAAGAAAGGGACCCTGGAAATTGGTGAACTATTACAGCTGCAAGACCTGATCTTCGTGTGTTTCTTTCGTGAACCAGTAACCATAACATGAGATTTGGCGGAGTTAATCTTAAGATCGAGTGCTTCCATAAAAAGGCCAAAATGATCTAATAGTTTTTGGAGGCCTGTGCCAGTCCGAGCTAAAAGGACGGCATCGTCCGCGTATAGGAGGACCGGAATAGGTACCCCCCCAATACGAGGAATATCCGGGGTGACTGAGTTCAATGAGTTCCCCAAGGAGTTGATGTACAGTGTAAAAAGGAGAGGTGCCAGAATGCAACCTTGTCTGACACCTCTCCCGGACTTAAACTTCGCTGTGCACCTTCCATCCCTGTTCACCCTAACAGAAGCAAACAAATTTAAATGGAGGTCGTGCAAAAAATTAACCAGGGTAGTGTCCAAACCCATATTACGCAAAATAGTCCACAGTTTTGAACGATTGACCAAATCAAAAGCAGATGATAAGTCCATAAATACCAAATAAAGAAGTCCCCCCTTCACCACAGTGTACTTGCTGATAATTAGGTGAAGGTTAAGACATTGGTCCATAGTCCCTCTATGTGCTCTGAAACCGTACTGTAAATCCGAGAGGATCCCGCTCTCTCCAAGCCAATCCCCGAGCCTTTGCAAGATGACTCTGCCCAGGATCTTGACGGCAGAGTCCAGCAAGGAGATTGGCCTGTAGCAAGCCGGGTCCCCCCTGTTCCCTTTCTTGAATATGGGCACAATAATAGAGGTGGACCAAGAGGAAGGAAAACCAGCTGTGGGTATTGCATTAAAAACGTTCGTTAGTATCTTCGACCAAAATTGTGGGTATTGGATGTAGAGATCTGCGGGGACCCCATCAGGGCCCGGGGCCTTGTGTTTACTTGTGTCTCTGATCGCCCTTTCAACCTCCATACTGCTGAATTCCATAACCAAGTTGGAAGATTTATGGGCTTTATCAGATGAACCAGATGCTGTGGATTCGTAAATCTTTTCAAAGTGGCCTACCCATCTGCCATCTTCTATTACACAGTCCATGTCAGTTTTCCCATCATTGGTGAAAAAAGGTTGGTTCACAATGGCCTAGAACTTTTTGCTATCTCTCAATACGTCCGTAGATAATAGGCTTTCCCAAGCTTCCTCCTTAATTCGAGATTTGCGATTGAGAACTGCAGTTTTATAATCCTTCCTTAGATTGGCCACTAAAGTCCTGTCCCTGGGTTTTTGTTTTAGAGCTTTCATCAGGGCACTATGTTTCTGCGAGCATTCTTTGTTAAACCATTTCTGGGGTTTCTTGATCCTTTGCCCGGTGGGCCTTAGCTCCAAGTTCTTGGCGATCCTTCCACATATCTCCTCATAGGCAACCACTACATCCGGACCTCGGGCAGTTGGATCCAGACATACTGCCATGTCAGCCTCGGACCCTTGGGCAAGTGAATGGAAGAATTGTTCAGGGACTATCTGTTCCCATTTTAGGCGCCTTCCCTGGTCTTTAGACATCAAATCCTTTGGGGCTGCCACGTCTGTTGGATTATGGGTCCGGAAACAATCTAGGTCCAACATCAAAAGAACAGGATTGTGATCACTGAAACTAGCAGTGACCACCATATACTCGCGTACCTTTGCGAGGACCCCAGATGAAACAAAGATAAAATCTATAATAGTATTAGCATCTTTCCCCACGAAGGTTGGGTCTCTAGGGTCATTCTTGCTTTGAATTTAAATTCGCCAAAAAATGCTCAAGACACTCACCCTCAATTGTGTGCACAAAGTGGGGAATAGCTTCCGTCGGTAGGCCCCCATATCTATCGTTGAGGCAATCACCCTCACAGGGGTGAATATTAAAATCGCCCAGTATTGTCATCTCTGGGGGGGAGGTGCGGTCATATCTATAGGCTGACAAGAAATTTAATAAAGAAGTCAGATATTCATTAGCACATGAAGACTCCCTGGAATTATAAAAGTTAACTACTAAAAAAGTTTGGGAGCCAGGTAGGGTCCACTCCACGATTAGCGTATTCGCGGGTGCAGTTTCTATTTGTTTGAATGCCCCTACCAGATTCAAGGAACACAGTGTAAGTAGGCCTCCTTTTGATCTTCCTCTTGCACTAGAAACTGCAGGGGTGAAAAAACTGCAAAAGCCATCTAGTGCAAAGTTTGTTGTGGTGTCCCAAGTTTCTTGCAATCCCACAATGTCGTATTGTTTTACAAACCCTTGCCATATAGGGTCTAGCGCCTTTGCATTTAGACCTGCCACATTCCAAGTAAGAAGTTTACAAAGCGCCAGAGGTGCGGTGGGGAGAATAGTTGTACTCCGGCTCTTTGCCTCCAACGGACTGTCAACAGGAGTAGAAAGAAGTTTATCCGTGGTCGAAACCGGTATTGCCGCTTCCTTACAAGGGAAAGTTAAACTGGTCTGAGGTCCCATTCCCTTTGGGGAGCCCTGCATATGTCAGTCCACCCAGTCTGTGTTTGAGAGGCATTCAAAACGATTCGCCATTGGAAAGTACAGAGCATTGGCCGGTCCATTTCGCTGTTGGGGGTAATGATATGGTTGAAAGAGATGCGAACCCAGAAAAGGGCCGCCTTGCGGTGGTCTGCCTCCTCTATTCCCAACCAAGTTCCATCCCCCGTCCCATTCCTCCTCCCAGCCAGGGGTTTGTGGAGCCCAGGGAAAATTGGATCTCTGTCTGGGTTTACGATCATGAGGGCCCTTAAGCCAACTCCATCGATTGTCGGCTTGATTTTGTGGGAGGTAAAAATATGAAAGAGGTCTAGCAGTTACTGTGCTCGCCTGGTATCTCGGGGCCCTTCTGCTGTAAATAAATTCTACGACCTCAGTGTTTTCGAAGGTAACCACTACACAATCTCCTGGTAGATTTTTCCTATTATCTCCTACCCATGGGGCTCTCTCTATCATCAAAATGTTGCAGGGAATGTTTGGCGGAAGGGGATAGTTGTTGGCTAACCAATGGCATACTTTATTTTTTAGAGTCTGATAAGACTCTTGTTCGGTTGCAGGGATTTCGGTGACCCCAGTAAGTATAACTACGTAAGGACAGGCATCAGTGGGCAGGTGGATATTTTTCCGACCCTTACATTTCACTTTATCAAGTGCTTCAGGGATTACAGGTTGGGATAAACCATCCCTAGGAGCAGCCTGAGGAGTTGAATTGTTTTTGGGGGGTATATGGACAGGATCAGTTTTCTTAGTTCCCTCTACTGTAGAGGGCTTATTGTTAGGGATAGTCTGGATTGAAGTATTACTACGATTCTTCGGCACCCCTTTATTAGTCTCCAATGTTTTGTTAGCGATCGCCTGGGGTTTTAGTGATTTAGTCTGATTGGTGGTCTGGACAGTTTTATTATTTAAGGAGAAACTGGGAGCGCTTATGTCCTTGTGAATGTTTTTTAGGACAGTTTCAAGACAGCGTAGTCTAACCTCTATGGGTTCTAACAATGATTTCAGCATGTTGAAAATCACGGATTTATTAATGGTTAAACCTTCCTCCTCCTGTGATGGCGCTGTAGGAGGATTTCCAGCGTCTACACTAAACTGTAAGATTTCCTCCAGGCTTTGATCAATTAAGGTGTCGTCTGGTAGATTCAAGGGTAAACCAAGCTTGTTTGGAAGAGTCCCCCCTGTTGAACTGGGTGGAGCATCTGGCAGCTTCTCACAATTAGGGGGGTTGGGGTAAATCAGGCCCTTCTTTCGTTTGGAAGTGGTTTGTTTGTTACCCTTCTGTTTCTGCTTGGGAATAACCCCTTCAATCCTGCCCCTCTCAGTGTTAACGTCAGTAGTATCACAAGTGTTTGACTCTTGTGGTTGTGTTCCACTCTCTGTTAGGATATTAAGATTAGGTGAAGCCTCCAGGTCCTGGACAATATCAATATTAGAGGCATCCAGGACCCCAATTTCACTGTGGCTATGTACTAGAGCCTGAGTTTCTGGCCGAGAAACAGTACTGGGTGTCTGGGCCTGTGCAATCAGGCCCAGTGATGAGCGTTTGGCCATGGCCAGGTCTTGTGATACTCTCCTGTCCATTAATGTAATTCCCTCGTCGATTAATGCATGTGTGCGGGTAATAAAGTCGTCCAGTGTCCCAGTAAGTTTTTTAGCACTAGCAATGGCCATGCTTCTAGTTTTACGGGTGGACATAACCCGTATGCCCTGGGAGTTCAAAGCGCAAATAGGATAGGTACGCTCGACCAAGGTCAGTGGCCCGGCCCGGCCTCCTCAGGCCTCTGAGGGCCACAGAGGGCCCGCCCTTTGCCCGGGCTTAGCCCCGGGCACTCCCGCGCGCTCCCGCGCAGCGGTGTTCGTCTCTACTTATGGGCGTCGATGGAGGAGATGGGATTGCGGGGCGGGGCGGTCAGGGAAAGCGGGCCAGGTGACTTGGCCTCGGGGTTGCCGGGACTCCTGGGAAAGTGAGTCCCGGTCCCCGCGCTCGCAGCCCTGTCGCTCGCGCACTCACCCTGCAGAGGCCAACCCTTGGATGGGCAGACGAAGGCGAAGCGGGACCCGCGAAGAGGGTTCCGCGAGGTGCAGTAGGATTCCTTCCCTTGGTGCAGCGGCAGTCAATCCCTCCTTATGGCAGCACGGTGAGAGTTTAATTAGCGTCCCAAACAGCAGCACGGGCGGAGTCCTTTTCTTCGGCAATGCGGGCGGGGCGGTCAGGGAGAGCGGGTCAGGTGACTTGGCCTCGGGGTTGCCGGGACTCCTGGGAAAGTGAGTCCCGGTCCCCGCGCTCGCAGCCCTGTCGCTCGCGCACTCACCCTGCAGAGGCCAACCCTTGGATGGGCAGACGAAGGCGAAGCGGGACCCGCGAAGCGGGTTCCGCGAGGTGCAGTAGGATTCCTTCCCTTGGTGCAGCGGCAGTCAATCCCTCCTTATGGCAGCACGGTGAGAGTTTAATTAGCGTCCCAAACAGCAGCACGGGCGGAGACCTTTTCTTCGGCAATGCGGGGCGGGGCGGTCAGGGAGAGCGGGCCAGGTGACTTGGCCTCGGGGTTGCCGGTACTCCTGGGAAAGTGAGTCCCGGTCCCCGCGCTCGCAGCCCTGTCGCTCGCGCACTCACCCTGCAGAGGCCAACCCTTGGATGGGCAGACGAAGGCGAAGCGGGACCCACGAAGCGGGTTCCGCGAGGTGCAGTAGGATTCCTTCCCTTGGTGCAGCGGCAGTCAATCCCTCCTTATGGCTGCACGGTGAGAGTTTAATTAGCGTCCTAGGGATCGAAAAGAAAGCATTCTTCAAGTCTACAACAGAGAATGTAGTCGCTGTTGGAGGAACCAAAGTGAGTAGTGTTGTTATGTCAGAAACCACAGGGTACTGCGGTACTACAATCTTGTTGCCTGCTCTCAAATCTATGATAAATCTATACATTTTAGTGTCAGTATCTTTTTTCAAAATGGGAAGAATCAGACTATTGCAAATATTGTAAGGAACTTCTTCCACAACCCCCACTTTAATCAAATCCTGAACAATGCATGTAAGTGCTTCTTCTCCTTCTCGAAAAATGTTATACTGAGGCAGTCTTGGCAATGAAGCACCCTCCTTGACAGTAATATGCACGGCTGAATAACCGATTGCCCTACACCGGTGTCTGAAGTAGCCCACAAAGTACTAGGGAGTGAAGCTAGGGCAATGTCCTCTTTAACAATACAAGATCTCTCAATCATGGGGTGGTTGTCATTTAAAATAACCCGTACTCCTTCCGTAGAACTTCGTATTGTGGCCCTGAAATATTTGAGCATGTCAAGACCCACAATATTGTCTGGTGTATTTGGGGAAAGCAAAACGGACATGGAGCAGTAAACATGAAGTGCAAGTGGCTGTGACAATGGTCTAAGGGAAGATGTTCCATCGAAACCTATCGATGTAATAGTTAAGCCAGACAGGGGAGCCATTGGAATAAAGCGTTTAGACAAGGCGCTACGAGTAGCTCCTGTATCAACCAGAAACTGATCAGTAGAACCCAAAACATGTGCTGTAACATAGGGACCCTTCTGATCTACTGGCACTTCAACTGATTCCTTATCCCATTCTAGGCAATCCTATGCATAAGCAGAATCTTGCAAATTAGATGAGTCATAGTCGGACATTTGATATTGATTCCATCTGTCAAAAGTATTAGCCCCTCTTGTCCACGTGTATTAGCATCAAACCTAGCACGATCATTTATATTTCCTCTAGGCCCCGAATATCCTGAACGATTTCTCAATTGTCCCCGACCACGTGATTCCTGCTGAGCACGTAGCACTGGACAATTTGAAATCCAATGTCCGAATTGTCTGCAGTACGCACACTGATCAACACACAAATCTACATGAGGATAGGGAGGAAAAGACGAACCATAAGATCCACGTCCACCTCTATTATTACCTCTAGAAGGTGGGCCATAAGCTTGAGTCATCATAAATGTGTTTTTAACTCTTTAGATTTTTTATCCTCTTAACTTTTAGCTTTTAATTCTTGTCGTTCATAATACTGAGCCAAAGTTAAGAGAGAAACCTGAGACTAGGTAGTCCATGAACTTTCACTCGCCTTTAGGCGACTAGCTATTTCGGCCAAAAGGTTTGTGACATATTTATCGACAAACAGATGCCTACCCATGTCATCTGTCAATGACTGACCACTAAAATCGTGGAATGCTTCTTCAAAGCGTGTGAAGAAGTCTGAAACTGATTCATCTATCTTTTGCTTGCAAGACGCTAACATAGTCCAATCAATCTTTTTAGGGGGAATAATCGTCTTTAATTTAACCAAGATAGCTGCTGGAAGATCTAAAATTAGCTGACACGGTTTTTGTGCAGGTTCTCTATCTTTATCTAATTGTTCTATATCTGGCCACAATGCCCCAAATACCACACAATCATCAACTTTACACACAGTTCTCCACATATTAGGCGGTAATATTAATCCAAAAAACAAATCAATGTCAGACAAGGTCAAAGTACAAGAACTAATGGCACCCTGAATTTCTTCAGAAAAGGCTGTCGGATTCTTTTGTGGATCAGGTAATGCATTTTTAAGAGCCATGACATCTGCTCTATTCCAAGGAGTGTAAACCCAATTATAAATAAAGTACCCTTTCGCGTCGACAGAAGTCTTATCATCACTTGTACCTGTTCCTTTAGGAGGAACATATAAAGGTGCGGCTTTCCGCATGGGTTTCACATTTACAACATTCTTATCTGTTTCGAGCGTCGGAGCTCGTGCCATGTTGATTCGAGATGTTTGTGCAGCTGCGTCTTCTGCCTTTTTTTCCTCCCGCAAACGGACTGCTTCATCACGTAGTTTAACCAAGCGTCTGATCGTGTCAGCCACCTGGGAGAAGACAAAAGAACCTTCACGCATTTGCTTACAATCAGCTGCTATATCATCTGGCTCTACTTTCACTGAATATTTCCTAAATCGCTCAAGAACCTCTCCAGCAAATATATCGGTGAAGTATTTTTGTTCCCTTTCCGACCAATTCTGAATAGTATCTAAGATTTCAGAAGCAGTATTAGTACTATGATCGGCTTTACGTGCCGCAGATCTAATCTGAGAGGAACGTTCAGTATTTAACAATGAGCGAGTGTCTCAGGCTTTATCCTGCTCCGTAGGAGAGTCCTCATCTGAATCAGGAGCAGAGGGAAGAGTATACAGAGGTGGACAATGATCTAATAAGAGAGAATCATCTTGGGGTTTATTAAGAATAGGATAAAGAGGCCTACGAATAGCGTATTGGCCATTTACCTGTAACTGACTTTCTGACTGCTCCCTATCTTTCCTTTCTTTAATTTCTTTAATCTCTTTATTTTTCATTTCTAATGCTTTCGCATGCACTCTTTTACGCTGTTCTTTTTCCATCAAGGCCTGTTCACGCTTCATTCGCTCACGCACTTCTTTCTCCCACTTTCGCACACAATCAAACATGTCTTGCCTAGCCTTACGCTTGAACATCCGCTGCTCCACATATTGGATCTTTTGCAAATCAAATGACCCATGCATAGGCCAACGCAACTAAGGATCCTTGCTGGTGTATTTATTCCACAATGTGCTGTACATTATGGACGAAATACCATATTTAATATACATGCCCCTAATAGGCGTCCCCTCCGGGGGGCCGGCTGTGCTTCATTGATTCTCAAATTGGTACCACTACAAAAGCAACACATCTTACGAAGTGTGCTGGAAACAGGCATGCCAAAAATAGTGCAGAATATGCAGTATTATAATCAAAAGTAGCGCTTAAAGTACTCTTCGTACGTTGCACCGTTCAAATATTCTTAGAAGTAGAGAAAAATCTCCTCATTTCCTGCCTATATGTATTGCAACACATATATATATATACATATTCATAGGACAAGTTCAATATTTGGCCAATTCCATATACAAATGCCACAGTAAGCGTTTCTAAACTACCGTACCAATCCAAGGCGTCAAACTTTCAGCAAGTGCCACAAAAGGGCTCTTACCAATCAAATGGTGTCCAGGTTCCTACTGCCAAGTTCTCATATCGACCAAACGGTCACTGCACGGCGAATCAACAGAAGAGATCTCAGTGGAGGACCGGCGCCACCTAGATGGTCAGGTCAGAAAGAAAGGGAAAACTCTGTGGATGCCAAGACTTGGGTCTCCTCTGGCAGTGATCATGTCCAAAGCAGGATTCCAATCGTTCGTCTCGACCAGTCCTTCGGGCATCCGAGTCACCGATGAGGCCCACGTTGGAAGCGCCAATTTGTGGTAGCAAGCCTCAGCCAGGCCTACTAGTGCAAGGGATTCACCCTTCTCTACACATAGTCCTTAGACAATAGCAAGAAGTTGGCACAGAAACTGGAATAGAAAAAACTGAGTTTATTAAACCTCATGAGGTGGAACTACATTCACACAACACCCTTCGGTAGTGTATGAGGTAGCACACTGACTAGAAGGAGCTTGGTCCTTTTATACCCACGCAGGGGCTGAAATAAAGGCGGTACAAGGCACAGAGTGTTGGTTTCAAATACATATAAGGTCATACAGAGAGTGTGCTAGCAACAAGTGGGAAGGGCTGACAGTTAGCTAATTCTGGTAGACACATCTTGACAGTTACAAATTGGAAACAACTGCATGCTCAACTGAGCATGTACAAAGCAGAAGAGGATAAACATATCTTGTCTCTAGGCAGATTTCAAGAGCAGTTAACAGGAAGGAAGGAAAGAGCACATGGCAAACAAAATGGCCAACAGAAATACAAAATGGATTCCATAAACGGACAAGATAGTCTCTAAATACAAGATGTCTTCTGCAAATGCTTAACCTAATCATTGCTAAATTACCACACTTTAACAATGCTTGTTAACTGGTGTCAATGAGATGAGTCTCAAGGTAGGAAAGTGACCAACTTAAAATCCTGATTCCAAGTTGCGCAAGGTGGAGTATAGTAGATTGCCAAATAATATGCCCTTATTATAAAGGAGGGCATCTTAATTCTGATGGGTCCTATAATAGCATTTATCGGCCTCATAAGAATTCTGACTGTTTTTTATTACTTACACACAGATTTTTTGGCTGGTTTAATTTTGGCCCACAGTGAGAAACTACTGGGTTCTTGGACCCGCAATTACAGATTTACCTGGTAATTTTTCATTTTGCAGTGAAACCTCTGGTTTCAAATTGTAATGAGCTAAATTTTCCACATACCCAGAGATACTTGTATCCTCCGGCATCAGTTGCTCTGGTGGTGGAGAAAATGCAGCCCATTTCCTGGTCGCTCATAACGAAGGCCTTAACAGCCTTTGGGGACCCCCTTCTCGAGAGAGAATTTTAGTATGCTCATAGAGATGGATAATGTGTGTTCTAAAAAAAAAACTTCATTTTTATAATCATTTTAAGCCCCTAAATAACTCTAGCTTCATGCTGTGTGGGATTTTGGCCTATCACACTAACCTGTGTTTTACTTTATTTGTTTTCACAAGGTATACAGAAGGCGTATAGTAGGGTACGCAAGGGTATCCAAGGCAAAGTTTTACATATGCATGCATAATGTGAGATTGGTGCGCCTTTTATTTGTTCAATCTGCGACACAAAACGACCCATTGGGTCGAGTTGCTGAAGAGAAGGGGAATTATGCGGCATGTGCAAAATCACACACAATATTCCAAACCTTTGGTCTTGTACTTGCAGCGGTATACTGGTGTTTGTACTCCTTGTGCACCACATCTTAATTCCTTGGTTTCACAGTGGCTCTTTCTAAACACCATTACATATATAAATAACTGAATAATTAATCTTCACAAATATTATTTGAACTTGGGAAGAAGGTCTACCGTTTGGCCCTGAAATACATGATGGCTACATTTTCAAACCATGAAGAGACAGGTTTCCAGAGTTGGTTCTTTTGCAGACGCCATTCCATTTATAGATTTTTTTTCCTACATTGGCTCCTCATAGTATACATCACTTCCGCAAATATACATTTCAATCTTTTGAAATCAGGCCATTAACTAATCCCTGTCGTCCTAAATTCAAAAGAGTTCACAGATTTACCTAGGATTTGATATTGTATTGAACATGATGATCTACATGTGAGTGTGTTTAGATCCGAGTAATTGCACTTTTGAGGAGTTTATCTGACTCTGGAACTCTTTTTTTGTTGCTTGGATGACTAAGACTTCCTAACTCTCATCACATACTGATCAGCTTCAGGAAGCCTGACTATGCCTCCAACCAGACATGGAAGGAAAGAGGAGGGAAGAGGGAAGGGGTGGGGGGGATGAAGAAGGGAAGGGGAGATGAGAAGATGAGAATGAGGAATGGAAGGAAGGAAGAGAAGGAATGTGGAAGGAATTCAGTAAAGGAAGAAAGGAAAAAGGGAATAGCTGGTTTGAAGCTCAGTTACATCTCTGTCACTGATTGATTTATGTTTCTGATTACAGAAGAAATAAAACTACATTTAAAGACTTTTGTTCTGGCTGCCCTAGACCAGCTACACATATCTGTATCAATATTACTAGAAAGTGGATAGAATTCAGCCAGCAGGCACCATGCAAGTACTGAATCACAAAACACTTACTGTGAGTAGTGTGTCTTACTACAGACTTAGGGGCTCATTTATGAGCCCCTGCGTCACTTTTTTGCCACTGGTGCGTCACTTTTGTGACGCAACAGTGGCGTAAAGCATGCGCCATGTTGCGCCATATTTAGGAAGTGACGCTTCTAGGTAGATGCGCCACTTCGTAAACCCCTCCGCTACATTATACCTGCACCAGGTATAATGTATGCAGGGTGGGCAAACCCCCACAAGAAAGGGTCATAGGAGTGGCGCAGCGAAATCTATGAGCTTTTGATGCACCACTTGTAGGACGCCAATGCGTCAAAACCTTACGCCTGCCTCATGGCTGGCGTAAGGGTGACGCAGGCCCTTTCCCATGGGGCTTGCCCCATGTGAAAGGAACATTGCTGAAGTTGTGTCAGGCTTCCGACACAACTCCAGCAATGCGCCACTTTTAGCACTGACAGATACGTCAGTGATACTGACTTATCTGTCCTTCCTTGCGACATGATACGTCATATTGTAAATATGACGCATCGTTGGTGTCGCAAGGAGGGTGCACTGAGAAGTGGCGCATCGTGCTTTCATGCAGCGATGCACCACTTCTCGTAAATGAGGCCCCTAGATGTGACTTTTTACTTTTCAACAATTGAGGGTTGGGCGCCTCACTATTATTCGAAACGTAAACTAGCGATGGGGACGCCCCTGTAGTTGTCCAGCAGGAACTGTTTTGCATCTGACAATTCCTGACTTGATAAACCTGACAGATATGGTAAAACAGATTATTTTCTCTCAGTCAAGGACAATGAGCTTTAAACTCGATACTGGCCAGAGATCAGATACACATCATAAATCTATCACCACCTCTTCCAATTTTCAGCATTGCTTGCAGTCAGGCATTTGCACAATACTCGAGGCATCAACCTGTACACGATTGGATCAGGTGTAAGGGTGTCCACAGGCTTTATTAAATCCACATTCCTGCAAGCTGCTATCTACTTTATAGACAGACTGGAAAGATCAATTGCGGTCTTTATCATCAAAACTTTCAAAAACCTCTACTGGATACCACAGGTTGCCGGGTTGCAATTTAGATTCATCAGTCGGGCTCTCGTAGACATTCACCTAAAGAGCAAGATTTAAATTCACTAAAACTCATATATTTTGAGTAGATAAAAGGGTACTTTGGGTAGATTGCTATGGTGCGCGATTCTTCCAAACCCTTAAATCTTTTATTCCTAGTAAATGCAGCGGCTAGTTGGAACCAGATTCCTACTTCACTGCAAACAATGACATTTGTGTATTTATTTTGTTTCGTTTTATATACAAGGTCGGCTAGATATCAGAAGGCTTTACAGAGTAGTTAAAAGGGGGGCCTGGCCAGAGCGTGTACTGGGAAGAAGTGTCCTGCCTGAGCTCGGTACCATAAGCTCCCAAAGAGGTGATTAAACACACCCCCTAGGATGCTGTGGCACAGATTTGCAAATTTAATGGCATACATTTTTTTTAATGATATTATTGTGGCTCTTTGTTTTATTCATAATCATTTCTTTTCAGTCTTAAATCAATGAAAACTTTTAGCAGAGTATTCCAATTTCAAATAGGCATGTTGAAAGTGTCTGAGAGTAATTGTTTGCTGAGCTAACTCGAGTGCTATAATGGCTGGCAGCAACATTTTTCTCATGTTGCTGGCAGCCAATCAGAGAACTTCCGGGACTTTGACTACCACAGGAGCGAGATGGCCCAAGGGAAATAAAGATCCCAGGGTCAATCATAACTTTCTACTTTTAAATTGGTGCACCCGCAAGCGTCTAAGACACTCTTGCAAGCCTATATGCTCCCCTGCTGGGTCCCGAAACAAGAAGAGAGGAGATGCGTGGTGCCCAACGCCGCTCTCCGCTTCCTGTCTACTCTCACCTCGGAACTGGGCGCCAGCACTCCTATCCTGACCAGTGGCAACAACCCTTCCACTCTCCCACCACCGGCCTCAACTAAAAACATTTTCTTTTTTTCTTTTCTTTTAAAACCTTGCCACAAAGATATTGGCAACAAGTAGAAGTATGACAGTAGATTTCTTCTGCTTAATTGGATGCAAAGTTTGCATTTTAAACTATTTTATGGGGTTAAGGCATCCGCTACAGAGGTGCCCAGTAAATATCAGGGAATAATAATAATGGTGAGATAACTCTGGAGGTTAGAGCATTTGTTGAAGACATCTGTGTTTTGTGTAGTCCTAGATTTTTCATCAAAGTATTATGGAAGGTTAATGTGTCTCCTGCAAAGCACATCACGTAACATGCAGATGAGAGATTTTTATTTTATGTAGCTATGTAAGTACGTTATAACTTTGAATTCAGAGATCCTTTTGTTAATTGCAGTTAATAAATTGTAATCCTTCTAATATCGCACAGGGGGTTGCAAAGGACATGTGACTTCAAAATGTTATAATCCTCACTGACTCATGTAACACATCTTGTACATTGATTTACACACTTACATGATTTATTGCCAATGTATAATGTGTATGTTATATAAAGCGCTCTGATACCCTGCATTGAGATGAATAGCACTATAAAAGAAATAAAAGAGTACTATTTAAATTATTATTTGTGTAAATACTGTGACAGATCAACACATGCATGCCCTTATTTACATAAAGAGACTGAACAAAGTCAAAAGCATGCCTCTCTTAAATACCTGTGAAGAGATAAGCTATGTGCTTTTGTTTCCCCTCCGTTGAATTTGCATTTAAGTGATGTTCCAGGTCACATCCAGTCAGGATACTCAATCAAAAGGAGGAGCCTGATGGCCCCTTAACTTGGCCTTTATCTTGGCACAGCTGGAGCTAACAATAGAAACGCCCCCTTGCTGTATGCACATTGTTGCTGAGAATGGAATGCAGGAATTGCACTGAACGGTGGCACCTGAAAGGGATTATTCAGCTGTTCTGAAAGTTTACACACTCTTGGCCAGCACCTTCCTCAACATACCTGCAGGCAATCTGGTCTCCATAGTTACTTCTTGCAGGAGACTGGACTGCTGCTGCTATCTGCTGTTCAAGCCCTAATTAGACTTGATTTCACTTTTATAAAAAGCACAGCCTTTTTTACAAAAATTCCGATTTCGCAATTATTTTGCAAATCTTGAAATCCTGGAGGGTCTGAATAATAAGTGAATAAGCGGAGAGGAGACAAGGTATTTGAGTGAGAAGGCTCTCCTGAGTTGAGTGGCTGTTCCTTACATCCACCCTCATGTAGACCGAAGGAGTTTGAGACTGAAAACCTGCCAGCAGCAGTGTTGGGAATCCAAGATGGCAGTCTCCTTCGGGCCTGCAGTGAATTTTCAGGCCTGGCATCTACAATATATACAATGTTGAGTCACAGGTCACCTCAGTATACTCAGGGGTAGAGCTCATCTTCTATGTGCCAAAGCTAGTCCCATAAAACTCACAGTCCAGAATCTGATTACTGGGCTGCACTTGAGTATGAAAGGCAATGTCTTTAAGATGTCAGTTAGTTTTCAATTGGACTGTTTATTTCTTGCTTTATATCCACAGTATACACAGCCATAGAGAGATGATGCTTTGTTCAACCCTACACACTGGGCACGATACAAGCCACTTACCCAACAATATTGATATGTGCAGGGTACATTGTTTGCTAGCCTGCAAATAAAGAGGATCAAAATACCTTAGCAATGACCATTACAACCACTGTAACCTTGAATGTTCAAGGACTAAACTCTCCAATTCAACAAAGAGCCTTGTTGCCCTGACTCTAAACCAAAGAAGTAGACATAGGCCTCAGCTCCTTCAGGATGCCCAGTTGCTCTCTCAAGACATCCCTAGACTACATTCTTGCTGCTTCTCTTTTCAATTCTATTAGGTCACCACCATGAAAACTGAAAGGGCTGCAACATTGCTCAGAAGCTGTAGAATATTTGAACCAAATTGTAAATACTAAATGAGGCTGACTTGAAGGAAAACCACTTCATTTAGGAGGCCTCCATCTACCAAGATATTTGTTGTATGCTGCCAGCGATGAGAAGGAATAATTCTATGCAGACCTATTGCAATGAATAGATTACTTAGCTAAATGCCAAATAATTATTGGAGGGGATTTTAACATCATTTTCTATCCTGAGGCATAGCCAACCTACCCAAAGGCCCCCGAACCTGATTCAGGATCTACCATACTTAGTGACCATATAGAGGGAGAAGCACCGGGGAGACAGGGACTATACCTTTTATTCTAATTTAAACAGGTCCTAGACACACACCTTAAACTATTCCTTGCCTCCAAGGCCTAACAACACAATATAGTCCCAACCAAATAGGCCCTAAAAATTTCTCTGACCATGCCACCGTATTGCTGAGGCTGGGCACCATAATCCATTACCCCTCCAACTTAGAGACCATGTGTGGTGACTGTGATTTAAGCCAAAGGAATGTGGGATTATAGACTTTCTTTCCTGGTGGTGATGTGATTGAGAGTTCCACTCTGAAAAAGTTGAGCCAGGAACTGAATGATCATGTTCAGATGGTTGAGGTGCTCACAATAAATGACTATTGTGTTGGGGATCTTTACACCATGGCTAATAAATGAATTAGTTCTAAGAGACCCTCTAGCGAAGAAATGCATAAGAAAAGCACAGTCAAATGGTTTCAACAAAATGACTAGGGCGATGTGAGCCAGAGCGTTCTGTGGGACGCTGCAAAGACAGTCATTAGAGGCGAATTCATATTCCACACCACTACATTTGAAAGGCTAGGAAAACAAAGGAAGACTGAACTATCTGTGGTGACTGGCAACCTTTGAAAGTGGTAGGGCGAGTGAGGTGCTCCGCCACTTAAAAAAAAAAACACAATTTCTCCAAATGCCCATAATTAAACACTCCCTCCGAAAGGCCCAAAATAATATACTCCCTCCTTCCAAAAGCCTGTATGAAGCAATCCCTCCCTCCACCCAACACAACACTAACATTTTAAATAAATAAAAGTTAAATAAATAGTACTTACCGCCTGCCACACGTCGTCCGGTATCCTTGGTGTAACTGCTGTGGCCTTGTGTGGCTTGATAAATCTAGCTTAGTAATTGTGTCACCCTAGGGCCCCCTTGCGTGGTGCAAGGAAGAGTCAACTGAATGATAAATATGTCCCCCGATTTGAAAACACTGCATGTAGATTCCTCAAGATGACACTTCTCCTCAAATGCTTATTTTAAGTTGCTTTAAAAATACATAAACACTATGGATGCAAAAGAAGGCTACATCTCCATGCAGTTAGCTGCAGCAGCTGCATAGGGGATTACCTATAGTCATATTTCTCTCACATATGGTGCTACATATTGCTTTTTAATTAGTCTTTTATATGGAAAGAATCATTTCCAGTATTATTTTTCTAATTATGATTTAATGCTTTCTGAAGTCCCTTTGAATCACCACCCCAAGACTCAAGTGAAAGAAACAGCAGATAGTTTCTTTAAACCTATTTAAACTCTAGGCATTGCTTAATCTTATAGGCGCAATTTAACTTGTTCCTCATCTGATACTGAAAATATATTTTTAGATTCTTTAGAGGACAGGAGAAGGGCAATGGATGCTCATTGGAAAATGGGGTGGGATCACAGATACCGGAGTAAGTGGGCTAAATACTAATTGAAACACAGAGATTCAGAAAGGATGCCTGCACTAATTTAAGATTAGAAGCACAAGGGCTTCCACAGGTCTATGTGTGTGTATAATGAAATCCACAATTCACACTAAATATATGTAAAGGAGTGATTGTGTTCACAATTTTGAATGTGAAGGAAACTGGCTATTATTCATGGGAGGTCAGGATCCCATCATTCCTGGAGCTTATTATGTCTGTGTGGAACATGCTTATTTTACACTGCCCAGAGGTTGGTATCATACATGTTACTTGGCAACAGTCTTCCCAAATATTTATCACATAGAACATCTAGATGATCCTGTATGAAGATTGGGAGTTAGAACCTAATGAAGTAGCAGTAGAAATGAAATGGTTGGAGACATATTTGATGCATTGATTCCTTCTGTAGTAGTAGTTTTGAATGATTTTGCGATTAGAAAGCTAGCAACTATAGTTTATAAATTAGCTACTAGTACTGCACGTTCATTGTTAGCTGTGGACACTGAAATATAGCTATAAGGTTTATGGTAATGCAGAATCTGCTTGTGTTAGACATTCTTCTTGTGAAGGAGGGCGGAGTCAGTAAGATGTTCAATGTTCACCAATGCTGCACCTATATACCTTATAACAGTGAGGATGTGAATGGATACATTAAAACATTTCAGACCTAAAAGGAACTTTAAAGGAGTTGGATGCTGCAGGTGCTTAGGAAGCAATTGGAGATGTGTGTGCTGCAGTAGGGAAGTGGTTTGGAAACCTTGGAAGTGGGATATTTGTCTCCAATTTGAGACCCCTTGTGATAATTACCCTTTTTGCAACTTGTCTCTTTGTAATTTTAAGGGGTACAAGTGTATAAAAGCATAAAAAAAGAGGTACAGGAAAGGATGGGAATAAGAAGAAAATGAAAGGATGTGCAACTAGAGAAAAGTCCGTGTGGATTTAATGATTACATAAAATACTTGGAAAACTCTAGAAGGAAAATGTTGAAAACATCAGGGTTTTGAGCTGGTCTCATCCAATAAGATTCATATGGTGATTGTGAGGGCTAAAATCGCCATCAAAGGGGATATTGGAGCAGCGCAATTTCTGAGCTACCCTTTTATGTCACAAAAGTGCAATTATATACTCATAGCTAACATTATATCACTGCATGCCTTAACTTCATTAACGTGTGATGCATTTGAATGAACTAATAGACTAAAATCATTGTATGGATTAGAGATTTGTCGCTCCTCACTCTCCGTCAGCATTTCAATCTTTTAAAACAATTTGAATTTATGTTACTGTTAAATTTCTGGGTGTTGTAGTGGGGGGAAGGGTGTTTCGGCAAACTTTTTCGCCACACGCAGTTCCCTACTCTCTGGTCCACCGCAGAGTTTCTGCTTGTGTGTAGAGGGCAGGACAGCTGCAGTAAACTTTTAATCCACTCCCAACCGCCATTTTGGAGGTCAATGCTCTAGCACTCCCTCCTCTCTGGGCGATTTCAGTGGCATGCCAGCGCAGAGGAGCAAAGGGTATCGGCACTCCACACGCTGCATGTCACCATTTTAAGCTTTTAAAACAATTACAATTTCTGTTTCTGTTCAATTTTAGGAGATTGTGTTGGAGGGAAGGATGTTTTGGCTTACTTTTTCACCGCTGTTCTCCAAGCTGCCAAAGAGTTTCTGTTTGTGCGGAGAGGGCAGGACAACTGCAGTAAACTTTTAATCCACTTAAGGCCACCATTTCAGAGGTCAGTGCTTCAGCGCTCCGTCCTCTCTGGGCTATTTAAGTGGGATGCCAGCACAGATGTATCAAAAGCATGCCAAAGGCAAGCCCCTCTGTGTTTGTCCACACCTGGATGGGTCAGGGGCCAGGACCCCTGGTGGTTTGGATTCAGCCCCAGTTCAGTATCTAGACAAGAGTGCTGCAACTTGCCACTGCTTGGCATTGGGCCTGCCAACATGTTGTAGATCTTAACAAGACAGTAACAAGGTACAAGAATTGTGGGTTTTCGCCCTTGGACTCATTGCAGGTCAGCACAGGTGCTAGCGCAATTGATACTCCCAAGACCAGGGCCTAGTTTTTTCCGTTAACTGCAGGTCCTTGGTTATTTTTTTTCAATTTGTTAGGTCCCCAACACAAAGTCCCCAACACAAAGTTTGGGGCACACACTGGAACCTATCTTCTCAAAAATAGATGATATAGTGGTCAAGCAGCTCATGCTACTTGTGTGGTCTGACCAATATGTCATTATTTTTCTGGTCCTATATGAGAGTGCACCTAAAATTGTCCCAGTGACCTCTGTGGTGCAAGTTAGGTGCTGGGTAAAAACTACCCCTTCTGTGTTCTGATGCGCTTTGGCTGCTGGCAGTCCTATGTTGGATAGCTGTACTGTGATAGCCTATGCAGAAGTAGAGATCTGGATTAATGAAACATTAGATCATATCGCTCTTTTTAAAAACTGGACCTTTTACAGACAACGGGCATCAGCTGAATGGTTCAATGAGGACCCATTAGCTTTAATGAAAAAGTGCAAACAAAGAGGGCCTTTGGCGCAAAGAATATGACCTCACTTATAAAAGGGACTACAAGGCAGCAATAACAAGGATTGCTGCAATTTCTACACCACTAAAATACAGGAGGTCCAAAATTCCTCCTGTTAGCCTCTTATGGTGGTGAAGTCATTTTCAGCGCTAAATGCACTCTCAGCTTCAACTATCCCAAAAGAGGATGGATACAATGTTCTGGCGCATTTCCTCCTGGAAAAGGTAGCCAATATTTTTTACTCATTTCCTGCAGAAGCTAGAGAGGCTTCGTATTTGAACGTTTGGTTCAACAAGTCAGAGAACAGCTCTGGGCTGCTCGGTTGTAGATCAATTGATGCGGAGGAGCTAACTGCAATCCATGAGTCAGAGAAGTGAGGTTCCCTATTAGATCCAGCTTCCCAGTCTATTCTGGAATGAGATTTGGAGATGATCCACCCCGTACTAGGTGAACTGAACAATTATTCTTTAAACTCTGGCCATGCACCTGGGAGATAAAAGCATGCTGTGGTGGTTCTGTTTTAAAAAAAGCCATTGTTGAATCCCACCCAGCTGGAAAGTTATCGTCTGGATTCGCTACTTCCACTATATTCCAAAAGCACAGAGAAAGCTTCAACAGACGGCTATTGTGCTTTATAGAGAGTCATGACCTGTTACACCTCTCATACAGTACAGAGTGAGTATTACCGTTGGTGGCAGAGTCAGTTCACCAGATCTTGGTCGATGGTGAATCTGCGGCACTGTTGATGTTGGATCCCAGTGCTGGATTTGATGCAGTGTGCCAGAACATCTTGTTAGAGAGACTCTGGAAATGTGGGGTAGGAAATAAAGCTTTGCGATGCTCCCTCTGAAGCACGGGGTGCTGCAGGGCTCTTCTTTGAGTCATACCTTGTTTAATGTATATGTGCATATTCTGGCAGACGTAATTGAGAGCTTGGGGTTCTCAATCATGTCAAAGGCTGATAATACACAGCCCATCATTATGCTCCAAAAATGCTACCCAGATGCCTGTGTCTTCATGCCTCTGCCTTGCTGAGATAGCTAAATTGATGGACTCAAATTGCCTTAAGCTTAATGTAGGAAAAATGGAGGTTCTGCCCTGGTAACCAGTTGATCATCTGTTCAACTGCTTAGCGGTCTAAAGAGCTGGGTCCTTTACCTGAAGCCAATCCCAAGGTCAAGAATCTCGGCATCTGGGTGGACAAAAAATGATCTTTTGATAACCTAATTTACGCAGTGGCGAGCACATTTTTCAGGCTCTTTAAAATGCTAAGAAAAATACTGTGCTTCTTGCCTGATGCATTCAGGAAGACTGTGGTTCAGGCCTTGATAGTGTCAAGGCTGGACTACTGTAATGTTTGTTACCTCGGAGTGACACAGGGCAGGCTCAATCGATTAGAAAGAGTGCAGAATGTGGAGGCTAAGCTTATATTGAATCTGCCAAAACGTTTGTCCTTGGAGGTGGTGCCAGGCAGCTTGATTGACTCCTAGTAAGACAAATTCTACTTTTAAAACCTTATGTTTTGCAATAATGAAATGAATATCAAAGGTCCACAGTATCTGCAATCATTTGTTAGACCTTACGTACTCCAGAGGAACCTTAGATCAGCAGGGGAGATTTTGGCTATAGTTCCCAGGTTTAGGAAAGTACATAAGGGTACAAGTCATTTGCCTATCTAGCAGCCAAACAGTGGAAGGATCTGTCCTTAGAAATTTGTCAGACTCAGTCAGAAAAACTGTTCAGAAAAAAACGCAAAACCTGTTTCTTTAGTTCAGGACATAAGGAGGTTTGATAACTGCATGAAGGCATTTGGACATCGTTACCCAGGACCGGCACAGCTCAAATAAGGAAGCTATACGCTCTAGAAATTACAATATTACTATTTATACACATGCGCACTAAAGTTCAATTTAAACATGGAAGCAATTAATCTTTATTCATCTTCTTACACTTTTACTTCAGGTTATATTTGCATATGTAAACGTGTACTCATTTAAACATGTTTTACATTTATTCTTCAAGTTACAATGTGTGAATGTATATCCATGTAACAGAAGTGCACATTAAATGCTTAGCTAAATTAGCCTGACTACAGGCCTCAAGTGAAATGTATTTTTGCCTTGCCGGCATGTTCTATTTTTCTTTGAAGGAGCATTATCATGATTCTTTTTAGCTAGAGAAAGGCTTATTGTTTGTATTAGACTGCTGTTAGTGAGGCCAGTAGGGAAGAACTTGGCAATGAACAAGGAGAATTAAATGTTTAAAACAAGTTTGCGCTATATAAAACTTTATAAATAAATAAATAATAAATAAAGAGGCCTTCCGTCCATCATGCACGTGGATGGAGAGATGTTCAAGGTTGAAAGCTGCAGTACCAGTTCGATGATATGGGAAACTGAAGGGATGTTGCAGATGCACACTCGAGTAACGATTTGATTGGTTCCTGGTGATGTGAAAGGAGATAAGGACAGCTCTGAATCTCTTGTTGCTTTACATTGGTGTTCTCACAGTTGGGATATGCTGAGATTCACTTTAAACTTCGAGAGGCACAGAACTCTCTGCTTGCCCTGTTATTGCCCGTGAGAAGCTTTATGCGAAACACTTTGGGGCATCTTTATGAGCCCCTTTGCATCGCTCTTGCACTACACAATGTGGTGCAGGAGCAAGGCAACTTAAAAATTAGATTTGTGAAGCCATGTAAGGTCACCTTGCAGTGGCCCTGAGTGTCTTCATAAATCTTGAATAATGCAACACAGTGCAAATCACTGAGTTGCATTACTCTGCTGCAGGAAGAGTAGTGCCTTGGGTGTTGTGTGGGTGTCCCCAAGCAACCTCTATGGATTTTGACACATTCACAGATTTACCCAAAGGGGTAGACCTAGGAATACACTAAAACCCTACACCTCCCCAAGTGAGGCATAATGAGGAGAAATATCTTTATTTCTCCTCTTTTGTTCCTCTCTCTCTGTGCGGCATTCTGCAGCAGACATAGAAAGAAGAAAAAGCCTCATGGATTGTTTTTGTGCAAGTAGGTGCTTCTCCCTGCACAAAAACAATCCTCCTTCCAACACAGGCATATTTGCACCATGATGCAAGGGTGCCTGCATTGCCGTTAGGCAGCCAAAAGGGTGCCAGAACAGGGGAAAAGACAAGAATGCACTGTATTGACTTAAACTGGATTGGTAATCCAAATAAAAAATTTTCACTATATGTGGCAATTCCTGGTCCTTATTTTGGAGTCACATTGGCTTCACAAGTTAAAAATGTATTTTTCCCTTTCAATGCTTCATGTCAACTAACAAAGGTCCATACGATCGATATGGAAAACTCTTTAACAACTTGACTAAGAGATTACGTTGACACAATTACTCCTCTGGATGGGCACACAAGAAGTCTGCGATGGGGCAAAAAGGAAGAAACCGTGCTTGAAAAAATATTTGCAAACAAGCCAGCACAGATAGAGACATAATTCCCTGTGGGCGAATTTTGCGAATCTGGCGTTCGCGAATTTGCGTATTTGCGAACTCACAATCCGCAAAATCCGCGAATTCTCACGAATTTGCGGATTTTTTTGATTTTATAGTGTTCGCAAGGGTTTCTGCCAGTTTGCGAGGATTTTGTACCAGTTCGAAATTGCGAACTTACTTGTCGGCATGCAACGGTCGCGACTATGTTGTTTCTACGTCTGGTTCATCATCACAGGTTCACAGCACCCTCTGTTTCAACACTGCCACCCTCTGTGTCACCCATGCCACCCTCTGGTACATCAATGCCACCCTCTGGTTCATCATCATCACTGTAGATTATGGGGGGGAAAGCAAGCACACCTGCCCTGCTTCAACTGACATGAATTAATTTGGGGTTGATTTATTAATGTATCACTGTTTTAAAATTCCAGTCTGGCACCTGCTTCCTTATCTGTAATTTGCTTTCTGTTGCAGTGCAATTTTTTTTTCCAGGACCTTTGTGGCCAACTTGTAGCTATTCTATGATCCGCCTGTGAGGGTCAGAGCTGGGTCATACAATTGTTGCAACTAGCAACTGAACTCTGGAGGGGCCCCAGTCAGGAAGCACTACAGGGAATGGTTACTAATGATGAATTTGAACTTTTGCACCTGCTGAGTGTTTTCAGTTTAGCAAAACTCGTTTTTCTGCAAATGTAATGCCCCAAACAAACTTACTTGTGAAAGTTGATTTTTAATCCAAAAGTGATCCAAAGAAAGTCAAAAGGCCTCGAATCCAAAAAAGGTCAGGCAAATGTCAACCTGAGGAGTTATTCTGATAGAAATCATCATTTTCAGAAGGTATATGCTGTTTGCTAGTGGATTTCTTGTGCAGAATTGCAAATTTTGTAATTTCGCGAGTGCGAGATTGTTGCTGCCCGCCGCACCTATATGTTCGCAATTGCGAGCTTACGCCGCACGCCGCAAAATTGTATCACCAAGAAAAAAAAATCCGCTGCGTGCGAATTTGCGGATTTTCTGTAAATTCGCGAGCGTTCGCGGATTTACCGAAAATCCACAAAATCCGCGAGCGGAACGGATTTTCCGCCCATGGTTAGACATAATATGTCTATAGTGAGCATTCACAAAACTGGGCCCAACACACTGTTAAGGGGGTCTAGGAAAGGAAATTCCAGAACACACTTGGAAAAAGATTTGGCAGAGAGCAATAAAGATCTCCCTTTGGACCTGGCACAAAGAAAATGCATACAAGCTACCCACTTGGCAGTGTCTAAATACCACATGCCTGATTGCAAAATTTGGCAGCCCAGACAATTGTTGGAAAAATTGTGGTGAAAGGGGCACCTTTTTCACAAGTGCTGGTCATGTACATTCATTAAGGCATTTTGAAAAGAAATCCTCTCACACATGAGATAAATATTGGGATTAAGGATCCCCATACCCCACTAACGGTACCCTTGTGTGACCCATGTGAGATCAGAGACTACCCTCTCTCCACACCGAAAGGTGAACTCATTACACATCTATTAGTAGCCGAACTTTGGCATTACATCAGGTATTCCTCCTTTACATGTATGGTGGGGAAAAGTGGGGATGATCTATGACCTGGAGAAATTAACAACTACAGTACGGGACAGTATGGGCAAATTCTTAAGCCAGCCAGCTGCCTTTTCAAAATTTTCATGAAACAGGTCAGATTAATGGTAGCCAATTCTATTCTTTCACCCAAACTGAATCAGAGGGCAGTACTTAACACTATGTCATTAATATTAGACAGCTCTTCTGCCCATGATAATCCATCATGAACAATTTAACATGTTTAATATGTAATCACTTCATGCAATGGTTTTGTCCACCAGTTGTATGTGTCGCTCTATCACAAAATACAATATTGACTGTTTCATTGCATTAATAATGCAATAGTAACAAAAGTTCTAAAAAGTAGGGAGCATATTATCAAGGGCCGGTGTTAAAATTATTGCCGTTTTATCGGCAGGAAACTGCTGATAAAACATTGATAATGGGCTTGATAATACGCCCTTGTTAATTCCCATAGAAGCCCATTTTCTGATGTTAACATGGGCTTCTATGGGAATTAACAAGGGCGTATTATCAAGCCCATTATCGCCGTTTTATCTGCAGTTTCCTGCCGATAAAACAGCGATAATTTTAACACCGGTCCTTGATAATATGCACCCAAGTGTTTAAAAAAAGAGAAATAAAAAAATGGAAGTTAGAACATTGTCAACAACATACTAATCAGAAACATAAGGGGAGTAGAAAATAATTGACTGAAGAAACAAGCATTCCCAATGCAATCGGTCTCACATTTAGGAAAGTTAGAGCGATTGGCATTATAAATAATAATGGTTTTGTAGGTCAAGCCTAGTGCAGTGCGCATGCGCTGTGCTATGGGAGGCTTCTTGTAAGCAGTCCCAACTTCTTGCAGACTTCTCAGTGTGAATTTGTTTACACCCACACATTTTATTGGCCATTGAGTGTGGCTTTAAAAAAATGAAAGCACGCAATTGGTCAAAGGCATGTCCCGCCTTTTTTGTAAATGTTCACTCCCATGGCCTATGGGTCTCGGGAGGGAGCGGAGGTAGTAGCGGCGCGCAGTGTGCTAGCAGCATTCCAGGATCCGGTTACTACTTCACCCAGCGCAGTCGCTTTGACTTTCGCGACTGCGTTGGTTTTGAGTTCCATAAACAAATGTGGGGCTATCTTGGCATTGCATTCCAGGATCAGGTTACTTAAAAAAAAACTTGATAGTTTGTGGAAAATCTATAAAATCAATTTTTTAATTTTTAATGTTCCAGGACTTGGCGGTGAGGTAGGAGAACTATCTGCCACCGGAGGTCGCTCTTTGGATGCGAGGGACGGTAGCTAGGGCGTGGTCGACGGAGCGGAGCTGGCAGTTTGGGGTGTAGAAGTTGAGTCGTCTGTTGAGGTTTTCTGGTCCTTTGTCATGGAGTGTCTTGTGTGCGTGGGTGAGGAGCTTGAAAGTGATCCTCTTGTTGATGGGCAGCCAGGGCAGGTCTTTCAGGTGGGGTGTGAAGTGGCTGTGTCGGGGGATGTCAAGGATCATGCGGGCAGAGGCTTTCTGTATGCGTTGTATTCGTTTCAGCAGTTTGGCGGGGCTCCCTTGTAGAGGGCATTTCCACAGTCCAGCCTGCTGCTGACGAGGGCCTGGGTGACCGTTCTTCTTGTGTCAGTGGGGATCCACCTTTAGATCTTGCGGAGCATGCGGAGGGTGTTGAAGCAGGAGGATGAGATGGCGTTGACTTGCTTGGTCATGGAGAGTGTTGAGTCGAGGGTGAACCCCAGGTTGCGTGCGTGGTCAGTGGGTGTCGGTGCTGCTCCTAGGGCGGTCGGCCACCAGGAGTCACCCCAGGTGGAGCCGAGGATGAGGACCTCCGTCTTGTCCGAGTTCAGCTTCAGATGGCTGTTCTTCATCTATTCGGCGACGGCTTTCATTCCTTCATGGGGGTTGGTTTTGGTTGTGAGTGGGTCCTTGGTGAGGGAGAGGATCAGCTGTGTGTGAGGTCATGTAGGCTGGCAACGTGGGCGAGCGGGTCCATGTAGATGTTGAAAAATGTCAGGCTAAGGGATGATACTTGGAGTACGCCGCAGATGATCTTGGAGGCTTCGAATCGGAAAGGGGAGGCAGATGCTCTGGGTTCTGCCAGAGAGGAAGAAGGTGGTCCAGTCCAATGCTTTGTCTTGGATTCCTGCGTCATGTCGAAGGCTGCTGATAGGTCCAGGAGGATGAGGGCTGCAGTCTCGCTGCTGTCCAGCAGGGCCCTGATGTCATCTGTGGCGGGGATGAGGGCCGTTTTGGTGCTGTAGTTGCTGCAGAATGCGGACTGGGATGGGTCCAGGGAGTTGTTCCCTCTGAGGTAGCGGGTCAGCTGTTTGGCGATGGTTTTCTCGATGATCTTCCCCGGGAACAGGAGCAGGGAGATGGGCCGAAAGTTCTTGAGATCCCGCAGGTCTGCCTTGGGTTTCTTGAGCAAGGCATTGATCTCAGCTTGCTTCCAGCTCTCCGGGAAGGTTGCGGTCTCGAAGGAGATGATGATGGCCTTGCGGAGATGGGGTGCGATGGCGGCACTGGCTTTTTTGACGATGTGGTGTGGGCACGGGTCTGAGGGGGAGCCAGAGTGGACCGTGTTCATGATTTTGATGGTGTCATTGATGTTAGTCCAGGTGAGCAGGGGGTCACTGTGGGTGGTGACTGTGGGACTTGAGTTGTCATTGGCTGTCGTGGTGGTCTGGTTGTCGAAGCTGTTGTTGATATCTGCGATCTTGTGATGGAAGAAGGAGGCAAGGGAGTTGCACAGGTCTTGTGATGATGGGATGTCATTGATGTTGGAGCTGGGGTTGGAGAGTTCCTTCACGATGTTGAAGAGTTCTTTGCTGTTGTGTGCATTGTTGTCAAGGCGGTCCTTGAAGGAGGTCTTTTTGGCGGATCTCATGAGGTGATGGTGTTGGCGCATGGTGTTCCTGTGGGCTGCGTGGTTCTCCGGTGTCTGTTCGTGGCGCCATTTCTTCTCGAGTTTTCATCAGGTTTGTTTGGAGGACTGGAGGTCTGCGGAGAACCAGCTGGCACTCTTGTTGGGGCATCTGTTGGAGGGTTTCTAAATCGGGTTGAGGGTGTTGGCGCAGTTGTCCATCCAATGCCTGAGGTTGCTGGTGGTGGCTTTGGGGTCGGTGGGGTATGTGGGTGGGCTAAGGGCAAATGCGGTGTTAGCTGGTCTTCGGTGATTTTGCTCCAGCTGCAATGGGGGATCTGTTGGGTGCGGTGGTGCCAGGTGGGTTTTCGGAAGGTGAAGTGGATGCAGCGATGGTCGGTTCAGTGGAGTTCGGGAGGGAGGAGCAGCTGAGAGGTGGCAGCGGAGCGGCGAATGGGCGAGCAAGGGGGCAGGGACGCAGGGACGCAGCAGCAAGAAAAAACGGGTTGAGGAAACAGAAGGCAAAGCAGGACAGAGAAAAAAACAGGAGGGAGAAAAGGAGATTAAAGCAATAACAAATGACAAAACAGCCAAAAACACTACAAAATACAAATGCAGAGAGCTTTAGGTTAATAAAAATGTGCTCAGAAAACCAAAAAGAAATAATGAAGCTAAACAGCGACAGTGACGTCACGCACTCAAAGGTTAGGAAGAACGGGGGCAGCAGAGGAACATTAATTGAGGTTGATGTGCATTGTAAAAAGTGGCAATTTGTGCACTTTGTGACAGGACACACACTGCACAATTATAAATCTGTTGGTTATGAGGGCGGCTGTTGTTGTCTTGAAAGTGTTTTTTTCACATTAGAAATCAGAAGCAGACGGTGCATGAATTTTACATGAATAGAGTCAGCATGAAGGGCACAAATTCTGTCAGACTTCATGGTCACCATAATTGCAACTCTCGTTTTCACCACATTTTATAACTTGAAGGTAGTACCCCCAATCTAAACATTCTGGCAGCTCCTACTCATTCGAACTGAGATGCATGGCTATGAACTCTGTTTGTATGCATGTGTGTGAGAGAGAGTTAGTGACAAGTGAGTGCTGAAGTGTGTGTGTATATAGAGCAGGGATTGTGAGTGCGTGAGGGAGTGTGTGTTAGTGTGACAAAGAAAGACAGAACGTGAAAGAGTGTGTGTGAGAGAGGGTCAGTGACGTGTGCCGGCGCAGGTGCTGAAGTGTGTGTGTATGCAGCAGAGAGTGTGACAGAGTGTGTGAGAGAAGAGTCTGTGAGTGTGACAGAGAGAACGAGAGAAAGTGAGTGTGTGTGCGTGTGTTTGAGAGAGAGAAAGAGAAAGTGTGAGAGAGGGGGCAACTGTGTAAACGGCTGACAGTGTGTGAAGGTGTGTGGGAGTCAGTGTGTCCAGGTTGGTATCTCCACGAAAGCCACCAACCAATGGCAGCTTGAAGCCTGAGTCGTCGTCCCTTTCCTTCAGCATGTGACATGGTTCTGACAGGCAGGGCCGGTCCTAGGATTCGTGGGGCCCCGGGCAGGATAGGAACATGTGAGGCCCCTCAAATTTGCATAAAATGTAGTATCACAGAAGTGTCCACTGACTAATCATTTTTTGGCACTGTTGAAGTAGCTTTGCAAGAAGCTACCTCTCTAATGTGTACATCACTGAGATGGCTACAAATACAAAAAATAGCCCTAATAAAATAAGTGCAAATATTTTAAAGCTGTATTATGTGGAAATGCAACACGTCAAACGGGGTTTAAAAGCTATGCCTCTATCTCTCCAAAACCAATGTTTCCAGATTAGTGCATGAATAAAATTCTAAGACAGACTGTCCCATAGCTGTACAGTGGATCTTCAGGTGGCTCCCTGATACTCCAGTTGCACCAATGAAGTTCAAGGTTAAGGCATTTGGTTTTAGCAGGCATGGACATCAACATAAAGGGATCCATGATGGTTCGGGTGAGCAACCTGAAAATGCTCCAGTAAACAGAAAGCACAAATAAGAGGATGAGAGGGCACTTGGAAAATAAAGAGGCAGGTAATTGAAAACTTTGGCAGAAGGCTTAATGTACTTAGCAGCACATGCTAGTTCAAAGACAATTTTACCTCTCCTCCAGCCTCCTACTTTTTTTGCTGGTTCTGCCCACTTACATTCACCTCTCTCCTCTGTGCTTTACTTTTTACCTCACCTCTTGCTCAGCCTACTTTCTTCTCTTGCTGGTTCAGCCCCTCTTACATCCACCTCATTCTGCATGCTCTCCTTTTAACGTATTATCTTTCCCCAATGCCCAAGCCTTTTACCTTTACTCTTTGGTTCTGCCACTCTTACATCCATCTTGACCCTCACACCTCCATGCTCTACTCTTTACCTCTCATCTTTCCACCTTGCCTCTGATATTCACTTGCTGATTCCTCCCCTCTTAAATCCACATCTCTCTTCTCTGTCCTACTCTTCACATCCCAACTCTCTACCCAGTCTTTATCTTCTTTGCTGGTTATGCCATCCTAAATCCAGCCATGCCTTTAACTTCTTCTCTTTCCTTTTATCTTTTCTTTCTGCTCCTACTTCATTACATACAACTCTCCCCTTACTTCCTTCCTCTCTCCTCTTGCTGATTCTGCCACTCTTCCATCAAACTCTACTACGCTATCTTCACTGCTCATCTCTCCACCAGCCTTATAACTTTTGTCACTGGTTCTGCCCCATTTCCATCTTCTCTCGATTTTCATCCTCTTGAACACTCTAATCTTTTCTCACAGATTTTGCCTCTTACACCATCTATTTCCATTCATTATTCATTCATATTATCATCTCTTCCTCAAACTTTATTTCATGGATTCTGCCCCTTTTACATCAATCTCTCTGCTATCCCCAGCTTTGTTGCTTCTCTTTCTCGTTATGTCCTTATATCCATCTTTCTCCTCCATGCTGTATGCCTCATCTCCCCCCCCCCGCCTCTTACCTTTTTCACCGATTCTGGCCTTCTACATCCACATCTCATCATTCCCTCTCTCTTCTCTGTATAAGCTTTCTTGATTGTTCTGCCTCTCTTACATCTACATACCGCATCCATGTACTGCCATTCTTCTCTCATTTCTTCCTTCAGACTCCTAAGATTTATTTGCTGGTCTGTCCCCTTTGCATCCACCTCTCCTCTTTGATCCCCTTACCTCTTACCTTGTCTCACTGTTTGTCTCATAAATCCATGTCTCCCTTCCATGCTCTACACTTCACTTTATCTTAACTACTGTCTCTTACCTTTCTCACAAATCCTGCCTATATTACACCCACCTCCTACCTACCTGCTGAGCTCTTCACCTCTCATCTCTCTGCAGTCTCTAGCCTTCTCTCACTGGTTCTACCTCTCCCCTGCCTCTCTACCCCAGCCTCTTACCTGCTCTTGGTTGTCTTGCCCTCTTATATCCAACACTCACCATTCCCTCTCTATGACACTTAAGTTTTCCTGAGGGTTCTGCTTCTCTTATATCTACCTCGCCTATCCAAGCACTGCCTTCCATCTTTCTCTTCTACTTTGTTCACGGGTTCTGCGTCCCTCATGTCCACCTCGCCCCTCCATTCTCAACTCTTTTGGGGATATTCCGAAAAAAGTCATGTGACGCATCGCAGCCTCCCCCTCCCCCCCCCTGTGCGGCTGTGCTGCCCTGCGCGACAGCCAGGGAGCAGGAGAGCACTATATCTTCAAACACTTGGCTCTCTCATCCCCTTTCCCTTGCACCGTCACTCGTTTCAGCTCTGTGCGCCATGCACACACCTTAGCGCTGAAGCGCTAGGGTGTGTGCATGAGTGTTGCATAGGTTTTGTACAGAAGGGTACCCTTCTTGTGCAAAATAACTATGCTGGGTACGATACTACGCTTTTCCCACTTTGCATACGTGCTGCGCAGTGTAGTGCGCATGCAAAGTCGTAAAAGCATGGAGAAATGAAAGTCGCAAAACCATGTTCACAAATTTGTGAAAATATGGTTTTGCATCAAAGGGCATGGGTGGTTACATGGGCACGCCCATGTACCACCCCCTCGGCGCAAAGTAACGCAGAGCAGTGCTTTGCGCTTCTTTGCATTACTTAGAGGGTGCTTTCCAGCACAAAACAAGTTTTCGCTGGAAAGAAAATAGCAGCAAAAAAAATGTGCGCTGGTTAACGTCACTTTTATGACGCAAAACCTGCACAAAAGGTTTGAAAATCTCCCCCTTCATGTTTTATCTCTATCACCTCTACTCTCCATTCACTGTTTCTGCCTCTCAAGCTTCCACCTCTCCCCTACATACCCTGCTATTCACCACTCTTCTCTCCGGCCTCTTACCTTGCTTCACGTCTTGTGCCTGGGCGCAATACAGTCCCCTGCATCACAGATGTGCCCACAGCACTTCTGAGGGCCCCATCCCGCCAGGGGCCTCCCATTCAGCCTAGGGCCAATGAATATCTGTGAGATGTGGGAGACTCTGGGGCCCATTATCACATTCTGCAGGGAGGGACCCCATCATTTTGTTACACAACCGCTCTCATATTACTTTTCAGATGCGTAAAGCAATGAATGGTGAGTGGCCTGAGGGGTTATATGACTTGGGTTTATCTTGGAGGGTTCATTGCACTCCCCTTGGGGTGATAAGGATGGATGTGGGATCACCCCCCCCCATCGCTTCCCCTAACTGAATGTTAGCATCTCAACTTAACTTTTAAAGAGCGAATTGCTCATTCTTCCTTCGGTTCATGTAAATTACATGAAAATAAAAAACACCAAGCGCTTATAACTGTAGTTATTATTTATGTTAAACTTCTTTTATGTTTGTTTTGGATGAACATGCTTGTTTGAGAAAAAAAACAGAGTTGCAAAAAAAGAAAAGAATAATAAGCCCTTTATCCATTTCTTCCATAGAAGGAGCAGCACCTTTTGTAATGTGAGATCACTCTATGGTTTTGTGTTGTGAGCCCTGCAAGTTGCTCTGCGTTTCTTTCATGCAGGGGCAGGGCTCACTTCACACCTCACGCCAATTCAAGCATCTCCCTAACTGCTTTTATGCAGATGCAGCGATTAGGCTGATCAGGGCCCAATCTGCACTGCAGCATCTGAAAGGGATGGGGTGTCATATTGCACTTTCAGTCCATGGCAGCCGGGGAGTGAGGGGGCCCCCGCCGTGGGCCTCGCTCATTGCACCACGGCTGCAAACCCCAAGGGAGGGGGCTCCCCACCTGTTACTCTTACAATGGCACCATTTCAAAGGTTGATGGGCCCGTGGGGGGCCCCCCTCACAGTAACACAGCCGCGAGGCCCTGGGAGGCTGCCCACTTTGCCCATGCTTAGCGCCGGCCCTGCTGACAGGTTGTGCAAGAGAGTGTATCATCGGACAAGAGAGGGTTGCATTGAACAATAGAGGTTAGCATCGGACAAGAGAGGAGAACATCGGAAAAGAGAGGGGAGCATCGGACAAGAGAGGAGAGCGTTGGAGAAGAGAGGAGAGCATCGGACAAGAGAGGAGAGCATCTGACAAGAGAGACTAGCATCGGACAAGAGAGGAGAGCATCGGACAAGAGAGGAGAGCATCGAGCAAGACAGGGTTGCAGCGGACAAGAGAGGGTAGCATCGGACAAGAGAGAGTAGCATTGAACAATAGAGGGTAGCATCGAACAAGAGAGGAGAGCATCGGACAAGAGAGGGTAGCATTGGACAAGAGATGAGAGTATCGGGCAAGAGAGGGTAGCATTGAACAATAGAGGGTAGCATTGGACAAGAGAGGAGAGCATCGGACAAGAGAGGGTAGCATCAGACAAGAGAGAAGAGCATCGGACAAGAGAGGGTAGCATCGGACAAGAGAGGAGAGCATTGGACAAGAGAGGAGAGCATCGGACAAGAGAGGAGAGCATCCGACAAGAGAGGGTAGCATCGGACAAGAGAGTAGAGCATCGGACGAGAGGAGAGCATCGAGCAAGAGAGGGTCGCATAGGACAAGAGAGGGTAGCATTAAACAAGAGAGGGTAGCATTAAACAAGAGAGGGTAGCATCAGACAAGAGAAGAGAGCATCAGACTAGAGACAGGAGCATCTGACAAGAGAGGAGAGTATTGGGCAAGAGAGGGTAGCATTAGACAAGAGAGGGTAGCATCTGACAAGAGAGGGTGGCATTAGACAAGAGAGTATAGCGGATGTATGTCGTTACAACGCATACTTTTACAATGTATACCTTTACAACGCATTTTTTACACCCCAACATCCATTACAACGCATTCCATTACAACGCATGCCATTACATCGAAATCTTTGAAACTACCTTTACAACGCATTCCACTACAACGCATACTACATTTACAACGCATACCATTACAACGCATACCATTACATTGCATATATGGTAAGTATTGGATAGTGTAGGGGTAAAAATTACTAATCTAAATCTAGGGGGTGCAATAGTAGGGTAAGTGTTGGATAGTGTAGGGGTTAAAATTATTATTCTAACTCCAGGGGGTGCAACGGTAGGCTAAGTATTGGATAGTGTAGGGGTACAAATTACTATTCTAACTCCAGGGGGTGCAACAGTAGGGTAAGTGTTGGATAGTGTAGGTATGTGTTGTAATGGTATGCGTTGTAATGACTGCGTTGTAAAGGTATGCGTTGTAGTGGTATGCATTGTGGTGACATGCGTTGTAATGGTTGCGTTGTAATGGCATGCGTTGTAATGGAGGTTGCGGTGTAAAAGTTTCGTTGTAAAGGTAGTGCTTTGTAAAAGTTGCATTGTAAGTGTTGTTTCCTGAGGGTAGCATCAGACAAGAGAGGGTAGCATTGGATAAGAGACGGGAATATCTACCAAGAGAGGGTAGCATTGGACAACAGAGGGTAGCGTTGGACTGCTAATGCCATGTGCAAAAGGGAGAGGGGGGTTCCTAAGAGAAGCAGGATTAGTGGTAGAAGGCTGGAGGAGTGCACATTGGTGACAGTGGGAGACCCAGCAGCAGTTAGGGGTAGGACGGATGCCCGGCAGCAGTTAGTGGTAGAAGGAGGGAGGAGAATACATTGATACAGTGAAAATTACAAAACACACTAACCTCTCACAGAGACGGACAATGTGACCAACTCCAGGATGAGGAGTGTGAAATGCTTGTCCATGTTCCAAATGTGAACCTCCAGGGGGTCGAGAAACTGCTCCTCCTTCCAGAAGACCTTGTGCAGTGCAGTGCACCAGGCACGCACTATAGGGGATCCCTTGGTAGCTTCTAACTATCCTTTAAAATACTGTACTTTCAGCAGCCAACGGTCCTCAAGGGCATGACTTACCTTAACTCTCCTTGTGCATCCGGTCTGCGAAAGGCAGGCAGTGATGGCGAGCAGCCTGAGGAGAGTGAGGGACGGCCTAGGACAGAGGGTAGACAGCCTGAGGGGAGGGTTGCAAGGGCTGACAGAGAGAGGACACAACCTGTGAGGAGTGATGCATAGAGTAGACTGCCCGGGACCAGCCTGTATGAGTCCGGCAGAAAGTGCACAGCCAGGGCCGTAAACACTGTTATTCCACCAGACATGCACGTGCATGCGTTGTCTATAGATGCAGCATATGGTACTCTGCCACCATCTTACTGATTGAGACTACAATGACTAGTAAGGTGACATGCTGCGCAAAGCACAGAATTATAGTGTATTCATTTTGAGCCACATCTTTAATTGCATTGGCTCTTGAAAAGGATGTATGTTCTTTTTTTGGCCACACCACCTTTTGCTTTATTTTTATCCCAATCTAAAGCAGTGGAAAGTTCGAACCATTGCTAGGCAAGTAAAAAGGTTTCTAATTTGCAGCACGACTTTCAATATGGCCACGTAGCAGGAGCTTCACGTCATACGCAATAAATGCCACAGAGTGTCTCTTGGAAATAACATTTCAAAGTATTACCTAAACAGATCAGCGTGCTTCTCAAAATGTGCTTTTTCAGTTCTTCTCACAAGAAATAAGATATTGATGGATACATGTTAGCAGACAAGAAACAGAGCTCATTTATTTTTTCACATTTACTCTCTCACAGTGACAAGTCCCACTTCTGACTATCTACTAGCTGGGAGCTCGTGGATTATTTCAGAGCATGTTTCCATATAAACCACAACAGCCCGAGAAACTCGGGCTCTTGAAGAGCACCATGGTAGGGGCCAGACGCGTTAGAGTTTGATAGCAATAGGAAGTTAAGCTGCAGGAGTTGTTGTGTCAGTACCCACAGAAAGGCGCTGGAGGCAGGTGGACCCCGCTGGGTCACCAAAGACTTAGGTGAGGGCAGAGAGGCCATAGCACTAGTTACTGTTCCCAGCACAACTGCTCTGGAAGGACTGGTAGCTAGACAAAGAGACGGACTACCCATCGTTCCTTGCTCGCTGTTTCTGCAGGTGAGCATTGTGTAGACCAGGAGCGCCCTGTCCCTCCTTGGAGTGAAACTCGGCAACTACAACAAAAAATATGATTGGCTGCGAAGCTGAGCCCCGCTAACTGTGAATAAAGGTTCAAAATCAACTTAAAACAAGACAGGAGCACATGGTCTGGGACTACCGGCCACCCCCCGCCTTACTACACAGATTGCATTACTTAATTCAACAAGTCAACACATGGGTCTTTGGAAGGCAGGGGGTCCGGGACCCCCTGGACGTATTTATTAAAATATGAAAATAAAATGAATTTTAATAAAATAAACATTTTGACAATTATTAAATGCACATTTCAGAACATTAGATTACATCCATTTTGACATTGTATGATGGGCTAACCTTAACAAACATCTAGTACAGCGTGTTTCCTAACCGAGTCTAACATCCTGAAAAATAAATGCATTCTAATAATTAAGTCGGACGGCAAGGTCGCTAACCGGTGTCAGATCCTTTACAGCTACGCTCTCACGTTCGAGATGCGCATGCGCAACCCAGGGCACGTTTCACCCACGTGCGCTCCCTGAACTCCATTAAACCATAACAGGAGGGCCCACACTTGCGCACCTTGATGACGTCATAGTGTCTGTGAGGGGTGGCTACCAGCCTGAGGAAAGCGTAGACTCCCTCCCCCGCACCCTTCTAAGTAATGGATATCATATCCTGCCCCTGAAGTTCTGGGAGAGACCAATGGCCCCTCCCGACGGGCGGCCCCTTTCGTGAATGGGCCCGCCCCCCCCTAAGGACCTTAAAATGCTGCTCACCGATTATGACCTTACCGCCACAGGCCAGCATAGTTGACCGACTATCTGGCCCCCCCCCGCACCTACCTATAGAAAGGTCATAACCTACCTCCAAAGACCTCAACCCATGCCAAGATATTCCTTATGAAAAGGGAATTCCCTGCCTCTGTTAAATGGACCCCGTCCCGCAGGTAGAAGTGCTCCCCCCAGATGCACCCATGAGGTATGGTCTGTAAGACCGGAGTTCTAAATAACTTGTCCAGCTTGTTGTTAACCCTCTTTACTGAGTGATTCAAGGCGCTAACTGAGTCCCCCCCTCTCCATTGCATTCTCGGTATCAGCTGTGACCATACAATCACGCCCCCCGGTAACCGCTTTGCCAGCCACCCTGCTTCTGATATAATCTCTTCCAGGAGGACCCTTCTACGCAGGCCTGCCAGATCATTCCCCCCTAGATGAAGGATCACCGCCGAAGGAGGTACAGTATGTTGTCTTAGTAAATCCAACATATAATCCCTGAACTGACTAAGGCGAAGCCCCCCCCTGCCGTGGAAGGAGACCGTGCACCCCTCACTCTCCGCCCTCCGTCTACCCGATCCTGCAAGAAAAATAGGGTTAGCGCGTTTTACAAATGAATGTCCTACTACCCAAACTACCACTGTCTTCTTTTTGTCCTCCATGCAATTCCTTGATGTTGATGAGTTGATGTGATGATCCATAGGAAGTTTCTGTCCTGCGTCGCAGGCCCGAGAAACTGTAAATAACCAGACAAAAAGAGCAAGTGTTAGAAAACTCCAAATGGCGACAGTTCTCACAACATGTGCAACCGCACGTAACATTTGTAGGCATTAGAGGACCACCTCCCAATCCTTTGCACACTGGTTGTGTTCAACCCCCTGGCCGTCGCTTTTGTGGCTGCCCCTATCCGAAAGGAGTGCGTCCCAAACTCTTTGTGGTTATAACCAGCCCTGGCCATACTCATGGCTAGTACCCTCTGGAACTGAAACTTAGTCAATGGTGTACCATCCCCATGCAGCAGCAGTGGCCCCCTACACTCCTGCGCCCACTGTCTTATGAGCTCCTCCACCAGTGCCACCGGGCAGCAGAGATTGCTCCGTGCCCGGTGTAACACCAGGGTTTGCCCCCTAGCTTCCTGATCAGTTTTTGATTTCCTGATGGTAATCCACATTGTGTCACCTCTTATGCTGACATCATGCAGCTGAAGGCCGCCTACCCTATCGCCTTTGTTGGCCGCCACCAGTTCGCTTACCCTGAATGCCCCATAAAAGGCTAAGGAAAATGCCGCTTTAAAGAGACACACCTCGGCCGCGAAGCTACATGTGTCAGGCAGAGCGAGGAGCACCGCCTACAAGCGCTCAAAACCTATCGGTTTCCTAGCATCTGTGGAAGGTGCCTGCATGCGCCGCCATCCCTTCAATGCCTTCTGTGCTAAGAAACCATTCGTGGGATCCCCCACCCCCTTAGCACGTGCGAAAAAGGAGATTGCCGCCTTGTGCCTGCTGGCTGTTGCTGCCGTGCGCCCTTCCTTGTGTAAGGCGCTCATGTAATTATTAAAGCTAGCCTCCAAAAACCACCCGCTCTCCCAGCCCTGGCCCAGAAAGTGACAGTAAGACCTGAACGCCCCTTCATAAGCTTTCCTTGTCTTGGGTGCTAGGCTGGCTGCCACGAGGTCATGTAGTTGGGGGCACCAATCTGCCAGAGAGTCGACGGGAAATGGGCCGGGGTTGTCTCTGCCTCCGGCAAGTGATCCCTGAACACCTGCATCTTAAAGCGAGAAAGGGCATCAGCTGCATTGTTCAACACCCCTGGGACATGTTTCGCCCTGAAAAGTATGTTTAATGTCATGCAACACAGCACAATCTCCTTCATCAGGCGCAGTATGAATGGACACCTTGCAGCTTGTTGGTTGATGCATTCCACCACTGTCATATTATCTGACCAGAAGATTACTGATCGGTTGGCCAAATCCTGAGGCCACACTTTCAGTGCCACCCAGATTGGGAAGAGCTCTAGGAAACCAATGTTCATCGTCAGCCCGCTCTCCTCCCACCAGGCAGGCCACTTCTGTGCCACCCATTTCTTACCAAGGATTGCACCAAAAGCTACACTTCCTGCATCATCAGTCCATAAACCCAAGTCCTCTGAGGACAACGTGGGTGCACCCCACAGCACTCTGCCATTGAAGTCCTCCAGGAATGCAATCCATATCCGCATATCCTGGTGAACCTCTGCAGATAGCCGTGTCCGGTGATGTTTCTCCCGAAGACCCTTCATGGCCTGTGCAATAGAGCGTGAAAAAGGGCGCGCCATGGGTATTACTCTCAATGCAAAGTTTAACTGACCCACTGTCTGCTGCAACATTTGTAGAGTAACCTTCTTAGTCTGTATGCATAGTCCTAGGGTATTCTTGAATCTTTGTATCTTCTCCATTGGTAATCTAAAGCAGCCCTCCACTGAATCCAATTCAATTCCTAAGAATTCCAAGCATGTTACTGGCCCGACCGTTTTTCCCTGCGCCAGAGGTACCCCGAAAGAGCGCATGAGCACGCAAAATTCCTGCAATGCTGACGCACACTCCCGTGAGCCCGCCGGACCCAAGAAAAGAAAATCGTCCAGATAATGCATGACACATTGGTGCCCCGTAGATTGCCTTAGGGCCCATTCCAGGAAGGAGCTGAACTGTTCGAAATATGCACATGAAATGGAACAGCCCATGGGCATACACTTATCCATGTAGTACTTCCCATCAAAGGAGAAACCTAAAAGGCGCTGGTCCTCAGGGTGAACGGGGAGTAGTCTAAAGGCTGACTCAATATCTGATTTGGCCATCAGTGCCCCCGCGCCTAAGGCCCTCAGCATGTCCGATCAAAAGATGCATATTTAACGCTGCAAATTGATTCATCAATAGCATCATTCAAGGATAGGCCCCTAGGTGCAGACAAGTTGTGGATAAGCCTATACTCGCCCTTCTCCTTTTTTGGTACTACCCCCAAAGGAGAGCATACACAATTTTTTGTAGGAATGACATGAAAAGGACCCGCTACCCTACCTAAGCGCAACTCTTTTTCTATTTTGCTAGCCACCAGCGTGGGATTGGAGAGAACTGACAGCTGATTCCTGCACTGCGGTGTCCCAACATAACCCCCAGCTGGAATTCGGAAACCATGGGTGAACCCCTCTTACAACAATCTCGCAGAAGTGTGATTAGGGTACCTGTTAAGCCAAGGGGTCATAGCCGACAAAAGAATGGGCGAATGTGCTATAATGGGATGGATCTTGTTATTCTGGTTTCTTCCTTTCCCTATTACCCGCCCCATTGCCTTTGTTCCTGCATGTCGCCTCTGGGTGGGAAGGGTGGCCGCATAGGTTGCACGCGTGCCTGAACTTACAAGTGCCCGGTGCCCTGTTGCATGTCCGTTTGTTGAAGTCCCAACACACCCCTTTTGCACTTCCACTGCCTCTAGTCTTTTGGTTTGTCTCCCCCCCCCCTGCGCTGGTCGAAAGGGCTGCTGGAATGGCTGTTGTGGCCTGGGGGGATAACTTTTGCTCCAGGCAGCGCTAGTGCTTGCTCCTTGACCCTTCTCAAATTGAGAGTGCCAAGAAATGGAATCCACCGTATCCCATGTCAGAGACTTATTGAATTCCCTAGACTTTCTGAAGGCTATATCGTATTCCTTCCAGACATCCCCCGCATGATTATCATAGTACATTGTGATCCTACTCTGGTAGCAGCTCATAACTGATTGCATTCCTGGAAAACGTTCCCCAATTACCGCACTGTACACAGCAAAGGCCCTCACCCAATTAAGGATGGTTTCTTCAACCCTAAATGTGTACAATTTTGCTCTCCATTCACTAGGCAACATCATGTCTTTATGAGATTTTGCATATTCCCCTTCCCTGTTGTCTATCAGTAAAGAAAAGATATTAACGTATTTATCAGCCCAAATCATCTCTTTCACACTTTGTGACACATGTTGCGCTAGGCACTCCCCCCTGGAGGGCATCGCGCCCTCGCTCAGCAGTAGTAGGGCAACCTCCTTACCATTGTCGTTGGGTGACGTCACTTCCACGGGCTTGGCTGCACCCCCATTGTTCGCTGGACCTGTTTGGGGAGAAACTGGTGCCAGTGGCGTGTTGCCCCAACCACTAGCCAACAATATCTGGGCAACCAATGTTTGTTGTTCTGCTGTGAGGTTCGTGTTGTCTGGTAACGCTCCACCACCTAACCAGGGCAGGACGGCTGCAATCTGGGTTGCTAACTCTGCTGGCATTGGACCTGGCGCGGGCAAAACAGGAGGGACCACACTCGGTACCGGACCCGCCAAGGGAACGGGAGTGTAACCCGATGCTACGATAAACAGATCACACGTTATTCGAAAAACGTTTTCCCTTAAAGAAACCTTCTTTGGTCTCCCATCCACCTTGTGCCCTAGCTGTCCCTGCTTAGCTTCACAATAATCAGATCGGACAATATCACATGCAGCAGCTCGGCAATCGATCGCGTTTCACCAACTCGAACGCGCTTCACTTTAGTCTTACTTCCCCCACCGGCTGCTCCCGTGCCCGTCTGCTGCTGTTCTCGAATCCGTCCCCCCGCCCCGCAAAATACCTCGTGCTCTGATGCTCCGGTCGGCTTTCACTGCAGGAGAGCCCCCAGTCGAACGCTGGAGTCTGGTCACGGCGAAGTCCCCCTGTTCCCAGTCGAACGCGCAAAATTGCCGATTGGCGGTGCGCTGGAGTCTGGTCACTGCGAAGTCTCCCTTGCTCGTCCTCAGTGACGCGTCGTCCTGGGATCCTCGAAGGAGACCGTGCCGCCCTGGATACGTCCTCCGCCGGGATCAATCCTCCGCCGTTCTCCGCTAGGTCAGCAGTCTCCACCTGAAATAAAGAAGCAGAAAATTAAAGAGCCCCACGGTGGGGCGAGGAGCGAGCCTGGGGAGCGCGGGCACAAAGAGGCCGCTTCCCGCGCTCCCCAGGCTCTTAACCCCTTCGTGGTCGCGGCCCCGCCCCCCCGGCCCGGAAGCGCAAAACTACTTCCGGGGCGAGGGGGCGGGACAAGCCACCACGAAGGGATCGGGATATGGGAGGGGCCGGGCCCCGCCATGCATGCGTGGGGGCCGATTGGCCCCCCCTTTTCTTCTCTGTCGCCATTAGGGGTATGGGTGAGGAGGGACGGATGGATGGAGGGAGGGAGGGGGGACAATGGCATGTGGGAGTAGAAGGCAGCATTCAGGAAAACCTCTGCAATCTACAACTAAACTAAAAGAGAGCGCAAACACAAAGGGAAAAACCCTTTTGTGAAAGGATACCTGTAATAGGCCAATACTCCAGGCAAGGGCAAGACATGATAAGTTGGTACATAGAAGGCAAAAACACCATTGAAAAGCAAGCTTTTGCGAGTGACACTCTCCTTAACCAATCGGCAGCAAGGGCGGAATGAAAGCCCACATACTGAATACAGCATGTCTTCCAGACAGTGCATGCACTGTCTAGGCTCGACCTAAAACGCATTAGTAAAGCCAACAGGTGAGGGGCTGGCTGCCAGCATTTTGGCTTGGTGAATACAAGTTTTGTTTTGTCATGGTTTTACTTTTTTGCAAAGATTTATTGTAGGGGAATCTGTTGGACCTTCATCAATTTAAAGAAAAAATCATCGACTAAAAGCATAATTATCTTTTGGTCTCAGAAACACACATTGCCAAAGTAGTCACTGGAACTTAAAGGAAATACTCTGCATGTGGATGTGCTCCTTGTGCAAGAGAAGAAAGCCATCACGTTCAGTAAAGTTTGCTAGTGGCTGAAGTGGGCTGACCCATTGTTCTATGTATGGTATAGTGGGCAGAAGAAAATGTGAATGGCACAACATTCACATGGATAAAGAGCTATCTGACTGTAGGTCCCTATAAGACAGAACATTATTCATATAATGTTATTAGATGCCAGACCTAAAAGGCATTTCTTTTTTAGAAACAAGTAAAGATGGTATTTTAATATTTTTATTTTTATTATTTGCGTTCTTAGTTTTTTTCACACTTGTTAATTTCACTATACATTTTACAGTGCTACAGTGTTTTGCTGTCTTTTGATGGTGTTTGCTCTATGTATAAAATGAAAAGACACAAGTGATTCATTCACAGGTAATGTATGCTATTTATTCATTCAAATATCTTAATCAACTCAGAATAGCTGGGCAATAGTCCCTTTTTCATCAGTCTATTCAAACCCTTTAGACTCTCTCTTCAGCCACTTGATATATCAACAGCTTGAAAATGTTATACTACTGTCAGGTTTATAAGAAGTAGAGCATTTCTATCTGCAGGGAATAACAAATTACTTACCTTAGGAAATTCTCTTTTGGTGGGTTTTCTAGCTATAAGCAGATAGCGAAAGCATTTAAGAACTCCTCAAGAAGGGTGGACAATACCTTGCAAGATCTTCCTCGCCATATCCTAGAGGGCATGCATGTGTCTTCCCAACAAGGTAACTGTCATGTTGGGCGTCAGGAAATCATTTGCATTTGTCTTGCTGGCTAAAATGTAAACTTTAAAGCTATCCGGCATAGGGTGCTTTGTCACAAAGGCTGGAACCTCTAGCGCAGCTCAAAACAGGGCAACTCATAAGGAGCACGGTTTCACCCATGCCACTGTCTAAAACTCCATTGTAGTGTTGTGCAAGTTAGCAATGATGGAACCCTTTTGGCTCCTGGTGGACTCGTAGAGCTGTGATGTAGGTGCTAGTGTGGAATGCAATGAAGGCTAATTAACAATGTTGAGTTCACAGTTATGCACAGAAGAGTAAAGACCTGTAATACTAAGCTCTTGTGTGTGGCATAGTCATTGGTGGGTACCCAGACAGTTGAAGACCCATACTTCCAACATGACTTCATTGAAGGGCAACAAAGTCTTTGAAGTTGAAAGGCTTGGTTTTCAGCAAATTCACTTTGATTTCCAGAGTTATTATTCCTAAACTTCTAAAACTATGCAGACTACCACCATAAAAACAGGCACTTTCCTCTGTAGGTAGCCCCAAAGTCCAGGACACAGGATGCCTGGACTAGTGCCAGTATAATCAGGAGGGAGCAAATTGACCACCTTCTTCTCATTATCGATGTTATGTGGAACATTCTGAAGCCATTGTACAATATCGAAATCCAACTCAATTTTAGCCTCAAACCACCCCAAACACTGGGTTTGAAACAAGATCCGTACTGGAGAATCTTATGACACCAAGGGCAGTGCTTTAGTGATCTCATAGTAAGATACTAGCTGGGATGTATCCAAACGCAGCTCTGAATCTAAAACTGATATCGATATCGAGGTCAGAATTAGAACAGGGGCCTCTGGAGCCAAGGGCAGCACTGAAGTGGCAAGAACCGTTGTCACCTTCTGAAAAGGTGAGAAGGTGTATCTTAATGCTGGCAAACATTTGTCTGAGGCACAATGGAGTCAGTTGTGAAGGGTCCCCACCTGCTGGAAGTCTGATTGGGGCCCACAGGAACCATACAATCCAAAGACCCTCCAGAGGGACCCAGAATCTTTTGAAAAAGCTTTAGAATATTCTCCTTGAAGCTCTTGACCTGCTGTCGAGTCTGCTATGCATATTGGCTCCAGCTAAAGGATGAGGTCAGAGTCAGACAACGGATCCAGAGTTGGACTTTTTGAGGGCCAACGGCGCAATCTCTCACTGGAGAAGGAGCAACAAGACTCCCACTGGACCTCTTTTCCTTGACCGTATGTGTCTTTTAATTTCATCTTAAACTTACACAAAAATGGAGACCAGGACAGGGACTGGGATTGGGAGTGTGCCCGAGACTTGCAGTGTGACCAGCTTTGTTTCTTAACCTTGGCAACATTCAGCTTTGCCACCTGGTCTGTGGTGATCTTTATATGCATCAGGAAGCATTTGCTGCATAGCTTCAAATCATGTTTGGATTTCAGGCCCCAAAGTCAGACATAGTGAAGGCCGATAACGGACTTCTGCTTCTAGCATGTGCAGCATGGCTTGAAATCTGTGGTCTTTGTGAAAGAAATATTCCCTAGCACACTGTTGAGAAAAGCATTTTGGAATTCAATAAACCATAAATGTTTTGGAGTGAGGGTCAAAGGGGGTGAAGAAAAGGGAAATGTTGTCAGCGTGCATGGGTGGTCTGCACCATCAATTTTGAAACTGGACTAGGTTGCCATGGAGTCCGTTGACACCACCTATGAGGACTGTTAAACTTTTGCATGAAAAGTTTCCAGATCCATTTTGATGCCTGGGGAAATAAAAAAAAAAGAGAAATCTGCAGTTAGAATTATCCACCAGAAAATAACATTTAATTTAAAAGTCGGTATGCTATGTACTATGTCTCCAATCAAGGCAATCTCAAAGGGTGAAATAGTGACTCTTCAAACGTCTTTACATAATACAGCAACTTACATAACTTATACCCCTAAGAAAAATAAAATGTAAAGGCTGAGGGAATGAGCAGATTAGTCTGTGGTTGAGAAACTGAACCATAACACAGTGTGCATGTTGCTGAAAGTCCTTTCTGACTTTAAGGATATATTTCTTCCTTTGTTCCTATGTACAAACTCCTGTGTTCAAATATAGTCATGATAAATAATCACTGTTGCGATGAAGAGTGCATGAACGAGGCTGAAACCTATTGATGCTGTAGAAGGTACTGACCAGCTGGCTTAACTCCCTCCCTCAAACAATTTGCATCTAAAGTATGTCACATATTGCTAAAAAGTATTATGAATGTAAGGTGTTTGAAGGTTGCAGGAACATTTCCTGGAGTCCCAGGGCATCCAGGTGTTATTGCACTAAGACTGTGTCAATTATTGCTATTTACCAATGTGTCTGATGCTTACAGCTACCTTTGGACACAAAACCGAGAAACAAATATACTTCTTTAGTACTTGATTTTCGGAATTGCATAGCTTGCCAGCTTAAGGCTTACTCCGGAAGCTGGTGTGGGGTTAGAGTCTCAGCACTCAATAAGACAACCAGTATGAGTTAATAACCCAATGACCAGTTAATGCTTATTCTTCAAAAAACTATTACTAATACTCAAAACACACAAAACATAATACTGTACACAATAATTCAGCAGTAGCAAACTACATTCAGTGGTACTAATTCAATTCAGAGATCACAAGGGTGCCTATACAACAGCCATAGGATATATTCCTAGGATAGTTTTAGTCTAGTGGTCCACAATCAGTTACCTGGGGGGGGGGGTGACAATTTTAGGGCTATGTTATCTGTGGACTCTCTGGAGAATTCTGACTGAGTTGTGGGCCAGTGCATCATAATATTCTCTCCCCATTGGAGGAGGACTCTGCCAACTGCCCTCAGCATCTTCTCCCATCTTTCCATAGTACCTTGTCTTACTTAGGGCTCGATTAGGATTGCGGTGAATCCGAATCCTCCGGGCCGGCGGAAGCCACTGCTGGCCCGGAGGATGCGGATTCACCGCTGCGGTGAATGAAAAGACCCCCGCCACATTAGGATGGCTGGGGGGGTTCATCGGCGGACGGGAAGACCGTCCTCCGCTTTTCCGCCGCGGTCGGCTTCTGACCATGGCAGAAAAGCTCTAATCTGGTGGCGGTGTCTATAAGACACCGCCTGCCATATTAGGATGTGCTTCAGGACATGCCTTTCCGTGGTGCAAGGCATACGGTCTTTTCTTTGGGGGCCCGTTGCGGGCTCCCAGGGTGAAGGGGGGGTGGGGGTGCACATGGGGGGTACCTACGGTACCCCCCTGCATTTGCATGCACAATGCGGCAGCCACAGCAGGTGCACAGCATGCATATTTAACTTTGCGGCGGGTGCTGCTTAAAGCAGCACCCGCCGCAATGTTAAATATACGGGTTGTGACCACCAGGGTGGGGGTCACATCTTAATTGCACCGGAGTGACCGCCGCTGCCCCTGCGGACGGTCCCTCCATCCTAATAGGTGCCTTAGTTTGCAAGCAGTGCTGGTAGCACTTGCTTTTATTGGCAGGACAGTTCCCTGTATGTTTTGTGCATCAAATAGCCTATAGGACGGACACAAGCAAGCGCGCAATTCAAAATGGCCAGTGCAATGTAAGCTCCTTCATTTTTTTGCCCGCTTTTTATTAGAAATGATGATTTCCTTTCCAAAAATTGGCGCAAATGTGGTCGCTGTGCTAGTTATGCTGCCACTTACCTGTTGAGGGGTTTTGTGCCTTTTTGGTCGATGGAGGTGGTGTTTTCAGCTTCATGGATCCTGCTCTCTGCTCTCCACAGAGGTATTGCCTGGATTGACTGCCACGGGGCGGAGTTCACTTCAGGAAATGGCCTGGCTTGGGCCGAGCCACACCCACAGTCCTGTTTAGCTGCTGCACCAGTCTTTTAAAAAAAAAAATTTGAGGAGTGCCTAATATCGTTTTCTTTATTTACTCTGACATTAATCATTTACTCATTTTACTTCAAAGTCAGCTAATTTTCTCCTCAAAAAATGGAAAATAACAATCCTACCAATAATAAAGGGAGACAGAAGGTTTCACCTCGTCCATTAAAAAGTGGTGGAGTCATCAGAGCCTTCATTGTCTTTAATTTTAGAAGAAATTCAAGCACTTCATGCTAATACTGAGACTATTGCGACGGAAGTTAAAAATGTGCGAAAAGAAATGGCCAGTTTGTCAATGAAAATCTGCGATAATTCAATCAAGATACAAGATAATAAAGCCACAATAGATGCTTTTACCCCATTGGTGTCAAAAAAATCTCCTATGTGCACACATGTTCTGGATATGGAAAATCGTAATAGACAATACAATCTTCACATCTTTAATTTACCAGAAGAAGTTGAGGGTTCTAATTGTCGAATATATTTGGAAACCTTGATTCCTGATCTTTTAAATATCAAATTTCCAGAAATATTTGAAGTTGAAAAAGCCCACAGAATCATTTCTCATCGCAATCCTCAACATACCAAACCAAGACAAATGATATTTAAAGTTTTTCGTCATCATCATTTTGTTCTGACTAGGAAAGCTGCAAGACAAATTCCCTCATTGATGGTCAATGGCAATAAAATTTGTATCCATCAAGACTTTGCTAAAGAAACTGTTGCAATACGTAAGGAATTTTCGGACCCCCGCCCACAGCTGAGAAGTCTTGGTTTCAAATATGGCCCTTTTGATCCATCTATAATGCGCATATGGAAAGACAATTTCTCAAAATCCTTTCATCGACAAGAGGATCTACGACATTTTCTTGATCTCCAATTGCAGCATTCCAAGGACACTCATGACCCTACTACTTGATGTTGATCTTTGCTGACAGCTTTATACGTAATGTTTGTTGTTTTGTTTGTTGTTTGTATTTTTTTCTCTGTTCTACCCTTTCCTATTCCTTTTCTATTCTCTAGAGCTACTTACACCTTCTTATATGCTCTTTTCCTCGTTGTCCTCTTCTTATATTTTTCTTCTTTCTTCTTCCATTATGGCTAACATTAAAGTAATTTCGTTAAATGTTAAAGGTTTACGCCATCCAGTTAAACGTAGTAAGATTTTGGATTATTTAGGCAGTTCCAAAGCTAATTTTTGTTTTTTGCAGGAAACTCATATTGATGATAAAATACTGGATTATATGAAAAGAAAGTGGGTTGACAGTATTGTTTCTTCTCCCGGTAATGGCAAGAAAAATGGTGTAGCGATATTAATTGCAAAGAAATCTCAGTGCCAAATTTTGAGTAAATTTACTGGTACAGAAGGAAGATACTTAATTGTAAAAGTTAAAGTTCATGATTCTATTATTTTCTTACTAAATGCTTATGGGCCCACTGCGGATGATCCCACTTTTTGGTCCAATCTTGCAACAGAGGTACAAAAAATTGGGAATCTCCCTTTGATGGTAGCTGGTCACTTTAATGTTATCTCTGATCCTTTACTAGATAGATTGTCCCAGACGAAATTTCACCCCTCTAAGGTTTATTTTGCTTTTAAAACGTTTCTTCAAACTACTAAGTTAATTGATATTTAGCGTCTTCATTTCCCTACGGATAACATTTTTACTTTCTTTTCTAATCCACACAATTCACACTCTAAAATTGATTATATTTTAGTCACAAGACAACTTATTAATTCTATAAAAACCCCTATGATTGGAAATATTGATGTTTCTGATTATGCTATCATTTCTTGTATTTTAAATTTGAATTCAACATTTCCTAAACAATCTAGATGGAGAATGAATCTTGGCATAGCTCTCAACGAACATTACAAATTGAAACTTTTAACTGCCATTAATGATTACTTTCAATTCAATCCTGAAGGTTCTACTTCTATGGTTAATCAATGGGATACTTTTAAAGCTTATATTAGAGGAGCTACTATTTCTATAATGGCCCACGAAAATAAAACCTTCAATGCAAATATTAAACATTTGGAAAAACAAATAGTGAAATATGAACGACTCTTTATTACATCTAATGATTCGCAATACAGGGATAAGTTACAAAAGTTACGCTCTGATTTTAATACTATTCTTAGTAAAAGAGCTGGTATCCAACTTTCTAAAGGCAAAGCTAAATTCAGTTTCAATGCAAAGAAATCTGGAAGACTTTTAGCAAATTACCTTCATATTAAAAAAGACAATACCCAAATCACTTCCATTCATGGCTCCAATGGTAAAATTGCTGTATCTCATAAAGATATTGTCAATAAAGTTTTGGACTTTTACTCTAAGTTATATAATAAACCTGAATTTAATGATGACTCTTTGGTATATTCCTTCCTATCCTCATGTGATCTGCCTAAGATTTCTCAATCAGATAAACTTGGATTGGACCTACCCATTACTAAGGATGACATTTTATCTGCTATAAAATCTCTCAAACAAAATAAATCTCCGGGTCCTGATGGTTTACCTGCAGAGTTTTATAAAGAATTTCAATCCCAAGTCTCATTTTTTTTACTTCATCTTTTTACATCATTTGCTTCATCAGGAAGTACGTCTGGTTCTTTTACGGAAGCTTTAATTATCGTTCTTCCTACACCAGACAAAGATCCTACTCTTTCTAATTACCGTCCTATTTCTTTAATAAATCAAGATTGTAAATTATATGCTAAAATACTACCCACACGTTTATCCCCTATATTAGACTCTATTATTCATCCTGATCAATCCGGGTTTATGAAGAATAGATACTCAGCTAATAATACACGAACTCTGCAGCATGTCATTGAACAAGGTCAGACATTAATTAGCCCTTCAGGAGTCATGGCTTTGGATGCTGAAAAAGCCTTTGACAAACTTCATTGGCAATTTTTATTTCATACTTTATCGTTTTTTAATTATGGTGATACTTTTATTCGTATGATTTCAGCTATATGTTTTGCTCCTACTGCTCATCTATTTATCAGTGGCCAAATTTTCAATCAATTTTCCCTTTCCAGAGGTACTCGTCAAGGATGTCCCTTTTCTCCACCATTGTTTTTAATAGGTATTGAACCCTTTCTTGCTTCTATCAGAAAATGTGATACTATTACAGCAATTAAAGTTAAGGATGTTATTATTGAAACATTATGCTGATGAAGTACTTTTATTTATCAGTGATCCATTATCCTCTTTCCCTTCCTTAATAGAAATAATTACAAAATGTTCTTTGGTATCTGGATATAAATTGAATACTAATAAAACTGAATTTTTCCCTTTAAATGTTTTTTGTACTCCTGATATGATTCCCATGCATGAAATTATTTGGCAAAAAATAAGTTAAAATATCTGGGTATTTTCTTCTTTTCTTCTATAAAATCAACCTTAACTTTAAACAGTGGTTTTATTTTAAAATATATCAAAGATACAATGTCTAAATGGTCTTATTGCATCTTTCATGGTGGGGTAGAATGGAATCTATTAAAATGAATATTGCTCCTAAAATATTTTATACTATAATAAATATATAATAATATTTTATAAATGTAATCTTTTTATGATGTTGAAGTATTGTCTCATGCTTTTAAAATATGTTTTATCGAAATAAAGCTTATTTCATTCATTCATTAAAATTTTATAAAGATATTGATAAACTCCTTTCCAAATTTCTTTGGAATAACAAAGCACAACGTATTAGTTTAAATGTCTAAATGTAATGCTGATTTGGTATTCCAGAGTTTCTTCTTTATCATAAGGCGTTTATTTTAAATCTAAGTGCTATTTGGTTTAATCATTCCTCTTTACATAACCCTCCTAACTGGTCCCATATTGAAAAATCCATTGTGAATCATTTTCCACTTCCCATACTATTAACAATGTCGAACAAATCATAGTTTTTTCATAAATCTCTTATCCTCAAATTCACCAAAATGATTTTCAATTATATAGATTAAATTTTTCAATATCCCATGTGCAATACTGATGAATTATCTCTATGGTATAGCAATGTTATTAAACTAAATAGAAATATTAGTTTCTGGTCTTCATGGATTAAAGCTGGTATTTTTTATCTTAAGGATGTTTATTCTAATAGTGCTTTTATTTCATTTCAAATGTTACAAAGTTTGGTTTAGCTAATTCTGACCTTATAAAATATGAATATTTAATTAATTCGATTTTGGATTCTTTTTCACAAGCTATTCCTTCTAATATTCATGCTGATTTATCTATTTATATTCAAACTATATCAACTAATGCTCATGGAGTTTCTATTTTATATAAAAAATTGTCCAACAATCTAGGCAGCAATATAAATATGATTGCAATGTTCTGGAATAATGAATTATCGCTTTCATTATCTACTGATAAGTGGGAAAATATATGGATGACTAATATATCTGGATGGTTACCTGTTTCACTTTTCCAAACTAATTTTTATATTTTATTTAATTGCTTATGGACTCCGTCACGTTTATTTCACGCTAAACTTCTTCAATCTGATACATGTTGGCATTGTAATTTACACTCAGGATCACTACAACACATGCTTTTTACTTGTCATGTAATATATAATTCTGGACAGAAGTATGGGATATTATTAGAAATATTCTTAATATTCAAGAAGATGTATCATATAAATTGTTAATATGCAAATCTGTAACCTTGTCGCAAGATTTAAGTGAACTTGAATGTAAACTTTTTAACTTTTTAATTTAGCTGCGTTAAAATCAATTACCTTTTGTTGGAAAGATGTTTCCAAGTTATCAGTTCATGCTTGGTGGTCCTGGGTTATTTTTACAAGAAGAGATGCACAGTTATCTTTGTCTGGGGTTTGTCAGAATTCTATTTCTTATCTATTTTGGACTCCTATTGATATCTATTTGTCAAATGATTAGTTTATTTATTGCTTCTTCCCCATTTATTGTTCTATTACTATGTAAATTAATAATGTATAGTCGCTCTATTTATCAACTAATAAGTATTTGATATTATATGATTCCCTCCCCTTCCTTCCCCTCTTTTAAGTTTTCTATGCACAAGTTTGTCTTTACTTATTGAAAATGAATTAGCAAATGTATCTTTAGTATTTTATTAGATCTTTTGCAATGTTATTTTTTTCTGTATGTCTTGTTTATTGTTTATTATGAAAAATGTTCAATAAAATATTTTGAACTTAAAGAATAAATAGCCTATAGGACATGGGAGGAGGCGCAGTATGGTGTGTGAGCAACAGGCACCAGCACAAGGTAAGTTGAGGCAGTGCCAAATCCAGTTGAGAAGGTGATGGTGGAGTTGCAGTGCTCGTGGCTCAACAGATTATGTGACATGGGTTCTTTCTGAAACCCAAGCACCAACACCTTACCCAAACAAGTTAGGTGCCTAGCCCTGATTATATCATTGAGTGCTCTGGTCTTGATTAAAGAGTCTCAGGGCCCGATTCACAGAATTAACTTAAGACTCAATCCTAAACTTACTACTGTTTTGGTATTCACAGATTGCACTTACTACTTTTGGTATTCACAGAATTAACTTACTACTTTTGGCATTCACAGAATGCACTTACTACTTTTGGTATTCACAGAATGAACTTACTCATTTCGGTATTCACAGAAGTTAGGACTACTAACTTTAGGACTCCTCAATGCCTACTGTGAATACCGAAAGTCTTAAAATTTGGATTTTTCTTGATTTAGTAGTAGTAAAGTTAGGACTCCTAACTTTAGGACTCCTAAATGCCTTCTGTGAATACCGAAAGTCCTAAAATAAGGATTTTTCTCAATTTAGCAGTAGTAAAGTTAGGACTACTAACTTTAGGACTCCTAATTGCCTTCTGTGAATACCGAAAGTCTTAAAATTAGGATTTTTATCAATTTAGTAGTAGTAAAGTTAGGACTCCTAACTTTACTACTACTAAATTGAGAAAAATCCTAATTTTAAGACTTTCGGTATTCACAGAAGGTATTTAGGAGTCCTAAAGTTAGTAGTCCTAACTTTTGTGAATACCGAAATGAGTAAGTTCATTCTGTGAATACCAAAAGTAGTAAGTTCATTCTGTGAATACCAAAAGTAGTAAGTGCAATCTGTGAATACCAAAATAGTAGTAAGTTTAGGATTGAGTCTTAAGTTCATTCTGTGAATCGGGCCCTTAGTCAGTAAGGTTATCCTCCAACATTCTTGTTTCTTCCTTGGACGGCCACAGATTGCAGACCCGTCTTACTTAGCACCATGTGATTTTTCAGTGCACACTTTTGCAACAAAGTTCACTACACATGAATACCTCAGCACCCTCTGTACACAGTTCTGCTGGGTCACTTCAGGATCCTCAGGTTTGTGGAGTGATACAGGTTCTTCCCTAACGTATCAGTGGTCATCTTTTGTTCATAACTCCTCAGCTGGTTCACAGCTACAAGACTGGTCCAGGGCAGTTCAGCCTCTTTTTATGATGCACCTCAGACAGCTCTTTGTCACAAGACACCAGCAGGAAGGCAGGTGAAGCTGGAAGTCTCCAGGTAGGAGAAACTTAACACAAACGTGCACAATTAAGGAAGGCTATCTCAATTTACTGCCTGTTACCTTTGGGTGATATCCTTTCCAGAAATAATGGGCTGGAAAAGGCATGAGAAACTCCTTAGTTTCAAAAGCACCCTATTTCTCCTTTTAACAGTCTGACCCACAACAAAGGATGCCTGGAATGTTTGGGTAGAGATCCCCAATTCACATCTGCTACCTAGACCCTAACCAACCTTCCATTTTAGGTAACACTTAGATTTAACAAATACAAAATGGATCCCAATGAGGCTATAGTAACATGTATCATATACACAGTACACACTTTCTTTGCACACATAAGCTTGTCAATTCCCCGAGAACAGGTGACTAACCCAGTTGCAGAGGACCGGCAAATTTATAAAGGAGCGAGAGGTTGATAGGTGACTCTCCCAGGCAATGATAGGCCCATCTTGCCACTGCAAATGGTATTGCTGCTACCACTATCAGTGCTCTACAGCCCTGAGAGCAGAAAGTAGTCATGATCAGAAAGGAGAGGGAACATGTTGTACTCCTATGGTTTTCTGAGCCAGGCTCTGGTTCAAAATTCAGAAAATGCGTACAGCACAATGCGTACTGAGGTGGAGGGGGTTAACAAAAAAACTTTCTATAATGAACTCAATGTTCTAGAGCCATGCAGGGTAACTTTTGTATTATTTTTGACAGATATACAATATTCCAATGCTTGAGATTATCAAGATTGAAAGGAAATAAAAATAAATGAGTATTTAAAGTGCTTGAATACCCAAGAGGGTAAAGCCAAGCTTTGAGGGTAAGGCAAATGAGGACCAAAAAAAAGCCAAACTTTTATGAATTTTCTAAACTGAAAGTGACATTCTAGGCACCTATCAGTAGTATGGATTTTCAGAGTTTAGGTGCCAGATAGGAGAAAGCTCTTCCTTCCCAACGACTGCGTTCAATTTTCAGAACCACCAGGTCTTTCTTGTCTGCTGCTCTAAGTTGTCACCTAGGACTGATTGGAAATGACATTAATTTTATATACACAACATTTCAAATATAAACAGACTGAATACTACCTGCATTTCCACTAAAGGGGGTGCTTTTGTGCCTTTAAAAAAGACTTCATACTGCATGGATCTTGACAATACATACAATTTTACAGAGCACCACACACACATGATACCAACAAACACTTTGGAATTCACTGAATAATACAGCAGACCATGTATGATTACTGCTTACATGTTACTGACCCAGAATTAATTGTTGTACAGAATATCAAAAGAGAAAGAGCAACAATATTTCCATTCAGCATTTTGTGCAATTTGAAGACTTACTGCCAATTAATTTATGGCCTAGAACAAGAGAAAAATGAAATAAATATGGTGCATGGAAAACATAAACTGAATAAAAGGCAATTCCATTTCTTGGAATGATAAATTCTCCCTCAATGGATGTGCGGTCTTCTAGGTTTCAGACACACTGTCTCCAAAGGCTCTAGTACATAAGCGCAGTATATTATTTGTCAATCTGGATTTATTCAGACTGGTGAAAGATACATTAGAAAAAATTGAACTATGAAATGTTTATGAGGTTTGTCTAGTGCTCATGGCAAAAGTGGTTTCAGTTTTACAGTCAGTTGAACAAATTAGAATGCGATAACTCAAATTCATGTGGAATGAAGCAGGCCTCACTGATGTTGGTAAGATCATTAGTCTGCATGAGGATGGTCATATTCCTCAGCATGCTACCAGTAAAGACAAGCCTGTGCCATGGACCTGCCCAAAGTATTTCATGTCTTTTAAAAAACTTCTTCTTCACCACATCAACCCTCGTGAGGTAATGTCAGGTTCTTAGGTCGTGAATATGCTGAATAACCATTGGCTCCTCAAGTCTCTTTACAGGCATAAAAAACAGAACTAGCTGTCTGCAGTAGGAATACTGGAAAATAGGAAATTGAAAGAAAGACTTTCACAAATGGCCGGTCAGTAAGTAGTCAGTAGAGAAACATTTAGACAGACTGAAAACAATCAGCTAGGAGACATTTTTCCTCTCTCTATTCTAGTGCTGTTCATAACAAAGGCTACACTCCTTCCACCCTAAACCCTTCTTCCTTTAAGGGACTAACCTGCAGCCCGGGGTAGAATTATTTTCCTTCCGACCCTCTGACCTAATGGTTAAGAATTAATTTTCCAATATTGAGGAAACCCCCACCCAGTTTTGAGTAAAGCTGCAGAGCATGTTTGAAGTATACAGACCAAACTGGGTGCATGTGAATAAGTTATTGTGAATGGTAGAGCCTAGTTAAGTGAGAAACCAATTGTTGGAAACGTGGAATTCCGATATATATATATCCATATCCACTGGTGTCCTCCATTAGAAGCTTATGCACAGTTGTGTATAAGGTTAAGTACTGTACCATTGGTTTTTAGTGGCCATATTGATATATGGCCGGTAGTAGCTGCCTTCCATCAAGTGATATTCTATCGATTTGAAGATTTTTTCTTTCAGGTAGTTCCTGAGAGAGTGTGTGTCAGAGTTGGCAAGTATGGCTGTTCATGGAATCCCTATCTCTACATAGTTAGTGACAGGGAGGGGAACTGTAAGGGAAATAAGAGAAGGAATATTTTTCCTGATGAAGGCTGTTGACTCACAGGGGCAGTTGGAAGGCTGAAACATGTTGATAATGGCAAGTAGGGGTACAGGGATCTAATTTTCCAGGTATATCCTGATTTAGATTTTTAAATACCAAGAGGGCCCAGAATAAAGCAAACATGGAACCTTCTACGGTAGTTTTAAAGTGTTGTATGGCACAGAGGATCCCCTGCTGGTGGGGGCATGTGCTCCTTCATGAATATGTTGTTTGCTTCACTCTGAGCATTGGTTTGCGCCAGAGTACATTAGAATGCACTATGATGAAGCATGCTACTATCTAGTGGGTGAGCGCAATTTTAAAAATCATTGAGTTTTTCAAAAATTGAATATAGGCTGATAATTTTTTGACTCTGCCTTTTCTTTGTGGGCTTGGATAAGTGTAAGGGAGGGCAAAGGAAGGCGAGCACCTCTCGCCCCTTTGTTAGTGTGTGTTGGATACTCCAAATTCATGTCCTGAATTCTGGGGCAGCCTGAGAGGGTACACCTGTGTCATGAAAACTCTAATCCCAGTATACTGGAAATACCATGATGTATATTGCCTTATTAATGGTTAATGTAACACTTGCCTCACTGACATTGGTCATAGTGGCTCTTCCTTAAAAACCTCTGGTTTCCCTGAATGCCGCTCTTGGACTTTTCCATTGATGTAGACAGTATTTCTAACCAAAGAGTTCCTAATCACATTTCCAATCTCGTCTTTGTTTCTCTGGGACTTACCAATGACAAACATTCCTTTTTACTCAGTCTGACCTCTCCCGCCAATTTGTTTGGGCAAAATATAGTGTGTAAGTTAAACTTATCTTATTTTGCATTGCTGATGGAGTGTATGTGTAATACCGCAACACCATAAAAAGTGAAGTCCTTGCCCTCCTCTGTGAGACCACTGACTGCTAATCAAGTAAGAAATAAACTGCCATGTCTCTGGATTCAACCAATTTGCTTTCCCAGGTGGTGCTCCCATTGTGGTCCATGGGAGTCAATAAAGTGGGGTTCATATCATGGATGGAGCCAGAAAAAATCAATATCGCCCACAGAAAAAGCTATCCAGGATATCCCAGTACCCAATGAAACCTGAAGCAGTGGCCTGGATTCATCCTGTAATAGTTGATCCAATTAAGCAAGGGGTTCTATTGGCAATTGCTAGCAGATGTAACACCCCAATATTGCTGATGTGCAAAGCGAGTAAAGCCAACCTGTACAGATTTGTGCAAGAACTTCTGGCAATTAATAATATAGTCATCCCAAGTTTCCTTGTAGACCCAACCCCACCACCCTCCTTCACTGCTATTGTGCAGACGTCCAGTGGTTCACCTTGGTAAACCAGAGTTCCTCCTCTCTACCCTCATACATGAAGAGAAGGAGTTTCTCCTTGCTTTCTCACTCCACAGTCTCAAATTCATGATGAACATTCCCTGAAGGATTCAGAGACTCACCGTCAATTTTTTCCCAAGCTTTAAAGAAAGATCTGGACAACTTGGTCTTTTCCTGGGGATTCTACGTCAGTTCAGTGTGTCTACGACCTACTAATGGCATCTGTCACACTAAATCACTGAAAGGTGGACTCTATCACTGGTTTGCCTAAAAGGGACACAAGGTTACAAAAGAGAATCTGCAATTTTGCGTCTCCCTGAGTATGGTACCTTGGTCATAATAATTACGCTGGTAAACACTACCTATCTTCTGACTGAGTTGAAGTAATCTGCAATTTGCCCCGTCTCATGACCGTTTGCCAAGTAAGTACTTTTCGGGTATGTACAGATATTATAGACAATGGATTATGTGCTATGGTCCAATGGCCCATGCCCCTGCAAAAGTATGTCAGAAAAGGCATCCCTGAATCTTTACAGTGGTCTAGGGAAGTTAATAATGCATTTGTTTGAATTAAATAAGCATTGACTTCTGGCCCTATCATAGGATTTCCTGTTTATGCTAAACTCTTTCCCTTGTATTGTCATGAACACAGTTGATTTGCCTTTGGAGTGCTGGTCCAGAATCATGGGATCAGAAAAAGCCTGTAGTCTTCCATTCCACAGCCTTGACACCACTACAGTGGGGCTCCTGCCATGTCTATGCTATGTGACTCAATTTTGGTTGAAGCTTCCGAAAACATTGTATTGAATTCTCCCTTGATTTTTACTGAACTCTATTATGTTTTTGTCCTCCTCCTCACCACTAAAACTAAGCTCCACTCCCTCACCAAATTGTGAGAAAATGAGATTCTATTGTTGTCCACCTCTCACATCACCTTTGCCTGTTGCTCCACTCTGACCCCTGCCTCTCGAATGCCTTCTCTTGAGAAGGAAGAGCCCAATGATTGTTTAATTGTTACTGGTCATACCACCAAGCCCCATGTTGATTTGACTGATGTTCCTATTCCGAACTGTGAATTAATGTACTTTGTTGATGGTTCCTGTTTCAGAAAGGACGAAGGCGTGCTGGTTGCACGTTATGCTATATGTACTGTAAATCTAATTGTGAAAAGTTGTCACTTACCAAATGTAAGATCTGCCCAAGTGGTAAGAATTTTGCCCTTACCCGTGCATTCATCCTAGCCAAAGTAAAGATTGGAACTGTGTACAAGGACTTACAGTATGCGTTTAGAGTGATGCATGACTTTGGGCTCTTTTGAATGCAACTGTCGTTCTTAACCCTTTCCGTGCTGATGACGGAACCGCTCCGTAATCAGCCGCGGTTGCGCTGTGCTGATGACGGAGCGTCCCGTCATGGCCCGCCCGACGCTCCTGCGCGGCGCTGATTTCGCGCCTGCGCGGCACGTTCTATTAAGCGGGCGGGCCATGACGGAACCGCACCATCATGAGCACAGCTCATCCGCGGCTGGTGACGGGGCGGTTTACTCAGAGGCAGGGAGCTCAGGGAAGGAGTACCTGAGGTAAAAAGAGAAACAGAGGATCAACAGGTAAGATTGGACCTTAATGTTACCCCTTTAAAATTGTTCGGCAGACTTGCCTAGTTTTGTCAGAGCTGGTTTCAGAAAACAAGGAATCCTTGGTTTTAGAGACAGTTCATGGATTTCACATGGAGTTTGGGTAGAGAACTGTACAAAGATGTATTCCAAAAAGGTTGTTTTCTCTTCAAAATAAATGAAGCTGATAGATTTGGAGATTCAGGAGGTGATTGTGAAAGGAGCAGTTGTGTTAGAAGAGGATCAGGTGGACCGATTTGTAAGCAATATTTTCATAGTGGAAACAAAGGATGAAGCAATGTGTTTGGTGATAAAATTAGGAGAGTTAAATGATTGGGTGGTTTACCATAATTTCAAGATGTGGGAATCCATTTGTTGAAGGATGTGTTACAGAAAGGAGATTGGTTGACCCAATTGGATCTTAAGTATACTAATCTGACAGTTCCAATTTGGGAGAAACATCAGACATGTCTAAGGTTCATAGGGAGGAGGAGATTGTGGAAGTTTCTGTGTTTTCCTTTCGGCCTCTCGTCAGCACCTTGGTGCTTTATGAAGGTCCTTCAGCCAGTGGCTGATTTTTTGAGAGAGAGGGAAATTTGTTTGATAATTTATCTGTATGATATCTTGATTTGGATCAGATGATTTTGCATATGATTACAAAGATTGTAAGTGAGGCACTTAAGGGATGGATTGAGATACTCAGAGACAGTTGTCTTTCTCTTGAGACAAGGGAAGAGTTGGCATGGTAGTTAAGAAATATGGAAACTTGGAAAGGGCTTGCAATTTCTTATGAAAATCCTGATTTGGATGTGGAATCAGATGCAAGGTGGCATAGATGGGGTGAAAGTTGTGGATTGTCAATCAATCAATCAGGGGTGTGTAAAGTGCAACTACTCACCTGTGAGGGTCTCAAGGTAATGGGGGAGGGCTGCTGGTCCTTCTAGGTATGGAGGATCATTCGAAGAAGCCTGGTCTTTCACTCCTTCTTGAATTGAGTGAGCAAATCTAATTGCCTGAGGTGGAGGAGCAGGGTGTTTCAGGTTTTGGCAGCGAGGTAGGAGAAGGAACTTCCTCTGGTAATTGTCTATTGGATCCTGGGGACAGAGGAGGCTAGAGCACGTGTTGCCTGGCAGAAACGTGTAATGCAAGGCAGTGGTTCAGGTCTGCCAGTCCTATGTTGAGGAGAGCTTTGTAGGCATGCATGAGGAGCTTGAAGTTGATTCTCTTTTTGACCCGGGAGCCATTGGACTTATCGGAGTTGTAGGGTGATGTGGCTGTGGCGGGGGATGTCGAGGACCAGTCTGGAAGCAGAGTTTTGAATGTTCTATAGTTTCTTGAGTTGTTTCTGGGTGACACCAGCATACAATGCGTTGAAGTCAAGACTGCTAGTGATGAATGCGTGGGTGACAGCCTTTTCTGGATTCTGTGAGGATCCATCTGAATGTCTTTCGAAGCAGGCAGAGTGTGTAGAAGCTGCCTGAGGAAACTGAGTTGATTTGGTAGTTCATTGAGAGCAATGAGGCCAGTATGATGCCAAGGTTGCATGCATAATCTGCAGAGGTGGGAGGGGTTCCCAGATTGGCTGGACACCAGGAGTCGTCCGAGGCTGAAGGGATGAGGATGAGTACTTCGGTCTTGCCCGAGTTGAGCTTGAGGCAACTGTTTTTCATCCAGGTGGTTACGGACTTCATTCCGCTGTGGAAGTTAGTTCTGGCGGTTGTGGGTTCATTGGTGAGGGAGAGGAACAGCTGGGTGTTGTCAACATAGGGGACGATGTTGAGTTTGTGGCTTCTGATGATGTCTCTGAGGGGGGCCATGTAGATGTTGAAGAGTGTGGGGTTCAGGGAGGAACCCTGGGGCACTCTGCAGCTGATCTCTGTAGATTCTTAGAGGAACGTGGGTAGTCTGACTTGCTTGTCCGGCTGGTGAAGAAGGATTGGATCGAGTACAGTGCCTTGTTGCGGATGCTCGTGTTTAGGGTGCGGTGGGAGACGGTGTTAAAAGCAGACAAGAGATCCAGTAGAATGATGGTTGTGGTCTCGCCCCAGTCGAAGAGGGAGCAGATGTCATTGTTGACAGGGAGGAGTGCGGTCTCCGTGGTACGGTTGCTTCAGAAGCTGGGTTGGGAGGAGTCCTGGACGTGGTTTACTTCGATGAACTCGGAGAGTTAAGACTTTGACATTGATGGCATTCATGATGACTTTAGCTGGGAAGGGCAGGAAGGAGATGGATCTGAAGATCTTGAGATCTGTCGGGTCTGAGGACAGCTTCTTCAGTAGGGGGATCTCTGTGTGTGTCCAGTCACCAGGGAAGGTGGCGGTTTCGATGGAGCAGTTGATGGTGCGACAAAACTGGGGGTGATGATGGCGGCTTCTCTGTAGAAAATGTGGTATGGGCATGGACTGGTGGCCGCTTGACAGAACAGAAAAGGAATTTACATATAAATTGTTTAGAACTATTAGCAGGGTATTTTGTAATCAAGTGTTTTGCAGATTAAACTGTCATATTTGGCAATGGTTTTTTGGGAGTATTGCATGAAAAGGAGCCTAAGTGAACAAAGGCAGCATATTCCAGGGTTGACATATTCGTGGTGGGCTGGTTTTCAGGAGCTTTTCGTGGTTCGAGCGATTGGATGTTGGACAGAATGGTCTGTTGAGTAACTTAAAATCTTTGTGGGTTTCTTTACTCATGGATTTCTTTGAGAACAGGCTAAATGCACAGGTGGAGAGGTTTTTTAGGTGGCATCCAGACCCGGAGCAAGCAGCAGGTATAGATGCATTTCTCTTGGTTTGGAGAGGTCTTCACCCATATGAGTTTCCTCCGTTTACCATCATCGGAAGAGTGAGAAGGATTATTTGCAGATGGAAGGAGACAGTAGTTGTAGTCACTACTTTATTGAGCTCTCAGAAGTGGTATCCAATCATGTTGGAGATGAGGGTAGACTTTCTTGTGTTGCTACTGAAGTTTCCAGAGATTTTGTGAGGTCCACAAGGAGAGATACACAGTATAACTAATGTGGGTGGCATGGAGACTTTTCAGAGAGTATGGAAGTAGCCAAGAGTTTTAACAGAGGCTTCTCATTAAGGAGTCATGGACTCCGGGAACAAGGAAGGCATATAGATTGGCATGGAGTGAATGGCTATGCTAGTGTTTGAAAAGGGATCCTAATCCATTTCAATTGATGTAGATCAAGTGATAAATTTTTTGAACAAATTGTTTGCAAAGCGTCTGGCATACAGTTCAGTATATATGTATAGAGCAGCTATTGTTGCTGGCCATGGTTTGGTAAATGGTTTATCTGTAGGTCAAGATGTAATGGTGAGGAGGTTTTAAGGAGCATTGGAATTGGTAAGCCTCTGGGTTCCAGATACACTCACTTCTGGGAGATTTGAAAGGTTTTGAGTTGTTTGGAGAGCTGGGATAATAATGGAGATCTCAGAGATGTGTCTTTTAAATTGACACTGTTGTTGTGCTTAGTGTCATTCCGAAGGGTTTCAGTTGTTCGTACTTTGGAGGTGTCTTATAGGTCTTATACTCCAGAGGGTTTATGTTTTCTTTTGACACAGAAAACTAAGACAAATTCTTCTTCAATTGTTTTATCCTTATTTTGATGAAAGAGAGAAGTTATTTGTGGTGTGATGTGTAAAAGACTATGAGCAAAGAATGGTTTTGTAGAGACCGTCAGGAGTGGATCAACTGCTTATTTCATTCAGACATCCTCATAAAGCGGTATCTTCACCTTCTTTTGCTAGATGGGTGAAAAAGATAATGCAAATATGTGGTGTGGATGTAGGTTTGTTTAGTGCACATTCTGTGAGGGTTGCAGCTGCTTCGAAGGCTTGTAGGATGGGTGGAAGTTTGCAAGACATTTTGCTTTGTGATGACTGGGCTTCTGATTCTATGTTCAGATGTTACTTTAAGCCTGTTGAGAGTGCAGCAATTTGTCTGTTTGCTAAGCTTTAAAGTTGCATAATATTGGCCTCTGGATCTTGACATAAAATATAGATTTTCCATTCCCATGGTGGGCTGGAAATCTGGATTTGATTAAAGACAAGGAATCTAATATTATCCCTCCCAGTATATACCATTCCCTGATGTTTTCATATTTTTATGACAGGACAAGTTTAAGATCTTTGTGGAGTATCAATGTATTCTTTTAGAGGAAGAAGTTGATTCTAAAGAAGAAGTTGTTTTTCGAGGATCTTATTTTGGAGTTGTGTTACAGTTCAAGTTTGCAGTGCAAGTACGAAGGAAGAGGACTGGTTGCTGGGGAGCTTAATTATGTTTGAAATGTTTAAAGATTATTATTATTATTATAGGAGTTTGTAAAGCGCCTGGTGACGCCTCCCGGCGTGTCCCCGCGCTGAGGAGAGAGTATTGCTTGGGTGGAGGGGCATCAGACAGTGATTAGATAATGAAAAGATACGTTTTTAGATGTTTCCTAAAGGATGTTTCGTTTTTTTCCTGTCTGATATTCATGGGGAGGGTGTTCCACTCCTTGGCTGCAAGAGTGCGAAAGGACCTGCCTCCAAGTCTGGCTTTATTAGGGCGCGTTGTTTTAAGCAGACCTGTTCCCTTAGAACGTAGAGATCTGTAGGGTTCATAGAGTGAGGCTAAGTCAGACAAATAGGAGGGGGCTCTTTGATGAATGATCCTATGACACCAGAGAAGTGCCTTGAATACTATCCTCTTTCTAATGGGCAGCCAATGCAGAGTATCCAAAGAAGGTTTAGAAGGAGCTCTGCGCGGGAGTCTTAGCACGAGGCGTGCCGCTGAATTTTGCAGAACTTGCAGTTTTCTAATGTTTTTTGCGGAAGTGCCCAGCAGTAACACATTCCCATAATCCATACGGGAAGTGATAAGAGCCTGCGTCATGGTACGCCTGGAGCTCAATGGAAGTAGATCCACGGTGCGGCTAAGCGTCTTCATAACTCCAAAGCACTTTCCCACTGTTTTTTTGACATGACTGTCATAGGAGAGTTTGTTGTCAATCCAGACACCCAGATTCTTGGCCTCCTGACTAGGGGTAGGTACTGGTCCCAAACATGTGGGCCACCAATCTTTGGTCCATTTGGTGTTGTTCCCCCCTATAATGAGCACCTCTGTTTTTGTTCCGTTTAATTTGAGGCAGTGCTCATTCATCCATCTAGACAGTTTGCACATACAGGATTTAAAATTATCGGCCTCAGAGGAGGGGGATTGAGACAGGGAGATCAGGAGTTGGGTATCGTCGGCGTAAGAGACAAGCTCTACGCCGAACGATTGGACCACCTCTGCCAAAGGTGTCATATATAGATTGAACAGGGTGGGGCTCAGGGCAGAGCCCTGAGGTACCCCCTGTTCTAAGGTCAAGCTATCCGAGAGATAGGTCCCTCTTTGGACCTGAAAGCTTCTGTTGGTAAGAAAAGCTTTCAGCCAACCGAGAGCCTCTTTTGTGACTCCCGCTCTGTTTAGACACTGTAGCAGTATGGAGTGAGCTACAGTGTCAAACGCGGCACTGAGGTCCAACATGATCAAGGCCATGGTTTTGCCTTTGTCGGCTCCCTCCCGCAGAGTTTCAGTTGCTCTAAGGAGTGCTGTCTCTGTGGAGAAGCCCGATCTGAAGCCCGATTGTGAGGGGTGAAAGGTTTTTTGGGTTTCAAGATGGATCATAAGTTGGGCATTAGCTACCTTCTCAGCTAATTTAGCGAGGTAAGGGAGTAGAGAAATTGGACGTAGATTCTCCAATATATCCTGGCTCAGGTTAGGTTTTTTCTTGATGGGGAACACTATAGCTTTTTTCCAGTCCGCGGGGAGAGTAGCTGTAGAAAAAGATGTTTGCAACATGTGTCTGAAGTGCGGCTCCAGAACCGGGAGGCTAGCAGTTAAAATTTTGGGAGGTGCGGGGTCGCGTGGCGAACCAGATTTGATACTCTTACAGATTTTTATCAGGGTTTCAGCTGGAGGTACAGAGAAGGCACATAGGTGGGTAAGAGTGCTTATATGAGCTTCATTCTCTGTGAAGTCATTGCCAGATTTTATGTTGCTGGAAAAATTTGCATAGATGTTGGTAATTTTATCAGCGAAATACTTGGCAATTTTATTGCAAGTATCCACTGAATCATTCTGGGAGGTGGGATTGGACTCAACTATAGAGATCTCTTTATAAATCTGAAAAAGCTCCTTAGAAGAGTTCTCAGCTTCCAGAATTCGCTTGTTATAGTAGGAAGCTTTTGATATGCGTACCATTTTGTAATAATCTTTTTGTGCTGTTTTGTATCTGGTTTTTATTTCAGGGCAGAAACTAACGCGCCAGTCTCTTTCGAGCTTTTTACAAGCCGTTTTAGCGGTCTGGAGCTCCTGATTGAACCACGGGGCAGTTATTTTAGTTCTTATGGCATTAGTTGTAGTGCGGATGGGAGCGGTAGCGTCCAGCGCTTTTGCGATGTTGTCCTGTAGGTGAGCATATGCTGTCTCACTATCGGATCCTTTTGGGGGGCCAGCATCCTGAATGATATTAGAAAAGGAATCAATGGAGAAATTTTTCCATCTTCTACGCTTGAATCGTTGTGAGCTTTGTTTGTACTGCTCAGTCCTTTCTAGTTGGATGGATATAGGAACTATATAGTGATCAGACCAGGGAATTGGCTGAGGAGCTAAGGTCTGAATTCCCTTCCAGTTTCCAAATACAGGGTCTAATAAATGTCCGTGTTGGTGTATCGGATCATTATTTTTTAACTCTAGTTCTAAAGAGAGTAGCTCTGATTTGATGTCAGCCGCCTCTTTGTCGAGCGGGTCGTCAAAATGGACGTTCAAGTCACCAAGCACTACAATGCGAGTTTTTTTGAGCGCAAGATGAGTTATGGCTTCCACCAGAGTAGGGGTGAAGTCATAGAGTTGCCCAGGGGGGCGGTACACCAGAATACCAGAAAGGGAGTGATTAGGACCGGTAGTAATAGTAAAAGTGGCTGCTTCACTATGGTCAATCTCAGTAGGAGAGAGGGTGCATTCTAATGGGGTTTTAGTGGCTATAGCAATGCCACCCCCTCTACCATCTTTCCTGTCCAACCTGGAGAGGACGAAACCAGGTGGAAGAGTCTGTATAATATCCGGCTCTGAATGTTCGTCCAGCCATGTTTCTGTAAGAAACAGAATTTGGATAGTGTCGTCTTCGAGTAAATGGAAAATTTCTAAGCTATGTTTTCGAAGGGATCTGCAGTTTAGCAGAGCTGCCTTTAGTGTATTAATATCACTGGCCGAATTCAGACTGTTGACAGGGGCAAAAGTGCATGCGGTACAATTTACTAGCGATAGGGCATGCATCAAGTGTTTGTCACATATGGGGATGTAGGGACGAATATCCAGCAACTCTTGTCTGCCATACCTTATAATGGTCGATATAGGCGAGCCAGGGTTTGTGGCCCGCGCCCCGTCCGGCCGCGGACGGGCGCAGACGGGCTTGACTTTGGCTCGACTTCGGCGCGCTTCCGGCGCGCCCGCTGCTCGCGTCCGCTGCGCGGTCACTGGCCTACACACATTTATAGGCCGTAGGGGCCACTAGAACGCTGACCTGGCCGCCCGAGCCCGGAAGTGCTAGGCTCCTCCTCACCCTCCGCAAACAAACGCCCAGAAATGGACGCGGCGGACCGGGGCGGGAGTCGGCAATCAGGTAAATAACAAAAGTGAGATAATGCACACCGATATATTTTAAAAATAGCTATTGCTTGCCAAAGTAAAATTAGCGCTATAGATCAGCACTTAACAGTGTTACACATTTAAAACACCCAGCGCGAGCGGATGGAGCCTGCCACTGCCACCGGCAAGACTCTTCTCCACAGCGCGAGTGAAAGAGGCTGCTGATTAAATACACTTGCCGCCTACAGCGCCACTAGAACGCTGACCTGGCCGCCCGAGCCCGGAAGTGCTAGGCTCCTCCTCACCCTCCGCAAACAAACGCCCAGAAATGGACGCGGCGGACCGGGGCGGGAGTCGGCAATCAGGTAAATAACAAAAGTGAGATAATGCACACCGATATATTTTAAAAATAGCTATTGCTTGCCAAAGTAAAATTAGCGCTATAGATCAGCACTTAACAGTGTTACACATTTAAAACACCCAGCGCGAGCGGATGGAGCCTGCCACTGCCACCGGCAAGACTCTTCTCCACGCTAAGATGCTAAGTTCTATAAGCTTTAAAGGTGTTGCTGAGTGGTGGCTATAAAGGGATTCACTGCATATATTAGCTCCCAGGTCTTTACATGAAATCAAGAATGCTCCAATGGGAAAGAATTTTATGATGCTGCACAATACTCCAATCATAACATAATTAGGTTAGCAAAAATGTTGTCTGCTGTGTCAAGTAAATATATCAGCTGATAACAAACAGTTCCATGTACTCAGAAGACCCACACAAGGGAGGATGTTTTCTGATATAGTGGATTATCATCAGCGTAAAAGTGATAAAAAAATTTGGAGTGGTTAAGGAGGGAGGGCCAGGGTCCCTTCTATAGACTGAAAATAATTACATGAGAGATGGACCCTTGAAGAATACCTGTTTTGAGCTAACAGGTGTTTGTGAGATAATTTGGCAATATTTCCATTGTTCAAGGCAAGGATGGTATTGAACTCCTAGCAGTTGAAGGTGGTATGAACTCCTAGCAGTGGAAGAAGAGCACCATCCAAAATCAGATTATTATATGGATGCTCCTATTGTGAGAGGTGGTATAGAGATTTATAGAATATGGGTTCCATGAGGCCCTGTGTGCTTTGAGGAGGAGGTCTGAGGGGCCCATTGTATGAGGCTGGGGCTGCCTCACACTGTCTAATTCTGTTTGGGAGAAACATTTTGGTTTTCCGTTCATGTTTACTAGGACCATTTTACCTCCCAGCCAGGTAGTAAGGGTTTTCAATATGCAATCCTTCTACCAGTAGTGGCTGTTGTCAAGGGCAGAGTGGTGGGCGGGGGACGATGACAAGGATATGTATAACAAGCATTTACAATGCAATGGTCTCGGCATTATTAAAGGTAGAGCTATTGGCATTGCTCATGACTTTTTTTTTTAATCATAAATAAATGGCATTGTCATTTATATTGCCACTAGCTTAAACGTTAAATAAATGGCATTGCCATTTACAATGCCAATAGCTTAATCGCGCGTAAATGCATGACCTACTACATTTACGCCCACACAGAGCCACACACACAGAGCCACCCACAGTCATTCTCATAGAGCCACCTACAAAGAGCCACTCTCACACAGATAGACACCCACACATAGAGCCACCTACAAAAAAAGCTATCCGCACAGAGCTACACACACACACACAGAGCGCCACATGCTACACACACACACAGAGCGCTACACACACACAGAGCGCTACACACACACACACAGACAGAGCACCACACACACACAGACAGAGCGCCACACACACACAGACAGAGCGCCACACAGACTACACACACACACACACAGACCGAGCGCCACACACAGACTATGCTAACACATATCCTGCCTACTGTCCCAACTCCTCCATGCACTGTAAACCCCTTTAACCACTCTACACTTACCCCAAATCCTCTACACCACGAGAGAAAACCACTTCAAAACAATCAAACAATGGACCGCACTGCTATAATCCTCCTGCATTCAATTAATAAACCTGCTTATCAACCAAAAAATAAAAAAATCCTAAACTCTACAATAGCATTTAAAACGCGTCCCACAGCTTGATATATACATGTCTCCCTTCAGCCTCTCTCTAAAATCTCACATCTCCCTCCCACTATTATGACCACCCTTGGTGTGAGACTCATAGGTTTCACCCCAAGAACCTACTGCTTACATTCTCAAACCCTACAAGATTCCCCCACCCATTGCACGCACTCCAAACACTCAAGCTACATACACACACACACACCATCTATAACCACATCTACACCTTGCTGTATATCATCCACCCACATCACACCTATAGGCTCCACTGAGTCATCTTCGACATCACACGCCCACATCAAATGTCCAATAAGTAGTTAACACAAACACATAGGGGGTTAGATTTATAAAGCTGCGGGGATGGCTGTCGCTTTTAAACGCTTAGATGAACTGGGACCAGTGCCCCCCCCCCTCCCTCCTCCGGGGGCATGCTGCTTTGTGGGCAAGAGCGGGCAGCCTCGTAACAGCCCCCAGAGGACAAAACACCTTCACCTTCGAACAGCCCCAACCCCTCCCAAGACGAAGGATGCTTTCAGTGAACTATTACGTTTGATGTCAGCACAGAACGGGGGTTATTTTTAAAGTTCCGGGGGTGGGCGGACTTGGGGCCTTTGACCCTTTGCACCGCCGCCTGTATATGGGAAGGCTGAGAGGGGGCCGAAGCAGCACCACCCTGCCCGCCCTCAGTATAGAGGTCATAGGTCACAGGACAAACTGAGTAATGAGGATAGCTGGGAAATACGAGCTGCCCCCCACTCCAGGCAGCTTGTGCCCCACCATATCAAGTCAAGTCAAGTCAGCACTTATATAGCACACTACACACCCAGAGGGTCTCAAGGTGCTTGAGGAAGGGGGGTATTTTACTTATCGAATATCCAAGTTTTTAGTTGTTTTCTGAAGGAGAGGTTGTTCTGTGTGAGGCAGAGGTGGGTGGGGAGAGTGTTCCAGGTCTTGGCCGCTAAGTGGGAGTAGGATCTTCCACCCATGGTGGCTCTGTGGATGCGCGGAATAGCGGCAAGGGCTTGATTGGAAGATCGTAGCTGGCGGGTGGGGGTGTAAAAGGATAGGCGCGTATTGAGGCAATCGGGTCCTAGGTAATAGAGGGCTTTGTGTGCGTGGGTGAGGAGACGGAATGTTATTCTCTTGTTGACGGGGAGCCAGTGGAGGTCTTTCAGGTGACCGGAAATGTGATCTTTGCGGAGGATGTCTAGTATGAGTCTGGCTGAGGCGTTTTGGATACGTTGGAGTTTATTTCTGTAGTTTGGCTGTGATTCCGGCGTAAAGGGTGTTTCCGTAGTCCAGTCGGCTTGTGACCAGTGCGTGGGTGACCGTCTTTCTTGTTTCGGTGGGGATCCAACGGAATGCTTTTTTGAGCATGCGTAGGATGTTGAAGCATGATGATGAGACGGCGTTGACTTGTCTGGTCATCGAGAGTGAGGAGTCCAGGATGAAGCCCAAGTTCCGTGCGTGGTCCGTCGGTATGGGTGCGGTTCCCAGGGCCGGCCACCATGAGTCGTCCCAGGCGGAGGGGGATGAACCTAAGATGAGGACTTCCGTTTTGTCCGAGTTAAGTTTTAAACGGCTGTTCTTCATCCACTCGGCTACTTATTTCATCCCTTCGTGTAGGCTGGTTTTGGCGGTGTTTGGGTCTTTGGTGAGGGAGAGGATCAGCTGTGTGTCGTCGGCCTAGGAGATGATGTTGAGGTTGTGTTGTTGCGCGATGGTTGCGAGGGGGCTCATGTATACGTTGAAGACGGTAGGGCTGAGTGGTGATCCTTGTGGTACGCCGCAAATGACTTCGGTGGCCCCTGATCTAAAAGGGGAGAGACGGACTCTCTGGGTTCTTCCGGTGAGGAAAGAGATGATCCATTCCAAAGCTTTTCCTTGTATTCCGACGTTGCTGAGGCGTTGTATAAGGGCGTTATGACAGACTGTGTCGAAGGCCGCGGAGAGGTCAAGTAGGATGAGGGCAACTGTTTCTCCGTTGTCCAGTAGTGTTCGAATGTCGTCTGATGCTGCGATGAGGGCGGACTCGGTGCTGTGTTTGGCTCGGAAGCCAGACTGAGAGGTGTCGAGGGATTTGTTGGATTCGAGGAAGGCGGCGAGCTGATTGTTGACGGCTTTCTCAATGACTTTGGCAGGGAATGGGAGGAGCGAGATGGGGCGGTAGTTTTTGAGTTCGGTGGGGTCTGCAGTGGGTTTTTTCAGAAGGGCGCTGAGTTTGGCATGTTTCCAGCTTTCCGGGAAGGTAGCGGAGTTGAGGGAGCAGTTGATGACGTCTTGGAGATGGGGTGCGATAATGGAGTCTGCTTTGTTGAAGATGTGGTGGGGACATGGGTCGGTTGGGGATCCTGAGTGTATGGAGTTCATCAAGCGTATGGTGTCTTCGGTGGTGATTGGGTTCCATGCGCAGAGGTTATTCTAGGGGGGTTTTGGTTCGGAGGTGGGTGGAGTGGACTGGTCTCCAGACTGGCTGTCGAAGCTGTTATGTATGTCGGCGATTTTGTTGTGGAAGAATGAGGCTAGGGAGTCGCAGAGGACTTGGGAGGGAGTGATGTCGTTGGTGCTGGCGGTGGGGTTGGTAAATTCTTTGACTATGTTGAATAGCTCCTTGCTGTTGTGGGCGTTGTTGTCGAGTCGATCCTTGAATGCTGATTTCTTGGTGGATCGGCTCAGTTGGTGGTGTTTGCGGGTGGCGTTCTTGAAGGTGGCCAGGTTGTCAGTGGTTTGATTTTTTCTCCAGGCTTTCTCAAGGGTGTGACAGAGCTTCTTGGATTTCTTAAGGTCGTCGTTGAACCAGAGAGCTTTTTTGCTACCTTGTTTGATTTGATGTTTTTTCAAGGGTGCTAATTCGTCAGCGCTGTGGGTAATCCATTGTGTGAGGTTGGTGGCTGCTTGGTTAGGGTCCGATGAGTTGGCAGGAGGGTTTTGGTGAAGCGATGTGAAGAGCTGGTCGGTGGTGATTTTGTTCCAGTTTCTTCTGAGAATTGGTTGAAGGTTGTTGTGGGTCGTGGTCTTTTTGTAGTTGAAGTGAACGCAGCTGTGGTCCGTCCAATGGAGAGCTGTGGTGTGATTGAAGGAGATGTGCTTGCTGGAGGTGAAGATTGGGTCGAGCGTGTGCCCGGCATAGTGGGTGGGGGTGTCTACAAGTTGTTTGAGTCCGAGATTGGCGAGGTTGTCCAGAAGGGTGGTGGTGTTGTTGTTGTTGCACTTTTCTAGGTGGAAATTGAGGTCTCCAAGTAGAATGTACTCCTCAGAGGGGAGGGCGTGTGGGGTGATGAAGTCAGTGATGTCTTCGCAGAATTGTGTGCGGGGTCCTGGTGGCCTGTAGATGAGGGTGCCTCTGAGTGTGATCTTGGGGTCGGTGTGGATCTGGAAGTGAAGGTGTTCGGGGATAGCGAGGTTGTCGTCAGAACTGGTTGTGACGCGGATGGAGTTTTTATGGACGATGGCGATGCCTCCTCCTGTTTGGTTCGTGCGGTCCTTTCGGATGATCTTGTAGCCGTCCGGGATGGCTATGTTGATGTCGGGAGCTGATGATTCGTTCATCCAGGTTTCTGTTAGGAAGGCGACGTCCGGTGATGTGGTGTCGAGTAGGTTCCAGAGGTCAATGGCGTGTTTGTGAACCGAGCGGGTGTTGAGTAGGATGCATTTTAGGTGGTTAGTGTAGGGGTTCTGTTTGGGGTTAGTGGATTTGGTGTGGCTCTTGATGAGTCGAACTTGCAGGAGTGGCAGGTGAAGGGTCCCTGGGTGTGCCCTGGGGTGGCTTGGTAGCAGAATGGGAGTCGTCGGGGTTAAGTGATGAGAGGGTTGTGGCGTCGTACGTTATGCGGGTGGAGTGGGTTTTACGGGGGACAGGGTGTGTGGCGCTGAGCGCGGTCTGGGCACGGACGGGCGTAGACGGGCTTACCTTTGGCGCACCTTCGGCACGCATAGGGCGCATCCGCAGCGCGTGAACGCTGCGCGAAGGTCCATCTGTCATATATGGATAGTGGAGGGGGGCGGAGCGAGGGAGGGGCAGCTGGGAGGCGGGGGCGGGGTATGGTCAGTAAGAGCTGGAGGGATCGGGGGTGGGGCCGCGGAAGACAAGCGGCGGCGTGGACGGGCTAAAGGCACAACAGCAAATGCTGGTCGAGGTGGCAAGGGCGGTCGTGGGCACAAGCAAAATACGATCGCTGGCACAATCAAGGCACAGAATGCGGTCGCAGGCACAATAAGCTGGCACAGTAGTAGATGCGGTCGCAGGCACAATTAGCTGGCACAAGACAAAATGCGGTCGCAGGCACAATTAGCTGGCACAATGGTGATCAATGCAGGAAACGATACCAGGCTTAATGGCAGGGCAGGATGCAGGTCGCTGGCACAAATGGCTGGGAAGAGCTGCCAGAGGAGCGACCAGTTCCGACCGGAGTCAGGCTGGACACAGCTCCTAGTCTCGCGCTATCACCTAAGGTTTGTTTGTGGGATGGAGGGGCAGCTGAGAGGCGGGGGCGGGGTATGGTCAGTAGGAGCTGGAGGGAGCAGGGGTGGGACCGTGGGGGAGCAGGGGCGGCGTGGACGGGCTAAAAGCACACCAACAAATGCTGGTCGAGGTGGCAAGGGAGGTCGTGGGCACAAGCAAAAATGATCGCTGGCACAATCAGGGCACAGAATGCGGTCGCAGGCACAATAAGCTGGCACAGTAGTAGATGCGGTCGCAGGCACAATTAGCTGGCACAAGACAAAATGCGAACAAAGAAGGGGGTTCCCCGTGGGTTGCTTGAGGATATGGCAGGAAATAGGGGGGAAGAAACCATTGAAAAGAAAAAGAGAGTACCCTGCCTCAGGATCTAAAGGCCCTAGTTAGAGGGTCCAGGAGATATATATAAAGGGGTGGTTAACCTAGGGATTGACACTGAACATCACAATCACATGGTCAAATCAAATAGACTAAACAGTTCATATTGAAAAATATATATTTTTAATTTTTTGTTTTCTGATCACACAGATATAAAAAGTTTCTTTTTGGAGTGTAGAAATATGTTTTTTAGTATATCAATAGTGCATATATATCATAAATAAAACAAACACATATATAGAGACAAAAGCAGAGGGGAGATTAGTCCTACCCAGTAACGGCCACTACTTTACACACACCATATCATTCACACTCAATCTTCACTCTAACTAGTCTAGTACCATACATCATTCATTCTACCAATCAATTTTTCTACTCCTTGCAGGTATAGCACAAAGATGGTAATGTGCTGAATATGTCACGATGTTAATCCAGATAGGTGGTTTTAGCTACGGGTCCTGATGTAGTGTGGACAATAACCGTATTCATGGAGACATACGCCGACGCGCGTTTCGGTGACAAGCCAATAAGGCTGCACCTTCGTCAGGGCAAGGGGCAGTATACTGGGGCGGACACAATGATAAAATTCTGCAAAACAAGGAATAAAACACGCATTTTACTTTCATATACATACATATGTTTTTCAGATTACAGTTCAGTCTTTGACATTCTAACATTCATCATCCCAAATGGGTAACTACCGATTTCAAACATTTAAGAAGACTATAGCCTGTTAGTTTGTCCTTCTGATAAACATTGGAGCAATGCTCCTATACCTGACCGTCGGTTGTCATGCAGTGTCAAACCTTCTAGAGACACTCCCTAGGAAAGATTCCCCAAAAGGTGGAACCAAAAAGGCATCATGGTAGCCTTAACTGTATGGACCATAGAGCACATTCAATACCACACAGATTTCTTACTCACATGTAAATCAACACATTTCAAGACAATTCATAGTCTCTCTCAGCACTCCTCTCTTATTGTACACGCATGATTCTAAAGCATCAATCAAGGATCGGGGCCAGACTCAACAGAAAGTTCAGCTAGTCCTTATATGTTAGTGTGAGTCCCAACTGGGACCAGGCAATCTGGTCTAACAATGCCCCCAATAGTTTAAGTATTTCTAGGCTTTTCACTTCTTTGTTTGGCCTGATTGTGACTTTATATTTCGAGAATGCCAGGCATCTGGCATTCATTTTGGCTATTTCTAAGATTTTACTTCTTTGTTTTACCTGGTTTTAGCTTTGTTATTCAAGAATATCAAGCATTGGCTGACTCCTTAGCAGGTATAGGGACGCCGATGCCGCCGGTGCTGTTAAAAGCCAGGCTTCAGGCTGTTCAGATTCTGTCAAAGGGATAATTAGGTTACCTCTTATGTCAAGATTTTCGGGGTAATTTAAAACAGGTCAGATTTTTATAATTAGCCAGTATCCTTTATCGTATCTGTGCTTATAGCCATAAGGCATCAAGGTGGTCTTTCAGTTGTCCTCCTTTACAGTTCTCTTATTTACGAAGACCGTAATTACCAAGTTTAGAATAATATAGAGGGGCTTATTATGGCCTAACAAACCCAGTGCTATACATTTAAGGGATACCTACCAGGATCGGTTGGCACCTTAGCGTGTTGTTTTTGTTCCCCTTTCGGTTCAGGTGGTTCTATAAGGTCTGAGTGATAACAGACAACAATGAAGCCTGTCAAAGAGAGCGACGCTAAATCAGTAACATATTATAGCCAGGACAGTAGTTATTGATTCTTCCTTTAGGGAGACAACATGTTTGAAGAGGTTATTTAGCCCCACGTCTAACTGTTCCACCGTGCTATTATAGCTATCCATACATACCGGAGGGGTAGGCTCGTTAGGGTGGGTGTTCTCCTTTATGATATTTAAATCGGCACTGAATGGCACATAGGTCTCTGGCGTTCCTACAGATAAAGATAGCACTTCAGTAAAGCTACAGAGCCCAATTCCTGCCGTTTCACGTTACACATCTATTTCCTGCCGCTATTTACCTTTTAGAAAAGGGGTTCTTTTTGTCTTTAACACGGGGTTCCAGTGGCGCTGCACAATGTCATTCTCCTAATATATATAGAGGTCCCAGAAGGATAGAGATGCCTCAGTGGTTTGCTGGCTGCTGATGTACCTGGAACACGGGGACATAGGGAATGCTAAAAAACATGTCTCGCTGTACAGGTTTCGTACTAATAGGGCGCTCGGTATTGGATGCTTACCTTCGTCTTGCGAGCAGTCTTCCTTCAGATGGGGTTCCGCCGATCCGGTCCGTCGGCCGATGGACGGAGCTTAGATTCTCCGAGGTTTCCGGCGTCCTTATTAAGGATCGTCGTTTTCGCGCCCACTCTACCAAATCAGCTGTTCCTGATTTTGAGGAAAGGATAGACGGACTATTCAATCCCCCCTGTGTTCAGTCGCCATCTTGGGTATGCCAAGCAGTAGATGGAGACGCTGTTTGGGATGTCATTTAGAAGCGCTGTGGAGGCCATCTTACTAAAACCTATCATCACTTCTCATTTTCTTCATCGGAATACGATTTTTGAAGGCACGGACTTTATAGTATAGATATAGCTTAATAATGTGTATTTTTATAAATAGACCATTTTCATCATCTATTTATGTATATAATAATAATAGGTAAATCTACCTTCAAGAAGTCGATGATGGACCAAATAGTGATATCGAGCCATGCAAAGTTATAATAGAATTATAGGCTTTTTTCGTTCACCAAGAAGAAAAGAGGTTAGGTGCATCCCCTATACTGGACGTCGGTACACATTTTGCCACACGTTCCAATGGATTCACTATCACTTAGGTTCATTCCTAGTTAGTATATACCGATAGATTAGCAGCCATTTCAATTCACTCTCGGTTGATGTATTTTAAATCAAACTCCACTAGGTGATGCCACAGAGGATCCCGGAATCTTCCCTTTTTGATAGGGTAAAGCCTAGCTGTTAGTCATAATTTTGCCACTACTCATATCATTATTAAAGGGGAGAGGGACCCTGGATTATCTTAACCAAGTTTTGCAGCCTAGAGGCATAGAGGTCCCATGCTATTGTTATAAAAAGGCCTGATGCCAGGGGCATTCCTCATTCAGTCCTTTTTCAACAGAATCAAGGAAAAAAATCCAAAAGACTTCCCGTTTTTTTCGGAGGCATGTTGGGTCAGTTCCAGGGTTGGCCTTTATCTTTTCCAAGATGAACCAGCGAATTTCTGTGTCTTTGTGGTTTTTCTCTAGCCAGTGGGCCACAATAGGGGCTGTCATTTTTTTGTTTCTTATATTAGACTTGTGCTCTCCTATCCGTACCCGGCATTCCCTTCCAGTTTCTCCAACATATGGGAGATTGCACGGGCACAGTATGAGGTAGATGATATTGCTGGTGCGACAATTAGTTAGCGTGGTATTTCTGCTAACTGAGATCGTGCGTGTGTTGGTGATGACAGTATCACCTATAATGGCTTGGGGGCAAATATGGCATGTTCCACACTTGTGGTTGCCATATATTGGCTCCATTCCTGTCATGGTGGTCTGTTTATTCATTGCAGGTTCTTGTATTCTCCCCTTTACCAGATGATTTTTCAAATTCTGGGTTTTTTTGAATGCAAAGATAGGTCGTCTTAGGTGTGTTTTTTCGCTTTCCAGGTTTAGAATGTGCCAGCTTGAATTCACAGCCTGTCTGATCTTATGATTCATTTCGGAATGACGTGTTACACAAACCAGCTGGTTTAGTTTCTCCGATTCTTTTTCCATGAACATTGCTTCCCTGTTGGTGTATCTGGCTCTTTTAAAAGACTCTCTGATCAATCTCGGGGGGTATCCTCGGAACCGCAGTTTTTCCTGAAGTATGTCAGCCTGGGTTAAGAAATCTTGAAGGTCAGTACAGTTCCTCCTAATCCGAAGGAATTGACTGTAGGGGATACTATCCCTCTGGCTGCGTGGATGGAAGCTGGCATATTGCAGCAAGGTGTTACGAGCTGTTGGCTTGGTGTACAGGGATACTTTGATGGTGTTATTCTGATGTTCAATCCAGATGTCTAGGAATTCAATTCTAGATCTGCTGGTGTGGCTGGTGAATTTAAGGTTGGTGTCTGCCAGATTCAGCCATTCAATGAATTCGGTCAGTTGTTCTTCTGCCCCCTTCCAAATAAAAAAGATATCGTCAATGAACCGTTTCCAGTTCATGACGTTCTCGAAAAAGGGGGCCATCTCATTGAAGATATTTGTCCTTTCGAATTCCCCCATATATAGACATGCAATACTGGGTGCGCAGCTAGCTCCCATACTGACACCCGTTGCCTGTCTATATAGGGTGTTATCAAATTCAAAGTAGTTATCAAATAATACTACCTTGAGACATTGTAGGATGAATTCAGCATTTGTTATGGTGATATTTCTGGAGAGTACAGTCTCGATGGCATCATATGCTCCTTGTTGTGGTATATTCGAATATAGTGCCTCTACATCCAATGTAACCATAATTTCGGACTCTTCGTGGAATTGAATACCCTCCACTTGCTGGATAAAGTGTCCAGTGTCCCGTACGTATGATTGCAGTTCTGCCACCATAGGATTTAAGAATTTATCGATATATTTCGATAATGGCTCGGTGGCAGAGCCGATGGTCGAAACTATCGGTTGCATAGGGGGATCAGTGCTGTTCTTGTGGGGTTTGGGTAAACCGTATATGATGGGTATTTTGGTATTGGGCGGAGTAAGGAATTCTGCCTCTGCTTCGCAGATGTGTTCTCGACTGACCGCTTTTTGAACCATTGTCAGTATCCGTTTCTTCAAGGCATTCTCGGGATTTCTCGTTATCCGAGTGTAGTGTCCAGAGGATGATAGTAGTTCATTCATTCTCCTCTTGTAGTCAGTCGTGTCTAACAGTGTTATCCCTCCACCTTTGTCACAAGGCTTAATCGTGATATTTTTATTAGTTTCCAAGTCCTTTAGGGCCTTCTTTTCTTTAGCTGATAGGTTGTCCTTGGGTAGGGGCACATATTTGGTCATCTTGGTGATTTTATGCATGACGGTTTTTTCAAATACATTGACTTCAGGTCCTACCATCTCCAAAGAAGGTGTAAAAGAAGATGGTGGTTTACAACCAGATCTGTTATTTTCACTGTTGGATGGGGGGGCCTCCTGGAAGAATTTCTGGAGGTCTTGACATAAGAGGTAACCTAATTATCCCTTTGACAGAATCTGAACAGCCTGAAGCCTGGCTTTTAACAGCACCGGCGGCATCGGCGTCCCTATACCTGCTAAGGAGTCGCCCAATGCTTGATATTCTTGAATAACAAAGCTAAAACCAGGTAAAACAAAGAAGTAAAATCTTAGAAATAGCCAAAATGAATGCCAGATGCCTGGCATTCTCGAAATATAAAGTCACAATCAGGCCAAACAAAGAAGTGAAAAGCCTAGAAATACTTAAACTATTGGGGGCATTGTTAGACCAGATTGCCTGGTCCCAGTTGGGACTCACACTAACATATAAGGACTAGCTGAACTTTCTGTTGAGTCTGGCCCCGATCCTTGATTGATGCTTTAGAATCATGCGTGTACAATAAGAGAGGAGTGCTGAGAGAGACTATGAATTGTCTTGAAATGTGTTGATTTACATGTGAGTAAGAAATCTGTGTGGTATTGAATGTGCTCTATGGTCCATACAGTTAAGGCTACCATGATGCCTTTTTGGTTCCACCTTTTGGGGAATCTTTTCTAGGGAGTGTCTCTAGAAGGTTTGACACTGCATGACAACCGACGGTCAGGTATAGGAGCATTGCTCCAATGTTTATCAGAAGGACAAACTAACAGGCTATAGTCTTCTTAAATGTTTGAAATCGGTAGTTACCCATTTGGGATGATGAATGTTAGCATGTCAAAGACTGAACTGTAATCTGAAAAACATATGTATGTATATGAAAGTAAAATGCGTGTTTTATTCCTTGTTTTGCAGAATTTTATCATTGTGTCCGCCCCAGTATACTGCCCCTTGCCCTGACGAAGGTGCAGCCTTATTGGCTTGTCACCGAAACGCGCGTCGGCGTATGTCTCCATGAATACGGTTATTGTCCACACTACATCAGGACCCGTAGCTAAAACCACCTATCTGGATTAACATCGTGACATATTCAGCACATTACCATCTTTGTGCTATACCTGCAAGGAGTAGAAAAATTGATTGGTAGAATGAATGATGTATGGTACTAGACTAGTTAGAGTGAAGATTGAGTGTGAATGATATGGTGTGTGTAAAGTAGTGGCCGTTACTGGGTAGGACTAATCTCCCCTCTGCTTTTGTCTCTATATATGTGTTTGTTTTATTTATGATATATATGCACTATTGATATACTAAAAAACATATTTCTACACTCCAAAAAGAAACTTTTTATATCTGTGTGATCAGAAAACAAAAAATTAAAAATATATATTTTTCAATATGAACTGTTTAGTCTATTTGATTTGACCATGTGATTGTGATGTTCAGTGTCAATCCCTAGGTTAACCACCCCTTTATATATATCTCCTGGACCCTCTAACTAGGGCCTTTAGATCCTGAGGCAGGGTACTCTCTTTTTCTTTTCAACAAGACAAAATGCGGTCGCAGGCACAATTAGCAGGCACAATGGTGATCAATGCAGGCAACGATACCAGGCACAATGGCAGGACAGGATGCAGGTCGCTGGCACAAATGGGTGGGAAGAGCTGCGAGAGGAGCGACCAGTTCTGACCGGAATCAGGCTGGACACAGCTCCTAGTCTTGCGCTATCACCTAAGGTTTGTTTGTGGAAGGGAGGGGCAGCTGGGAGGCGGGGGCGGGGTATGGTCAGTAGGAGCTGGAGGGAGCGGGGGTGGGGCAGCGGGGGAGCAGCGGCGGCGTGGAGGGGCTGAACTGAACGGGCACCAGCTACCACCTCCACTCATGAAATGAACGGAGGCGGCTGCTGCATGTGGGGTGGGGGTGGTGTGTTCTGTCCAATTAATTGGGAGGTGGGGGTGTTCAACCAAAGACGTTTGCTTGAGGGCACATTCACACCACGCAGAAAACACATAACACAGCCCCAGGCCTGAAGGCGCTGTGCTCGGCCAAGGAGCTGCGCCTGGCACCCGTGTTAGGGAGGGGGGAGCGCACACAAGTAGGGCTTCTCTCCGCAGTGGACAAGAGAGGTGGCCACTAGCGGAGGCTGAACGAGCCGCTTCAGAGTATATTCCGCTGAGTAAAGATGCATTTTTCGGTCTCGTTTTATTTCTTGTGGGGGTTTACAAGGGGAAGGCGCAGTCGCTGTTTTCACAAATTAAGCAACCCCCGCCCCTTACAGAGGTCTTCTCGGGGTGGGGGCAGACATTTGCCCGAACACGTACACTGGATCTAGGGCTGGTATCTACAGCTACAAAGCTGCAGGTGGACTGAGGAAATTTATATAGAGGAGGGGTGGAGTTTTGTTGAGCGGACTAAGGAGTGCATTGAAATGAAATGGGGGGGCGTGGGTGACGGGTTAGGGCCGGAGGCAGGGTGCTCCCCGGCTCAGCACGGCACTGGTGGCCATGGGGAGTGCAGGCTGTGCTAGCTGCAGGATGGGGTGTAGTGGGGCTGCTGCTTGTGCGCTCTGGCTCCCGCTCCGTACCTGCGATCCTGTGCGTGTTTTCTGTCTGGGCCGGGCTGCCTCCGCCTAACTCCCCGGCCATTGCGAACTCTGTTGCAGTAATGCAGCAGCAGGGGCAAGGACTCGGGTGACTTCTTGGTGCGGCGGTCGTTGCGAAATGGCATAAAGAAAAGCGCCGCCATTTTCAGATTCGGGGGCGTGTTCTGCTGTTAAAAAGAGGCGTGGAAAACAGTGGAAAGAACAGCATGGAACACGCCCCCGAATCTGCAAAAGACGGAGCCTATTTGGAGGGTCGGCTCTCTCCTCCAATGGCTGGCCTCCGTTTAGGGAGCCAGTCAATAGAGGAGAGGCAAAAAGAGGAGGCGGGAGGAATATCCATCTAAGCAACATAAGATCTCGGTACTTCCGGTTCTGCCTTCGGCAGACCGGATATTACCTCGACCTAAAAAGTAGAAAAAAAATAACGTATCTGCCACCACCGCATCAACGCACTTTGGCTCCTGACTGCCGCATAGGCTCCCGGGCTCACCTACGGCAAATCCTGACGCTCCCCTTATGGCCTGAGTGGCCTGGATGTACGCTTACATGGATACTGGGAGCCTGTGCCTGCTGTCTTCAACCCGGCAATGCAGCTCGGGTTGGAGACAGCCATAGTGTGCATGTCAGTTTGGCTGGCCAAACTGACATGCACACTGATAGCAGTGCTCACCTCCCCCCCTCCGTGACTGCCCTGTGATGGCCTCAACTCAAGACTCAGCACTAAGAAGTTGCAAAATAAACTGATAATAAACCTGTTTTAGTATTGTTTTATTTTTCAACTTTTTAGGCTGCTGGCAAGGGATGGAGGGGCGGGCGACACTGCTGTCTACACCCTGGAGAAACTGCCATGAGGTAAATGTTATCTAATAATACACAAAATATGATAAACAGACATAATATCGTATCCAAAATATAGACTGGACATAATATCGAGGAAAAAATATAGACTAGACAAAATATCGACCAGACATAATATAGACTACAAAAATATTGAGTTATATCGATATTAATAGCCAAAATATCGAATAAAAAATATAGACTAGCATAATATCGACTAGATAGAATATAGACAAAAGAAAATGGAAAATAAGGCAAGTTTTTACAAATTTTTAATAATTGTGTAATATAAATCTGTAGCGGGTAGTGGGTTTATAGGGGAATAGGGTGGGAAGTAATTTAAATATAATTAATTAATTACGTAATTATTAATAATAAGTGTAAAAAAATAATAATTGGTAATTAAAAAAAAAAATTAGTAATTAATAATAATTGATTAATTGATAAATAATTAATTTATAGTAAATTAGTTTCAGTACCGGGTAGTGGGTTTATAGGGGAATAGGGTGGGTAGTAATTTAAATATAATTAATTAATTATGTAAATTAATATTAATTGTAAAATAATTAATAATAGTTAATTAAATAAAAAATAATTGGTAATTAATAATAATTGATTAATTGATAAATAATTAATTTATAGTAAATTAGTTTCAGTAGCGGGTTGTGGGTTTATAGGGGAAAAGGGTGGGAAGTAAAGCAATAAATAATTAATTAATTAAGTTAATTAATTAAAGTGTTTAATTAATTAATAATTGTCCATGAAATTAAAATTAATTGGTAAATAAAAGTTATTGGTATAGGAAATTAAATTTACTTGGTACTAATATTTCTATAAATTATAATTAATTATGAAGTTTTGCTTTTTTATACTGTTGCACTCACTGGAGTGGGAATAGTAATTTTTACCCCTACGCTATCCAACACTTTCCCTACTGTAGCACCCACTGGAGTGGGAATAGTAATTTTAACCCCTACGCTATCCAACGCTTTCCCTACAGTTGCACCCACTGGAGTAGGAATAGTAATTGTAACCCCTACGCTATCCAACGCTTTCCCTACTGTAGCACCCACTGGAGTGGGAATAGTAATTGTAACCCCTATGCTATCCAGCACTTTCCCTACTGTTGCACCCACTGGAGTGGGAATAGTAATTTTAACCCCTACGCTATCCAATGCTTTCCCTACTGTTGCACCCACTGGAGTGGGAATAGTAATATTAACCCCTACGCTATCCAACGCTTTCCCTACTGTAGCACCCACTGGAGTGGGAATAGTAATTTTAACCCCTACGCTATCCAACGCTTTCCCTACTGTTGCACCCACTGGAGTGGGAAAAGTAATCTTTACCCCTACGCTATCCAGCGCTTTCCCTACTGTTGCACCCACTGGAGTGGGAATAGTAATTTAAACCCCTACGCTATCCAATGCTTTCCCCACTGTAGCACCCACTGGTGTGGGAATAGTAATTTTTACCCCTACGCGATCCAGCGCTTTCCCTACTGTTGCACCCACTAGAGGGGGAATAGTAAATTTTACCCCTACGCTATCCAAGACTTTCCCTACTGTTGCACCCACTGGAGTGGGAATAGTAAATTTTACACCTACGCTATCCAACGGTTTAGGTGTTGTAGAATTCACTACAGTTGTTACAATAAATTTTAACCATTTTGCTATGCTACGGTAAAATTATTATATATGTTTATTTAATAAAAAAATGTTTTATATAGATATATATGTATTATTTGTTTTATTTTTTTTTTCAATTTACAATAAATATTTATTAATATAACATTAATGTAATAATTTTAAGTAAGTTTATAATAAATATATTTATTATTACATTAGTTTTAACTTAATTTAAAGACATTTTAAAAAAACGATATTTTTACAGTCTATATTTTAGTAACTCGATATTTTAGAGTCGATATTTTAGTACTTATCTGTTTAAAGATAGCCAGTCGATATTTTGACCATCGATATTTTCTCAACAATATTATGGCAACTCGATAATTTTGAGGTCGATATAAATTCAGTGTTCCACAAAATACACGCACATCTTAAAAGATAATAGAAAACACTATGCAGAAAATCCTTAGAACCCATTTGCTCACAAGGGTCACTGTGGCATGATGCAGCCTACAGACTTGTTGCCTACCTTATGCAGTTCAAACAAAACACTAGTGATTGTCAGTATCTATATAGCTCATACCACCTGGAATGGGTGAAAAGTTTGTAAATCATTGCACACAATTGTAAAAGATTTTGACAAACAGCACTCAATGGATGCAGAGATCTATGTTACCAGAAGCCTATTTATTTCCTGCATAATATACATTCTTGATAAATGTTAAATGTCGTATACTTGTAAAGCGCACAGCTGCCCCAGCAAAGGGGCGTCCCGGCGTTGTATACCGCTGGGGAACCCATCCTGGCTTTCCCTGTGAGATGGTCCCTCCTGGGCATCTCCAAGGTGAAGACAAGCATCCCCGGCTCTGATGGGGCCGTTAGTAGAGATTAAGCAAGCTATTGCCCAGAGTTGCTGAGTGGGACCCATGGTTGGAGTAGGCACCGAGGCGAGAATTATCGAGTCCGCTGACCCTGGCCCAAGACACTGCCGTGTCCGGAATCAAACCCTGGTCCCGGGCCGACCTCAGCTTCCGGGTCTGCCGCCTCTAACCAGTGAGCCACACCAATCCATCTGCTATCAGCATTGTCTCTCTTTATTTTATTTTTTATTTATAAGTTTATTTATTTGATCAGATGTTATTAAAGTTTGCATACCCTTTCCCCTCACCCCAGAGGGGTGTTAGAGTGAAATACAATTGGGAAAGATAATGAGAAAAACAGACAAGATATCATTTTATGTATATAGACACTTGTACAATTTTAAACGGCAAAGGGCCCAGCTGCAATTGACCCAAAATGCCCAAATTGCACTCCCACTAATTGCCATTGGGAAATAGTGCTGTAATTAGCGGGAGCACAAATTTCATCTGAGCTTCGAACCTTAGATTGGCAAGAATTCACCCTTTCTGAATTGGTTTATGTCCATTTTGGGCAATTTATTCCTCTCCGTTTATTGCCAAGTTTTATCTGGTAAAAATAAGGATGAAGAATGTAATTTGCTCTCTATGTATGCATTCCTGCTTGTGTATCACATGGCAGTTGGCATCCCAACTGAGAATACCTGTCTTGTTGAAATCATATCCAAAAACAAAGAGGTGATAAATGGAATGCATGAATTGATCTCAGCCACTGGCAACCACTCAGTGACACTTCCCAACCCATAATTTTTCACCCACGATGCCACCTCAGTTTGGAGCCAGCCAAATCTAAATGAGTCTTGACCCTGTTGTTTGTGGAAACAGTCCTGCCTGAACGGCCAGGAGAGGTCCACTGTGAACCGGAACACAGGCAACCAGGAGAGGTTTTGCTCTTGCTATGGGCTCTTCAGCTTGGTATAGCTGGTTCCAGTGGCACAGTGAGCCTGGGACACACGTCTGGGCCTACCTAGTGCACTTGAGGCATCACATCCAAAAAACAACAAGGTGATGGGTGGAATTCTTGAATTAATCTCAGCCATTGGCAATCACTCGGTCCCCATCCCAATCCAACATTTTTGGCCCACCACTCCACCTCAGTTTGAACCTATCTAAATTCCATTCATCACTTTTTTTTTTTACACTTTAGTGTGTCACCCTAAGTGGGATGGGTATGCTCAGATGTGGGGCCTGTGCACACTGAGTCACTGGAACCATGCTGCATCCAATTGATGTATCCATAACTAGGGTGAAACCGGTCCTGGGTGGCCTGTGTTCGGCTCAGGGAGGCCTTTGCTTGGCAGTTGGGGCTGGATTGTTCTGGCTGGAGCAGGGTCAAGACTGATTTGCATACATATCTGGGTTCAAACTGAGGTGACATGATGTGCAAAATAACGATGGATTGGGCTGTTGCGGAATTAATTACCAGTGGCTGAGATTAATTCAAGCATTTTATCCATAACTTTTTTGTATACTTTGGTTGTAATAATCATAGTCATTGATAGGGCATTCAAAATGGGAAATGGCAGTTTTATAAAAAAAATTGACAGGTTGTGATCAGGACATATGCTACTATAGAACATTAACATTTATGGATAAAAGATGGATGAAGTCTGAGAAGTGTTTAACCATATAATATTCAACAGATACTTCATACTATAAAATGCCAATTCTGACTTAGTGCCTCTGTTCGTGACCTTTTTGCCTGTTCTCTGTGATTGCCTTTTAGAAATGTGTGACCTTATTTACATGATTTTGCCGTAGGGCAGTGCCTCAGGCCTTCCAGTGGTGCTGCCCTAAGTCAAAAGAAAAGGGCAGGATACACAATATCTAGCGCATTCCTGTCCTTTTTCCTGCGCAGGAGCAATGGGCTGCCATGCGCCAATGCAGCCATGTTTGCGCCATGGTGTAAGTGTGCCTGCGTTTCAGGGCTGATTGCTATTGTGCAGGAAGGGAAATGTTCCTGCACAAAAACATTCACAAGAGGCGTTTTCCTTTTTCTATGTGTGCAGCAGCATGCAGCACACATAGAACAAGCCGTAATCAGCACTGAGCAAGCCTTAGCCGGCCACTTGCAGCCGGGAGTGCAAATCATTGCTTATCACCACCAACAGCCTGTGTCTTGTAGGTCAACGAAAGGCTCTGTGGTACGCGACAGAACATGTCCGTGAAAGGCGCAAGCAAAATGGATGACCTTGGAAGGCTCACAGAACTCGAGGTTGATATGGTCTCATCCTATTGAACGTATTTCTTGCGTAAGTCACGCCTGGATACATAATATACTTTCGGCTGCGGAAATGAATGAGCCACCGATCTGCGTAGCGGTTATTAATAGTTAAAGAAATGCGTTTTTCAAGTAATGATGCCGTCATGCTGCGTTGCAAGCACCTTCCTATTTTTGCGGGTAAGCCTTTTCTTCTCTTAATGAAGAAAGGTGGACCTCTGAGAAAAAGACAAAATAGCTCAACTTAAAAAGCAAAAGCTAGAGCTACGGAAAAGCCGAAAACAGGAAGTGAACCGGCGTATTGGTTTGAAATTGCGGACACATTTCCTGGCAATTACTACCTTTTAAACTTATTTGTTTCATGTCAGCAGTACAAGCTTCTTGTCATAAACGCCTGGTGTATGGAGTACTAATTTACTTTTATATACAATCACAATAGTTTTCTTAGACAAGGTGAGCGCTGATTTACGATGTAATCTTCATGACTTAATGAGCCAGATGGGGGCCGAAGAGCCTGGTGGGGGGCGGGAATGCGCGAGGGGAGGCAGGCAGATTAGGAGGGAAGCCTGATGGGGCGGGGAGAGCCTGGGGCGGGAATGCGAGCGAGGGGAGGCAGGCAGATTAGGAGGGAAGCCGGGTGGGGCGGGAGAGCCTGGTGGGGGGCGTGAATGCGCGAGGGGAGGCAGGCGGATTAGGAGGGAAGCCTGATGGGGGCGGGAGAGCCTGGTGGGGGGGGGCGTGAATGCGAGCGAGGGGAGGCAGGCGGATTAGGGAGATGCTCGTGCTTGTGTGGTCACATGACCCGCTTTTGTGGTCACGTGACCTCACAAAGTGCAACTGAGCTAGGAACACATACTTCAAAGCATGTCACGTGACCTCACATGCACTGTGAAGAAACCGCAGTGGTTTCACTAGTCGATTAAGCCCTTGAATTTTTGCCTATTCCATTCGCAAGCAAATGGTAATAGGCAAAACCTAAAAAGGAAAAACAAGGAGAAATAAAGGTATTTCTCTTTGTGCCTTTCTTTTGTCTCACCTGGGGAGACATACATGTTGGGCACTGCCTCAGTAACAATTCCTAGTAAATTTAGGGCTGTGTTAAAAGCACATGGGTGTTGCTGGGAACAACCACAGCAACACCCAAGGCATGCCCCTTTAACACAGAAAACTATGTTAAAGGGAACAATATTTACAAAGCTGCATTAAGCCACGCAAAGTGGTTTAGTTATTCCTAGTAAATATGGACCAGGCCCCTGCATCACCAGTGCATCGCATAAAGTGCCACTCCGGTAACGCAGCCTCCTTGTAAAAGAGGCCCATAGTGTTTGAGTAGCACAGCTACTCCATCCTTTTGGTACAGTGCAGTAATAGTGTATAGCCATCATTAAAGTGAAAGCATAGACATGCTAGAAGGAGCCAGTTGGGTCATCAAAAACTGTGCAAAGCTGTAACAAAACGTTAAATCTTTATGGGGGTGTTAGAGAGGAAGGGAATTAATACAATATCTCCAGTAAGCTAGAGAATGTCTGGCTTACATGCTAACAGACCAGCAAACCTTGGAAAATGTTCGCCATATGAAAGATGAAGTTGGGTCTTGGAGACATTAGGGGTTAGGGAGATGGATAGGGCTTTGTGCCTGACATTCCCTGAGCAGCCTTTCTTACCATCCCGCAAATACACAAAGAAAGGCGTCTGAAGATGCCGCATGTCCAGGAGAGTTTGCATGCCTCGCAGTGGATTTTATTGGTTCTGAGTCTACAGACATGAACTGGAAAACTATTATGTGCATCTCATCTGGGGCTCACTGTATGATTTCAGCACCTAACCATGTGACCATGTGAAGGGAGCTGATATTTGAGTGACGCAGAGTGGCACCCTGTGAGCTGGCAGGTATGTTCTAAGCATACTTTCCTGGAAATTAACCATTAAAATAGTATGAAAGCGTGTGAGTCATGTCTAATCAGAAGTCCAGAAAGACCATGGAAAATTCCGCTTTTGAAAGCCACAGTGATAATTCTATCTTTATCCAACACCTAAAAATTAACATATCTTGCCACTTACAGTTTACGGCCAACGACAAAAGGACCTCTTAGCAGTTGGTGACACTGTATGTTTGCCCTTTCCGACACTCTTTTCGAGTGAGGAGGGCGCTCGAACGAACTGGCCTGTCAATCTTACCCAACTAGATTAGTCAACCTGATAAAGTGAGAGAACTGACAGGTTGGTTTCTATGTTGACAGGATGCAAAATGTCGGTGTCGTTACTCCGCAGCATTCTTAGGTTGGACGCTTTAAAAAATAGTTTTGTTTTACGTGTGTGCTGCTCTTCATGCTTTAAAGCTGTTTCATTTAAAAATAACTGGAAATGGATCCTCGAAGACGTGCGTAAGATGGCCTCCCCGTGAAACGGATATTGTTTCTTTCAGTGGTGAGAAAACGCCTTCCAACCGGCCTGCACCTGTGACAACCGTGAGTTATGGACTTTTTACACTTATGAAAGAAATCCAATATGCTCCCTCCCCACCCCACCAGAGCGATTTCTAAATGGTACATTACGCGCATGCTGTATATCTGGATTCCATCAGCATGTTCTGGCCGGACACAATGTCGAAAGCCAAGTTAGCATCTCTATTTCGGTGGCTTGTGCTTTTCTTCCATATAATAAGAGGCCAAGCGGCCCGAACTGGAAGGTGATAGTCCGAGAAATGCACGTAATAGAGATTTCGGTGTCCGTCCTTCAGATGGGCCTCTCACTGAATTCAGTAATGACTTGTAGGTAGGAGTAGAACGTATTAGAAAAGGTTCATAGTCAAGCAAAACATGGAGTTTCAATACCGTGTAATAAAATGTTATAGGAAGAATAACATAAGATACTACCATATTACTGCTCAGTAGTGAGAATAAATAGCAGCATTAGGTTATAAAGTTACATCCAGGAGAAATGGATGATGTTATACAAGAATCTATCTATCTATCTATCTATCTATCTATCTATCTATCTATCTATCTATCTATCTATCTATCTATCTGTCTGTCTGTCTGTCTGTCTGTCTGTCTGTCTGTCTGTCTGTCTGTCTGTCTGTCTGTCTGTCTGTCTATCTATCTATCTAAAGAGGGCAGGATAGATAGATAGATAGATAGATAGATAGATAGATAGATAGATAGATAGATAGATAGATAGATAGATAGATAGGTATGGTTGAAAGACAGAGATTTCATGACCTGTTGGAGTTTCAATACCGTGTAATAAAATGTAATAGGAAGAATAACATAAGATACTACCATATTACTGCTCAGTAGTGAGAATAAATAGCAGCATTAGGTTATAAAGTTACATCCAGGAGAAATGGATGATGTTATACAAAAATCTATCTATCTATCTATCTATCTATCTATCTATCTATCTATCTATCTGTCTGTCTGTCTGTCTGTCTGTCTGTCTGTCTGTCTGTCTGTCTGTCTGTCTGTCTGTCTGTCTGTCTGTCTGTCTGTCTGTCTGGCTGTCTGTCTGTCTATCTCTCTATCTATCTATCTATCTAGCTATCTATCTAAAGAGGGCAGGATAGATAGATAGATAGATAGATAGATTGATAGATAGATAGATAGATAGATAGATAGATAGATAGATAGATAGATAGATAGATAGATAGATAGATAGATAGATAGATAGATAGATATGGTTGAAAGACAGAGATTTCATGACCTGTTGTTCCTCCAGTCACACATTGCAGATTTGCAAATCTAGGTTTGGACTTGTAAATCCACCCTGCACAGATTGGCTGGCCATCAGGGAAGAATTTTTTTTGCAACTGCTGTTACTAAACATAATGCATTAAGCACCATGTTGGAAAATATCATCAAAAAAGGGGCATTGAAGGGCAGAATGAGCACTTTGTGACCCCCTGGCTCATGCAAGTTGGCCCCAAAGGGACCCAGCTGAAATTAAAATAAATGGCAAAGGCTGTGCACATTGGGTGTTGACTACTTTTGACGGGCAGTGTGCACTGTCACAATCGCCCCTGCCGCATGGATTCCTGATCTCTGGGCCAGAAGCTTTCCAGGGGACCGGAGGAAGCGCTGTTGATTTGGACTTCAAAGCAGGAGTTTTACTATTTCTTTTAGGCACACGCTGATCCCTGCACCCCACACCCCGCACCACTATTGGGTTTGATATATTCTTTTTCCCCCCTGAACCACCGTCGAGGATCCATCATGGAGGATTCTGGGACATGTAGTTTTCCATTATTCAGGGGACTCTACACAGGTGTGCAATCTATCGGCAGGGGGCGGAGCGGGCTTGTAACAACAAAGTAAAAGGAGGCAGGACTTACTTTCAGCTGTTCTCATCATTTCCTGGATGCTTTGGGCGCTGAAGAAGGCTACACGATGCCGAAACGCATTCGCCAATGCCACATCAACAAAGCTTCCAACTGTGGCACTGTAGAAATTGAGCGACCTTTGTTCGCTTTCAAAAAAAGTAAAAACTTGAAGGATCATCTGGTCCGGGCAGCCCTTCCTAGCCCTAAGCACCCTTCCACTCTTGAAGCTGTATGGGGTCTGTCACCCATTGTTGGACATGTGAAATGTGGTGGCTGCAGTGTGTGTGATTTGACTATTGAAGGTAAATCTATGATTTTTAACAACGTTACCTTCAAAAGTAACACCCTTTCCAACTGTAATACAAGCAATGTTGTATATTTGATCCAGTGTCCTTGCAGTAAAATCTATGTTGGGCAAACATCACAGAAAGTCAAGACACGCATTTGCCAGCATAGAAGCCGCATTAGGTGCCAAACCCCCAATGGCCCGCTACTGGAACACTTCACCAATGCCAATCACAATGAAGACGATATCCGATGGACCATACTGAAAGTCCTGAAATTACCACCAAGAGGTGGAAGCATGTCGCATCTACTGAATAAGGAAGAACTTAGATGCATAATTCTGTTGGACTCAATTCAGAATGGACTAAATCGCACAGAGGATTGGGCTGGCCTACTCTGATCCCTTTTGAAAAGGACACTACCTGGCGAGATTAAAAAGCATGACTGTACTTCTGAACCATGAGCAATAATGAACTATGTCTTTTGTAATGCCAAATGTTGTTTTTAATGAATGGTTAGTGACACCTAGGATAGATGCCAACTCTCTTCCTATGGCGAAGGGCGCAATCAGCAGGACGCGTGTTCTTGCTCCAGTCTAACTGTAAGTTTGTTTACACCACGTTATGCGCTCGATTCGATGTTTGATTGATGATAAAACTTGGGGATATAACGGACCTAACTTCCTTTCGTATTGAGCACGTATAATCTTGCGAGATGTCACTTTCACTTAGCGTTTGGCTCAACCCACGTTATTTGGCATTTTACTTTCTTTCACCCTATGGCTTCGTTTTTTCAATTAATCACGGGCTAACACGTCCTTTTTGGGTGCCTTTGAGTTGCCTCATTTTTTGCACACTTTATTTAGAGAAGACACTCACAATCGTGGTAATTCATGTAGATATCTATTTGCCTCAGTGGATCATACTTAGTTTGTTTCATTATGTTTTAGGATTCCCCTGATGAAGGATCTAGTATCCGAAATGCATTGGGAAATGATGCCTATTTACACACTGTGAATTTGGATTTACCTGTGATATGGAATTGCATAAATTCTGAAGAGAAATTCATGTGGAATTAAACATGGAGAATATGATGATAAACTTGGTTTAATTTTTTGATGACATTCGGAAGAATTGACTAAAGGAACTTATTTGTTTCACTTAAGGTTGTGCGCAGAGAGTTGGCATCTATCCTAGGTGTCACTAACCATTCATTGATTACCACACCTTCTTGTCAGGGGGTGATATCTCTGAAGCACACCTCAAATTATAAACTTTTTTCACACTGAGGAGTGCGTGACCCACACCTTTTCTTCTAAATGTTGTTTTTAACCATGTACATTGTTTTAAGAATAGCAAACCCCTGCTGCTAAATGTGGATATATATCACTGGGTCACTCACAAGCATGACTTCGGTTGTCACGGTGCACTCCAAATTCTCTAGCACTTCTATGAGCACGGCACTTATCACTAAATTAACCGTCATGTATTGCATGGCCAGGTCTTCATTACGACCCCACTCCAAGATGGCCGCTGCGGCTTTCGTTAGTCCTCTCTCGCTATCTTCATGCTGCTACCTTGTATATCCGATAGAAACTTCCGGCTTCATAGACAACCACGAACGGATTCCCGTGTTGTCGGGATAATTGGCCATTGAATCTACCGACGCCTGGCATACCTCGCGATTGTGGGGTTCCACGCTACTATAACGGTAATAGGTAAGCACTCCGGCAACTGCAATTTGATTCGTATCGGCTCCATGCCTTTACATTGCCTCCCCTTGACTCCGTTTATTTTTTCAGTGCCCCTCGGAGGAACTACCGCCCATCAGCGGCAACCATTGTCAACGGGAGCAAACCATTTTTCAATTAATTCTTATCAGGAGGACACCCGTCAAGGATCTAGATGTCCTCGATTTTCATCTCGGTTTAGATACCGTAGCATGAGGTAATGATCACTCCCTTCTCACGTCACCCCCTCACCACAAGGACCAGCTTGGCTTTAGAAATTAAACAACACAATTAATTTTCTAGGCACCAAAACTTAGTCTAAGTTCACACCACGAGGAACAACCTTAAGCCTATCAGGACCGATCCACGCACTACTCTGGACCCCTCCAGGTCAGCAGACCAGTTCCTCAGCGATATCGCCACCCGTTTTAGTGCACACTATATATGGTTAAGCTCACTCCGCCAACACTAGCAAATCGCAACCCGGTAATTCGTTGACTGCAAGATGCCTAGGTTCACATATATGCAATTGTGCATATGTCCACAAATTACGTTCGAATCACTGCGATTTTTTCTAGTACCATTTACATCACAATGTGTCACCCACCACCACGTACGTCGAATCTGCACGTGCACCTCAAAACTTAATTTTTCAATAGCCAGCACAATGCCGGACTCTCTGCCACTATGGTCGACAAATGCACACACGACCTGTTGATGTTATAATGATGTTGGTATTGTGTTTGTGTTTAGTACTGGAGACAAGCATGTGGTACACTATGAAATTGGCTTGACATATGAAGGACGTTTTTAATTTCTTGAATTTCTTTAATTTGAGAATTCTGTTTTATTTTGCTATTTCTTTCCTTCTATCCTTATTTCTACAGGCGCTTCAAAACCAAAACAGGCAACCATTAACAAAGTCCTGATGATGATCCCGGTTCATTAGGAGCCAGGGGATCGAAACGTCGTTGACAGTTAAAACAATTCTGCAATATATCCATTGTGACTATCCTTATTGCAGAGATTGAGTGTCTAAACTTGCTTTACTAATTACCCAAGTGCAAGTGACAGGTGGCTCCTACGTCTTTCTTGTCGGATATTGTGTGTTTTCTCTACTTCTATCTTTCTCCTAAACTGTTTGTTTGCTTACTCTTGGATAGGTACAGGCCTGTACCCTATCAAATGTTTGTATTCGACCCTCTTTGTGGTCATCTAACTGTTGTTGAATATATTGAATAAAATTTCCTGACCCGGCTGGGTACTGGAATAACAGATATAGCACTGATTCAAGTCTATAACTTCATTGTATGTGTAATCAAATTAGCCTTAGGACCTTTGTTTTCTATAATACACTTCATGCACTGTCATCCTTATGCGGGACACACTCTAGGTGCATACGCACCCACGCCACAGTTTTGGCACTCTTGCCTCCAGCACCTCTCTTCCAGTTTGGCCTCCTTTCCAGCCCCTCAGCCATACGCCTTCTTCAGCCCCTTGACCCGTTCTTCCTTGATCGGCGTTGGAAACACTGACTGTCCCCAGACAATTTTTTGGCAAGCGCCAATTCCATTTCACCTGCAGGGGCATCAGCCAGTTCATGGGACCTTCCCAGTCATAGTATTTTCTCCAACGTGATCCCCGGTTGACGGAGGATCAGCTTGCGCAGTTCCGACGACTTGCAGCCTGCAATTAGCTGGGCCCTCATCTCGAAGGCCCGATGGACCCCACTACAGGTGCTAACCAGTTTTCTCAACCTTGCACAGTATATGTTGCTCAATTCTTCCCTCTGCTGTTTGGCTTGGCTCAACTTGAAGTGTTCATAATCGCGGTTTACCTGCGGGTCGAAGTAGCAATTTAGGGCCTGTACTGCTTTTTCATAGTCTTCCCTATCTCCAGTGTCAGGCAGGTCCTGGAACAGTTCATACAGTTCATCACCACCCATTAGCAGCATTAATGATCTTTATATGGTGTTGTCTGTCTCTCGAGTAGCAACAAAGTAGTTCTCCAACTGCTCCAGCCACTTCTTCCATTGCGGTGCTGCCGCTGCCGTTGCGGGGTCTACCAATTGACTAAACTCGGGCAGGTTCTTCCCAGGTGCACGGCTCGGCCACCCCCCAGCGGCTCCGGCAGCAGCCGTTCTTTCCGGTGAATCTGGCATGGCCGCCCTGATGCACACCCCCGCCTCCTGCTGCGCTTAGTGTGCGCACCTCGCTCACCGTGCTGCAATTGCTCGATCGCCTTCCAGGCCAATACCAGCACAAGCCACGTGGTTGCTCCCGGAGTCTGGATCCTGCCTCGTAGCCAATGTAACGTCCCTGGGTCCTCCCAGTGTTTCTTGCTGGTTAGCCTAACCCCTGACTCTAAGGGGATGATATCAGGGGAGACTAGGAGGCCTATACTGGGTATTGCAGCACATAGAGAACACTTCCATACAGATACTCGGTCCATGCAGTCCGCCACGTGCGCTGACGTCACCTTTTATTATATACTCCCTGGTCCACGCCCGGCCCAGGGAGGTGCATGCAAACAGTGTATTGTAGCGGCTGGGTGGCTCACCACAATCAAGTAATACATTTATATACATAAATAATCAAGAGATTCAACAAATAGCATCCCAACATCCCATTCATTTACACACTCATACCCACAGACTCATATACACTGATTCTCATTCGTCCTGAAACTCAGGGGTCCATTCATACTAGCAGCGATAAAGGCAATATTTAACACAGAGGACCATACTTGTCATGTAAAGTTGTTATATACATCAAACTGTTTTGATAAGTAAAAATCTTTGTTTTCTTAAACAAGGTATCATCCAATTAATGTACTAAGTTGGAGAATAGGGATAAACAGATTAAAATTAGTAAATATCATATGGTCCACATGCAATTTTAAATGTGGTGCTGACGCGCGTTTTGGTGAACGACCTGTATGAAGGTCTCACCTTCCTCAGGGCGGGAGTATCCGTAAAGAGAGGGGAGTGTGGGATGTACCTGAATTCAGATACCGAGAGATGGATAGAGATCAATAAGAAGACTGAATGAACTGATGGTCATCAAGAACAAAATTGTGAAACTCGTTAATGGGGCAGATACAGAATCAGCCAGATAATATGTTCGAACAGGCAAGTCCAAGGTAAGCAGAATGCAAAACAGAGATGTCTCAATCCTCTGGGTTCTTAAATAAGTGGGTCTGAATAATGAAGCAGCGTCCACTGCGTCAAAAAATGGAGAGACCGATGAAGCTTAGAAAAGCGGGTGGGGCAGGGAATCCTGCTCACCCCTGCCTGCCTTAAGAAGCACTTTTGATAGTGCAGACAGATAGACTATGGGCCGCCTAGCAACGGATCAGAGATGAGTGGTATTTAGGCCATTGTGGCTTCATAAGCACAAGTAATAACAAGCATTTGCAAAGCAATTGGTCTCACGTTTACAAGAGTTTGACCTATTTGTATTGTATATGACAATGACTTTTATTTATGTGCTGTTTTAAAAAAAAAACAAAAGGCATTGTCATTTAAAAATGGATTTGGTTCCCATGCTGCAAAGATTTTTTTTTAAATGTTAGAAGAGAGCATGTCTTGCCTGCAAAGCTATTTGATAAAATAGGACTCAGAGGCTGTAATTAAAGTCTACTGAGTAACAACACACGTAACAAGGGGTGTTCTCATGGGAGGTTAAAAAATGAGACAAGGCGGTACTAAGTGTGGACTACTAAGTTTATTGACCAATGAAAAGTCACAGTTTACCTTGGACAATGACATAAGCCAATGAAAAATATGGATGGAGAGTGGGCGGAGCTTCAAGTCCATACCTGAATACAGCATGCCTCGCAGAGCAGCTCATGCACTGCCCAGGCTCAACCTAAAGATTAACTGCATTACTGTTCCATGTGTGAGCCCCTAAAAGCTCAAGTTCAATCCCATTGTAAGCTTAATACTCCCTGCATGTTAGTGAGCCTTTGATAAGCTCCCATACTGCTACTGGCTCAGGAAATTGAAGGAACAAAGAAAATAGTAACAGCTTTGAGTAGGGGAAATACTCTTTTTATGGAAGCAAAGAGCTTCTGCCCAGTCATATGATTTACGTCTTTCCACCAACATGTAGGTGGAGACAAAACCCATCTCTGTAGTACTCCTAAGGTTGATCACATAAGATATGGTGACAACTGTGCTGTCAAATAGGACCTAAAAACATACATTATTTTTACCAGTATACTAGTCGCACTTGAACAATGCAAATGTTCATGCAAAACTTGCAAGCCTGAGGCCTTATGGAGCATTAAAGAACAAGTGCATGGATTACAACTGAGATTTGGCTACAGTGCTCACCCCCAGCTGAAATGAGATACAGAAGTTGTTTGATGAGCCTGTGTTGTGTGGTTTATGAACTTTGAGCTGACACACAAATAAAAATGAGGCCTAAAAGTGGCCAATGTCTATTGTGGTAAATGGTTCTATGTCTTTTCCCTCTCTACCACTTTATTAGAATGTCCTATGACATCATGGAATGTTTGAGTGCCTTACTGTGTTGAGATTGTCAGTTGGTCATCTGAGGCTGAGGAGCTGGTAGCTCTCTCCTGGTGGGGTTTCTCCTTATAACTTCCTATCCTGTAACCTGCCACCTTACTACCTGCTAATAAAGAGGGATCTACTTCTACACCTGGACTACGCATCCTTGATTATGTACCACATCTATACTCTTGAATACCAAATTAGCGAAAGTTATCCAATATTGAAGAGGTCATACCTCGGATACATTTCTGAAATTACCAAGATACCTCAGGTGGCGTTAATCCAAGGCGCAGAGATCAAGGTGTAATATGTAGGTTAAAGATTGAGAGGCAGATTTCCTATTCTTTCACGCAGAGCAATGGAGCAAGCAACCTTGCTGTGCTGCATGAAAGGAAACGGCAAGAATGAACCGTATTTACCATAGACGATGCATTCCTGTCCTTTCCTAGTGCTGGCACACTTCTGGCTGCTTAGCACCAACACAGGCACACTTGTGTCATTACAAAAGTATATGCGGTGTAGACAGGATTGTTTTTGTTCAGGAAGGGGCATCTTCCTGTACAAAAACAATACCGAGGCACATATAGAAAGAGGAAAGAACGAGGAGAAATAAAGATATTTCTACTAGTTACGCTTCACCAGGGGAGGCGTTGCATTTTGATGCATTCTCATGTCTGCCACTAATATTAACTCTGGGAATCCACTAAAAACCATTGGTGGATGCATTAGAACACCCATGCTACACTCATGGAATGCCTCCCTGGAGCAGAGTGTCGCAAGGCAGTGATTTCCACTGCCATGTGTTACTCTACATGTGTCAAGCGAAACAGGGCCATACAAGGAAAAAGGCTATTTTTGCCTCAAATGACTAATTTAATTTGGGCAAAAATTTGAATTATGTCAGCAAATTAGCAAAATTCCTGCATTTCGTGTTTGAAAAAATTCACATTATTTCTTGATATTGCAGAATGTGTTAAACCTGAAGACATTTTCTGCTCAGACCAGTATGAGGCCAGACTCTCGCATTGCGTTTTTCATGTGAAGTATGCCCTCGAATGAAAAAAGTTAGGCGAGATAGAGGCATTGCCTATTTTATACTAAAGTGTAATTTCCTGTAATATTTTGAAATGTACTTGATATTTTGATAAACTATAGAGAAAAATAATACATAATTTTACTTCTCTATTTCTTCCCAGCCAGGAAAGTGAAAGTTTAGAGACCAGGCTGCGCATGCTAGTCCTTTCCCATGCCCCAATTGACAGGGAGAGAGAGACAGCTCCAAGCAGACAATCTTCTGGATAGCATTTTTGGATAGATGTTTTTGTTTATCTGAGACTGAATAAGGCATGAATGTACATCTTATTTCCAACGATGATTCACATTTTTAAATTTGTTTACAGTTTTAGTTGCATCAGAGGGGTGATCAAATTCAAATAGTTTATTTGCAGAGTTACTTTAAACCATTGCAATGCATGCAGAAGATCAAAGTATCTGTAAAATATTAATTCGTAATAATAAAATGTCATCATAATTAAAATATAAACAGTTCTGTTTACAAGTTTAGAAAGATTCAAAATTTGAACATGTAAGAACAACCATATCTGTTGTCAAGTGCTGTGATTGTTACTCCCCCTGACATTTAAAAAAAAAAATAATCCAAAATCTCCATTGCCTCAAAACGCTTTAGTGGCAGTCGGGTATTTTTGCCCTGGCCGCGTCAAGAAATCGTACTAGTCTGGAGTTCAATTGTGGTGAAGCTGGGTCGAAGCAAGCCAAACTGCTTGCCTCCTTGTCCAAATTCCCCTTTGATTGAAGGGTATTTTCAGCAGTTGCCTCCTTTCTGGAAGCACCTCTATGCACGAACAGATGGTGTGGATGATGTCACCCTGGCCATTTTTGCACAAACTGCATACAGTGAAAGTCTGCACCCTTTTCCATGGTGGAAGATGCTGCGTGCATAGTATCACTCCAAGTCATAGTTTTAAGAATTTTTGTTTCTGTGCTTTTGGGCAGCCCAGGTTAAAGTATTGTTGTGGGGCTAGAGTCTTGTAAGAGTTCAACGTCATTCAGGCAGGCGCTCTGGCTGAGAAAGAGGGGTGTGGCGAGATGGCATATGTGCTAGCAAGGATTCATACAGCCTATCTGAAAATCCAGGATTGTTTAGATAAACTGTTTTACCTTACTATATAAAGGTAAACAGCAATCTACAAAAATGTTGAATCCTCTATAGGATCTTCAAATACATTATCAGGGTAAGTATATGTTTGCTATTCTTGATTTCTAATCTACTTACCTTGTCAATGCTTTGAATGTAATATTTTAATCAACAGATACAGCACAAGTACCAACAGTAACTACTGACCAGGATAATCCCCTTACCATAGATGGATGGGTTAAATGAGAAGTAGTACTTGCATAATCCATGGGCGATCACCTGACATCTGCACTCTGGAGGAAGCACGGTCAAAGAAACTCAATGACATGTTAGGGCATGATCATAAAATGCATCGCCAACTTTTGATGCAGAGAATCCACTATGTCACACTGCAATGCTGTTGCTGGCATCGACTTCCAGGCACTTCATGTGAACTTCTTGTGAAGCCTGTGCTTAATTTGTGTTGGTGGTTGCAGTTGGAGCCTGCAGGGACTTCATTTTGTACACCAGCACATATTTGTCTTCATCAGTCTTTGTCCGAGATTAAGAGAAAGAGAAAGAGAAAATCACAAAAGGGGGTAAGGGGAAAGAAAAAGATGGAAAAACAGTGACAAAGTGAGAAAAGCATTTGCAATGCAATAGGTCTCCCATTTGCCAGAGGTTAAGCTTTTGACATTGTAAATGACAATGCCTTTTATTTATCTGTTTTGATAATTAACACATAAATAAAAGGCATTGTCATTTGCAATGTCAATAGCTGAAACTTCTGTAAATGTGAGACCTATTTGATTTCATAACAAGCTGCCGCTATTGTCCCGGGCTGCTTGGAAAGTGAAAGTCCACATAGCGCGCTGAATGTTGCAGGAAAGCATGTTGTGGCTGCAATAGGAGAAACTCATTAAAGAAAATAGTGCTTACAGGTCTAATTAAGATATACCGTGTAACAACAGAAGTAAAAGGGGCAGTCCTCATGGGCGGTTACAAATGAAAACAAGGAGGTACTAAGGAGGGACTAACAAGCCTACTAACGAAACAGAAGCCAGCATTCACAAAGGACAATGACACAAGCCAATGACAAATATGGGTGGAGAGTGGTCGGGGCTTCAAGAACATGCTCGAATACAGCATGCCTCGCAGAGCATCGCATGCCCTGTCCGGGCTCGACCTAAAAAAAGGAACATGCAGGAGTGAGACAGCGGGCGAAGAGTGTCTAGTAATGGGTTAAAATTGTATTAGTGGGAATCAAGACTATTGAGCTTTGGTATTTGGCACTACGACCTTCTGCAGTGCCTGTGGCAAGCTTTTCGCCTGGCACTTTCTATTTTACAAATTAAGCACTGTCAGAATATCACAATTGCTAACCAATCAAATGTGCCTGTAGAGAAGATCATCGATGCTGTTTCTTAAAGCTAATTTTCCAGCAATTATTTGAGCCCCGGCATCATGTTATTAGCAGTTTTCAGCCAGACCTAAAAAAATCAGCACAGTCAAGCAGGCTACACTTTATCTCACAGCGGTTTGCCATCTGTATCCGTCAGAGCAACGAAGCAGCCTGGACGGGGCTGTTTATCCAGTGATATATGACTTTCATTATTTAAAATAATTTCTGTAAAATGCATCTGGATGACACGCAGTGAATATTAATTCCAGTTTAGGTTCGCAGACGTCTCCGTCCTCTTTATGTCAGCCTCTGGTGTGCCGTGATTCCAGTTTCTCGGGCCTCCTGCTCTCTGATTTCCCGGATTTCACAGCCCTCCCAGGCGCTATATAACCACTCACCAAGCACCACTTCGCTCCGCCTGCCACACAGCGGAGAAAATTGGGCTTTTGATGCATTGGTTCCCCGTGCTCCCCTTTACCTTCTTAAATTCTTCCCCTACACAGTTTGCGCCGGGCCTCCCCACAGTCATTGTCGTTTTATTAAAAACCTAATTACAAAGACATCTCCCTGTTCACCTAAGTCATCAACAAGCCTAATTATTTTTAATGCATGCAAAAAAATAAAAAACTATGGGGAACAGATTAAGGGAACGAGAGAACTGCAAAAGAAAAAGGCATGGCGGCGAAAGAAGCCTATTTTTTCACAGTCAGGAATGAAGTTCAAATGCGAATTTATGCCAGTTTTGACATCAGCAGGGAAAAAAAATTAACAGTTTTCAAAATGAAACACACAAAGAGGTTTTGTGTTTCGGGCAGAATAAATTATAACGTGACGTTATTAAAACACTTAGTCGTTAAGTTGCCAAGAAAATCTACTATATTCACACGGACTTGAGGACCTGTCTCCATGCAAAGTAATTAAATTAGATTTATGAGCTGCATTACATCAGGGTTTGAGAGTTCATTTTTCCTTCCTTCATATTTTGTCCTGCTTTATTGGAGCATGCGACAGCTGGTAAAAATAGTGTGAAGTTTTTTGGCCCAGCGCTAAATCCCCCTTTGCCAGTATATCTTTCTGCTGTCACTTCTCCCCAGTGATGATAAATTAACTGCTCTGCTTCCATCCCGGGTGCGGCAAGAGGAACACTCTTTGACACACTGCTATCACTTCATCTTAATCTGGGCTGTTCCAGGGCAGAGAAGAGGGATGATGCAATCTCTGCCACGGGTTTAAAGATAAGATTTATCGAGTCAAAGGGAAAAATAGGCATGATTAATATGATTTGCTTCATTAGTTTTTTTTCTTTTGTCTCGTTTCTCGTTTTTTTTTTCACTTTCCCACACCCCTCGTGCTGCACTTTTTCCCACCAGCTATCACCGCCCACTTCTTTTTCTTTCCCAGCCACCGTGGTTAGGTTTGTGTAAATTATCCTTTTTTGTTACGCGTAAATACTTTTTGTGGTTTTTTGTGGTGAGGCTTGTTAATTCCGTGTATTTTTTGTTACGCGTAAATTTGTTTGTTTTTGTGGTGAGGCCTATGTGTAAATTCAGCTTTTTTTTGTTATGCGTAAATTATTTTTCTGTTGGTGTAAAGGCACATACATATGCAAGTCCCTGGTGTAAGTCACACTATGCATAATATGCACTAAAATAAGAGCAGTTAAAAATAGAGTGGATTTAGGTGCAGAGCCGATGGGTGGCTGGAATTTTCCATTCTGTACTGTACATCTGCACCTTATGCGCCTATAAATTAATCCCCACGGAATGGTGAATAACTATGTGGGCCTGGTTTGCCTGGGGTGGATTTCCACACAGAATTCCAAATTACATGGGAATTAACATACACTAAAGGTGAGAAAGGAGCACTAGGCAGGAAAGGGATTGGGAAAGGTTGCACGAGGGAGTGGAGTATGCGCTCTGGAAGGTGGAAGCATTACATGCTTCCCCAGAGCCTTACAAAGAGGTGGGGTGGTACAGACTGACAGACGTGAATGGGCTGCACATGCACACCAAGTCTAAAATGATTTTACAGGCTGGATTTTCCAACTGGTAAAACTGGGTCCGGTGTTCTGGCACATGGAAAGCCCAGATAAGGGAGCACATTAGACACTTATAATTGGGTGGGGCGGTGTGCCACCTGGGGATACCTATCCCTCCAACTTGTAACTGGCTCGACTGCCATTGGCTGTGAGGGACGTGGGGTTGCGGCCAGACCCTGCATTCAACCCCCGTGGACAGTCAACCTCAGGTCACGCACAGTCTTCTGGCACGTACAGAGCGCGGTTGGTCTCGCAAGTCCTGCAACACTTAGGCAGATTTACTGACCTTTTCAAAGAATCGCAACCCCGAAATATAAAAAGTGAACCTATTGGCTTTCTCAAAGGGTGAGCATACCAATATATATAAAGCAGATCATCTTTCTCCAAAAATCACCAATATTTAAATCAAATATATATTTCAATAATTCACACAATGCAACGTTCAAAAATAGAGATTAGTATAAGAATGCTTTAATAAAGTATTGATTAAAAAAACATGCCTGTGAATATTTTTTTAACATCGTTTTTAATATTACATTTTGTGAGCTGAGAAATGTAAAATAAAGATTCAGAGGCATAATGGTTTTTTTTCTTGAAATAAATCCGACGTATTTCTGAGATCCGCATTCAACATTTTTTTTAGCCCACAACATGCAATCACACAAGAGGGCCTTGCACTCCAGATGGAAAGCATAACGTTTCAGCTAGGAGTGCTTTAAGAAATGGATTTAATGACCCAGGAAATGTACAGGTTTTTTGTCTGTCGAAGTTTTCTTTATTGAGAAAACAGGAATGATGCATAGGTAACCTCCATGCCTGGGGGCATAAACACAACCAGTAAACAACACAGTATAAGAGAGTATCATGCAAATCACTGGGTCAGGACTGGGAGGAAAGGAACATAAGTAAACCAGAGCAATCAGTGCCGTAGGGGTGGGCGAAGGGGAAAAGAGTGAGAGGAAGAGATTTAACGCGGGGTGGGGGTAGGAGACAGGCAACCATAGACCTTCACATTATCCGCTCAGGGAAAGGATGCAGGTATGGGAATTGGGAGTCGGGCCTGTGCAACCCTCATCAGAATTAATGAAAAGGCAGACCCTCAGACCTAAGGGGAAGGTGCACTCCCATCAGTACAGAATTCAAGAAAGGGACTGATCCCCTGATTGCCCAGAAGTAAAAGCAGTTGGAGGGGGGCGGGTCCAGGGAGTGGCAGGGAAACCTGCATGAGAGGAGAGGGGAACGGGAGGAAGGAGGGAGTGGGGAGTGGGGGGAGGGGTGACAGACATGTGTCTCCATGTGTCCAGGAATCTACTGTAGTGATCAGTGGGTGTGGCAAAATATACGCTCATAAGTGGCCACCTGAACCAGCTACCACAACCAGTCCTCAGAGGCCGGTCAAGCTGGTGTTCTCCAAATTCTCATAATGCAGATCTTGGTGGTAGTCAATGCTGAGGCCAGTCACCCTGACTGTTGAATAATAATGGCTGAGCATTGGGTAAAATCATGCAAAAGGACAGTCGGGTTTTCAAAGCTTTGGTGAGAGGGAACCTTCGTCTGATGATGGCAGTGACAGAGGACCAATAGGCCCTCTTCACACGGTAGTCCCAGAGAAGGTGGACAATATCGCCGTCCAGGGAGCAACACCTCCTGCAGGAGGCAGACAGAAGATGAGAAGACTTACGTAGTCATAGTGGTGACCAATGACAATGATATAGCCTTTTTAAAGTTACTGAATTTAGGTGGGTCTCACGGAGATAGTGCTTATGATCCACATACAGGTTACCCCAGTGGGCCTCCAAATATTGGAGTTTCAATCAGTCTGTCCACCACTCTCGAAGAGAGTGGGCTTGGGGTTTGGAGTAGACGTGGTACACTGGGATCTGGTATAGCCATGAGACTGCACCCTTGAAGGTATCCCATTTCCGCAGGTCTGCCAGTTGTTGACAGGAGGGCAGTTCCAGTGAAAAAGTGACCAAGACTCAGCAGAGGCAGCGTTGCAAACAATAATAGTCCCTGTTGGGACGGGAAGTCTCCTGCATGTCTCTGGAGAGAGTGCTTCCCCTGCCTTATGCTAATCTCCAGGCAAGTCACTCAAAAGCTACTGTATAGTTTCTAGATCCGACCTCAGTGAGCATGACAATCATACATGTCCACTGAGGGTCTCCCTGTTTACATGGATTGAGAACCTAGAGCTTGGCTCTGAGGTCGAGGGGGCATACCTAGTGCACCCCTATTTTTCAGAGAGTGGCCACTGCCCTCTCTCTTAAGGCTGTGGTAGACTGACAGTGGTGGCAGCCATAAATCTATAGTCAGGAGGGTGAGTCCCTAGGCACCCTCCTGACCAAGTCTGTGCAGTTTGCCATGCCTGTGGGCCTGTTGCCTTTGTCTGACTGATGTGTGTTTGAGAGCCCGTGGGTGTACAGGGGAAGAATGGGGATTTGAGCCAGTGAGATGAATGCGAGCTGTTCGGCTGGACATCCCAGCTCCCCGGCACCCCTCCGTATTTCCTTGGAAAGGCCTGGTGGGCTGGGGGAGACACTCAGCTCTTATCTGGGGTTAGCTGCACTAACTGTGTGGAGAGGACCCTCCCCCGCTGGTCAGGGCCTCCTGGACTGGAGTTAATTAAAATTCCTCTCTACGGAGTTGCACAGCCTGATACAGGAAGGGACCTGGTACATGCTTGACCCATGCATTGAACACGCGGTAAATGGTTTGTGATTGGAGGTGTATTCAGGATGCAAACCCTCTGATTGGATGAGCCTATCAATCAGAGGTGATAAAAGTCTGGCCTGAGTGGTCAGCTGTTGTTCAAGACTGGTCTATGGCTGAGGAGGGGGCCACATGAGAGCCCTCTGACGGTAACCAGCCGCGACCCCGCGGTGTGAAGGCAGGAGATAAGACTCTGTTCACTGCGGTTTGGAAGGAAGGCATCAGCAACATTAAGGAGCAGCTGGTTTCTGTGAGGCTTGGAGGAGCGTTCGCTTTGGACCAAGGAAATTACAGACAGCTGCCCAAGGTGTGGAAAGGAAGCTTGCGGCACATCATTCAAGGTGTGGAAAGGAAGCTCACAGCACATCACAGAGGCTGGTGGAAAGAAGCTTGCAGCACATGGCGAGAGCCAGAGAGGAGGAAGCTTGATTCTAGTCTTTGCAGGTGAGATCAAATCCCCTCTAGGCTCCTCCCTTGTGCTGTGGGAGCCTGTACAAGCAGTAACTGGGAATAGAGGCCAGTGAAGCAGGCCCCCACCTTTCTTTTTGTGATCTCTGAGGGTATCAGGGTGAACTGGCACTCTGCCCAGCCACTACCCTCCTACAGCTAGCCAGTGGCTACTGGACTAGTGGGACTCCAGTAAACTGTGCCAAGACATCCGGCACCTGTGATCAGATCCCTGACACCACTAGAGCGGTGTCCTCACTCACAACGGGAGGGCACTTTTGTTGCTTTGGGTGGGGGGTTGTGGGGCTGATCACGAACATTTGACTTCACATCATATGCTGAAACTATATCCTTTCAATACAACTTTTGGTATCAAGGCTCTAGTGAATGAGAACAGCCCTGTGTAACATGATCTGTAATATGCAATGCTTACTGTGTGTTTTCATGTTAACTGTGTTTTTATAGTGCTTTGCGTCTAGGCGCTATAATACTGTTTGGGGTCAGAACTCTGCCCCAGAGGGTTGTAGAGACTTCTGTTTTTCACTGTTTATCCTAGTTTTATGTGTAATATAATTATCTTATGTGTATTAAAGTACTTTTCTTTTATAAAAAGTAAAGCACTGACTGGACATTGAGTTTATCAGCTGGTGGTACGGTTTACACTGTATTCTGAATGTCTAACCCCACCTCACCTCCTTGAGTAAGCCTTGGACTGCTCTGTCTCGCTACCCTGAGAGAGTCAAGTGCTGGAGAGGAGTACTTGGTTATCCAGTTTTGGGTCCCTTAGTACTGAGGCCCCAGGACACCAGTGAGGGAACACTCCAGTTGATGCGATTGGAGCACAGTTACCCCTGAGTGCCCTGGTGCCCAGGAAGCCGGGTCTAACAGTCCCATAATGGAAGACTATACTGTTTCCTAGCCACTGCAAACAACTTGTAGTCCAGATCTGAGAGGTGAAGTATCCCCCTAGACTCAAACTCAAGTCAGCGGGGCTCCAATTTCCCAATTAGTAAAGAGGTGTTACACCACAGAGACGCATTAGCACAGATGAAGGAGAGAACTCCCAACAGTTGGTGTGCCTTGTGCCATGGCTGGAGTGTAGGGACAAGAACCAGGTATGAGGTTAATGACTTGGGGGCAGCCCCTGTGTGTAGCAGATGGAGTTCCCAGAGGCAGTCCAGGAGGAGGACTTCCAGTGGCACCCAGCTGGATGTATCCAACGAATTATGGAAAATGAACCGAAGGGGAGCCTGGTGGGATGCCAATAAGTAGCATCGAATGTTTGGTAGATGGGGGCCCCCACTGCTCAGTGGCCATGTAGAGTGTGTCCAGTTTGAGTTGTGGTTTCCGTTCACCCCAGAGAAAGGTTTTTAGGATTTTCTCCAAGGCAGCAATCAAGTGGGGTGGAATGCGCAAAGGAGGCATCACACTCATTTTCAAAACTTGTTTGGCTCTTCAGCTGTGATAACCATGCCATGTCGGTCTGAGTGTTCAAGTGGAAAGAGTCCAGGTGGTGCTCCACAAGGTGGAGACTAGGAATGACCTCTATGCCAAGATATGACTAGAGGTGGGGGACTATTGAAAAGGGAGGCCCACAAAGACTATCGGGAGTGTGTAGGCTGTGCTGGGGGGACCCTCACTCTTACCGCAGTTTATCTTATACCCTGAAATAGATGAAACTTGAGTGATCAGGGCAATGAGGGCCCGCAGAGAAGCAGCTGGATGAGTGAGTGTAACCAGGATATCATTTGCATATATGGTCAGCTTATGAACCCAACTAGGAAGGGAAATCCCATGTATATCAGTGGAGTTGGGGATAGCAATTGCTAGGGTTGCATGGAAAGAATAAAGAGAAGGCAGACAGACGTGCATGTCCATGTACAAGCAGAGGAGGTGACCCAATCCTTTTCAAGCCTCTTCCACCCTGGCCAGTGGGTGCACAAAGGTTGCAAGACAGTCACAGGACCCTGGTGAGCATGGTCTCGCTGTCCTAGGGATGTTAAGTCAGTGGTAATAGGGCCACTCGGCACTCGATGTAGTGAGAGCAGATGAAAAGGTATAGCATTAACGGCCGCTGGCCCCGGCCAGAGCGGCTCTAATAGGGTGGCATCACAACCCCAGCGGTTGGCACTTCTCGGGCTCCAAAGGTGGCGAGTGGTCTCCGGGAAGCAGGGTACTTCAGATGACAGCATGGGAATGCCCATTCACAGCACGCCAGCGGGAGCCGAACAGCCATCTTGTCTGGTTGCGTAGCTCCGCCCCTACTGTTTTTTAAAAAAAAACAGCCCCCATTACATTAAAAAAGAAAAAAATGCTTTGTTGGTTCCTCTGCCCCTTTCACGGAAACAACCAAGGTAAAACAATATATATATATATATAGCCCTTGCAGGGCATTAAGGGCCTCTCCTTCATGGAGCAGTGTATGCTCACACTCTCCCCAGCAGGGAACCACAGTGCTTCAGGATGTAGGCTCCTCAGGACACTGCGTAGTATGGCACTCTGGGATATGGGGTCCCAGGGGTGGATGCCTGTACGGGGAAGGAGGCAGGAGGCCCCATTCCCTTTGTTTTATAGAAATTTGGCCTGAGGGGTGGGGTCCCCAGGCCTTAATAGTGGCCTGGAGAGAGAGTCTGCGTACTCCCTTCCCTTTTTTAATAGAAATTGGCCCTGGGGCATGTAGACCCTGAGGCTTAGGTGATGGAGTCCCCGGGGCACAATAGCAGCCTGGGAATGGTGGCACATGCCCCATCCCATTAAATATACTGTTTTCCCCGGAGGATGGGGTCCCTGCTGCCCAAGAGTGGCTAAGAGAGGAGGGCTTCCCTCGCACCCTCTCCCAAAATATATATAAATAAATAATGACCTTGGGAGCTGATCCAACACAGGGGTCATAATATTTAAACTAAAAAGAACAGACAGCATTATCTTTTTTTGCTATGATCCTGTGATAGTCGTCCGGGATCACAGCAAAATGAAGCATTTTTAAATTGGCACAGGGGGTGGACCCCGCACAAGGGCTAGGGGGCAGGTTATTCCCACTATGCTCTCTTACATCTTTTAAATATTCATCTTAGGACAGGGAAATGTGTCCCGAGACCTGTAATGCCTGGTGTAACAGTTTCTTTCATGTTGCGGCCACCCATACAGAGTGCTCGCTTCCACAGGAATGTATTTCCGTGGGACCGAGGAGACCCAAGGGAAGCCCAATCAGAATGCTCAATTTTTTTTTAACTTGAGCTTGCAGGACTCTCATGAGAATCCCTCAAACCCAAACATTCAGATACACAAATATTTTTGATCCATAATTTCTCAAAAACTACTGAACAGATTTGAACCAAATCACAGAAAGCACACTTTCTGGGCCAAGATCAAACTTCCTACAAAATTTGGTGTAATTCAGTTCATTAGTTTTGGATGTATCATCTCTTAAAAAGGTCTATAGAAAAAGCATGGGGAGTTTGTTTTTTGGCCCCACTCGACGGATCACCTCGAAACTCCACAAAGAAACTAGGCAGAAAAGAACACTTTTTTTGGAAAGTTTTGTTAATTCCTCAAATGGTGCCAAAGTTATCAATAAACCAATAAAAAAGCATTTCCTACAGAAATGCAGACCTAACTATCGGAGGGATATCCAGCCCTCACTAAGCTCCGGGAGGGGGGGGGGGAGGGAGGCAGAGGGGAACCCCCAGGCTGAAGTACAACATAGCTACTTTTAGAAGGGATGACTTTATGGCATCAACATAGTTGGTACATTGAAAAAATAACTCAAATGCCATAAAAAATAGAAATTTGAGAGGCAGTTAAGAAATTTGAGATATAACAGCCCTTTTGCAGTGCATTAATATACTAGAAACTGGCATGGAAAAACGTTCTGGCATGGCCCTGAAGCATGTGTGCCCATGCCCTGAGCTCAACATAGCAAGGTCTGTACGTTATTTGACTGCCACCTGATCCCACGTAGCAGCCATGTATGTGCAATGAGGGCTTCCTGTGTTATGGAGTATGACTAAGAGTGGGGAACTATAGTCTACAGATGCACCATCCTTTTTGACTGAGCGTGAATACCATCAGCTCACTGCACTACGACGGACAGCAACAAAATTATTGTTGAAATAAATACCTTTTCAAGTGTCTTCTGCCAGGGAGAGTACACTACTGTTATCTTCAGTATTTTTAAATTGCACTGCCAGCCCCCTGCAAATGGGTCCTTCATTCCTCTATGTGGGATGTTTTTGGGACAGGAATGTAACACTGCACTGAGTGACCCAACTGCATGTGAGATGTTATTATAGGTTTTTTGCTACCAAGCTCACATACTATTCCAGCACACACAGTAAGACCAATCCTTTCGACTGAGACCAGGAGGGATGCAACCAACATGCCCTCTGACTGGCACGGGACTACTCTACATGTCCTGGGTAGTCAACATTAAGCTGTGGTGGCAGTGCACTGTGTTTATCACCTTAATACTGACCAGCCCTTTTACTCTCATTAAAAAGGAGTGTTGAATCTACTTATGTAAAGTTACACTTTTATGAGAGACCCAGACCCTTTCACTGATGCAGACATGATAAGTACAAGTTGTGTAAAGGGTGCATGGTAGCAGGAATTTAAGTGGGTGTGAAGTTAAGATTGCTGAAACTGGTGCTAGCCCTATTGAATCCCGCTTGTATTGAGCCTGGTGTTACATGGCACAAGATGGAAGTGTATTGCTTGCAATCCCAAGGGGGAAATTGTAATCCTAAACTGTGAGTGGGGACGATGGAAACAGCACTGCTGCTAGAAATTTTATGTTGACCTTCTTCAAGGGAATTGCTGATTAGTTCTTCCTCAACGCAGCCTTTTGAGTTTAATGGTGGGCAATGGGGGTGAACTAGCAGAGCATAGTCTGTTGGTCAAAGGGGGGACTTCTCCTGAATTCTATGCATCTTGCTGGATGAGCTAAGCATCTGCCTGTGTCCTGAGACATAACTTGAGAGCCAGTATTGCAAGAATAGTTCCCCCTAAGTTCCTAAGAGTGCTAAACACTGGTTGTGCATTTGCCAATTAAGATCTGTCCTACTAAAACAGCAGATGCTGTTAGCCCAATAGCACCAAGGCTTGTATATCAGATACCGGTGGAATATGTAAAGTACACACTACATTTTTTTACAGTATTTGTGTAGACTGAAAAAGTAAAATATTTGCCCATTTTATAAGTAAAACACTGGTAAGGCATTTATTTATTGACTAATATTGCATGATATTGAGTTCTGAGTCTGTTAACCGCCATACTACCTCCCTAAGTAAGACCTTGACTGCTTGACTTCGCTACCATGAGGGTCAAGTGATAAAGGGTTGAATTAGTGCTTAGGTTTGAGCTTATTAGTATAATTTGGTATTAGGAAGGTGCATGTTAAGGGCATCCCTTCCTAATAGTGACTCGCTGTGCCGAAATGCAGTCGCAAAACATTCACTTGTTTTGGTGGTAACCCATTCACAAACTTGAAGGAATCTCCAAGAGACCGCTTCCCCTTTCTGAATGCATGCAAAAACATTTTTTAAGAGCAGGCATTGGTCCCACAGACCACTGCCTACTCTTGAGAAAATAAACTGAAACATTTCTATTTTCTTTTTTCGACATGCATCCAGTTTTCCTTAATGGAAAACGGGCTGCATTTAAAAAAAAAAAAAATACGTAAAAGCAAACACAAATATGGCGGTCTGCTGTCTGCAGCAGGCCATCATCACTGTGTCTTTAGTGATTTCCAATGGTCAAAATTTGCAACCTACTTCTTGTAGTAGGTCTATTGACGATCCACCGAATATTGCAAATGAAATTCAATAGAGTTTTATACATTTGAAATTACGATTTCCTAATTGCGATTCGCATGGAATCGCAATTAGGAACTCACAATTTCTACTTTACGTACATGTTGCCCAAAGCAAATTATAGCAGCTATCTGTTGTCAAGGATGCCATTGCTATTTGGAGAGCACTTTCTGACCTGAGTTGATCCTTCTATAGTTAAAATGTCAATGCAAGTTTGCCCTGAGAAAGTCCTCTGCAATACAGGTGATTGCCATAGATTGATTCAGTCATAAAGTGCAAATACACATTCATGCAAACCTCGGGATAGAAAGCAGTTGCTTTAGAACAATAGAAGATATAAGCAAACCTTGCACTAGCAACTGGGGCAAATGTTTGTTCATCAAGTAAAGGATACAACTTGCTGATTAAATTAATGTGCTACAGTTTCAATGATGGCCTATATCCGCTGTCCAATGGCAGCTGGCAGTCAAACAAAAATCCTATCAACTTTACCTTATTAGATTTAGAAACCTCTGTAAAGACTAGTGTTTTGTCTTCCATTAAGACAAAGCTGTGCTGCTTAGAAGAGTATTTCATTAATCGCAGGGGTCTTATCTGAATCCTATTTGGTTTTACTTCAATGAATTTTGTTGTTTTTTTACAAATAAAACAAAAGAAAAACGATATGGCTAGTACATGGAGAAATATACAATGTTGACAGACAATTCACTTGCGAAAATCAAACCAAGTCCAATTGAAATAAATTAAATCCGATCAAATAAAATCATTTCAAGATATATCATATTCAACAGAAGAACAAAAACAAATGGCACCCGAACAAGCCGTGGGTTCCTAAGAATTCCAGTGTTGGAAATCCCGATCTTATAGTTTAGTATATATTGCTAATATAGCATCTTTAACATACATACTTTAACCCCTTCAGTGCTGCGAACGTCCAACGGTCGTCTCGTGCACTACCTCCCCAGTGCTGCGCACGACCATTGGACGTCCATTCAGCACTAGTTCCAATGGACAGCGCAGCACTGGGGAGGGATATTTGCGCCGCATCAGAGGGGTTATCATCAGACCTGTAGTTTATTTACCCTTAGAAGGATAACAGACTAGTGGAGGGTAAGAGAAGAAGACTGTCGTGTAGACAGGTAGTTGATTTATGGAGGTTTGGTAATGGCGAAATAGCTGTCAAGTGTTTTCCATATAAAGCTGTTATGTGTTCTCCAGGAAGAATTTTAAAGAGTAACTCTATCTTCACCCCTCAGGTAGCTAACCTAGTTTAGCCATGATCTAAACGAGGTAGCAGCTGTGTCTTTTGAGTTAGCAAGTATGGACTTACTTACGCAGTTAATAGGATGCCAACTAAAAGTCTGTAATTGTGTGTTTGGATTTGTGGGTCTAGGAATCCCTGTATTAGAGAAAGCTAGGACCTGTTCATACAAACTCTGACAAGAGTATGGATGAAGTCAAATATGCAATCCCAGAATAGGGAGACCACTTTGCAGTCGAAAAGTAAGAGGGGAGGATCCCCATAGCTTTGTTGCAGATCCAACATGTTGGGTTCTCTTTAAGGGACGGCTTATGGTGACATGTAGGGGTAAAAAATGTCCTATGTAGGAGCCAGATTTAGTTTGGGTGAGGGTGGGTGTAATTTTCTGGGAAACAACAGATTTCCAGATTAGATGCCACGAGTCTGGATAGATGGTCACACTGGCCTTCTATTTCTTTGGAGTTTTGAGGTCAAGTATGTAGATTTCTGTAGGTGGGTGCATGTCTCTTCCAAAACCTCTCAGTTGTCCTCCCTAAACCGCCCTTACTCCTTCATAAACTTCTTATATTTCATAGTAAGCATGCTTCTTTTTCCAGCCACTCCTCATGGTCGGCCCCACAGTTAATACTAAGCAGTAAATATATATGTGTGAGGACCTCCCCACAGAAAAGGTAGGATACGTGGAGGTGGAGACTTACAATCGTAGGCTTTTGAATAGCATTTTGCCATACTTTGCTAGTACTATTTTATTACTAGTAAACATACTACAAAATGCAGCCTGTGAATAGGTCCCTAGGTATTTTTTAGGACATTTATTGCAATGTGGTGCACAATAAAGCAGTAGTCTTTCATAAATGAATGTAGGATTGAACCTGGGGGAGTGACCACGTGTGCGACCAAGGTGACCGAATGGCCATGATGCTCCGGTGGCTCTATTTAGCCGGGTTTCAGGCACCTACCACCATCTGGCCCCAGTAGGACTGCCGGAGTAGATGGATTAGCAGAAGCGGTATCATTTGCTGACTATAGACCGAGCGTTATTGTTTGCTGACCGTGTTTAAGAATCAGAAAATCAGTGGGGAGTCATCTGTATACAACTACGAAGACTCCAGTAAGCTCCCCCCCTTTTTTTCAATAATGAATACAACTGAGTGAATAATATCTCGTAATGTCAGACTCATAATACTCATACTCATTTAATTAATTTGATTGTGTCCAGGTATAAAAGACGGACCAATAAGAGAATCTCACCACAACATATAAGGTACGCATAAAACTTATGTAGTTTTGCCCACTGCACTATAGAGAGAGAAGGAGATAAGAAGTGTGAAACTCATTACACATTATTATTTTGTTAATTAATAGGATTGCACTGTGGTCCAAAGCCCTGATGATAATTCCCTAAGAAACCGGGTGATTGGAAACACATCCATTGCACTGTGGTCCAAAGCCCTGATGATAATTCCCTAGTAATCCAGGGGATTGGAAACACGTCGGCTCGTACACAATTATCTGCGAGGGACCAACATCGAATGGGACTCTAGTGAGGGTGTTGATGCATAAATCATACCCCTGGAGCAAATTGTATTTCAAAAATTGTTGTCCCCACATTTTGTCTGTCATACAAAATGATAATAAGAGAATAATCTTATCGCTGGCAGACATCATCGATTTATTGACTGGCGTAGTCACATGATATAAGTGCAATGCTTTTTCCTTGAATGTTTTTTCTAATGAATTCATGAATATATGCTTTTATAATATTCTTTAAAAGTTTTGAAATGCTATTACAATGAATGAAATGTTTATTCCTCTTATGCACTTTGAAAGATAAATTGTTGTTACAAATTAAGTTGAATTAACACGATTATTGAAGTACAGTACAAGGACTCATGGCGTTGTATTTGGAATCTGCATAATTAATTAGCAGTACAGAAATTGGTGGCCATGAATCTCTTGAGCAAAAAATGTATTAAACGTCCTTCCAGGCCCCCTTAATGGACGTAACCCCTATAGTTTAAACAAAAAAATATATATATATAGACCGAGCGCGGCAGCTTTGTGAATGACAAATTACGGATTTGGCTGATGACACCCCAGCACATGTCTCGGAGGTGCCACAGTGACAGGGGCCAGGAGTGAGCCTGAGGCAAAGGCTATTGAGCATCGCTGAGTCACCCAGCCTGCCTCCCATCTGGCTGGATGACTGTGGGCTGTGGCGGCTTTGGCAGCCTGTCATTTGCTGAAACAAAGAGATTTTTTAGCCGTATACTCAAGAGTCATACAGCAGCTGCAGGCTTCAGAGTCCCGTAGTGATCTCTGGTGGGCCTGCGGGTAGTGCTGAGAGGTGGGTGTGTGGAGGCAAGGTGAAGGCTGTTGGGGCCATTTCTATTGCTCCTGTTGTAGGCAGTGCAGCCCTGTGATTGCATGACGGCCGAGGGCAGCCTGTGCTCATCATAGGGCTGGAGGATGGTGTTACGCCTACTACAAAACACCTGAAAAAGATGGAGCAACTACCCAAGACTGTTGCAGATAAAAACAAAGACCTGGAAGTGTTATCCAGCCGTAACAATATCCGCATCATATGTGTCATGGAGTCAACAGATATACGCTATCTTGACCTGTTTGTTGAGCGTCTCCTTGCAGATCTTTTAAACTGAAAGAGCTTCATAGCAACATTTGTAGTAGAGCATGACTGCAGGTCTCTTGAATCACGCACACTGCCTGGCACCCCCGCAACCTCTTATTGCTCACCTACTCAACTACAGGGACAGGGACACAGCACTGCGCATGGTGTGGGAGTGTGGCCCATGTTAGTTCCAGGGCTCCGCCCTATCCCTGTTCCCCAACTTTGCCATGGCTATACAGGAAGTTCACGGATGTCAAAAACACCCTCCTCAAACAGGGACTGAAATATGGCATGCTGTACCCAGCCCAACTATGAGTAGAGATAAATGAAAATACTTGTATATTTAATGCACCAGCAGAAGCCACTGACTTTTGCAAACAACAATGTGTGAAGAGAGCATCTTCCCACGGAAATACACCAGAGAGCTCTCATTCTGCTGTGTCTGCTGGTAAGGCCATGGATCATTCCCTGCCTGGCTGACCAATGCTTGCCTCTGGTCACCGTCAGCCTACATTGCTTGATAGTCGCAGACAGCCTTTCATATTACTTGACAGTGACTTCTTTGGTCCCTTGTCCTGATGTGGTTAAGAGCAATTGTTATCCAACTGAAATCCACTTCTATGTTTATTCTTCAGGTATCACCTGCCTTACAGGCCACGCCACCCGTGGTGTTGCCCTCCCCCCAAAGGGTGTATACCATGGTAAGAATTTTGGAGTATATGTTTTTATTTTTGTTTATTCTGAGATTCGCTGGATTCTTTGTCATTGAGTGTGGTTGGACAAAGGGTGATGCAAGTCTGCATGCTTAAGTTTTGTTTATTTTACAAATGTTCATCTGCTATGTGCAACTCTCATTCACACGATGACAGTGACTCAGGCTGCAAGAGACCTGATGGCAGAACTCACCTGTATGACATGGAACATTAGGGGTCTAATTAACCCAGCAAAAGCAAACAAGTGCGCTCATATTTGACACAACTTGGTGTAAAATAGCCTTTCTTTAGGAGACCCACCTTCCGCATTGATACATCTACATTTGCATCCTCTTGGGGGCTATTTGCTATTTTTCATGCTACAGTTCATATTCATGCAAGGTGTGCACATTAATACATAGAAGGGTTCCCGTCACACATACGACCAGCCTTGTAGACGAGGATAGGAAATATATGTCATTGGTGGACCAACGTTTCTTGTTGGTTAATGTTTACAGCCCAAACGTAGGGTGGTAAACCACGGGCTTTGCACGTCCTCCAACGATACCATAGGTACCTATGCTTCCATCGATGCATGGCACCTATGGCACCCCACTACCTCGGAATATACATTTTTTCTTCATATCGCATGGAATATGAACGTGAATTGATTATTGGTTTAACTGTATGAATGCAACTCTGTGGTTGGTGGATATGACCCATCTACGTCACACGCTGCTGGATCATTCCCCAGTGCGGATGGTACTGGGGGTGCCCTACGGGGTGTCTTAGAGAGACATTGGCGCGTCCTGGGCACTGCTCTCCACAACAGAGCTCCGCAACTCCATCATTGAATATTTTACATTTAATACCGGCTCTGTTACAGCACGGGCCATTCTATGGGAAGCCTTTAAGGCATATATCTGCGGGGTGTGTGTCTCCAAATATGCTGGAGTATTGTGTTACATATGTACTCATCTTGCCCGCATGCAGACAGAACTACGCAATATTTACTGTGCAAATACCCAGCTATGTGCAGGCACCAGTTACATCGTCACTCTCTCCTGATAGACGAGTAATGAGATCTGGCTGATAGAGAGACAGCCTCCTTGAGGAAATATGCGAGAGTCAGACGGTATGGGGAGGGAGAGCGCTGTGGCTGTACCTTGGTGAGAGTGCTGCTATGCCCCAATAGAGACAACAAGAATATCACTGCATTGTTGACAGACGAGGGTCGATAGGTAATGGGGTAAACAGTCTAAATATCGAGTTTTTTATTTGAACCTACAAGAATATCAAGTTGGAAATATCGTAGGGACACAACATAGAAATCAAGAATATCGACAAACAGAATATCGACCTGAAGGTAAGAATTATTGTTTTTGTTAATATCGAAGTTAGTAATATCGATAGCAAAAATATCTATGTTACTAATATCTATTTTAATATTAGTGTCATGTATTTTATTTTGTATTTTATATGTTTGTGTTTATATTATTGTGCTAGTTTTAGAATATATTAATTCAATTTTTAGAAGTTAGTAATATTTTTTTAAAGTAAATTATGCGTTTTAGTACCGTAGCGGGTTGTGGGTTTATAGGGGAATAGGGTGAGAAGTAATTTAATTGTTGATTATTTTTTATTAATTGGTAATTCATTTTTATTAATTGATTAATTGGTAATTATGTTAAGTGTATTGATTTATTTTTGAAGTGTGTTGGGAGGTTATAGGGCAGTAGGGTGGGAAGTAATATAATTGTAACTAAGTAATTATTTATTTTGTTGTGGAGTATTGATAATTAATTTATGGTTAATTCATTATTAATTGGTAATACGTTTATAATAATTAATATTTTGTTTGGAAAATTAATGTATATTTCATTAATTAATAATTGGTCATTTAATTTGATTAATTATAATTTATTTGCATTTATCAATAATGTATTGTTAATTATTAATTGATAAATATTTTGTAGTAATTATTGTTTTTTGGTATTGAAAGTGTACTATGTTTTTATATCAGTATTATTTGGTAATTAGTTTTTAATAATAATTATTTAATTGTATTTATCATCAATTTATGTGTTAATTAATTATTAATTGTTAAATATGTTTAAGTAATTATTTATTGGTATTGTTAATTAATTTATTGTTATTTAACAATTACGTTATTGTTTTTATTTTTTTAAATATTTTAATTATTAGTAAGTTATTTTAACATCTATGCTATCCAACACTTTCCCTACTGTTGCACTCTCTGGAGTTGGTATAGTAATTTTAACCCCTACGCTATCCAACACTTTCCCTACTGTTGCACTCTCTGGAGTTGGAATAGTAATTGTAACCCCTATGCTATCCAACACTTTACCTACTGTTGCACTCTCTGGAGTTGGAATAGTAATTTTAACCCCTACGCTATCCAACACTTTCCCTACTGTTGCATCCTCTGAAGTTGGAAAAGTAATTTTAACCCCTACGCTATCCAACACTTTCCCTACTGTTGCACTCTCTGAAGTTGGAATAGTAATTTTAACCTCTAAGCTATCCAATACTTTCCCTACTGTTGCACTCTCTGGAGTTGGAATAGTAATTTTTACCTCCACGCTATCCAATACTTTCCCTACTTTTGCACTCACTGGAGTAGAAATAGTAATTTTTACCCCTACACTATCCAATATTTACTGTTTTAGTTAATGTAGTGTATAATTTATTTTAAAAAAATTCTTTACTTTGTTATATATAGTTTTGATATTTTTATTTAGATTATTGATGTATGTGTATGTATTTATTATTTATAAAATGTTTTAACAATTTATATGTTTTTATAATAATTAGTTGTAAATATTATTAAGTAAGTATATATAATATATTTTACACGCGATGCTGGGAGGGACCCGAAAACCCTTTGAAGGGAACGCCCCTGTATTCTACAGGTTAGAACGTATCAGGGTTCCGTCCCCAAATACTATTTATTATTGCCTGTGACCAAAACAGTGTATACGTGCAACTAACCGGACTTGAAGCACCTCATTTACCAAATAGATTTATCAACGATCTAACTACGGATAATGTGCACGGCAGGACCATTTCTGGGGCACAGAGTACTGGTGCCCAGGAAGACATTAAAAATTAGACGTTCAAGAAGGTTGGAAATTTTGCAACCAAAAGCACGAAGAGATTATTGTCAATCAACGCATACCTTTATAAACGATCAACTTTGCCAATTGCCTTGACAAATTCTATGAAAGACGTAACATGTGTTGGCAAAATGGCAGTCTTGTTGTGATGGATGTAACAACCACCGTAAAATGAATTGACCTCTAACAAGAACAACGATTCAGTGTGGCTCTGTTTTATCTCAGACAATTTTAAATATTGACTAATCATCATGGAATGGTGCTATTGCTTTGGGATGAACAACTAGGAGTGGTTGGAAACTTATCTGATTCTTTACTTTTGGGACATTCTAGACAAACAGACGGTGTGCGGTACAATAAGCTTATATCTAATCTTGTGTCTAACGCTACAGATTTCTGTAGTGGAATTAGCATCTTTTTGGTAGTAGGTGCCTGAAAGCCAGACGAGCACCTACGGTATAAAGAAGAATAACATTTGTCACACTATATCACTTTCAATGTGAATGAATATATTTATTTGATTTTACGGTTCTTTTCCCTTCTTGGGAAACTCTGCTACCTCTTTTGCATTGTATTATATTTTTTAGGTATATGTATTCATTTTATTTACATTATGGGGCCGATTACGATTCGGTAAAATCCCTTTACAAATAGCCGTACGTAGCATGTTTCCGGTACGAATCATACCTGTAAACGTTCACGTACGTACGATGAAGTACGACTCGGATCCAAAGCAGATCTCCGTATGAATCGTACTAAAAACCGTACGACTAAAAAATATGTGCGATTTGTATCCGGAACACAACCGTACGTAATTAAGCAGCAGTTTCCGGACCAGCAAGTATGATTCGTCTCTGCGACACTCCGTACGACTCTTTTTCAACGGGGCCTCAAAACATCCGGAAAAGCAGAGTCCGACGCGAACCGCATCCCTGGTACGTGACGTACATGCCATGAACCCCATCGCCCGTGTCATCCCAGTCCTGTACACCTACGACCTGGTGCACAGAAACCGACGACGGTGCATACGGTGAGAACAACAGCCAGGGGCTATTGGGGGGTGAGGGGCGGTAAACATCACCAATACCAAAGTCCAAACCCATAATCTGGATGACATACATCACCACTAAGTATGGGCGAATTTTGCGGATCTGCGGTCCGCGAATTCACGCAAAATCGCACAAAATCTGCGAATTTGCAGATTTTCCTGCGAAATCGCAGATTTTTTTGCGATTTGCACTATACTCAATTGGAGTACTTTCTACAGGCTACTTCAGTGTGTAAATGTATAGTGCTTTTCCTATACTGCAGCTGCGTAAAGGGCCAGAAGATTTGTCTCCACTGACCATGTGTGCCTGTAACTTTGCCACCGCGCCAAAAGGTGCCGAGGTCCCTTGAGTGAGCTGTCCATCATAGTTGGGAAAGGGCGGGGAAGACGTTTGATACCGCTAGTGTGTGGTGCGGGGCTTCTATGTGTGTGCACATGCCTCTTGTGTAAAGGGTCAGAGAGCGAGCAGGGCAGCAGGTGAGGAGAAAGCAGCCTCCTGGCCACAGGAACTACAAGGGGATTGTGCTCGAGAAACTCATGGATCAAAGACCTCCCTCGAGTATTACAGCTACTTTTCGATGGCAGAGACGGGGTTAAAGCACACTTGCCCAGCCTCGACCGTTCTCACTAATGTTTTGGGCTGATTAAAACGTTACTGAATTTGAGCTTCAACTCAGGCACCTGCTTTATTTGTCTGTAAGTGCTTGCTGTTGAGGTTTAATTTTTGTGACAGGAGCCTCGTGCCAGAATGAATTCTGCCCTGCATAGTTATCCATGAAGATGCCACCGTTTTGTGAAATACCTCTACTCAACTGGAGTACTGGCTAATCAGTAAGTGCTACCTCGTTGGGTAAATGTATAGTACTTTTCCTACACTGCAGCTGCGTAAAGGGTCAGAAGATTTGTCTCCACTGACCATGTGTGCCTGTAACTTTACCACCGCGCCAAAAGGCGCAGAGGTCCCTTGAGTGAGCTGTCCATCATAGCTGGGAAAGGGTGGGAAAAATGTTTGATACTGCTAGTGTGTGGTGCCGGGCTTCTATGCGTGTGCACATGCCTCTTGTGTAAAGGGTCAGCGAGCGAGCAGGGCAGCAGGTGAGGAGAAAGCAGCCTCCTGGCCACAAGAACTACAAGGGGATCGCGCTCGAGAAACTCATGGATGCAAAGACCTCCCTCGAGTATTACAGCTAATTTTCGATGACAGAGACGGGGTTAAAGCACACTTGCCCAGCCTCGACAATGCTCACTAATGTTTTGGGCTGATAAAATCGTACTGAATTCGAGCTTCAACTCAGGGCACCTGCTTTATTGATCTGTAAGTGCTTGCTGTTGACTGTTGAGATTTAATTTTTGTGACAGGAGCCTCGTGCCAGAATGAATCCTGCCCTGCATAGTTATCCACGAAGATGCCACTATGATGGACGAAGCTGTCCATTATAGAGGGGAAAGGGCGGGAAGACGTTTGATACCGCTAGTGTGTGGTGCGGGGCCAAACGGGCAGGGCTTCTATGTGTGTGTACATGCCTCTTGTGTAAAGGGTCAGAGAGCGAGCAGGGCAGCAGGTGAGGATAAAGCAGCCTCCTGGCCACAGGAACTACACGGGTATCATGCTCGAGAAACTCATGGATGCAAAGACCTCCCTCGAGTATTACAGCTAATTTACAATTGAAGATATGGGATTAAAGCACACTTGCCCAGCATCGACCGAGCTCACTAATATTTTGGGCTGATTAAAAACGTTACTGAATTTGAACTTCAACTCGGGCACCAGCTATATCTGTAAGTGCTTCCTGTTGAGGTTTAATTTTTGTGACAGGAGCCTCGTGCCAGCATGAATTCTGCCCTGCATAGTTATCCACGAAGATGCCACCGTTTTGTGCAATACCTCTACTCAAATGGAGTACTGGCTAATCAGTAAGTGCTACCTCGTTGGGGAAATGTATAGTGCTTTTCCTATACTGCAGCTGCGTAAAGGGCCAGAAGATTTGTCTCCACTGACCATGTGTGCC